>NC_135315.1:51839012-53039012 GCF_048772815.1 Callospermophilus lateralis | reverse complement strand
CATCTTAGTGCTCAATTTAAACTTCCAATTTAATATCCTGTTACATATAGATATGTATCACTTATCCTGTTATACATATAAACACAAAGACATGATCAAGTTATAGCATTATATTTGACACGCTGACTTTAAATCTTTTTTTTTTTTTAATCTGAGTTTATTGTGAACTTCTTTGTACGTCAGTAGATGCATTTCAGAAAAATCAGTTTTCAGGGTTTCAAAATATTCTGTCTACACATTTTATAATTTACCTTATCAATCTCTGTTGTATTGGACATTTGCAATTACCTCCTATTCTTTACTATTTTAAGTGGTCCTGAGATAAACAATCTTATAACTATGCCCATGCAGACATTCTGAATCATGTCCTTGGAACAAATGCTTAAAATAAGTGCTCTTAAAGATACCATCAAGTTTTTCTTCCAAAAGACTATAGCAATGTATATCTCACTAAACTGAAAGTGGGGAAAAAGACCCTTTTAATCTTGTCAAAACTATTATCAATTTTGTTCTTGGTTATCTGTTCAATCAAAATGTGTGCTGTTTTTAAATATGTATCTCTGTATTGTTGGTATAAACTCTTACATTCTGTACATTAACTCTTGATCCTTTTAAAATGAATTGCTACCTTATCTCCTCAGTCCATTTCTTTATTAGTCTCTATCTTTTTTCTTATTGATTTATAGGAGTTCTTTGTATGTGAATTAAATTAGTTATTTGCTTATACAGGTTATAAATGCTTTTACTTGAATTTTTCTTTTTTATGCTTTTTAAAAATACTTTTAAAATATCATTATATTTGTTTATTTTTATACTTTTTTGATGTAAGATTTTTAAGAGTAAAAATCTATAAATCAAGCCAGGTGCAGTGGTACATGCTTGTAATCTCAGTGCCTTGGGAGGTAAGAGGATCCCAAGTTCAAAGACAGCCTCAGCAATTTAGCAAGGCCCTAAGCAACTCAGCAAGACCCTGTTTCTAAATAAAATTCAAAAAAGGACTGGAGATGTGGCTCATTGGTTAAGAACCCTGGGTTCAAACCTCGGTACCAAAAAAAAAAAAAAAAAAATCTACAAATCATTTCTGTTGTGATTTGTTTCTTTGGAGCATGCTCAAAAAACCCTTTTCCGAACTCAAGAATATATATCCATCTCTACTTTCCTCTAGTTCTTTTATGATTCTATTTTTATGTTTAACTGTTTAGAATATTTTGGTATAATTCGTTTAGTTTTCCCTCCAAACAGATATTCAAATACCACTTTTAAAATAATATATTCTTTTCCCACTAATTCAAAACACTAACTCTATCAAATATATATTAAATTCTCATTGATGCCTGGCTCTATTTTCATTAGTATTTTTATGTATGCTTGCATTGCATTACTAACACTTTGCTTTCATTTCTGGGCTTTTGTATTTTAATAACTATGTTTTCAAAATATTCTTTATTTTCTTCATATATATTATTCTGATTCAAATGTGCAAAGTATTCCACATAAAATTCAGAGTCTTTTTGTCATTTCTCAAGACCTGTTGGGATCCTGATTTTCTGCATCAAATTAACATGGAGATGAACTGACATCTTTATTGAATTTTGCCATCCACAGTCATCATGGACATCCCGTTTCTCCATACAACCTCCACATTGGTAGAAGCCATACATTTTCTGCAGTGCTAACAATTCAACATGACATGATTAATGCAGTCACTTCTTATTTATTTACTTATTTATTTTTGGTACTAGGTATTACACGAAGGGGCACTGGAGCACTGAGCCACATCCCAACCCTATTTTGATTTTATTTAGAAACAAGGTCTCACTGAGTTGCTTAGCACCTTGCTGTTGCTGAGGCTGGCTTTGAACTCCCGATCCTCCTGTCTCAGCCTTTTAAGCTGCTGGGATCACAGGCATGCACCATTGCACCTGGCTGCATGCAGTCACTTCTTGATGAATGAAACTCACTCAGCAGACTGACCACAGCTCCCCTCCTTCCAGCTCTCTCCATTGCACCTGTTATTTTTTTTTTTTATTTTGTTTTGTTTTTCAGTGCTGTGGATGGAACCCTGGGGGGCTCCACATGCTAGGCCAGCACCCTACCACTGAGCCACAGCACAACCCTAATGCACCTGTTTTCAGACCTCACTGAGATCTCATCCCTAGAGTCCTTGACCTTTACTCCTGATTCTGCCTGGCTCATGGTCCAGCCCCTCAACTGCTCTCCCTTCAACACCTCAACTCCCCTGCCCACAAAGCCCACATATAGAACCCCAGCCAACTATCTGGTCCAGCATGTGTCCCCCTCTCCATCTGCATCAACCTGCTGCCCCTGTAGGAGGAAAAAAATCACACAATTACAAAATCACTTTGAGCCACTGCACCCAGATATCTGGCTCCAGTGGACACCCAGTTTGCCAGGCATCCTTCAGTGTGCCTGGGCAACCTGGGGACAATACTGGATACCATCCTGGAGGAGGTGCTGCTGGTGCCTCCCACCGATCCCTGTGCTTGGCCAGTTCATCCATTCTTCAGGTGCTGTGCGTCCTGTCCCCAGGTGTTGGCTGTTAATGGCTCACAGATGCTTTCTTTCCCAGAGATTTATCCTCTGCCAGTGAACCTTACCTTGCCCAGGAGTTCTGCAGCCTCGGAGGGGACAGCCACAGTCAGCGACTGGCTGACACCAAGTGTGCAAAAGCTGGTCCTCTTTCCTCAGCTAGGACTGTACTGGATAGGTTTAGACTCTGAAAACTTCCTTGGATCAAGCCAAGGCCAGACTTTGCCGCAGACCACAGTGTTGGCTGGCATCTGCTCCATGTCCTCACTCCAAGATAGGTTTTATAGCATTCCTTCAAGTCCTGGCCACACGATTCCCTGTCTCAGCGTCTACGTCTGGGGATCCAACCTGAGATACCACCTCCGAAGGTTTTGATGAGGATTAAATGGGCAAATATGTAGGAATCTTTTTCAACAGTTCCTAGAACAATCCAATTGTCAAGATAAAGTGAACCATTGTTATTTTTAAGTATCAGGATTCTGATACATAAGAATACCGGGTGTCTACAATTGTTGCCCAGTTGAAAGAGTGCTAGGTTGGGTCAATCGGGAATTGGTCCAGAATAAAATTAATTAGACAGAAAAAAAGATTCATGTTTTTACAAAAAGAGCCCTGGCTGAGTTATCTATTCACAGAGAAAATGTGGAGAACGGGGAGCATTGGATCTGGACAACCATGGTGGCTGTTCTCAAGATTTTAGCTATCTTTGAGGTTGTCTGTCGGGGTGTGGTCCTAAATAAAGGCTGGGTGGACAGGGCCATATTTGTGTTCAATATGAGAAAGAATTTTCAGTCATTAGAATTATCCAACAAACTCACCTACTATGAGTTTCTCTTCACAGGAAGCAACTAAGCTGAGGTTCAAAAGGCCTAAAAAAAAATCTGGGGTGTAGCTCAGTGGTAAAGCATGTGCTTAGCATGTGCAGGGATAAGAATTCAATCCCCAATACACGCACCCCCAAGAAAATAAATAAAGAAAGAAAGAAAAGAAATTTTAGCCTAGAGAAAGATCTGAATGAAATGACTTCGTGGTGCTAAGATTTTTGAATCTTTTTTTTTTTTTTTTTTTTTTTTTGTGATGCTAGGGATCGAACCCAGACCCTTGTGCATTTGAGGCAAGCACTCTACCAACTGAGCTACATCCCCAGCCCTTTTGAATTCATTGACTGCTTGAATTCCTTATAACTATCCTACTTCTTTTTTTCTCCATAGAGTGTGCCCGGGTGTTCCATACAGGTGGGGCAAGACTGGTGCTGTGCGGAAAGAACTGGGAGAGACTAGAAAACCTATATGATGCTTTGACCAGTGTGGCTGACCCCAGAAAGGTAAGGCCTTCAGCAATTGGCTCAGGTCACTTCTAGGTGACCCAACCATTCCTAGAATTCCAGTGATTATTGTAGCCTCCAGTGATTATTGAGGCCAAGTGGAATAAATTGGTGATTGCTCTGGGAAAATGGGAAGCAATGGTCCCCCTGATCTTGACATAGGCATAAGGGGTGACTTGCTTTGATTACTCACCATGCCCAAAATTTAGCCTGACTCTCATCCAGAGTCTGTGTAAGTTACACCCCAAAAGAATCTAGAATACAAGGAATGTCCAAGGTCTGCGCTGATTATAGACAGGGCTGGTTTTAAAACAAACAAGAATAACAAATTCTCAAATGACATCCCTTCAAAGAAATCAGGGACATGAAGTCCCCTCCCAAGATGTCACCCAGGAAGTGAATATTTATCTCAGTGCAGCTTCAGTTTTCCCAGCATTTCGGGAGCATTGTTTAAGAACTTGCACTTGAGGCTCTCCTGGAGATTCTTGGGATGTTTTTTAATCTGCACCCTTGAGGTTGGATTTGACACTTGTCAACAGCCAAAAGTAATTTAGAACTAAATCTGGTATTTTTTAAATTTTTTTTAGTTGTAGCTGGGTACAATATCTTTATTTACTTATTTATTTTTATATGTTGCTGAGGATCGAACTCAGGATCTCACACCTTCGAGGCAAGCACTTTATCACTTAGCTACAGCCCCAGCCCCAGCTAAATCTGGTATTTGAGGAGGTGGATCAAATAGGGCAAGATGGAATTCTCCAAAGTGTTTCTTGGGATTTTACTAGGTTACAAGGTTCTGTAGTCAGTTGTGTGAGCAGTACTGAGTTAAGCCAGAGTCCTCTGCTTTCTTGATTGCAGGACCTCTCAGAGCCATTGGTATGCTAGTATGCATTGTGTGTCTCCAAAAAGAACTTGGAGACGAGTCTAGGGAGAAGAGTCTAGATTTTCCACACAAATGTGACCACACAGTGGTCTTTTCTCTTGAAAGCCATCTCTCAGAACTAGTGTCTGTCCTACACTAGGATTGTATCAACCACACAGTACCACCCATTTTCCCATCTACCCTTCACCCCTGGGATAATAGAGTCTTAATGACTGCAAGGGTCTGGAGCTAAACACGGTACCTGGCACATAGTGGGTGCTCCAAAGATACTATGTTGAGTGTATGATTTAGGTCCGAACCAAATGTAGCTCCAGAGTACTGTGATGGATTTTCTGAATCTTGTAAGCCAGTTTGGAAAGTACTTTCCAAAAAGGAGTTCAGAAATGTTAAAAGTAGGGGCTGGGGTTGTGGCTCAGTGGTAGAGTGCTTGCCTAACATGTGTGAGGCCCTGGGTTCAATCCTCAGCACCACATACAAATAAAGTTAAAAATCCATTGGCAACTAAAAAATATTGAAAAAAAAAGAAAAGAAATGTTAAAAGTAATGATGTCACCTTGGAACCTTGCTAGGGCTCCAAAAAGGACCAATGTCAAGGACGAGAATTGAGTCTATGAGTATTTGGATTTATCAGTTTTGGAAACTTGGCCAAAAATTCAGACTTCCTATTGCATTTTAAGATTTGGAGTTGTTGGGGCTGGGGTGGTGGCTCAGTGGTAGAGTGCTCTCCCCTAGTACGCGTGGGGCACTGGGTCCGATCCTCAGCACCACCTAAAAATAAAATAAAGATGTGGTGTCACCTAAAACTAAAAAATAAATTTTAAAAATAGTTTTTTTTAAAAAATTGGGAGTTGTGGTTGCCTTGGTCCCCAGAATAAATTCTTCCTCCTTCTCGTTCATCCCAGAGTCCTTTCAACTTGTTCTTCTTTTGACTTTTTTTCTTTGTGGGGGTATTGTGGTTTGTTTTATCTGCAGTTATTCCATGATGTTTAAATTTCAAAAATGGTTGCTCTTAGATTGGGGGCCCTGATCCCACCCATCTCTCATTGGTTCAGCAGACATTCACCCCGAAGCTGGTCCTGCTGGATCTCGCAGACATCAGCTGTGTCCAGGATGTGGCAAAGGAAGTCCTGGATTGCTATGGCTGCGTGGACATTCTCATCAACAATGCCAGTGTGAAGGTGAAGGGACCTGTTGATAAGATCTCTCTGGAGCTCGACAAAAAGATCATGGATGCCAATTACTTTGGGCCCATCACCCTGACCAAAGGTCTCGTGAGTTTCCCTGTGGGTTTCGGGGCCACAGGATGCCAGGGAGGGCTCTGTTTGGTAGCCAGGCAATTATGAGATTCTGGACAGAATTCCCCAACCCATAATAGAAAACTCACATACTTAACCACATTTTTAAAATTTAGTGTTTAGTATACGTTGGTGTCAGAAAAGGGCTCCTGGAAGTGTCTTTCTGGTATATTCCAACCTCCCTCTTATGAAACCCTTCTGCTCAGCCAAGTTCTGCCCCTTCCCCCTCTCCCTATCCTCACACCCATGGCTCCCCTAAGATTCAACATCTCGGCACCCCCTGTCTTCATCTTTTGCCTGTATTTTGCTACACCATCCTGTTAGTTGAGCTGCTTCTAACCAGGACACTTGGTCAAAGGTTCTGTCTTCAGAAATGAATTAGGGAAAGGGTTCATCCCCCAATTAATAAGAGACCCGGTATTCTTTCAACCCCTTCATAGAAACAGAGAAGGCAAGAAAAAGATGCCTCCCTTAAAGGGTGAGCTGGAGGCTCCTGTGTGGGTGAGCTGGAGGCTCACCGCTGAGCTCCAAAGCAGGTGTGAAGCCCAGGAGGTTAGGGATGGAGATCACCATGAGCTAGAAGCACAAGTTGAAGCCAGGAAAGAAGGAAGGAAGGAAGGGAGGGAGGGAGGGAGGAAGGAAGGGAGGGAGGGAGGGAGGGAGGGAGGGAGGAAGGAAGGGCCCCCAATCTAACAGCAACCATTTCTGAAATTTTAACATCATGAAATAACTGCAAATAAAACAAACAACAATACCCCAAAGAAAGAAAGGAAGAAATGTAGGACACACCAACAGTTGTGTGTCATTCCATCAACCCTCTATGGGGACTGCTCTATGGCAGGAAAATTAGGAACAAAAAGTGCAGTGGGAACTGGAAGAACTGATTTCTCCTCCTGGTTGGGCCTCTCACATGCTAAGGGACCTGCGTCTGGTCACTAGCCTCTGCTCATCTCTAACACAAAGGGGCTAAATTCAATTGACCATCCTGAAAGTTGAGTCTTCAAGCACCATGTTTCATCTGGTGCCCCAGCCCCATTCACCTGCATCATTAATTTACTTAATATCTTTCTCCACTTTTCCTCATTTTAAAGTCGAATCCACATTAGGAAGACATATTTATCATACCAACACACACATAAACCTCTCTGCACTCTCAATGAATAGAAGGCACACTGAAAACTACATGAAGTAAGTTCCAACACAGCCTGCAGGATGTTCAGTCTTTGTTAAAAGATTTGTTAGCATTTGCAAGACAGGCACTAAAGACATGTTAGAACCAACAAGAGATTTTTTTTTTCTTGAGACAATAGAAGAATTAAAAAGGAAAAGGTCTTTCCTATTATTAATAAGTTGGTGTCACTTAATTAATGCATATTGGTTGGTCATTTAAAACCATCCAGCCATACACCAGCTGAGCTGGCCCTCTCTTTGAAAACACTAGCTCGATGATTGTGGGGGCTCCATTCCATCCCTGTCCTGCTGCAGTCTGTCACTGAGGTAGTGGTGTCATGTGTGATGGAGGGGGTGGGGAAAGAGACTGCCTGACCCCACTCAGATTTCTAACTCTGACTCGTTGTGTTTTCCAGTCCTGCTTCCCAACATGATCTCCCGGAGGACAGGTCAAATTGTCTTAGTGAATAACATCCAAGGGAAGTTTGGGATCCCATTCCGCACAGCTTGTAAGTTGCTAAGACAAAAATGGCGTGCCTCATGTTGTACTTCTTATGTGATAAGACATGCACTGTTATGTCTAAGACCCGGCATATGACTGATTCCATGGAACAAAGAATATCTCATCAGAGATGAGATGGTGTCTATCATTTCCTTTTTTTTTTTTTTCCCAAGTATCTACAGCATGCAGATCCCTAGGAGAGATGATGGGATATAAGAAATAGGGTTCCTCTCCTCCTGAAGCTCAGCCTCACAGATGGGCAGGACATGTGCAGGCTGAACACGTCAAAGAGAGATGAAGGTCATGCTCCTACTTGGATGCAAAGTCCCAGCACAAAGCCCTTTCCTCCATGAAGGACAGAAAAGAAGGTTGGGTGCACATCACAAAATGGGTTAGAGATGCAGACATTCTGAGGAAGAAAAAAATGGCAGAATCATAGAGGAGGGCCAGCCCTAAAGTTAAGATGTTCAAGGAAAAGAGAGATTTCCAAGTAGATGTTCATGGGATCTGTTGGGGAAATTCCAGAGACATTCCCACCTCTGGTAAGGTAGGCTCTGGGAGGGCAGGGAACAGGCCATTTCTTTGTCTTTAGTGGCCCATGGTACCATGTGCAAAATAGGAGCTCGTTGTGCATCTAATGGACAGACAGAGAGAGAGGAAAGAAGAAAAGAAAATTGTGCAGGTTCCCTGCATGAGTTGCTAGGGCTGCTATAACCAAATACCACAGACTGGGTATCTTGAACAAAAGAAATGGATTTATTAAGTCCATACTGGCCCATCTCTACCTGTGCAATCTGGTGCCATTCACTTGCACAATCCCTCGGCTTCTCATTCTTCATAATTCACAAAGTGGACATAATAGTTCCTCTGCCCCTCTTCAATCCATACACAGTCATTCCTCGTTACTAAGAATATTAGTTACTAAGAGGATTAGTTCCAAAAGCCCTGCCCCCAGAGATGCCAAAATCCATGGATGCTCAAGTCCCTTAAAAATCATATAGAAGTTGCATACAACCTACACACAGCCTCGTGTACTTTAAATCATCTCTAGATTACTTACAATACCAAAGAGTAAGTTCGTTCTATGTAAATAGTTACTAGATGGTATTGCTTATGGACTAGTGACCAAAAAAGAGTCTGTACATATTCAGATGCAATTTTTTTCTGAGTATTTTTGATCCACAGCTGGGAAACCCATGGATACAGAGGGCTGAATGTCTTAAAATAATGAGACAGAGAGTCTCACACAGGTGCAGAGACTCACATGAAATGATGGGTGCAGGTTCACTGTACACACCAGGGAGGGGCAACCTGGGGGGAAGCGGTGCAAGCGGAGGTAGGTGCCCATCTGGGTTTGGTTCAGCCAGCACAGTGGCAATTTCTTTTTGTTATTTAATATTTAGTTATGCAAATGTTGGAACATTTCAATAAATGTCAGGATTTCAGCTTCTGAACAACCTGGCAACAGCTGGCAGGAGCTGAGGGGTGAGAGCACCTGCAGCACAGACTGTACTCTCTCACTCACCTTGGCTCCCGGGCTGCTTCTCTGTACTCAAAGCTCATGTTTTTTAATTTTGAACCTTCTGGAAATTTAAAGTGGTCATGCAAAAATGAACCACTTAACCAAGGGTTTCCACGAGCCAGGCTCTGTGTGACACAGCTCACACATGTTCAATGCTTAAAGCAACTCTTTCTTGGTGAGGAACTGGAGTGAGGAACTGGAGCCCCAGCCCTGCACTCCAAGCCCTGCACAGTGAGGGGGTTGGATGGCTTTCCCAGAACAGCCTGACCCCTCAGGCTGGAGAACAAGGGAAGGAGTAAGGGATCTGGTTGTAGGTATCTGAGCATGGGAGAGAGACCATAATACATCCACCTACTGCCTTCCTCTGCCTGCAGATGGGGCCCACGTACTCAAGAGGTAGCTCTAATTTCCCATCATTTGGGGAGTATCCACCATTTGGGATTTCTAGAATAATTCTTTACCCAATCCATGGCCTTCATGGTTTGAACTGAATTTGGTGCTAGATGCTATGGATGATATAGATGATATGGGCAGTTTCTCCAAGAAAAAAGGTATGGGGGAGGGGTGGTGCTGGAAGTAAGAGGGAGATCTGACCTCTGAGATTATCGCAGTCACCAGCTGGCCCAAACTTTGGATAAGTCCCTTGGGGATCAGCAGTCCTGGGAAGGAATGGGGAGTCATACCCATGCTGGGCTTTTTATGTTTGCTCATTTGATCTTCACAATAACTTGTCAAGAGAGATTTCATGGTCATTTTTAAAGATAAGAAAACTGAGTCTCAGGTAAATTGGCCAAGGGCACACAGCAGGCAGATAGCTAAACTGGATTCAATCCCAGCCCCGCCTCCTTCTACCCTTCAAGAGGGCTTTGTCCTCATCTATAAAGCAAAGCGTGGACTCTTTAAGGGCACTTCCAGCTCTGAGTTTGCAGGAATGTTTCTGTTGGCCCTCTGGCCTCCAGCGTACCCACCAGGAAACAGGATTGGGGCCCTTCCCCACTTCTGGCTTGTTTCTCTTCCAGATTCGGCCTCCAAACATGCGGCCCTAGGCTTCTTTGACTGCCTCCGAGCTGAAGTGGAGGAATATGATGTTGTGGTCAGTACCGTGAGTCCCACTTTCATCCGGTCATACCACGTTTATCCAGAGCAAGGAAACTGGGAATCCTCCATTTTGAAATGTGAGATGTTGGGGGGGGGGCTGGAAGCTGGAGGGATTGGGGAGGGGGGTCATGCTGTGGTTTCAATAGGCCCAAGGGGGTGTTCCTGAAGCATGAGTCTGGGGGTGGTAGAGCCTGGGCAAATAGCTAATAGCAGGATTTGGGTCACAAACCTCTAGGACAAGGCACCAGGCAAAGAAAATCCCGACCTGCAACCAACAGACCATGGCCAGACAGACCCTAGTCACTCAACCTGTTCCTCAGCCTGCCTGTTTTGCATGTGTAATAACTAGAATTTGGGCTTTAGGAATTGTTCTGCTAGCCAGGTGTGGTGGCACCTGCCTGTAATCCCAGTGGCTCAGGAGGCTGAGGCAGAAGGATCATGAGATCAAAGCCAGCCTCAGCAAAAGCAGGGCACTAAGCAACTCAGTGAGATCCTATCTCTAAATAAAATACAAAAAAAGGTAGGGGGGGGGGCCGCTGGGGATATGGCTCAGTGGTTAAGTGCCCCTGAGTTCAATTCCTGGTACCAAAAAAAAAAAGACAAAACCTGCCCTGTTCCCCTTTCCAAAATGGCAGCACAGAGTGGAGCTAAGACTTTCCAGCCAGACCACCTGCACTGGAAGCTTGCCTGTGTTGCAGATCAGACTGTTGAACACTGGCAAGTCCTTTAATGACTCTGTGCCTCAGTTTCCCCTTTACAGAATGAGGGATAATAATACCTACCTCACAGAGACTATTGAGGAGCCTAAAGCGTCCATCTCACCAGCCCACCTTGAGGGCCCTATAAATGCCCATGATCATTATTCTAGAATATTCTAAACTCGACATCTACACTGAAGAACCAGTATGAACCAAGCTGGAGGTCCAAGCAAGTGGTCCCAGGAGGCCCTAGACAAACCCAGCCTCACAACGACGAAGGGCAGGCCTTAATTCATCCAGCTTCTTCTTATCTCCTCAACTCTTCTGTGCACCTCCCTTCTCCTGCTCAAACTGCCCTAGTCAGGGTATCAAGGAGGAACTAGGCCCACTTCACAGATGAAGAAACAGAGTCAAGCAGAGCAGGGGGCTAGTATGTCCCCAGGGGTAGAGGCCAGCGGATGGCAGAGTCGACCTGGAAGCAAGAATGGCCTACTTTCCTCCAGATTTGGGGCAGGCAGAGGGTTTGGGGCAGGCAGGGGGTTTGGGGCAGGCAGGGGGTTTGGGGCAGGCAGAGGGTTTGGGGCAGGTAGAGGGTTTGGGGCAGGCAGAGGGTTTGGGGCAGGCAGAGGGTTCCCGGCAGCTTGCTTCCCCGCCAGGCCATAAACCCCGGCTCCTCCTGGGGCCCTTCAGTCTTTTTCAGGAAGTTGGCCTATGGCGTGCACCCGGAGGAGGTGGCGGAGGAGGTGATGCGCACCGTGAGGCGGAAGAAGCAAGAGGTGTTCATGGCCAACCCCATCCCCAAGGCCGCCGTCTACATCCGCACCTTCTTCCCAGAGTTCTTTTTCGCCGTGGTGGCCTGTGGGGTGAAGGAGAAGCTCAATGTCCCCGAGGAGGGTTGACTGGAAGAAGCCAAGGGGTGACTCATGGGAATAAAGGCTTTCCTGGCAGGTGCCAGCTGGTGTGTCCTCTCCCTGGCCCTGGGGTCCCTCACAAGCCCTGCGCCCTGACCTGCTGGAGCCTGCCTGTAGGAGGCACTCACCATGGCGAACAGGTTGAGGGTGGCTCAGAGCCTGCCCAGAAGCTGCAAGGCCTCTGGGTGTCTTACACTGATGTTCCCAAGACACACTTCCAGAACCTTCCCTGCTCTGGAGGGTAATAACAGGAGCCACAGTGCGTCCAACACCCACATTACACACACACACACACACACACACACACACACACACACACACACTGTGGCCATGGGCCTGCTCAGAGGCCCACCGGGAAAACCACCTCCATTGCATCCAAGGATCACCTGCTCACATCAGCCTCGACTCAGCAGCCTTTAGCTGGAAGTACAGTTTGTATTGTCTAATATGGCAGCTGCCAGGCACGTGCGCTATCACGTGAAAAACTGAATTTTTAATTTTAATTGTGGTTAATTTTAACTTAACAGAGGGTATCTAAGTATTATACAATGTAATTATTATGTATTCATTATTATTATCAATGATATTAATATTTGTAATGAATATACTAGGTAAATAATATAAATATATCAAATAGGTTAACAGTGGGTAGTAACACTAATATCAATCATGGATATATTATTGCATATTAATGTATAGTTATGAATTAATATGAAGTTGAACTGATGTTATTAATAGCCTCCCTCATTGGCAGTGCAGCATAGCTGTGATAGACGGCCATTGGACACCTTCGCCCCAGGGCCTGAGCTCATTGGCCTCAAGGGTGGCCCAGCTGAGCCAGATTTTTAGACTCTCTGTTTTTCTAATATGTGGAGTGAATGCTCAGAACCACTGGGTTTCCACTTCATTGCAGACTTTTCTTGCATTCTTACAGCAAAATTCATTTAAAACCTCCATCTTCATTACGGGTGGACACTTAGTTTAGTTTAGTTTTTTTTTTTTTTTCTTAATATAGTTGATGATTCTTGGGCTGTTGGAAAATGTAAGGCAGGATTTTTTGCATAAATATTTTAAGCTGGCTCGAATTTGTCTAATATTTATACATGAAAGAGGGCAAAATTTTATTTCCTGAACGCGTCATTTACAAAATTAACATATACCAGGGATATAAATGCACATATAAATCTTCATTTAAAAAGTAAAATGCCCAGGATCAAGTGATCACCCTGCAGTTCATCCAACTCGAGAATGTGGCAGATGGTTGAGTCCTACAGCCATAGGAAAGCAAGATGTGGGGGCAAAATTTAGGAGAGTCAATCGGTAAGGTAAATTTTTGAGGGGGGAGGGAAATGAACCCAGTGTTATCCAATCACTGAGCCACATCCCCAGCCCTATTTTGCATTTTACTTAGGGACAGTGTCTCCCTGAGCTGCTTAGCACCTCACTTTTGCTGAAGCTGGCTTTGAACTCATGATCCTCCTGCCTCAGCCTCCTGAGCAACAAGGATCATAGATGTGTGCCACCGCACCTGGCTGGTAACTTTCTTTTAAGAAGTTTTGTCATTGTTGGACACGGGCACTATAGGAGTGCTAAGGACAGCCAACAGATGGCAGGTGGGGGACTTGGGGGCATGACTGTGGCAGGAAAGTGGCTGAAACTTAATTGGTAGCCAGAAAGTAGGGATAGCAGCTCTGGAACAGATGGGGCTGTATCTGGGGCCACAGACAGCCAATCTTTGGGACTCTCCAGGGCTGGGATCTGGGCAGAATTTGGCCATCACTCAAACCCAGGATATGGGTCCTCACCTGCTTCTTTCAGGACTCTGCCTGGTCACAGGTGAGTTCCAGACCAAGGGTGGGGATGAGAGGCTAAACTTTGGGTGAAACAGGAGCATGGTGGGGAAGGGATCGAATCTGGAAGCATCCACTTTGGTACTGAGAAAGTCACTTTCTGGAAGTGTGAGGATTCTGAGGTGGAGGAAGACCACAGACACCTGAGATTCCCCAAGAGAAGCCCTAGAGCAACAGACTTGTAGAAAAAGGACCCTCCTGTGGATATGGGCCTGCTCACTATTCTCCTGTCCCCTGACCAAAGGTGCCCTGGGACAGAGGGTGGTCAGAGACCTATGATAGAGCTAGTAAGAGTGACGGGCTGATAACCCCAGGTCTCTGTAGTTGGGTTTCCTGTCCCGGACTTTGTTCTTCTCTTGACCGAATGCTCCCTGTTGGTTTCAAATGTCAACACCTCTCTGTGTCCTTTCAGGATGTGATATATCACCAGCCCCATAAATGAAAACCCACAACCCTAACGTGGGAACATAGTGGAGAAGTTTTTTAAATGTTCAAGGGGCCAATGCAAGAGGTTGGGGTTGGAGCAAGGGAGACATGCAATATGAATAATGGCCACCAGATGCCACTGTGGTTCCAAACCCATTTTGTAACTTGTCTCCCCTGAAACGTTGCATAGTGGTCATGAGCCAAGGTTATAGTCACAATTTCCAATGAACATTCCCCTTTCAGCATCCCATCTGGTCTTCACATGAACCTTAATTCATTCATTGCAAGGGCTGCCAAGCCATTTCTCAGATAAGAAAACTGAGAATGATCACGTGCTATGGGATACTAGTGTTCTGGGCAGAACGTGGTCCACCTAAGGGTGGTTAGTCCCTGAGACACAGAAGGTCTGGGCTCTAGGAGGACCTAGCTGTTCCAGACCACAGAGTGGCCACCCTGAGATACTATAGAGCAGCCTTCACACTCCACACTGGGAAAGACAGAAAGATAGAGATGATTTTCTGGGAGTCCCACCCCCCTTCGCCAATATCTACAAAATTGAACTAAATAAGAAAGCTAATGAAACAGAAAAAAAAAAATCACATTCCCCAGCAACTACTTTTGGCCTTTGGGCCCTACCCTGTAAAGACCAGAATTCTTTTTTTTTTTTTATTGTTGGTTGTTCAAAACATTACATAGTTCTTGATATATCATATTTCACACTTTATTTCAAGTGGGTTATGAACTCCCATTTTTACCCCATATACAGATTGCAGAATCACATCAGTTACACTTCCATTGATTTATATATTGCCATACTAGTGTCTGTTGTATTCTGCTGCCTTTCCTATCCTTTATTATCCCCTCTCCCCTCCCCTCCCCTCCCCTCTTCTCTCTCTACCCGCTCTACTGCAGTTATATCTCCCCCTTGTATTATTTTTCCCTTTCCCCTCGCTTCCTCTTGTATGTAATTTTGTATAACCCTAAGGGTCTCCTTCCATTTCCATGCAATTTCCCTTCTCCCTCCCTTTCCCTCCCACCTCTCATCCCTGTTTAATGTTAATCTTCTTCTCATGCTCTTCGTCCCTACTCTCGTCCCTACTCTATTCTTAGTTACTCTCCTTATATCAAAGAAGACATTTGGCATTTGTTTTTTAGGGATTGGCTGGCTTCACTTAGCATAATCTGCTCTAATGCCATCCATTTCCCTCCAAATTCTATGATTTTGTCATTTTTTAATGCAGAGTAATACTCCATTGTGTATAAATGCCACATTTTTTTTAATCCATTCGTCTATTGAAGGGCATCTAGGTTGGTTCCACAGTCTTGCTATTGTGAATTGTACTGCTATGAACATCGATGTAGCAGTGTCCCTGTAGCATGCTCTTTTTAGGTCTATTCCCCAGAAGGGGAATAGCTGGGTCAAATGGTGGTTCCATTCCCAGCTTTCCAAGAAATCTCCATACTGCTTTCCAGATTGGCTGCACCAATTTGCAGTCCCACCAACAATGAACAAGTGTACCCTTTTCCCCACATCCTCGCCAGCACTTGTTGCTGTTTGACTTCCTAATGGCTGCCAATCTTACTGGAGTGAGATGGTATCTTAGGGTGGTTTTGATTTGCATTTCTCTGACTGCTAGAGATGGTGAGCATTTTTTCATGTACTTGTTGATTGATTGTATGTCCTCCTCTGAGAATTGTCTGTTCAGGTCCTTGGCCCATTTGCTGATTGGGTTATTTGTTATCTTGTTGTCTAATTTTTTGAGTTCTTTGTATACTCTGGATATTAGGGCTCTATCTGAAGTGTGAGGAGTAAAGATTTGTTCCCAGGATGTAGGCTCCCTATTTACCTCTCTTATTGTTTCTTTTGCTGAGAAAAAAACTTTTTAGTTTGAGTAAATCCCATTTGTTGATTCTAGTTATTAACTCTTGTGCTATGGGTAAGACCAGAATTCTTATGGAGAGCACATTGCTTGGGGCCTCAGGGGCTCCCCAAGGTGTGGCTGCAAGACCAAACAAATAAAGACACACTGCAGGGGGCAGCCTCTCTTTGCCCCTCCAGATCCTGGTACTGCTCCATCTCTTGGCTACAGACCCAGCTCAGACCCTGGGGAGGGGCTGGTAGGAAGAGAATGAGGTTGGAGTACTCAGGCCCCCAGCTTTCTCCCTGCCAGGGTGCTGTAGTTGGCTGAAACCTGGGTCTCATCAGGCAGGTGTTGGGCAGGTGTCCCCTTGGGAATGGCCCCCTCCTTTTGTCCCTTCAGGTCTAGGCGTTAATGGCGCCTGCTGTCGTTAGCCCTGGGTGTCTCATCATCCTTCCTTGGGTTCCCTTAACTCTAACCACACCTCTGTAATGAGGTCCCTCATTAAACTCTCCTCGATTACCTCATGGAATAGGTTGAATGGTGTGTATCCCTCCCGCAATCAAAAAAAAAAAAAAAAAAAGAGAGAGAGAAAGAGAGATAATGATGTCCTAGTCCTCAGCAACTTAGAATGTGATCTCATTTGGAATGGGGTGTTTGCAAAATGTGACTAGTAAACCCCTTTTCAATGTGACTGGTGTCGTTTTAAGATGGGAAAACAGAGACACACAGGGAGACGGTCCTGGGCTACTGAAGGCAGAGACTGGTGTTCTACAACTACAAGCCACAGAATGCTGGAGATTGTCAGCAAACCAGCAGAAGCTAGAAAGAGGCAAGGAAGTCGTTATGGTTTGGATCTTAAGTGTTCCCCACCCCCAAAGTCTCATGTGTTAAAGGCCTGGTCACCAGCCTATGGCATTGTTAGGAGATGGTGGGATTCTTAAGAGGTACATCCTGATGGGAGAAAGTTAGGTTATTGGGACCTCTGATCCCTTCCCCTCTCTTTGCTTCCTGGCTGCCACAGGTAAACAGGTTTCCTTTCTCTATATGCTCTTGCCTTAATATTCTGTCTTGTCAGAAGCCCCAAAGCAAGAGGGCCAAGCAACTATAGACTGAAATCTCCAACGCTGTGAGCCAAAACAATTTTTTCCTCCTTTAAGTTGATTCTCTCAGGTATTTATCGTCACCATGACGGAAAACTGAATAACACAAAAGTGCTCTCTTCTTCAGGTTTCAGAGAACACAGGGTCCTGCAGGCAGCTTGAATTCAGACTTCTAGCCTCTAGAACCATGAAACAACAAACTTCTATTTCAAGCCACCTCATTTGTGGCAATTTATCACAGCAGCCTTAAAAAAAATTAATACATCTCATATTTTTTCCATCTTGGACCTTGACGGACACAGCCAATACCCAGAAGAAATTCCTAAGACTCATTTGGAGACACTCTAGAACCCGAGGACATGGCTATTTCTTTAAGGACACACAAGCAATCTTCTAGGTGCACTCACTGTACTCAGAGAAACAATGGGCCCTCTAAGTCATCATAAACCTAAGCAGCTTCTAATTGAAGAGAACCACTCACACCAGAATTGCTAGTGAGAATCTCAGGCTCCCCAAGTGGAACTCCTCTAGGGTTTAACGATCATCTCTAGAATATTCCAAGCAAATCTGTCCAGTGACAGCTATCTGACATGAGCAGAAGACTTGGCTGTGAAGGCGGAACTCACCAGAGTTTTCTGCAGAGAGAGGGTCAGAAACACTAAGACCCTGGTGCCCTGAAGGAAGATAGTATGATCATCAGGCTCCCTAAATTAGTGGCCCTGCACCAGCAACCAGCCAGATGTTGTCTGCCTAGCCAGATTCCTACACCCTTCCTGGAAGGGGATGCTCTTCTCTGACTTCGGATCCCTCACCAGAGTGAACCAGTAGGCTGGTAGAGACACACTGTAAGTCAATGTAAGTGAACCACGGGCCACCCTGGCTGTCCTTGATCTCTCACTGCCATTACCACTCCGTATCCTGTGGCTAACCATGTGGATCCTTCGGAAGTCCAGTGCTGTGTCAGTTGTGACTCTGAGGGTTACAAGCAACAAGAATCCGACTCACATGTTTGTTCGCCCAAATAACCAGGCAGTTTTATTTCAGTCATCCTTAGAGTCCCATGTCCAAATGGGGCCATCAGCACTCCATCTTTCCTTGACATTTCTCAGCAGCATATGCCAATAATGATGTGGGCTTCACTCTCAGCTCTCCCTACTATCAGAATGAGAAGGACACCAGTAACTCCAGACTCACGTCCTGTGTGGTTAGAACCCAAGTAGAAATAGACTTCTCTTTCCCAGTAGCTCAAGTACTCATCCCCTTGGGGTGAATGGCCACTTTGAAATAGCCACTGTCTGTCTGATTGTCCTGTCCTGCATGGGTCATGTGCCCATCCTTGGATAGGGGACATGAGCAACTCTACCTAAACAACAGGAGCAGAGAGAGGAAGGCTACTTTCCCAATAGAAAACAGAGATGCTCTTTCAAGAAACAGAGAACACATGTTTTTCAGGCAAAAAAAAAAAAAAAGACGTTCTAAATGCTGTCCCCAAAGAAATCAATGGAACAAACACTGGACATCAACAACTCTTTTACTGCCCTTACCTGGATCTCTCATTCATCGCTTGAGGCAATGCTCCCAGCAAGCCTCCAAGGTAAATATTGATTCCATTTCTATTGATGAGAGAGAAACAGATGCTGGATAGGTAAGTTAGCCAAAATCACAAAGTCAATGGGAGAACTGGGACTTGTTCGTGGAGATGGCTAGACCACTCATGGACCAAGAGCAATCATCTGTCATTCTACTCCATGTGAGGACCGGCGACCCCTCCTGGTTTGCCCTGGCCAACCGTGGTATTGGAGAAGGTCTAGGTTGCAAAAGTCAAGTCAAGGAGCTTCCATCAGGGTGGCTTGAGCTATGGAGGAGGAGTTTGGTCTGGACTAGTTAGTGTTTCGGAGACACAAAGGGGAATGTATGTCCACGTATGTATACAAGAGAGGAATCTGAAAGATTTAGCAGACACTTTTGGTGCCCCGTGACAAAACTTCCTACCCATCCCCACTTCCAGGGACAGCTGTGGTGAAGGGTTCCCATGCATGCTGACACCATTCCATCTCACCTCTCCATTCTCCACTTTTCTGTGTCAGGACTAATTATAGAAGAGTTTATACTCCTAGGAGTCCTCCATCAACAGGAACAGTTAATGGGGGCAGTGTCCCAACTTCTTATGCTTTGGAGATGCAAATGAGGCACATGCTACATGCTTTCCTCACAAGGTCTGAGATAGGATTGAGCCCAGATCAACAGCACAAATTATTGGCATCTTATCTTTTCTTGCCTCGCTTTCTCCATTCTGTGGCTTCTGCTTCCTGAGGGGCAGTTGAAGTGGGGGAGGGGTGCCTTCCTCATAGGTACCTCCTCCCCCAGTCCCTTTCTCAGATTCTTCTGTCAGGGAAACCATAAGACAAAAGACTTTTTAGAGGTTGCACCATTTGAGATGGACTAACATCATGTCAGAGATTAGCAGTTTGCAAGAAACTAAAATTTACTCAAACTTGTTCATGCAAGAAGGGAGTTTATTAAAAGAATAAAGAGAAAATTTCAAAAAGCCACGCATCAGGGTTCTTGGAAATTGAACTATTTGGAGAGACCTCTCTATTCCTCTCTCTTTCTCTCTCTCTTTCTTACACTCCACATGGTATTTTGCCTGATGCTTCCTGGGTCTGCCCCATTTTTCCATTCTCTTGCAGGTTGCCTTCCTGTTTCCTCAGGATTTCTGTTCCCACACAGATCTGACTTGCGCACAGCCTGGGCTTGCTGAATGTCAAGTCTCACCCTCAATCTCTGAACTCTCACCGCTTGATTCTCCAGAGCAAGCTAGAGCAGTCTCTCAAATGCACCTCACTTTATCCTGATTTGTGATTTAAAAAAAAAAAATGGGTCAGCTTGAATCAAGGATCCATCCACGGTTCAGTTACCTCTCAGGCTGTCCTCTTCCAACTCCTGTGGTTGGGACTGGACCTGCAAGAGCAGAATGAAGAGAGACAGTGACCCGTCAAGGGAGTGAGGCAGAGCTGGACATCAGAAACACAGAAGTGGGCAAGTGGGTCAGAGCAATGGGAATGGCCATAGGTCGGGGGAGATGTGTGAGAAGATTGTTGAGCCATCAGGTGGCGAGTAGGTAAAAGGGGGTCAGGTGGAATGAAGAGTAGAGGCCAGTGAAGTGATGCAGTGTGCAACTGGCAAGATTTGGTGACGGATTAGGAGATGTAAGGGAGAAATAGAGATGACTGGGGCTTTCACTAGGAATAGAAGAGGGTCAACCATACAGAAGATGCAGAAGTCTCTCATACGCTGCTTTTGAGGCAGGATAAGTGTGAATCCGATTTGTCCACCTATATCCTTAGATGGTAGATGTTTGGATATTCTTGTGTCCTGCATGTTGAGGTATGGTTATTTATACAGGATTACATTCATTCTGATCACACTGAATTGAAACTCTCTCACCCAGATTTGCCTATTCATCTAAGTCTTGATAAAAGAGAAGCTAAATGTTAACAATTGACTGCAGGGATGAAAAAAGACGACGTTAGTCAAATAGAAAATTCTTGTTGGCTTAGATATAGCCATTCATAAAATAAAGGAAGATAAAGGACTCTAGACTTAAATAAATGGCCTCACATTAAAACTTGCAAAATTAAAGATACAGAAGAGAACAAATTTAAGATATTTAATGTTTGGAAATAAACAATCAATATGCTATTTAGGCATAAACATGTATGTAAGGAAACTCTTTAAAGAAAAGCCGGGGAGAAGCTGGGTACGGTGGCCCATGCCTATAATTCCAGCAGCTGGGGAGGCTGAGGCAGGAGGATGGCAAGTTCAAAGCCAGCCTCAGCAATTCAGCAAGACGCTCAGCAACTCAGTGAGACCCTGTCCCTAAATAAAATACAAAGTTGGGCTGGGGATGTGGCTCAGTGCCCCTAAGTTCAATCCCTGGTACCCCTCCCCCCAAAAAAGAAAAGAAAAGCTGGGGAGGGATAAAGAGCAAACAGGAGGACAGTTGAGATGGAGATACGGCCCAGGCGAGAGGCATGATGGCTTCAGATACACTGGTAAACTTGGTATTTCTTAAGCCTAGTGGTGGGTTCATCAACGATGTTTCTTATTCTTCCTTAAACTATTTGCACACAGAATTTACACTTTTATATAAAATTATATTTTATAATTTTTACAAGTTAAGAAAAAAGACAACATCCTTCTTTACGCATGTGCATGAACAGCGGTTGTGGCCTCTGTCCTCAGAATATGGCCACTGTGTCTCCCTAGAAGAAAAGAACCACTGGGAAGACCAGACGGCCCTCCCTTGGGTTGGTATCTGAGAGGTTAAGACAGTGGCTCAAGTCTGAAGCCTCTGATTCTTCCCTGAGTTACAGAGGCTTGTGGGATCATGGTCAGAACTGCAAAACAATTTCGCCTCCACAACCGACTGGTTGTGTGATGTCGGCTTTTTAAAGCATAAGTATTAGTAAAATTGGAGATGAAACTAGTGCTTACTATAGTTTGGGGGGATGGAGGAAGTGCTTTGCACACCTGAAAATAAAGGGTACTCAGATGCTAAGGGCCCAGCCTACAAACCTTCAGCATCTGTCATTCTTTGAGCATCTTTCAAGTGGGAAGCTATTCCTGAACCACGCAAGCCAATCAGAGATGAGAAAGAGAGCTCTAAATGGACCAATCATGGGGCAGAAGATCTCTAACATCCTGATGATTTCCACCCCCACGCTCTAGGGTCTTAAGTCTGACTCTAGCAGGAAAGAATCACAGTGGATTGGTGGTTAATCCATACACTGAAATACTACCCAGCAATAAAAACGAACCAACTATACATGTAACCACTTGAATATATATAACCCTTGATTCTGCTTAATCATTGGAGGCAACTCAAAATGATGTCCCTTCAATTTGTACAGACTATTATCCCAATTCCTGATTCTCTTCACCAAGCTTCATTTAAAATTCCCAATTTCCTTTAATCCTCCTCTGTACATTGAGGCTTCAAGTCCACCTCAGCACCTACATTTTAGATGTGAGAACAATTTGCTAATGTTCTTAAAACATGGCTCCCGTCCTGTGAAACACATGAGTGAAGAAGGCAAAAGGTGAAAGGATGGTCAACAGGTTTAGGGATGCAACCAGTTCTCAGAGGAAGGGCTTCTCGTGTTCTGCAGCTTAGGGGGATAACTATGGTTGACAACAATTCACTGACTACTCCAACCTAACCAGTGGGGAGGATTTGGAATGTTTCCAACACAAAGATGAATGTCCTCCGAGGTGATCGACAGGCCAATTACTCTGATATGATCATTATGCATTGCATACGTGTATTGAAATGCCACACTGTATCCCAAAATATATATATTCAATTACTATACATTGGTTAAGAATCAAAATACATTTTACAAAACCAGCCTCCCTCCCAGAACTCACAGCTCACTCCAAACATGATTGACTAGCTCACAACAGGCAACGATGCTTTCACTTACACAAAAGAGTTTATGCAATTGGCTTTTTAAATCTTAAACCAACCACACTTATTCATGTTCTATATGACCTTTGAGGTTATTTCAACCCATCATTGTTAGAAGGAGAAAAAAATCTGCAAAATTGATAAGCAGGCTATCTCTTCCTCCATCAAGCTATAGATACAAGTAAGCCAAAGACAGAAAGCCAAATGCCTTGAGCCTCGCAGGATTTATCTGTCCTTAATTGATGCCAGTATTTGCTGGAACTGTAATAAAAAAAAAAAAAAAATTCTTTTTAAAATCTTTCAACATTTTCTTTCCATTTTTTATTTTAATTTTGTCCCTGAATAGCTGAACCTCAGTTCCAGTCTCTTGGTCTCCACACGGTCCTAGCCCACTTATCTCTCAGCTGAATCACATTTATCAACTGCGGGGATGATGGTCAAGGCAAGTAACTTGCCCGTTCACAGGTGTGAAATGGATGGGGTTGGGTTAGGTACAAAGTCCCTCCCAACTTTACAGTCCTTTATTCTAGGCACCTGCTGGTCAAGCTCCCCACATCCACTTCAATATTCCTGCAGAATCAAATCAACTCGCTGGTCAGAAATATCTGCTTCCCTCTTACCTCCCACTAGGGTCCTGGAGCCAAATCTGACCAAGCTGTGGGTCAGAACAAGCATTTTTGTTCCCTTTCTTCTTTTTGTCTGAAAGTGATCACAAGATATCACTTAAGAGTCAATTGTTCTGGCACACTAAAGTTCTAAAGAGAACTAAATCTGCCCATTTACTAGAATACCAGCTTAAATCCATTCAGTAGAATAATTTCGGGCTGGGGATGTGGCTCAAGCGGTAGCGCGCTCGCCTGGCATGCGTGCAGCCTGGGTTCGATCCTCAACACCACATACAAACAAAGATGTTGTGTCCACCGAAAACTAAAAAATAAATATTAAAATTCTCTCTCTCTCTCTCTCACACTCTCACTCTTTCTCTTTAAAAAAAAATAATTTCAAGAGTCTGGAAAGGAAGGAAGAGTTTGGTAAATACATCATGGGGTCTCCCCAGTGATAAATAACTGACCAAATATTTTACTTGTCAATTGGCTAATCCTGGGTTCATTTCAATATAACCTAAGAGAAAGTGAGCAAAAAAAAATTAAATTATTTTATGAATGAAGCTCAGAACTACTATGTCTAAGCTGGGGCTCTGGGATGCACTGTATGATGATTAGCAACATCCTTGACCTCTACTCACTAGATATCAGTAGTACCCTTCCTCTTGACCCTCCTCCCAATAAGATCATCATCACCCCCTCCCCACTGTTGAGTTATTGTTGTACATGCAAGTTAGCAGAACTTGGTTGTAAACACAGATATTTTACTTACCCTCCTGCCCTGAGCCATTCCCAGAAACTCATTTCTAGATTAAAAAAATAAACATGATATTTCAGTTATTTGCATCTTCAGGGGAATGAACTAGAAGCTGGTATGAAGGCACAGTCTTGCCTTGTCCCCTAGCTGGTGAACCTCAGCTCAATGGTGGCTGAAGCTTCCTAACCCACTTTCTCAATTGCCAATCTGATTTCCCCCCAGAATTTGAAGGGATGTCGGTGCCATAAATGTCAAAGAAAAGGAGCCTCTGAGAAAGAAAGAATAACCCTCAGTAGAGAAGCAGGGCAGTCTGAGTTGGAAAGGAAGCCATTATATTTGGCCTTTATACAAATCCATCCGATATGCCATAGATATGGCACTTGGCAAGAGCAGTCTCACAGCCTTGGATGGGGCCATCTCATTGCCATGGATAAAAGATTGAAAGGAAGAAGAAGGGAGAAGAGAGAAACCCAGGGAAGCTGATTGGGCAGAAACACAGAGAGCAAGATTCTGGCTCACAATCTATCCACCTCACCTTCCTGAACCCACTAGAGCCCTGGGTCCAAACCTGGACCAGAAATAAGCCATCTGTGTGGAGCAATGACATTACCATTGAATCATAGGGAATGGATTCTTCTTTGGAGGTTAGAAGGAACCAGCTGTCTATTCCCTTCTTATCAAATAACAAAATGTGTGCTTGACAAATAATCATTGATTTACGTATGATCTCTAGAGACTAAAAGACCTGTAGAGTAAATTCCATCTCTTGTCTCCTCTTCTGGAATTCCACATGCCCATCTTTATCTTGATGGGTTCCTTCCTGTGTACTTCTCCAGGAAGATCTTATACACAAACATTATGTTTCTTGAATAAGCACAATAAATCCTGTCCAAACACTGCAGTTTACCCAACCAAACAAAAATCTCCTAAAGAGGGCTGACACAAATAGCCACTACAGAAGACTTTAGAAGAGAGAATTTTAACCATGAGAGAAGATTGTGGCAAAAGGGAGTTTGGATTGGAAGCCACAGAGATTGCCAATCATTTCCCAGTTGTTTGGGGACATTTACTTTGTTTTATTTTCTTCATAGAATATCACTGTATGAAAGTTTTTACTTGTTTTTGTTTTGTTTTATTGTCTATACCTCTAACAAAGTGAAGGCTTTGTGAGATCAAACCTTGATCAGTAGACTATCCCAAAGCATAGAACTGTGTGTAACTTATAGCATATAGTCAATAAATGTTGATTGGAAGGGTGTGTGGATAGATGGACAGATGCATAGGTGGGTGGGTGGGTAAGTAGATCAATGAATGGATAGATGAATGGATCAGTGGGTGGATAGGTGGATTGATGGGTAGAGGGTTGGTTCAATGGTGGATTGATGGATAGATAGATAAATGGATGGATGAGTCCATCTATTCTCTCTCTCTCTCTCTCTCTCTCTCTCTCTCTCTCTCTCTCTCTCTCCCCCTCTCTCCCTCCCTCCCTCCCTCCCTCTCTCCCTCCCTCTTTTCCTGACTGTTCTAGCCAAATAAAAGGTTCATCCAGGCTCTGGTTATAATCTCATTCCATCTCTGATCAACTGAGTTTTCAATGTTTACACAAGATAAATATGTTGACTTTTATTTTCTGTTCCTGAGACTCCTTTACTAAGAAACAGGGAAACAGAATCCTGCAGAACACCTCCTTATTTTGATCCGTCATGAGTAATTAAAAAATGAGAAGTCTCCTTTCTCTTCATCAGACATTTTAGCATCTATAGAAGCAGCTGAGTACACCAAGGGGTCTTCCCTCCATCACAAGGAACATGGGAAAGGGCAAATATCAGAAATTACATGGAGTAAAAAATACCTTCTTTGGTATGTTTTAAGTTGAGCTATTTCCCATAGGCAGCAAAGCACATAAATTTTAAAAGTGTAGCTCAGAGAAATGTTATCTATGTACACACACACACACACACACACACACTCACACACACATGACCATTACACAAATCAAGTTATGGAACATTTTTATCACCCCAGAATGTGTCCTCATACTCAGTTAATACCTATCCCTCAGAAGCTACCACCATTTTGGTGTTTATCACCCCATCAATCACTTCTACCTCTTACATTTCATATAAATGGAATCATAGAGCATGTACTTTTTTATGTTTTGCTCTTCTTACACAATGTCTTTGTGAGTCATTCAGGCTGCTGCATCTATCTGGAGCTGATTTTTTTTTTTTATGTTTTACTGGGAGATATTCCATGATATGTTTCACAATTTGTTCATTCTAGGGATATTTTTTATTGACCTGTTTCTAGAGTTTGGATCTTTATCTCCAGGGTGGTGCTATTGGGAGGTGGTAGAGTTTATAAGAAGTGGAGTCTAGTGGAAGAATCTCAGGTCCTTGGAGAGGTGCCCTGAAAGAGACAGTGGAACCCTCGCCCCTTCCTTCCTCTCTGCTTCCTGGCTCATGATAAGGTGCAAGGTCTTACACCTGCATGTGCTTTTCACTATGATGATGTGCTGCCTCACCATAGGCCCAAAGGAACAGGGCCAATCATTCATGACTTTAACATCAAAAATGTGAGCCAAAACAAGCCTTTTCTTCATGTAAGTTGAATATTAATAAGAGAGCAAGAGTGGAGAAAAAGAGAGGTAAGATCAGAAACTATTACAATTGTCCAAGAAAGATTTGGGAGTATGAACATGAGCAACAGTCATGAAGATGGAAAGAAGTGCTCAGATTTTGGACATCCTCCATCTCTTACACAGGTCAACTCTGCAAGCTCTGACTGCATTTTACTCCCCTAACTGTACTTAAACGTGGCGCTCATTATGAGTCTATTAAGCTCATCACCACGCCTCACATTTTTATAGGACTTCCCATTTGAAAAACTATGTGGTTCTCTTTTATCATTGGATTCCCATAGACCATCCCTATGAGGCAGAGAAGTCAAAAGTTACCCAAAGAGGTTAAAAATCACATAACTAGAAAGTGGCTTACATAGGAGCTCTGAGTTCTGTTCTGGGATCCCCCTATAATAATTAACACATTGTCTATCCACAAAAATCAAATAAACATGTTTCCCATAGAATCATGGAGAATTTAGCTCATTGTTGACAAAGAGCTTTCAGTCCAAGATTAAAAACAAGCCAGGCAAATATCTCAATATATTTTAACTGGGCATATTTTTTAACATGTAAATGGTTAATGCTAGAAAGATAGATAGATGATAAATGGATGGATGGATAGATGGATGGATGGATGGATAGATAATAGATAGATAGATAGATAGATAGATAATAGATATCTTTCTCCACCTGGGCTTTCACTAGACAAGGGGAATTGACCAGAAGGGGACTTATTTAGGTCATAGAAGAAAGTTATAGGGAATAAAGAGAGAGGAATGACATTTTGAAGGATTTAGAGTATTTTAGCTAGAAGGAAATGTAGCAGCAGAGAAATGCTGTTTTTCCCTATGAGCAATTCAAGGTCCAAAGAGGAAAAAAATGACATACTGAGATAAGTCTATTGAGTGGATAAAAGGGAAGGAGTTAGGCTGGATGCAAGCAGAATTTATTCAATAAATGATTCTATCTACACCTGTATGGGAAACAGGGAGACTACAGAGGGAAAAATGCACAATTAAATCAGATGAAGAGGGCAGGGCAGAGAAATGGCAGACTCCCTATGGTAGCTGTCACTGTCTCCATGTTGATGCCAATTAGTAAGCACTCTCTCCCTCAATGAAGGTCAGTAGCATCCAGCGGACATCCACTCCTAAGCATCACCCTCTGGAGCTAGAATCTTCTCCTCCTCCTGTCTCTGATAGTCCCCAACCTCTGCCTCCTGTCCATTTTTTTCATTGAGTTATTTTGATCCTGACCTACATCAATCAGCTTTTTGCCACAGTTCCATTCCTGAAATATCCTGTCTTTATCATTTGTCTTTGCTGCCTGAAAATTCTGGAGGGGTAGAAACGTACAGGAAATATGTGAATTATGGACTCCCACTTGGTTGTCAAATAACGTCTATAGAACTTAGCTGAACATTTAGCCACTGACTGGCCAAAAGATACCAATTTTATTCCACCCCAGTGCTTAGTACATATTCTACACACTTGTCAACCCTAACGCATGTGAGGCACTGGATTCAATCCTCAGCACCATATAAAAATAAATAAATAAATAAAATAAAGGTATTGTGTCCCTCTACAACTAGAAAAAAAATTTAAAAATAGATATGCTTGAATGTAGGCTTTCTAACCCTACAATAGGCCCCCCAAAGTGGCAACAACTGATATGACATTAGTAGATGATCCATCTTGACATCCTGTGAAACTCCAAATGTGAACCAGAGTTAAGTGATGAAAGCTCTGGTTGATGGTCCTTGAATAATCTTTTCTAAATGAGTGGTGTTTTATCCTTTGCAAAGTATAGTAATATTTATTCAGCGTTAAAAGTTCACAATGTTAACCAATTTAATTCTAGCATCAACACTGCAAGATGGGTTTTATCATTATTTCAATATGATGAAACTCTGGCTCAGGCAGTTGAAGCAATCTGCAAGGTCACAAAGTAGGAAGGAGCAGAACATGGTTTGAGGTCATGTTTGGCTGGTTCCAAAGCACAGGCTTATAACCCCTTTGCAAACACTAACATCTCTTGGAGATGTTTTCCTAAATAATCCTGGGAGGTGTCAAGGGACTGTCTCATAATTTCCCTGCTGTGCTGGTAAATTGTCTCTCTACAAAAAATAAAAAGTCTCAGTTTGTAATGCTTGCTGATTTCTATTGTGCAGATAAGTCTCCTGTGACCAATTCAAAATACCAATGACAATGTATTAGGGTTCCTAGAGGAACAGAATCAATAGGAAGTATAATTATAAAAGGAGGACTTATTAGGTGGGCTTACACGACCAGAAGCTGGATAGGCCACAGTCAATGGCCACCTGCAGGCTGGAGAGCTGGAAGAATCAGTAGCTGTGCAATCCAAGTGAAGCACCAGAACAAGAGGGATCAATGGTGCTACCCTAGTCCAAGGCCAAGGGCTTCTGGAAAATCTGCTTTGGAAGAGTGAAGAAGCAAGAGTCAGATATCCTCAGATCATCCCAGCAGCAATCAAGAACCGGTTCAAGAATAATCGAGCTTGCCTCTGGGTAAGCTTGCATCCTTGTTCTTCCAATTTTTAGTCCATCCAAGCCATCATCCTATTAGTCAGTGCTGCCCACACTTAGGGAGGGTCTCCATTTCAGTTGGCTATCCCACATGCCAATCATTCCTAGACACACCCTCATCAACGCACCCATAATCCTGGGCAACTCTTAATCCAATCAAGTCGACAATTCGAATTAATCATTACAGATGAGTTCTAAATATTTAACAGTTGGGCCTCAGGAGCTGGTGTGCACCCATCAGAGTTCCCATTTGACTGATGAACAAGCCAAGTATGTAGGCATGGATTGACTTGCCACAAGGTCATATAATTAATCGTGAATCCTGAACTTGAATTTAGCACTTCTACAGAAAGGCCAGAAATGGCTTCCACTACTCATCTGTAGTCACCATGCAGACAAGGAAAGGAGAAAAGCACTGTTACCAAAGACGTTTTCCAAAGTACCTTCTTGAAGGGGGAGTATTCTTAAAATTTGATCTCTAATTTACTTTTTTTCAAAACTCTGACACCAATTGGAGTTTCTTTAACAGAATGGACTCAATGAAGGATCCTACAAAAATGAGCAAAGGAAAAAGAAATTAAGAAGGAAAAATATGATGGGAAAACATGCAGAAATATTAGCACAGGCAAAAACTAAACAGAATGAGAGAATAATGTTTCCAGGCTACAAGAGTGGACACTTGCTGTTTTGTCTGACCAGTTCCCAGTCTCTGGGAAGATCACCCCCTTTTTCCTGGGGAATGAACTTTCACTCTCAGTCCTGAGTTTGGCCACAACTGCCCTTATTCCCTGGCTCTAATGATGGACTTGAAGTCCAGGAATGACCAATGAGTGTCATAGTGATGATGCTCATGTATGTTTGTCACTCAATCCACATAAAGCCATTCAGAGGAACCTCTGGGTCTTGAACTAGAACTGCTGGGATAGAGGCCACACTGGTAGCATATGTGTCTAGAACTCCCTTCCCACAGAGAGAGAACCTGCCTGAGCACAAAGTCAACCAAAACAGAAATTAAAAGCCAAAACATAAAAGAAAACTGAACCTCAATTACCACCACATGAAACTCAAGATTCCATCATGTGTAGAACACTTACCTCTTGACTTTCCAGTTATGGGAGCCAATAAACTCACTTACACCAATTTGTGTGTCCATGGTATGCGCCGACTAAGAGCGTCCTGATTAACATAGTGTTAGGGTTCTTGTTCCTTCAGCCTGAAGTGATGGAACTCAGAAGGCCCTTTAAAAACACCGAGGGCAATGGCAGACCACCCATGAGCTACAAGAGTGCACTCCACTGAGGACACCATTCACATTCTAGTCAAATAGTTCATATCTACCAAGATGTGAATATTGCCCCATGGATGAGACCTGTGGTCTGGTGGTCCTGACAACCACCACACAACATAAAACTGACATGAAAGAAACTAGGCTTCGGACAGCATCCAAATGATTTCATGAGCACAACACTTTAATATTTTTTTTTTTACTCATTTGCTAATTTACTTGTCAAAATTTCGCCCTGCTATCAGCAATGCACAAGAATAAACACAGCCTCTAGGAAGGTCCAATAGCTGACTTCTGAAGTGACAGGATCTCTAAAAATAGATTCATTGGTCCATTTCCCCTAAGGTAGTAGAACAAAAGATTTTTAAATCTCCAGAAATCATTATATTTCATCCAGCTTCCCAGCAACCATCTCACTAATATTCTAAGGATATGTCAAATCGGGCTGTCTCCTCAAGCCCACAAGGAGTTATTTCAAAAACCAGAATTTTTTTTTTGGTGTCCAGAATATGTCTGACTTGAATTCTATATGGTAGGTCAGAGAGTCCTGACACATAATGTTCCAGGACATATAATGGTAATAACGATAACTAGTGTTTGCTTCTTAACTCTTCTAATTTAATAACCCCATTATTTCCACTTCACAGATGAGAGAAGGGAGCACAGAGAACTGAAGTAAACTTGCCCAAAGGCAAACAACTAAACAATGGTCTAGTAGGCTTCGAACCCAGGCACTGGCTCCAGAGTCTGGAGTCTGGTTGTCTATGCTATCCATTAATTGAAAACCATCAGGGCTGGGGAGGCCCCCCCCCCCCCCGAGAGACAACCTGGTCCAATATCAACCAAGGAAAAGGAAGACCAAACAGTGAAGTGACTTCACTAAATTTGTTCAGCTACTTTGATGACAAAGCCTCTTCGACAGTTCTTGTCCTCCGGTCTAAGGTGCTTCCCTGTTTCAAAAGGAATAGAAAGAGGTGCTATCAGGTCAGGTATGAAAGGTCCCAAAGTCCAAGCCAACTGAGATTTCAGAAATTCTTCCCCACAGACCCAAATGTTTAGCAGACATTGATGCAGGGCTGTGTGCACAATCCTAATGTGAATCCAACCCAACCTGCCCCTCCAGATTCTGTTCCATGAGCTTCAACCTGGCTTTCATGAGTATGGCAGTTCAGGGCATGACCAATACATGCACAGAATTATTTCTTAGGTCCAGGCCCTTGGGCCTGCCAAATTCTGGGACTCTCCAAACAAAACTCCAACCGAAGTGCCCTACTACAAAATATAATTGCCCTTGGTTTCCATCTTTAATCTTATCATGACACAGAGCCTCTGTCTTGGTCTTTGATCACAACATGTATGTTAGTATCTACTCCTGATGTATCCTTGCCAGGATATGTGTGGGTACAGAAATCTGCAGCAACAGCCCCAAACCCCAATGTTATCATGATGTCACACCCAAGTTTTGTTCACTGAGGATGCCTTTGAAGGAATATGGGGACCATGTAGATAAAAATGGAATCTAAAAAAATTAAATTTTTAGATGAAAATTTAAGCTAAAAACTAAAATACATCCATTTGTAAGAAAGACATTATAGAATGTAAATATAGAATAATAAAAATGGATTACCCTCATAGACTGTTTGTGATTTTTCTCTTGCCCAGATTTAAAGCTGGCATACAAGCATTTGTGCATTTCTTGGACCATTCTGGTATGTTTCACTGGGGCAGTAACTTTCCATGGGCTAGTGTCAATCTGGAGAACCTCTTCTGCACAACTTGTGGACCAAGATTCAGTAGAAAGTATAAGTAACCACTAATGCAGTAATTAAAACCCCATGTCTTAATTTTTTTCAGAGAAGGGCTCTCACTGGAGACCCTAGTATTATAGAAACTCTGCAGAGAAGTATTCAAAGAATTGATAGAATATGAAGGATTCCACCAAGGAATATGTGCTTCAAGATTTGTACAATTTACATCAATCACAGCTTCTAAAAGAGGGTGCTATTGCTCAATTTCTCACTGAAACTTTCCCTACTGTCAGAAAAAATAAGAAAATAAAGTTTGAAGAACAGAAAGCAATCTTCCTAAAAGCAAAAACATTAAGATTCACTCTGGGAAGATCAAGTTTTAAATTACATCTGGCTTGCAGCCCTGGATGCAGCAAGAAGGGATGAACATAGAGTTGTTGGAGATGCTTCCCCCATCAAGTTGGTAAAGCTGGCTCTGCAGAACAAGCGTGGGTACAGCCAAGCCTCCCATCTTTTCTTCTCCCTGCATAGTCACTTCATTGACCACCACTTTAGACCAGCTTTTCCACAGAGTGTTCATCCATTTCACATGAGATTCTCCCATTTCTGCCACCAGACAGGATCATGGAGTCCCCATTTCTATCTAAAAATACTCTTCTGAATAACTAATGAGTTGAAGAAGAAATCAAAAGAGAAGTCAGAAGGTATTTTGACCTGAACGAAAGGGAAAGCACAATATATCAGAATTTGTGGAAAGCCACTGAAACTATTATTAGGGGGACAATTGTGACATTAGATGTCTACACTAGAAAAGAAAAAATAACCAATCACTGGTATCTGTGTCCACTTTCAGAAACTATAAAAAGAGCAACTTAAATCCAAATTAATCTTGAGAAAAGATAACATAAAGATAAAAACAGAAATTAATAAGATATAATTGAGGGAAAAAAAACTCAAGAAAACCAAAAACTAGTTCTTGAAAAGACCAATATGCTAAAATCAGTAAACTCTAGCCAGAGTAATCAGAGAGAGAGAGAGAGAGAGAGAAATTATCAATATCAGAAAAGAGAAAAATAATATCACTACAGATTAAACATATTTCCAAAGAATAATACTGTAATTTTATCTTAGTAAATTTAACAACTTAGATGAAATGTGAAAATCCCTTGAAAGATTCTAACTACCAAAGCTCACTCAACAAGTTGATAATCTGAAAAATTCACTTTCTTTGGAAAAAAAATTGAAGAAGTAGTTAAAAAAACTTTCCACCAAGAAAAGTCCACACCCAGATGGTATCACTGACAAATTCTATAAAACATTTATGGCATAAGTAATACCTATTGTAAACAAAATCTTCCAGAACATTGAAGAGGAAAAATATTTTCCAACTCAATCTATGAATGTAGCATTATTACCCTGATACCAAAATGAGACAGATATTGGAAGGAGAAAAACAGATCAATAAGTTTCATGAGCAGATGCAAAAATTCTAAATAAAACTGCAGAAAATAAAATCCAACAACATAAAAAAAGAATAGTATGCCATGGTCAAATTAAGTGTATTACAAGAGTGAGTGCAAAACTGGTTCAATATTCAAAAATAAATGCATATAATTCACTCTGTGAACAGGCTAAAAAATAAAATATTATGATCATCTCAAATGGTGCAGAAAAATTATTTGTCAAAATCCAAACCCATTCCTAATTTAAAAAAAAAAAAAAACTCTCTCAGCAAATAAGGAATTAAAGTCCCTTAACCTGATTGGAACATATACAAGAAAAAAAAAACCTACAATTAATATTATATTTAATGGAGAAACTCTGCATTTTTCCCCTTATGATAAAAAAATGTGAGGATATTTTACTCCCACTCATATCAAATTATACTAGAGCTTCTGATACAATATGGCCAGGACAAATTACCAGTGCAATATGGCAAGTAAAAGAAATAAAGGTATATAGATTGGAAGGAAGACGGAAAACTATGTTTATTTTCATATAACACAGTTATCTATGTAGAAAACACTCTTAAATATACACAAAGACAACTGGAAAAAATTAGTGAACTTAAATTAAGCAAGGTCACAGGATACAAGGTCAATTATATTTCCACATGCCAGCAATAAAATTTCAGAAATTGAAAACTTTATTGTCTTTTTACAATACCATCAAAAGAATGAAAATTTAGGACTACATTTGACAAAATATGTGCAAGACATATGTACTGAAAATTACCCAACATTACTTAGAACTAAGTAAAGAGACCTAAACGTATGGAGAGATATACCATGTCCATGGATTGGAAGTTCATGGATTGTTACAATGCCTTAATATAAGAACTACCTATTTCGTCCTCTTCAGTTCTATAGATTCAATGTAGTCCCAAATAAAATATTGGAAACTTTTTTGTTGGAACTGACAAGTTCATTCTAAACATAGTATAACAAGGCCAAGAACCTACAATAGCCAAAACAACTTTGAAAAAGAACAATAAAATCACACAGCTATACTACCTGACTTTAGGATTTTTTGTAAAATTAAATAAACAAGACAGTGTGATATAGACGTAAAAGTGGAAAAATAGGTAAGTGGAACATATAAAGTCTGAACATATGTGGTCAACTGACTTTCAACAAATATACCAAGGTAATTTAGTGAGGGAAGATGTTCTTTTTAGTACTACATGAAAAAAATTAACTCAAGTGAATCACAGATCTAAAATTACACAACTTGAAGAAAAAAACATAGGCCAAAAAAAAAAATCTCTGTAACCATAAGCTATAGTCATTTCTTAGATATGGCACCAAAAGCACCACCTGTAAAAGAAAAATATTGAATAGACTGGACTTTTTTTCCAAAATTTAAAAAAAAAAAAAAAAAACTTTGCTCTTCAAAAGTTAATACGAAGAGAACTAAAAGACAAGTCACAGACTGGAAGAATATATTCCTAAGCTACATATGACGAAGAATTTGTATCCAGGACACAAAAAGAACTCTTAAAGCTCAGATTTGGTAAGAAATAAATTCACAGATTCCACAGGCTGTTGGACTCTACCCTGACATTTGAATTATCAATCTTTCCATATCTTTTATATTAAAACTTAAGGAATTACTCAGTAAAGAATGAGATGCGACCATTGGAACTGAGATATCTGGGAGAATTCAAGGCGTTGTTGGAGTCTGCTAAACCCCCAGATGCTTCTGAAATTAAACTGTGGCTCCCTTCTGGGAATGCACTCATCATTTCCCGTCATGTTTCATCCTTCATTGTTGCTCCTTAGCAACCAAAGTTAGAATTCGACACAGCCTTTAGTATAAAATGAGTGGTGGGAGGGAAGCCTTGGTTAGAGATTTAAGAGAAACCCTAAAAATTCCTTAAAATAGGGAAACTTTTTTTTCAGTGGATAAATTTCTTGAGTAGTCCGCCAAGATGGGTAAAATGCCATTTTGGATATGGCTCAACAATGATATGGGCACATTCACCAATAAACCTCGTTCGAAAACCAGCCTGCTGTGGTTCTAAGAGCTTGCTATTCTGGCTAACATAACCTAGAAGTAACTGCGGCCAAAAAGAAATGGAACCAAAAGACATTAATGAAAAGAGAAGGAATCCAAAGACTTCAGGAGATGTAGCCTGTTCACATAGCCCCCAACCTTTAACCTTGTCATGAGTGGCAGATGAGTGAAGTAGGTAGGTAACAAGGTTTTCAAAAAGCACTTAATGACTTTACTCAAGTTAAAGAGGAATGCTGCTGGATAGACCTCCTCTTCTAATGAAGACCTTGATCTTGGGGGTAGCAGAACTACCAAGGGGCCAAGCCCTGTTAACAGCAATTTATCATCAAAGGTCAAGTGGACACAGTCTTGTCATCAGTCTAGGGAGGGCACACCATACAGAGATTGCTGGCTATAGCTTGGTCCTCCAGAAATTAAATCACTAGGCAAGCTACTCAGTGTTATTACAAATAACTAAAAATTCTCAGATGTGTTAAAACTAGGAATCCGACTTGTATGAAGAAGTCTGAAATTTTTATTGACCTGCTTTAGTTTGTAAATCTAGACTCCCTTAAAGGGCATATCTGCAATACAGACTTCTCTCCCAGCCATTCCCAAAAGAAACTGTGGCCATTTGCCTGACGCTAATCCTCAGGAATTCAAAATGCCATGGGGCTTGGTCAGTCTTACAGTGACTTAGTAATAAATGACAGTCTTGGTCAGACTTACAGTGACTTCGTAATAAATGAAGCTCTATCCCAAGATGCAAATCTTGCCAGGCTCAATGGAAACTGGACCCTTTTCAAGGATACTTCATTCTTCTGAGTGTTTAATTGGTCTTAGCAAGTAGCAGAATGCTAATTGGTTTCTCTTGGCCAAGTTTCATGTGATCCATATAGTTGACACTACCTGAAATTTATTTACCTGAAATTACCTTGATTATATTGACTAGTTCTGGGTCTTTTCAAACTAGACTAGGTATGTTGCTGAAAGGCAAGCACCTTGTCTATCTTATTTCCTATTACATTTCCAGAGTCTGAAATCGTGCTTAAAATATCTAGTGGACCCTCAAATCTTTAGAGTAAATTATGATAGGGTCAGGAAAATGTCACAGAGCAATCCTCCCAATAAATAAAGTGACTCAAGAACAAAATTGCACCCTGCAAGAATCAGATATTAAGGCCACAGAGACTTGAAACCCACCTGCTATGTCCTAATTCCCATCACGTCTCCACTCAGCTCCCCAGTTTGGTGTAAAACGTTAATGGGATTTGGAGAATAGCTATCTTAAGACTTAATTAAAGAGTGAGTCCAATGAGAAGGGCTTTTCCAGATATGGTCTCCCTCCAGCTTCTATCACTTTGAAATAAGCTATCGATCCAACAGTGCATTTTTCTCCATTTTGATGAACAGGAAAGCAATGTGATTTCAATTGACAGGATTAGTAGTCTACCTTCAGAGGGGCAGCGTTGCTATTTTCAGTGATTCTGGGAAAGAACTGCAGACCCAGGGTTACCTGGGTTTCAAATCCTGCTCTGTTTCTTACTAGCTGTGTGACCTTAGGCAAATAATATGCTTAACTCTCTGTGCTTCCGTTTCCTCATCTGTAAAACAGAAAACAGTACCTACCTCAAAGCATTATTACGAATGAGTTAATAATGTAAAGTGCTTGGAAGAGTGTTGTACACACAGTTAAGTTACGAATACTAGTCAGCTCCAATTATTAACTGCTATCTTTGCAGCTCTAGAGTGTAATCAAGTCAAGCGTGGCACTTGATTAACTCACCATTCCTAGGATGCCATGCTAGTCCACCACAGCTGATATCCCAGCTATGGAATGTAGCTAGCATACCAACCTTCACTTGTTCCCAGAACTATAACCATGTAACTCCTACTGACTATGGTCTCTTTTCCTCGAGGCTTCCTGGCTTTCTCCTCTGACTACCTGGGCCCTTGAACCTTCTGGCACCAACAGTGTGACCTCCAAGCCCAAGACTTGCAAGCCTTCCCTGCCACAGATAAGTAGAGGGAAAAGAGGAGGGCCCCAAACCTGGGGACCACTTTAGGAGTGAAGGGCAGGCTAACACTATCAGACTAGGGACTGTGCCTCAGACAGCAGGGATAGATTAGGTAGAGTTCCCAGGCTTCCAGAGGAGGAACAGAAGGTATTTCTATATTCTGAGCTGGGTCCATCTCTGGCTATGCTATTGGATTCAATGGATTTAACCTTTCTCCAACCCCAATCTATGAATTTCCAGGGAGATCTTTGTGATTAGAAAAAAGCACCCAAGTGGTCCTCCTATGCCTCCTCCTCAAGCATCCCAGGCTGCCTATATATAGCCTGTATCCAGATGCACAGCTAACGCTGGTCCTGTTCCCCCCAATCTGGGCGGAAATCTGGCTCAGTTATCCTCCATCGTCTGTTCTTACAAACTCTCCTATCCTTCTAGGGGGAGAAGCAGCCTCAGGGAAGAGAATACAGAGACCTTAGGCATCTTTGCTGAAGATCTGGGATGGCACATATATCCACCAGTGTCCAAGAGTAATTATTTCTAAACATCCAAAGTTGAAAACCTGGGGTAAATACCCTAATCCATAGTGTATCACAGAGAACACTGCTAACAACTCTGACCCTATCATGAGAGGGTCCCAACGTAGTCCAAGGTATCCTAACGGCTGAGTCTTAAGGGACAGAAGCCTGAGGTACGTGAGCAAATTGCAACTCAGTCTCGTAGAGGACAAAGAAGGTATGGCAGAACTCAAAGTATGGAAGCAACTGCTTGGAAGAGCAATAGAAAAGAAAGAACCCGATAAAGCAAGAAGATTGCTAAACTCCTATCCCACTCAAGGGAACTTGGACAATCATGACCTCCATCACGTTGACCAAGACTACAACCGAAGGCTTGAAGAAACATGGACTTCCTGCAGAATGCAAACACGCAGGCCTACAGGAATACCCAGCGCCCTCTGGTGTCGGGAGGCTGGAACTTCTGCTTCTTCTATTCTCTCCGGATCTTTCTGTCCTGTTGCTCCGATGAAAGATGAGTTGTCTTTGGGGCTGGGGTTGTGGCTCAGCGGTGGAGCGCTCGCCTAGAACGTGCAAGGCCCTGGGTTCTATCCTCAACACCACATAAAAATAAGGAAAATATATGTATTGTGTCCAACTACAACTAAAAAATAAATATTAAAAAAAAAAAGCAAGATGAGTTGTCCTTTTTATGGAGCTAATAAAAGGCCCCCCAGGGTTAGCAGCTTCTTAGAAATGATAAGATATTTGAAAAATAGCTACCAAAAATGTGCCAAGCTTTAGAGAACACATGGTCCATTGAGGCAGGCTCAGACTCTCAGATACAGGCAAGTACAAGTCCCCCCAAAGACAGCAAGCATCCCGAGACCTCTAATTCTTTAGAAAAGAGCATATCCTTTTAGTTACTAGCACTTTTAAATTTTCAGAAAGAACTCAAGTAACAACTTTCTAATAGACACAGCAATGAGACAAGTTTATGCAGCAGGAAAGAAGTCCTTTATCAAATTTGAATAATTCAGAAATCCATTTGCATGTTTCACCGACACGATTTTATTAAAATTGTACACAGATCTCATACTTTAAAAAAAAAAAAAAAAAAAAAACTTCCTTTTTTTTCCTGGTATCAAAATAGTTACATTTTTAAAATACCTTGAAAAACTTTAATACAATTATTTCATTATATATTAAATACTCTTCTAAAATATCAATCATCTCTCTTCCATCCCTCCTAGAATCTTGCTTTATCATCATGATCACTTTTTTTTCTCTCTTTTTTAACATCTTTAACACTTATCCCAGAGAAGCACTCAAAGGAAACAATTTTCCTTGGAAGTTCACTATTTCAAAATAGAAAGAAAGGAGAAGGGAAAACCACTGACAAGATTTGACCTGACACAGAGGATTCTTTGTAACACAGTTCCTCGGGCCCTGGAATTTTATTTTAAAGGAAATACCAGTTCTTGCATGGACACGTAATGTTAGCCCAACAGCATCCTCTAGTGGCCCGACGACATCAAAGCAACCAGCCATACAGTAGGGCATTTGGATATGAGGTGCTAGAAGTTGTTATGGCAACTTAAAAAAAAAAAAAAAAAAAAGAATTCCTTTTTCAGAGATCACAAGACAACTGGATTCCTAAAAGCCCACTCTGAACACAGGCTGCCTACAGATATATGCTCAGTGCAAAGTCCCAAGAAAACCAGTTTCATGCAATACTGAAATATTCCATCAGAAGCTAGATTCTGGTAAAGTTTTTTTCCGACCTAAAGAGAGAGTGTGGTATTTCACCTTTTGCAAGGTGCCAAAAGAAGTCTGATCCCCAAGAATGCTTCTCTGTGCGGTGCCAGTGGCATTGGTTCTCGGGGGCCTGGTGGCTTTGCGAGGGAGGTGGAGAGAGCTGGGCGCCGATCGGACGTCCCTCTCGAGGTAGCTGCCCAGGCCCCTGGCCAGGCTGTCCTGCATCCTCAGGGCAGGAGAAGGGCTCTGCGCCTGCTTGTCCACAGCAGGGCTCAGCCTGCCACTCCCGTGGGAGACTGGGGGTAGCGGTGGGGAGCCCCCAGTCCTGTCAGTCTTCCTATTTCCCTTCTTCCAAAACATAGACCTCAGGAGGGTGAACGTGCCCTGCGGGAGTCTGTCTTTCTCAGAGGACCTTTCCTCCCCAGTGGCCCTCATCTTGGGCAAGGTGCCTTGGCCACTGTCCTTACTGTTCCTAAACAATCCTACAGAGGGAGAGGGTGGGCTGCTCTGGCTTCTCACCTGGCCACTTCCCTTCCAGTTCATGGTCTTCTGGCCCTCTGCGCGGGACACTTTCTCATTGTTTATTGAGGGCATCACAGTGAGGGGCAGATCAAACTTTTTGGGAAGCCTGATATCCTGGCTTGCATTTTCCTTTAGTGTCCTGGCTGTGTTGAGACCATCGGAGAATCCAGGGGCAGGATGGTGGTTGGGGTGGCCCGAGGGACAAGGCGCCTCAGCTGGTCCTCTCCCACTGGCTCGGCCACTGTCTTCACCTTTAGCAGAAAGGGTGACGTTTGACCTTGGTGACGCTGACTTTTCTTCCCCGCCAGCAGCGCCCGTCAGCAGCGGCACGATGGACTGGCTGGTGGATCGGGGTCTTCGTCTGGACTCCAAGTACTCCACCAGCTCGACAGACGGACCAGGGCGTTTCTCCCTGGGGCCCAAGGACCAGCGGAGAGGCATGGTCTTGAAGGGCCCCTGCTTGGCTCGAGATGGGGTAGGGACCTTCATGCTGATGCTTCTGCCAGGAATACCTCGAACCAAAGGGCTGGACTCCAGTCCACCTGAAAGAGACACCAAGACCATGAGTGCCCAAATAACCCTCCAGCTGCAAAAGGGTGCGGACTGCAATGCCATTCACCTGGCAGACATGGAACACCTCTGAAGCCCCAGGTGCTGGACAAGGCACTAGGGAGACAGCAGTGAGCAAGACACACAGGGTTCCTCCCCTCAGGGAAGGCCAATGGGTTTCATACCCAGTTCCATGGAATCCACCACGCCTTTGAAGCCACAGAGAAAGCCAGAACCAAAGAAGGTACAGCTGTCAATTTGCAGGGTATTAGTTCCAGGACCTCCAGGAAAACCTACAGATGCTCAATCCCTTCTACGAAACAGCACAGTATTTTGGTATTTGCATATGACCCAGGAACATCCTCCCATATACTTTAAATCATCTCTAGATTACTTATAATATCTCATACAATGTAAATGTGATATAAATACTCTATCATTTAGGGAGTCATAATAGGAAAAAAATCGTCTGTACATGACCTGTTCAATAGGGACAAAAAAACTTTTTTTTTTTTTTTTTTTTTTTTGATACCGGGGATTGAACCCAGGGGTGCTTAACCATCGAGCACACTCCTAGCCCTTTTTTTTTTTTTTTTTTTTTGTATTTTATTTACAGACAGGGTCTCACTGAGTTGCTTAGGGTCTCACTAAGTTGTTAAGGCTCACTTTGAACTTGTGATCCTCCTGCCACAGTCTCCTGAGCCACAGGGATTACAGGCATGTGTCACCACACCCAACTAGAGACAAATTTTTTAAAAAGTTATTTTCAATCCACAGCTGACTGAATCTACTGACTGAATGAAACTCAATAATCTGGAGGGCCAGCTGCACCATGTCCCTGGCAGAAGAGGGTCCTGATAAAGTACAGTCTTAGAGGCAACCAACTGAGTTCAATTTAACATCCTTTCCATCTATCCTCAAATGCGCCCATGAAACAGATATGCTCAGCACAGGTTTCTGCCTTTTCAGTTCAAATTAGGTACTTGTACCTTTCAAATGCAAGAATCTCAGATATCCCACTCTGGGCTAAAAAGGATTTAAAAAAAAAATCTGTGTTTAATTTTATCAGCACTGTGTTGTATTTTGCAATATCTGTATATAGCTGTGAAGACATTTTTGAAGCAATGTTAAGTAAAAGCTAGCATAATCCAACTTGCAAAAATATACATAGGTGCTTATGTATTACACGTGCATGTAAAAAACATACCAAGCAAGGATAAAGAAACAGATACTGCAAATAACAAGGTAAGGCAGAGCTTCAGGGTGCTGTGGATAACTGATTGTCTTCTTTATTCTTTCCTAAATACCAGCATTTCTACAGGGAACATATATAGAACCAACACTGCATATTTTTTCTTAAGAAATTCCCAGTCATTCGTTACCATACCATCAAAACGTCTTGATTTACATGATGCCTGCAATCGCTGAGAAAGAAATCAAGTGAAACACAAAATCCACATGGCACAAGGAGAGTCAAGTGCATTGAGAAAAGGTTGTCAGTCAAGCCTTTCACCCACAGCCAGCCACTACCAATGTGCCGCTTCATCACGGATGATGGTGTTACAGACTAAAGATTTGAGTCCCTCCAAAAAAAATTCACATATGGAAACCCTATGCCACAAGGTGATGATGATATAAGAAGGTGGGACCTTCAGGAGGTGATTAGATGACGAAAGAAGGGCCCTTGGAATAGCACCCTTAAAGAAAAGATAAGAAAGAGCTAATCTGGGCTTGATGGTGCACACCTGAAATTCCAGCAACTCAGGAGGCTGAAGCAGGAGGATCACAAGTTTGAGGCCAGCCTCAGCAACTGAACAAAACCCTTGTCTCAAAATAAAAAGGGCTGGGGGTATAGCTCAGTGGTAAAAGTGCCCCTGGGTTCACCTCTGTACCAAAAAAGAAAAAAAAATTTTTTTAAAAGGAAAAGATAAGAAAGAGCTAGCCTGCAATCTTAGCAACTTGGGAGATGGAAATTAGAGAATTGCAAGTAGGAGGCCATCCTAGGCAATTTAGTGAGACCCTGTCTTAAAATTAAAAAAAAAAAAAAAAAAAAGAACCGGGGATAGTTTAGTAGTACAGCACCCTTGGGTTCAACCCCCAGTACCACAAAGTGTAAAAAGGAAAGAGCTAATTAGATCTCTTTCTGCCAGATCTAGATATGACAAGAAGTCAACCGCAAATTGGAAGAGGCCAGGCTGGGGATGTGGCTCAAGCGGTAGCGCCCTCGCCTGGCATGCGTGCGGCCCGGGTTCGATCCTTAGCACCACATACAAACAAAAGATGTTGTATCTGCCGATAACTAAAAAATAAATATTAAAAAAAAAAATTGGAAGAGGCCCTCACCAGAACTGACCAGGTTGGTACCTGATCTCAGACTTCCAGCCTCCAGATTCACAAGGAATAAATTTCTGTTGCTGTTAAGCCCCAGCCTATGGTGTACTGATAGAGCAGCCCAAATGGACTCAACAGAGAACATCTCCAAAAGCAAACACGCACCGTGGCCACAAAAAGCCCCCCCCCCCCGCCCATCGGTAGCCCAACCAGCGTGTCAACTCAGTGTGCTTCATGGGGAGGGTCCTGTCACCGAGCAGTCAGTCCTACAGTCCTGCCACACCTTGTTTCTGGAATCTGTCTCTGCATTCATGTTTGGATGTCTTCACATGCACGCACCTGAGACTTACAGGGGCACAGGTAATAGCTCAGAGGGAACCACAAGGTCACGGTGAATAAGGGTGGAAGAAGCCAACTGCCCACCGACCACACAGCCCAAGACGAAATGATCAGAGAGCCGTCATGCCTGCAATCCTGGCTACGAGGGAGACTGAGGCGGGAGGATTGCAAGTTCAAAGCCAGCCCCAGCAACTTGGGCCCTAAGCGAGTCGGTGAGACCCTGTCTCAAAATTTTTTAAAAAAAATGAAAAAGACTGGGGATGTCGCTCAGCAGTCAAGCGCCCCTGAGTTCAATCCCTGATTACCAAAAAAGAAAACAGAAAAAAAGAAATGGCTGGGGAGACGGAAGAAGGAGAAGCTCATTACTAACCCCAGGAGGAGCTGGAACGCACCTCAGAGGTTTCCCCTAGGAGCCTTACCTGTTGGGTTTTTCTTAGACCATTTTTGATAGATTTTGGGGAAAAAAAAAAAAAAAGCAAAAGCATTTCTTTAACATTAGCCAAGAATAGACATGATTTCACCCCCAAATACTTTGTCATTTCAGTTTGGATTGACCTTGGTGCTCCATCATTAAATTCCCAGACCTCCAGAAAGATTAAAAAAAAAAAAAAAAAAAAAAAAAATCCTGTTGTGGAGCCCGAGATGTAGGATGGTAAACTTTTCTTTTTCTTTTCCCCCCTCTTCCACAGCCGTGGGAAGAGCAGAAAGGGGAGTTTTGTGAGAGGACACAGCTGCGACTTTCCGCCTTTCACAATGTGAGAACATCGCCTGGAGCCCTGGCAGGTGGCTAGGGGACTTGGCAGCTGCCCTAAATAGCTGTCCTTCCCTTCTTCCTGGTATGAAAGGGCCGCAGGCCAGGGCTGACATCAACGCCTGCCCTACATGGCTCAGGGGACCACGGGAGCCCCAGGAATCTGCCTACAGAATCTCTTCTGCTCTTCCAGGCGGTGAAGGAGCAACCCACCTTGGTTTCAGTTCCATTCTATTTATTGTACTATTATAACAGGATCTGGGCAGCACAGGGAGGCATGGGAACGAGAGAGGACCCACGCTGGGGCGGGCTCCCACTTCTTAGCTGGGGTGGACGCGCGTGTCCTGAAGTCCCCTGCGGAGATGGGCCTTCTGGAGGCTGGCAGCTAGAGGAGGGATGGTGCTCAGGGAAATCTGAGCTCTGACTCTCACCCACCCCACCCCATCCCCTCCCCAAGCCTGTGGATTTGGTTATTTCCAGCCTGTCTGGCCTGAGAATCAGGCAAGTCTTAAGTCTTAAGCTGCTTTAAGGATAAAGGTTAGAGAAGCTCCATTGTCTACAGACTGAGCTCCCTGGGGCCCCTCAGAGCCCCATGCACACAGAGGGTGCGGGAGCAGAGGACGGCACTGCCTGAACCCCCCACAGCAGCTCTGGAGCTGTCAAAGGCGGCTCCAAGAGAGGCCACCTCTGCCCCTGTCGGTGTGTGGTCACCAGGATTCCTCTGGGACTTCCCACCCTTGGCCTGCCAAGTGAGGCAGCAGTCTGAGCTGACATTATCTGTTATGAGGGGGCCCTAGGGGAACCTCCTCTCTCCATCCTTAGCCCACGATCACAGGTCAAATGCTTTCAGTCTCTCTAAGGGCTTCCACTGTGCCTCCTCCATCCGTCCAGTGATGCATTCAAAAAAAAAACATCTATCTCATGAGCGCTTACTGTGTGCCGGGGATGGTTTTCAGTTCTGGGGATACTGCTGAGGGGAAAGAAAGATGAGGTTCCTGTCCTTAGAGGGTGGGTCAGGAAGCAAAAATGTATGACTGAAAGTAGTGTCGTGGGAAGTGCTGCAATGGAGAATGAGGCAGGGTAACAAGGGTGGCGAGTGGGTGAGGAGTGAGACTGGAGGGGAGACCTAAAAGAGGGGAGGAGGAGACACATGGAGATCTGGGAAAACAGGATCCAGGCAGAGGGAGTAGTGAGTGCAAAGGCCCTGAGGCAGAGGCAAACTCAGTGGGTCAGGGAAACAGCACAGAGACAAGCGTGGCTGGAAGCAGAACCAAAAGGGCACCCATTAGGGATCCCTAACTTTTTCTCCCCTATGCCCACCCTGAACTGGGGGTTAAGCCCAGGCACTCTACCACCAATGTACATCTCTAGTCCTTTTTATTTTTTAATTTTGAGACAGGGTCTTGCTAAGTTGCTGAGGCTGGCCTCAAATTCTTTTAGCTCCAGTCTATATTTGGAGATATCACTGTCTCTGGCTTTGGTGTCAAAAACAATTATAGGCTGGGTGTGGTGGCGCATGCCTGTAATCCCAGCAGCTCAGGAGGCTGAGGCAGGAGGATCACAAGTTCAAAGCCAGCCTCAGAAAAATCAGGGTGCTAAGCAACTCAGTGAGACCCTGTCTCTAAATAAAATACAAAATAGGGCTGGGGATGTGGCTCAGTGGTTGAGCGCCCCCGAGTTAAAAAAAAAAAAAAAAAAAAATTTTTTTTTTTTGCAGGAACTCTCTGTCACTAGGTTTGTTGGTTTTTATGTTATTTGTGATCTTTACAATTTCCTCTCAAGTTCCTTTTCATTTGTGCATGGAAGTTGGAGTGCAACCCAGGGCAAATCTAACCCCAAACTTCCTTCCACTCCTGTAAAAGGTAGGGTGGAAGTACACAGATAAGCTGAGATATCTCTGTCACAAAAATCGAGCCACCAGGATGGGCCAGGTGGTGCACACTTATAATCCTAGTGGCTCAGGAGGCTGAGGCAGGAAGATGGTGAGTTCAAAGCCAGCCTCGGCCACTTAGCAAGGCCCTAAGCAAGTCAGCAAGACCGTGTCTTCTAAATATAATACAAAAGAAGGTAAGGCTCAGTGGTTGAGCACCCCAGTATGAGGCTGGAAGGAGAAAGACCAGCAGGCAGGCCACCAGCCTTTGGGAGCCAAGTTCCTGCCCCTTCTAACACTCCAAGAATCTCTGCCATCCCAAAAGAGGGTGGGGCAGAGCCCTGTGGGGCAGAAACAGAAAACAACACCACATATGCACAGAGTCCAGCAATCAGAGACAGAGAAAAAAACAGAACCCAATTAGAACAGGCTGCTCATGAAATAAGCCAGCGGAGGAAACAGACACAACTGAAAACAACCGATTGACTTCAATCCGATTCAAGTAGGGAACACCAGGGTCGGAAAAAGGTGACCTTGGAGATTTAAAAATTCAATGAATGAAGGGGCGCAGGATCACACTCGGGCCTCCAATGAATAACCAGAAAGACAAGGGAAAAAGAAAGATCTCACAGCACAAGAGCCAGATGACAGAGAAGTAGTAGAGAAAGAGCAGGAGAATGAGAAGATGGATCCAGAAGACCCAACAGGCAAATCGAGGCATCTGAAAAGCAGGAGATATGATAACTTCAAAAAAGAAAAATGTCCCTAAATAAAGGTTGAGTCTGGAGAAGGAAAGGCATCCTCAGGTCTAGATAGGGCTGGTACACAAAAACACAACCCAGGCGTATGCTACTAGAATTTCTGAACTCCAGGGTCAAAGAGAAACTCTTTCCAGCCAGAAAGAACAAGTGACACATGAAAGAGAACAGCTTGTATTTCTCACCTGCCACCCTGGGGCCAGGGAGACCGTGGGAAAACAGTTCCAGAGGCCTGCAAGAGAAGTACCCCAGCCCAGCCCTCCTGCAGCCGGTCAGGAAATACCTGGGGCTATGCAAGGCTTCCCTGGGGCTATGCAAGGCTTTAGAACACAGCCTGAAAGAGGGCTCTGCCCAAGCGCTAAGGAAGCAGAACCAAGACCTCAAGACAGAGGGTGATGAAGGGAAAACCCACCATGTACTGTGGATCCATGCACCATCCACCCATCCACCCTACATGGGGAAGGCCCATGGTCTGGGATTAGCACCTCAAGCTGAGTCAGGGTGGTTCTGGCAGGAATGCTGGTTAACAGTGTGGAACAGAGGGCACTATTTCATGAAAACCTAAGAACTGGAGAGTCCGAGGGGACTTGTTCCCCCAAACAGACCAGAGGGAACACAAGAAAACATTTCAAAGGGAAAAGAAGGATAACAGAAGTATTATATCTGCTCACCTTATTGGGGCGGGGAGAGAAGGCAGAGATGAGATTGAATGCCATGGAATTGCAGGAAAATGTGGCTAATTGTAAATATTGAGAAAGCAGCACATTACAAGGTGGGGAAAGTCAGACAGAACTTCCAAATCAGCAAGGGGAAGAGGGATCAAGCAGCAACATGATCCAATCAACCAAAATAAGAGAAAGAAAAAATGAAAAAAAAAAATCGAAAAATTTTTAAATTAAATGAATGAAATCAAAATTTGCAGTTGTTACACTGAGTAGGTATGGACTGAATTTCCAATTATAAGACAGATGCTGGGGCTGGGGTGCAGCTCAGTGGCAGAGGATTTACCTAGCACGCGTGAGGCCCTGGGTTCCATCCCCAGCACAAGGAAACAAGCAAGCAAGGAAACAAGACAGGCTCTGAATTGTTGACATCAAACAAATCAAAAAGTCCAACAACATATCATTGACCAGGAAGCACTTTAAAATAATTTAGAAAGGAAGGTTCACAAAGCAAGAGCAAAGGATTACCACCCAAGGGGTAGGATGATCCATCCTGAACAAAGTAGAATTTAATGTCAAAAACATTAATCAGAAAAAGGAGCAACAATATAACGATCAAAAGCATAATTTGTATATAAGAAAAAAGACCCAACAGTCACAAACTTGTAGACACCTAATAATGAAGCAGCTAATGATCTAAGGCAAAAAAAATTATTAAAAATTCAAGCAGTACATATTAAAAATACAGGAAGGTTTCAATGTATCTCCTTCCTGGCAGGCTGTCCTAGAGAAGGCTGAATCTAAAGACACAGAGGAACTAGATAAATGATCGACTCGCCTAATTTCATAGTTAGGATACAAAGCTCACATTCCTCAAGTAGACGACGCATGTTGCTTTATATGTACGTCGAGCGTTGACAAAATACTAATCATGGACTGGATGGCCAAGAGGGATCAACTTTTGAAAACCACGTTCTTGGATCATAATTACAAAATTACCAAATAAAGAATTACACCAAATTACAAAATAAAAAAGTACACCAAATTACAAAATAAAGAATAAAAAAGTGACCAAACAATCCTAAACACTTGAAACTCTCAGATCAGGTTTAGATCAAAGAGGAAGTGGAATGCTACCTGAAAAGTGCTGGAAGAGAGAAAAACTAAACGTTTGAGACTCAGCGAAAGCCACAGAGGAAATCAGTCAATAGAAGCACGTCGTGTTCTGAGAACCAGGGAGGCCTAAACCCCAGGGTCCCTTGACAAGGAGCTTCAAGGGATGGACCTCTGTGTCACATGGTCATGTTTTCCTAATAATTGCAAAAGTAAGATGCTGTTGTATTCTAGTGCCTGTAGAGCATCTCCCATCTCTGCCCTGATAAAGCGACAGTCATAAAACTCAGCTGCATTCAGTTCCGTTCAAATGCCTTCTTTTTTATAATATTCCATAGCAAGAGCTCCTGGAAAGATGACAATCCCAGATGATTTCTCTATAGAGGACTGCTGGCATGTGGCAGGGGCAATTGTTTCCTGAACAGGACCATCTCTGAGCATTGTAGGACACTCAGTATCCTCCCCCACCCCCAGGACTCAAAGCCAGGCATTGTCCCTACTAATTTTGACAGTTTAAAAAAATCTCTTCCAATTTGGCACAGCCGTGCATGCCTGGAGACTCCGCTGACTCAGGAGACTGAGGTAGGAGGATCACTTGAGTCCAGGAGTTCAAATCCAGCTTGGGAACACAGTGAGACCCTATTTCAAAAATAAAAAAAGTCTCTCCCGTGCATCTCCAAATCCACGTGGATGGAGAGTGGAGGTAGTGCCAATCCCTGTTGGAAACCTCTGCGCTAGATATTTTGGTCTTGCTCAGGTTGGGTATTAATAACAAGAGAAAAAAGACTATATTTTTTAAAAAAAATCATTTTGAGGACTCAAAACAGGTTTCAAATCTGTCACTATAAAAGCCCCAAAGGGAAACTTCCATTGGAAGCAAACCTTTTGCAGTGTCGAAAACCCTAATTCAAAACTGATGTCTGAGAGCCTCAGAGCCAAGACTGGCATCCAGGGGGAACAGGGTCATTTTTCTAGGGGTGAGCTTGTTACTTTCTCTTCAGGGTCTCAGCTGTCTGTCATTTCATCTCTCCCAAGGACTTGGAGGCTAACTTGGGTAATGGAACTAAAATGCCTACAGGAGGCTGCAGGACAGTTACCGTCCCTCCACTAGCCCTGTCTGTGTCGCTAGGGCTGTGCCCCACGTTGCAGGGGTGGGCCACCCTTTGTCATTGCTTCCTTATGGGGAGGCGGTCACATGCATTTATCCTTGGAGGCAATGAGAAAGGACCCCAGGCACCACGCTTCCACAGAGCTGAGATGACTTAAGAGCCTGTCACAAGTAGGTGCTGACAGCGAAGAGCACCTCTCGAGTGTTCGAGACACTACTACCCACAGTGTGCAATCATGAAAACACAAAGGGAATAGAAATGCCCAGACAAGGCAAGCCACAGAAGGGGACTCTGAGGAACTCAGACAAATCCAGAGTGTGTGTGCATGCTCCTAGCAGGGGTAATGAGAAGTGGGCAGCCAGAATGCCAAATACTGAGGAATACATTAACTAACTACGACACATGAACCATGACAAACCAGAGGGTTGGCTTCGATGATAATCTTGTTGCTTGAAGATTCTATCATACCTATTCACTCATAAATAATGCAACACGAACCTGGTAAACGCCAGGAACTGTGTTGAGTACTTGACACAGTGGTAACATAAAGTAGAAAAAACAAGTAACAAGCAAACACTATGTCCCAGTGATCCCACTCCTAGGTATACGTCCACCAGAAATGCAGACATATATGCACCAAAAGACATGAACAATCAGTGACCCAGGAGGCTGAGGCAGGAGGATTGCAAGTCTGAGGCCAGCCTCAACAACTTAGCCACTTATCAAGACCCTCTCTCAAAATTAAATAAATAAATAAATAAAAAGAGTTGGGGGTGTAGCTCAATGGCAAAGCAACCTGGGTTCAATCCTCAGCACCAAAAGGTTTAAAAAAAAAAAAAAAACAGGCATGAAAAAATATAGTCATAGCAGTACAGGCTAAGTATCCCTTACCCAAAATGCCTGGGACCAGAAGATTTTCAGATGTTGAATTTCAGATTTTGAAATATATGTGGATATATAATGAGATATCGTGGGGATGGGATCCAAGTGTACACATGAAATTCTTTTGTATATCATATATACCTCATGCACACAACCCAAAGGTAATTTTATGCAACATTTTAAATAATTTTGTGCATGAAACTTGGGGCATCAGTCGGCACTCAAGAAGTTTCAGATTTTGGAACACTTCAGATTTCAAATTTCCAGTGTAGGCAGGCTGTCGTGTTCGTGCTTGCTCCAATCTGAAAACAACCCCAAAATTGAATGGCGATAGAATAAATAAATGTGGCCTATTGTTACAATGTGGGAAATTTGGATGCAATGATGCTATCTACCAAGAAGCAGACACTTTGTGCCCAGATAGTCCATTAAGGAGGTGCCACAGTAAAACATGCATGGGATTTTGGAGAAGCCACAAATATCTCAAAAATCCACACATCTGTAATAACTCAAGGTTCTTCTCTTAACAATCACGCCATATTTCTCCAGGACGCACCAGCAGGCTAGCTTCTTGTGGAGGCTTTCCAACCTCTCGGTGAACCTACAGGAGGTGGTTCTTCTACCTCGCCCTCCGCACTCTTTTTCCACATCCCTGTCTTTGCTCTTTTATTGACAACAGTCAACAGTCTCTTCCCCTCATATATACAGAGAAACTTCTGTGCAGAAAACTATGTATCTCCGAGTTGTTTTTAGTTACAGAAAGAATAAAGGAAAAATTATTGCTATACATAACATACAAACCTCACAAATAAAAATTTTACACAAAAGGAGCCATTTCTGCAAAGTTTTAAATGCAGGTAAAAACTGATCTATGGTGTCAGATGCCAGAATAAAGGCTTACCTCCATGGAAGCAGGAAACGGCAATGACAGAGAGAGCCAGGGGAGAGGAGTTCTAGAATTTTCTTTTTCTTTTTTTATTTTTAAATATTTATTTTTTAATTTTCGGCGGACACAACATCTTCGAACCCGGGCCGCACGCATGCCAGGCGAGCGCACTACCACTTGAGCCACATCCCCAGTCCCTAGAATTTTCTATTTCTTAACCTGGTACATACCTATGTTTATTTTATAATAACTCATCAGAGGTGTACTTGTGATTAGTGTATATCACTATGTGTGTGTGTGTGTGTGTATATATATATATAGATAGATAGGTAGATAGATAGATATATGGTATACATGTTATGATTATATTATAAATATAACAGGTAAAAATATACAAGCATATGCTGTTTATATAGTAATGTATACTCATCACAAGTTTATATTTAATATTTCCATGTGTGATCTCTATATATTATGTTTCTATTGAAATCTTATATTAAAAACCTAAATTAGGAGACGATAGTAAGAAAACAAAAATGTAATGTGACCACTTTAGGGCTGAAGGAGCACAGAGGTTGAAGAAACACACGCACGTGCACACACACAGACACATGGACACACCCACACAGACACACAGGGACACACACACACACACACACACGGATACAAAGTTCCGAATGACTTTGTTTCTGTAACAATCCCCTTGCTCTTCTGCACTAGGAGTCTAGACTGCATCCCCTGAAGGCTAACATGCTCTGTTACTTCCCACCTGGCAAAGAAAAACAAACAAAAAAACCACAGTCAGCCCCCTGCTCCGCTGCAACTGGCCCCTTGATCCCACTGAGGGATGGCCCATGCTGGCTGTCACTTCCAGGACCCCCGGCTCTTCTCCACCCATTGTGGCCAGGCTTCCATTCCCTCCAACCCACAGCAGATGTTCTCAGCGCCTCAACAGGGGGGACCTCCATCCTGCCAGCCACTTGCCCATCCTCACACTACCCAGCCTCCCAAAAGTATTAGGCACAGCCACTTCCTTTGGCAAGAGTTGCTCTTCCACACCTGGGAGCCATGTGGCTGGCTGCTCCATCTTGGTTTCTCTGCTGACCTCTCCACCTTTGCTTGACCCCGAGAGTGGGCAGTCTTCACTCCTTTCTACCTCTGCTATTTCTCAAGGACAGCACAGCAAGCCTCTAAAAATCTACCCTGCCATGATCTGGACTTCCCTCCAGAATTGACTCTATTCCTACCCAACTCGTTCCCATCTCATGGGCTACGTGACTATTCACCTCATTATGTATCTTCAAGAGCCTCATTATATCTTGAAGAGCCACCCTGGGTCATTCTCTTAGATCCTGCATCCAGCCTCCGTGAGTCCTGCCAGCTCTGTCTTCAAGACAGAGCCACAGCTTGGCCCTCCCTTCCCTAATGGCAGTCCAAGCCACCGTTCTCTCACAAAAGCCTCCTCACCGGCCTCTTCCTTCCTTCCAATCTCGCCCTTCTTCCAGGGATTCTTCACACAGCAGCAGAGTAGACTTTTAAAACTATAAACCAGACCGATTTCTTCCCTGCGGAAAACTCTCCAATTCACTGCCTTTGGAATCAAGTCCAACAGGTTTGTCGTGATCGGCTCCGGTCCACCTTCAATCCCTCCCAATTCTTCATTCACTCTGCTCCGACCACAGCTCTGCTTTCTTCTGCCCCACATAACACCCCACGCTCACTCCCAAAGCACACTCCCCAGAATTCCACGGGAGTCACCCTCTCTGATTCGATGCCACTTTCTGAGAAAGGTCTTCCCCACTCACCCTAGGGAACAGGATTCTGCATCTCTTTCACTTTTGCCTCCATATCTTGATTATTTATTGTTTGTTCTTATCTCTGCTTTACATCATATTGCCACCTTAGCTACTGTCCCCAGGTGGGACAGTAAGTTCCATGGGAGCAGAGCAAGAATGTAGAGCCGTCTCTACATTTCACAGGGAACTAGTTTCGGGACTCCCGGCAGATAATGAAATCCTTGAATGTTCAAACCCTTGTAAAATGGTGAAGAATTTGCATGTGACCTATATACATCCTCCCAAGTACTTTAAATCATCTCTAGATTATCATGCCTAATACAGTGTAAATGCTATAGAAATGTGGCAGTATATTTTCTTGGGAACAAAGACAAGAAAAAAGGCTGTACATGTTTGGTACAAGCATAATTTTTTCCCCAAAGATTTTTCAATCCATGGTTGGTTGAATCAACCAATATGCATCCTGGAGAAATGGAGGGTCACCGTATTATGGATGGGGAGGATCATGGATGGGAGGTGAGAGGCAGGCAAAGGTAGGTTGTGGAAGACCCTATTTGACAAATGAACAAAGAGGTGGAAGTGCTGACGAAAATATTCATCAGAGCAGTTGCAATAAAATTTTTTTCTCCACGTAAAAAAAAAAAAGAGATGAATAAAACTCTTATAACATTGTCTACTCGAGGCCATGTCGACACTGTCATAAAGAGAAGGGACAATGGTTGTGACATAAAATGAAATGAAAATCAGCAAAATTTAGCCCACATACCTTTTTCCTGGTAGCAGAGGCTGTTTGGGAGGACAGGAGAGTCAGGCACCTGAGCCAGGGATGGGCAGGGGGCAGAACTCCAGGACAAAAGGCTTCCCCTCGTGCTGTGGCCATTGTTGCTCCCGAGCCTCAGGAGCCAGTGGTCAGACAAGGAGGAGCTGGTGGAGCCTGTGGAGGAAGCACACACAAGAGGCTGAACCCAAAGCTTCCCTTCGGGGGGGAGCTTGCTGTGCCCAGATTCCCATTCCTACCACTCAGCCCTGGAACCACCGTCCCAGAGCAGAACTACAGATAGAAAAGTGAATGACCAGAGGGGAAACCGGTGGTGGGGTACCCATGTGACCAAGTTTAGAGAGAGGAATTTGGTCGCAGAAAGCAAAGTACAGATGAGGAGGTCATTCAGTTGGTAGAGCTCTTGCCTGGCATGCCCAAAGCCCTGGGTGTGTCACTAGCAAAGAAAAGGAAGGAAGGAAGGAAGGAAGGAAGGAAAGAAGGAAAGAAAGAAAGAAAAATGCACTGAAGAGTATTAAAATACTTGCATTTTATCCCCAAGACCCATGGACCCAGTTTCTATAGGTCAACATACAATAGCTACACTATAGGAGCATACCCCAACCTCAGGGAAACCAAATCTTTTATAATGAGCATGAAGAATGCCTATCTACCGTTTGATCTAGAGGCGATATTATGATGCTGAAAAGTATAAAATCTGTCCATCTCTTTTACGGTAAGTGTTTATTCTTCTTTGAGTGTCTACCTTCTACAAATGGAAGGAAAACTTGCATTAGAGTTTACACAGACATGCTGAGGGCCCTTGGTTTTATACGGTCATTTTCCAACAATATTTTGAAAATCAGATTAACTTTTTTTTTTTTTTTTTAACTTAAGTGTTCTCTTGAACCAAAAATAAGGATGGCCACTTTGCAAAGTGGAACAGGTCACATAAAAGGGTCAGCTTTGGCACTTTTCCCCCTAGACTCTCAAGCAAGTTTAAGGCTAACAAATGAATTGTTGGGGTGCCATTGAGCATCTAAATTTTCTAGAAAGGCCCTGCACCCCTTATAACAGCTCTTCCCTTTCTAACAGGGTTAATCAGATTTACATGGCATCAGTTTAATTTAATCTGGCTTCATAAGACCAAGATTAGGAAAAATGGAATCACACACCCCTAAGAATCACAAGTCCTGCATACAAGCTGGGCGTGGTGGTGCACGCCTATAATCCCAGAGGCTCAGGAGGCCTTTGAACACGAGTTCAAAGCCAGCCTCTGCAAAAGCGAAGAACTAAGCAACTCAGTGAGACTGTATCTCTAAATAAAATACAAAATAGGGCTGGGGAGGTGGCTCAGTGGTCGAGTGCCCCTGAGTTCAATCCCCATTACAAAAAAAAAAAAAAAGTCCTTCAAATAAATACTTACTCTTTCCCCCTTTCTTGATTTACAATATATCTATTCCACATCTTGAGAAGTGGGCTATTGACCTATGGGGTTCAGACTCTTTTTTTTTTTTTTTTTAACTAAGGATTGAACCCAGGGGCATTATACCACTGAGCTATATCCTCAACTCTTTTTAGTTTTATTTTGAATCATTAAATTGTGGGAAGCTGGCCTCAAACATGTGATCCTCCAGCCTCAGCCTCCTAAGTCTCTGGGATTACACGCATGCGTCATGACACCTGGCTCTGGGGCTCAAATTTTTATAGCAGCTGCCACAGTTTCCTCTTTTCAATCCTTGCCTATCTTCCTGGTCCTGGATACTCAACCAAACACCTTCATAATTCTTCCAGTGACTTCCCAAATGCCTTCTTCTAACGAGCAGCTGTACCCACCTCTCATGGAGCTGCTGGCGGACCAGGGAGGGATGCTGTTTCGCTTCTGATAAAATAGGATGTAAGCCCCTCGGGTATTGACCTCATCTTCTCGAAGGGGTTCCACCATGCTGTCATCATAACTGTACCACTGGCCATCCAGAGAGTTCCGGCAATAGGCTGCAAAGGTCCAAACCCCAAGTCTCAATTATCAGGGCCCCAAAGGGCAGGAGGACATTTTCCACTGTCATAGCTGAAAAACGGACATGCTTATAACAGAATGAGAAAAAGAGTCACGTGGGGCAAGAAATGAATTCTGCGGAATCAGAAAAGATCAGGAGGTCCTACTTCCCGATTCTTAATCATAGAGAGCACTTCTCAGCCTAAGCTGAATCCTTATGCTGCAGCCCTCCCTCAGGCAAAATCTCCCATAAAAGGGAGCCCCATATTATGTAGCCACACCATATAGTTCATGTTCACGCCATTTCTTCTGAAAATTTTCAAAATGCACATCTGTAACTAAATATGCAATAAGTGGAAATGAGAATCACAGTTGGGACTTTGGTCAGTGTCTTTTTCTACAAGAACTAGAATCAAACATTTCAGGAAAGATAAATGATTCTCCCCACCTCTCAAGTGACCAAAAATATCCCTCTTCTTGCACTTTATATTTCAGTGAACAATAACAAAACCCACTGATCAGGACGTTAGCAAGCTTTTTCTGTAAAGGACTAGATAAGCAAATAGTTCCAGTTTTGCAGGTCACATAGAGCCACATATACTTTCTGCCACATATTCTTGCTCTTCTTTTTTTTTTTTTTCCACCCATAGAGTTATAAAACTTGTAGGTTAGACAAACACTGGCCCTGCACAGAATATGAACCACGGCCTAAAATTTACTAACCTCTGCACCCATCTGGACCAGGCAGCTTGGAATTCATCTTTGTTCTTCTTTTCTCTTCCCACAAGACCCAGTCCAAAAGTCATTCTTACTAATTCTACTTCCAAAACATGTCTGGAACACTCTGTCAATATCCAGTCAATACTGTTGCGCACCTGAGCCCCCAAAACATCCTCCTAAATGTAATTTCAACTTTTAGTCTCGTTGGGGTCTGCTACCTACTCATTCTCCATAGAGCAGAGCAACTATTTCCATTTGTACACTAGGCTATGCTCTTACTTCTTGACTTAAAACCTTTAAATGGCTTCTGTGACATTGTAAGGATGTATGCTCCTTGGAATCATAAAAGTTATCCTGTCTTTTTCTATGCTAAATGACAGCTCCTGCGTAGCTTTAGGATGGGACCAGTCACCAGAAAGATCAAGGCAGGATTTGTAGGTTGGGACTTTAAGCCAATGAGACAAAAAAAAAAAAAAAAAAAAATCAAAGTTCAGAAATAGACCCAAACATAAAAATGTAATATCTGATAGCATTGCAAGGAATTAAGTGGACTTTTCAATTAGTGATAGTCTTGGTACAAATTGGTATCTTCTGGGGGTTGGGAAAAGAAGTGGATCTCTCTCTCTTTCTCCAGAGCATCCTGGAACTCCAAACAGGAGATTTAAATGTAAAAAATCTAAAACCCTAAAATTGCTAGTAGAAAACACAAGATAAATACTTTTTAATCTTAGAGTAAAAAAAGGGCTTTTCGTGAATGACTCAAAATCCAAATGTCACAAAAGAAACAATTGATAAGTAGGCTACCTAGAAAAAGTACCATAAAAACCTTCTGCATGGCAATACGACCACTGGAAGAGTCAACTGGCAGAAGTTGGGGACTGTTGCACCAATCAGTCTGAAAAATAATCAAAGGATACGCACAGAAAGTTCACAGAAAAGAAACTACGAGGACCCTTAGACAGATGAAAAGAGGCTCAAGCTCACTCTCACACAGTGTGAGTGTGAAATTGGTATTGTTCACTTCCCCCTCTAGACTGGCAAAAATCCAAAGGTTTTATAGTACATTTTACTGGAAGGTTATAAGGAGACAAGCATTCTCTTACTTCTGAGAGGAGTGAAAATGTTCTACAAGCCCCTGTGTAGGGAAATTTGATAGTATTTGTCAAAAATGCAGATCCAGTGCATGCCTAGCATACACCAGGCCCTGCGGTGGACACTCAACATCCCAAAAAACAAAAGCAAACAAAACCGCACTGACCAAGCTACCCAATTCTGAGAATTGGTCCTGCCTACAAACTAGTACCTGTAGGAAATGATCTACCTGAAGGGTTAGGACAGCAATACTGGTAATAGCAAAAGAACGAACCAGTCCAAAGTCCATCAACAGGACACTTAACATAATTCACACACCTATTTGGCACATTTATAGAAGAAGATGGGGAAACTTTCTGTAAATATATAAAGATTTTCCAAGACAGGTTTTAAGAGGGGGTTTAAAATTTTTTAAAAAGCCAGGTATAAAACAGAAAAATACTACTTTTACTTAACTTAGGGGATGGAGAGGAAATATAGAAAAGGAATACAGTTAAGTATCAATGACCATAGACCCACAATTGCCTGCATTTATATAAAGAAAGCATGAAGAATCGAGAAGAAATTATTAAAAGTAGTTACCCTTGACAGAGGAGGGGGCAGAGAAGGGACAAAGATGGGATCCAGACTTTTCACCGTCCACCCTTTTAGGCTATGTGAATTCTGAAGCATAGGAACAGTGACCCACCACTGTCCCACACATTGAAAATGAAAACGAAGTTATTGTGGATTTCTGAAAATGTCCATTTCTGACATGTAGTGAAATGACCAGGCTTCCGGAAAGCAGAAAGGAACAAAGCCACAATGTCAAAAGACACTAGGAGAAAGAGTGACAGCTCAGATTTTGAGAGCCCAGCACACAGATAGAGTGGCAGACTCCACCAGCCGGGTTGAGGGAGTTCAACCCATATGAGGGCTGCTGCAGGGGAGAGGCAGGAAGGGAGGCTGCACCAGTAGGCAGCCGCCCCAGAGGCTCAGAGCTACGGGTCTTGGGTGCTACCAAAGGCTGGGTGAGGTGGAGGCCAAAAACAAAAACCAGGATGCTCCAACAAAGAAACGGAACAAGAAGTTAAATCATGACAGCCACAATCAAAAAAAAAAATGCAGGACCGAGGACTAGGGCTGGGATTCAGTGGTAAAGCACTTGCCACCTTGCACTGTGAGGTTCAATCCTCAGCACCTCCTCAAAATACGTCAATCAAGATATTGTGTCCATCTACAACTAAAACATATTTTTTTAAAAAAATGCAAGAATGTGGTTAGAAGACCAAGCTGAAGAAATCTCCCAGGGTCCATCAAAAAGAGACAAGGAGATTGAATAGTGAACATGAGAGTGTTCCTAGTGCTGCTGTAACAAATCAGCCTATGCTCAGTTCCTTATGACAACACAGATTTATTACTGTGGAGTCCAGGAAGACAAAAGTCCAAAACAGGTCTCGCTGGTCTAAAATCGAGATGTCAGCAGGGCTGCCATCCTCCCAGTGGCTCTCAGGGAGAATGAGCTTTCTCATTTTTTCAGCTTCTTAAGGCTGCCCGCATTCCCTGGCTTCTGGCTCCTTCCACCTTCAAAGCCACTGATGGCCAGTTGAGGTGGAGTCCCATCTGCATCACCGACCATTCTACCTTCCCCTTTCACATTTAAAGAATGCTGTGATTACATTTGGTTCAATAGGTATCTAGGTGCATCTCTTTACCTTGAGGTCAGCTGATCAACCACCTTGACCCCCCGCTTGCCAGGTAAAATAGCATATTCACAGGTTCTAAGCCTTAGGACATGGACATATTTGGGACATCATTATTCTGCCTACCACAGATGGGGTATGTCCACACATACATGAAGTAATACAATGCACAGAGTTATTCGTTGTGTAGAGGTTGAGCATCACTACTCTAAAAATCTGAAATCCACAAATGCTCCAAAAATCCAAAAATTTGTAAGTGTTGACAAGTGGAAAATTCCACACCTGAATTCATGTCATGGGTCATCAGCCAAAGGCAGGCAAACTAAAAATATTGTATAAAATTACCTTCAGAATATGCATGTAAGATATATACGAAACATAAATGAATTTTATGTTTACACATGGGTTCTCCCCTCAAGATATCTCATTTCAAAAATGCAAATATTCCAAAATCTAAAAAAAATTCCAAAGCAATTCTAGTCTGAAGCATTTCAGATAAGGGATACTCAACTGTATGATAGTGAAAGTTTGGAACAACCAAAATGTCCATGAATAGAAGATTGGTGAAATAAACTATGGTACGTGCATACCATGAAATACTAAGCAATCGTTTTAAACCAAGAATGGCCTAAGTCTCTATATACCAATATGGAAATATCTTGAAGATATATTACTAAATGAAAAAAAAGCCAGGAACAGCATTACATATACCACATTCTACCCTGTGTTTAAAAGAGAGTAGTGGGAAATGAGCTCAGGACTGTGTATCTGCTTGTTTCCAGAAACTCTGGAAGGACACAGAAAACCAATAAAAGTGGTTTGAAGTCCAATGGACAAGAGTCAAGGTTAACAGAAACACTGTTTGTTGCATGTGGGTTTGTTTGGTTTTTTTAACATCATTAGATTTTTTGAGCCATTGGAATATATTCTCTATTTTAGTAATTTTGAATTTTAGAAATCAGCAGTTATGATAAGTGAAATAAGCCAGGCACCAAAAGACAAGTACCACATGATCTCACTCATGTGGAATCTAAAAAAGTTGACCTCCTAGAATAGAATGGTGGTTACCAGAGACTGGAGAAGGAGGGCTGGGGAAAGGGTGATCAGTGGGTTTCAAGTCATAGTTAGGGGTAAGAAGTTTTGGCACTCTATTGGGCAGTTAGGGTGACTACAGGTGATGACAAGGTACTGTAATTTCCAAAAAAAAACTACAAAAAATATTTTGACTGTTTTCATCCAAAGAAACGTTGAACATTTGAGGAGACAGATATGCTTTCCCTGATTTGAACACACTATATAACACATATATATATTTCAAAACATCCCATGGTATACCCTAAAAATATGTAAATTTTATGTGTTAATTTTTTTTATTTTAACTTTTAAAAATGAACACAAGGAAATTTCTAGATCTGAAGATCAGTGCCCAGAAGAAAAAAATGAAATCACCCACATGACAGTCAGCCTACAAAAATCCAGAGCACTGGTGATAAAGAACCTGAGAGCTTCCAGGAAGAAAACAAATAGATCCCAGATAAAGGAACAGAAATGAAACTGGCCTGACCCATTTTGACACTGAGACCTCCATTCCATTCTCATGATGCACCCCTGACCAAAGATGGACAAGGACCATTCATGTTAGAATTCTATGTCCAACCAGGCTGTCAATCAAGGATGGGAATAAAGGCACTTTCTGACATGCAGGGACTCAAAATGTATGCTCCCATCATCCTCTTAGGAAGTTGCTAGAAGGTGTGCTTCCCCTAAAATGAAGACAATGGTGCTCAATACAGCATCCTCTGCAGTTTGGGGGTCATTCATGTTAGACGTCACTCGTCTCTGCAGGCCAGAAACCATGGAGTCGGAAGCTGAGTGGCTCAGGGCTCTGCCATTTAGGCAGCAGCGTGGGATCATCAGGAAGAAGATCCTCAAGATGGCCCACACCCCACCTGGGTTTGCACTGGCTGCAAACACTCCTCTGCTTCCACCCTTGCCAGCCCCCTCTTCCTCTGGAATCTTCTCCCCCTGGATTTAGTATAAGCAAATTTTTTTTCCCCAGGAAAATGGTAGCATATGGTGTAAGCAAAAAGACCCTGAGACACTCTGCAGAAACCGGGTCCCTTGTCACCAGCTCAAAATTGCAGATTTTCTTCCCCTTTAACGCTCACCCCAGGAAAGGATCTGGATTTTGCATTTGACGAGACAGTTTTCTGGGCACACACATACCAACCCTTCCCATTCCTACATTCCCCCCTGATTTTACACCAATGTTCTTAATTTATGCTGGAGACACCCCACGAGTTTATACAAAAGAAGCCAGCCCAGGCAGCCTCGTAAACGACAAAGCCCCAAGTTCCAGTTGTCCTTGTTTTCATCACTAATGTGTGCACGGGGACTAATTCATCTATGAGGCTCACTGTTAAAAAAAAAAAAAAAAAATCTGAGGTTAATACAGCAAGAAAGATGTCTCCCCAGATAAAGACGGATGGCCAAGAATTTCTGTTGAGCTATTTTTAGCCTTGAGAAGGGAGACCAGAGAAGTGGCTGGACAGAATGGTGCTTCAGGCTATGAGGATGGCAAATCTCTCATCTAGGGCAGAACAGCTATGGGAGAATGGGAAGGTACTGGACAGCAATACAGGAGCAGTGTGGTATCCACCTTAACCTTCAGTATGACTAGCCCAGCTCCAACCTCCAACCCTCCTCTTTGTCCACTCCTGTGCCCCCTGACCTGTTACTCCATTCTCATTTCTCTCTCCATGGCAGAGAGCACATCCTAACCTCTCAGATCATACAGATCAGCCTCCACTAAGACCCACACAATGGACCCTCAATTGCTGCTGGTACCAATAGCTCCCTGCAGGCTTCCTGTGGTCACTGAGATATTTTCAAGGGACAAAAGCAAGGAATGACATAAGCAAGAACAGTAATGAGCCATGATGCTCTCTAAAAACTTTCACAGGGAAGACCGTGAACGATTGAGAGAGTCTCCTGGTAATTTGTTTCTGTTTCTCAATTCACCTGCTGCTCCCAATTTCTCCAGATGAACAGAAAGGAAACTTACTCCCACCGAATCAAAAGAGATGAGATCTGATAAGATTTCTTGTGTTAAATCGCACACGAGGTTAAATGTCACTCTCTGGGTTCCAATAATGACGCTCCTACATTTGACATGCCTGAAAATTTGGGCCGTAACTCACTTTGTATCTCAACCATGAACCTAACTCCACATCAGCTCGACGGGTGGAACCAGCACCCTCCTAGGACTCTTACACACATTCTGGTATGCAGGTGGGAAGGAGTCAGCCAGGCCGAGTGCAGTTGTCAGTATCCAAGGAGTGCCAATTCTTTTGAGGCTCAGGCCACAGCCAAGACACACAGCCATGGTCACCCTGTACAAGAGGCATAGCAAGGCTCACCTGTGTAATGCCCACCTTGCAGACTGCCGTGGTGGTTGCAGACCGCGTACAAGTCGTACAGGAAGTCCAGGGGGTAGCTGGTAGGCAGGCAGGCCGGCTGCTTCCAGGAGGGCCAGGGGCCTGGCACTAGCTTGGAACTGGTGCTCCTTTGGGCCACATGGGGAGCCATGTTGAGTCCAGAGAGCGGGAACCTCACCAACGTGGAGAGCTTGTTTCTTCTCTCCCCCACCTGGCAGAACCTCTTGAGGTGGATGATGAGGATATCAGGCAGGGTCCACAGACTCAGCTTCACCATGCCCCGCTGGAGGACTTTGCAATGGGGGCACTTCCACGCGTCGTCCTGGGCCAGCTGGAAAGGAAGCCACCGGGAGCATGAGGCCTTTGCCACCGCAAGGCGGCCAGCCCCCTTCCCGGCCAGGGGGTGCCCCCCCGGGGCGGGACCTGCTCCTCCTTGGTGTAGAACTGAAAACATTCATCCAGGGTACAGCTGGGCTGCTGGTGGGTCTGCTGCTGCCTCCAGACGCTCTCCGCATCCTGCACCCGCTCCTCCTGGAGGCTCCCAAACAGGCTGCACGGAAGGAGGGGACACGGGGGTGCTCAGCGCTGCAGCCCCCCCCCTCCTCCTGGACTGGTCTGGTCTGTCTCTCTTGGCGGCAAACCCAGTGGACAGCATCACCGGGTAAGGTCACAGGCTCCCAGGATCTCTGCACACTTCCGACCTTGTGCTCACCCTCTCTTACAGGAATCATCTGTCCCCCCCCATCAGCTCCTCAAGAAACCAAGCCTCGGGCTCATGCCCCTTTGTTTTCCTTGTCCTAACTCAATGACTCATGCCTGGTAAAGGATCAATAGATACTTGGACTGAAAAAAAAAATTTTTCCTTTTTCAAAGTAAGACTGATGTTTGATAATAAAGAGCCTAAACTGGAGGCAGATGGCCTGGGTTCCAATCCCAGCTCTGTCTCATACGAGCTGTATGACCTTACGCAATGGCTTAACCTCTCTGTGCCTCAGTTTCTACCCAAGAAATGCAGAATAGAGCAGTTACTGACTCATAGTACCCCACACAGGAGGTCATGAAGATTAAATAAAGTGTTGACAGCAGTGATTGGCACAGAGGAACTACCTGAGCATGTGCTACTCCTAGCACCACCATCATGATGACCATTTCTATCACGACCATTTATACAAGGATGTGTGCACACGGCCCTCTGGTGGCACCGGGGGGACACTGGGGTCCATGGAAGATGTGAGGGTGCAGGTGGGCCAGCTCAGCTCTGGGGAGGTCAGTTCTGTTGACTCACCACTCCTTTGCAGAGCTGTCCCACTCCACGGCCAACTTGACGTGGGGGGGCCCTCCTGGCTTCCTGAGGTGCAAGGCCCTATGGGAGGAACAAGGAACCTGTCAGAAAACAGAGGTCTTCCCACAGCTCCGCTGGGCTTTGCAGCCTGCTTCCAAACGCAGAAACCCCAGCTGATCAAACCCAGGCAAGCCAGTGGCGGTGTTGCTGAGTCTGCTGGCCTAGTCCTAACCCTACCTCTGAACGTTCTCTCCCGAGTATCTGGGTCGCAGGGGTTTTTGAATACTACGAGGGCACAGATCAACTGTCCCACCACAGTCCCAGCCACCTTCTCAGTGTCTTCACAGGGCAGTTCCACAGGAACATCCCAAACAAATATGCAATATGATGAAGCCCCCAGAGACCTTCTGACTTTCCTACACAGCAATGCAGAAGGGGCACCCTCGAGCCCACCCACCCAACCTCAAAAAGTCTCGCTCTCATGTACAGAAAGTCTGAGTGTGAGTCAACCTACAGCTCCTCCCAACTGCTGGAACTTAGCCTATTCCAGAAAAGGCTGGTTTATTTTAACATAGAAGAGAAGGGATCAGAAAGAAGCAAAGGGGGGGGGCAGCGAGGTTTTGCTCCAAGATCCACCAGGACAGTATAGGAGTGGAGAAGTCCACACCCGAAAGACTATTGAGAATTTGTAGCCAGACAAAAGAGAGAAACTCAGATGAGTCCTAAACTGTCACCAAGATGACTCAATAGAAGTTTCCGAGGGCAGAACAGTCCTAGGGTAGACTCAAGGCGCCTTCCTGCATGACTGAGAACAGGTGGAGCCAGGATCAAGGTGTGGCTGGGAGCAGCTCTCCTGGCGCAGTGAGTCCTCATTGGTTCAGAAGATACAATACTGGGGAGCTCTCCATCTAAGCCCCTTTCTTAGAATCCCAAACTCCCCGTTTCTACCGTGAGGGAAGGCTGTAATTGGGAAGCTCTGCCTTGATGATGGGGGAGTAATTTCAAAAGTCCAAGTTGGATTCCTGACTAACTCACATCCATTGGGCCATAGAAGGGGCAGAGGGATGGCGGGCTGGCCCAATGTTTACTCTTAGCATGGAAAGAATCATTGTTTGGACAGCTTCATCCCCTCTGATTACAGACCTGATTCGGACAGGGAAAAGACATTATTTGATACACACGCAGAGCCACCATGCCAAGCCTAGTGGGTACATAAACATCTCTACTCAGAAGGAGCTCAGAGTCCACCGGGGGAAGCCCGCACAGAGATCAATGCAATACACCCACCATGTATGTGGGGTCTCAGAAGAAGCACTTGGCTTCTCTGGAGGGCAGGCAAGAGGCATTAGCCAGGTGAGAAGTTGAGAAGAAGAGTTCAGATTGGCAAACATTTAGTGTCTATGAGACATTTAAGTAGAACAAGCAGGTGTGGCATCTAAGAGAAAAATCTAGGCTGATGCCTTCAGCCTACAGAGAGGTGATAGAACCAGAAGCCAGGTGAGCCAGGAATCGAACACAGAGGGAGAAAGCAGAGAGCCAAAGGTAAAACATGGAGGCACAATGCTTAAGGTCCCAGAGAGGGAGAGGAATACCTCAAGGAGATTAAAAAAAAAAAAAAAAAGTCTAGGAGATAAGTGTCTATGTGGTGTAATCATTCAATGGTATATTATTCAGCCTTGAAAAGGAAGGAAATTCTGACACATGCCACAATGTGAATGAACCTTGAAGATATCATACTAAGTAGCCTAAGCCAGAAATAAAAGGAATAAACACTGCATGATTGTAAATATAAGAGGTGTCTAGAGTAATAAAATCCATGGGGAAAAAACTAGAATGGTAGTTGCCAGAAGATAAAGAGAAGGGAAATCTGGGGGTAGTTAGCTTATGGCTACAGAGTTTCAGTTTGGAAGGATGAAAAAATTCTGGAAATAGATGGTGTCAATGGCTGTACAACAATGGAACATGTATTTAATGCCACGAGCTGTACACTTAAAAAATGGTTCAAATGATGCATTTTATGTCATATATATTTCATGACAATTTTTTTTTAAAAGGAAGAAATTTCTAGAACCAGAAGGAATAGGCAGGGTTAGGCAGGCTAAGATGGGCTGAATGGAGGTCCTGGAAAAGGGGCAAGAGATGGAGACAGCAAGTGCTTGGGAGAGCTGTGCTGGCAGGTTGGGGTCAGAGGGGTGGAACCAGATGGCAGTGAGATTGGGTGAGTGGCAGGTGTGGGCCAGGACAGGTGTGTACCCGGGCTCTATCCTAGGGCCTCTCAAACTACCTGTTGCAAAAGACCAGTTGGCTGGCTTGTTTCCAAACCACACAGAACACTACTTTGATCAAAAATAATAAAAATGTAACTTGGGTACAAGGTCCATTCTTTTTTTTAAAAAAAAATTACTACATGCAACGTTATCTTACATCACGCTATCCTTACTGCTTGGACATTTCTCAATGTCTCCTCTCAAGCTCTTATCACGGACCTGGGACAATCAGCCTGTAGGCTGGCGCTGGTCTACAGAACGGATTTTAAGGAACATAATTCTCATCTCCAACACTGAGCACCAGGAAGAGAGCCTTCTGCCTAGTGCTGCCCAAACGGGCCCTGACGGACATGTACCCAGCTTCCCTATCTCTCTAGAGCACCCACCAGCCCAGGGATGTGGATGGGGTCTAGGTCCCCAAACCTTCCAGATTGGCCCATCCTAGTTCTAGTAAAGAGAGATAATTTTATAAATAACAGAACTTGTACCCAAATTACATTTTTTGTTATTTTTGGTCAAAATAGTATTCTGAAATGGTTTGGAAACCATCCAACCAACGGGTCTTTCACCATAGGGAGTTTGAGACGCCCTAGGAAAGAACACACCTGCGTACCTGTCCATGTCAGGAAATCCTTAGGGTCTATGAGAAAATGAGTAAAAATGGGGGTGACCCACACACAGAGCAAAATCACCCCTTAGGTAATACACCGGCCCTTGTGGACGGCCCTGCCGAGGCTACGCATGGTGACGGGCTGTAGAGGGGGACATGGGGAGAATCAGGAAGTCAGAGGCATGGCAGACACAGCCACGCTGGTTTTGTCCTCTGCCCCAGTTCACAGCTTTTCAGAGTTTCGGGCCAATGTTTTGGTGACAGCCTTTTCACCCACTCTGGGGGGACACAACAGCTGGATTCAGTAGCGTGACCTCTTTGAATAAATGTGGGCATTTTATTTAGACCAATCTGGATTCCAACTTGGGATTGCCTGTTAACTAGATGCATGAATGTAAGCAAGTTAACTAATCTCTGAAAAGTTCAGCACCCCGTCACCTTTGAAGTGGCCATAGTAGTATTTCTCTGGTCATAAGGGGTCAAAGAGCAAAAATTCTCTTAAGGACCCAACGAGGCTGAGGTTGAAGAGGGAAGAGATCAAGAACAGCTAGTATTGTGAGCAATTTTATGAATGCATTTGTTTTCTTACCAATTCTTTTATTAAAACATTTGTTTTCTTACCAAACCTTCAGCTTCCTTACCTGTCAACTGCCCAGTGACAGAGCGGCCGACTGTCCTGTGGGGATAAGTAACTGGAGGCCAGAGAAAGTCCCACAACCCGGATGGAGAACAGAGACCCCAGGTTCTGTTGAGACAAAAGGAGAGAAGAGGGGTCATCAATGGTCCTTGTGTTGCATGAAAAAAAAAAATGTTCAACATCTCTAGCAATTAGAGAAATGCAAATCAAAACCACTGTAAGATCTCACTCCAGTCAGAATGGCAATCATCAAGAATACAAGCAACAATAAATGTTGGCAAGGATGTGGAGAAAAAGGTACACTCATACATTGCTGGTGGGACTGCAAATTGGAACAACCATTATGGAAAGCAGTACGGAGATTCCTCAGAAAACTTGGAATGGAACCATCATTTGACCCAGTTATCCCAATCCTCAATTTATATCCAAATGATTTAAAATTAGCATACTACAGTGACACAGTCAATTTAATGTTTATAGTAGCCCAACTCCCAATAGCTAAACTATGGAACCTACCCAGATGCCCTTCAATAGATGAATAGATAAAGAAAATGTGGGGCTGGGGATGTGGCTCAGCAGCAGCGCGCTCGCCTGGCATGCACGGGGCGCTGGGTTCAATCCTCAGCACCATATAAAAATAAAATAAAGATGTGGTGTCCACCGAAAACTAAAAAATAAATATTAAAAAATTCTCTCTCTCTCTCTCTCTCTCTCTCTCTCTCTCTCTCTCTCTCTCTCTCTCTCTCCCTCTCTTAAAAAAAAGAAAGAAAATATGGTATATACACACAATGGAATATTACCTATCCTTAAAGAAGAATTAAATTATGGCATTTGGCAATATATGGATTTAAATTAGACTCAAGTGGCACAGAAATGACTCAAAACATGTCCATCACTTTTTCAATAGTTTTTTTGTTTTGTTTGTTTGTTTTTTGCAACACTAGGAATTGAACCTGGGATGTTCTACCCCTGAGCTACATCTCTACTCCTTTTTATTTTGAGACAGGGTCTTGCTACGTTGCCCAGACTGGCTTTCTCAGCATCTTCTCTCAGCCTCGGAGTCACTGAAATTACAGGCATGAGCCCCCACACCAGGCATTCTTCAATGTGTTTTGAACATTCCTTTAATAACCAGTATTTAAATTGCCCAGGCTGGCCTTAAACTTGTGATCCTCTGGCTGGCAGGGAGGAGACAGATGTGAGTGGTGGGAATATGAAGCTAAGGGAATAATTCTATAAACTGAGCCCACTGCACTGACCGCCCCCCCACATGTTTTCACTTCTAAAAAGCAATTTACCTGCAGCCCTGCCTGGCTTCAGTCGACTGGACATGTTACATTCCTCAGCAAGCTGCCTGTTATCTGCAGGAGAAATGCAGGCCCCAAATAACACTGATCAGAGGAACCCAAGTTAAGTTACCATGAAGGTGGGACTCTTGTGAACCTTACACAGACCAGATCCTTATCTACTCAGGTAGATAAGGATAATTCCCCCTAGCCATAAAATCTATAAGATGTTCCAATTAGAACTGGTCGACATGGGCCAAAGTGACCTAGAATAGACCTGGCTCTGGGGACTTGAAAGTTGATCATCATCCTACTCAGTCAAAAGTCAAGAGATGGAACTGGAAGGAACGGTCTGGAAACTTCCCTGGGACCAATTTCCAACTAAACTGGGGGGCAGGAGAGGTGTGCTGTCCATTTTCTCTCTGAGAGGACCCACGCCCTCCCTTGAGAGTGTCCCCTTTTCCTACCCCTTCTCATGCCTGTTAATCTGAGCAAAATGCCTGAAACCTTTCTGACCTGATGGCAAGAAACAGGTTTTGAAGGGGTGGGGTCGGGGGGCCTTCATGTTGCTCCCAAAGGGCTGGGTATATAGCTCAGCAGTAAAGTACCCCTGGGTTCAATCCCTAGTACAAGAAAGTCAAACAAATAAAAACTTGGTACTTAAAACTCAAGAGCTAGTTGGGTGTGGTAGTGTATGCCTGTAATTCCAGCCAGAAGGTTGAAGTAGGAGGATTGTAGATTTAAAGCCAGCCTCAGCAACTTCACGAAGCCCTAAGTGAGACCCTGTCTCTAATAAAATACAAAAAAAAAAAAAAAAAAGGGCTGGGGATGTGGCTCAGTGGTTAAGCATCCCTGAGTTCAATCCCTGGTACAAGGAAAAAAAAATCCAGAGATACAAAGTTTTCATATATTAAGCAATCATATTTTAAAAGATTTATATTCTTGTTTTTTAAAAGAGAGAGTGAGAGAGAGAATCTTTTAATATTTATTTTTTAGTTTTCGGCAGACACAACATCTTTGTTTGTATGTGGTGCTGAGGATCGAACCCTGGCCGCACGCATACCAGGCGAGCGCACTACCGCTTGAGCCACATCCCCAGCCCTAGGTTTACATTTTTTTAACACAGTAACCGGTTTAACATATGAAACCTTCCTCCAGATATGAATACAGTGTATTTAAATAACCAGTGTTTAACTGGAGAAGATACTTATATAGGTCAGTAAATAAGTTAACCTATTTTATTAAATAATTGCTATCACCACCAATGAAACAATTATTTAGAAACAAGTTAATGCACATTTTACATACCACATGCAAAAGAAATGTTTATATATTTCAAAGTATATATATATATATATACATATATATTTCAAAGTAAGGCTACAAAGAGACTTTCATCTTAGTTTTTATCTAAAATACACATTTTACCATAGTAAAATTGAAATTGAAGTGAATCCTACGGTCAGTGATCTGTTTTGATGATAAGTGCCTCTTAGTAATTCAGTGGAGGGGCTGGGGTTGTGGCTCAGCATAGAGTGCTCCCCTAACATGTGCGAGGCCCTGGGTTCGAACCTCAGCACCACATAAAAATAAATAATTAAAACAAAGGTATTGTGTCCAATTACAACTAAAAAGTAAATATTTTTTAAAAAATTCAGTGGAGGGGCTGGGGTTGTGGCTCAGTGATAGAGCACTGGGTTTGATCCTCAGCACCACATAAATGTAAAATAAATATATTGGGTTCACCTAAAACTAAAAAATAAATATTAAAAAAAAAAAGAAATTAGGACTGGGGCTGTAGCTCAGTGGTAGAGCACTTGCCTAGCATATGCGAGACATTTATTTTTATGTGGTATGGGTTCAACCCACCCATACCACATAAAAATAAATAAATAAATAAAATAAAGGTATTGTGTCCATCTCCAACTTAAAAAAAAAATTTTAAAGAAATTAAAGGGAGACGTATAAGGTAGAGAGGGGGCAGGGGGTTAGCAAGGACGGTGGAATGTGATGGACATCATTATCCAGAGTACATGTATGAAGACACGAATTTGTGTGAATATACTTTATATTCCACCAAAGATATGAAAAACTGTGCTCTATATGTGTAATAGAATTATAATGCATTCTGCTGTCATTTATTTTTTAAAAAAATAAAAAAACAGAAAGAAAATTCACTACAATAGTGAATTACATCATGTTAAAAAAGAAAAAAAAAGAACTCTGAACCCTTGTGCATTGCTGGTGGAAATGTAAAATGGTGCGGTTGCTGTGGAAAATGGTATGGCAGTTTCTGATAACATGGAACTTCCATATCACCAATCACTTCTACCCCTAGGTCCACATCCAAGAAAACTGTAAGCAGGGACTCCAACAGATATTTGCACCCCAATGTTTCCAGCAACATTATTCAAGACAGACAAAAGATGGAAACAACCCAAGTATACAAAATATACAAAATGTGGTACATGCACACAATGGATCTCAGCCTTAAGAATAAAGGAACGGGCTGGGATGTAGTTCAGTGGTAAGTGTATGCTAAGCTGGCTCTGGAGTTAATTCCCAGCACCACAAAAATACAAATAAGCAAAGAAAGAAATTGGTCAATCAATCTACTACCTGCATGTTAGCAACTGACTCCTTAATTAACACCTTCAGCCTGAACTACTTCTAGGGCTGAGGGTGTAATTCAGTGGTAGAGCATTTTCCTAGCATGCCTCAGGCCCTGCATGTCTCCCCAGCACTGCAAAAGGAAGAGGAGAAGGAGGTGGGGTGGGGGGGAGGGGGGATTCTGGCATATGCTACAACATGGATGAGCCTTGAATACATCATGGTCAGAGAAATATGCCAGATACAAAAGGAGAAATATCATAATTCTTAATTATATGGTGTATCCAGAATAGGCAAATTCATAGTTAAAAAAAAAATAGAATGGTAGATGGGGGGAGGTAGGGGGAACTGGTTTCATGGGTTTAAAGTTTCTGTTAAGAATCATGAAAAATCGGCATTATAGATAGTAGCGACGGTTACACAACGTTGCTAAATGTAATTAATGTACATTTATGAGTAGTTAAGATAAATAAATGCCATAGATATTTTACCACAATGAACGAAATCTTCACTCAAATAAATGAAATGTAGTTCTTCACATTATCACTGATGCAGCTATAATTGGAAAAAAATTTTTTTTCTTCAAACGCAATGGGAGACATCTATAAACATACTGATGAAATGTAGGTTGAATTTTGACAAGGGAAGAAGAGAAAAGCATTAAAATTCCAGGAAAATCTAGGAGTGGTGGCACATGCCTGTAATCTCAGCTACTCAGGAGGATTCAGCAACTTGGGAAGACCCTGATTCAAAATCTTAAAAATTTTTAAAAAAAATTAGAAGGGCTGGAGATGTAGCTCAGTAGTAAAGCATCCTTAGGTTCAATCTTTAGTACCAAAAAAAAAAAAAAAAAAGTTCCAGAAAAGATGACAAGTAAGCACTTGGGAAAACAGAATGATCCAAAACAGATTCAGAGAGTTGAGTGGATTCCTTTGGCTGTGGCAGCTTATATGTACAGGGAGCAATGACATGAGGTCAGGAGGTGAACCAGAACCTTGCTGTAGAGGGTTGCTATGATTTGAATGTCATCTGTTTAATTTAATTGTTCACCAAAGGACCATTGTCATTGAAGGTATGGTCCATAGGGTGGCACTATTAGGAGCTAATAGAACCTTTGAAAGGTGAAGCCTTGTGAGAGGTCATTGGGTCACTGGGGCATATCTTGGTAGGGACTGTGGGACCTTTGCCCATTCTCTCTTTGCTCCACTTGGACATATGATGATTTTGCTCCTACATACACTTCCACCATGTTGTGTGCCATCTGCTGTCCTCGCCAGAACTGAGGCAGTCAGTACCCGTGTCCTTGAACCTCCAAAAACTATGTGCTAAATAAACCTTTTCTCTCTTCAAGTCAGATTCATTGCAGTCATGAAAATGCTAACTAGTACAAAGGTCTTGAGTGTGAAGTTCAGGGAGTGTGTACATTTGCCTAATCTATAACCACATTCTAGTTGAGCTGTGGTTTCAACAAAGAAAAATCAATGGCAAGAAGCCAGCTGACTTCGGGCGGGGGGGGGGGGGGGGGGGGGGATAGATTCAGAGTTGGTCACGGGAGGATATACTTCCTAAGAAGACCATTAATTTCAATCTGGGAAGAAAACATTTTTCTCTGCCACCCCAACTGAGCCTCGCTGTGTGCATGGCAAGACCATCTATCAAGGAGGCACCAACATCTGCATGAAGGCAGCCGATCCTGCCCTCACACAAAGGAGTACTGCTGGCCACACGTGCACAATTTTACAAAGTGACCATAAAAATGTTTCCGCAATAATAACTTTTTTTTCATAATTCATGCAAATAAATTCTGTCCAGCAAACTGGTCACTTTCATAAGAAATATTTTATTGTCTTCTATTCTTGGCTAGGGAGGTTCATTTTTAGAACCTTCAACAGATGTTCACAATGTTTAATGTCTTCAGTTCACTGTTGAGAATTTTTAATATATTCTCTTCAAATTATTACCATATTGAGCCAATATTTAATATAGTATTAAAAGAACGAACCAGTGCAGTGGCGCATGCCTGTAATCCCAGTGGCTCAGAAGGCTGAGACAGGAGGATCATGAGTTCAAAGCCAGCCTCAGCAAAAGCCAGGCACTAAGCAACTCAGTGAAACCCTCCTGTCTCTAAATAAAATCAAAATAGGGCTGGGGATGTGGCTCAATGGTTGAGTGCCTCTAAGTTCAATCCCCAGTACCAAAAAAAAAAAAAAAAGTCCAGGAACCTCACAACCATCTGGGGCACATTTTTCCTACAGAAAATTACACCTGACCACATATTTACAAATGCCTCTATGGGAAAGCATCTGTGGTCAAGTTGAAGGTTTCCTGTATTTGAATTCTGCTGTCCCCCCATGGATGGCTTGATTAGTTCTGAAAATCAAAATGACTCTAAAGATACAGAAATAAAAGTATACATGTGGACTAGGTAAAGAACCAGGGCAGCTGAGATCAATGTTCACATAAAAGTGGTTTCACCCACTTTCAACCAGCAGCAGCCACCAATTTAGGAGATGGCTAAAGCTATTACTAGATTCTCTGACCTACTTGTAGAGAAGTTAGTTTCTAATTTGGGCACCATGGCAGATCTGCTCTGTAGTACCATTAACAAAATCCTTTAGAGATAAAGGTTGGAACAAATGTACTGAAGGGTCCTTAACAAAGTGGCATTTGGTATAAACCCTAAAATCAAATGTATGGTCTTTGTTTTCTTAAAAAAAGGAAGAAGGCACACTAATTATGAGAGTTATCTCTGAAACCAGAGTGGTATATCCCCCAATGAAAGACTCAAAGAGGATAGTTGGGAAGAAACAAGATTCTGATGCTACTGACCTGTCTCTAAAAATTTCGATATCTTCTGCGCCAGGTAGCCATTGAAAGGGTATCTGATATCATAGAAACTGAAAACTAAAGACTTCATAAATGCCAAATATCCATGACTTTTTTTTTAAGTTTGGGAACTGCCAATCTGAGAATAACTGAACAAGGCATAAAGGTGTTTCCCCCTTGAGTCCTTACTCTCAGTTTCTCAAAAGCTGGAATTTATTTTAATATCTAGATTTTTCACATGTGGACATCATCCTCAATTGTAACTTTCCACAGAAAAGATACCCCCAGTCCCTCGCAATTTTTTGATCTTACAATATAAATTTATGGCACTTATCAATTTTACAATTTATCACAATGTGCTATCCTCTAGGGAAAAACCATAGATTTACAAAATTGAGAAGAATAATAATGTAAATGTTCCCCTTTATTTCAATGGTGTTTGGGAAAAGTAAAGAAAAAGCTCCGTGCGTGAAATGTGTTTGGTAATAATGCAAAGATTAAAACATCATAGGCCATAAAATGGTTACTTTCTTGCACACAAACCCAAGTTGTCTGATAAAGCAATGAGCACTGTCATTCACAGCAAATTCTTCTCTCTCATGAGTCATCCCTGGATTCCACCCTCTTCCACACACACACGCACGCACACTGACCTGTGAGAATTCACACTGACCTGTGCGGGGGCCTCACTCCTCATGAGATAGCGGACCTTACTGAGAATACACTGCTGGAGTTGGGCCCAGGAAATAGTTCTGTCTTCCCTTATCAGGAAAGGTGGTCCAAATCTGAAAATCCAAGGTAATCAGGTGATTTTAGCAGAGAGAAGTCCCCAACAATACCCAACAGTCATGAGTGTTGGTTCCACTCATGGGTTCCTCTCAACTGGATAAGTAAAGCGTTAAAAGTCAAGTACAATTCAAAACCACCAATCAGAAAGCGTCATCACTTAAGAGACACTGCCTTGAGTGTCTGTGTATGTAAGAGGCCCAGAGATGCAAAGTTTGGGAGGTACTGCAATGCAAACAGACTACTCCAAATGATCAACTGACTGGTAAAATCCACAGTAGAAGAAAGAGACCAGAACATCAGAACCAGAGGGAAGCAGGGTGGTGATAAATCCAGATGACACTATTGACAGCTTTGTCTTTGGGGGAAAACTCTCATCACTGGAGATATTTTCCACATCCCAACCGACAGAACTCACAGAAATGAACTTGTCGGGCAAAAGAACACTGGATGTGCCTATGGTTGCAGGTCCTAACTCTGCCTGGGCATCACCAACCATTCACTATTCCCTGATCATGGGAAGATCCAATGGAGCAAGAATGTGCAGTAAACTTTGCTAAAACACAGCACAAAAATGAGGTGATGTGTGTGCACATCCACTGAATGGAAGAGCAGTTCATTTAACTAATCCTGTATTATTAAACATTCAAGTTGCTTCCAATTATTTATTTAAATACTACTTGCTTATGGCAGGAACTGCATGTATTCTCGTACATACGCTTTGGCTATAGATGACCAATTGTTCCTTTGAAATAAAGTTCTGGAAGTGCAAAGTCAGGAATACCAAAGCTATTTATCCCCAAACTGCCCTCCAGAAAAGCAACACCCATTTGCTAGTGAGGCAAGTTCCCAATTCTCTGGACTCTTGCCTGGAATGAGTATTTTCAATTTCTAAAGATTCCTCAACAATTTGAAAGGTTAACAATAGTATCTTGCCATTGGAATCAGAATTTCTCCTATTAATGCACTGAATATTTTCACCTATGCCTGTATTTCTTCTGTGAACTCGTGTTCATCTCTGTGGTCTCATTTTACTGAGAGTGGATTTATCTCATTAGTTTCAGAGAAGGAGAGCTAGGTTTTACATAATGGACATGAATCCTTCCCCTATCACAGAACATGAATATTTTTTCTCATTTGTCCTTTACCTTTTAAATTTGTTTTTTGTTTAAAATGTTACATATATTTTAAAGATTAACCTTTTCCTTTATGGCCTCCTCCTGCCTTACATGTTAACTAGCCCCGCCACCCAAAGACATAAATATTGCCCTAAACTGTCTTAGATATTTTATGGTTTCCTTCTCTATAATTACCTCTCTGATCAATCTGTGATTTACTTACATAAAGTCATGGCAAGGATAAAGAATTGATTATTTAAAATAAAACAAAGGAAAAAAAGTCAATTAGCTAAGTATACTTACTGAATAATTCATTCACTCCCCAAAAATGTGAAATAGTTACCATTTTATCATATAATAGATACTTTAGACTATAACACATTGATTTAATTGTATATATTTTTGTCTATATTATAGTATTTTAATAAATCAAATTTTATCCTGTTTTAATCATAATTCCTCTTTATCCTTCCCTCTTTTAATATTTTCTGTTGTTTTTTCTTAACAACTTATTATTCCAGAAAAATTTTAGAAACTTTTTATCAATCTAAACATATCTTCTCAGAATTCCATCTCTCTCTCTTTTTCTTTTTTGGCAGTGCTAAGAATTGAATCCCAGGCTTTGTATATTACTAAGCATGTGCTCTACCACTGAGTTACATCCCAAGCCTGGGATTCTATCTTTTAATACTTTGTTTGTAATTTTTAAATTTTATTCTATTTTGAGTAGACAAATAATTACACATATTTATAGGGTTGTTTTAATACATGTATACAACATGGAATGATCAAATCAGGGTAATCAGAATATCCATTACCTCAAAACATTTATCATTTCTTTGTGAACACTATTTAGACCTTATAAGAAAGCTATCTGGTTTTATTTATTTGTAAGGTAACCAAACGATTGCTTTCCTGAATGTTTCCATCCATTCTAATCACTTTCCGTTTCTTGATTTTCTGGACAGACTACCCTATAATATACAAATAGTGGCAATTTCATTTCCTCTTTCATTTATTTATTTATCTGTTTGTTTTACTCTTTGAGATGGAATCTTGCTAACTGTCCAGGGTGGCCTTGAACTCATGATCCTCCCACCTCAGCCTCCCAAGTAGCTGGGACTACAGGTGTGTACCACGACACCCTGCTTTTTGCAGTACTGGGAATTGAATCCCCAGGGCCATGCACATGCCAGACAAATGTCCTGCCTCTGAGTGAACACTCTTTCCTCTTTTCTTAGAGCCAATTTCTTTTGAGCTCAGCTGACCGCACTGCCAACCCTCACAACACAATATAAAATAATAGTTGGTGAGGGCAGGAATAATTGTTCTTGCAATTAGCAAGAAAACTCTGATGTTTAATTGAGGATGATGTTAGCCATCTGCTTAAAGCAATTATTTCTAATTCTCTTGTTTGGAAAAATCCCTTACTCCCTTCTCCTGGTTTATTAACCTTGGGAGTGGATATTTAATTTTATCAAGTTAAATTTATTCTAGACAGAATCCCAAGTACAGGTCCACAAATCCCAGACATGAAGTAGAAAAAAAAAAGGTTGAAGTGAAACATACCTGCTAGCCTGTTGCCCTGACCCCACCAGGTTACAGAAAAGGATTAGCACCTTGTTCTCACTGTGGAGAGGCAGGGAGAATCGCTGACCCTCTCGGGCTGCCAAGCGTGGAGACCCCAACAGACCCGATGGATGAGCTGGAGGAGACGAAGGGTGTTAAAGAAGATCCTTGGCTTCTCTAGCCCTCTTCCTTTCTGAGCATCTATTCTCCACCAGCAGAAGGACATCAGAGTTATCAAGCAGGAGACAATAAGGTTCATGGTACCTGTGCTACCAGGCATCTGCTACACAAAGATCACATGCATGAATTTGGAGTTGTATTTGGCCAATAATTTTAAAATCAAGGCAGAGGTTTAATGGACTCCAAAAGTTGCTTTTATGCCTTGATCAGAGAGCCCCCAGACAAAGATGGTGAAAGGCTTATTTATGGAGAAAGAAGAGGGATTCAACTATTCTCCATGTTCCACATTCCAAAGCTCAGAGTGTCCCTGTTGATTCAGAGAACATCAAGCATCCAGTTCTCCCAGCCTGCATGCAGCCACAGCTGGCTGAGGATTTGGAGCCAGAGCACAGGATTCATAGGGGGTAGGGCAGTCACCCCTTATCAAAAGGAGATGCATCCCAAGGTGTTCCACAGATGCCTGAAACCTCAGATACTAACAAACCCTTAAAAGCTATTGTGGTTTTTTCTTATACAATTATGCCTATGATAAAGCTTAATTTATAAATTAGGCACAACAAAAATAAAACAGAAAAATTATGGGTTTGGGCTATATCTCAGTGAAAGAGCACTGTCTAGCATGTATGAGGCCCTGGGTCTGATCCCCAGCACCACCAAAAAAGTTATGATATATCACAATGTATCCCACTATTATGTATAAACATAATATACCAATAAAATATGTAATCATTTTTAAATGTCTGAATCGTTATGTCTGGAATTTTCCATTTAATATCTTCAGATCACAGTTGAACACGGGTAACTGAAATTGCAGAAAAGAAAGCCATGGATAAAGTGAGGACAGTTATTATACTATAATACTGGCACAAGGTCCTTTAAAGAAGAAATAAGAGCCTTCTAGACTGGCTAATTGGGCCAAAACAGAGACTATTAGAAATGACTGTGTCAGTTTAAGATTTAGAAAAGTGGAAGTATTAACAAAAAAAGTCATTTACTAACTTCTAGGGCCATCTACTGCACAAATTTGTAGAAATTTTACTTCAAGCCCAGACCTTGAATCATAAGAGTCCCAGAAATGAAGATCATACCACTACCTACAAGAAATAGTGCTTCTCAAACTGCTGTCCCTGAATCAGCAGCATCCAAATCTCCTGGGAACTTGTTAGATATGTGAATTCTCAGCCCCACCCCCACTCAAGGCCTACAGAATCAGAACCTCTGAAGACAGAGCCCAGAAATCTGTTTTAAGAAGCCCTCTGGGTGATTCTAACATTCACTAAGGTTCTGAGAACCCCACTATTAGCTGAATAATTTCTAATATCAACCCTCTGCATACTGAATTGCAGGAAAAATAAACCTGACACTTTAAACACTAAAACTCAATGTTCTGTGATTCGGCACTCAAAGAGAACCTCTCAAACCCAAAACTCATTATATCCCAATAACATTACTGAAAGCGCTATTACACCTGAGAGAGTCCCTTGGCCAGGTGACGGAGGGACTTGGAAGGCATACACATTATCTCCCTCTGCAATGATATTCAAGTCCTCTTCATCAAAGAAAGACCGCTGGAATCCATTGGGATACAGTTCAACCAAGATCACCTGAAATGAGAAGGATCATTTTTCCTTTTGATTTCTCTAAGAGAACCTTACAGATAAGAAATTGAAAAAAAAAAAAAAAGAAAAGAAAAGAAATTGAAGTGACAGAGAGTCTTAAAACTCCTTTTACCCTTTCCTTGCAAGTGCCTACACATTTTAAGTAATAAAAATCAGTAGTTATAACAATCAGATTGACCACAAACATCTCAACCACAATCCATGCCACCTAAAAAGACCCTTGAAAATCCAAAGTTTTATACCCGGCTAAACTATCGTTGAAGAATTAGTATTAAATAAAGACCCTTTGGATAAAAAGTGAGTATTTACCACTTACAGAAGTTCAATGATAGAACTTCCAAGTAGTCTTACTAACCTTTTTTTACATTATGCTATATGTGAAAAATATGTTTATGGAACACAGATAAACACAGGAGATGATTTGGTATTGGAGGAGAAAGGTGACTATCTTGAGGGTCCTAGCTGCCCCAGACCTAACTCTGCTGCCCCAAGACTAAAATAATCAATAACTTAGCATTTATAACTTATATAATCCGTTCAAGACACATTTGCTGGGAAATTCTCTTGTAAAAGATGTATTTCAATATTTAGGGGGAAAAAAACTGAATCAGAAGGAAAATGAGTTGTAAGAAGAAAGGATAAATCAAAGAAAATGGAAAACATAACGAATACTACTTTTGCTACAAGTAGGAGAGAAGGGAAGAGGTATTATGATACAAAAAATAATACCTATCTATAGTTGTCTAAATCAAAAAGGTATAAGGGTAAGCCAGACACAGTAGTGCATGCCTGTAATCCCAGAGGCTCAGGAGGCTGAGGTAGGAGAATCACAAGTTCAAAGCCAGCCTCAGCAACTTAGAAAGGCCCTAAGTAACTCAGCAAGACCCTGTCTCTAAATAAAATATAAAAAAGGAAATGTGGAAATGTGGTTTAGTGGTTAAGCATCCTGGAATTACACCCCAATACCAATAAACAAATAAATATAAAAGTAAAAAAGGGACAAGGATGTAGCTCAGTGGTAAAGTTTCCTGGGTTCAATCCCCAGTTCCAAAACAAAAACAAACAAACAAAAACTACTTTAAAAAAAAAAAAAGTATAAAGGTAATTAAAATACACCAAGATCTTAACATTAGCCTTTGTTAATGATGCATACTGACATTTTAATAATAAACATTAAAAGCAATAAATAAAATATATATGTCCCAAATCACAAGACAAAAAGTTGTGAATTCAAAAGAAGCAATAAAACTGTAAGAGTCAAAAAAAAAAAAAAAAAAACAGGAAAAGCAGGGTGAATAAAAATCATAAAATAAGATGGCAGAAATACTTTTAAATATATCTGCAATCATAGATTTTTTTAAAAAGTGGAAAAAACTGCTAACAAAAAATCAAAATAGATTTCAAGTTCCACTCAAAAAAGTTCCTACATGCCATGCATGACAGTGCATGCCTATAATCCCAGTGGCTAGGGACACTGCAGCAGGAGAATCCAAAATTTGAGGCCAGCCTCAGCAATTTAGCAAGACCCTGTCTCAAAATTTTAGAAAGAAGTGAGAGGCTGGGGTTTTAGCTCCATGCCACAGCAGGGTGAAAAAATAAAAGAAATTCCTATACTAGCATCCCCAGTTTTTTCTATCTCCTTTAACCAATATATCACACCTCTCACATTTCTGACCATCCTTCTTCTATTATTCAAACTCTACCTCTCCAGAATTTTGATCTTTTAGGACTTCCATTTTTCCCCGAAATTTCCCTCACCACCACCCCCAGCCCCCTTCCCCCGACACACATGTGCACAATAGGTCTCCTAGAGTATTTTAGAGTTTACAAAGCAAGATACATATTTTCCCCCTATTTAAAATCCTCATTTAAAAAAAAAAAAAAAACTATAGCTGGGCACCGTGGCGCATGCCTGTAATCTCAGTAGCTCAGGAGGCTGAGGCAGGAGGATGGAGAGTTCAAAGCCAGCCTCAGCAAAAACTAGGCACTAGGCAACTCCGTGAGACCCTGTCTCTAAATAAAATACAAAATAGGGCTGAGATGTGGCTCAGTGGTCGAGTGGCCCTGAGTTCAATCCCCAGCAACTCCCCCAAAAAATACAGAGAATGATTAAGATCAGAGAGACTGTTGAGATGGGGGCAGGAAGGAGATGCAGGGGTGATGGAAAGGCTCAGTGGTTATATGGGTGTGCACGTAAGTAAAGCTCAACAAACCACAACTTTAAGGTCTGTGCACTGTATCACAAATATGCATACCTTAACAAAAAAGTTAAAAATATTTTTTAATTTAGCAAAAATTCTATGAGGTAGACAGAGAAGTAAAAAAATGTTCAATTTACAGCTAAAGAAGGAGAGGGATGACCAATCACTTACATGGTCCAAAGTCAAGGGGCCTAAGTATGGCTGAACCCCACTGAGCCCTTCCCATTTGGCCACACTGCTTGTCACCTCTAACCCCACTGTGTTACAGGGACGCTCCAGTCAGAGTGAACTTGGTCCTATACCAGGACCCTTAAACAACAAAAGAGAGCCCTCCCACCTTCCCCTGATCTCCTCTCTCATGTCACATATCTTTGTCTCTCCCAGTTGTTCCTCATATTTCATTTACTGTCCCTTCAGCATCCTGGTTTATATTCTCAGGAGTAAAAATACAGAAGAGAAGCTCAGGCTCTAGAAACAAAATACCTGTGTTCAAATCCTGGCTCAGCCACTTCCTGGCTGTGTGACCTAGGGCAAGTCACTCAACCTCTCACGACTTCTTCCCTTGCTATCACAATGAGGATTCTTTTGTAATAGCCACTTTATAAGAGGGGTTGTGATCAAATCGGCTATGAATAGAAATGAACATAAAATTCACAGAATGGTGCCCGGCACTTGGTAAACGTGTCTGAGATTAGCCACCATCAGAACTGTCCCCATCTCAGTCACCATTGCTTTCCCGGAAGGCAAAGCATCCTTCTGAGGTCATCCTGCGTCAAGGCTAGGTAACCTCAGACACCAGGAACTACTCATCAGACAAGAAACCCATGAGTCATGCTGGAGTCACCTGGGAACCACAAATTAGCCTAGGCAGCTGGCCAGGTCAGCATTCTGTCATCCAGTGACCAGGCCCCCATGCAATTCCATCACACCTCATCTGCAGGGACGCCTCCTTCCTCCGCAACCATCTTCCTCAGGGAGGCCACTGTGCTGAGGATCGGCACAGCCAGGCCAACCCGCAGGAACCGCTGGCTCTTACAGAGGAAGACCAAGGTGACGCTCAAGAACCTGGAAAACAGGAATGAGCCACATGGTTAAAGAACTGACAGAGCACAGTTTGGTTCCTTGTTGGGTCCCTGCACTTTAGGTATACTGCCACCAGGTGGCAGCAGAGAGCCAAATCTCCTTAAACTGCTTTTTCAAAGAGTTAAAAATGAAACAGTTTGGGATGACCAAACACTTCACAGACCTCTGGCCTCAAGACTCTAATTGTTAATAAATAAAATGAAGCAAAAATAAATTGTAAAGTTTGAAAAATAGAGCAAGCCAAGCTGCTTCTAGTACAAATCAACCCTATTAATGATTCTCTCCTTTTCATTTTTTTTTTTCCTGGTACTAAGGATCAAACCCACAGCGCTTACTGCGGTACATCCCCAGTCCTCGCTTTTTATCTTGACACAGGATTTTTGCTAAGTCACTGAGCATCTCCCTAAGGTGCTGGGGCTGGTCTCAAACTTGTGATCCTCCTGCCTCAACCTCCAGAGTCACTAGGATTACCGGTGTACACCACAAAACCTGGTTGATTCTTTCCTTTATTAATGAAATTTACCCTGGGAAATATCTGCTTCTACTTCCCACGCCCCCTGCTGAATTACCAAGGGCCACTTTCCTGACTGATGTTTCTCCTATCCTACCCTATTCTATAATAATTGCCCAAGTCCCATAGCTAGTTAGTAGGGCTTAGTCTTGAACCTGCGCAGCCTCAGAGGCCACAATCTCAGCCCTGGGCTATGCTGCATCAGGCCAGGAGTCTTAGGGCACTGTCTAATGGTAGCATAAGTCATGATACAGCATAAGTCAGTAGTTACATTTGTGACAGACATCACAGGATATCGGAGCAGAAAAGGGGTTAACCTGGGAAAGATTTATGAAGGTGTGTCTGCAGCTACATCCTACAGATGCAGAAATGTCAACAGGTAAAGGGTAGGAGAAATGGTACTTAAGGAGGTGGGGAACACAATGAAGAAATGTGTCCATCTCAGTGGCTCCCTACCTACAAGCTCACGAATATTCCATGACACTGACATGAGCCAGGTGACTTCCTGGCCACTGCTGGGACGGCCTTCTGTATAGCAGGCTGCAGAGCCCTGAAGCCTTTCTCCATCCCAGCCCCTGCTTCCCTTTACCTCATCTCCCCTCTTCCTCTTTCTTTGCTCCTTTAACAAATCATTTCCCTACAACTTCACAAAGAAGAAAAAACACTTTGAAAATAAAAACAGAGGGAATCCATAGTGACTGATTGGCTCTGATCTGCTCCTGTCTGAACAGGGGCCCTCGCCAGCTTCTCAATGGGCGGGAGACACAGGCCTGGTGCCCACACACACAGCGTTATGGTGTTCATTATTCCCTCCTCTGCTAAGGAAGGGATGTAACTTTGTCACATTCAATAACTGATGGCCACGTGGCTACAAGACTGGCTTCTAGAGAAACTCTGAGGTTTTTTTTTTTTTTGGAAGCAAAAGAAAGAAAAAAAAAAAACATGGCGGACACAAGGCCCAAAGGTTCAATGAGCCAGGATGGAAGTCAAGGGCACAGAGCCAACTGTAACCTTGTCTGGCGCAAGGGGATGGGACTCACATCTCACATACCTCGTCTGGCGCAAGGGGATGGGAAGGGACACACACAGGAAAGGATCAAAGGTGTTGCTCTGTTTCAGGCAGTGGGGGCAGGTCAAGGAAGATCTGTGAGGACAAAGAACAGAGAGCCAAGTGTGAACACGCAAACAGTTTGGTGGCCCCTTGAAAAGTTCAACATAAAATTCCCATTGCCCCTCTACTCCCAGCAATTCCACTCCCGAAGAACTGAAAACAGGTGTTTAATGGATCCTTGTACACAAATGTTCCTAATGGCCCTGCTGCCCCCAAGAGCCAAGAGGTAGAAATAACACAACTGTCCATCCACAGATAAGTGGTCAAGCAGAATGTAGTATAAGCTCACCCTGAAATATCACTCAGCCATAAAAAGGAGTCAGTCCTGATACGACGTGGGTGAGCCTTGAGAATATGATGCTAAGTGCTCAGAAAGATCCCAGATGCAGCCAGGTGCAGTGGCACATGCCTGTAACCCCAGTGGCTCAGGAGGCTGAGACAGCAGAATCGCGAGTTCAAAACCGGTCTCAACAAAAGCCAGGTGGAGGGCAACACAGTGAGACCCTGTGTCTAAATAAAATACAAAATAGGGCTGGGGATGTGGTTCAGTGGTGCAGTGCCCCTGAGTTCAATCCCTGGTAACATACACACACACAAAAAAAAAAAATCTCAGATGCAAAAGGCCACATTATGTATGATTCCATTTATATGAAATATCCAGATCAGGTTAAGCCACAGAGACAGAAAGCAAATTGCTGGTCATCAGGGGCTGCAGAAGGGAGAATGGAGTATGGCTGCTAACTGGGTACCAGAGCTTTTTTTCTGGGTGATAAAAATGTTTAGGAACTACACAGAAGTAGTAGTTGCACGGTGAATGTAATGTAAGGCCACTGAATGGTACATGTTTAACATCACTTTAAAAGAAAAGTAAAATGGTTTATTTTTATGGCAAAGTACTTTCACCCCAATAAAAAAGAAAGGAAGAAAGTTTAACCACATGTTAGTGCATTAAACATGGGGACAGGCCCTATAACCCCTCTGGATAGTAACAGAATGCCAGTTTTCAAACTGAAGGGCTCTCAGGACCACCTTTCTCCCTGGGTCTCATCTTCCTGGGTCCCAGGATTATATGGGCAACTTTTTAAATATTTGGATGCCCAGGCCCTACCCCACAGAGGTTCTATTTCAAAGCAGATGGGGAGGGGCCCAGACATCAGAATTTTAAAAGTTCCCTAAATGACTCTAATGCTCACCTGGAATGGCCATTGATGTATTCTGCCCTCATTATTGTCCAGAGCAAGAAGCAATAAAGCTCAGGAAATAGCGGCAAATTGTTAACAGTTGACACTGAAATGACATTTACTAGGAACTGGGCATCCCTCTAAACATCAAGCACAGACTACCCCACGTATTTCCCATAAACAGTCAGCATTTCACCCATTTTACAGAAGAGAAAATTGAAGCACAGAGAGGTTAAGTAGCTTGTCAAAGGACACATCACTCTGAAGTACCAAAGTGAGGCTCAGTTTCTGGGCTCCTCATCATTCCTGAATTCTTGAGTATAAATAAGTAAGGAATTGCTTACTTCAGAGTAGATATTTATATATTTATATTCTTTCAACTCTACCTTTAACACTTCCTTACTTCAACATGAACCACTGAAAAGTGAAGCACAATTTTTATATTCCACTTAGGTGCACGAATTTGATTTCCCTGACTGTATAATTCACCATATTATTCCAAGGTATGAGGGGTTTCCGCACACTCTGTTCCTTATCCTAAAATCTGCATGAACTTCGTTGGGGATACAGAACGATGCCCTTCCTCCCCGGTAGCCTGACTCTGCGCTCTTTGCTCTGGACAGTCTCGCCTGGGTTAAGTCAGCAGGTAAGCTGGAGCAGGTATCAGGACCAGGCTTCCAGAGTCCCTTTGGAAAGTGCTTGTCCTGCTCAATTGGTTTTCCACTGAGCAGACAAAAACAGGAAAACCCAGAGGCAAGCAAGAATGCAAACCTGGGGTTGCCACCCAAGGAGAACCTGAGGCCTCTGCTCATGACAAGGTGCATCTTTCTGATGTCAGTTAACAGAATGAACACAAGTTATCAGAAGGTCAACAAGTGATTTTAGGAAACGGACTCCCAGCGGTTTGGGAAATATTTTGGTTGTATCATGAGAATTTTTTGGTGAGTGTTTTGTTTTTGTTTTGTTTTGTTTTGTTTTCTAGTTCTGGGGGCTTGAACTCAGGACCTTATACGTATGTGCTAGGCAAGCACTTGACCACTGAGCTACCTCCCTGGCCCCCACTGTTTTGTGTTTGATCTAATATCCCTACTCACTGCCGCTGGCAAATTTCCCCTTAGAGAACCATGGTAGTGTTTTGGTAAAAGCAACATAAAAACCACAGCCAGGACTTGGCAATCCTGGGGGTCTCCTCTGCAGCTGCCCTTTCCCTCCCAGTTCCCCTCACCCTCTCTCATTACCTTTGGAGGTATAAAATTGTCCTGAAGGATATACTTTTGTCTTTGGGGAATTTCCAAATCTCCATTTCACATTTATGCAAACAAAGAGAGTACTTTTTTTTTGTTGACTTCTTCATTTTTTTCAGCCTATTTCAACTAAGCTGGGCTGCATTTTTTTTTTTTTTTTCTCCTTAGAGTTACATCATATTAAACCGGGCCAGGGATATGACCTTTACATTGAGCCCCAAATGTGTATCGGGAGTAGGAGATGTGAAGTTTGCAGAAAACTCAGAATGGGCTAATATTATTTTATTCATGCATTCATTCATCCTGTAGTGCTGGAGACAGGACCCAGGACCCCGCACATGTTAACCCAATGCCCTGTGACAATGAACGACATCCCCTTTAAATACTAACCTGGGGATGTCGCTTCAGTGTTAAAGTGGATTATTGAAAATGTGATATTGTTTTCAAAATAAACTATAGAAAGAATAGGAAATATACCCGTTCCACCAAAGTTGAGAAATGAGGATAGGAAATGTGACCAATAGATCCAACATAAGGCCACTTCACTCTTACAGAAAGCTCTGGCTATGGGAACAGGCTGTTGTAATACCCCAAATGTGGCCTGAGAGATCCTTTCACTCTCCCCACCTCCTCCAGAGTACTTGCTATCCTGTCCTGTTAAACCCTGGGCTCTCTTAAAAGAAAGGGACAGAAAACCACCACACTGCCTTTCCATGTTCAGGGACCCAATTCCCTATGATATTCATTGTCCTTGTCAAATTGTTTCAAAAATATACTCTGCCTTATTGGGCAGGGTGATACATATCTGTAATCCCAGTTACGAGAGACTCAGGCAGGAGGATGGCAAGTCTCAGGCCAGCCCCAGCCACTTAGTGAGTACAAAGGGCTGGGAATGTAGCTCAGTGGGCGAGCAACCCTGGGTTCAATCCCCAGTGCCAAAAATCAATTAATTAAATTAAAAATATACTCTGCCTAAAAGGAAATGTTGTCTGAAATGGGAACAACAGATTAGACTTTCTGGAAATCAAGTCTAGGAATGATAGGAAGAATTTGGAAGACACACACACACAATCTTAGCTCAAGCCAAAACTCCAACATCACAACAACATTTTTCCTAAAACCCATAACCTCCAGCACCTAATACTATTCCCTCTTCTCTCCTCCAGCTCAAAAAAAAAAAAAAAGACCCTTAGAAAGGGCTTCAGAGGGAGCTGGGGTTGTGGCTCAATGGTAGAGCACTCGCCTGGCACGTGCAAGACCCTGGGTTCGATCCTCAGCATCACATAAAAATAAATAAGTGAAATAAGGGTGTTGTGTCCAAATACAACTAAAAAATAAAATAGTTTTTTAAAAAAGGTTTTTTAAAAAAGGGCTTAAAAAAAGTTTAATGGGAAATGGAAGAGGGAGAACCTCAGTGTGCAGAGGCCTGTGAATTACTCCATAGTTTCATATCCATTCCCAATTTCACTCAATTCCATAAGGAAGGTTTATACCATCCATGCATGCCCTTCTGCATGGAAACAGACAAGGGACAGCAAGTGCCAACCCTCCCAGGCCACCATCTGTCCCCACTCCACTGCTGCAGAAAGTCATTTTCCCACACCCTGAAAGTCCTCACCTGGATGGGGTTTCTAATGACACTTTACTATAGATGCTCAGGCACAAAGCAAGTATTTTTAGCCATCACCAGTCCATTTTTAGCATCAACGCCTGATGTCTTACTCATCATCCTACAGGGGAGGACTCTACTGAAGATAGCGCTAGTCCTTAATACCTGATCAGCTCAAATGTCCCTTGCTCAGGGATCTCCCGATTCACCCACACCAAGGCGGGCACTGGGGACATGTACTGGAAGACACCCTCCTCAGCGCTCACCAGGTAAGAGTCCAAAAAAGCCCTGGAGTCACCCTACGATCTCATCTTTCCCTCAGTCCCTTCAGCTCCAGCCCTGAGCCCACTAGCAAGCCTTGGTGACAATGTCCAAAACATACCCCAAATCCAGCCATTTCCCTCCATCTCCATGCTACCTTCATGGTTCCAGGCACTGTCATCCCCCACTGTGACGACTATGTAGCAACATCAAATTCCACTTCCACTGTCACCTCCCTCCCCTGCTATGACAACCAAGTCATCTCATAAAATGATGAACTACAGCACACCCTGCTTTAACCTCTGCAGCAGCTTCCTGTGTCCCCCCACCTGACCTCCACCATGGCCTGCGGGGTACTGAGGATAGGTGTTCTATCACTGAGTTACATCCCTAACCCCTTTTATTTTTTGTTTTTACAGCAGGTCTCTCTCTAAGCTGCTGAACATCTCACTAAGTTGCTGAGGCTATCCTAAAACGTGGGATCCTCCTGCCTCAGCCTCCTAAGGAGCTGGGATTACATATACGCACCACCACACCTGGCTTCCTGTGTCCTTCTGACTAAAACCCACACATGAACTAAACAACCTGCCTTACCAGGCCCTTGCCTACCTCCCTGGCCCCGTCTCCTGCTCTCTCACCTCCTGGCAGTCATATTAGCCTTCCCATCTCTTGAACTTGCCAAGATCAGCCCCTTGGCCTTCGCCTCCATCTGGAATACCATCCCCAGTTACTTGAACGGTGAACTCCTTTTACCCAAGGCTTGGCTCAAATGTTCCTCTGAAAACAAGCTTTGATGATCACCTATCTATGCTGGCTGCCTCCCCACCTCCCAGGTTGCTCCCTATCATTCTGTGAGCCCCAGCTCAGGTTGTTGGTTGACTTGTGTATTGTCTCATGTGCCCCCAGCAGAACGTGAGCTCCATGGGAATAGGGGCTGGGTATTGTTCACAGCACCTCGCACAGAACCAGGCACATAGTAGGGCACAAATGCAATGTCTAGAGAATGGGAAGAGCTGTTCCACATATCCTCAGGATTGGTCCCAGGACCCCACTGCAGATACCAAATTCTGTGCATGTCCCTGTCCCTCACATATGAGGGAATAGTATTTGCACAGAACCTACACATCCTCCCACAGACTCTAAACCACCTCTAGATGGTTTATCACACCTAATACAATGTAAATGCTACATAAAGGATTGTCCTACCATATTGATTAGGAAATAGTGACAAGAAAAGTCTGTATATGTTCCATACAGATGTAATTTTTTCTCGGTACTGGTGATTGAACCCAGGGGCACTTTACCACTGGGCTGCATCCCCAACACCCCCTGCCATTTTTTTGGCGGGGAAGCGGGGGAAGGATTAACAAAAGTTTCCAGGCCCATTTATTTATTTATTTATTTATTTATTTATTTATTTATTTATTTATTTTACTTTGAGACAGGGTCTTGCTAAGTTGCCCAGACTGACCTCAAATTTGTGATCCTCTAGCCTCAGCCTCCCAAATAGCTGAGATTACAGACATGCACCACCACTTGGCTAGAAGTGATTGTTTTCTAGTATCTTTACCCTCAGTTGGTAGACTATGCAAATACAGAAGCTGTGGATACAGAAAGTCAAACACACACACAAATATATATACATATGTACATATATATATACGTATGTATATATGTGTATACATACAATGTACACATATGTGTGCATGCATACACATGTGTGTTATGTGTATATATACATATATATGTATATACATACATATATGTGTGTGTGTGTGTGTGTGTGTGTGTGTGTGTATTGGGTTACTATTTCTCTCTCATGGGCAAGGAGTTACGTTCCTCATGGTAACCACTAGGCCAAGCACAGTAGCAAGCACTTGAACATTTAAAAGAAAGGGGAAAAAAAAGTGCATACATAAACATGAGGGGAGATGCATAGAGAAAACAGAGTGAAAAAATAACCAGGTTAATTTATGGCACAAGGACAGCAAGGAACAGGACACCGCCCCACTCTCTAATACGGACTCTCCTTAGTCTCCCCCTTTCCCTCCTGGATGTCTTCTTCCTCTTCCTCTATTCTGTTTTTTCCTTCTGTCTCTTTATTTTTTGTTCCTGGCAACCTCTGCTTTGGATACCTGAGGATAAGACGGATGCCCTGTCATGGCTAGGAGCTTTCAAGGTCGGCAGGCACAAAATCCAGGTTTGCTCTCTGCATACCTCCCGGAGGATCACTCACCTCTCGGGAAGGAGCTGACCTTCCTTCAAGCCCAGCAAAGAAAGTCAGGCTCATTTAGAGGGGATTTGTTACCCAGTATTTCAGCATCCCAGGACAGGAATGGAATGCCACCCCCTCTCCCCGCCCCCTGGCACTCTGTGGCAGTTTCTTCAGGCTCCTCCTTCTCTGGGTCAGCAGAGAACCTCAACTTCTCACATGCTATGAGTCTGGGGTGCTTGCAAAGTGCTCTCTTGACTCTTTGACCTTTCTAAATACACAAGCACGCTCAAAGAGGGTGATCATATCTTATTGATCACTGCTTATGGAATATAATTTAAATCCTAAAGCAGGACAGTTCCTGGGCAGTCTTAAGTGACCTCCTCCTGATCACACACAAAGAATGCAATCCCCCCGAAAGTACGGAAGGCAACGACTGCAGGTTGGGAGATTCTACAAGACGGAGCGGGTGTCACCTTGTTCAAAGAAAAGTAATTAAAAGATGAAAACCAACAGGACAGGGACTGCCAATCCAGAAGAATCCTGAGCAAAGCTCCACTTTGAAATGATTTATTGCAACCTCCAGAAGGGAAAAAATGTTGGAAGGTTTCGGTATCCACAATAGAAGACAAGGCAGCCCCGCTTAGGTGCAGTGGAGATCACAATGAACAATCGAGATGAGATGGAAAAGCAACGGAAGAGGAAGAATCACAAAGGGAGCGAAGGCAGGGCTCACACTTCAGGGAGTCACAGGACAGATGCTGGCTCTGCCGCTTACTGCAACTCTGTGCAAAAAGCCCTACCTCCCAGATCTCAGCACTCACCTCCTGGAGTCTTATAGGATTACAGAAAAAGCCTATTTTACACATATGAGCATATTTACACTACACAAAAAGAGCTAATGGTAGAGCACTTGCCTAGCATGCATAAGGCCCTGGTTCAATTCCAGCACTGCAAAATAATAACATATCACATAAATGTAACAGCACATAATACACGTTATTTTATATATTCCTTATATTTATAAATATGCATTTATATTATGTAATCTAATATACGCTGTATTATATGACATATATTTCTAAGACTTTATATAAATAACTGACAAATACTATTTTTTTCAATTATTTTTTAGTTGTAGTTGTACATAATACCTTTATTTTATTTATTTATTTTTATGTGGTGCTGAAGATCGAACCCAGGGCCTTGCACATGCAAGGCAAGTGCTCTACCGCTAAGCCACAACCCCAGCCCAACACTATTACATATAAATATATGTTAAAAGCCAAATGCTGTGGCACACGCCTGGAATGCCAGCAACTCGGAAGGCTGAGGCAGGAAGATCGCAAGTTCCAGGTCAGCCTGGGCAAGTTACCAAGTCTGTTTTAAAATAAGAAATAGAGGGCTGGGGATGTGGCTCAAGCGGTAGCGCGCTCGCCTGGCATGTGTGTGGCCCGGGTTCGATCCTCAGCACCATGTACAAACAAACATGTTGTGTCCGCCGAAAACTAAAAAAAATAAATAAATATTAAAATTCTCTCTCTCTCTCCTCTCTCTTTAAAAAAGAAAGAAAGAAAGAAAGAAAGAAAGAAAGAAAGAAAGAAAGAAAGAAAGAAAGAAATAGAACTAGGGTTGTGGCTCAGTGGTAAAGCACTCGCCTAGCATGTGTGAGGCATTGGGTTTGATTCTCAGCACCGCATATAAATAAAACTAAAGGTCCATTGACAACTAAAAAAAAAAAAAGAAAAGAAAACAGAAGTCTAGACATCCACTTCTACATAATTAAAAAAAATAAAATTAAATAAAAATGGCTGGGGATATAACTCAGTGGTATAGAGTGTTTCTGGGTTCAATCCCCAGTATCCAAAAAAAATGTGTCTATATATATATATAAATTATATTATATTAATATTTAAATTATATATCATGCATAAGGCCATGGTATGTGTGTATGTATACACACACACACACACACACACACACACACACACTCTTTCCCTCTCTCTCTCTCTCTCTCTCTCTCTCTCTCTCTCAAAAAAAGTTGATCTTGTAGCAGTTGAGAGTGGAAAGGAGGTCACCAGAAGCTGGGAGAGAAGGAAAGATGCAGAGATGGGAAAGGTTAATCAGGTTGCTCAATGGCCAATCAGAGGGACCCACATCTCTGGGGTGCTATTGCACAGTAGGGTGACTATAGATAACAAAAACCTGTACATTTCAAAAAGCCAAAAGAAAGGATTTTAAAAGTTTCCACCATAAAGAAATGATAAATGTTTGAGGAAATATGTTTAAGGTGACTTAAAGACTGCACAGTGTTCACACATGAAAACATGACATGGTACACCCATTAATAGGCACACTTTTACGTATCAGTTAAGAGTAAAGTTTAAGCATTGATATGTAAAAATAAATAAATGCGCACGTATGCATACTCACAGACAAGCAAGCGTCTCACCCAAAGGTTTTCTGTAACTAATGGTTTCCCCTAAATCCTGATCCTCACCTTTCAGCCTGACTCATTCTTGTTGAATCTGCTCCCTCCCACCCACGGGATCCTATGTACCCTTCAGACCCCTCAACAGGCATACTCCCCTGAGAACCCGGGGGGCGGGGTGGGGGCCTCCTCTCTGACCTATCACAGCGATAAGTGCTTTCACTAAATGCTGTGATACTCGGAGATTCTGCCTGTGTCAAGTCTCTGTACTTTCCTATAAAAATGCCCAGGAGCAACACATAGATTTTTGAAGTCAAAGGCTCGGCAATTTATCTGTTTTTATATTCTCCATAATACTGGGAACTGTTGAACTCAGAACGACTTGTTGAGCCGGGCTCTCTGGCCATAAAGAGCAAAGAGGAAGCTTTGGGGTGATTGCTCACTAGTGATAGCCCAGCCTCCATATTCATCCTCTGCAGATTCACCCTCTATCACCCCTCCTTCAAGGGGAGGTAGAAGGCCTGGAAACTGGGAAGGAGGAAAAGAAGAAATACTACAGGTCAGAGACAACAGGAGTGAGTGGTTAATTGGGGGTTATCATAGGAAAGAGAAAGGTTTTTTTTTTTTTTTTATGGATTTTGTTACTTTGTAATCTCAGGGCCAATGGCCAGGGGACAGCAGTTACCAGCAAGTATGCTGAGCCCTTGGATGATACATGACTGATCTTACCTGTATTGTGCTTGAAAGTGGCTTTGCACAAAGCTTTGGCCTAGAGAAAGCTGGGCAGATGAGGATAAGAAGTTCTCCGAGGGTTGACTGGCTTCGGGTGGCAGCTGAAAAGAAAGAAAGGACTTCAGATGAGAGGCCATATCCAGGACCACCCGTCTCGTGACCACTCCCAGAGCTCAGACCATCGCTCAATCCTGGGCCCACACCATCCCTTTCTGAGCCTCTTGGGCTTCAATGCTGCCTTTAGCATCACTCAATGCTCTCCCAACCCCTCGAGTTCTCCAAATGCTAGAGAGAAGCACGCTGCGGGTACCAGAGGAGCAAGACAGGAGCATGATCCTTGGCAAATGCTCACTCCTACCTGCCCGCCTCAACTCCTCCCTCAGGATGGACAACCCCGTTCTTTACCTGCTGGGTCCTCACTGACTAGATGCCCCTTGTACATTTCACCAGGGTAAGCATCCATCACTCAAACACATACACACCAAATCTCTCCCTAACCCACCTATTAAATGTGCCTGTCCACATTTTCTGGTGAGCCCGGTTCCATCTTTTGCAAAGGAAGCAGGCTTTGCATTTTGAGATTTGATACACAGCTTCCTTCCCTCCACATATATCATCCATCCTCCTGTGAGTGTCTTTGGACACCCTTGTGTATTAGTTTCCTGTAGCTGCTGTAACAAAGTATCGCAAAACTGGTAGCTTCAAACAACAAATTTATTTTCTCACAGTTCTTAAGACTAGACCATCAAAATCAGTATGAATGGGCCAAAATCAAGGTGTTGGCAGAGCCAGACTCCCTCCACACACTCCAAGGAGAATCCACTCCTTGCTTATTTCCAATAATGGCCAGCTGCTAGAATTCCTGGGCTTATGGACATGTCACTCTGGTCTTTTTTTGACTCTCTCTCAGCTTTGTCTTCCCCTCTGTGTGTCTCTAATCGCTGCCTCTTTTCTAATTGATATTGCTTTAAAGGTCCACTTGAATAATCCAGGGTAATCACTCCATCTCAAGATCCTTAACTTAAATACCTCTGCAGAGTCTTTACCATATAAAATAAGATTTAGAGGATGGAGATATTTGGATCTGATATCCTTGGGGGTCATTTTCTCGCTATCCAATCTTGGGGGCTTCTGCCTGCCCCAATGCCACCAACTTCTGCTGGACTCCTACCACTCCCAATAGGAATTACTCCAAGTTCCCAGTTTCTCTAAATTTATTTTTAACCCCTTGCATTATTAGTCCCTACAACACACAATTACAAGACACAATTACTCATGAAAGCCCTGCTATGCAAAAATCACCATCCTTGAAAGGTCTGTCCCTGAGGGCAATCCCAGAATCAAAGCCACTCATACTACAAAGCTAATTAGTAAGATATAAAATTAAACTACAAGAGCATCCAGAAGGCCACCATAAAACATGCCCTAGATGAGTGTTTCTCAACTGTTCATCATTGATCCCCTCAAGGAGTCTTGTTAAATTTTTTTCCTAATCGCCCCCCACCCCCGGAAACCAGAAAGTCACAGGGAAACTTTGCAGGTGCCTATTTACTGTTTGAGTATCTGAGCATAATTTTTGGTGCTTCTTCAGTACTTGTGGGATATCCCCCCATATAGAAAAAAGGAAAAAAAAAACATTGATTAGAAGAACAGGCGGTGAGTGGCAGAGGAAGACTTGGGTGGAATCTGAGATGACTGTTGAAGGATTTTTGAAAGCTGAGGATAGAAGGAATACATGTGAACTATCTGGGGTAAAGTGTGCTGATGTGCACAGTTCACTTCAAAGTGCATCAGAAAATAAGCTAGAAAAGAAAGACGGGCAGATGGGTAAATGTGTCATAAAGTAGATTTAATAAACATAAACTGCAGGTTCTATGTAGTAGGTGTGAGCGTTCACTGTATAATTAATCCAACATTTCCATGGTATGAAATTTTTCATAATAAACTATTAGAACAAATAAGTGACAAGCACTCAGGATGGTCACTCTTATTTGTCCCAATATTTTATTATGGTCAGTTTGACCTAAAATACAGGAAGTACATAGGGAAGTAGAAAATGGCTGAGGAAAGAATCGGGTGCCACGTTTGTTGCCTTTAATGTCCCAAGGAACTGAGCACCTACTTCAGGAAATACCAAAGATCCCATTCAAGAATATTGACTCCGGATCTGGGTACCATGCTGCATGCCTTATAGTCTCAGCTACTCAGGAGGCTGAGGCAGGAGGACCACGAAGTTGGAGATCCAGCTTAGCAAGGCTCTACACAACGCATGAGACTCTGTCTCAAAAAATAAAAAGGGCTGGGGATGTAGCTCAGTGGTTAAAAAAAAAAAAAAATACAAACTCAGGAGTCAGCATGGTGGATTCAAAATCCCTGCACTAGTACTTAGCTATCTGAGTTACTCAACATCTCTGATCCATTCAAAGTTACTATTTATTTGCTCCATTTCATCCATTTTCTGCTGCTATAACAAAGTACCTGAGGCTGGGTGGTTTATAAAGAATTGAGGTTTCTTTAGCTCACAGTTCTAGAGGCTGCTAAGTCTGCAAGCACAGCATTGCCCTTTGGTGAGGACCTTCTTGCCATATCACAACACAGCAAAAGAGGCTGGGGTTGTGGCTCAGTGGTTTAGAGCACTTGCCTAGCACATGTGAGGCACTGGGTTCGATCCTCAGCACCACAAAAAATAAAAAATAAATAAATAAAGATACTGCATCCATCTACAACTAAATAATTTTTTTAAAAAAAGTGAAGGGCATCCCAAGGTCTTTCACTCACTTGGGTCATTCTTCCAAGCCACAGATACCGTCATGGGGACCCCCACTTTGTGACCTCATCTAATCTTTATTACCTTCCAAAGGCCCAACTTCCAAATCCACTAACATGAATTTGTGGATTAAGTTTCCAACACGTGAACTTTTGGGGAACACAAACTACGCCACCTTTCCAACTGTAATAAGAGGGTTGTAATACCAATCTGATAGCCCTGTTTTGTGGCTTTAAAGAATATATATTTTATTTGCATGTTATTACTTACATATATTATTTACATGTACATCATACAACACACACACACACACACACACTCACAGGCGCACACACTGTGTAGGAGGTGGCTGTCACAATGTGGAGTCTCTGATGGGTTTTAACAGGTGCTTGGAGAGATGCTTTAACTTGACAGCCATTCCCAGGCAAGGCAGGCTAAGTTTGAGGACACGGGTTAAAAGGCTCAAGGGCGCAGGTTACAACTAGGTGACCCAGATTAGGAGCCATGAAGAGGAAAGAAAGGGGAGGGTTCAAGATTCCCTGTGTGCCCAGCTCATAACCCAGCACCGGAGCAGAGGGAGGAAGAGGAAGCCGATAAACATAACCAGCTCCCGGGTTCCAATCCAGCACCCCCTGGAGAATACCCACTCCATAAACGGATGTAGGAAAGCCAAGAGGAGAAGCAGGCTTGGGAAGGACATGTGGGGTGTGAGGGTAACTCAACCCCCAGGCAGAGACTTCTGGCTGCAAACAGATGTAGGGCCCTGGAGAAGTGACGCTGGACTAGCATGAACACTGTAACGCTCTGGCTGCCTGGGACTCTCTCCTCCATCTTCATTTGTAGCACCCCCTCTTGGGACCCTGAATCCAGTCCCTGGGTGAGGAGGGCTCTTCCATCAGGGGTCCTGCTCACCCCTACAAAGGAACGTGTCCACAGCCTAAGCTATTACACGGATGAGATGTTCCTGCCCTGGGCATGAATCATGGGTAAAGTGACCAATGGGCAGACCACGTTCCTTCTAGCAGTTGGGTCCAGGCTATTGAGACACCCTCAGGGTCCCAGAGCAGTCTGATCCTTGACTGTTCAAACCTGTTTTTTCAGCCTGCTGTTTGTTCCTCCTGGGCCAACTCTTCAGTTCCCTCCTCAAGTCAGCTCAAATGGGCTGAGTTCTTTGCAACCAAAGAACTCAGAAGAGCACAGGATGCTTCCTCACAGGTGACAATGGAAGACTTTGGGAGTGGCTGTGGATGGGATCAGCTAGGATGGGGGTCTGGAAAGAAAATCCTGAACAAGGCCAAGGTGAGAAGCAGAATAGTCCTCCGTGGAGCGTGGACCACGAGGTCAGGCACCCGGCTCTAGTCTTGGGTATCTCTCAAAGCTTCAATCTACACCGAGAAGAAATAACATTCCCTCGACATCATGCAGCTACTGTGAAAATCAAGAGATGGCATGTGTGCCCTTTGCCTAGTACACAGTAGATGCTTAATACATGTTAGCTTGCCGGCTCTCTCCCCAGCCACATCACCTCCTTTATTCTACAAGAATGGCATTTTCTGGAAAACAGATGGCCACAAAGATTTCTTATGTATCGCTGTTGATAGGGTAGTAAAAAAAAAAATATGCCTTTTGGAGAGGGTGAAAACACTTGAGAATTGTTAAAAGTAATGGAAAAGAAAGGGGTCCTTATGTTTTCTATTCCAGTTACGAATACCTCTAGCTATATGGCTTTCCTGTGTCCTCAAAACAAAAATAACTTCAAAAAGAAAAAAGATCATTCAGAGTTACACAGAGAACAGCAGCTTTCCTTCTCCAAAAGGGAAAACTGAAGTTTCATGCCAAATAATCCCAACAGCTCTGCTGCTCTCGACCTTCAAGCAAACAAGAGGCTGGCTTCCTTGGGCAGCCCTATTTCCGGAGAGCAAATTTCAGAACAGGCTTTGACATGACCACAAGACAGAGAGAGAGAAAAAAAAAAAAAAAAAAAAAGTCTTCTGGTTTCACTGGGTCAAAGTAAGGGCTGGATAAGCTCCTCTTTCTGACCAACAGCCACGCCCTGGTCCTGCCTGGGGAATGCCATGCCCCTAATACACTGGGCCCACTGGGGGACGGGGGTGGAGTCTAGCTAGATTCTAAGTGCCATACAAAGCAGGGGAGTGACATGATCTAATTTCCTTCCTGAGGAGATCTGGCTGCATGATAGAGAATATGGTAGAGGGACATTTTGGAGTTGGGGGTGGGGACAGAGACGGTACTCAGTGGTTAGAGCACTTGCCCGGCAAGTATTGGTATTCAATCCCCAGCATCTCCTTCATCCCAAAATAAGAAGGAAGTTGGAAGACCAAATATGTCTGCTTTCTCTTGAAGTCTTAAACATATGGAAAGGAATTATTGACAGGTCCTGTTGGCTTAAATAAACTCAACATGATGTCAAAGACATCATGGGACGGTGCACCATTGTTAGGAACAGAAGTTCTAGGGGCAGGGCTTCTCAACTGGTGACGGAGGTGATTTTGCCTCCTTGCAGGGGCACATCCGGCAATGTCCAGAGACATTTTTTTGGTTATTTTTATATTTATATTTATATTTTGTGTGCTGATGTGCACAATTCACTGGGGATTTACACTGGCATCTAGTGGGAACAGACAATACAAATGCTACAATGAACAGTCAGTCACACACTCCGACAAAGACTTATCTGACCCAAAATGCCAAAAGGGCTGAGGTTAAGAAACCCTGGAATGGCACTGTATTTCCTGCATTTGGGCCCTTCCCGCCTCTCCCATTTACTAGTTGTGTGACTTGGGCAAGTTACTTAACCTCTCTGGGATCTCCTTAAGCCCAGTGACTTTTCCTACTACCAAAGAACAGAAGGGAAAAAAAAAAAATGAAAGGCAACTTGGAAGTCTGTTCCTATAATTTGTAACTAGAATGTCCTTCAAGGGCCTGTGTATTAAAGGCTTGGTCCCCAGCCTTAGGTTTTGAGAGCCTTAACCCAATCAGTGAATTAAGATGGGTAGGGTGTGGCTGAAGCAGGTGGGTCATTGGGAGGATGCCCTTGGAGTATATTGTATCTATCAAGTGGAATCTCTGCTTTCTTATCATCATATGAGCCACATACTTCCACCATACTCTTATGCCACGGTGTTCAGCCTCACCTGGAGCCCTAAGAAGTGCAGTCAGCTTTCTATGGACTGAAACCTCTGAAACCGTGCGCCCCCAAATAAATTTTTCCTCTTCTAAAATTGTTCTTATCAGATCTTTTAGCCACAGCAGTGAAAAAGCTGACTAAAACAGCCATAAACTTACGGAAGAGACAGTGCAGGGGACACATGTTTATCTGCTGAGCATTCTATTCTTTGGGGAGAAAAAAGTTCTGATCCTATAAAAGCTCTCCTTGGGCCACATTCACCCCCAGAGGCATATAACTCAAGTGTGCCCATTCAGAATATCCCATTCTTCTGGCCACATGCCAGGAATGGCCCTTTGAACCAGCTGGGGCAATCCACTCTTCCCTGGGTGTTGTCTGGAATCCCAGGCTCTGAAGCATCACAGAAGAGGTTCTTGTGACCATGTGGGCAGAGCCAGTGTGACACTGAAGCCAGAGAGGAGAGACAGGGTGAGTCAAAGACCTTGGTGACATTGTCTGAGTCCTAGGGGCCAATCCTGCAGGAAGCCACTTTTCAACCCTTGGACTTGCAGGTTATAGAAGGCAACCAATGCTTTTCCTTAAGTTGGATAAATTTACATTTCTATCACTCACAATCAAAAGAGTTTAAATAAGATAAACAAAATCATTGTAAATAAAAGAAAAATCGCCCATACCCCCACAGCCCATAGGAACCACAATGACCTTGGAGTAACCTTGGAGGTCCTCCCAGGTAATCACTGGCTATGTTTTGGGGATGGGGAGTCATGAGGATGATTTTTTTTTTAAATTTTTTGTAGTTGTAGATGGACAGAATGCCTTTATTTTATTTGTTTATTTTTAAGGATCAAACCCAGGGCCTCACACATGCTAAGCAAATGCTCTGCCACTGAGCTACAGCCCCAGTCCCATGGGTGATGATTTTTAAAACAACAGAATTTTAAGCCAGATTCTCCTGAGCTAGAATCTTGATTCTGTTCCTTCTTTGGGTGACTTTGAGAAAGTTACCCAACCTAATATATGAGACATACATAAGTGATCATGTTGCAGATTTTATTTAGTGCTTATTTATCATAGTATGGAAGACTGAATCCAGGGGCACTCTACCATTAAGCAACATCTCCAGGCCTTTTTATTTTTAGGTGGGGTCTCACTAAAAATAAAAAGGCTGAGGCTGGCTTGAACTTTCTATCCTCCTGCCTCAGCCTCCCAAATTGCTGGGATTACGGGCATGAGCCACTGAGCCAGATGACCTTCACATTTAAAAGAGAAAAATTCAAAGACTAGCTATCTATGTGGATGAATTTTAAGAAGAATAAAAGCCTGAGCTTCTTGGGCCCTTCATTTTTTATTACTCCAAAATGATGGGCTCCAAGCAAATTATGAAGAGATGGGAAACTGGGATGAACCAATCAAAATCTTTTTCATGACTTTTTTTTTTTCTTTTGACTTGTGAGTTAGAAACCAAATGTTCAGACAAAACAAAGCAAAATTAATAAAGGAGTTCTCCTAGCTACATCTGGATCAGTCCTGAGAGATATTGAGAGTATTTATGTACTTAATTAATTAGCAAAGGTCATGAAACATCTTTTTAGATGACAGCAGATTATTCAAAAAAAATTCTTTTTTTTTTTTAATTTTGGCGCCAGGGATCAAATCCAGAAGCACTTAAACTCTGAGCCACATCCCCAAACCATTTTTTTAATTTTTTTATTTGAGACAGGGTCTCCCTAAATTACTTAGGGCCTCAATAAATTGCTGAGGCTGTCTTTGAACTTGAGATCCTCCTGCCTCAGCCTCCCAAGCCACTGCGATTATAGGCGTGTGCATTCAATAATATTGTTACAATAACTTTGCTCACTCATGATATAATTTCACTCACTTTTACTCTCTTAAGTGGAAAATAAAGAGATAGCTCTAAAGCATAAGCCATTATTGATCTTGATTTAGCAAACTCCATAAAGAACATAGCTGATGTATCAATTAACTGTGACTATTATAAATTAGTGGAATGCTTTCCTCCTCCTCCCAAAGGTCTGAGGTTTCCTCAAAATTGCAAATGCTAAATGCACATGTGTAAAAATCATCCATCCTGCATCTTGAGAAAAAAAGGTTAGGAATTGCTGCCCTGTGAGATATGTAACAGAGAAAGCAATGGTGGAGCTGAAATGGCAAATCATGGCGCTCAGCCTCAGAGGGCCAGATGAATGCAAAGAATATAGACCAAAAACACATTCTTTTCATTTTCAAATTATGATTCAAAGTGAAACCTTACACACTACCTCACAGGGTTGAGCAACGGGAAGAAACAAGAGCTCAAAGAAGGAAGCAGAGAACAGCACGGTGTGTACAGTAGCCAGAACACACAGGAATCCACGTTGAATAAACATTCAGAGGAGAAAGAAGAAAGGAGAAGGAGAAAAGAGGGGGAGGGGGAGGGGAGGGAGAGGAGGGGAGGGGGAGGGAAAGGGAGAGGGGGAGAGGAGGGGGAGGGGTAGGGGAGGGGGAGGGAAGGGGGAGGGGGAGGGGGAGGGGAGGGGGAGGGGGAGGGGAGGGGAGGGGAGGGGGAGGGGGAGGGGAGGGGAGGAGGAGAGGAGGGAGAGGGTAAGGAAGAGGGGGAGAGGAGGGGGGAGGGGAGGGGAGGGGGGAGGGGAGGAGAAGAAGGAAGAAGGGAGGAGAAGGAGAAGGCGAAGGAGAGTCCTATACAATGATTTGTTAAGCAAGTCACCAACCTTCTCGGACACCAGCCCTCGGGAGGAGCCCTCCAAGTCCTCGTGGACACGATCCAGCAACCAGAGCAAGAATTCCAGAGCATCATGTTGGGAATTACCTTGGAACTGAGAGCCATACTTGGAAACAGCATTCTGAAAGGGAATCAGAACAGAGGTCCAGCGGTCATTTCAACCCCTGATACAACCCAATGAAGGTCCTATAAGCACCAAGCTATCAGGTGATCATCCTTCAGCCTTGACCCGAGAGGACCACAAGCAAACAACCCGGGGGTAGAGAGGTTCTTTGCTGCTGACCTTGCTCCAAAATGGTATGAGGGTCCCGGTACAGAAGGTCCCTTCCTCAGAAGGACCATCACTGTGTCCTATGCCTTGAACATCCAGAGTCTTGTCTCTGAGGATTTGGATCTGATGAGCATCTGTGCTCCCTGAAGCTCTGGCCCTTTGATCACCGGGGTCCCAGGCTCTGCTGGCCTTCCCTCCCTGGATCTATTCCCATGCTGTCACAAGCAAACATCCTTCCAGCCCTGCTTTCTCCTTCGCTGATGTCACACCAACATCATTCCTTCCCATCGCTCCTGCTAGCTCTTGCTTGGGAATGACCACGCCAGCGGCAGAGCTGATGCTCGAAGACATACTATATGTAGCTCCTTTATTGCCTCTTTCAAATAGGGATGAAAATTGAAGAACACAAAATTCTCTTTCTGTGGTTTGATCCATAAAAGATTGATCCAGCCCTTTATTCCTTTAATAAATTGGTCTTGAATGCCGCCCACATGCCTGGGACTATTCCAAGGACTGGGCCACAGTGAACAAGCCAGACAAGACCTCCCGCCCTGGTGGTCCTCATGTTCCCTGTCCCTTTTGCACTGTCCTTCTCTTGAACTGCGTAGCAATTTTTGTCATTTTCTGTGTAAATGCACATTCCAGCTTTTGGAAAGTGTATTTCAAAAGGTGATGGATGTATATACTAAGAAAAAAAGAATTCAAAATATAAAGAACAGCAAAGAAAAGTGTTCCTTCTTTTGGAACACTACTGTTCTCGATCCCCTGATGACCCTCGCCAGCAGGGAGCCACTCCCAGCAGCTTCTGAAGCATCTTTCTAGGGATTTCTGTTGTGCATGTACAAGCACCCAAGCCATTCAGTGTGAGCAAGTCGCACACGCACAGTACATTACAGCTGTTTGTCCCACTCCTAGAATCCAGAGCCTCTAGCATTCAGAGATATCAAGTGATATGTTCTTGATTAGTTACCAAAGGTCATGAAACATCTTTTTAAATGACAGCAGATTATTAAAATATATACATACATACATACATAGATATAGGCACCATTGACTGAACCCAGAGGCACTTAACCACTGAGCCACATCCCCAGCCCATATTTTTATTTTGAGACAGGGTCTTCCTAAGTTGCTTAGGGAGGTCTGTCATCTGCTCATGCCTGCCAAAGGGGACAGTCTGAGCAAAGCGAGAGACCGGGACGATCCTCACCACTGCCACATGGCCTGAGCATTTTTCTTTTCTTTTTCTTTTAATCGTCCCTTGAGACTTAAGGGAAACTTTAGATGAGATGAAGCCAAATTCAAGATCTAATTAACCGAAATGCTGGTTCTGAGTCTTTATTCTGATCACATTAGGTTGGATTCTTCTCTAAGCCTTTCTGCACTTAGATTCTCAAGGGCCTAGTCCCAAAGTAGGGCTGCCTGATTTCGCAAATCAAAACAGAAGACACGGGGACTAGAAGATGTAGCTCAGTAACGCAGCTCTTGCCTAGCCCTCACCAGGTCCCAGCACCCCACACACACACCAAAAAAAAAAAAAAAAAAAAAGGTGCTCAGTTAAATAAACAATGAATAATTATTTCAGTAAAAGTTATGTTCATATGTCCCATGCAATACTGGGAATATATTTATACTAAAAAAATGTACTCATTGTTTATCTGCAATTAAAATCAGCTGGGCATTCTGTATTCTATCTAGCAAGCCCACCCGCAAGGAATCATCAAGCCTACATCCTAGTACCAACATTCTCTTCTGGGCGAGCAGTCAGCCCCCATCCAACTCAGAATCTCTAAAACCAGCCCTTCCTCTTAAGGTAGGTGTCTTCTCACAGATTCTCCCTCATATCCGCAGCCCTCAAGTCATCTGTCAAGCAGTGTGGCTCCCAAAATGTCTCCACCCTTCCTGGATACAGCAGACTCTCATGGCCAGCATTGAGTTCTATTAGAACTCACCCAGATGAGAACATCTCCCTAAGGAGGAGCCAGGCTCTGAGAATCCCCACTCCACCCCCCCCACCCCACCCCCGCCACCACCACCACCATCAAACCACTGCACTCAGCGCTGGGGCTGGGGCTCAGCGGTAGTGCACTTGCCTGGCAAGTGTGAGGCACTGGGTTTGATTCTCAGCACTGCATATAAATAAATAAAATAAAGGTCTATCAACAACTAAAAAAAAAAAAAAAAAAAACACTGCACTCATGGTAGACCAGGCCCATCTTCCTGCAGTCCAGTAGATACTCAAAATCCTTCTGTTCTCTTCTACTCCCTACCTAATAGTTTAAACTTCTTTTGTGGTCTGGCCCCAATGCACGTCTTCTACCCGTCTCCTGCCTATTCTAAGGACCCCGATAAACAAACTGCTCAGGTACACCAAACATCTTCTATAGTTTATAACTTTACTTTTGCTCTTCCTTCCAAGGGGAATCCATTCCTTTCCAATAAATCAAATTAATCCTTTAAAATGGATTCTCTTCATCTTAGCCTGGCTATATTGCCATAAGACCTCTCCAAAAAGAATATGACAACTTCAAGAAGGTAGACATGATAGGACCTTAAAAATGTCCCTCTACATAAACACAGTAATTCCATTTTGGGGGGAGGGGGGTGCTTAGTCTAAGTGAATGAGAGATACAAGCGAAGATATTTCTCTGTATATCAAAGTTACCTGGTGGAAAACCTGTGGCACACTGATATTAGGTGGCCAAAACATAGGACTGATGAAGAAGGAATCCTTGTTTTTTTGTTTCAAAAAAGCAATGCCTCTAGTACATCACTGAGGATCTAAAATTGATTTTAAGCACATAAGCTAAGATAAACTCCAGATGGCCAAAAACCTTAATATAGTCTTAGAAAAACTAGAAGTACATAAAATAGAACATCAAAAGGCATGACATAAATAAACCAAAAGCTTCCAGTACTGGGGTAGGGGGAAAGGGGGACACTTTAGAGAAAATATATGCAGCAAATATGACAAGGTTGAGGAACTTACAGCAACAAATGAAAGAAACATTAAGGGCTGGGGTTGTGGATCAGCGGTAGAGCACTCGCCTCGCACGTGCAAGACCCTGGGTTCGATCCTCAGCACCACATAAAAATAAATAAGTAAAATAAAGGTATTGTGTCCAACTACAACTAAAAAAAATATTTTTTTAAAAAAAGAAAAGAACATTAAGACCAAAGCAGAACGGAAACAAGCAACAGGAAGAGAGATTGCAAGAGAAGACTTACAACTAGTCAAGAAACACAGAAAAATCTTCCACCTTTTTCTAACCAGAGACACAAAAACAAGATGTGATTTTCTTTTTGTTCAATAAACTTATAGGTGATGGAGCACAGTGACTATAATTAGCATTAATATATTATGCACCTGAAAAATGCAAAGAGAATACAACTTAAATGTTTTTATTACCAAAAAAAAAAAAAAAAAGGTAAGTTTGGAAGATTGGTGGACATGTTAATTAGCTTGAATGAATCATTTGACCATATACACATATATCAAGACATCACGTTATACATTGTAAATATGTTTGGTTTTTGTCATTTGTGACTGTCATAAAGCTGAGGAAAAATTAATGAGAAAAAGATATTCAATGTCCAGGAAAATATGCCATCACTGGTATTATCTGAAACTTGTCATAATTATTTGGAAGGAAAATTATCAATGTGAATGATAAAAAATAATCAAACCCAATAAAGTAGATTAAAAAGTAAAAACAAAATTATATATTTGAAATTGGGGTGATGATCACACAGATACATACATTTGTTAAAACTCATTAAATTCTACACTAAAAAAAAAAAAAAAAAAAAAAAAAATTTGGTTACCTCTCCAGGTAACTACCAAGTTGCTCTTCACTGTAGGTAATTTATTAATTTATACCTCAATGAAGTTCATTTTTAAAACAACAGAAAGATAATAAAATAGTTACACCTTTGCTTTGACTATGTCATGCCCCTATAGGAATTAAGTTTACGGAAATAAACAGAACTAAGGACAATGATTTAAACACAAGAAATCTCAATTCAGTGTGACAACTAGAAGACTGTACAGTATATCAATATCTCCACAGAAGATATAATGATATATACAATTATGAGAAATCAAGTTTTATAGAATATTTTAATGACCAGGAGAAAGTCTTATGACATGTCTTAAGACTCACGTGACAAAAGCAGGCTACAGAAATGGAATTTCCAGTTTGTTTATTTGCTCAGATAGATTTTGAAACACATCAGTATTTTTAAGATGATTAGATCTTTACATTTTCCAATTTTTTTGCAGTACACCTTTAACTGCATCATCAGAAAAACAAAGGATTATAGATGAGACAGGATTTTTAAAAATATTTTTATTCATTTGCTGTTAAAACAAAGAGTGGTCCTCCTATCTGTGAGAGGTTAGAGTGATTCTGGGATAGGTGGGGGGGGGGACCACAAACCCATCCCATATTCAGAGCTGAGTATACACATCCTCTCGTATGCTGGCCCCTTTCTGGGTCTAAAGCTAAAAATCCATCATAAAGACAGGTGTCCTTAACAAAACCTTATGTAACTTGGCCTCTACAATTCTCCAGCCACATAAGCTTTCATTAATCCATTTGGCAGAGGGGAATCTCAGCCCCACCTGCTTCCACGGTTGGCATTTTCAGTTCCCAGGGTTTGGAATGCACTTTCCCATCATCCATGTCCTTGTGAATACCTCATCCTTCAAAACCCAACTCAATATTTGGTTACCTTGGGCTGGGGTTGTGGATCAGAGGTAGAGCGCTTGCCTAGCACATGTGAGGCACTGGGTTCAATCCTCAGCACCACATTTAAAAAATAAATAAAGGTATTGTGTTCATCTACAACTATTAAAAAAAAAGAAAAGAAAAGAAAATTGGTTACCTCTCCAGGTAAGTCTTCTCCAGTCACCCCAGGATACCTTCCCCAATCAAATCAAAGCCACCTGCCATTATCGTCACAGCACACTATATTTTACTTTCCTAGCATGTCACCATCTAATCATGTGCCTGTGGGATCAGTTCGATAACATCCCTTTCTCCCCTAGACCATATGCTCCTGGAGAAGCTGGCTTTGGGCTCATCACACATTCCATGTTCCCGATACACTTTCTAGACATTCAATAAGTACACGCTGAATGAATGAAAGTTTCACCACCGGTAAGAAAAGGAGCCCTCCCCGATTTCGATCCCTAATGTTTGACAGCCCCGATTCTGGAATCCTCCACTTTACTCTCCAAGGCTGGTTACCTGAAAGACCTAGGAAACCCCAGATTATATTTCCCTCATGAACAGATTAACAACAACTCAATTATCCTTCAATTCCCCAAGGTTCACTGGGGAGTTCCCAGGCCCTGGAGAGAGAGAGGAAATGCTGGTGAGTCACTGAGAGTGATTACTAATTGGGGAGGTTTTTTTTTTCCCAAACTACTCCATCTCTCTCCATGCTGTAGTAACTGGGTGGGGAATGCATCTGGCAAGGGAACAGTTATTCAAAGATTACCCCCTTCCTTCCTTGAGGTCTTTCCAGGTGAGGAGGTGTAATTCTATAAAAATGAACACTTCTTAGGTGCCAGGCACTGTTGTCAGTACTCTAGGTATAACTCAATACAACAACCTTATGGTCCCACTTTACAGATGAGAAAAGTTAAGGCATGGTAAGATTCAGAAACTTGCTTAAGGTCCCGAAGCCTCAAAGACATCCCTCTTAACCACTATTAGTATTGCCTCTCATATTTAAAAAGCTAATGTTGCCAAAAAGAGACATTAATGACACCCACATGACTACTGCAGAACAGAGCTTCTTCATTAATGGAGGCAGGAAAGAGGAAGGTGGGGGTTGGCATCCTTGCAGATCACATGGGGAAGACTGCTTTCTCAGGCTGAAACTCAAGAGCTGTGATGCTTGTGGAATGAACACTGACAGGTTCCCCCCTCCCCCCAGGAACAACAATCACTGGTCTGTGGGGAGCTTCAGCTCTCTGCCCAGAGCTGTGGGTTTTCAGCAGGAAGCAAGCCATGTGCATCAATTATTAGGAACTCTTTCATCTAACTGGGACCCCAAACACACACCCCACTTTAACCCCAGGCAAAGCGATACGATTTGATTTACAATGTCTCCTGACCCTGCAGCATCCAGAGCAAGTAGACCGTGATCCTGCAGACAATAAACGCAACCCCAAGCTAACACATTATAGAGGGGTTAATGCGCCTGAAACAAAAGAATGCCATCTCCAAACTAGCATACCCACTGCCTCCCCCGACCCCTCCCCCTCAGCACATTACCCGGCCTAGGAGTTGGTTCTCAGGGTCCACTTTGGGTTTTATTCAAAAACTGCTTGCAAGGTCGTACAAGATCTGGCGAACCTGTCCGCTTCCTGAGCTCCAGCGACACGTTTTCTTTCCAAGCCTCCCTACTCGGATCCTGGGAAGGGCCTTGGGGTACTTGATTCCTTTGCCTGGGTTACTCCTAGATCTTGAGCCCGCAGCATCCTTCTCAACAATTAGATCTCAACAGAAGCATCACCACCTTCCCCTGAGGCTTCGACCTTTAAAAGTCTCCATTCCCCACCGCGCACCCTTCCAGATAGGAAGCCCAGGCGTCGGAACCCCGGCCCACAAGCCTTCGGATACTTCAACAAATGTTTGTTGAATGCAAAAAAAAAAAAAAAAAAAAAAAGCTAAATACTCTTAAACCTGCCAACTCTCTCCACCCCCGCTCAAAATACTTGGGAGAAATTAATTCATAAAGAAAACATAGAAAAGCAACACCGTAACTCTACAGCGCAAAACAAAGGCGATCACGGAGACTAAACTGATAAATGAACCACAGAAGACCCCCAAGAAAAGCATCCCCTGGTAGGTGCACACACTTTGCAAGAAGCGAAACCCCTAGGGCCAGAAAGAGGTTGCCGCCGAGCGGCGAGGGCTGGTGGCGGCTGAGCGCTGCCTACCTTGAACTCGGCGGAAAGTTGGGGCGTATATTCGCGAGTCCAGAGCGCGCGCACCAGCGCCGCCAGCTGCTCGGTGACCTCCGCGCGGCCGGGCGCCGCCCGGTAGCGCCCCAGCGCCAGGAACTCAGCCAGCAGGTCGGTGTTGCTGAGACACTGCACCACGGCGTTCATGAAACAGGTGTTGCCGTGGTTCTTCAAGCCCTGAGCGCCCGGCGGCCGCGCCCCGTCGCCCGCGAGGATCGGGGGCTGGGATCCGAGGGGATACTCTGCCCCGGGGCTCCCGGGGGCCGCAGGAGCCGGGCCCGGAGGGCAGACAAAGCCCCCTTCACCGTCGCCATCGCAATGTCCCTGCTGGGGCTGAGATCGGGACCGGAGCGGCGAGTCCCCGGAGCGGGAGCGACTGCCCAGCGCCAGCAGGAAGCGGCTGAAGAGGCGGCGCAGGGAGCGGCGGCGGCGCGGCCGGGGCGCGGGCGGCCCCTCTCCAGCCGCGTCCCCCGGGCCCGGGTCCATGGCTCCCTCCGGTGTGGCTCCCGGAGCGCAGCCCCCGGGCCCGAGGCCGACCAGCAGCTCTCAGGACCTTACAACCCGGGAAAGGCGCCGAGCACCGGCTACCTGCGGGCCAGGTGTGCGCGGACGGGGCGGAGGCGGAGCCAAGGGCGGGGCCGCCCCGCCCCGCGCGGGAATCCGGCTGCAAGGCCGGCCTTAGGGCAGTGCTGGGCCACCCGCACCCCCCGCCGCCTGGTCCCTCCCTCACGGTACAGACAGGAATAAAAGCGCTGGGAGACTGTCGTCGTCTGCTTCCCCACCCTTCCTTACCTCTTAAAAACCAAGACAATTGGGTTTCACCTCTGCGCCCGTTCCCCGCCCATCCTTCAAGCTTTGGAAATAAAACAGGAATGGAAATTTCGAAAATGCCTAGGAAATGGCAAAGCCCTGGCTATTTATTACTAATTCTCTTGGTTTTAAGTCCAGATGAAAACGAAGAAAAGGGAGAAAGTCTCCCAAGGGCAGCCTCAGGTGTGGTGAGAGACGCGCTTTGGGAGCTGTGAAGGGGTGGGGGAGCGCTTTTGTGCACCGCTGGTTCCCCCGCAGGCTCAGGTGTGTGCGGACAGGTGTTGCCATCTCCTAGCAGCTCGTCCGCCCCCTGGGAACAGGCAGAGCCTTCCCAGGACCTGAACTGGGAGCCGCGTTGTTGCCCCGGGAAGAAACACCCAAACTGCTTGTGGGTTTCTTTTTTAGGCTACAGACTATAATCGTATTCCAAAAACTTGCGAGACTTGATCATCCTCGTTTTAATTGGTGGAGAAGTGGGCTTTGAGAGGTTCACGCAACGTAGGGGAGGCCACCCGACCTGTAAGGAGAACCGGAACTCGACCCGGCTCTAAGGATTGGCAAGCTCAGGCCCTTTCCAACCTCAGTATTTGCTCAGCAGGAAGTTTTCCGGCTCTCTGGCGCGCCCCCTACGCCTTTGCCTGTTCACTCAACGCAAAATCCTAGCTGCGTCGTGGCCCAATCAGAGTAAGTTTGGCTCTGCCCGCCCTTGATTCCCTGGGTAACACTAGGGGCTTCTACTCACTTTATCCCATAACTTTCAGGTTTATAATTAGTCAGGCCAGTCTTGCAAAATGAATTTCTCATCAGTTTCTAGCTGAGAAAGAGATCAGCAGGATACAGTATTACAACAGTGCCCTGAAATGTTATTTAATAAATAAGTGATCATCATTTATTAAATATCCTTGATATTTATTTATTTGAAAAAATAGGGTAATAACAATTACCCTGGTATGACAAAAGCAGCATTAAAGGATACAGAATATGCTTAAAACGTAAGACTGCTGTGGGAAAAGGCCATCATTTACCTTCCCTGGGAAAAGATACCCGGGTGGATGATTAATACACAAGTTTCATGTCATTACTATTCTGATGATGAGCACTGGAGAAGGATATCATGGCCGAGTTCCATAAAGCATCTCTGAAATTTCATTTTTGAGGATTGCCCCAAGATCCCAACAGTCAGTTTCTTTAAGAACCCATTTGAGCCTCTCTATGAGAAATTCTGCTGATGCTTTGACATGATTCCACTCAATTCTCACAATGGCCTTTTGAGCAAGAATTTATTCTCACTTGACAAAAGAGAAAAGTCAGGTGGAGGGTATTTTAAAAGCCTGCCCAAGGTCTGGGTTTAAACCTAAAAGTCTTGCCCCATGCAGCTTGACCAATGAAAGGTCTTATTTTTAGAGAATAATGGCAATGCTCTCTGTGGACAGATCATAAGGAAAGTCTGTGGGTTTGGCAGAGTCACAGAAAAGAGATTATGACAGGAAGCCAACAACTGGGAATGTATTTATAATTTTTAAAAAAAAATTTCAAAAAAGTTCAGTCTGGACAAATTTTCTTGAACATATTCAATTTTATGTACAATTTAAGAATGTAAAATGCATTCTATATAGGAAAGGAGAAACTTAGAGATAAAATATTTAGACTAAAGAACAAAAACGCCAATGAAAGAAATCAAGACTAGTGTGGAGCTGCCCAAATTCAATCTTCAGCAGGACTTCGAAGCACCGTAGCCGGGGAGGTCCGGTGCCTCAGGAGGCAAACGGGTACTTCCATCGCAAAATGGCTCCATCTTCACTTACGCTAATGATGTATTGATTTCCAGGACTTATGCGGAGGCCCATGATGTTGCCACTGTGTCCCACACCGACGTGAGTCACTTCACCCTCATTATAATCCCAAACTTTAACCAGATGGTCACTTCCACCTGAAAAACACAGTTATGTGGCATCACTGCAATAGACTAGAGAGAAATGGCCCTGGTCTCAAAAAAAAGTTTGGGTTTTTTTTTGTTTTGTTTTGTTTTTTGCTGCTTGTCTGTCCTCAACCTTGCAATCTTCATGCCTCAACTTCCCTAGTCACTGGGATTACAGGTGTGGGCCACTGAGCCTGGCAACCAGATTATTGTCAACACATTCACCATGTGCCAACTTAAAGAAAAACCTATCTTTATAAAATGCTATGATTATAAAAATCTAGCATGCCTGGGAATGGTAACCACATACTTGTAGTCCCTGGAGACAAAGAAGGGAGAATCCCTGGATCCCAGGAAACCCAGACCAATCTGGCATAGTTGCCCATAGTTGAAAAAAAAAAAAAATCTATGTGTGTTATAGTAAATTCAGAGGGAAAATGCAAAGAGATGAATTCACCCTTCATTCTATCACCCATAAATAACCACTAATAACATCTTGGTTCAATTCCTTTCAGTCTTTTCTATATATGTATATGTATATGTATATGTATAGACAGGTATATACATATACCTGTATATATGATTGGATCACACTGTGTCTAGTTTTTTTTAATATTTTTTAGTTGTAGATGGACACAATATCTTTATTTTTTTATTTATGTATTTTTATGTGGTGCTGAGGATTGAACACAGTGCCTCACATGTGCTAGGCAAGCACTCTACCACCAAGCCACAACCTCAGCCCACACTGTGTCTAGTTTGAAATCTTGCTTTAAGTCAATGTGTTTGCAGAATTTTAATTCATTTAGAGTGTTTGTTAATGTCCTGAAGAATCAATCAGACTGGCAGGAAGTTATGTTGATATTGTTCCAGTCATCATATTGTGTAGTTAATGCTCCCTTGAATAATGGTTAATTCATTTATTGGAGGTAGGGACACATTATAGCATTCAAGAATAAAAGGGAATGAAAAGACTGGTATTTAGGACTTCAGTAGAACACAGTGAAGGAAGCAACTGGACAACCCAGGACACTTTAAATGTCCATTCCAGTCATCCATACCCACCACACAAAGCAAACCCAGCAATATAAGACTTAGCTGTTATTTGTGTCCTTAAGTCTCCTCTGCAAATGTTTCCTCTCATTGAATGTGTCTTCTGGATCTTTCCCTTCCAGAACAAATTGGCTGCTGTCTTCAGATCTGAGTCTAACCAAACTGCCCTTGAGACCCTTTTGCCAGCTCTTCCAAATTGCCTCCCACAAGAGAGTCCACCCCCACCATTCCCATCTAAATAAGCCAAGCTTGGCTTTCTTTTCTAATCCAGGACCAACCTGTGACAAAGTGCACTCCTTCCTGGGTGATATCCATACCATTTATTGACCCAGACAAAGAACCTTCCAACTCTCTGATGACTGACCCATCAAATACTTCCCAGTAAGCAATCTGGAATTCAGGAAAAAAGCATTAGGCAGGATTCAGCTCAGTGGAATCATCCACACACACACACACACACACACATGCTAACAAAAGATGGCTCTACTTTATATAGAAGGAAGCGAAAATACACCATGGGATGGTATGGGCTGAAATTATAAATAGGCTACAGCAGGGGGTGGAGAAACCATTTTAATATTTTTAGTATTCCTTTTTAAATTTGCATGCTATTTAAAGGGAATGTTGATATGCTGATAAACTGAGATTGTGACAGAAAGAGCTTTTGATAAGACCAAGCAGATTGAGTCTGTAGCAAAATGTAAAATAAAGAACCACTCATGGTTCTGCTTCTGCACCAAGAGGAGGACCGAGAGGAGGACTGAAAAGCTGCAGAGCAGGTGGGAGAGGAAGTGCCTCCCTTCCAGCTGGGGAGAAGAGTAGGGAATGAGCACACACACCCCCCCACACCCCCCCACCACACCCCCACACCCCCACCCCCGAGTTCTGGAGCCTGGGCCTTTCAAAGCCACCTCCCTGCTGTGGTTGGATCCTCCCTCTTCCTGGACCTACACATCCATTCCCAACCTCCCCTTCTGCTCCAAAGCAGCAAAATATTCCATAGGGTGTGATTTATGGACAAATATAATGTTGGTTCCCTCCTAGAAAGGGGAACATAATAGGGGTAGAGAGAGTAAGGTATTGAAAGCAGGGAGACTTTTATAGTAGCTATCAGCCAGGAAGGTTGGTTCCAGGATCCCCCCGTGGATACCAAGATATGAGGATGCTCAAGCCCCTTATATAAAATGGAATAGTATTTGCATAGAACCTATGCAAATTCTCCTGTACAGTTTTGAGAATAATGGCAAGGGAAAAAAATGTGTACATGTTCAATACCGATAAATTTTTTTTTTCAAAGTATTTTTGATACACCATGGATCTGTGGGCCTAAAACCCTCAGAAACAGAAGGCCAACTGTGCTTACCTTTCTATCTGTCCCACTGGTGATGATCTGGAATTCTTCAGGATGATAACAAACACACTGGAATAGGGTATTGGCCAGGATCATCTGATTTCTCCTAAGACGCCTGAAAAGTAGATTCAAAAGCTGTGAATCTCAACTTTCTCTTCCCTAGAAAATGTATTTAGTATTCAAACTGCATTTGGTATAAGCTTAGACTTGGGGTGGTTAATCTGTCTCAAAGTTCTCACCCTGCTCATCAGGGTAGCATTTGCATTTCTTCAAAATAGACTTCTGGTTACACTGCCTTTCTACTTCTGTATGGATACCTCTCAACACATCCATCAGCGACTGTCAGATGATGTTGGACAGATAGCAGGGGCCCTTTTCTATAGACAGCATAAAACCTTATGAGAATCCTCAAGTTCCAGTAAAAAAAAAAAAAAAAGAAGAGGCTGAATTTAGAGCCAGCCCACTATGTCCTGCACAGTGTAGTTGATTCTCCAGGCCAACATTTGGAGCTAAGTGGAGTTCCCTTTATAGGAGTAGCTCAGTGTGGGGAAGAATCTTTTTAATGGGTATTATTGGGCCCACCCCTAGGCAGTTGGACTCAGTAGGTGGGATGGGGTCCCAGATGTGTATCTGAAACCAGCTTGTCAACTGACTGTTCTGTTTTAACTGTTTAGAAATCTCTGTCTTGGATGCTATACAGGTTGAGTATCACTTATCCAGAACACTTAAGACCAGAAATAGTTTGCATTTTGGAATTTTGAAGGATTTGGGAATATTGCATAGACTTTACAAGTCATCCCTAATCTGAAACTCTGAAATCTGGAATGCTCTTAAAATTTCAAACTTTTTGAATGCTGACACAAAGCTAAGAAAGATTCAGATTCAGAGCACTTTGGATTTGGGGTTTTTATGTTTGTTGGGGTATTCAACCTGTACCAAGATGTTAAGATTGTTTCTTCTTCTACGGGTCCAGTTTACAGGCCAGGCTCTCCTGGTTTAAAAAAAAAAAAAATGTACCTTCCGCCAGTTTCTCCTCTTTATGGAAGTTTTCAGATGTGGTATCTGAGCTGAGTGTTTTAAAAGGTTTGGGCACAAATGAGCAAAATATTCCTGCTACCCAGTTGGAAGTCTTTAAGGATGTGAAGTGGACACAGACCATGCATAGTTTAGACACTCCCTTCTGGCTGCAAATTTTCCCAATGTTGAAGGTCAAGGGTAGACTGATCCTTTCTATAAGTATGGTTCTTGGACCAGAATTATCACTTGGAAGCTTATTAGAATTGCAGAATCTCAGGTGCCACTCTAAACCTATTACATCAAAATCTACATTTGGGGAACATCTCCAGGGGATCAGGGATCAAGGAGACATGCTGGGCTAGAAGACAGAGGCTTGCTTTCCTTTTTGTTCTTTAATGTATTAACCCTGTCTTTGCCTTCAGTCCTCAATCCCTTCTCTCCATTCAAAACATTTCATATTCTTTCACCAAATCTCCCCCCACCATTTTTGACTTATTTTTAGTCTCTCTTGTGTAGTTTTACAGCTGCAGAGAGTCCCAAGAGTGGTAGCGGGGTGATGGGTGGGTAGATGAGGGGAGAGCTTGGGAGGTGGGGTGTGGTTCCAAAATAAAAACGTATACTGCAAGTGGGGTGCAGGGGTGCACACCTGCAATCCCAGCAACTCGGGAAGTTGAGGAAGGAGGATAGCAAGTTCCAGGTGAACCTAAGCAACTTATGAGACCCTCCCTCCATATAAAAGTCAAAAGAGCTGGGGAGATGGCTCAGGGGTAGAGTAGCCCTGGGGTTCAACCTCCAGTGGGAAGAAAAAGAGAGAAGAAAGAAAGAAAGAAAGAAAGAAAGAAAGAAAGAAAGAAAGAAAGAAAGAAGGAAAGAGGGAGGGAGGGAGGGAGGAGGGAGGGAGGGAGAGAAGGAGGGAGGGAGGGAGGCAGGAAGGAAGGAGGAGAGAGAGAGAGAGAGAGAGAGAGAGAGAGAGAGATGCATCTCAGTGGTAAAGCACCCTGGTTCAATACCCAGTACCAAAAAAAAAAAAAAAAAAAGAAAAGAAAGAAAGTTAAAAATCACCTTTGAAAATTCTTGACTTAACTCCTGTTCACATGCCTTGGCCTGGTTAGTTTGGAGTTATCACATTCCATGGAGATGTGATATGCTCATAGTATGAGAGTTCTCTGGGAATGTGGCCAACCAAGGGGAAGGACAAATTCATGCCTCTCCTGTACCTCCCTCCCATGGCAAGCTCATCCAGGACTTCACATGACTGAGCAGAATGTTGGGAGGAACTGCTTGCATTACTTATTTCCCTTGTTCCTTTTCTTTGGAACATTTTTTTAAAATTTGTTTTTCTTAGTTGTTGACAGATCTTTATTTTATTCATTTATTTACATGTGGTACTGAGAATTGAACCCAGTGCCTCACACATGCAAGGCAAGTGCTCTAACACTGAGCCACAACCCCAGCCCCTTCTTTGGAACATTTAAAGTTGGAGTAAGGGCAAGTTAAATCATGCTTGGCTACTTCTGTGTCTCTACAGAAACTCCTGATATTCACGTCTTCCCACCAGCATCTCTAAACCACGGACAGTCATGGAGGCCAAGGGCTTCTGCGGAACCTCCCTTTACTGTTAAATCCACCCTCCTTTGGAGTCTCTGCTCATGCTCAGTAAAATACAGACACGATTGGGTTTTGCATGGGTCTTGCCATCCTCCCCAACCCAGGTACCTACACGAGGTCCCAAATGATGCAAGTCCCATCGGTGCTGGCAGTGACACACTCCTCATTGTTCTTCTTCACCCGGATGCAGGACACAGAGGACTTGTGCTCCTTTAAGGCCTCCTCCAGTTTCTGGGTCTGGCAACCTATCTGCCACACTCTCACCTGAAAGGTCCCAAGAGCATGCTCTCAATACCAGTTGGGAACTTTGTTTCATTGTTTATTTTTGGTACTAGAGATGAAATTCATGGGATGCTTTACCACTAAGCCACACTCCCAGCCCTTCTCATTTTTTATCTTGAGGCGTGGTCTCACTAAGTTGCTGAGGCTGGCCTCAGACTTACGATCCTCCTGCCTCAGCCTCCTGAGTTGCTAGGATTACAGGTGTGTGCCACCACAACGGGCTACAAACTTGGGACTTTGAAAGGGATAAAAAAGATCCCAGGAGACTTTTCACCTGTGCTGTGTGTATGTGAGTTGGCTTTTGAATTTCCTATTCTCCTCTCAGTTGGGTGAGGTGGGTTAGAATGCTCTGACTGAAGGGCAGAAATATTCCCACGTAAGATGTGATCATCTCCCACAGAGCTTGGAATATGCCACCAAGGATCCTATGCCTGTTTCTTATCAGACACTCACTAGGAAAATCAATAATGCAAGGGCCTCTGCTAAACCCAGCGAGATATTATGTCTACTCATTTCTGCTGAATATTGCTCTCAAATTTCTGGTGCCATCAGGAAATTTCTTGGGTACCCGCAGCCACTTTTAAACATTCACATCAGCTGTTCAATTTTAATAATTTAAAACCCTACAAAACCCAGCACCCATTTTCTTTTACAAATATTTTGTCCTGTCTGTTCTGAAATGAAATCCACAGGTAATACGACAACCTACACATATTTCTAAACAATAAACATGACACCCTAATTGGAATTTAAAAAACCATATATGAAAGTTCTTTAGTTATTACAGTAAGTCTTTTAATAGATAGAGGCTGTTACAATGACATCAGATAACAGTAAGACAATCAGATGCTCACACCTTAGAATGAATATGATAGATTTATGAAAAAGAACAGAGAGCTAGGAATGATGTAGCTCAGTGGTCGAGTGCTATCCTGTGTGAGCTTTGGGTACCTTTGTCAGAACCAGGGAGAAGGAGGAGAGCACAACCATTGCATACACATCGTACAAGACAGGGAAAGAACAGTGGTCCAGGTGAACACTAGGTTAAAAACTAATGTTAGGATAAATAATAACAGACTGAACTTGATTGGACATGATAAGGGGAAATAGTCTTAATTGAAGTAATGAAAGCCTTTTTAAGAGCTTCCTACATTGTCAAAGTAAAGAAAATGAGGCCAGGTGTGGTGCTCACACCTGTAATTTCTGCTGCACAGGAGACTGAGGCAGGAGGCTCACAGCTAGAAGCCAGCCTCATCAATTTAGCAAGAACCAGTCTCAAAATACAAAGGGCTGGGGATGGAGCTTGGTGGTAGAGCACTTGCCTAGCATGTGTGATACCCATTACTGCAGGGTTGGGGGGGGGTTAGGAGTATCATTATCTTTATACTTCAGGAAACTGAGGCAGTGAGGTTAAAGCACGTGCCTGGGTCACACAGTGGAAGTGAAGAAGTGAAACTTGAGCCCCAGCATTCATCTGAATTGCCTAAATTCTGTGAATGGCTCCCTCAAGATCTTTCTTCTCTCTGATAAATTCTTCCAATGAGAACTGAGAAAGGAGAAGAGAATGCCCAGTATAGACACAGGGAAGGATTTAGGAGTTTTTTTAAATGGCTGGGGAATGGAGGGGAAGAGACCCTAACAGAATCAAGAAAGTGAAAGGTGTTTCAGACACCTGGGAACGATGAAAGGAAAAGATGGAGTGTAATCCTTTTAAAACCATGGCCGGAATGTCTGGGGTATTAAAGAATTGATTCTAAAAATATCATCTGTGTTAAAAGATTTTTTTAAAAGTAACTGGGCATCATGGTGCACGTCTGTAATCCCAGCGACACTGGAGGCCGAGGCAGGGGGATCAAAAGTTTGAGGCCAATATCAGCAACTGAGTGAGACCCTGTTTCAAAATAAAAGTAAAAAGAACTAGGGGTGTGGTTCATGGGTAGAGCATCCCTGGGTTCAATCCCTGGTACCAAAAAGGAAAAAGAAAGTAGGGGTGGGGAGAAAGAGGGAGAGGGGGAGAAAGAGAGAGAGAGAGAGAGTGAAGGAGAAGAAGAAGGAGGAGGAGGAGGAGGAGGAGGAGGAAGGAAGGAAGGAAGGAAGGAAGGAAGGAAGGAAGGAAGGAAAGAAGGAGAAAGAAAAGATAAAGTATACAACTATGGTTCTCAGAGGAAAGAACAAGTATGTGAATAAACCAATAAATCAGTTTGGATCCATAACTTGATTCCATATAGAGTGCTTTCATATTTGTACCTTAAATATCCTGTATGTAAACAAGTACATTGATGTCTATTTATGCTATTATAACTTTAATTGGTGATATATTTTAGAGTCTCATCAAAATTCTAATTTGGCCCTGCCTGACTCCTAGTTTAGGTACATGTTAAAAAATCAAATAGATGGTGTCCTATGAGTTAGTTACTCAAACTGATGGGTTTTTAAAATAATAATAATTAATAATAGTAATAATAATCTGCTTTCAAGAACAATACCTCCCCTTCCCCACCGCCACTGATGACCCTTTTACAGTCACTGGTGGTCGCGATGGCAGTCACTCCGATCCTGTGCGCGCTGTTAATGACATACATCAGCCGGCCCGTCTCGGGGGCGAAGGCGCGGATTTTCCCGTCGTCCCAAGCTGGCATGGGAGGAAGACAGAAAGAAGGCCTCAGGGGTCGGCGCAGGCCTCCCTTCTGCAGACCGAGGCTCCCCTGCGCCCTGAACCGGAGTCCGAGTGCAGAGGAGTGGTCTGGAGGGAACGGACAGCCAGCCACCACCCACTTCCCAGGAACCAGAAGCCCTGATGCAACAAACCACTCACACCTGGCTGAGGGAAAGGAGGGGTCCCTCCAGGTTGAACCTGCCCACAGGTGCGTCCCAGGCCAGGTGAGGGCAAGTGGGGAGAGGAGGGAGGAGGAAGGACGGCTCCCACCTCTCCATGAGCCGCAGCCAAGCACACACAACTAGTCCATGTGATACGCGGGATGTTATTAATAATCCCCAAAGCTAGCGGCTTGCCACCCACACCCCACCTTTAAATCTGATGTTCCTCCCCCCTTTCTCGCCATCTTTCCCATCTTAGTAATAAGTCTCCACCATCATCCAGCCAGCTGCTGAAGCCCAGAACCTCGGGGTTATTCTTGATTCCTCTCTATCCAGCCACCCAACCTAATCTGACAGCCAGACTATCCGCAAGTCCCATCCCCTCTACTGTTAGAAACACCCGCAACTTGACCGTCTTTCAACCCCTCCGCTGGCAGCTCCCTATCCAAGCCACAGTCACCTCTCTCCGGGATTATTTTACCAGTTTTCTCCCTGGCCCTCCACTGTTGCTTCTAAGCAGTCATCTATACAGGAATTGGAATTAACTGTCTCCCCGCCCCATGACCTTTGTGAAACCAGGTCACCTTCCTGATCAAGAACATCTCAAAGTGCTTCTAACTGTACCTAGAATGAAAATCCAAATTCTTTATCCTGCACAGTAACTAGTAACAACCCACCCACCTCTTCCATCTCCCTGAGGCTCCACCCCAACTGTAATCACTAAGCTCCAGACACGCTGACTTCCTTGTTATGCCTCAAATATACCAAGTGACTTCCTACCCAGTGGCCTTTGCACTTGCTGTTCCTTCTGCCTGGAATGCCTCCCCCCACCCCCATGTCTTTTCATGGCTGGAAACTTCTCATCAGCTTTAGTGTCACCTCTTGACCTTAGCAATTTGAAACAGGATGCTCAAGGTAGATAGATCCCATTACAGTGAAGATTTGAGGAAGTGAAAGCATGGGGGAGGAAACCTTGGGGGTGTTTGGGGGGAGCGACATTTCATGAAGATCGAATGGCCAGAGAAAAGCCCTATGCTTGGTTGTTTAAGGAAGACCAAAGAAGCAAGTATGGCTGGAGAGGGGAGGCAGTAAGAAAAACATCAGAGCTCCTGGTGCCTGTGATTTCAGGCCAGAGATTATAATCTCAACATCTTGGGGGGGCTGAGGCAGGAGGATTGCAAGTTCAAGGCCAGCCTCAGCAACTTAGCAAGACCCTGGATCAAAATTTTAAAAAATAAGAAGGGCTGGGGGTGTAGCTCAGTGGTAAAGCAAGGCTCAGTTCAATCCCTGGCACAAAAAAAAAAAAAAAAAAAAAAGGAAGGAAGGAAGGAAGGAAGGGAGGGAGAGAGGGAGGAAAGGAAAAGAAAAGAAAAAGAAACCAAAGGCAAGAAGGTAGATGTGGGAGAGGAGAGAAAGTTGTGTAGGGCCTTTGCAGTAACTACATCTGCCCAACCTACTGCTTCAGTTTTCTCTATATCACTTTCCCTGAGCCCCCCACCCCAACTGGGACTTTGTCTTTCAGAGGGTAAGAGACTTTTGAGCCCTATAAATGTCAATGATCTGAATTAACATTGCATTTTGTTTCATTTTGCAGGGCTGGGGATTGGCAATCACTCTACCCCTGAGCCATGCCCTAAGCCCTGACTTAGCATTTTAAGACAGATTTCTGGCTTCTGTGTTGAGAATAGACAGGGCAGGAGTTGAAGCACAGAGCTCTGGTAGGAAGCTGCTGGAGTCACTTCGGGGAGAGATGATGGTGGCTGAGATGAGGGTAGAGGTGAGAAGTGATGGAACTTTGATATACCTTCAAATGAGAGCCACCAGGGCAGGGATGTGGACCCAAGAGGAAAAGCAGAGGCAGTAACAGCTCCAAGATTTTTGTTTGCTTGTTTTGGTGCTGGGGAAAGCCAGGTTCTTGCTTGTACATAGAATATAAATTATCAATATATATAAGTTATCCATAAGTGCTCTACCACTGTGCTACACCCCAGCCCACACTCCAAGCTGTCGGACCTGTGGATTTGTCAGCTCTTGGTGGAACATAAGTAAACCAAGAGCTCCTGGTGACTCTGTGGAGAAGAAATGCAGGTGGGTGGGGAACAGAACCAAAAAAAAAAAAAGGACTAAGATGGGTTCCTGCTGTCAATTTCGTAGCTGCGCCTGAAGATGAACATGACCTTCATCCATGTGACCCAGTAAAATTTACTTATTGACCACTGGAGAAATTTGCATGTGGATTAAACATAAAATAATCTTAATAAATTATCCTTTCATAGGATAATATTTTTAGATTTTTTAGATTATACTCAAGTATTTAGAGGTGGAATATCATGGCATCTATAATATGTGTTAAAAGTACTCCGGCATAAATTGGGTTGAAAAAGTTCCCTTTGAATCATTGCTAAGGTCTGTAAACAAGTCAGATTGGCACCTGTTATTTTGCCAGAGAAATGTTAGAGTCAGTAAACAAGTCTGGATGGCGCCTGGCCAAATGCCAGAGGGAGTGGTTTGTAAAGTAACAAAAGCAAGCCATTAAGTGTGGAGATTCCTTATTGGTTGACTGCTGTATCTATTTTATGCTAATTAGATAAGCTGTGTAAAATGTATAAATACCGCTCTTATTCTACAATAAACGGCTTCCACTCCTGCTGCATCAACGTACACAAGTTGTTCGTCACCCCCCCCCCCCGGATATTTTGCTGCAGCCGGACTGCGGCAAATCATAACTTAGTTTTGAGTCTGGTTTTTTACAACAAAAAGGATTGTACAACAAAAAGGATTCTCACCCAAGAGACCTGTAATCACGAAAGCCTCAAATCCATTTCAAAATTGGATTACTCAATTTCCCTACTGAGAGAAAGATCGGTTGTACGCAACGATTGGAGAGAAGAAAAATTGCTTATTTGGTTCTTCCTAGCTCAGACAATCTCCCAGCTGGAAGGGGACTTTGAGGATAGGCTGAGGAGAAGCAAAGAGGGGAGGACAGTGGGAGGCTGTCCCAGGGTATCTTCACATAACGACTAGTGGGGACAGAGGGACACAGATGGAACCCACAGCAGGGGCTGGGCTGAATCTTTTTTCTTCCCCAAGACAGAGACAGAGGTATATTTAGAAAGGTAGACACAAGTCCAAGGGAGAACAGCCCCAGGGGAGAAGGCCGGCCACCTCCGGGAGAGACAGGCAGGGCAGAACCTTAGCAGGGAGAGGTCACCTGAAATGATGCTCTTGCCATCTCTCATGAAGTCAAGGCCATGGCAGGTCATGTTGGGCACAGTGATCCGCAGCAGCTCCCTGTTGGACATCGTGTGCCACACCCTGATGTCTTTCTTGGCACAGGTGGCAAATAGCTCAGCAGTGCCACTGCAAAGAAGCCATCGAGAGATGAGAGAGGCAGCCGAAAAAGACTCACAGTGTTTCTCAGAGGCGGATGTGGTGCGATGGAGGGCAGGGGGTATTTTAGATGCTGATTCCCCCAAGGCTTGGTGATCTTAGAGATCCCTTGTGTGAACTGGCATTGGATGCCCTCAAACTATCTGTGAACATCTTTTGTAGTTCTTTTCCTTCAGAAAGGATTGGGACCAAGTTGCTAAAGAAGAAAGTCAATTTGAAATCTAAATCTTTGTGGACTGTAGAATAGCAACATTTCATTTTTAAAAAATAAGTTTATTGCGGTACAGTTGACACAAAAGGCCGTGCATATTGAAACTTGATGAGTTGTATACACTTGGTGAGTAGCATTTCTTGAGATAAATATATCCCATTGCATATCTATAATAAACAAGGACACCCTTTCCTATAAAGTAGAAAAATTTATTTAAATGTCTTTTTTGTTTTGTTTTGTTTTTGTTACTGGGGATTGAACCCAGGGATACTTTTACCCCAGAACTACAACCCTAGCCCTTTTTATTTTTAGTTTTGCGACAAGGGTCTCACTAAATTGCTTAGGGCCTTGCTAAATTGCTGAGGCTGGCTCTGAACTTGCAATCTTCCTGCTTCAGCCTCCTGAGTCACTGGAATTACAGGCATGCACCATTGTACCCAGCTAATTAAAATTTCAAGGAAGAAAATGACAATGGTGATAGAATTCACATATGCAGATAACCCAAGACCCTTCTTTGGTTAGTTATCAGAAAGTATGAGATTATAGACAAAGAAGAGTACCCCAGAGGAATTGTCTGTCAGGCTCAAAAGAAAAATAAAAAGTAATTTGTACATAGACTATAAATTATCAATATACATGAGTTATCCATAATCTTTGATAAGAAAAAGGGGTGTGTTGGAAGAGAGTAAACTACCTAGTTTAGAAGTTTCAAGCTAGTCTCGGCAGAGACCAAAGCTACCCTTTAGATGTAAGCACTTCTCAAGCATTTTCTACATTTCTTCACAAACATATTTTAAAAAGGGAAAGAGATGGGCTGGGGATGTCGCTCAAGCGGTAGCATGCGCACCTGGCATGTGTGGGGTGCTGGGTTCGATCCTCAGCACCACATAAAAAAATAAAATAAGGATGTTGTGTCCACCGAAAACTAAAAAATAAATATTAAAAAAAATTCTCTCTCTCTCTCTTAAAAAAAAAAGGAGGGGGGAGCACCTCTCTCTTATTTTAAGATCCACTTGGTTTGCAATTAATAGAAAAATTAAGGGGATCCCTTCTACACATTTAGCTCAGAATTAAAATTATGAGCAGGACCAGTAACTTAGAAAGGATACGGGTCAGAGGCAGGCAGGAACTGCAGTGGAGCTTCTGCCAGACAGTCCTGATAGACAGAGACCCACTCAACCCTATGTTAGAATTAATGGATTTTAAAAAATAAGACCTGTTTTATATCAGATAGTGCCTTCAATGAATGAGCTCCTCCTTTGGGGAAGGGAGCTCTTTTTCTGTTGTTGTTGTCGATGGACATTTATTTATTTATTTACATGCGGTGCCGAGAATCGAACCCAGTGCCTCACACATGCTAGACAAGCAGCTCTACCACTGAGCCACACTGGGGCTCATTAAAAGCCCCAGTCCAGAAGGGGCTTTTAATGAGACATACCAGAGGCTCATGAAAATCCTTTATCATGAAAAAGAATGCCCCTAGAGAACTTTCCCAGTTCCCCACCCTTGATGGGCAATCCCCTTCTTCAGCAATCTCAGGCAATCACTTGGGCCTAATCTGAAAATGAGCCAAGCAAGTAGGAAACTGTACTGAATTTAGAATCAGAGCGATTAAGGTCCAGAAAGAACCAACCCAACTGGAGCATGAAGATGCACTAGGTCCACGGGCTCCCTCCTTCCCATTTAAAATCCCACAAAATGAAGATAGAGAGTTAGAGGTAGATATAAATATATTTTCAGTGACTCATAAATCATGGAAAGGATAGCTTCATCTCTGCATGAACCCTTTGGTTGCTGCATAACAGGGCAAGCTCACAGGGGAACACAGGGTCAGGCTGAAACACTGCCGTGGGGGAGCAACAGGAATATCAGCTTGTGCACACCATGGGGAAGACAAAATTTGCAGTTTGAATCCAGGCCAGTGATCCCTGGAGAACACAGTTGCTACAACATATTGTATGTAATGGCAAGTTTTCAGTGAAAAACTCCCCGATACGCAAAGAACCAGGACAATGTGATTCAGGAAAAGGCGGTCAAAAAAAAACTGATCCTGGGTTGGGGGTGCAGTGCAGTGGTAGAGCACACATGTTTAGCATGTGTGAGGTCCCAGATTCAATATTCAATTCCCAGCATGAAAAGAAAAAAAAAGAAAAAAAGAAAAGAAACTGACTCCAAGCAGACCCAAGGATTAGATTGACAGATCTTCAAAGTGACTACTTACAACTTTTAAATATATTCAAAATATTAAGGGAAACTATAATATCAATAAGCACACAGGTAATCTCATCAGAGAACTAGAAATTATGAATGTATTATGATTATGTATTTTGTGACAATTATATTTCTTCTATAGGCAAAAAGTACAAAAACTGAAATAAATTTACTATATGGGCTTATTTGGAGATGGTGAAAGAATCTACGGACTTGAAGCAGATATAATAGAAATTATAAAATGGAAAAAGAAGAAAGAGAAATGAGCAACCTGAGAAACCAATGGGAAGGGCTGGGGACCTAGCTCAGTGGATAGAGTGTGGGGAGCACTCTGAATGACCCACGCCTTCCATTCTGACACAAGAGGCTCTAGGCTCTGACCCATCACTACATTTCATAATGACTTGGGCATTGATTCAGTTCAGGAAGTTGAGGGTGTGTCTTTAGATGTAGGTGACACCCCTTGGGTTGATTTACACTTACCTGTCCCTTGTAACACTTTTTTGGATAGAACTTTCTAAGAACAAGGGTCCCCCCAATGAAAGCCCACTTCAAACGTGCTGGCTCTCTCTCACCAGCCTCCTGTGAGGGGCAGCAGTAGTGTGCTTGCCTTGCATGTACAAGGTCCTGAGTTCAATCCCTAGCACCACACACAAGAAAGAAAGAAGAGAGAGAGAGAGAGAGAGAGAGAGAGAGAGAAAGGAAGGAAAGAAGGAAGGAAGAAAGAAACTCATGGGAAAATATCAATTTTTTCAACATGTATAATTTGAATCTCAGGAAGATAGGATTTAGAAAGGGTGAATTTTTTTTTTTTTAAGAATAATGGCTGAAACCTTCTCAATTTGGTGGAAAACATCAGTTTACAAATTCAAAAAGCTTAATAAACTCCTAGCAGGATAAACACAAAGAGAAAGACACTTCAGAATCAAACTGACAAAAGGCAAAAACAAAGAGATAATCTTGAAAATAGATAAAAAGTGACACATTACAAAGAGGGGAATAGTAGTGAGAATACAGAATGACTCTTCATTAGAAACCATAGATCCAGAAGGCACTGGAATGATGTATTCAAATGCTAAAGTTCTTAGGCTGAGAGGGAAAGATAACAGATGGCAAGTAGCTCTATAAAAATGAATGAAGAGTATCAGAAATTCTTGTAGATAAACACATGCACATGCATTTTTTAAAAAATTTCATTTCTTAATTTCCTTAAAATATTTGTGATTATTTAAAGCCAAAATTATAATATTGTATCAATGGATACATTTCCCAAGTAGGTAAGAAGGAAATATGTGAGATCTAAAAGAAAGGTACTGTCATCAGATTCTTATATTTTATTTTACTTGAAGTAATTTAATGTTTACTCTAAGTAGACTATATTAAAAGTATATACTGCCATCCTTAGAGCAACCACTAAAAAAAACCAATGCACAGATATATAGCTAGAAAGCCAATAGAGTAATTAAGTAGTAAAATGTCGAAAAAAGTTAATTGACACAAGAGGAAGCAGCTAAGATGCAACAGAACAAATAATGGGTGAAGAAGAAAACAAATTACACTAAATGTAAGTGCACTAGATATTCCAAATATAAAACAGGGATTTTTCTTTTTCTTTTTCTTTTTTGATACCAAGGATTGAACTCAGGGGCACTTGACCACTGAGTCACATCCCCACCCCTTTTTTGTTTTTTATTTAGAGACAGGGTCTCACTGAGTTGCTTAGTACCTCACTTTTGCTGAGGCTGGCTTTGAACTTGTGATCCTCTTGCCTCAGCCTTTTGACCCACTGGGATTACAGGCATTTGCCATGGCACCCAGCTAAAAGCAGAGATTTTTTGGACTGAATAGAAAATCAAGAATCAATTATATACTATTTCAAGAGATGCATATTAAATATAAATATATATGGTCAATAATAGGATAAAAGTATATATCATGAAAAGAGAAAGGTTGAGTATGCATATTAATATCATACAAAAGAGCCAGGCATTGTGGCACACCCCTATAATCACAATGACTCAGGAGGATGAGGCAGGAGACTCGCAAGTTAGAGGCTAGCCTCAGGAATTTAGGGAGCCCCATCTCAAATTAAAAAATAAAAAGGACTGGGGATATGGCTCAGTGGTAAAGTGTCCCTGGGCTCAATCACCAATACCAAAAAGTAAAAAAAATTAAAAAATAATATTATCATACAAAACACACTTTAAATCAAACAGAATTACTAAAGATGAAGAAGAACACATAATTATAAAAATGTCAAGACAGCAGGAAGATGACAAATAATTTACGACTCCTAATTAACAGAATTTCAAAATGTACAAAGCAAAAACTGGTGGAAATAAAGGAAGAAATCTTCATTCATGGCTTGAGACTTTTAACATTTCTCTCAGTCACTAATGAAACAAGTAGACTAGAAGTCAATAAGGATAAGAAGATATATATATATATGACACTACCAACATTAAAAGTTTCCACGGAGAAAAAAATATCATCTCCAAAGTATATATGGAATATTTTCACTTATATGAAGTTCAAAAGTAGGGAAAACTCATCTAAGGGGATAGAAATCCAGGAAGTAATTATCTTCAAGTAGAAAGGTGAGGATAGTGATTGGAAAGAGTGTTTGGGAGACGAAAATATTTTATTGCTGTACCAGGGTGATAGTCATATAGGGTTAATGATTCATGCAGCTACATCCTTATGATTTATGTACTTTCTGCATGCACATTGTACTTCATTCAAATTCTTTTTACACCTTGCCAAACTATCATTCAAATCTGAGGGTAAAACAAAGACTTTCGGATAAATAAGAAGCAACTTTTCCATACAAAGACTATCTCTGAAAATGTGGACTATACACACTATGGAGTCTTATTTGGCCATAAAGAAAAATGAAATTGGATCATTTGCTGGAAAATGGATGGAACTAGAGACCATTGTGTTAAGCAAAATAAGAAAAACTCAGAAGGTCAAGGGTTTATATTTTCTCTCATATGTGGAAGCGAGAGAGAAAGAAGGAAAGACAGGTGTGGCGGGGCAGGGATCTCATGAAAATCAAAGGCTGCTGGGGAGGAAGGGTCAACTACTGGGCAGTGATATTGGTCAAGTCCCACTGTCACACTGTGTCCATGTATGAATATGTAACAACAAATCCCATCATTATGTACAACTATAATTCACCAATAAAAATATGGAAAGAGGGAAAAAAAGATTGTCTCTGAATTTTCAAAACAGAAGAATCTAAGAGGATTCCACTGGCATGTGAAACAAGCATAACAAAAGCAAAGAACATAATTTAGTTATATCTAAGTATTTACTTGGAAAAAATTGAGCAATAATAATGTAATCTGCATCTATAATTCCCCATCAATTTTAGCATGGGAGATAGTGGAGGAATGATGAAGAGAGAAATAAAAATATACTGATTCTTAGCTGGGTGTGGTGGAACACACCCCTAATCCCAACTGCTGGAGGTCAAGGCTGGAGGATCACAAGTTGGAGGCCAGTCTGGGCAACTTAGCAAGACCCTGACTCAAAATAAAAAGGGTTGGGGATGTTACTTAGTGGTAGGCTGCTTGCCTAACATGCATGATCCCCTGGGTTTAATCCCCATTAACACACACACATAAATACTCTTCCCTTTATGGAAGACAGGATATCAATGTTTGTTAATTCCAGTGTTTGACAAAAACATTTATTTGAATATGTATATTAAAAGCTAGCCAGGCATGGTGGTACATATCTGTAATTCCAGCAACTCAGGAAGCCATGGCAGGAAAATCACAAGCCTGAGGCCAGCCTCATCAACTTTGCAAGACCCTCAGCAATTTAGCAAGACATTGTCTCAAAATAAAAGTTAAAAGGACTAGGGAATGTAGCTCAGTGGTAAAGCACCCCTGGATTCCATCCCCAGGACCTGAAAAAAATGATTACAATTAAATGACTAAAATAAATAGTTTCCAAGTTTTGTGTAGCAGGGAAGAAGGTTGGGCCAAATAAAACAATCACTAAAACAAAAGTCAGGAAAAGAAAAAAATAAGCAATAATAATGTAATCTGCATCTATAATGAAATTGGGTCGTTTGCTGGAAAATGGAACTAGAGACCATTGTGTTAAGCAAAGTAAGAAAAACTCAGAAGGAGTTTTGGTAGGTACAGGCCTGCCTCCCCTGCCTAACTATTTTTCTTTTCTTTCTTCTTCTTCTTCTTTTTTTTTTTTTTTCCCTACACTAGGGATTGAACCCAGGACCTGCAAGCCTTCTACCCCTGAGTATATCCTGGCCATTTTTATTTTGTTTATTTATTTTATTTTGAGACAGGGTATCACTAAGTTGCCCAGGCTGGCATAGAACTTATGATCCTCTTGCCTCAGACTCCTGAGCTGCAGAATTACAGGAGTATGCTGCTATGCCTAGTCTGACTTTTTCTTACATCTGATACTATCCAGAGAGATTTTCCCATGATTTCCAAAAGAGAAATTATGATTCAGGGGCTGGGGATGTGGCTCAAGAGGTAGCGTGATCGCCTGGCATGCGTGCGGCCCGGGTTCGATCCTCAGCACCACAAACAAACAAAGATGTTATGCCTGCCGAAAACTAAAAAATAAATGTTAAAAAATTCTCTCTCTCTCTCTCTCTAAAAAAAAAAAAAGAAAGAAAAGAAAAAAAAAGAAATTATGATTCAAAAGACATTCTTCTATATATTTATAAGGTCCCTGTTTCACTCTAGGAACGTGGCCACAGTCTTACCATCTCCCTTGCTTGACGAAAACCCTTCTAGCCCTCAGCTTTATAAGTTGATCATATATATACATATATATATATATATATATATATATATATATATACATATATATATATATAAATTTATGCCAACGAGATAGAATGGATGCATTTTAGGAATATACAAATTGCTAAAATGGATGATGCAGAAAGGCATAACTATTCATAAAAGTAAAAAAAAAATATGGAACCAACACAAATAGCCATCAATGAATAAACAGATAATAAAGCAGAGCCATATAATGGAACGTATTGAGCAATTAAAAAGGAGTGAAGTACTGATACATCCTATATAGATTGTTCTTAAAAACTTTATGTTAAGGGAAAGAAGCCAGTCACAAATGATCATACGTATTGTAAATGTCCAAAATAGGAAAATCCCATTGACAGTGTTTGACCAGGACTGGGGATGGGAAGAGAGCAAAGAAGGATGAGCGGTGAATTGCTTGCAGGTTTTTGTTTTGTTTTGTGTTTTGAAGGATAATGAAATATTTTAAAAATTAGATCGGTTGTGGTCATGGTGGCAGATCTTTGTGACTATGATCAAAACCACTGAACTGTATACTCTAAACAGTTGAACTTTGTGGTACTTAAATTACATTTCAATGAAGCTTTTTGTATAAAGCCAAAAAAAAAAAAAAAAAAGAGAAGTACAAAAACTTGAACAACAACTATACAAAAATCGAAAAGATCATTGAAAAATGATTGATAAAAAGCACAGGGACCAAACAATTTCAAAGATTGAATCTACCAAGCTTAGAGAAAGAGGAAAAATTGAGACAGAAATGATCCCAATTCAAATAAAGACCCACTTAATTGGAAAGCATGTGCCATTTCCCCATTAGTAATATTTAGAAGAACTGAATCCCAAGGACTTAGGGAACCCAAGCTCATTGTCTCAAGGGCTTTCTTTTGTTGTTTTGTTTCATTTCTGGTGTTGTGAATTATTTTAATAGACTTCCTATCTTCTTCCATATGAAGTTACACTAGTTTTCCCAACTCAAATTTGGACTTTCTTAGAATGTTGACTTTTTAAATAAACCCATCATGGATATGTGTCTGTCAAAACTTTTCTGTTTGGTTAGTCGCTTTTCTGTTACAGTGCTAGGGATCAAATCCAGGGCCTTTAGTCTGCTAAGGAAAGCTTCTGCCACTGATCTGCATCCCCCCCGCCCCCAGGGTCTAAGTTTTTGAAAATAAGACTTGCTGACCAATAGAACAGTGATTTTGAGTTTTATAAGTTCAGGTTGAACACTGAGGAAGTTCAGAGCAAAAACCTGTCTGACGAGCTGCATGGGATGGATCTCACCAAAGACAAAATGTGTTTCAAAATCAAGTAATGGCACACAATGATGGAAGCCCTTTTGGACATCAAAATTGCTGATGGATATTTGTTTTACTTGTTTGGAGTGAAATTGACCAAGAATTATAGTCATTAGATCCAGAAGAGCTCATGTCCACTACCATGAAGTCTGTCAAATCTAGAAGACACCCAGAGGTCCTGAAAAATTACTGGATAGAAATTTGGAGAAAGATATTGCTAAGTTTTTTTTTTTTTTTCAGATGTCATTTGGAAAACAGAAAAGTTTTGACAGGCACATACCACTTTCCATGATGGGTTTATTTAAAAAGTCAACATTCTTTTTTTGTGTGTGTGTGGTACTAGGAATTGAACCCAGGGTGCTTACCCACCAAACCACATCCCCAGCCCTTTATAATATTTTATTTAGTGACAGGGCCTCGCTAAGTTGCTTAGGGCCTCGCTAAATTGCTGAAGCTGGCTTTGAACTTGCAAACCTTCTGCCTCAGCCTCCAGAGCCACTAGGATTATAGGTGTGCGCCACTGCAAAAAGTCAACATTCTAAAGAAGTCCAAATTTGAATTGGGAAATGAATGTAATTGCATGGAAGACACTAGGAAGTTTATTAAAATAATTCACTACACTAGAAAAATTTAAGGCAGAAAAAAATCATAATTGTGCTAGAAGATGTTGAAAATACATTCATAAATTAAAAATTCCCTTGCACACTGCATCAGACTTCTACATTCCCATTTTCTTGTTCTACTTACAATGGAAAGACAATGTCCTGGACAGCTTCAAAGTGGCATGTTAGAATGAGAGTCTCTTTGAAATCTGTGAAGTTGACACGATATATGTGTGATTCTTCTGTTCCTACAAAAAACTGGTGTCCTTCTCCTCGCAGGGCAATAGAAGAGATGCCACCTTGTAACTGAATTTTCCTTTAAGGAAAAGCAAAAAGGTAAAGTAGATTCACTCAAATTAATGGATATTTTTTGTACCTTTTGAATTTTGTATATGTATCATCTATTCAAAAATACTTAAAGAATAGGATGAAGGAAAATGTAAGTTGAAATGAAACAGCTTAACTTCATTTTTTTTCTGAAAGGAAAAAAACAAGTAGACTCACTCAACCATCAAGTATATTGCCCATCTGAAGCATTACAGAGGACACAGGTCAGGCAGGTGATTTGGGACATGCCCTCAAAGGAAGTAACACAGTTGGAAAGGCATGGGTTATTTACACTGTTGTGTCCCTAAGGCCAGAAAAGTAAGAGGTCCTCAAATGTTACAATAGTCAGAGGAGATTCTTCAGTGAGAGGTAGTTTGAAATGGGTTGTGCAAGATGGGCAGACTTATGGGTACCATGACCATGACTCAGTGATTTATTTATTAATTCCATTTCTTGAAAATAATCCTAAAATTAGGACATGGGAGATCCTGTATGTCAACAGATGCTATTATAACCTTATCTAAAAGTAAAATGTTGAAAACAACCTAAAATATACAATTATAATAGAATGGTTAAATAATGAACTATGGGACATTGAATTTATAGAATATTTGCCTAGCCATTCAAATGATGTGATTTAAAAGGTTATATGCAGTTTTTATATATATCATCATCATCATCATCATCATAAAAGTATCCTGTAGTAAAATTGGAAATGTTTATGATGCCTATATAAAATTTTAAAAAATTAGCATACAAAATTTTGTATATATAATAAGCACAGTTGGGCTGGGGGTGGAGCTCAATGGGAGAGTGCTTGCCTAGCATGTATGAAGCCTTGGTTTTGATCCCTGGCACCACAAAAAAAAAAAAAAAAATTAAAAAAAGCACACACATGTAATTTTATGTATCAATAAAAAAAAGACAAGAAGAAATATAAAATGCTCTTAGTGATTATCTCTGCCAGAACCTTAAAATAAGAATATATAAATCAATGAGGTACTAGGAATTCAACCCATTGCTTTGCAACTAATTTTGTTTGGACAATAAGAATTCAAGGAGGGTTCTGGTGCAAGGAGCCAGCCTGGAAAATGGGATGTTTTAGGCATATCTGTTTGTTGAGGAGACACCAAACAGTTGATGAAGGAAGGAAAAACACAAGTTTTTATATTTATATATATAATAAGCACAGTTGGGCTGGGGGTGGAGCTCAGCTCCTTTGCTAACTATAGGTCTGTGGCTCTGGGACCATGTGTCAGAAACTTTTGGCCTCAGTTTACACAACCCACAGGGCAATTCCTCCTTGACAGGGCTATGGTCAAGATTAGTGATAACGGGGGCTGGGGATGTGGCTCAAGTGGTAGTGTGCTCGCCTGGCATGCGTGCGGCCCGGGTTCGATTCTCAGCACCACGTACAAAAAAAGATGTTGTGTCCGCCAATAACTAAAAAATAAATATTAAATTTCTCCCTCTCTCTCTCTCTCTCTCTCTCTCTCTCTCTCTCTCTCTCCCTAAAAAAAAAAAAAAAAAAAAAAAAAAAAAATTAGTGATAACAGAGCCAAGTGCTCTAGGAGCCCAGAGAGGGCAGCCAAGAAATACTGGCTGCTGGTATCTGGAATCCCTGAAGAGAAGGTGAAGTTTAGTGGTTAAAGGGGAGCCAGAGGTCTGGGAACTCCAGTAGTCTGCTTGGGTCAGGCAATTTTCCCTTTTTTTTTTTTTTTTTTTAAATATTTAGTTGTCAATGGATCTTCATTTTTAAATTTTTTTTGTATGCAGTGCTGAGAATCGAATCCAGTGCCTCACACGTGGTAGACAAGTGTTCTACCACTGAGCCACAACCCAGCCTCAATTTTCCTTTCTAGTCTCTATGACTGCTCACGTGGGCTGCTTTACCTCTCTACTAAAACCCGAGGAGGCAGAAATCATAGGTTCCAACGGAACCCTTCACTGTCACATAGGACTATTTTGGAAACACACCATAAGCCTTGTAATAATTGCTCTGAGTCTAATTATCTTCATCACAATGGGAACGTTTGCATATTAAAAAATTAGGGAACTAATTTACTATATTTACTTCATGTATCCAGAGTCAATGCAGCATTTTTTTTTTTTTTTTTGCATTATTAGGGATTGAACCCAGGGGCACACTACCACTGAGCTATATCCCCAACCCTTTTAAGTTTTTTATTCTGAGACAGGGTCTCGCTAAGTTTCTGAGGCTGGCCTCCAGCTTATGATCCCCTGCCTCAGGCTCCTGAGTCCTGGGATTACAGGTGTGGGCCACCTTTTTTTTTTTTTCCTGTGGTGCTGGGGATTGAACTCAGGGCCTTGTGCATGTGAGGCAAGCACTCAACCAACTGAGCTATATCCCCAGCCCAGCAGCATTATTCTTAAGTTGCCTCTGTCCCTTGCAGCCTTTCATATGAACAAAACCAGTACAAATACATTCTTAATGAGACCTCTTTTGACCACTGAATTTAAAATTGTATCTCATTCTCTCCACTACTTTGTGTTTTTCCAGTGTACTCATCACCTTTTAATATTACAACAGCCTGCTCCCCCTCCTGCGGTCTGCGGTTTTGCTTTCCATGGTTTTCGTTACCTATGCCATTTACCGTCTGAAAATATTAAAGGGAAAATTCTGGAAAGAAACAATTCATAAGTCTTAAATTGCATGCTATTCTGAGTTGTGTGCTGAACACTTGTGCCTTCCTGATCTTCCCACCCGAGACGTGAAGCATCCTTTGTCCAACATGGCCATGCCGTGTATGCTACACGTCCCCAAGTCACTTGCTAGCCATCTTGGTTGTTAGATCAACTGTCTTGATAGCACAGTGCTTGAGATCAAGTAATCCTTATTGTACTTAATAACACCCCAAAACATAAGAGGGGTGATGCTGGCAACTCAGATATGCCAAAGAGAAGTCATAAAGGCAGTAAGTGAAAAAGTGAATGTTCTCAACTTGAAAATAAATCGGATGCTGAGATTGCTAAGAACAAGTCTTTTATCTACAAAATTGTGAAGAAAGAAAAGCAAGTGTGTGTTAGTTTTTCTGTCAACTTGTTAATTTCTTTTTTAAAAAAATATTTATTTTTAGTTGTAGCTGGACACAATACCTGTATTTTATTATTTTTATGTGGTGCTGAGGATCGAACCCAGGACCTTGCACATGCTAGGCGAGTGTGCTCTGCCCCTAAGCCACACCCCCAGCCCTTGTTGTTAGTTTTTTATTGTATCTAATTTATAAATTAAACTTTATCATTAGTAGATATGAATAGGAAAAAAATAACATATATGGTTCAGGGTCCAGTCCCATCCATGGTTTCAGACATCCACTGGGAGGTCTTGGAATTTATCTCCCATGGATGGGGTGATTACTGTATGTACTTTCTTGTTTATTTTGTTTATTATTTATTCTTTCCCCTCCTGCTAGAATGTAAGCTCCATGAGGGCAAGGAAAACTTTTCTTTCTCTTTTGATTCACTGAGACGCCCAAACACCTAGAATAGTACTCAGCACAGATTTGTTTAAACAAAGACAGCTGGTGTTCCTTTCCACCACGCATATGCAAATACCCCTGGCTCCCTGCGGGTGAGCAGAGGCCATACCGAGGGAGCTTGGTTAGGGTATATGGCTTTTGCTGAAGCCAAGTTCAAGGTTGGCCTTGGCTACACTGTGGAGTGAATTCCCTATCTCTTCATCTACTCTTTTCTCTGATTTTCTCTACCATGATGTATTGTACCTTAGCTGGACCATGATGTTTGGGCTAATATGCTATCTTGTACTGTAGTGACCTTTTCTTCCCTGTGTAATATACCTTATCCCCAAACCAAACTGTTAAGTTCTGGGAGGACAAAAACCATATCTTATTTTTCTTTATTTTTAATATAGTAGCCAGCCCATTGGTTTGGGTGGAGGAGGTGATGGATAAGTACTCGTTAATGACAATGTAGGTTTTATTTACATGTATTTTATGTATTTTTAAATTTACCTTAAAAAATAAATAAAATAAAATAAAATAATTTTAACTAGATTATTCATGAAAATTACATAGTACAGTATCTACAAAAATAGCTGTTGAACATTGCCTATTTGTATTCAAATACGTGACTACTAGCACCGTGTCTTATTCATAAGAGGTATCCATTGCATAATAAATTTCATTGACTGAACCAATTTTGAAAGTTTAAAATTTGAGGGTTGAGGGAATAAGTTAATTACATCATATTTCCTTTGCTATGGACCAATAGGTTAGTTAAATTAAAAATTACATATCTAATAAAAGGCCAGTGTCCCTCTGGGTCATAGTGGAAAATTTTGGTTTATTCAACAGATGCCTTTTCATTAGCAAAGAAACCACTCTATATTGTGATTCTAACAGCTGGTTTTAACAGCAAGATGAAATTCTTTAACCAAGTATTACTTTGCCAATGTCCTATGAATTGCTGACTTAAGATGAACCTCCCTCTGGAGGGTCTTGATCTACCCCAATTCTGGGGGCCCAGAACTTACCTGATGGGTTTGTAGCTGGGGCTTTTACAGAAGACCAGCAATCCGGCTCCAGAGCCTAACAACAAACCCCCCATCTTCAGGCATCTGATCGCCGACACTCCCTAGGGGGAGAAAAGGTCAGGTGGTCTCATCGTTAAAAATTAACACAAAGGGCTGACAGTATAGCTCAGTGGTAGAGCACCTGCCTAGCATGCATAAGGCCTTGGGTTCTATCCCCAGTACTGCAAAGATAAAAATAAATGAATGCAATGCCTGACGTGGTGAACATGGCCCGGGCCCTGATGCTGCACATATTGCGTGGTGAAGTTCATGAAGGGACTGTGCGGATGTACCCCCAGGGTGGCCAAGGGAATTTGATGCCAACAACAAGCTCATGTGCTAGGAAGTCGCCTCCCAGTCCTGTAAGAAGAAGACCTGCTTCCCCACACTTCCTCCCTGCAATCATCTGTGCCTTTTGCATATATTAAACATTAATGTTTTCACATCCACTTAAATTCAGTTAGAGCAGAAGGCGGAAACACAGCCGCAGCAATGTTAGCCCTTCAGTTGCCATCATGCTCACCAGAACTTTATTCTTACGAATGCAAAGGGACCGTATCTGACAGCCAGAGACAGCACAAAATGCTCCTTACTGTTTGGTGACAGTATTTTCTGAATTTTAAGGCACCGAGTACATGGCCTTGTTAGAAACCTATTTAAAATTCAAAGCAATTTTCCAAGTTTTAATTTTTAAATGTGTAGTACTGTTAGGGTTTGAATGCGTCTCCCAAAGTTCAAGTGCTGGAAACTTAATCCCTAGTGCAGCAGTGTTGGGAGGTGGAGCCTAATAAGAGGAGATTGAGTCTTGAAGGGTCTGTCCTGAATGGTGGACTGATGTCATTATTGAGAGTGGGCTTGTTGGGACTAGTGGTGTAGCCCAGTGGTAGAGAGCTTGTCTAGCAAGTACTGGGCCCTAGGTTGATCCCTAGTATAGAAAAAAAAAAAAAGGAAAGAAAAGAAAAAAAAAGTGGCATTAAAAAAGTAGGCTTGCTTAAAAAAAAAAAAAAAATGAGTTTGTAGTCCCAGCTACATGGAAGGCTGGGGCGGGAGGATGACCTGAGCCCAGGAGTCCAAGGTCAGTCTGGATAGGTCCTATCTCTCATAAATAATAAATCATTATAATAATAAAAAGTAACTTTGGATCTCTTTTGCTCTTTTGCTCTCATATTCCCTTCCTCTTCTACCTTCCCCCATGGGATGATAAAGAACAGGGTCCCCTGCCAGATGCAGTGCTAAGCTCTTGGACTTTCTGGCATCCAGAACCATGAGCCAAATAGACTTCTACTGTCTATAAATTACCTAGTATCAGATTCTGTTAGAGTCATGCAAAATGACAATTGCCAATATTAGACCTTAAAATATCCAACAATAATATAACCAGAGAATTAATAAGCTTGCTTCTCAATGAAGTTTGAATATGATAAAATGAGTTACTTTCAAGTTACTATAAACTGAATTTTGCCTGCTCTGGCTCACAAGCCTTTTCACTATGTCTGAGGAGAGAAACTAAGACTCAAGAATATGAAGGCAGGAACTAGAATTACATGCTTTATGAGATATGTCCTTTGCAAACATTTTCCTCCAGCTCCACGATATGACTTTTCATTTTAGTGTTTTTTTCAGAGTCGCATTTTTATTTTAATGAAGACTATTTTAAGAATTCTTTCTTTCATGGATTGCACCTTAGGTGTTATATCTAGCCTTAGATCATCTGGATATTCTCTAGTGCTATCTTCTAGGATTTTTGTTGGTTTGGTTGGTTGGTTTTTGTAATAATGGAGACTGAACCCAGGACCTTGTACATGCTAGGTGAGTGCTCTGCCACAGCGCCACACCCTCAGCCCTTTTTATTTTATTTTGTGACAGTTTCTGGATAAGCTGCTGAGGCTGGCCTTGAACTTGCCATCCTCCTGCCTCAGCCTCCTGAACAGCTGGAATTACAGGAGCATATGCCATCATGTCCAGTCATCTTATCTTCTAAGAGTCTTATATTTTATATTTAGGTCTGTTGTCCAATTTCAGTTAATTTTTATCAAGGATGTAAGGTCTATGTGTAGTTTTTAGTTTGTTTTGCATGTGGATATCCACTTGTTTTGACATTTATTACCTTAGGTCCTCTCTCAAAGATTACTTGAGTATATTTATGAAGGTATATTTCTGGGCTCTTTGTTTTGTTCCATTGATTTGTCTGTTCTTTGACCCAAATAATACTGTTTTGATTAGTGCAGTTTTTCGATAAATCTTGAAGTTGGGTAATATCAGTCTTCCAGCTTTATTCTTCTTCAGTATTATGCTGCTCTTTGGGGTCTTTTGCCTCTGTATGTAACCTTCTTAGAATCTGCTTGTCAATATTCATGAGATAACGTGTTGGAATTTTGATTGCAATTACATTGAATCTATAGATCAAATTGGAAGAACTGACATCTTGACAATATTGAGGCAACCTATCCATGAACATGAAATATTTCTCTAAAATGTAGTTCTCTGATTTTTTTTCATCAGTGTTTTGTGCGATTCCTCATACAGATCCTGTAAAACATGCACATTATTGTCTTCATTGTTGTCATCTTTATTCATTTTAGTGCTTTATACCTAACAGGTTAAATTTAAACCAATCCAAGTAATTGATTAACTAATTTCACTACTGGGAATTGAACCCAGGGTTACTTTATCATTGAGCTACATCCTGTCATTTTTTTTTTTTTTTGTACTGAGGATTGAATCCAGGGATGCTTAATCACTGAGCTACATCCCCAGCTCTTTTTAAAAATATTTTATTTTGAGACAGGGTCTCATTAACTTGGTTAGGGTCTTGCTAAGTTGCTGAGGTTGGTTTTGAACTGGCAATCCTTCTGCCTCAGATTTCCAAGCTGTTGGGATTACAGGTACTCAGGTATGCACCACCGTACCCAGCCATCCTCAGTCATCTTTATGTTTTATTTTGAGATAAGGTCTCACTAAGCTGCTGAGGCTAAACTAAAACTTGTGATCTTCTTGCCTCAGCTGCCCAAGTCACTGGGATGACAGGCATGTACCTCTGTGCCTGGTTTCATTCCAATGTTTTGCCTCTCTACCCAGAAAGCAAACTTTGAAGTAGTGTTTTATAAGGGATAACTGTCCAGGATCCCAACATCATAAGTGGCACTTCTTACACCTTCCCTTCAAAAGCATTATTTTCTTATCATCTCTGTAAAAGATGTCTTGAAATCATTGCTTTGCAGAATTTATTATCAGACCTGAATGGTCAGGAATTAAAGCATCCCTAGGAGATCTGTGTGCTCCATGTTTGAAGGACACAAAGACAGTCAGCACCCTTTCTGGAGAGGCACTTAGTTTCCAAATGCTGGCAGGCAGAGAAGTATCCAGACCAGCAGTTTTTCAAGTAGTGTCTTTGGAAGTATCTCAGCTGTTGGAACTGGCAGGGTTCTAGGACTTGCCTTTCTTTAACTTGATCTACTTTCCTCTTAAAATAATTAGAAAAATATCAATGTAGGCTATACTTTGATCTCCTCTGGAATTGTTTCTAAATCTTCTCTACCTATACCAGAGCTTTTCTCCATTTTCATGGCTCACTTTAAAGACTTGAATTTTAAATGATTATATGATTTAAAAAACTCTTGACATTTTCCCAGGAGCACAGTGCAATATTTCAAAGTTTCTTGAGAATATCTGCTCAGTGGAGAAGGATCTAAATAAGCTTAGTTAGAACCATCTGTTCTGTTATCAGAAATGAGATAGGCAGGTGTAGAACTTAGGAGAAACTTTTAAATTCAGTTTAGCAGAAACAGTCTTTGGAACTTTCTGAGGGTGCTGGGAATAGCAGCATTTATTATGTAAAATCATTTGATGATTTGATGGTAGAGTTTATATTTTGTTTAAATACTAACATTGTTCAGTGGACTTTTGTTAGGAATTCTGAAAATATGAACAATGGGGTTGTTTCTAGGTCTCACTCGTGACTTGTAATGTTAGCTAAGTCTTAAATAAAATCCAAGATAAAGTTATTAGAGTCGAAAAGGGAACATTCACATATACACCTATGTAGGTGCCTATATGTATATGTATGTGTGTGTGTGTGTGTGTGTGTGTGTGTGTGTGTGTTTCTTATAGATCAAAGAGCATGTTTTTTTAAATATGGCAACTGGGCTGAAACCAATATGGTTCCAAATCACAAAGTGACAGATCCTGTACATTAAGGAGGAGAGAAAAGGAATGGTGCTGATTTCCTAATCAAGGGCACCTCATAATGTCTTTGCACTGAAAAATAATCAGATGCCAAAAAATTGTGGTGCATTCTTATAATCCTAGTAATTTAGGAGACTGAGGCAGGAGGAGCTCAAGTTTGAGACCAGCCTCAGCAACTTAGAGAGACCCTGTCTCAAACTTAAAAATACAAAAAAGGATTGGGGTGTAATTGCAATTCAGTGGAAAGTGCCCCTGGGTTCAATCTCCAGTGCAAAAAAAAAAATAATAATAATAAAGAAAGGGAAAGAAGATGGGGGAAGAGAAGAAGGAAAAGAAAGGAACAAAAATAACCAGAGATAAGGACTTAGAGAATTAGCCAGTGAACTTTGAGAATTTAGGTGTGGGCTTGGGTATGTAACTGACTTTTTGGGTTTTTTTCTACAGACTCTTTATTAAGTGAAAGTCTGTGTTGCTAGTTGAGGGGGGAGAATGGCAGAACAGAGCAGAACTTATTAGTCTCTACTCACTAAACTGTACTTGTCCTTCACAGGTCCAGTGTCTGCCAGAAGTTTGGTCCTGGGGTTCAGCTTTAGAATATCTCCAGTTGTGGTGCCAAGGTAGAAAAAGCTGTCATCCACAGCCATCTGAGAAGAGAGAAAACATAACCTGAAGACTTGTTTTCTCAGTGATCCTTGAGCCCCTGATAGGGGCGAGGGAGAGCTTCCCTGAGACTCCATGAAGATGACTTCTGAAAATGCTCATGGCTACTTCTACTGCTCCAGCCTCAAAGATGGGTAAGAACAGCTCCAAGAGGAGCAGAATCAGGGCCAAACACAGACCTGCAGGAAATATTAGATTCCAATCAGCTCGCGCCTTTCACTGGATGGCTACTTGGGTCTGATGTTAACATGCATGCCCTGCCAGTCCCGACTCCTCAGACACCTTCAAAGGGCTCTTAGGATGAAGGTGGACTTCAACAAAGAGGGTATGCATTTGCTTTATCCCGTATTTTCTGAAGAATACATTCATAAAATGACTATGCACGAAATAAGAGGAATAAGTCAATAATGAATCAGGTTAGATGTATGGATTATGAATCCAGATTAAAAATATATTGCCAGGGGCTGGGGATGTGGCTCAAGTGGTAATTCGATCACCTGGCATGCTCGGGGCTCTGGGTTCAATCCTCAGCACCACATAAAAATAAAATAAAGATGTTGTGTCCACTGAAAACTAAAAAATAAACATTAAAAAATTTTCTCTCTCTTAAAAAAAAAAAAAAAAAAAATATATATATATATATATATTGCCAGGCACAGTGGTGCATACCTGTAACCCCAGCTACTTGGGAGTTGAGGTGGGATGATCACAAGTTCAAGCTCAGCCTCAACAACTTAGCTAGAGCCTCAGCAACTTAATGAGACCCTGTCTCAAAAATTAAAAATTAAAAAATGGAGACAGGAGATATGGCTCAGTGGTAGAGTACCCCTGGGTTAAATCCACAGTACCAAAAAAAATTTTTTAATTAAAATTAAAAAATAAAAATAAAAATGGCTGGGGACGTAGTTCAGTGGTAAATCACCCCTGGCTCAATATCAAGTACTGGGAAACAAACAAAAAACATTAATAATTTCTTTTTATGATTAATGAGTTATAAATTAATTATAAAATATTATAATTATTTATATTATAATATTATGAAATATTTTAATATAATTTTTAATAAAATATTTTATATTTTACAATATTTTATAATATTTTACCATAAAAAACCAAATTTCCAGTGAGAAAACAATATTGGTGACATAGGGATACACTGTGGGCTCTGAGCACACTCTGGCTACACTGCTTCTACTAGAACCATGTTCCCTCCTGGTGAAACAGGTATTGGGCATCTGACGACAGCCGGGTAAAACTGATGTGGGCCTGTAATCCCAGTGACTTGGGAGGCTGAGTGTGAGGGTGGCCTTAGGTCTGAGCCTAAGCAACTCCATTTTAAAAACTCCAGTTTGAAACCTGCAGTCTCACCAGGCACGCCTAAGGGAGCCCTCCAATATGGCCCTCAGGCACAAAACAAGTCACTTTTCCCCACTCAGATAAGCTCAGAGTGAAGCCTCTGGCAGGCTGTCCTCACCTGAGAAGAGGGGAAGGGAAAGGATCAGGGTGGGGAACATCAGACCTGATGTTTTAACCCCAGGGTAAATGATGTCATTGAGAAATCTGGTGGTAGCTGATAAGGACTGAAAGGGGGGTCAACAGCCCCAAAATTTAGTATAAATAATAGAGCAAGTGTACAGACATTAGCCAACCCATACTAATGCCCCCACGCTGAGAGCCTGATGAGGACCTGGACTGACATCCCCACACTTCTCATCATTTGCGGTTCCTCTACATTTTCCTCATCTCACGGCTCTCAAACTCTACAGCCACATCTTGCCCCTGGGGAGAGCTGCAAGTTCTCCCCACAACCCTCTCCTCAATCGGCCATCAGCTCCACCCCAGGAGAAGCCTGCCTTGGTTCCAGACCTGATCACCTGAGTGAGTGTGCATCTGCTGGACTTGGAGCCTAAGGCTTGAGACTTTTGAGCCAATGCTTGAATGCAGCTTGCAGAGGGAATGTCTGACATGAGCCTGTCGTGATTAAGTGTATTTGCAGTGCTTAGAATTAATCTAGGATTGTTTGCTGTGAATTAATTAATCTAGAATTGTTCGTTGTGAACTGATTATGTGTATTGCAGTAGCTAGCATTAAGGATTGTCGTTTTCTTGATTAAGAACGTATAGAGTGAAATTGGATTGAGTGATCTGAGTGAATAAAGCATTGACTAGGGCAGAAAAGTGTGGACATTCTTTATTTCTCCCCCTCAACTGCCTAAGTCGCACCTTTTGCCATCGCTACACTGAGTCACAAGGATCACAAGTTCAGGGCCAGCCACAGCAACCTTGCAAGGCTTTAAGAGACTTAGCAAGAACCTGTCTCAAGATAAAAATAAGAAGGGCTGGGGGTGTAGCTCAGTGATAAAGAATCCCTGGGTTTAATTCTAAGTACTGCAAATAAATAAGTAAAACTGAAGTGACATTCGCTCTTACCTGTGCCTCCCCATCAACATTCTGTATGTTACAGCTTGTCTTCCTGCTCCCAGGCCAGCATACAGCACCCACCCCTTGGTTGATACTCTTTAACAGGAATTTGTAGCAATAGTTGCTTAAAATAATACTTGAAGCAATACTTACTGCAGTACACATGGCTATTCTTTTCATCTGTCCTGTTTGGCACTCCGTTGGCCAAATTTTTCTGTTCGGGAGATCGAGTTCCCATACTCGAATTGTCCCACTATAAAGAAAAATCACAAATGGATATCCATTTAATTGCTTGTCATCTCTTCTACATTCTCTGTATTCTCTTGAAGGAGAAGCTGAAGAGAACATTTCTAAGAGTTTTTTTTTTTTTTTTTTTATGATCTAGTACTCTACTTAAGATCTTTCACTCAATCCTCATAATAACCCTAAGAGGTAGGTTTTCTGATCTCTCAATGACAGAATACAGAACTTGTACACAGCAGAGTGGGAACTCACACCCAGTGGTCATTCACCTTGAAGAGCATGTTCTACTTTCTATTCTGACCATAAATATACCTAAGCAAGGAAAGAAATGCACAGAAAACCAGTTTAAGTTTCTTTCCCTCTTTTTTTTTTGTTTAAATTTATTTTTTGTGTTCTCCTTTCCTGTCTTTTAATTGACAAGTAAAAATTATATACATCTTGATGCTTTGAGATATATATGTATATATACACATATACATATACACTATATACATATACACACACATTGTGAAGTGGCTAAATCAAGGTATTAAACATACGCATTACTTCATACACATTTCTTTGTGGTGAGAATACCTAAGATCTACTCTGTTTGCAAAGTTCGATACAGTGTTTCCTATATACTGCATAAATATATTGCATATGTATATTGTAAATACACATTATATGTGTATATGTATTAACTGTAGTCACCATGAGGCACACAATCTGAGGGTTCATCAGTAGATGAGTGGATAAAAAAAATGTAGTATATATACACAAGGAAATATTCAGTCAGCCTTAAGAAACCCTATCATTTGTGAAAATGTGGATGAACCTGGAAAGACATTATGCTAAGTGAAGTAAGATAATCACAGAAAGATAAGTACGGCTTGATCTCACTCATGTGGAATCTAGAAGTTAAACTCATAGGAACAGAGACTGAAATGGTGGTTACCAGAGGCTAGGGTGAGGGGAGACATTTATTTGGGACACCAAATTAGACAAGAGGGATAAATCAAGGTATTGAGTTCTATGGAAACTTTTTAAAGGGAAATACTTTAGTAGAGACAGTCCCCTCCAAGGAAGGAGAATTGAGAATAAGAAACTGAAAGTTTAAGGTAGCAGCTGACACAGTACTTGATATATGGTTGGTATGTAACCATTGTATGTTTGAGTTAATATGAATAATTATTTTAAAATGTCAAGGTCAACATTACAAAGACTTCAGCTAAATACCTCAAGGCAGAAAAGATTAATTAAAAATAGATGAAGTTCAGTTTTTATTTTTTGGCCTCCAAAATGACATGAAGTGTTCAATGTTAAGTGCTCAGTAACTATTTTGACTGTATTTTACAAGTTAAAACAGGGCTTTTCCCTGGCCTTAATGGTAGGTAGCATTTGGATACTGAAATCCTGGAATGTTTAGGTTATCTCATGAGGACGATATAATGGAATACATGAAATCAAAACTGTGATAGAGGACTCAGGTATATGTGTACCCATGTACTGTGACAGAAACCTTTGAAAATGTTAACCTTCTCTTAACATTTTCAGCCTCACATGAAATTGAAGCAGACTTGGAATGTAGATTACCCTAAAAAAAATTCTTATTGGTATAAAATTTTTAGTTTTGACTCCTGGTGAACATCACCCATGGGCCTTAAAATGGACCAACTCCTTCTGCATAAGCAGCTGCTGAGGAACAACAACAACAAAAAAAACTCCATAAAACAGCGGCTTAGCCAAGCCACTCTGCAACCCCTAAGGGAGCTGAGTCATCTGTGGCTTCAGAAGGCAGAGGAGGGCATGGTCAGTTGATCTTGCCTTGGAGCACTGTCCTCATAGGATTTTTTTGGCAGGGGCTGACTTTCACGTAGGCCAGGTAGTTTCACAACTCTCAATAAATCTTTCCTCATAACTAGCCATGGGATAAAGGTATGCAGTATGTCACAAAGTGGGGACAGGAAACAGGACAGATGCTTAGCAGCACCAATTCTTTACTCTAGCTGGAAAAGTAACCACTGTGTATACCTTTCACAGAAGGGAGATGGAGATAACAGTATGTACTTCAACCCTACATCTTCAGATTTCTCACCTTTGAACTGGTACATGACATAAAAAGGAATCTGTTGTACATGTTTAACCTTCCCTCAAACTCCAAACAGGGCTCTGATTATCCATCTGCAAATAATTCATTCTGTTAGATGCAGACCTCTGTTCAGATGTCCAACTTGGTCACCGTGAGCTGCGTAAAACTGGCCCACTGGAAATTATGTCATATGGCTAATAGTCCAAACTTTTGAAACTCCTGGCACAGTTTGTTTGCAAAATATCATTCCATGAGACCTAAATCAAGAGCAGGTGGTGAGAAATACCAACCGGTAAGTGAATCTGTGCAATTGTGCAAATTACTTTGTGAGCACAGATTGGAAATAATTTGTTTTCAACCACAAAAAAGAACCTGAGCCAGGTGTGGTGGTGCATGCTTGTAGTTCCAGAGACTTGGGAGACTGAGGCAGGAGGATCGCCAACTGGGGCCAGTTTCAGCAACTTAAAAAGATCCTTGTTTCCAAATAAAAAAATAAAAGGCAGGGAATAATATTGGTCAAACTATATTGTTATATTGTGTGCATGTATGAACATATAATAACAAACCCCACCATTATGTATAACTATCATGCACCAAAAAAAAAAAAAAAAAGGAAAAAATAAAATCAATAAATCAACAGGGCTGGAGATGTAGCTTAATGGTAAAGCATCCCTGGGTTCAAACCCCAGTACCAAAATAAATAAATAAATGAACTTGAGATGAGTTTAGCAGCTCAGCACGCTCTTTTAGTAGAAATCACAGAATTTTCATATTTTAAATGGTATTCAGCTAAAAGTCTTTTAAGTTTTAGTTAAAAGGACTTTCAATGACTATGAAAGCTATGAAAATTATAATGTAAGGTGTTTGTCCAGAACTAAAGATATGTTCCCCTAAACTGGAATAACCCCATTTTTTTTCTGCAAGCAAATGTCGTAATGTATGGCTTCTGAAACTCCGACTGTAGAGACGTACTTTCCAGCAGTAACGAACATCTCATCCCGGCACCTAGAGAACACCACGGTGGTGGCATTCCCAACATTGAGGCCGGCCGCAGGGCTGCCACAAATGGCATCTCTCTTGGCTATGCTCCATACCACCACGCTGCCAAAACAAGCAGGAAAAGAATGTCAGAGAACATCCAGCTTTCAAAATAAGAAAACAACTATTTCAGTGGCTCTAGAGAGAAAAAAGCAAAATAGGTTACTAACAAAAGGAACAAATAAATGCCTAGAGCCCCAGACATCTCCTCCCTCACACTGGGTATTGGAAGACAAACAGTAACACTTCAAAACCTTTGAAGGCAAATGATCATGTGGCCAGCAGCCAGTGAGCTTATCAAATTCGGATGCTCAAGGAAAGACATTTCCGAACACACAAGGCATAAAGGTTTACCCTCCATTTATCTTGAGTGAAAATTTTCCTTGAGGAAGTGTTCTAGTAGGGGGAAAAGAAGGAATGTGGATGACCTAAGAGAGTGTCCTCAAACTTGAACATGCATCAGAATCGGAAAGAGAGATAAATTCCCAATTTGATCATTCTACACCATAAACATCTATCAAATTATCATACCATACCCCATAAATTTATAAAGTTAAATAATAATTTTAAAAATAATTATTGCAGGCGGCTACCAGGCCCCTCTCCCCAGAGTGGGAATTAGGAGGTCTGAGTTAGAATCTGAAAGTTTGCTTTTCTCACAAGCCCCAGTTGATACAGATGCTGCAGATCTGGGGACCACACTTTGAGAAGCATTGCTTTAGGGTAACATTTCCTTCTTTCTTGTGCAATCATACAATTTAGTCCTAAACTAAATTGTGTTTGGATAAGAATACCAAGACTATTGGGGAAGGAGTATTATGTCAAATGCTTGAATCAAAACATTTAAAGCAAAAGAATGCAAATTTACAAACTTGTTAATGTAAAAAAAGGCCTATCTATACTTTCCTCATTATCTACACATAGAATGTATTATTATTATTATTTTAATATTTATTTATTTATTTATTTTCAGTTTTCAGCGGACACAACATCTTTCTTTGTATGTGGTGCTGAGGATCGAACCCGGGCTGCACGCATGCCAGGCAAGCATGCTATGGCTTGAGCCACATCCCCAGCCCTAGAATGTATTATTACAGGTAGTTTAAAAGCAAGGTATCACCAACATCCTTAGGAGCGAGGAAGAGGAAGTGGGGCAAAATCTATAAATCCCTCTTTTTTCATAGTGGAAAATTGAGAAATAACATCTGAAGTAGAAAGTTGAGAGGTAAACCACTTAAATGGTTAAAATGATAACTAGATGATGAACAACAAAAACAAAAATGAAGACTTCATACCCAAGAGAAATGAAAACATATGTCCTCACAAAATCTTGTATGTGTGCTGGGTATATTGGTGCATACCTATAATCCCAGATACTTGGGAGGCTGAGGCAGAAGGATTGCAAGTTCAAGACCAGCCTGGGCAATTAGTGAGACATTGTCTCAAAAACAAAACAAAACAATAAAATAAAGCCCAAAATAAAACAAAAAAAATGTACATGAATCTTCATAGGCACCATTAATAATAACAGATTAAAAGTGGAAATGGGTCTCAGTGATTTGATATTACAGTTTGAGGCCAGCCTCAGAAACTTAGTGAAACCCTGAGCAACTTAGTGAGACCCTGTCTCAAAATAAAAATAAAGAAATAAATAAAAATAAACAAATAAATAAAAATAAACAAATAAACAAAAAAGACTGGGGGTAGAGTTCAGTGATAAAGCACCCTTGGGTTCAATGCCCAGTACAAAAATAAAATAAAATAAAATGTGGAAATGGGGGCTGAGAGTGTAGCTCAGTCACAGAGCATGTTCTTAGCATGCACTATAGGCCCTGTGTTCAACCTTAGCACCAAAACAAACAAAACAAAAACAAAAGACCCAGAAATTCATCAACTGTACTAACAGTTGCAGGGATAAAGAAAATGGAGGTATCCACACAGTATTATTTGAATATTATTTGACAACAAGAAATGAGGTACTGATATATCTTACAAAGAGATGGACCTTGAAAACTTTACACTTAGTGAAAGAAGTCAGCCACAAAGGGCCATATATTTTATAATTCCGTTTGTGTGGCATGCCCAGAATAGGTAGGCAAAACTATAGAGGCAGAAAGTAGAACAGTGTTTGCCTTGAGAGAAGAGAGGAGAGATGGGGAATGACCACCAATGGGCTATGGTTTGGTTTTTGGGGTGTTGAAAATATTCTAAAATTAATTTTACTGATGGTTATAAAGTTTTAGTGTTTTTACATACACTAAAAACCACTCTATTAAATACCTTCCATGGATAAATTTTATAGTATGACATATATCTCAAAAAAGCTATTAAAAAGCAAGAGTCTCGTGGTACAAGTATACGTGGAGGGACATTGGAATCGTACTTTAGAATCTTGGGTCCTTTTAGGTAGAATGACAACAAACACGGTTTCTTTACACACCTTGGCCAGGTATAGCTTCAATTTTTCAGAAACAAAATTTAAATTTAAATATAAATCAGTGGCACCAACATAGTGAGTTGGCCAAATAAATTTTGGCACATCTGTACAATGGACTTGCATGCACTCAGTGCAAAGAGCCATATATATGTCTGTGTGTACATACATCCAGATGTCCTTGGTGTAAGCTGCATGATAACACAGACAGTATAATAGCATTGATACAAATGTTTCATAAATAGGCTACAAGACATAAAAAGTAAATGCAAACTCTAAAGTGTCTACTATAGTTTGCAGCATTCCTTCCATTTTTTCCCCCTTTGTGTAGAATCCAGGTGACTTGGGTAGAATGGACTCCTCCCACAGGTTCAAGGTGACCCTTGGTTGTCCAAAACCAATCAATCAGCAGCAGAACCCCATTTTCCTCACCACAGGGACTAACCAGGGGTAGGCATATCGTATTTTACTAGCAGGGCACTCTTTCACTGGCTTCTCAATATTCTCCAATCTTCTCCAAGCAAATTTTAGATAGCCTAAGATCAAGCTTAAAATTACCAGGAGAATAACAGTTTCACCACGTTGACCTTGGTGAAGGGGCCATTTTTCTCCCCAAAGACCTACTCTCTCTGGCAGGAGGAAGAGGTGGGATGGCCTAACAGCCAAGCTCCAAGAATGTCCATGGGTGGGACACAGGCCTCGGAATTTTTACAATCTCCCCCTGGTGATTCCAGTGAGCACCCAAAGTTGAGAACAACTGCTTTAAGTGGAGGTAAGAATTGTGTGGGGGGTGGGTGGGGAGGACGGTTGGTACTGGGAGAACCCAGGGGCATTCTGCCTCTGAGCTACACCCCAGCCCTTTTAAGAGAAATTTATTTTGGGACAGGATCTCATTAAGTTCCTGAGGCGGGCCTCAAACTTGCAATCCTCCAGCCTCCCAAGTTGCCGGGATTACAGGTGTGTGCCCAGTTCTGAGGTACGAAAGTTAGAGATGATTTTTGGATATGTTTCCCATAAAGACAGTCATATGGGGATGGTCCATGGATGGTGTGACCTTTGGTTGTCCAAAACCAAAGGTCCTGACCACTTACTCAGGACGATTCAAGGAGGGAGAATCGTGAACATTTTGTTGATTTTTCTATATATTAAGAGATCTGTGAGTAGATAACTGCACATAAATGCGAACTTCCTTTATAACAAAGCCATGAAGCTCAAACAAGGAAATGCTGTATACATAAAAGTGAATGGAAGTATCAGTAGCCAGGCTAACAGATGATATCCCTGGAGACAGGGTGCTTGAAACCTCTGGCAATACAACTGGTAGAAAACAAGTGTGGATAGGTTCTGTTCCTTACCTTCCGTCATCCGGGCCTCCCAGTGACACCAAGTACAGGTCATTTGGTGAAAAGGCCAGAGCTTCAACTTTGCCCTTGTGAAGTGATAACCGAGCCAAGAGCTCCCTTTTCTTATAATCCCACAAAATGATATCTGCCTGTGGGCAAGAAGGCTCGGTCAGAGAATAGGCTTCAAAAGAATCCACCGAGGAGATTGCAACCCCTCTTGGTGAGAGATAATCAGGAATGTCACTTCTCTAAAAAATCAGACCATGCTTTACAAGCAAGCCAGAGAGCAACAGAATGGGACCAGTTTTAAGCAGGGTCTTTTGTTCCTAACCATTATCAGCCATGAGCTGAGACATCTAGCACAAAGACATCATTCCTTCCCTCTCAGCCTGATGGAAGGCAAATGGGTTAAAAGAGAGGTCAAAGGGAAGAGGGAGAGAAAAGGTCCAGGGAAGCCTAGAGCTTGGGACTTGGAATGGTATTTCTAGGGAGGCGCCTCTAAGTACATCCACAGGGATTGTTTTCAGTCTGTTCACCTTGAACCCCATGAACGTGACCTGTCCAGAGGCAATGTAATTTCCACTCTTGGAGATGGTCAAACAGGAGACATTATTTCCATGGCCATGCAGAAATTTTTGCTCCTGAGTATTTAGTGCTTGAATGAGGACTGTGCAGCCCAGGGGATACACCAGATGCTCCTGGTCAGGATGGCATTTGAGACCAGTAGGAACGTGTCCTAAGAGAGAGAGATTAGGAATTATTATTATCAGGTGCAGAAGAACTTAATTTTATTTTTTAACAAGTACAAAAGGTGATGCTTTTGGAATAAACCTCAGTTCAGTGTAAGTAAGTAAGGGGCAACAGATAATTTTATTCCACAAACAAGAAGGTTGATGTAGTACATCCCTTCTCATACTTGATACGCATAAAATCCCCAAAGGATCTTACTAAAATGCAGATTCTCCAGGTCTAAGGTAGGATTGAGTTCTGCATTTTTTTTTTTAAATTTTGAAGTAAGTAAAATAAAATAAATTGAACCCACAGGTGCTCTACCACTGAGCTACATCCCCAGCCCTTTGCATTTTTTTATGTTGAGACGCGTTCTTGTTAAATTGCTGAGGCTGGCCTCAAATTTGTGATCTTCCTGCCTTAGCCTCCCGAATCACTAGGATTATAGCATGAGACACTGTGCCCAGCTGAGAAGCTGCACTTCATATACTCTCCCAAGGGATGCTGGTGCTGGTCAAGAAACTTCATGTTGAACAGGAAGGCCTTAGGGTCAATTTTTGTAATACTGAGAAGCAGAAGTGCATGGGACAGGGTAGTTTGTTTGGGTTGGAGTACAGACATAGGAAGAATGTGAATCTCATACCTTAAATAAACTTTTGGCAAAGACAAAAATTTGGTTGATTTCACTTAGCATAATGCCTTCCAGGTTCATCTATGTTTTTGCAGATGGCATGATTTCTTCCTTTTAAAGACTGAACAATAATTAAATGTGTGTGTGTGTGTGTGTGTGTGTGTGTGTGTGTGTGTATGTATTTTCATTTTCTTTATTTGTTCATCTGTTGATAGACACTTAGGCTGGTTCCATATCTTGGTCATTGCAAATAATGCTACAGTGAACATGGGGGTGCAGATATTTTATCAAGATATTGATTTCAGTTGGGCACAATGGCGCACACCTGTAATTCCAGCAGCTTGTGAGGCTGAGGCAGGAGGACTGCGAATTTAAAGTCAGCCTCAGCAATTCAGCAAGGCCCTAAGCAACTCAGGGAGACCCTGTCTGTAAATAAAAATATAAAAAAGGGCTAGTGATGTGGCTCAGTGGTTAAGTGCCCTTGGGTTCAATGGGTTTAATCCCCTGTACCAAAAAAAAAAAAAAAACAAAAGTTATTTTATTTCCTTTGAGTGTACACAGAAGTAGGATTGCTGGATCATATGGTAATTCTATTTTTAATTTTTTGACAACCCTCTATGCTCTTTTCTTTTTTTATTGATTTTTTTTAAAAAATAAATAACAAAAGAATGTATTACAATTCTTATTACACATATACAGCACAATTTTTCATATCTCTGGTTGTATATAAAGTATGTTGACACCAAGTGGTGTCTTCATACATGTACTTTGGATAATGTCTATCACATTCCACCATCCTTGCTAACTCCCTGCCCCCTCCCTTTCCCTCCCTCCCCTCTGCCCTCTGTAGAGTTTGGCTATTCCTCCCATGCTCTCCCTCCCTACCCCACTCAGAGTCAGCCTCCTTATATCAGATAAAACATTCTGCATTTGGTTTTTTTTGGGGGGGGGATTGGCTAACTTCACTCAGCATTATCTTCTCTAACTCCATCCATTTACCTGCAAATGCCATGATTTTATTCTCTTTTATTGCTGAGTAATATTCCATTGTGTATATATACCACATTTTTTTAATCCATTCATCCACTGAAGGACATCTAGGTTGGCTCCACAGTTTAGTTATTGTGAATTGTGCTGTTATAAACATTGATGTGGCTGTGTCCCTTTTGGGTATAGACCGAGGAGAGGGACAGCTGGGTCAAATGGTGGTGTCAGGTTGGTGGCGGTGACTTAGGACAAAGCAGCCCCCACGGGAAAGAAACCTCAATCAGGCACCAACAGAAATGCCTATGAATCAGCGGGATCTCTGGACTAACGCCTGTCAATCATCAGGACCCCCTGGCCAATCCTGGAGTTCAGCCAGCTCCAGGGACCAACTCCAGTGGGACAAGGGACTCTAAAAACACCTTTTCCTGTCCCAAGCCCTTTCCTTCCTGCCTAAGCCCCATAAAATCTCAGTCCAGGTGAGCTCCCACGCGGTTTCTCCTTAGACCCTTCTCCGGTCCACCCTGTTGGTCTGATCCAGTTCCACCAGAGAGTGATATCTCAAATAAAGCCTTGTTCCGTGGCCTTTTTAAGTCTGCCTCCTTTGGTCGCTGCCCGCCTTGCCTGATCTTACAGGTGGTTCCATTCCCAGCTTTCCAAGGAATCTCCACACTGCCTCTACTTTCTTTTCCATAATGGCTGTGGCTATTTACATTCCCAACAGCGTACAAAGGTTCTCTTTTTCTCCACGTCCTCAACACTTGGTGTCTTTTGCCTTCTTGATAATAGCTATTCTAACAGATGTGAGGTGACATCTCCCTGTGTTTTTAAAAATTTTTTAGATGTTGATGGACCGTTATTTTATTCATTTATTTATATGTGGTGCTGAGAATCAAATCCCGTGCCTCACACTTCCTAAGCAAGTGATCTACCACTGAGTCCTGCTGGGAGCCATTAGCCAAGTAGGTATGACAATTTCCTTGCCAGCGTACCCCCATGTTTCTTAGTGGAAGGACTCCTGGAAGGTGACCTTGCTCAAGGACCAGGGCGGATCAGTGTTTAGGGTGTTCCCGGTTTAGGATAATCCGAGTTTAGGGCATTCCGGTTTAGGAAGATTATTCCTGCTGGGAATAGGCCGTATCCTGCTGCCTGAGTTCCCCTTGAGTTCTCATGGGATTCAGACAGTATTTTTGGGAGACAGAAGCCCAGTGGAGGTGTGGATTTGGGCAGAGAACGTGGATTTCCCCAGAACGTGTTTGTAGAAGGCCAGTGTGAGATCGGGAATAAAGAATTGCTGTTTGAATCTACAAAGCTGTGAGTGGCTCATGATTTGTGCCCAGCCAGACTGGGGCAGAGCCCCAACCCCAGCACCCGCTTCCCATGGTGGTTTTAATTTGCATTTCTCTGGTGATTAGTGGTGTTGAGCACCTCTCTGCCTGTGGGCCATTTGTATGTCTATTGATAACTGGCTAGTCAGGTCCATAGTCCAGTATTTTGAATGACCCCAGAGAACATGATGCTAAGTGAAATAAGCCAGACCAGAGAGACACACACTAAAAAATCTCCCTTATTTTTGGAACCTAAAAAAGCTGAACTCATAGAAGCAGAGATTGGAAAATGGGGGAAAAGGGAAGATATCTGCCAAAGGGTACAGAGGTTCAGTTACATGAGATGAATAAGTTCTGGAGACCTAATGTACAGCCTGGGGACTACAGTTAATGACACTGCATTGCTTATTTGCTGAGAGAGTTGGCCATCAGAGTTCTTAATCCCCAAATAAAAAACAGCAACTACATGACATGGATATGTTAACTAGCTTGATTACGGGAATCACTTCATGATGCACACATGTGTTAAAACATCATGTTGTACTTCTTAAATTTATATACTTTTATTCACCTATTACACTTCAAAAACAAAAAAATTAAATTCTGTTTCAATTGTGAGTGATCATAGGGTGTTCTGAGGACATTTGGGTACTTTCACAGTGAAACCTCTTTTTTATTATTAGTATTACATTTTTAGTTGTAAATGGACATAGTGCCTTTACTTTGTTTATTTTTATGCAGTGCTGATTGAATCCAGTGCCTCACACATGCTAGGCAAGTGCTCTACCACTGAGCCACAACCCCAGCCTGAGATTTCTTTCTTCAGGCATTTCCCACCCTCCAAATATTTACCAAGAACCATCTCAACAATGACAAACCTTTGAAATACATTTTAACAGGAAATAGCTTGTCACTCATTTTAGACCAAAAAAAAAAAATTTTTTTTTTTGGCTATTGTAGAATAAAAACTTTAAAATTAGCTTAAGTAGCTAAAATAATGATTGCAGTTTTAATAACATGATACTCTAAATGTATAGAGTTATTTAAGAAAAATGATTTCATAACAATAATAATTATACATGTACCCACACATATACACTTTGTTTAAAAAAAAAGTTATGTTTCTCTTTGAAGTCTCCTTTCATGTATCCCAGTAGCATTTCAATTTCTCTTCATCTGGATCTCACAACATTTCTTGTTACATTTATTACTCGTTATTTTTAAATCTTTGTTGTTGCTGCTATTTCCTTCCCCATCAAAAGAGCCACAAATATTTATTAATATAGTCTTCTGGGCTTTTAAAAAATCTTCAATTGACACAGAGCAATTGTACATATTTATGGGGACACAGCATGATATTTCAATACGTGTACACAATGTATAATGGTCAGATCAGGGAAACTGGTTATCTATCATGTTAGATGTATATTATTTCTTTGTACTGGGAATGTTCAAAATCCTCTCTACTAGCTTTATTATTATTATTCTTTATAAAAATATTTTTAGTTGTCAATGGACACAATACCCTTACTTTGTTTATTTTTGTTTATGTGGTGCTAGGGATCCAACCCAATGCCTCATGCATGCAAGGCCACAACCCCAGCTTCTCTACTAGCTATTTTGAAATATTCAATTACCTGTTGCCGACCCTAGCGACCACATTGTGCTATACAGAGAAATTGAGGAATTGCTCCTCCTATGAAGATGCACCCCTGCACCTGTTAGCCATCCTTTCTCCCTCCCTTTTGTCCCACACCTTTCTGGATTCTGGTAACTGCTATTCTATTTTCTATTTTGGAAGGAACTTTTTAGCTGCATGTAAGTGAGAATGGGTGTTTTTGTTTTCCTGTGGCCAACTGACTTCATTTAACACTGTCCTCTAGCATTCTGATTCTCAAATGACTCATTCTCAAATGAGTCTTCTTTCCTATTAACTCTTCCTGGATTCATTTTGGTGCATTACATGATTCTCATAGCTAAATGGATTTGTTGTTGTTGTTGTTCAAATGGCCAAATGTAGTTTTTTGTTTGGTTTATGGTATGGGGGATTGAACCCAGGGGTACTTAACAACTGAGCCACATCCTCAGCCCTTTTTATTTTGAGACAGGGTCTCTCTAAGTTACCTACAGTCTCACTAAATTGCTGAGGCTGTATTTGAACTTGGGATCCTCCTGCCTCAGCTTCCTGTGCTGCTGGGATTACAGGGGGTGGGGGTGGGCACTGTGCCCAGCTCAAATGTAGTTCTTGAATAAATGATTCCTTTCATTTTAATTGTGAGTATTCTTTTCTTTTTTCCTTTTTTTTTTTTTTTTTAGTGAAATAAGTACTTATAAAACTAAGGTTTGGCTAGGCGTGGTGGCGCCACCTGTAATCCCAACAATTCGTGAGGCTGAGACAAGAGGATCATGAGTTCAAAGTCAGCCTCAGCAACTTAGCGAGGCCCTAACCAACTTAGGGAGACTCTGTCTCTAAATAAAAAATAAAAAGGACTGAGAATGTGGCTCAATGGTTAAGTGCCCTAGGTTCAATTCCCAGTACCAAAACAATAATAACAACAACAAACAAAACCAAGGTTTGTGTCTTTCTGGGCAATCTATTCCTACCCAAAATATATTATTATTTTTCTAAATGCAGGTTCCTTATAAACAATTATACAGCCATCCTTTCGTAAAAAGTAAAATTAGATCCCTATCTCACACCATGTACAAATAGTACCTTCCGGGTGGATCAAAGACATAAATATGAAAACAAGACTTAATGTTTACACAGATGTAGGACATGACTTTTTAACCATGTACAAAAAAAAAAGCAAATATAACAGAAAAGGTTGATATATTTATCCAGTTATATTAAAATTTTGTAATTACAGAAGACAAGATGAAAAGAAAAACTCAGACCAGGAGAAGATATTTGTAATGTGTACAATAGACAAAGAATTATTGTCATCATATGTAAAGAACCCCTACAAATTAATAAGAAAAATACAAACTTCTCAACAGAAAAATGAACAAAGAATATAAATGGGCATTTTATGGTGAAGGAAATTAAACACCATGTAAACATATGAATATATATTCAACTTTGCAAGTAAGCAGAGAAATACAAATTTTATCCAAAATACCATGTCATATCCACCATAATGGCTACAATTAAAGAGTCTGACAGTAACAGTTATTGGTGATGGTGTGAAACAAAGGCAACACTTATACAACTGCTTGATGGGAGAGTAAATTGGTAGAGTTGCTCTGGAAAACTGTGTTTATATTGATCATGGTTGAATATGTACATGCCCAGGACCAGCTATTCTGCACTTAGGTATATAACCTGCCCAGAAATGACCTTAACATGTAGGTGTATATGTCTTCATAATTATATATATTTTTTGCACTTAACAGTTAGGATTCTTGGTTATAATTAAGAAGAGTCAACTCTGGCTTACTGCAGCAAAAAAAGAAAAAGAAAAAGAAAAAAATTTCATGGAGAAATACAAAAAGCTCACAGAATTGATAGGAAGTATAGAAAATCAAACTTGAAAATGGGCAGGACTATGAGAAAGCAGGACCAAACAACATCAACTAAGGAATTCACATTCCACATTGCACAAAATTCAATGTAACACTTAACTCCTGCAGTACTCTGCTCCTCTCCATTACTACATTGAGAGGAGAAGTTCTGAGTGAGAAAACCTGATTGGCTTAGCTTGTTATGGACCATCTTCTTAAACTGGTTATTCTCAACAAGAATATCTGCCTCTTAGGCTCTCATCAAGAACAAAAAAACTGCTGGGTACAGTGGTTTGTGCACACCTGTAATCCCAAGCAGCTCAGGAGATGGAGACAGGAGGATCACAAGTTTGAGACCAGCCTGGGCAACTTAGTGAGACTCTTTCACAATTTAAAAAACATCAAAAGGACTGGGAATGTAGCTCAGTGGTAGAGTGCTTCCATAGCATAGGCAAAGCCCTGGTTCAATCCCCAATTTAAAACAAACAAACAAACAACGCAAAAGAACTAGTTCCTACCTGCCTTGGGGTTCCCCTTGAATAGAGATGATACTCAGAGATGGGAGTAGGCAAAACTACACGTGTCCACCTCAATGAATGTACTGTGCTTTCTTTTCCCAGGGTCACACACATACTGCTTCTCGCCCACCCTCTCTAACACACACACACACACACACACACTTTAAATTATAATTGGCTCATATACTATTTGGTAAATAGGATTTGCACACAATATATCTTTGATATCTTTCCTTGTTATTCCACATAGATAATATCTCATTGTTTTTCTGATTTTCATCTATTATTCATATTTTCAGTCTTTGGCAATTTGCGAAGTAACAATGTCATTGTTTTAATAGCGTTTTAAATTTTCTGGGTAAATAGTAATTTATATTTCTTAGGTTTCTTTGCCCATTCTCAATTTTACAGGTGTAGTCGCTACTATAGTAATATTTTAGATAGTAGGTATTTTAGGCCCTTTGGGCCCTATGGTCGCTGTGGCAGCCAGTGCCTGTGTAATATAAAAGCAGCCACAGACAATACATGAACAAATGCTCATTCCAATAAAACTTTATGTACACAACCGACAGTGGCCCACATGCTTTAGTTTGCAGACTCCTGATCTATTTTTGTTGTTGTTACTATTTGAAGTTTATAAGAGCTCTTTGCAGAGCAGAAAAATTATTTATCCCAGTTAATTGGTAAAAGTGGCCAAATTCTTAATAACTTTATAAAATGTTTTCATATCCAACCCAGCTTTATTTGGTTTGCATATGTGTTAGTCAGCTTTCTGTTTCTGTGACCAAAATACTCAACAAGAATAACTTAGAGGAGGAGAATTTATTTTGACTCATGTGTCCGAGGTTCAGTCCATGCTCTGGGTCAAGTCCATTGTTCTGGGCCCAAGTGAGGCAGGACATCATGGCTGAAGGGTGTGGTGTAGGAAGAGTGCAGCCATCATGGCTGGCCAGGATGCAGAGAGAGGGATGGGGCCACAGGAAGATGCACCCTTCCAAGGCACCCCCTCAGCGATCTATCTCCTCCAGCCATGTCCCACCTGCCTAGAGTTACCACCCAGTATAGGATGAACTGATTAGGTTATAGCTCTCTTTATCCAATCATGTCACTGTTGAGAGCCACAGCGAGTCGGAATGCCCCCTGGCATTTTGCCAGAAGTAAGGGTTGAGAGGCAAGCCATTAAGATGATGCTGGATTGATTCAATTGTATATTAGACCTTTACACCAGTAATAGAGCGGCTCTTGCTGCCTCGGCTACCTGCTACTTTGGAGTTCCCCTTGAGTTCTGGGGGGGGGGGGTGGTTCCAAGTGAATGCACGAGCAGCCCAGGGGAGGGAGTTCCGGTTGGTGGGTGGTGTTGGGGAGTGTTCCCGGGGAGTGTGTGGGGAGTGCTAGTGGAGTTCGGCAATAAAGAGTTGCTGTATTGAACCTACAAGTGCTTCGTGGTGGCTTGGTTATTTGTGCCCAGCCAGACTGCGGCATGTCACCTCTGAACATTCCTGCATTAACATAAGAGCTTTGAGGGGACATCTTATACCCAAACCAAAACAGCTTATGTAAAAAAATTCTTGTCAAAATATTATACCTAGAAGAGTCAAGCATAATTACATATTTTCACCTTCAAGTTCAATTTTTTCTTTTTTTTTTAAGTTCAATTTCTTTTTTTTTAATATTTATTTTTTTAGTTGTAGTTGGACACAATATATTTATTTTATTTGTTTATTTTTATGTGGTGCTAAGGATCGAGCCCAGGGCCTCACATGTGCTAGGCGTGCACTCTACTGCTGAGCCACAACCCCAGTACTCAAGTTCAATTTCAAGTTTAACAAGGTACCACTACCATGAGTTCTAGTTCACGATAAAAGTGGTCTTAGTTTGCTACAGATTTGCATCCATGTGACATCTAAACTTAATTATCTGGCATTTAAGCCCTCTGGCATTGAAAAACCAGCCTCTACCTCAGAGCAAAGCCTGTCCAAGGAAGGGACATGACCTTTGTCCTTGGAAAAACCCACAAAGCACTCCTAGGCATATTCCCACCCTGCTAAATTGTTTATCTACAGGAGAGATCTGCTGCGCCAGGTGTCCCTGACTCAAGTCAGGCTAGGTGGGGATCCATAGCAGCCCCCTAGCAGCCACCAATCAGCATGAGACAGGGAAATACCTGGGATGCCAGATGACCCTCCCAGTAGTTTATGGTGTTGGGAAACCATGTAGTTCAGCATGTACACCCCTCTTGGCTTAAACCAATCAGTTCAAACGAATACCCCTTTTGTACTGACCAATCACCCTTACCCAACTTGTTCCCGCCAGTGAATGTGCTAATCATGTTTTAGAGTTATTATTTGATTTTCCCGTGGTGTGTGATGATTTGCTATGATGTATGTAAAGTCCCTGCCCTCTCCAAAGAAATGTATATAAACTCTGCTTAAATTGTTCTCGGGGCTCTTTGTTCTTTGCTCTTTACCTCTTTGAGGTAGGCTTGAAGCCCCAGCATGCTGGACCCCCAATAAACCCTTTGCTGTTGCATGAGACAGTCTCTTGGTGGTCTTTTCCTCCGAAGTCACCCGACCTTTACAGCATCTAACCCCATGTTCTCTTTCCTGGGTGATCCTGCCAGTCCCTGACACTGAAGCTATTGCCAATTCTCAAACAGGCCCCATACTCTACACTTTTTCTTCTTTGGGAAATGTATGATGACTGATTTTTTCTTTGAGTTTCATATTTCATATATTTTTCCAGTTTTCTAAACTCTTCTTCTTAATCATGACTATGGATTTAATCTCTATTCTCAGCCCATAGTGTACTATGTGGCATATTATGATTCTAAATAAAAGTGTGTTCGACTAAATGAAAAAATATAAATGACAATCACAAAAACCAACAAGATGAAAACAATCCCATTCACTTGACCATTCTGAAATACTAAGAGAATTAGTAGTTACCATGAAAGACTGGGGATGAAACTTACCATGTATCTGCTCCTAGAGTTCTACCAAATAGCATGAATTCAGTTGCTTAGCTCTGTGTGGCTGTATGCGGCTCACCAGGGAGCCTTTGCAAAACATGGGAGGCCACTCAACTCCTATACCGGTGATCTCATAACCAGTTCTAAGTTCTAAAGATGGTCAACATCTCAGATGTATGAAGTGTTGCTTTCTGTCAGAGACTGTTAAAGTAAAACACTCAAGAGCTGTGTCCTAGAATGTGCTTAACACTTGTTAGCGATTATTCTGCATCTACATGATTATAATTTTAAAATTTTCAGGCATCACAACACTTTTTAAAAAGTTTGCTTTTTCTAAAATTCAATTGTTTTCTCCCATCCCCCAAGCAAAGCACAACAACAACAAAAAACAAAAACAAAAACAAAAAACACACAGCATCTTTCCTCTTGGTGGGGCAGGGAGGGGAGAGTGTACTGGGGATTCTCCAGCTCTTTCAGTTTTTTTATTTTGAGACAAGGTCTCACTAAGTTGTATAGGGTGGCCTTGAACTTGCCATCCTCTTGTCTCGGCCTTCTCGTGCCGCTGGGATTACACCGCTTTAATTAAGCGCACAAGAAGAAGCAGTCACAAATAAGATTTAAGACCAGTGGCCAGGCTTCTCCCCTGATCAAAAACATCTTTCCTCTCACTCCCCCTGGCGTCCCATTCACCTTCTATTTTGGCTTGAAATCTTCACCCCTGAGAATCCCCTCACCGACACTTACTCATCCATCGGGGTCCAGTGAGGAGACATTTGGTCCCTTTTAGGTGCTGGTGCTTATTTGAGCAGTTCAAAAACCATCCCACTCTCTTGAGGCTCGGGACGAGGAATTGACTCTCCAGAACCCTTGGGCGAGCGAAGCTGCTGGTTCCCGCGAGCTTGCTACTGTCCCGACTGCCTTTCAGGTGCCGCCCAGGGTGTCGCCATCCCGGTTGGCACTGCACGACCTCGGGATTCCTAACCTGCCTACCCCGTGGATACTCCAAGTCTCACCATTAAAGCCGATGACAGCATCAAGCTCCAACTCTCCCACCTCGGCCTCGGGCGAAATTTCCTCGTTCATCACTGAGAAATCCGCGCTCAGTCTTTTTTCAGCCCCTGCTGGTACAGCGTCTCCTGGTCGTTATGGTAACGGATGCGCGCATGCGCGCCAGGTCCACGCTGGCGCAGAAACTCAAAATTCTGAGTTTTATTTGCTCTCTTGCAAATATACGGAGGGCTTCCTTTTTCTTTCTATTCTCTGGAAATTTGGGAGCTGGGAGCTGGGGCGAGCACTAACTGCACGGAACGAATTCCCCCCATTTCCTTGTAAAAAAGTCTGTGACCTTTTGGGTAACTATATAATTAAGCACCTAATGGCATTTAAAAAATACTTAAATATAGAGTATTTTTGCATCTGATGAGTAGACTTATGCTATAAAATAGTACGCAACTGATACTGCATTGGGCTCCTAGTTTGAAGCAAGTTAAAACAATTCTTTAAGATTTCGTGAAAGTTTATTTGAAGGTAAAACTTACATATCATAAAATTCACCTAACGTGGGTTTTAGTAAATGTATACAGTGTACCTCTATCGCTACGGTCCAGTTTTGTTTTGTTTTGAAAGCAGGATTTAAAACTTCAGGAACAGGAGGCTTGAAGCGCTTTCACCTTCTGGAGGGGGAAATGCTTAGATTCGGTTCAACAACAACTTTAATTGCGTCAAGTAGTTCGTGTCTTTTAGTGGAAAAAAGATTGCTCCAACCTACTGTCCTCACAGGGAATGCTTTTCTTCCCTTTCCCCCACTCCGCCCCCTTTATAGTCTGAGGTGCCAGTGGACGAATTCACTTTGCAAGCTCCAGGCGGTCGCGGGCCGGCGGAACCGCGGAGAGTGAGCCCTACGAGCCGCCGTAGTCAGCTGCTGCGAGCAGGAAGTGTCCGAGCTGCGAGCGGAGGCGTCACGATGGCACCGGACCCCTGGTGAGCCCCGGGTGAGGGCGGCAGTGCTCTGAGGGACCTGGGAGGAGGCCCGGCTTCCAGCGAGCGAGGCAGTTGTTCAACATTGAGGCTGGGAGGCCTGTCCGGGTGAAGAGTAGCAGCGAGGAGGACCCTTCCCCTTCTGAGGGGGACTTAGCTGCATCCCGCCACCCTTGGTCCTTACATGGGTGGCCCTGGAAGGATACGGGGTAGACTTCTGGGATGCTGAGGACTTGAGCCGAATCTTAGTGTATTTCTCCAGCCCTTCTGGGCAGCATCTCGCCGCAGGGATTTCCCGCCCATCCTGGTCGTGGGGCTGACTGGCGCAGACTTCTCTGGACTCCTCCAAAAGTGAGATAGAAATAATCTTTTTTTTTTTTTTTTTGTGGAATGTCAGCCCATCCGCTGAATTCCCTAGTGGAGAAACCAAAGTTTGTAATACATGGTCACCAGCTAGCTAGTAACTAGCCAGAGGTAGATCTTGTGGGCCCTTCAAAAACTTGTAGGAATTTTCGAGGGAAATGATGCACTTGTGATAAGGCATTTTACCCTGTCCCTCGTGTCATGAAGACTTCCGTCAGCAGCTACTTCTGCAGAAAAACAACAGCTAATAAGGATAATTTTTATTTTTTCAGCCACTCAGTCCTGAGGACTGAAGGATGAAAGATACAAGTTGTGATCCCAAGAGACAAATTGATAAACTTAACAGACTTGATCTTTCTCTTTGGTAATTTATAACATTGTAGCACTTTAAAGTTCTTGTTGGAGTGTATCTTATGTTGTTGATTCTCGTATGTATTATTATTAAGATTCACGCCGTGTGCGTAGCAGGAGAATGGATTCCAAAGTCAAAGTCGGAGTTACCTGGAATGTAGATTATCTAGATCAATTGCTGAATTGAACTCTACCTTTTCCACCTAATTTTAACAATTGTGTATACCTCTGGTAGAAAATTTGGAGATTATTAAATATTTGCAGAGAAGAAAATTAATGGCGTTTTAAGCTCTATTATGTGAAAATAGCTGTCATTGATATTTTACATTGAATTTATTACTCTAACCTTTGTACACACACACACACACACACACACACACAAACATATGCTTTACAAAACAAGGAAATTTCTCCATGTCACCAAATATTAAAAATATTTTTTTTTGTAGTAGTAGATAGCATGCCTTTATTTGTTTATTTTACCCAGTGCCTCACACATGCTAGGCAGTACTCTGCCATTGAGCTACAGCCCCAGCACCATCACCAAGCTTTTTTTTAAATTGTCTAAGCTGGCCTTGACCTTGTGATCCCTGCCACAGCCTGCTTCCTGTCTGGGATTATAGGCATGCACCATCAGTGCAGGGCCTGAAATTATTATTTTTATGATGCATATCAGTGATATGAATGATCATTATTTATTTTAGATTTTTGGTCTTGTTTGTTGTAGCTTGCTAGTGCAAACCTGTCCCCCCGCCTTTTTTTCCATCTCTTTTCTTTGGGTTCCCTTTACATAAGTAGAAGCATTGGGTTCAAGATACAAATATTTTTAAGGTTCTTGATCTATCTTGCTAGGTTGCTTTCCATCTAGTGGAGCCAACTTTTAGAACTCAGAGATAAGGAAACCCTTGCCCCCACCCCAGAAAACCAGATCCTACTACAACTTTGCCTTTGTTCTACTGAATGTCATTGACCATTGATGACTTCCTTTCTCCCGAGTTGTGTTCTAATATTTAGAAAATGGAATATAGCAGGTACTATTTTAATGCCTATCAAAGCAAGTGATAAGCTCTGTAATATAAGTAGCAGATGATTACTGACTCTGAACAGGTTCTTGCTGAAGCTTTTAGTTTTATTGTTAGAGCAGCTTATTTGTTGATGACACACTATTTATGGAAAAATTATTTAAACCTTAATAGTTTTATATTCTGCTTGGACTTTTTTTTAATATTGATAGTATGCTGTGGATTTTGTTTTGTTTTTGTTTTTTGTTTTTAAATTGTCATGGAAGGTAAAAGATAAATGAAATAGAATATTGTAATGGGCCCCTTCATACTTATCATCAGATTTCTATAATTATCAATATTCTATCCTTGTTTGATCCCTAGCCTCCATATCACTTTTTATTTTCTAGATATATTTTAAAGTAACTCTTATAACTATATTAATTTAACTGTATATTCAGTGTTTGATAAAAATGAGGACTGGTTCGTAGTCTGGAAACTTCTTTTATGCTTCCATTTTCTTAGCCTATGTTGTGGTATCACCTTCCTCTTATTCACTTAGGCCTGAAAACTAATCATTTACTTTTTCTTCACTCCTCATAACAGTCTCCATTGTTTTTCTTTTCTTTTTTAATGTATCTGCCTCCCCACCCTGTCCCGGACTATTTCTGCTGTAGTCCAGCCCTATGTAGCTCAATACCCTGCAGATTGTATATATTGGTAATGGGATATAGAATTGAATAACCCAAGAAATCTACTGGTCACCTGTCACTACTCTTATGTTCTTTTTTTTTTTTTAAAGAGAGAGAGGAGAGAGAATTTTTTTTGAATATTTTTAGTTTTCAGCTGACACAACATCTTTGTTTATACGTGGTGCTGAGGATTGAACCCGGGCCTCACGCATGCCAGGCGAGCGCGATACCGCTTGAGCCACATCCCCAGCCCAACTCTCATGTTCTTACATTACTATTTATATAAATGGAATTCAGATTAATTTTCCTAAACCAGTACTTGAGGCACTAGTGTGCTTGACACCATGATGAGCTTGCCCATTATCTGTCTAGAGTCCAGTGGCTCCCAAACTTTGCTATATATTGAAATCACCTGGGGAGCTTTTCAGCACTCCCCACGTCCAGGTCAAACCCCATACTAATTTAATCAGTGCTTGTGGATGGGGTGGGAGCTAGGCATTATTTTTGTTGATTTGTTTGCTTGTTTTTTGAAGATTCCCCAATGATTCCAATGTGTAGCAAAGTTTCAGGAGCCACTGCTTTTTGGGGGCTAACTTGAGAACATGAGGATCAAGGGCAAGACACCTGGGAGTTTGTCCTACCTGTGTGACCTTCAACATTTCACATATCTTTAAGGCCTCTATTTATGTGTAAAAGTGTCCCCTATGGATCTAAAATCCCCTTGTAAGTCAAAACTTATTAGATTAGTGTTCCAGGTCTGCAGAAACTTAATTTCTTGTCTTTACTGTTTTATATTGTACTCTCTTAGGGCCACTACTTGACCAAATATGCGTGTTTTCTTCCTTTGATGTTTGCTTGCTTCGTGTACTTTTTACCATGTCTAGAATGTGTTCCTCACTCCTGTCTGAACAAGAGGCCTGCATAAACCTTGACGTCAGCCCATTGTGTCCTTCTGTGGCCCAGCCTGTCTGAGTGCTTCAGTCAACAGTAATTTCTCCCATCTTCCAGCTCCTGAAATGCTTCATTTAAACCTTACATTTGGCAGAATTTTGTTATGGAGTTTGACATGTTTGGTCTGAGACCACAGAACCAGATCTAAGCTCCTCTTGTCATAGATGGTAATATGGAAGAAACCAGGTAAAATGTGGCAAAGCTCAGACCAGGACCCAATTTTCCCTATTAATTATATGTTATCTTACATTACTTGCTCTTTTTTCATACACATATACATCTTAATAAATATAAGTTTCATATGTGAATGAATATATATATGAATGATGATACTTTAGGGTTAGTGACTGAAGATCCTGCCTCCTAGGATCCTTATGAAATTGATAACATAAAGTTCTCAGCATAGGACCTGGCTCTGATTAGGTACTTAGCTGTTAGCTATTGCTATAATTACCATGGTAAGACTCTTAAGGGAAGCAATTGGAGCATCTTTTTTTTCATTCAAAAAAATTACTTATAAGGTTCCTGCCATGTATAGGTGATATGTGGGAGTTGGGAGATTTTTAAGAAATAGACTGATTCTTAAGCAAAAATTGTGACGTTAGGGCCAATAGCAGTCTTCAATATTTTGTAATGGCCAGTACTGGAAAATAACATTTGTCATATAAGTACACCACAATCCGCTTTTAGAAACAGAAAGTGAAGTAGGGAAAATGAAATGTATATGCATGCTTATTTTTTGCAAAACAGAAAGTAGAAGTGCTATAATAGAGGGAGAAAACCAGGGGCTATTGGGAGTTCACTGTGAATCCCAACACTGTCAAATAGCAGGTAGGTCTGTAAATATTTTGAGAGAATTCTGGCAGGCTGAGATGTCAAGTGGACATGTGTCCCATGTTATCAAAGTGTTGTTGCAGGATATATAGTACCTGCTGTTCCTGGACAGTGAAGCTCTTCCTTAAGCAGATCTCCATGACTAGCTTCTTACCTTGCCTAGGGTCACCTGGTCTAAAGTGGCACCTGACCATCTGTATGTCCCTTCATTCTGCTTTCTTTTTCTTCTTAGCACATGTGCATATGTATGTATGTATTTTTACCATTCTCCCTCTCTGGACTGTACATGACTTGAAAGCAGGAATTTTGTTCTCAGCTCTACTGTTCATTCATAGTGCGTGGAACTGTGCTTAGTACAGCACAGGATATACTAGAAATGTTTGTTGTGTTTTACAAATGAATGTCTTCAAATGCTCAATCATCTGAAGAATGAGCTGGTTTAAGAGCTGAGCCTCTGGAACCAGAGAATCTTGGTTTGCAGCTCTCATTCCCACATGAGCAAGTCCTTCTACCTCTTTGTGCCTTTTTCTTGTGTGTAAATGGATGTGGTAATTGTATGCAATGCGGGTACCCAATGTGATTGTGTGAATCAATGAGTTTTTACAAATGAAGCATTCAGAATGATGCCTGGTGCATTGTAAGTACCATTGAATACATGTTACTCTTACAGGTTCTGTTTATTGTCTTCCCTTCCTGTTTGAACTTGTGACTAGAATTAAAAACTCAACTTTGACATTGTAGAAGTTTCTTTTAAAGAACCTTAAGCATTTTCCTTTTTGTATGACCTCAATACAGGTTCTCCACATACGATTCTACCTGCCAAATTGCCCAAGAAATTGCTGAGAAAATTCAACAACGAAATCAGTATGAAAGAAGAGGTGAAAAGACATCTAAGGTAACACCAGGAGGGAATTAGTATTAAAGTGATTTGTTTGAGCTTTGATGCCTGAAAACCTTCCTATATCTAAAGGTGTGTGTGTGTGTGTGTGTGTGTGTGTGTGTGTGTGTAAATCTTTGAAATTTGTTTTAATATGTTGCAGACTTTTTTCTCCACCTGCTAAATTATGAATCTTCTCCAAAATATGAAATATTTCTTATTTCTCTCACTGAACTTTTATACACCTGCAGTGTTCCTGGGCCTTCTGTTGTTTGTATTATTGATGCAGTTGGTAACTGCCAGCATCATACTCAGGGTTTTTTTTTAATAATGACTTCATATCCTTTATTATACATAGTCATGACTTTTCTTATTCTCCTTCATTTCTCCTTCTCTCAAAGTAATTTTGTGACACATCATTTAAAAAATTTTTTGTGCTTTTTCTCAATTACCAGTGCCTTTCCAATAAAATAATTCCATGGGATTTTGAATAGATATGTAACATGTTTATAGATTAAACTGAGGAAGATTTACATTTTTACAATAATGTTTCCTTTATTTATATGACAGGCACTGAGTTGTATATTGTTTAGATTTTGTTGGTATATGTTAATGGAATTTTTTTTTTAATTTTCATTTTTTGGTACTGGAGATTGAACTTAGGGACACTCAACCACTGAGTCATATCTCCAGCCCTTTTTTGTATTTTATTTAGAGACGAGGTCTCCCTGAGTTGCTTAGTGCCTCGCTAAGTTGTTGAGGCTGGCTTTGAACTCATGATCCTCCTGCTCAGACTCCCAAGATGCTGGGATTATAGGCATGTGCCACTGTACCCAGTTTAGAGACATATGGCTATATACTCTTTCATCTCTTGAATGATTTTAATCTTTAATTCTTTAGAGTCTTCAGAGATGTGGTTGTGTTTGTTGTGTGGGTGTGTGCGAATGTTTTGAGACAGGGTCTTGGTGTGTTGTGCAGGCTTGTCTCAAACTCCTGGGTCAAGTGATCCTTTGGCCTCAGCCTCCCTCAGGTGCAAGCCATTGTGCTCAGTTTGTTGTGCTTTTTTTTTGTGTTGCTCTTTACTCTTTATTTTTAATATTTAATTTTTAGTTGTAGTTGGACACAATACCTTTATTTCACTTATTTATTTTTATGTGGTGCTGAGGATCTAACCGAGGATCGAACCCAGGGTCTCACACGTGCAAGATGAGCGCTCTACCGCTGAGCCACAACCCCGGCCCTCTTTACTCTTTAAATGAGAACCCTTGGGCTGGGGATGTGGCTCAAGCGGTAGCGCGCTCGCTTGGCATGAGTGCGGCCCGGGTTCAATCCTCAGCACCACATACAAACAAAGATGTTGTGTCCGCCGATAACTAAAAAATAAATATTAAAAAAAAATTCTCTCTCTCTCCTCTCTCTCTCTCTTTAAAAAAAAAAATAAATAAATGAGAACCCTTCATTCCTTGGCTTTCCCCGATAAGTATTGTGGGTGGTTCTTCCTTGGTTTCCAGAGGTTTTAGAATAAGGTTACACTTTTCCTTGGCTGCTGATACCTTGGAGGATTGCTTGATGTGTATCCCTTAGCCAGCCTCCTACTATGTCCTTGCTATTCTAATAAAGGGGCACTGGCTTTCCCCTAATTTGTGTAATTCCTACTTTGACAAGGTAGTGAATGAAACCTGTGGTATTCTGCCTTTTAAAATCATCTCTGATTTCATGCATGGTTGAATTTGTTTTCATTTAAATGAGCAGCTTTGTTTTTCACCTTTCCAAACTCCAGAGAGCTCTCTTCCCACCCCTGCTTCATCTTTTAATGTAGTGCTTTAGAGTCAAAACAAAAATTTCCTCTGAGTTTTTAGAATGATTGGAGAAAATTCACATAGTCCTGGAAAAAGAGTCCTGTGTGGTTAGCATTCCTCTAGTATGAAAAGAACACATTGCTATAAACTATTCATATGGTTTGAAAATATACCAGTGTGTTCACAGTCTGGTCAGTATGGTAGTGGACTTGATGCCATGTCATTTGAAGCATGGTTGAGGGAACTGTTGGATGTTTGCTGTTGAATGAAAACATTTGGGAACACAGTTTCCTGCATGACTCCAGGGTAGATCAATAGGATTAATGGGTAGAAGCTCAGAGGACAGAATTCAACTGAGCGTGAGGGCAAACTGATGGTTTCTAGTCAATGTCCACGTTTAGGTATGACCCCGTAGTCACTGGGGCAGGCTGTAGGGCTGATAAGAACCTCAGGTGAGGTGGCTAGACAAGGTGAACTTTGAGACTCCTCAGAATCCTGAGTTTGTCACTAGGAGGCTAAAGATCTCTTCTAGCCCTTCCTTGATTGAAATGTAATCTGTAAAAAAAGCCAAGTTTACATGATTTAAGTTAGTAGATTCTACACCTCTGGACTAGAATACTTAGGATGTGTTCTTTTCTTTTCAGCTTACGGTGACAATCAGAACTTTGTTGCAGAATCTGAAGGAAAAGATCGCCCTTTTGAAGGACTTATTGCTCAGAGCTGTGTCAACACATCAGATGTATCCATGTAAACATTTCCACCTCTTTTCTAGAGTGGGAGGAAAAGCAGTCTTATTTTAAGAATGGAAGGAATCTGAGTCTGGGCTACCCAGATTTTTCCACAGCTTGAGGAGGACCTGATTTTCACACTGTTGCCTAAAATCTTGATTTTTGCTTTAAGTATCTGTTACATGTTTTACAGTAAATATGCCAGCAAGGCAAGATCTGCCAAAGTAAAAGAATTAACTTGTTTGGGTGTGACCTTTATAGGGCAGGAAGCTAATACTTTCCATCAGTGTTATATTTATAGAGCCCTGCATTGCTCTCTGTCCACTGCTTTGAGGATGGCCAGCCCCTGTTCCAACAGCAAAATGTCCATGACAGTCCTAAGCTTTGATTCTGTTTCTAGGATTTCCAGATTTTGTAATGATCCATTTCTTTCTGGAGAGGCCAGTACCAGTAGAGAACATACATCTTTTTTATTTTTAACTGTTCATATGGATTATTGAGATGTGACTTGTTTGCAATATTATTTTTCCAGGGGCACAGATACTGCCCCCAGTTTGGGAGTTTTGGGGGCAGAGAGTAATGGGAACTTGCTTTAAAGCAAGTTGGGCCATCATCTTAATCTCCCAACTGTCAAGTGTGAAAACCTTTTTTAGTAATTCAGAATCTGATCTGTGTAGAAAAATATAGTGACCTGTTACCTAAATGAACCCTTTAAACCCAAGTTTATATTGGTATGGAAACTAACATCAAATGGTCTTCTTTCATTTTTCTAAATTGTGAGTAATTTATACCAGCAATCCCAACATTTAGTATTGACTTTGAATGTGTCGAATTCAATATGGGGAAATGTAGAAATATAACTTTTTAGGTAAAGCAATTGAAGGTGTTTTAAAAAATATTCTCCCAAGTGTAACTCATTTTATATTACCAGGAAGGTTGATTTAGATTAGTTGCATGGTTTTCCAGGTATGCAATTATTATTTTTTTTTTATTCAAAACATTACAAAGATTTCAGAATCACATCGGTTAGGTATGCAATTATTAATCCACTAAGTTTTCAAATAAAAGTTTGATTTCAGTCAACAGTTGGGACTTTGTTTTTCACATAATTGAAATATTCTGATACACTGAGTTTGTAATTTACCCTCCATCTGGTATCATTTGTTACTGCCCAATTAGTCTATTGTACCAGGAGCTTTTACTTTACCCAAATCAACAAGTCTAAATATGTAGACCTCAATTAGTTTCAGACAGGCAGAGAGATTTCCTCTACTAAATACTGGGAAGTCTGCACATGGGGTCAAGTTCTGCAAACTCATTTTAGTGTTATCAAAAACACATACATGAGAAAGGTAACTAAATATTGTTTCATGGTATAATATTAGTACTTACATATTTGTTAGCCTCCATTAAGATAAGTAATTAGTGTTCATCTTATTTATATGCTAAGCCTACAGGGCAAGAGAAGTATATGAATTAAGAACTCTTACTTTTTCCTATTAATAATGTCTGCTAGCTATTAATTAGAGAATAGTAAGTATGCCACAGTAATAGTTGACTTTGTTCTCCTAAATACTTATAGTCTGACCATCTGCTTAAATCTCTTAGATTTTTACTTTTGTGATAATCTCAGAATTACCTCCTAATTATTGAATTAAGAACTGAGCTTTAAAAGCAGCATGAACAGAGCTGTTTAAAACATTACAAACATATTTAGGGACTTTAACACGAATAATCCAGAGTTTCCTGGGAGAAATAAAAAGCTCATCTGAAATATAATACCTTTCTTAAGAATTCTATTTTTTTTTCAAATAATTCTCTATTGTAACTAGCCAGCCTTGCAGGGGTGGCATGCAGATAACCCACCGCATGGGGGCGCTCCTAAACCTCTGTCTTTTCAGGGAGCCCATTTCTCTTTTGGTATAAGGGAAAGGAGGTAGCTTCTGTATTATGATAGCGACTTTTTAATTCTCCTTCTGCTCCTCAGTCTTTCCATTTGCTTACCTGCTTCTTCTTAAATATTTTAAATATTATGGCAGTTATCCTCCAAATTTAAGATATATCAGATAGCAATTTGTCATTCCTAATAGCCTTATATTATTGGTTTGTTTTGGTGAGTCCTTCTCTTCTTTACAAAAAGGGTAATGAGTTGGGTCAAACTTTGCCCCTTCAATCACTGATACAGTTGGAAAGGAAAAGTAGCATTCTTACAGAGGAGTTTTTACACTGTGGGGAAGTATCTTTGAGAACTTTTAATAATTCCCTCCACAGCTGGGAAATAGAAGAGCCAGATTTAAACACAAGGCTGTCTGGCCCCAAAATAAGTCATTTAAAGCTGAATTCTACTTTAGTAGAAATAATACAGTTAACTGTCACCTGGCATGTATTCAACTAGAATTCTCTATTAATTGGCATGTTGCTGTAGTGCCAAGACAAATCATTTTTATAATGCAAACTCTCAAGAACCTTGTTAATCATCAGAAAGATTATGCAGTGTTCACTGTGGTTTATTAGGTATATACTTTATGGTGTTGTAATTCCTGGAAAAATTTTTGGCTATAAATCACCAATAGAGTGACTTTTTAATCCCTTTTGGGGGGCCCAATTAAGGTTGGGTGACTTTGTAAATGTGAATATTTAAATATCACATATCTTTTTTGTGCTGGGTAGTTAAGAGTTTATGGTACTTTGCTTAATAAATTAATGACTTTCTGCATTATGGAGTTTTATAGAGAATACTAGGAATTGCTGGAAAGATAAGTCCTATGAAAATGCTTTCAAAACAGTTCATGGAGTTTAGGCATGAGATGTTGTGCTCTTTCCCAAAGAAGTATTTTTCTCCCAGGAAGAATGAATGTGAAATTAAAATAAAAGTTCTATGCTTTTGAATCTGTTAGTTTACCACTAATAAGCCAAAATCCTGCAGCCAGAGAGTTTAAAATCGCTGGAAAATATTGGCTTCTAGTCACAGTGCTGCTTTGAGATGGGGATTATAATGGCCTCACCGTTGAGAGAAGGTGCATGCTGCGGGAGGCTACATGTGGAATTTTAGGTATACCCAAAATATCCTTAGAACTTGCTTGACATGAAGCTTGTCCTTTTGTTAGTTTTTCAAAGACAGCACCTTTTTGCCTCTTTAAAAAGAATAAAAATAATCTCTTTACAAAGTGTTCAATATCAGAAGGTATTTTGGTGCCTTAGGAGAAGGCCTGGGGAAATAATTTTTTTAAAAACCTATAAATAACTTTTCTCTATATTTTAGGGAAAAGGATAGGTAGATAGAAAGTGGCCATCACTGTGTAATAATGTGAATGATTGTAGGCATGGAGAGGCTAGCTGCCTCAATTCTAGAAGTATCCCCGGTGGCTATAGGGGAGGCAAGGTTCTTAAATATTGTCTGGGACAAGTTTTCACAGCTACCTGGGAGCTTGAGACAAATAAGGAGGAGATAGTATGTATATATGTAGAAATTTTCTGGCCTATAGTTAGTTACTTGTTTTTTTCTAGTTTTTATTTGATTTTTTTTTGGGGGGGGTGCAAAAATCCTATACATATATGGCAAGATGTATAATTGGTAATTCTAAATTAGTACTTCCCCTATCTCTGATTTGTCTGGAAATATTACTGGCCCATGAATCTGAAATAGGTGTAGTGGGAACAACACTGGCTTTGGAATTAGAACTCAGACTAACGACCACTTACCTGAGACCACACAGCAGTTCAGTCTTTCTGAGTCTTAGTTGCATTATCAATAAAGTAGGAGTAATCTTACTTTGCAAAGTTGCTATGAAAGTTGGAGAAAGTATTTTTAAAGAACTTCTATGGATTAGCCCTCTGTGTGGTGCATGTTGAATAAAAGTTAGTCATCAACACTTAGCAACTGTAACCTTAACTGCCTTGTGCCTTATTTTTCCCATGTATGAGATAGGGAGGGTAAAAATTTACGTCATTTGTAGGATTGTTGTGAGGGTTTGAGTATATGCCCAAGAGGTGCTTTACATATAGTAAGTCCTTCTTGAGGATTACCTCTATTTATTATTATATCATTATTGTAAAGATTATTGCTGCCATTGAGAATTTGCATCTAGTCCTTCCTTTTTGAATTTATAATCAGGTAAGTTGGTTTTATTAAAGCACACAAATGATGATGGTATTAAATTCGTTCTTGCAAAATGTGATCAGTTCTTTGAGGAAGGTAAGGACTTGACTTGGTACATAATAGGTATTTAGTGAAGTTGGTTGACTTTAAAAAAGAAAGTGAGCCATTAAAGTCCTCTGGTCTCACAAACCTTAAACTGTCTCCTTGCAACCTCTTCTGTTATGGTATGGAGAAGTAATTATGTGCACCCTTCTTCCTTCTCTAGGGCAATTTATCTACAAAGTAAGACGTACCTAAATTCATTCATTCTCTCTCTCTTTCTCTCTCTCTCTCTCTCTCTCTCTCTCTCTCTCTTTCTTGTAGGTGGACACAATACCTTTATTTTTATTTATTTGTATGTGGCACTGAGGATTGAACCTAGTGCCTCACACGTGCTAGGTGAGCACTCTACCACTGAGCTACAACCCCAGCTCCAAGACTTACCTAAATTCTTACGTCTTTCTCTAAGGCTTTTTTTTTTTTTTTTTTTTTAAGTTGCAGTCTTTTTTTTTTTTAAATTTTTTATACCTTTTTATTTTATTTATTTTTTATGTGGTGGTGCTGAGGATCGAACCCAGGGCCTTGCACGTGCTAGGTGAGCACTCTACTGCTGAGCCACAACCCTGGCCCCTTCCACTAAGTTTTAAGAAAACTCAGGAGCTGAGTTGAAATGGGTTGATGTGTGGCGGGGATCCAGAGACCTGTCCACTCCACTGCATCTATGGGTCAGACCAGGCTGTAGCCCAGAAGCTGGGCTTAAGCACACTGGGATTGGCTATTGGTAATGTGAAATCAGGATCTAATTTCCTTTACAGCTTACATTTCCATGAATTGCCTAGAATTATATTGAAAATCAACTGTGAGCCAGTGACAAAGTACCATATAGTTATTTTTCTTTGACTATTCTTTGAATTTCTTCCTTGTTTATTCACCAAGTTGATGGGAGAGGTCTTCAGCACCAGCCACTGACTATATGTCTTATTTTCTACTTATCCTTATTTCCATAGGCACACCCTTGTCCCCACTCCCCTACTCTACCCAACTGTCATAGGTATGTCCACATATATGCAGTGTACATTATTACCTGATTCTGTGATCTCTTATTAACATTCTATTTAGTGTCTAGTGTAGATGGTCTGTTAATTTAGTCTTCCATGTCCCCTCACCCCAACTCCTATGGCCTGTTCTCTCAATATATTAAAACAAAACATAAAAGAAGCAGAGTGTTCCTAATGGGATAGTTTTCCCAGATTTACAGAGAGTCTCTGGGAATATTCTAGTTAGTATTACAGGTTGAGTGTCCCTTATCCATCCCATGCATTTAGAATTTTTTCAGATTGTGGAATATTTACATATGCATAATAAAATATCTGGCATGTGACCTAAGTCTAAGCACAAAATTTATTTGTTTCATATACACCTTATGTATATAGGCGGATTGTAATTTTATACAAGCAATATTTTTAATAATTTTGTACATGAAACAAAATTTCCCAGGATCGAATTTTCCACCTGTGGCATTCATATAGGTATTCAAAAAGTTATAGATTTTGGAGCATCTCAGATTTTGAATTTTTGGATTAGGGGTGCTCAACTTGTACCAGTACTGTTTTTTTTCAGGCTTCTAAGAGGTGGTAAAGAGAAGTGGCAGTGCTGGCAGCCCCAGGATGCTGTAACCTCTGGAATTTTGGTGCTCAGCATGATGTGATGCAGAAGGCCCTGACCAAGGGCAGAAAGAGCTGGACTCTAACCCAGCTTTGCCATTAACCATCAGAGCAGCTTAGCCATGCTGGGCCTTAATTTCCTGTCAGAAAAATGAATTAAATTAGGGGATCTCAAAAGCCTCTTCCTTCATCAAATATCTGTGATTCTCTTCTTCACTCTCTAACCTACAAAAGTAATTAACAAATTTAATACCTTTGAAAGTGATCTTCTTTAGTTGTTGATTCATTCTAAACTTTATTTTGTTTATACATGCAGTCCTGGGGATTGATCCCAGGGGTGCTCTAGCACGGAACTACATCCCCAGCCCTTTTCATTTTTATTTTGAGACAGGGACTTTCTAAGTTGCCCAGGCTGGCCTTGAACTTGAGATCCTCCTGCTTCAGCATCCTGGGTAGCTGGGATTATAGATGTGCACCACAGCATCTGGCTTAACATTAATTTAATTCTGTAACTATTATTTTTAAAATATTAAGGATTACCTTGAATTGCTTTTATTACAGAAAGTACTTTCTACCTGTAGCTATACATTTTATGAGTGACTCCTTTCTCTTCCACTTCCATATCCTGCCACATCTCATTCTTCATAGTTAACAATGTTGATGATTAGTACTTCTTATCCAGACTTTTCTAGGCATGAAATATGTACATATAAATATAAAATTCTTTTGATGAGGAAAGGATCATATTGTACAGTTGGTTCTGAAACTTTTGTTTTTATTAATAAGCCCATAGCAGAGTCACATAGTACAAAACAGTGTTCAGTCTCCCTTATCTCTGAATTGTCAGTTTCCCTTCCTTAGAGTTATTTGTATGTATTTTTAGAAATTTTTGGTCTATGTACAAACATATATATTTATCTGATCTTTTTTTATTAACAAAGTGGGAGCATACAATTCTCCATTTAGCTCCTTGTTGCTGTTACTGCTATTTGCCTCCCCTTCTTGGTTTAATACTGAATTTTGGAGCTTATTCCATGTCACATAGTGTGTATGAATGCTTGTAAGTGCTCAAAAGTGTTAATTGCCATTACTATCAGTACATAAGCAGTTTTCCTATTCCTTTTTTTTTTTAGTCTGTAAAACCTTTTGCATAGATGCCCTAGTTCCTTATTGGTGAACTTTTAGGATACTTCTAATTTTGAGCCATTATAAATGATAGTGAAGTGAACATCTTTTCTCCAAAGTCCTGGTATGGAGTTTGAATGTATCTGCAAGAAAAATTCCTGTTAAAGGATTTACCTCTTTTTTTTTTTTTAGCTGGGTGCAGTGGCACACGCCTGTAATCTCAGCAACTCAGAAGACTGAGCAGGAGGATCACAAGTTCAAAACCAACCTTAGCAACTTAGCAAGACCCTGTCTCAACATAAAAATTCATAAGGGCTGGGGATATAGTTCAGTGGTAGAGCGCCCCTAGGTTCAATCTCCAAAACTGCAAAAAAAAAAAAAAAAAAAAAAAAAGAAGAAGTACCCTTTAAATTTTAAATTTTGTTAGCTATATAGAAGGCAGTTTGGCAGTTGGTTGAACCTGTGTACATCCCCACAGTGAATTTAAGAGAATTCCTGGGTCCTTGGCCCTTTCCAAAATTTTCTTGAATATAGCGTATAAGACAAGGCTGAATAATATTAGAATATAGTTAGTAGTTAACACAATTTAAAATTCTCATTTTGCCTTATCTAATTCTTGTCACGGCTTCTGTTACTTCTTTAATTTATGTGGAGCTTGTTTTAGATAGAAAAGCCTTCTGCTTTACTGCCAGTTTGCCATTAATTTGAAAGACATGGATATTCTTGACATTGCATTAACCAAAAAGATGATATTTGGCCTTTTTATTAATACAGAAAAATATTTAAGGTCATTGTTTTTGAGGTACTGGGGATTGAATTCAGGGGTGCTCTGCTACTGAGCCACATCTCTCTCCCTTTTTATTTTTTAAAATTTTATGAAATTATAATTACACACTTGAAATAGATTTCAAATCTCTTCATTTTCTTTTTTTTTTAAGAGAGAGAAAGAGAGAGAGAATTTTAATATTTATTTTTTAGTTCTTGGCGGACACAACATCTTTGTTTGTATGTGGTGCTGAGGATCGAACCCGGGCCGCACGCATGCCAGGCGAGTGCGCTACCACTTGAGCCACATCCCTAGCCCTTATTTTTTATTTTGAGGCAAGCTCTTGCTGAGCTGCCCAGGCTGGCCTGGAACTTGTGATCCTCCTGCCTCAGCCTCCTGAGTTGCTGGGATTACTGGCGTGTGCCACTCTGCCTGGTTATAAGATCACTGTTTCTTTATAATTGCTAGTTCATGGTTTCCAAGATGGAATACTTAGTGACTGTCATCAAGTAGGAAATGGCAAAGTAATGGTATTGATCTGACCCAGGATAGTGTGGCATTCTGGAATGTTAAGATAATTCATTTATTATTCTTTTTAAAATATCTAAAGCCATTAACAGTGCTCAGCTACTGTTTGGGGAATTTGTGATTTTTCAGGCAACCGTTGTTGGGGAAATTTCTGCCTGGGTTTGTTTACCAGCCAGTTGATGTACAAAATGAGCAACAGGATTTATAGATTCCTTGGGCTATAGTTTTCCCATCCAGGCAATGATGATGCTATTACTTGATTCTGTCAATTCCTTGGAAACTTTTAGGCCAGAATGCAATGTTTTTTAGCCTTTTTAAAGAAGAAAAGTGTTTATAAATCCAAAGCATCAGTTTCATTAATGTCTGACTATTATTACTAGGACTAGGGACTTGTGACCAGTGCTGTTTTGAATCACCAGCCTTCCAAGTCTAATAAAAGAAAGATCACAATCAGGCATAGTGGTGCTTACCTCTAATCCCAACAACTCTGGAGGCTGAGGAAGGAGGATTGCAGGTTTGAGGCCAGCCTGGGCTATTAGTGAGATCCTGTCTCAAAATAAAAGATAAAAAGTGCTGGGGATATAGCTCAGTGGTAGAGCACCCCTGGGTTCAATCCCCAGTACTCCCCACATACCAAAAACAAGAACAAAACAAAAAAGCCCAAAACCCCAATCCAAAGTCCACTTGATAAAAAATGTAAAATCCAATTAAAATCTGGATTGAGGTGTGTTTGTTTTTTGTGTCCAGTGCCAGCTATCTCCTTGTGCAGAAGTGTTAACCTCTGCCATCAAGAAAGAGAGTAGAGAAAGCTTTCTTCTTCAATATTTCCTTTACTTTGTTTTTCATAATACATCCCCCCACACACTTACCCACACACCCTTAAGCCTAGCAGAACTTGTGTGATTTGTTTCAAGAAAACTAGTATGTGGATTTAGGGGCTGAGGGTATAGCTCAGTTGTAGAGTGCATGCTTAGCACCATTCAGGAGGTCCTGGATTGAATCCCCAGCACCAAAACCCAAAATTTTTGGATTAGGTTCTGATTTGTTATCGTTATTTTTTTTTAATTTTTTGTATTTATAGATGGACAGCTTATTTTATTTGCTTATTTTTGTATGCAGTGCTAAGGATCGAACCTAGGGGTTCACATATGTTAGGCAAGCACTCTGCCACTGAGCCCCAGCCCTTATTGTTGTTATTATTTTTTAACCATCACTTATGAAATTGTTCTGGAAAGCTGGGCATGGTGACCCACACCTGTAATCCCAGGTACTCTGGAGGCTGAGGTAGGAGGATCACAAGTTCCAGGGCAGCCTAGGCAACTTTGCAGGACCCTGCCTCAAAATAATAAATAAAAAGGGCTGAGGATGTAGCTCAGTATAGAATACTCCTGGGTTCAATCCCCAGTACCAATAAATAAATAAGAATAGTGCTGAAAAATGTAACAGATGATCTGGTGTTACAGATAGAAAGAGACCCCCCCCCAAGACCAAAATAACTGTTCAAGATCATAGACAGTGGACAAAACAGGACTAAAACTATAGTCTTTTAAACTCCTACTTGAGTATGCTTACTAGAATTTCTTTGTAATTTTCCTTGAAGATCATGTAATATAAATGAACAAGGAATTGATGGTGACAATTTTTGCAGCAAATTATTCCACACAGTGGTACTTTAAAATCTATTTTCCAGGTCTACTACTAAGTGTCAAAAAGTAGGCAGTTCAAAACGTGGTATCTTGGAGCACCCCCTCATCCAGTTTGATCCTAGTTGGGGGTCAAACCCAGGCATCCCACATGCTAGGCAAGTACTCTACCACTGAACCCTATCCCCACCCCTATCTTACACCCCTGAACACTAACATCTAAAACTCAAAACCTAAAGAATCACTGAACCAGACTGTCCTGTTGACAGATCACCAGGACGAAAATATTTACCTTGTATATTTCTCAGTGCAAGAATTTATGTAGTGATATAATGATCTATGTCAGCATTTATACATTCCTTTGCAATAGTGCTGGCAAGGTCATTTACCTGGAGGATCTGTGGAGTTGAAGGTCAGAGCAGGAGAAGCTGAACAACAGGTTCTCTTCTAGATAGTAGTGTTTGGAGTGTAAGAGCTGCTGGTGATTTGAATAGGTCATTTTATAACATAATAGGTAAAATCAGGTAACCCATACACCACTGGACCTTAACAAGGTATCTGCAGAACACAACTGGAAGGGGATCGAAGACAGAACCTACTGGATGATCTTGTAACGCGCGAGAGACTACTTCTGGCATCCTTTAAGAATGAGGGTGCAGAGCCAGACCTAATCAGGTATGATATTTTCTTTACAGGAATTACTTGGCTGGTGCAGATTTACTTGCTGTTATTACAACTGTTTCTTGAATGGTTTCAGATCTTTATAAAATTTTTTTGGTTCATTTGTAGTATTTGACTAAATTTCTATTCAGTTTAGTTTTTATTTTCTAGATTTAGTAAACTTGGTATGTTCAGCAGCATCCCATATTGGGTGGATGAGAATCACCTGAGATTTTTCATCACACTCAGGTAGAATACAGTGTCAGAAAATTTGATTTGCATTCTTTGCTTGAGTTTTCTGCATTGTTAGCTGCCTATAAACTCCTGAAGTCATTACTTATCAGTGTGGGGAAATGAGTTTTGTTTTTAAATTGGCATTGAAAAAAAATGTGTCTAATAAGACTGTAGTCTAGGACTCACGGAGGTAGGGGAGTGAGTAGGTTGGATTCTTTCCCTGGCTCTTTGCCACGGAGTGATTCACACTCTTAAGAGCTCACAGCTGCTCAGAACTGAGCCCTATTGGAAGACCCCGAGAAGGGTCTAATTTTCAAGGCTACGGTTAATGAGCCATAAATTGTTACCTCTTAGCAGTTGGCCTCCCCTCTGCTTCTAGAACTCTCTTAACTTCATTGTGGAAACCATCCCAGAAGGGTATGTGTCCACTGTGGAGAGGCAGCTAGTTTCTGCTTAGTTCCTAGTAGGAATAATAAGTTTCCTGAGGGCAGTGGTGTTGTGTTTTATTTATTTATTTGGTACTGGGGATTGAACCCAGAAGCACTTTATCACTGAGCTACATCCCCAATCCTTTTTTTTTTTTAATTTTTATTTTTTAGTTTGATACAGTATTGTTAATTAATTAATTTATTTTTATGTGATGCTGAGGATTGAACCCCACAGGCCTCACCTACCGCTAAGCCACAACCCCAGCTCCCCCAATCCTTTTTGAGACAGGGTCTCTGTAAGTTAGTGAGTCTGGCCTTGAACTTGTGATCCTCCTGCCTCAGCCTCCTGAGTCTCCGAAATTATAGATATGCACCTCTGTGCCTGGCTCAGGGCAATGTTTTTTGACCCTAGCCTCACAGTACCAGGCTCCACCCCAGCTCAGGCCCAGTAGGTGGGGTGGGTGGGGTGTCTCAGGTGATTCTCATAAGCATCCAGGATTATAAAACCTGCCCTAGGACTAAGAGAAGAAGATCCAACACGTTCTTTCCCACCGGTCCCAGGCGTCCTAGGAGGAGGCAGTTCAAGGTTTTCAGAAAAGAAGGAGTTGTGCTCCTCTCTTGGTAGTGTCCTAGGAGACCACAGTCTGTGGTGGGCTGACTGACTGTGGCTCGTGATAGTCTCTGCAGTGTTCAGGCTCATGGATGCAGGGTGAAGTGAGTGGATGACGACGGTGATCCTGGCTGACGAATAGAACAGGTGAGCAGAGGAGCCAAGAGGGGCATTACACTGAAGGAAGAGGTCTGTTTAGTTAAGAAATGAATAGATGCATTCTGTCATTGTGTCTAACAAATTAGAAAAAATCAGTTAAAAAAAAGAAATCAGATTAGGTAAATATATTTTCAACAATAAAACTAAAGTAAAAAATTAATAGAGGCATGCTGGGGGGGGGACATGTTTCACAGGGGAGAAGGGGTCAAGAAGAGAGAAAAGATGGTCAGAAGGGAGAGAAAGCATTTAAATAACCATACTTGGTCATGGCAGAGGTGAGCATGATAAATTGTTAGCATTTGGTGAGAGTTTGTTAGGGGTTGGGGTGCGGGGGTGGTGATGGGGGCAGAAAGAGTCCGTTAGGCACCAGACTCCATTTATTGCTCTTCATTAACTGTAATTTAATGATGTTGAAGGGGCCAGCTTGAGAATTAGCTGACCCTAGCCTTGCACTACCAGGGGGAGAGGGTTCCTGGGGGTTGTTTGTTTGCAGAGCTGGGGGTAGAATCCAGGACCTCGCACATGCTAGACAAGTACTCTTCACTGAGCTATGTCTGCTGTTTTAAATTTTGAGACAGGGCCTCAATAAATTGTTATGGCTGCCCTTAAACTTGTGATCCTCCTGCCTCAGCCTCCGGAGTAGCTGGGATTTCAGTTGTGTGCCACCGGTCCAGCCCTTATGGTTTTTGTTCAGTTGTTGTTTTGGTCCCCTCTTTCCTGTCTGTTCTCTCTCCCCTCATTTCTCTTGTGATCTCTGTGTCCTTGCTATTCCAAGTGGGGCCTGCAGAGGAGCAGCATCAGCGTCACTTAGAGGCTTGTTAGACATTCAGAAACCAACACCCCAGCCCAGGCCTGCTGAATCAAAATCTGTATTTTAACAAGATCATCAGACGACTGAAGACAATGCTATAATTTGAGAAATACTCTTTGTATTGTTTGTAGCACTCTGCATCAGAATTACTAAAGGGCTTACCAAAAACAGAAGGAGACAGAGAAATACTAGTGTCTGGACCGTATACTTGGCAAGTCTGACCAGTCATCTTGGGGTAGGGCCTGGCTAGCAGTAAGCCTGGAGGATGCTCCCCAGGTGAGTCTAATAGGTAGCAGGTGAGAGCCGCTGTCTCCTTTCGTGGCCCAGTATAAAGATCTCAGTAGTCTACACCTGCTGTTGGTTTTCTGCATGCCAGGCATTACGCTTAGTCTTTCATGTGCGTTTGCTCAGGAGATCTTCACAATATACTACTTTACGGAAAAGAAAGTAAGGCTCAGAAGGTTTAATTCTAAATTTCATTGCACCATACAAGGAGCTGAACTAGGCTTCAGAAGGACTCATCTTTGTAGCTTAGTTGTTCCCCAATCATTTGGGCCTCAGAATCATTGACCTTAAATTGGGGTATGTGTTCTGCCCATTTTTCATCATTGTTTGCCATGTTAAGCGGTGATTGCTATGTTAAGGGCTGCAGGCTTTAAAACCCTTATATATACAAGGTGACATTACTGCAGCATTGTGTCTCCCCCAGGTGAGGAGGGTGCTCACGTTGCTTCCTTACAGTGGAGACCTTCTGTCCTGTTACCCCAAATGCTCTGCAGGTTCCTGACCTCCTCCATCAGTCTTGGTCCATGTGCTGCACCTGATGCTCTGCCCGCCCATCTCCCCTTCCAAATCTTGTTTGTTCTGTGTCCTCTTTAATCAGTGCTCAGCTTGCTGCCTATTGTCCTTTTAGCCAATCTCACATTAATTTGGCTGTGGAATTAGTGTCTGGCAGTGACTTGTCTTATGGAGGTATTTTAACCAAAGCCTACTTGAATCCTAGAATTTAAACTGAAATAAATTAATTGGTGGGAGAATTTGGGGGAAATTGGCACATCAGTAGCAGAGATGGATTTTTTTGTTGGTTGGTTTTTTGGACGGAGGCCTTCTGAAGTTCTCTTAAATCCTACCACTAGGATGCCCCTGCTCTTCAGTGCATGTAGCTGATACAAACGGAGGCCAAAGCTGTTACTAATTGGTTTGCTGGTGAATGGTCGGGGTGACTTGGGGGCAGAGAGATCAGACTGAGAAAATGTGAAGCAAAGATAAGTGAAGTCCTGAGCATTGGAATAACTAAGGTAACTGGCCAGACTTATGTACATGCTCTCAACATGAAACTGAGGGATGTATGTATATATACTTGTCTTTTTCATTTAGGAATAACTCTAGAATAATTCAGAATAAGCTTTCAGAAGAATTTTGTTTAAAAAGTATGTAAGCATTTCGGAGGAGAAATGATTACTGAGGAATGATGGGGAGGAGGTGCTAATGGACATGACAGATGGTGATGATCCATTCCACATGGCATTCACTGTGGCCAACAGGAAGACAATATTGTGACAAATAGATATCAGCCACCAAGAAGAAACAAAATCATTGCAGGTTTTTTTTGTTTTTTTTTTTTTTTAAAAAAAGAGAATGGCAGATGGCCCGGAAGGTGAATTCCTCTTCACCTCCACTGGTGAATTCTTATTGGGCTAAGATTGCTTTAGACTACTGCATCCATCCCAACAGGAATATGTCTGCAGATACTTGTCCAAAAAGTGCAATAGACATTCCAAAGGAGTCAAAACAATAAGGAAATGAATACTAGGTAGAACCACTCTGAAATAACTGCAGGAAAAAGTTCCAGGGAACCTTGTAGAAGGATTACAAAAATGTGCACTGCAGTTGCATTGATCCAGCTGATCAGGGAGGACAGCACCATCACTGACTTCAGACCAGCAATAAGTGTAACCATGATATGCATGAATGAGGCCAAGATAGTTCCGCTTAGATTCAGTGTTTGCTGGTCTTTGATTTCTTTCACCTGCTTATGTCAAAGTGTTATTTTTGCTTTTTTTTCCTCATCCTTGACTTCTCATACCTAATCATCATTTTGCTTAGACTGAGCTTCAGCTCTGAGCGTGTGGATTCAGTCATAGACATGACCAGTTTCCGCTCATAATTTGACCATATGTTCTGGCCTCCTGATTGTAGGGTTGCCCACTCATTTCTAATACCAACCGTTAGGACTTTTCAATCCCTGGAGAAACTCCATCCCCTTTTTTTGCCAGTTGATTTCTCGGGTGTTTCCAGTGGCTCTCAAAGATTTTTCTGAGTTCTTCTTACAGTTGATTCCTAGGGCTCCTCCAACATTTTTGTTTACTTCTGAAATTCTTGATATTAGGAGGTCAGTTTGGTTACTTTGTCACTTTGGGATGGGCCAGGAGCACATATGTTTCTCCTAGGCCATGACTGCAGAAACACAGTGGCCAGAAGGCCTTGTCAGAACTTGAAAATGTTACTTACTCATCCTGTGATACATTTTGTTGCTAGTGCTGCATTGACAAAGAACTGGGGTTAATCTGCTAACCAATGTTTCAGAGCCCTATAATATTTACCAGCAATACCTCAAAATCAGTTGCTCTACCAGAGCTCACTTGGAACCCCATGAGCCCCTCTGCCTTCCTAGAGCTCCCTACCTCAGTTTCCCCCTTTCCTATTTGCAACTCTTTCCCTCCTCATCCTCATGCTCGAGAGTCCTCCCACCTGGCTCTTCTCTCTTTTTTGCTCTTCCTCCTCAGATGTGGCCTTATTAAGGGGAGAAGAGTATTGTCAAACTTCGGTTTGGATTAGCATTTTCTTTAGACATTAATGTGCCAATCACATGACTGAATGTGTAGCTGTCATGTGATAGAATCTTCATTTTACCTTAGGATTACTGGTCATTATTCTAGAGCAGTAATCCTTGGTCCGAATAAGCAATGGTTGACTAATTTAGGGCATTTGGCAACTCGTTAAACAAGTCTCTGTGCAACAATGTCTCTTAGAAGAAGATAAGCCCTGACTCATAAAGCAGTGACACAGCTTCTGATTTAAAAGCCCACTGCCCTTTATATTTGAGAGCATTGCTAAGTCTTACAATTAGTTAAATCTTTGTAAAGAGAAAGAAAAATCATTGCATACTCCACTGCTCTGCGACCATCTCAAAGATTATGTGATTAACTCAGCTGCAGTGGGTGGCTAATTGGCTAAGCTTTAATCTTCACACCACCAACCACCTAGAGGATTATAGGGAAGAGGAAATTATTTAGGGTTTTAGATAGTAGTTATATGTCAGGAAGAATGTTAAGAGGACCAGTTGCAAAAATCAGTGAAACGTCCACATTTTCTTAGAGTACATCCTTCATTTCCAATATATATTTCTTTCTTAAGCTTCTGAAAAAAAACCATGGTATATCTAATGTCTGTTTCCTATCACCATATGGGTGGGCCTGATGGGCAAAAGAAAAATTTACATGAAATCTTACGTGAAAAATACCCCTTCCTCCTCTTAAACCATTGAGTTTTTTAGTTCAACACTTGGCTTATAAGGAGGATTTGTCTGAGAATAACTGAATTTCCTAAAGAATCATTGATTTATACTTTGTTCTCTAATGTTATTAACCCACGACTAACATACTCTCCTAGAAGCAGGAAGTTGCTGAGGAATTACACTGGCATCATGAGCCAGCTCATTGAGACGATAAGTCATAAATATTTGTTGCTTTTATTTATGCCCAGAAATATGGTAACTCCTAGTTTTTCTGACATGAATGTGCTGAGATTTGTAACGTTTTGTTTCCCTCTGTTTGAAAAAGTTCAAGGATGCTTGGGCCAAAGAGATATTAAGGACACTAGAGGAATATTAATGAAGTTAATTAATGCCTGTTAATTTAATAAAGCAAGAATGTAGTGGTAAAACCTTCTTAAATAGTTGTCTGTTGGGTGCCTACTGTGCTGGAAATGTGGTGTCAAAAAGCCAAATAGCAAAACACCTACATTTAGCAACTAAGCTGAGTTGCCCATCTTGGTTATCCATACATACAGTGATGTGGAATATACAGTGGAATGAAATAAAAAATATTAAATCAGTAAGTAAATTCAGGAGAAAAGCATGTTGTGCTTTGAGAGAGTATCAGTGGGAAACCTGTTTTGCTAGGGAGGCCCCATGGTTTAATACTGAATCATTTTTCTTTTTTGACAAGTGTATATTTTGTATCTCTTTTTTTTTTTTTTTGGTACTTGGGATTGAACTCAAAGGCACTCGACCACTGAGTCACATCCCAGCCCTATTTTTGTATTTTATTTAGAAACGGGGTCTTGCTGAGTTGCTTAGGGCCTCGCTGTTGCTGAAGTTGGCTTTGAATTCTTGATCCTCCTGACTCGGCCTCCCAAGTCACTTGGATTACAGGAGTGTGCCACCACACTCTACTTGTATGTTGTATCTTTTTATATATAATTTTTTAGTTGTAGCTGGACACAGTACCTTTATTTTTATGTGGTGCTGAGGATTGAACCCAGGGCCTTGCATGAGCTAGGCAAGTGCTCTACTGCTGAGCCACAACTCCAGCCCTGTATTTTGTATCTTGATCAAAATTTTCCATAACTGGGGCAAAGATCAAAGTCTACACACTGCCAAATGAGTTTTTAATGAACGGACATTGTTCTACTTTCTTCTGTGTCTCCCATCATGCCCAACAGAGAGTTAGGTATGTAGAAGGCAAAGTTTTGCTGATTGAAAGGTTGACTGGGTCGGGATGTAGTAGGTTGTGCTGTGATACCTAAACAGACCTGGGAATGTCGGGCTTTTAATACATGAAAGCTTTCTTTCCTGCCTTGTGTTAGGTCTGGCAGTTCTCTTGGAAGGTGTGACTCAGATTCCCGTTGTTTCCATCTTAAGGCTGTGCAGTCATGACACATGAACTCCATGTTTCCCCTGATTGGAGCAGAGAAGGAATGTGGAGAACTCACCCTCTTGCATGCTTTGGCCTGGAGGTTTCTTACATTCAACCCATTGACGAGTCATGTGGCTCCGACTAGTGAGAGAGGCTGGAGACTATAATCCCTTTCTGTGCTCAAGAAGCAACTGAAATGGGACATGCACCTTTGTCTCTGCCTCACTTTTTGAGTAATTTAAGGGAGAGATAAGTCACTCTGGTATAGTCTTGCTGCCTTCTCAGTCAAGAAGATTAGAATTGGAAGTTAATAGAAACACACGAGGTGGGATTTGTTCGTTTATAATGCCTGATGTCATCTCGAAGAGGTCAGTTAGGGAAGGGAAACAAAACAAACATCACACCACGATGAAATGAGTGTGAACAGGTGTGTAAATGTATTGTTTCTGTGGCAGTTGGAGGAGTACTAAGTACAGGGTCTGAGTAGAGAAGATGGTACTTATCGTACTGCTCACCCCAACAATTAAGTGGGTGCCTGGGTTTAGGTCACTATAGTAATATACACTGCCCTCCACCACAAGGGACACGCAATGCTGTGATTACATCCTGTGTAATAAATTCCTAGTTAAAGCAGGGAAAGAGTTGATGAATTTACCAGCCCACTGATGCCACCCAGGATCCGGGTTCTTTTCTCCTTGTTTCTTTGGTACTAAACCCGGGGACACTTTACCACGGAGCTATATCCCCAACCCCTCTTATTTTTTCATTTTGAAGCAGGGTCTTGCTCAGTTGCCAAGACTGTCCTGGAACCTGCAACCCTCCGGTCTGTCTCTGGAGTGGATGGGATCACAAGTGTGTGCCACTGCACCAGCCCAGGATCCTGGTTCTTGGCACTCTTCATTCTGCTTTCCTCAGAATGTTGGCTTTCTCTTCAGACTGACTCCTCTTCTGGTCTCAGAATAGCTGTAACAGCCTGAAGGCACCGTACAAGCAGAGGAAGGGGATATTTTATATAAGTGAGATACTCGTGTGGCTAAGAAATCTAAAAAGCACTTAACAGGATTCACTGAAGACCCTATCATTGTCCCTTATTCCTCAACACAGTTGTTACTGTTCATTTTTAGTACATCCTCCTTCCAGGGTTCTCTTAAGCATTTACCAACAAATACAAATATATTTTTTATCTTACTCCATCTTTCACACAAGTGCTAGCATGCTCTGTGCCATTCTACAGCCTTCTGTCACCTGGTCAATATCTTGGGAGATTTTCCCATTCAGGACATAGTTTTGTGATTTTATAGGGTTAGAATATTTCATTGTATACACATACCATAATTAACTAGTTTATTAATAGATAGGTTTGTTCTCGGTCTTTCTATTATAGAATCATAGTGTAAGATTTTGCACATCTCTAGATCCTCAGAAGTAGGATGACTGGGTAAGATGTGTGTGCATTTGTTATTTAGATAGCATTTGGCAAGTTGCCTTTCAGAGGGCTAGAAACGATTTAGATTTGTGCCAACAATTTCTGTGAGTGCTTGTTTCCTTGTGGTTTTCCCCAAGGAGAGCTATTAAACTTCCATATCCTTACTCCAAACTAATATATAATGATAGTTTCGTTATGGTAATATTACTACATACACTTATGGTGAATTAAGGTTACAAAGTAATTCTTCTGTTTTTCCTAGTACTTTCATTTTATAATTATAATATTTTATCCATTTAGAATCTGACAAGGAATATAAATTCCACTTTTTTCCTTTCCTTGCTACCTTATTTTTGTCTTATTATTTTTTTTTATCAAATAGGTCATCTCATTTTCAAATTTGAGATTCTGGCTTTATCATATAATACATTCCTGTGTACTTTCTGGACTTCGATGTGTTGGTTCTTATATGTTAGTACCTTGTTTTATAAAAATATCAAGTCTTTCAGTTTCAGTACATGATAGAGCTAGTCTTCTATCATTAAACATCTTTTTAAGCATTTCAGTATTTTTTAATGAACTCTATAGTCAGCTGACTCAATTCCAAAATAGGAGAAACAATTTTTTAAATTGGGATTGTGCTGGGTGTGGTGGTGCATGCCTGTAATCCCAGCAGCTTAGGAGGCTGAGACAGGAGGATGGCAAGTTCAAAGCCAGCTTTAGCAAAGGCAAGGTGCTAAGCAACTCAGTGAGACCCTGTCTCTAAATAAAATACAACATAGGGCTGGGGATGTGGCTCAGTGGTTGAGTGCCCCTAAGTTCAATCCTGTGTTTAAAAAAAAATGAGATTATATTAAATCTTAAAATCCCTTATGTTATTTTCCTATCTAAGAACATGGGATCTAACCCCCACATGTTATTTGTTCATGCTGTCTATTAGTAGTGTGTTCTTCAAATAAGTTTAACACATTAAATTTATTCCTGATTATTTCTTCCATAATGCTTTTTGATTATTTGTATGAAAGCTTTTTTGCTGATGTCTGTTATTAATATTAAAGCCATTTTTAAAATTCTCTGAATGTCCTTTTCTGTTGGTTCTCTTGTATTTTCAAATCATTTTTTAAGAGGAATGAAGCACTTCCCAGAAGCTTCCCAGTTGACTTTGGCTCAAAATAGAAGTAGACTAAGTTGTATCATATGACCGTGTTATACCAGAAACCATGAGGGTGTGGGGTTGCTGTGAGTAGCTTGATTTATACTGGATAGATGTTTTCCTGAACTGAAAACCAGGATGGGGCCATGCTTTCTCGGTGGAGGAGGCTTCTGTGGGTGGAGGCTTTGATAGAGGGAGAGAAGAAACCTAAGTCTGCTGGGTGGGTGAGCTGCAGTGGCTACATCAGACCTGCTCCACAGCTCTCTTACCAATAGCTCTCTTTATCTTGAAATTTTTTGAAGAAACAGTAACTCAAAAGTTCAATTCTTTGACCTTAGTAAGAAGCTTCTTGTCCTGCTACTTTGCCTATTCCTGAAATCCCAAAGTAGTAGCAGCTCAATGACCTTTTCAATAATTTATGTAAGCTCAAGTAGAAACTAGATTGTGGCTTTTCCTCTCCAGTTCACTTTTTTTAAGATGCTGGGGTGTATACCTATCACCATCCTCCAAAAGAGGTAAAGGAGGAGTATTGAAGTTTGACCAGTTGTAACAGTACCAGATTTACAGTTTGATCGATCTGGTTTCTTCTGCAGATAATCTTGTGTATTGTTGTTAATTCCCATTTGATTCCATTTTAAGAAGTAATAGCTTCTGATCTTCACATTGGGGAGAAATGTCACAGGTTAGTTTGGTATATGAAGTGATAGTATGACAACAGGAGTAGTATTTGAAATAGGGACTGACATGAAAAAGCTGCCATATATTAACTGGCATTAGCCATACCATATGGTTCTATCATATGACAAACTTATAATTTTTTTGTGTTTTGGTTCAGAGGATTAAACCCAGGAGTGCTTAATTATTGAGCCACCCCTCTCCCCTTTTAAAACAGGGTCTCACTAAATTTCTTAAGGCCTTGCTAAGTTGTTGAGGCTGGCCTCGAACTTGTAGTCCTCCTGTCTCGGCCTTTGAACTTGCTGGGGTTATAGGCATGCTTCACCACACCTGGCTCTTTCTTCCTTTCTCTTTTCTCTCCCTCTGTCCTTCCCCCTTCCTTTCTCCCTCTCAGAGCTGGGGATCAATCCCAGGGCCTTGTGCATGGTAGGAAACTGCTCTACCCCAGTTCTATGTTTCTTCTTGGTAGAAGAGATTATTAGGCCAAAATGTTGACACTGGAATGAATATGGTTTCCCATTGGTTTATGGGAACTAATGGAATAGATTATGTTTTTGAAGAATATCTTGAAAATATAAATTTATTTTTAAAGTAGCATATTCTGTTTTAAAAAGTCAACTTACAAATGAGAATCGATGAAAGTGGAGATTCCGCTCCCTGTTCTGACATGCAGCTTCCCATTGCCTTTCCAGAGGCAGCCATTTTTTTCCCATTCATGCACAAAAAATTTATTGTGCATCATCTCCACACCAAGAGATCTGTTCAGAGCAGGGAATAGGCCTGGCCCCTGCCTTTCCCTAGTTGAGAATGGATCTGCCACCAGTGCGTCATGGAGGGGTCATGGGCAAGGCCAGCCAGTGATCCCTCAGCCCTGGGGACTGGCTACAGCACTTTGCTTGATTTATCCTGTGTGTCCTCAGATCATAGCATTTTTTTCTGGGGCTGTGACCTGGAAATGGTCGAGAAATAGGGGTTTGAATGCTAATTCACAATGAGGGGGAGGCACTAAGGAAGAATAGGGTCTCTTTAGGTAGAGGAGAGTAAAAGGACGGGAGGGAACATAGAGGTAGGAAGAAGAGCAGCATGAAACAGGCATTATCTTATGTACATATATGACCGTGTGACTGATGTGATTCTACAACATGTATAATCAAAAATGAAAAATTATACCCTACTTATGTATGATACATCAAAGTGCATAAATGCATTCTACTGTCATGTATAACTAATTAAAACAAATTTTAAAAATTTATAAAGGAAGCCACTTTTAATAGTTATTTGTGTATCCTGCCAAAGAGATTCTGTGTATACTAAGATACAGTTGTCTTCAGTCTCATCTTTTTAAATTTTAATATGAATTATAATACATTATTTTGTACCTTTTTTATGCTCAAAATATATCTTGGAGATAATGCAATAGAATGCTTTACCTGGTTAACTATCTTTCACTGAGAACTTGGCAAAGTAGTAGTTGAAGTTTTGGGGGTATATATGTACTTATGAGACTGGTTATTGCTTGAAGGGGTCTCAGTAGGCATTTAGTCTGGATTGTTCCTGCCCCCCCTCCAGAGGATAGAAGGGAGCTTTATTAGCAGGTTGTCTTTTAGTTGGAGACCAGCTATAAGGAGATCATTTGGATGGTTGATCAAGCAAAGGAAACCAAAGGCCTTCAAATCTGAACAAATATTAGTCATCGTAACTGTATGTCACCCATCAAGTCAACGGAGATACCCAGCTATTACCTCAGGAAATAGAAGAACACATAGCCTGTCTGCAGGTGGTGAGCAGAAGCAACCTGGAAGCTTCTCTCCTGAGAAGGTATTAAGAGCCAGGCAACAAACAAATCATTTAAAAAAATTTTTAAAAAGATTCTATTAATTGTATTTAAAGTGACATGGAATATTTAGGAATAAGTTAAAGGAGATCTTTAGACTGAAAACCATGAAGCATTATTTAGAGAAGCTAAAATAAACCTAATAGAAGATTATACCCCTATAAATCAGAGATGAGAAGATTCAATATTGTAAAGGTGTCAGTTCTCTCTGAATTGGTTTGTTGATACAGTGCAATCCCATTTACAGTCCCCAGTTGGGTTTTAGTTTGTCATTCGAGAAGTTGATTATATCTACAGCTTACAAGGCAGTGCAAACAGACGAGAAGAGCTGAGGCCGTTTTGAACAAAAAAGGTTGGAAGATCCCCCTTATCTGTTAAGATGTCATAAAGCTGAGTGCCATGTTGGTACAAGGACGGATAATCCAGTAGAACAAAATAGAGACTTCAGAATCTGTCCCCCACACGTATTGACAACTGATTTATGACAAAAGTGACAGTGAATGCAATGGAGAAGGTAGTCTTACCAATAAATGGTATTAGGTCAACTGGATGTCCATATGAAAAATTGTCTTGCTTCCTGCTGTCACTCTACCTAAAAAAACAAATTACAAAAGTATTGTCGTTCTAAAAGAGAAAGGTCAAAGAAGAGAGCTTTTAGAAGAAAATGTAGAAGAATGTCTTTATGACCTTGGGATAGGCAAAGATTTCCTTAACAGCTCACCAGAAAGTGGAAATAATGAACTGGACTTGATTCAAATGAGAAATGCTGTTTACTAAACATACTATGAAGAGCAAAGACAAGCCACAGAATGGAAATCTGTATTAGCAGGGCATATGTCTGACACAGGAAATATATCCAGGATGTGAAGAACCCCTATAAATCAAGTAAAAGGCAGACACCCCACTAGAGAAAATTGACAGAGGACTTAAACTTCATAAAAGAGGATATCCAATAGCTAATGAACAGAGAAAAGGTTTTCATCTTTACTAGTCATCAGGAAATTGAAAGCTAAAACCACAATATCATACCATTATACCTGTAAGAAGGGCTAAAATAAGATGACGGGCATAACAAATATTCTAGAATGTGGTCTGGAGTTCTCCTATCCTACTGGTATACTCTTTGGGAAACTTTATATTAGAACAGAACTGTACAAAAGACAAGAATATTTATAGGAGTGCTGATCTTAATAGTCCCACCTGGAAACCACCCAGTGACCTCCACAGCATAAGGGGCAAATACGTTAGGGCGTGTGCATACCCTGATGCTGCACAGCAAGTGAGAATGAACAGTTTTCAACTCTACACCACACTGTGGATGGATCTCACAAACATCATGTTGAGTGAAATAAACCAGACATGAGTGCTAACTGTATGAATGCCATTGCTGTAAAAACAAAGTTTATTCATGATGCTATAAATCATAAAAGTGGTTCCCTTTGGGGGAAGTAGTGAATAGAAGGGGATGCAGGGGGCTTCTCAGGTTCTGGTAATGCTCGATTTCTTGCCCTGGGTAGTGGTTTACTGGAGGTATTCACTTGGTAAGTTATCGTTGAGCTTTAAGCTTGTGACATTTTTCTTTTTATATGTTCTACTTGAATTTAAAAATATGCTTTTAAGTAAAAATGTATGTACATTTATATGATACATATACATTTGTTCTGCACATATATATTTGTATGTGTATGTAATTACATATTGTACGTGTAAGTGCACTCATAGGCGCACATGCCTGTTAATGTATGCACACTCTGAGAGCTATGTCCTGTACAGACCACAAGATGGAGCTATAAGTCAATAGAAAGGAAACAACTTCCCAGTTGCTAAGTTTTGGAAAAGTTAAATTTTTTCCTTGAAAGCAAGGAGATAATGCTAAGATTGCTCATTCTTCCTAACTTTAGGAAAGGACTTGTCTTTTACCTCTCGGTTGTCTTTGAACTTTCCCCCCACCCCTTGTCCTTGTAACTGCAACCCTGTTTGCCATTTTAATACATCATCTTTTCTTTTCTTTTCTTTTTTTTTTTTTTTAAAGAGAGAGAGAGGTAGAGAGAGAGAATTTTAATATTTATTTTTTAGTTATCAGCAGGCACAACATCTTTGTTTGTATGTGGTGCTGAGGATCGAACCTGGGCCGCACGCATTCCAGGCGAGCGCGCTACCGCTTGAGCCACATCCCCAGCCCACATCATCTTTTATCACTATCTAGACTGTGCCTCATCCCTAATCTCTCTACATTCTTTTTTTCTTCTTTCTTATTTTTCTCTTACCTTTTACTTTCATATATATACACTTTTTCATTGCTCTTTCTCCCTGAAAAATTTGCTTGATTTTTGGCATTTCGTGATTTGTAGTTTGTGGGTTTTTTCCCCCCCCTTCTTGATTTAAAAATGGATGTCATGGAGCCCCCACTTCCCTCAGGATTGAAATAAATAGGGGAGGGGAGATTGAAACTGAGAGCTTCTGAACTTTCTCACATGGAGAATAAAACTACCCCCACCCCACACTGGGCTGCCCCTATGCATTCCCCGGCCAGCACAGTCTAGCTGAATCCACACATGTACATCACCTGTTTTTTGTTTCTGTAAATTGTAACTGCTTCTGTGGGCCTGGGGGAGAAGCGTCTAGAATGCTTTCTCTCTACTTGGATCAAACTGCATAAAATTAATTTTTCCTTTTAAAAAGGGATGTTTTTAATGTTTTTAATGTTTTCACATAAGTTGTATTTTTTTAATTTATTTTTTAAAGTGATAGATAAAAATTGTACATATTAATGGAGAACCATGTAACGTTCAATACATGTATATATTGCTTATTGCTGTGATTTTTCTATTCTGTTATATTCCCTTCCTCTTCTCTCTCCTCTTCTCTCCTCTCAATAGAGCTGACCAAATCCATAGATCTGACAAATTATTTTCCATAGCTGTTATTCTGCAATATAAATATGCAGTCATTTTTCCAGTTACTCTCCATTTTATGGATGTTGGGTCATTTGGTTTTTGCCATTACACAATGCTGAGGTAAATACCCCAGGGACTATGGCCTCTCTTCCCATTGGACAGAGTCCTTAAAGTAGGATTATTGGACATAAGGAATGGATGTTCAGAATTTGACAGGAACAGTCATGTGTGCATCTTAAAATTTGCAGTATTTTGGGTTCCTCCAGTAATATAAGGGGGAGCCAACGTTTTGGTACTGGGGATTGAACCTAGAGGCACTTAACCACTGAGCCACATCCTGGGCCCTTTTTATTTTTATTTGGAGTTGCTTAGGGCCTGGCTGAGTTGCTGAGGCTAGCCTTGAACTTGTGATCCTCCTGCCGCGGCCTCATGAGTCACTGGGATTACAGAAATGTCCCTCACCGCACACAGCCCAGCGAGAGAGCCCATTTCCTGACACCTTGGCCTTGGTGTTGATGAGCTTGGTGGGTTTTGCCATTTTTAATCCTCTTGGGTGAAAATGATGCCCATTTTGAATTTCAGTATTTTAGTACTGGTATAATTGTGACTTCGGTATGGAAAATAAAAAGTTTCCCTGTCCCTGCATGAATTGACTTTAAGTTATACAAATCATTTGTGAGTTTAAAAAAGGGAGAAAATTATGTCCACTTATAAGCAGGAAGAAAAAGGGGTTACTTTTACTGTATTTGACTTTAAAAAAAACTTGTTTAATACTCTCTAACTTGTGTTTTTTTCTAAATATTTATTTTTTTTTAGTTTTTAGGTGAACAAAATATCTTTATTTTTTTAGGTGGTGTTGAAGATCGAACACAGTGCCTCACGCATGCCAGGAGGGCGCGCTACCACTTGAGCCACATCCCCAGTCCCCCCTTTTATTTTGTATTAGGGATTGAACCCAGGGGCACTTTACTACTGAGCTATAGGCCCAGCTCCCCCCCTTTTTAAAAAAAATTTTGAGACGGGGTCTAACTAAGTTGTTGAGGCTGACATCTATTCTGTGATCCTCTTGCCTCAGCCTCTGAAGTTGCTGGAATTACAGGCATGCGCCACTTGCCTGGATCCTATCTGTGCTTTTAAAAATGAAAAATGGGGCTGGGGATGTGGCTCAAGTGGTAGCACGCTCGCCTGGCATGCACAGGGTGCTGGGTGCTGGATTTGATCCTCAACACCACATAAAAATAAAATAAAGATGTTGTGTCCACTGAAAACTGAAAAAAAGTATTAAAAAAATTATTAAAAAAAAAACCTAAAAATGAAGATATGTAAATTCATATTCTTTATTCACAAGAGTTTTCTACTTCTCCCTTCCCCTCTTCTCTATTTAACGAGCACTTTCATATGTCTTATATCATTTGACCCTCATAGTAATCTTCAGAAATAAGCAGTTTGATAGATGAGGAGGCCAATTCATAACAGTTAAATCATTGTGTTTAGGCTGAATCAATGGCAGAGATCTAGAGCTTAAAGTCTTGTTGTCCTTTGCCTTAGGTGTTGTCTCTTAGGCCTTTTCTCTTTTGCTTTTGGTTTCCTACCACAGTTCCTTTTTAGAGGTCCTCACTTGTCCGTTTCTTACTGATTTTGAGTACTTTGTCCTTTTTCCTGTTCACTTGACCTACAAGAAGCATTATCCCGTACTAGATTTTTAAGCAGTGTATTGCTTGCTTTGCATCGTGAGAGTCAGTGGAAGGAACAAAAGATGGAGTATGAGAAAGCCTAGGTTGGAGTTTGACTCTTTCATTTTATATAAGACAAAGATAATGACAACTTTTCCAAATATTATACAGTTCAAGTGAGAAGAATGTATGTGAAGATTCTTTATCAACTCGAAAGTGCTTTATAAGCATGAATGAATACTTGTTGTCACTGATTTTAGCAGGAAATATATAGGTGGCATGCCATCTGTGGAAGTCTTTCTCTCTCGCACAGAACATGTAGAGGTCTCTAAGAATAGTGAATTTGAAGTGCAAAATTGGGGTAAGGGCTATACATGGTCTAGATTAGAAAAAAAAAGAAATCAATTTAAGGGAAAGGGGGTTGAGAAGATGTGGAAGAAACAAGACTTGAGATAGCCCTGGTAAAATGTGTAGAATTTGAACAAATGTATTTTTTCCTCTTATGTACTTTTCTTGAATCCTACACTTTCTAGAGCAATAGCTTCCTTACTAAATTTGCAGTTTGGCATCCTGCTGGTTGCATAAAAGTCATCTGAGATCTTACAAATTTCCTGGATTCTGTCCCCAGAGGAAAAGATGCTATGGTTAATCATGTGGGTGTCCATCTCAATCATTTGCGTTTTTCAATATGATTTAGATGAATTGATACAATGAAAAGCAAGGTTATTGAGGTGGAAATAATGTCTATCTAGGCAGTCCTTGGCTTTTCTGCATCTTGAATATACATATACATTGTTCATTGGTACCCTTAAATAGTCTTTTAATACCAGATTTGGATTTTTTTCTTCATCAGTTGAAGAACCCAAAATTCCACTATTGGTGGCACTGTCTGCCAGCCAGTGAGTGACTTTGCTACCCTCACATCTTGGTCCATAGAACAGTGTTACTTTGCATACTTGAAATTTTTATTGTATTTTATCTTTATAAAATAACTTAGATTGGAAGCACATGCTAAGGGGAAGACATTAGTGTCAAGACGAAATTGGAACTCATTAGACATGTCAAATGCCTACATGCAAATTATAAGTTGTGTTCCTCAATTGGACACTTACTGGATTTGTCGTTTCACAGTGTTTGTGAAGAGCCAATGAAGGCAGAGCAGAGTTGTTATTGAGGACAGGGTCCAGAAGGCTAGCTCTAAGAACAGAAGTTCCCTTATCCTATATGAGCTTGTTGACTTTTGCACAGTCTGTTTCTAAGCATGTTTTCAAGGGTGCCTTGGGTAATAATAAAGTACAAAGCTGCTTGCAATAAAAGTTGACCATTGGATGGTTGTAGCTGAACCTGAACCATCAACCAGCAGATGGCTCTCTGTCACCATAAGGTTTAGCAGAGCAGTCACTTCAGCTCTTGGAATTCTTAGGTGTTTTGTACATCAGGCCTCCTTATCCCTCTTCTACCTTTTAGGTACCCATGGCAATCAAACACTTAAAGTAAGAAAAGTGTCTTTTTGGTTTTACTTGGTTTTAAATTTCTTAGATTACCCTGAGGAATAGTGGTTTCAGATTTCTGAAGTTTGGGTTGGGGACCAAAATAATGACTTCTGATGACCTTTTCTACCCTACATTTCTATTCTATGAACTCTTTTATTAAGGTTTTTATTAACAGTAAAAAAAAAAAGACAGGAAGAAATAGGGTGGAATATTGGATTGAAAGATGTTAACAGTCTAGTAGATACGGCTACAAGCAACCATGCATCCACAGGTCATGCTCTTGAAGGAACATTCTTACTTTGGAGTTGTTATTAGGTACTATAGTGAAATTTGAAAGATGATGAAAAACTTCCCTTTTTCCAAATTGTGTTAACTCCCCCAAGTTACCCGGGTAAATTTGGCTAGCAATGCATAACTCTCCTCCTTTAAAAACAATTTTTGTTTAAAATTTGAAAACCTAATGAAAATGTTTTTCTAAGTTCTATGGTGTAATTTCCTTGGATAAGGAAAATATTTTCCTTGTTTAAGTTCTTATTTGCCCTGGATTGATACTCTGGATTAATTGAAGCGAAGATTATTTTCTTAAATTAACAAAATTATTTTGAGAATTTTCTTTGCATTATGCACAATGTTGGGCATTTTTTTTTTGTCCTTAGAGTGTCAGCTTCATGAGGTCAGGCATCTATCACTCTTGTTCACTTCCAAGTCCCTGAGATGAGCGCCTGATACATTAAGTGTACTCTGTATTTGTTGGATGGTTGGAGGGATAGATGGACGGGTTATAAAAATATAATAGGATGGAGTATTGGACTGAAAGAAGTTAACAGTCTATAAATATGGCTACAGATACTCACATACCCATAGAGCATGAGCTTCAAGGAGGAGTGTTATTTTGGGGCTGTTTATTAGGAACTGTGCTGATGCTTGAAAGTAATGAGAAATTTCCCTTCCTATGTTGTGTCCATTCCCTCCAACTGGCCAGATCTGGAAATCTCTATTTCTATATCCAGTCTACTCACCAGTACTTGTGGAATTTCCCTTTGAATCAGTATGTTAATTGTCCCTTTCTCTGTGTTCCTTGGTGTCCTTTCCTTTGTCTAGACCCCATTGCTGCCCACCTACATCACTGCATAGCCTTCAGCCTCCTCCCCACTGCAGCCTCTCTTCAGAGTAATCCATCTGCGTCCTGTTGCCAGACTTTGTCTCTAAAGAATTTATGTCAAAGAATCTATTTCTGATTGAAATTTGAGCCTCGGTGCATCTTTATGTTCACAGAACGAAACTACACAAAAAGTTTTGAAAAAGGAATCGCCTTTAAATACCATAGTAGCATTTTCACATCTATAGGCAAGTCTAGTTATGAAACTTTGCAGACTCGATTCAATTCACTGACACCTTAGAAATAGCTTTACTAGTCCAAACTGCAAACCTCCCTTGTGGTCTGTGAATTGTCAAACATGGATATTTTTTCCAGACAAAACAAACATTTTGTATAGTCACTGTGACATCTTTTTGAAAAGCTATTTCTTGGAATTCACTGCCTTTTCAATTCTGTATTCAGTTGATAAGAACACCCTCCCTATGAACTTTAGCAAGCTTCAGCTTCATTTGTCAACAGAAAGATGGATTATCTGTGCCCCCATATTATAATTTAATAACATATGCTGTTTTCTTTGGGGGATGAAAATGAAATCATTTTTGTCTTTAGAAAGTGACTGAAACCTTGTGGTAAGATCTATGTGAGACAGATACTAACATATTTATTAATATGGCATTTATCTGATAAATTCTTTTTATTAGATAAGTTCCATCTTGAAAGAATTTAGATAAACATTTTTGATATATTTTTAAAAGGTGGGAGCCAAGCACTGTGGTACAGACCTATAATCCCAGCTACTTGGGGAAACTGAGACAGAGGGATCACTTGAGCCCAGAAGTTTAAGGCCAAGTACTGGAGGAGTGGTTTAATGGTAAAGCACTTGCCTAGCATGTGTGAGGCCCTGGCTTACATCTCCAGCAAGGAAAAAAAAAATGAAGTCCGTCCTAAACTCGGCAACATAAGAATTAGCATTTCCTCTCTCTAACTTCCTTTGCAAAGGAGAAATACTCCTTGCTTGTCATTCCAAAAGTGAGGTTGAGATACAAGGTGTTTAACTGACAGAATTTTCCTCTCAAGAAATTGTCTTCATCTGCTTGAACAGTGTTACTCTTTGCTGCTAAAATCTTGAAGGCAGGTAGCAGTTGATAAGTAGGATTTTTTTTTTAATCTCAAAATGAAAATGTTAAATACTTTTCTCATTTTGTCTTCCTTTGGCTTAAAGCCCTTAGTGCCCTCAGTGGTTTTCCCAGTTCTGTTTCGTAAACATTTACTGAATGCTGCTTCTCTGGCGTATTCCGAGGCTGGTGGGTTTTTTTTTTTTTTTTTTTTTTGGTACAGGGGATATAAACATGACTGTCATGTGGCCTCTTTCTTCACAGAGCTCATAATTTAGGAAGGGAGACAGATGAGTAAATAACTAACTACAATCCTGCTTGATAAATGCCACGTTAGAGGTCATGAGCAAAGTGCCATGGGAGCACCAGCGAGTGATTGATTCTCGGGAAGGGGGAGGGGGTGGGGATCAGGAAGGACTAAGCAGCAGAAGTGACATTTGAGTTGAGCCTTAGGGGATGAATAGAATTTTGCCAGATGGACAAAGAGATGGGGGTGGGGACACTTCAGACTCATACAAAAACATGAGAGTGTGAAAGTTTGTGCCTTTGTCTGAGTGGTTGAGCAGTGTGTAGGGCTGAAGGAGAGGCAGGGTGTGGAAGGGGGGATGTTGAAAGATGATGATGCGGAGATCACCAGGGCCTCATGTTAAGCTCACACTTGACCTGTAGCTTCTGGGGAGTACAGAAGTCTTGAAATATAGAAATGATATGGAGAGAGATTTGTTTTTAGAAAGATAATTCTAGCAGCATAAGTATAAGATGATTTGGGTGAGTGTGACTGGGAGCATAGAGACCAATCAGAAGAACACCATCTCCACTGTCCACGTGAGAGATGAGAGTCTGAGCCCAGGAGGCTGTATCACTGGGGATGGAAATGAGGACATGGACTTGAGAACCACCTCTGAGGGAGGCCTTGGCCTTTGATGAGATGTGGGGGAAAGGGCAAAAATCATGGCTTGTATGACTTGCTGACCAAAACAGAGGGCGCAGGAGAAGTAAGGCTTACAGGATGCAAGTAATGCATTTGACTTTGTATATGTTAAGTTTGGAGGAATGCCAGTTGGAGATTCTGTATTTGTGCCTTTTCATTTAAGATAGAGAACACATAGGAAAATATCACGGGTAGAGATAAATTGGTAAGTCTTTAACACAGTGATTTTTCAATCGGGGTAAGGGATGGAGGACATGCCTTGCCTGAATTTTTATATGTGGGGCTTCTTTTTAACTATTCATGTGCCCTTTTTTCCCCTTACTCCCAGATTCTGATGCAGCACACTCAGGGCCATTGTGTATAGAACTGTACTGAATGATGGGCATCATCCCAAATGATGAATCTATAAAGAAAATAAAGCATTCTACATATAAGAATACCTGAATTTTAATATTGTACCCACCCTTATTAAAGAAAGGCGCATGCATTGCTGGATTTCCTGGCAGGTTTAGGACATCAGCAAAACCGAAAACGCCAAAATAGAGAGGAGGGAAGAGAGGAGGAGATGGCAAATCAGCTTTGGGAATTAGATAACTCCAGGAAGTCTTTCCTACATGTTTGTTGGTGATGTGTATTTAATAGTAATATTAAATTGTGCCTATGTTGTCACTTTTGCTCTCTAAAAGGTGTTTAAAACAAACACACACACACACACACACACACACAAACACGCATGCACGCATGTGAGCACGCGCGCGCCAGAGGGGTCTGGGGTTGTGGCTCAGTGGTAGAGCACTCGCTTAGCATGTGCAAGGCACTGGGTTCGATCCTAAGCATCACATAAAAATAAAGATATTATGAAAAAAATACACACATTGGTGAAGTTCCAATTTGTCATTTTTTTTGAGGTTGCTAAAAGAAATTGTACATTTTTTCCCTTTTAACATTAATTTGTTTGCGTGTGTGCATGCAAGCATGTATGCTCTGGGGATTGAACTCACAGCTGCACTTATGTTAAGTGTGTGCTCTACCAGTGGGCTATACCTCCAGCCTGTTTGTATTAATTTTTAAAAGCATGTGTTACCACAAGGATCAACAGTGGGACATTTCAGCAGTAACTTAGAGAAGCAGTATCACCTAATTTCAATTTATTCATTTGAATGGATACTAATAGCTGGTCACTGATGTACTTCTGAGGTTACTTTATATGCCTGTGATCCATGCACTGGAGTGAGCTGTATACAGAATCCCACGTGATTCCTGTTTTGACAAAGGCTGGCACTTGCAAGATGGTTTAAGGGTTTAGGGGTATGCTTTGATTGCAAATTCACTTCTTTCCTTGCTTTTTCTTCAAAGCTAGGTGGAATTAAATAATTATTATATGGAATAAATCTGAAATCTTGACATCTTGGATTCTTGGGGGCCAATCGTGTGAAGTAAGGCTTTAAAGAACACATCTGTCTTTTGGATAAAGTGAAAGTGTTTGGCATGCTAATTGTAGTACACTTGAATAAGGGAGACCAGCTATATGCTTAAAATCTTAGTCTAATGATTTAAAAAAAAATTCCCCATTTGGCTTGGGTTTGTTTCTTAATACATATTATGTTCTTTGGTTGGTTTTAAAGGACTAAGCTAAAAATTAACATGACTTCTTGAGTTTGAAAATTTTAAGTGTCTCCTGTGTATATAATGCAATAATTGGTATAATGATAAGTTAGTTTCTTGAATGATTTTTGTTTTCTAAGCACTACATTAAGCATTTTTCCCATATTTTACATATTGTCCTCCCCCCGCCCCAAGCCACACACATAGGGTGGAATGAAAATGGCACCTATAATGAGAATCTGCACTTTGTAAGGCAGAGACTTTGGTTTGCCTATAGTTGTTTTTTTTTCTTTATCCTTGTTAATTAGAATAGTACCTCTCACAGAAGTACTGAGCAAAAAAAAAAAAAAAAAAAAAAAAAAAAAAAAAAAAAATTGAACCCAGGGGCACTTAACCACTGAGCCACATGCTCAGCCCTTTAAAAAAAATATTTTATTTAGAGACAGCATCTCACTAAATTGCTTGGGCCTCACTAAATTGCTGAGGCTGTCGTCCTGTCTCAACCTCCTGAACTGCTGGGATTACAGGCCTGTGCCACTGCACCCACCACAGATTTTTTTAAAATAAACTAATTATTTAATCCTCCCAGAACCCGTGGAGGTGGATATAACTATCCCTATACTTCTGGTTAAGTGATGTACTGTTAGCTGTTCACTCCATAATGGGAAACGGGGTATAGAAGAATAAAGGTGATTTTTCTGTTCTACCAAGTCTTATTTTATTTTTTAAAAACTTTTAGTTGTAGTTGGGCCCAATACCTTTATTTTATTTATTTATTTTTATGTGGTGCTGAGAATCGAACCCAGGGCCTTGCATGTGCTAGGCGAGCGCTCTACTGCTGAGCCCCAGCCCATATCAAGTCTTATCTATATAAATGGTTAAGCATTGGGATATCGGTTCTCTCTAGACGATACCATGCCATTGGGGCTAGAGGAATGAGCAACGATGGAGAAGTGAGTGAATACACATAACTTGCTCGAGCAGTGCCTGCACATAGCAAGTGCTTAACTGTTTCAGTTGTTGCTGACACTCCCACTACTGCAACATTGCTATCGTCATTTTTGTTTTGAATCCAATCAGAGCTCTAAAGTGAACCTTTGTTTGTTTGGAAATGGTCAGACATGGTTTCCTGAACAAGGTGATCCTCACAGCTCAGATTGTGGAAAAGTCAGGGCAGGAGAGAACGACTTGAGATGAGAAGAATCCAGTATACTGGGACAGAGGCAGAGATTGGTCTCAGCAGGAACAGGAAATCCCCAATGTGTTTGGTGCCAACGGGGCATGTGGGTTACTAGAGGGAGTGAAGACTAAGATGGACAATCAGACTGTGTTGATTATGTTATGAATGCTACATTGCAATCATAAAATTGGATTTGAAACTGCATGCATTACTGTCTGTAAGCAACTAAGGAAAATTATATTATCTTTTTCATGCTATAATCAGTAATTGTAGCATTGAATCTGCTTGAAAAATAATATTTGTACATTTGGTATCACATGGCCTGTGAGAAACTTTGTCCTAGTATGTCCTAGTATGAAGAATACTTCCAATTGGCTTTATATGGTTGAAATTTAAGAACCTCATTTATCAGCCTCTTCTATGATTATTGAGTCAAATGTATCTTGGAGGATTATATGAGTATTATGTTCTCCCATCATCTCTTTAACAGGCTGTAATTCCCTGGGGACCAGGTTTGAGCTTTATTCATCCTCATAACTCTTCTAACACTAAACACAGTTCCTGGAACAGACTAAGGACGCAATAAATTGCGCAAATTGAATTTTCAAAGCATAGGAGGCTGGCCACCTCTGCGCTTGTGAGGGGAATTTGCATCTGAGCTGTATTTTGTGAGATGTGTAATGCATTTAATGTGGTTCTTAGGTCCAGCCTGATGAGTGAAGAGGCTAAGCGAGGAGCACCCAACCCTTGGCTCTTTGAGGAGCCAGAGGAGACCAGAGGCTTGGGTTTTGATGAAATCCGGCAACAGCAGCAGAAAATCATCCAAGGTACTAAATACCAAAGGATTGTGGGCTCAGAAACCTTTTCTGATTTTTGACTGTGGCCTTGAATGTTCCTTTTCCTCATTGAAAATTGGAATGAAAACTGCTGGTCCTCTAAAGCTCTTGGCATTTTTGTGCCTCAGGATACCTGAAGAGTGGAAACCTGCTGTCACCTGTTTTAATAGCTGATGGAAGTAGTGATTTTTCCACTGGGTGAGAACAGGTCTGAATCTGATAAGTCTAGGGGACCTTAGTGCATATGCTCTTGACTGTTCTTCTAACACAGGACTCAACCTTTTTTTTTTTTTTTTCATATTTTTTTTAAGCTGTCGATGGACCTTTATTTTATGTGGTGCTGAGGGTCAAACCCAGTGCCTCACACTTGTTAGGCAAGCGCTCTACCACTGAGCCACAACCCCAGCCCAGGACTCTACCTTTTTCATCTGCAAAATAAATCAGTTGACTTTCACCTCAAGTTCATCTTGATTGTTAGCTATTAAAACTGCTAATTATTTTGTAACTTCTATTTTTTAAAATTCAGAAGTAATGTATACTTGCTTTACAAAACTTAAGCACTATAGAGACAGATAAGATGAAAAGCTTTCCATTTCTTCAATTTCTAACCATAAATGGATCAATGTGTATTTCCTCAGACTTTGTATATACCTACATATATTCAGTCTAAACACACATATATAAATGGTGTCATGAGGTACATGGCTGTCTTTTAGGTATTATTCCATAGGTTTATTTTTCTTACTAATGTGTGTTATGAACATTTTTTCCAATGTCGGCATGTACAGATATATTGTTCTAAATCTACTTTTTAAAGATCAACTTTATTGAGGAATATTTAACATTATCATAACTAGCACATATTTGAAGCATATGATTTGATAAGCTTTGACATATGTATACTCATATGAAGCTATTACTACAATCAAAATAATGAACATAATCATTACTTCCTGAGGTTTTCTTCATGTCTCTTTAAAATTCTTCCTATTACCCCTCCTCCATCCCTAGACAGCTGCTGATCTGCTTTCTGTCACTATAAATTATTTTCTGTTTTCTATAATTTTACATAAATAGAATGATACGGTATGTGTTCTTTTGGGAGGGCAGGGGATCTGGCTTTTACTAAACATAGTTACTTTATCTATGTTGTGTATATTAGTATTTCATTTTTTTATATTATAATATGGTATCCCATTATTCACATTTACCACAATCTGTGTAACTGTTCACCTAATAGATATTTGCGTGGTTTTCAGTTTGGGGCTGTTACAAGTACAGCTGCTGTGAACATGTACTTTATTTGTAGATTCTTGTGTGTGTGTGTGTGTGTGTGTGTGTGTGTGTGTGTGTGTGTTACTGGGAATTGAACCCAGGGGCACTCTACCATGACTCTTTTTATTTTTTATTTGAGACAAGTTCTCTGTAAGGTGCTGAGTTAGCCTCAAACTTGCTCCCAACCTCAGTTCCTCAAGTTGCTAGGATTATAGGCCTGTGCTATCTCACCTGGCAAAATTTCAATTTTTTTAGGTAAATACCTATAAATGGAATGACTGAACCATGTAGTAGAGGTAGGTTTACCTTTTATTTGTACATTTGGTACTAAGGATTGAACTCGTGGCCTCGCACCTGCTAGACAAGTACTTTACCCCTGAGTAATACTCTAGCACTTTGACTTTTAAAAAAAAATTTTAATAGAAAAAATTACATATGATATTTTGAAAATATTAATACATTGTGGAATGACTAAATCAAGCTAACATAAACATTCTTACATATATATAGAGAGGACACTTCCAGTCTACTCTTTAAGCAATTTTAAAGTATATTAGTCACCATGTGTACAATAGATCCTTTTTTTTTTTTTCCAAAAGGGACTGAAGATTGAACCCATGGCCTTGCACACTAAGCTACCTACCCAGCTCCTTTTTATTTTATTTTAAGACAGAGTCTTGCTGAACTGACCTTGAACTTCATGCTGGCCTTGAATTTGCAGTCTTCCTGCCTAAGCCTCTAAACCTAGCACAATAGATCTTTTAAATTTATTTGAAACTATCTGAAATTTTGTGTCTTTTGACCAACATCTCTCTAATTCCCTCATCCTCCCTCCATCACCTAGCTCCTGTTAAACTCAAAAGAGCAAAGTGAAGAATATGCTTGACTTTTTTTGATTCTGCATATTAGTGAGATCGTTCAGTGTTTGCCTTTCTGTGCCTGTCTTGTTTCATTTAAAATAATGTCCTCTAGGTTCTTCCATGTTGTCACAAGTAACAGGATTTCCTTCTTTTTATGGCTGAATAGTATTCTATTGCTTATACATACCACACTTTTTAAAAAAAATCCATTCATCCACTGTTGGGCACTTAAATTGATTTAAAAAAAAAAAAATCTTGACTATTGAATAATGCTACAGTAAGCATGGGAATTGACATCTTAACCATGAATCTCACAATCCATAAATACAGATTTAATTCTAAATAAATGGGTTTATTTAGTTTAATTTTCTTCAAAAGCGCTTTCTAGTATTCAATATACATTTCTTGTCCATCTTTTGTCAGATTTATCCATAAGTATTTCATATTTTTATTCAATTATAAATAGCATTTAAAAATTTTTCAGTGTCTGTTGCTCCTACATAAAAATACAGTTGATTATTTAAAAAATGTGTTTGGATCATGCAACCTTACAAAAATCACTAGTTTCTTCTCACAGTTTACTTGTTGAGAGTGTAGGATTCTATGCAAATGATCATGTATGTCAATAAAGACAGTTTTGTTCATTTCAAACTGGTTGCCTTATTTATTATTGCACTTGCTACAACCTCTATTACAATGCTAAATAGAAATGGTGAGAGCAGACTTCCTTGCCTTGTTTCTGATCTTATTGTTTCATTCTCTTGGATACCTGCTATGGTGATATTTTTCTTTGTTCAGTATTGGGTATTTCTTAATTTTTAGAAATATTCTTGTGTTTATGTGGGATGCTACTGAGTTACTTGGGTCTTGCTTTATAAAACAGACCAATGAGGTGTTATAGAGCAGGACCTATGAACCAAATCTGGCCTACTGTCGTCTTTTGTTGTATGTTCTGCAAGTTGCAAATGGCTTTTAAATTTTTGAAATGGTGAAAAATAATCAAAAGAAGAGTATTTTGTAACTTGTAAAAATTATATAAAATTCAGTTTAGTGCTCATAAACACAGGTCTGGTTTTTTTTTTTTTTTAATGTTGTAGATGGATACTATGCCTTTATTTACTTTTATGCTGAGGGTTGAACCCTGTGCCTCACATGTGCCAGTCAAGCTTTCTATTACTGAGACACAACCCCAGCCCTATAAATACAGTTTTATGGGAACACAACCATTCTCATTCCTTTATACATTATCTGTTTATGCTTTCCTGCTTACGGTGGCAGAGTTGAGTAATTGCTCTAAGGATCATATGAACCACAAAGCCTAAAATACTTAATATCTACCAACTCCAGTCTAGAGTAGTTTATCCCACTAATGAGCCAAAATCATTCTGCATATTCTATGTAATGCTTCATGAATAATGAAATACCTTGGTTGGTGGGAATAAATACTATGTCTGAGCTGGTTGAGCCCAGAGGTTCCTTCCCTTTACTGTTTGGAGTGATTCTTTTCCCCAGCTTTGGGGCGTTCCCTCATTGCTCATGCAGTACTCAGTTAAAGACTCGCTGTCTAGAGCTCTCCCAGGCAGATATGTCCTCTGTGGTAGTACCCCGAATACTTGAACCATCGTGATCTCCTTGGACTCATTCAAGTCTGCCAGTTTCCACCTGGACTCCCCCAACTCGCCCACCATGGCTGGGAGCTCTCACAGGGGAGTAATGGGGGGCAGTCTTATTTGTTTCCCATTGCTCGGGGATCACTGCTCTTTGTTTCCTGACAAACGTATTTTGAAACTTGTATATTTTGCCTGGTTCTCCCCCCAACCCTTTCCCAGTTATTTTAGGCCAAAAGGAAATCTGGTCCCTGCAGTCCATCTTAGCCAGAAGCAGAAGTCTAATTCTATTTTGAACTCCCCTTTGTGGTGAAATTGTCTGGTAAATGAAACACAGCAGCTCTCTTGGGGCTTCACCAATTACCGTATTTGAAGGAAAGTGAAAAAATAAAAAGTAACACAGCTTTACATCGAGCACAGTGATTCTTGTACAATAGTTTTCTTCAGGGTTTTCATACAGTTCCTGAAAGGACTGCCCTCTTGCTAATTTCTATAGATCAATCTTTTTCTTTTTATTTGGTACTAGGGATTGAACCCAGGGGCACTTTATCACGGAGCTACATCCCCAGGTCTTTTTATTTTTTTATTTGGAGACAGTGATAAGTTGCTGGGGTTGACCTCTAACTTGAGATCCTCCTGCCTCTGCCTCCCGAGTCCTGAGATTACAGGTGTGTGCACTCTGTTGAATGTCTTTGGCATTGTTGCTTTTGCCAAGAAAGGCTGTTTTCTGTTAGGGAAAGTATCTGTCACTGAGAAGGGACTGCATTCAGGGGTTGCTGTGCTGGATGTGAGAGAATGCCCCTCTTGAGTGTTAGCCATGGAGTCTCCACAGCAGAGCACATCCATACCGAGTTCCTCACTCTGAAGGCTTTCTGGCTTCTGGGGTTTGGGAATAGGAGGATGAAGGGGAGGGGAGGGGCATGTTTTAAATCAGATTTTTTTTTCCTTCATGTTTTGAAATGCTGTGTCCCTTGTTGCTTTGCTAGCAAGCTGTTTTTCCATGATAAATGCAAACATGGAAGTAATCTTTAAGCAAAACCCTTACTAGCCTTTTCTCTGCCTCAGGAATCTCGATGATGTGCTGAGGTTGCTGTGGTTCTGCCTCATTACCATGTCCTGTATTAGATAAAAAATGAAAGCCAAGAGGGCTGGGGTTGTGGCTCAGCGGTACAGCACTTGCCTAGCATGTGTGAGGCCCTGGTTCTATCCTCAGCACCACATAAAAATAAATAAAATAAAGATATTGTGCCCAACTACAACCAAAAAATAAATAAATAAAAAATAAAAGCCAAGAAAGGTCACTTCTGATTTCCTTTTTGTCCATGGAATCCATTAACCCTCCTTTATCTTTTTTTGTTGTTGTTGTTGTTGTTGCACTGGGGATCAAATCCAGGGTTTTGTACATGCTTAGGCAAGTGCTTCTACTACTCAGCTATATCCTCAGCCCTTTTTATTTTTATTTAGAGACAGGGTCTGACTAAGTTGCTGAGGTTGGCCTGGAACTTAAAATCCTACAGGCAAGCACCACCACCATACGCAGCCAGTTAGTCTTTCTGTGCTTCCCTTGATCCTTAGAAACACTTTGAAAATCATCCAAAATGACAATTTATTTGTAGAATTTAGCCTTCAGGGCAATGAATGCCTTCCTTGCCTAATCTGGAAAGTAGGCCTCCTCATAACTAGTTGGCTTATCCTGGCTTCTGTGGTGTTTTTTTTTTTTTTTTTTTTTTTTGTTTTGTTTTGTTTTAGCTGAAACTTGAGGCATAAATGGGTGTTAGGGAAAGTGGCTGTGGCGGTGACAATGACTTGGTCACCTCAAACATCCCTGAGATGGCACAAAGGAAGTAAACTGGTTATAGCTAGACTCTTGTCCCCGAGTTGGATGGCCAGGCTTTGGAAGAGGTGTGAGGTGCCCCACCTTTGCTCAGGAGGTCAACGTTGATAGGGTCTCTTAATTAGCACAATCAAGTCGTCTTATTCTTTAGATATTCTTTCTAGATTTGAGCAGAAAGTTGTATATTTATTCTAGATTTCTGTGATCTTAGGTCTCTAAAGGTTTTCATGTGAAATAGGGATGGGGAAGGTGGATAGCCAGATTCCATTTTACACTGAGGAATCTTAGTTGCTAATCTTTGAACCCTTGCAGTCACAACTTCACAATTTTCTTGGACGATGTCCTTTCTTATGGCTGTCACATAGATTAGAATGATCCCTTTCCTGAAATCTTAAAACTAAAACAATAATAAAATCACTTTTCTTAGGACTTGCTCTAAGGGTCTTCCTAAAATTGTAATTGACTCCTTTATCTAACTTGATTTAATCTTTCCTTCCTTTGTTCCTGCTTTTCATCTAGGGAGAGCTGCTCACATATGTTGGGTGTGAGAAGTTCCATTGTGACTCTCCAGGCACTGGATAATACAATGTCAATTGATTTTTCTGCTAAACTACTCTCAGGGCTATCTAGCATAGACTAGAGCCTTTCCATCTAGCAGAGACTTTTTTTTTTTTTTTTGTCTATAAACAGAATCCTCTGTGGTCATTGGTTGATTGAAACAGCTAGTGTGCTGCCTATATAAGTCCTTGGGTAAACCTAGTAATGCCACCAGCTGGGCTTGCATTTGGTGGCAAGGACAGGAAAAGACACATTCTCAGTCCTTGAGGTCCTTGTCATGTGCTCAGATTGGGGTCTGTGGTTGTAGCTCTTAGTAACGTCCCTTTGTGACTTTCCAATTCCTTGAAGAAAATGTAGGGTCAACACTCCAGTATATAGGCACAGGGAAGGACTTCCTCAATAGGACACTTAAAGCTCAGGAAATAATATCAATAATTAATGGGTTGCATCAAATTAAAAGCTGCTGCACAGCAAAGGAAACAAAATGTGACGAGAGAACCTACAGAACGAGAGAATCTGTTATTAATCATCTTTTAGAAAGTAGCTATCTAGAAAAACGAAAAAAAAAAAAAAACAACAAAAACTTAATACTGGGGAAAAAAAAACCCAATTAATGGGTAAATGAATTAAACAGATATTTCTCAAAAGAAGAAATACAAATGACCAACAAATGGAAAAAAGTTCAGTTAGCACTTAGGGAAATGCAAATCCAAACTACAATGAGATTTCATCTCACTCCAGTTAAATTAGCAGTCATCAAGCATATGAATGGTAATAAATGCTGGAGAGGATGTGGAGAAAAAGGAACACTTCAACACTGTTGGTGGGATTGTAAATTAGTACAATCACTGTGGAAGTCAGTATGGAGGTTCATCAAAAAAGTCAACATGAAACCACCAGAGGACCCAGCTACACCATTCCTTGGTATTTATCTTAAAGAATTAAAGTCATCATACTATAGTGATCCGTGCATACCCATGTTTATATCAGCACCATTCATAACAGCCAAACTACGGAACCAGCTCAGGTGTTTTTTCAGTGTAATGAATGGACCAAGGAAATGTGCTTATGTGTACACAAGGGAGTTTTGCAGCCATAAAGAAGAATGAAACTGTTATTTGCAGGAAAATGGGAAATTCGAGGACATTATGTTAAAACAAAATGAAACTTAGAAAGTCAAAGGTCATATGTTTTTCTTTCATATATGGAAGACAGGGAAAAGGAAAAGAAAGGTGGGAACGAAGACTTTATGAAAATAGAAGGGAGACCAGTAGTGTGGAGGGAGAGGGGAAGTCCTGGAGAATGATATTGACCAAAATCTATTGTCGTATCAAGTGTATGTACCGATATATAACAACGAATTCCACTATTATGTAAAAATGACAATGAATCAATGAATAACATGGGAAAATATGGATAAAAACATAGAAAAAAAAATTTACTTGTTAAAATATTGATAATTTTTTGCTGTGGAAAATTTTAAACATGAAAGTGGAGTAAGATAATGACTCCTTCCCCCCCCACCCCCGCCAATGCTGATTCAGCAATTACACCCTGTAAACAATCTGGCTTCATTTCTATGTCTGCCCACCTACCCATCTTTTAAAGTATGGTTCCTATGTAATCATCATTCATACCAAATTAACAATCTCTTAACATAATCAAATATCCAGTCAGTGTTCAAATTTCCTTGATTGTCCTGTGATGGTTTCTATCAGACTACTTTTAGACTGTTCAGTGTGGTCCATACATTGAAATCAGTTGATGTGTCCCTTAAGTTTCTTTAATGAAAAGGTTTCTTTTCCAACTTTCCCTTTTTTCCTCCAAAGTTCTAAACGGGATCATTTGCCCATAGTTACCACTATCTAGATTTCACCATTTGAATCTTATATTGTTTAGCATATTCTTCTGTCCCAGATATTTGGTGGTTAGATTTAGTGAGTTGATCAGAATCAGGTTTGTTATTTTTGGCAAGAATACATACTGATGATTGTCCTTTTGTTTTTAATCTACAGTCACCAGATTTTCCTCCCCCAGTCACATGACATTCATTTAGAGAATGGTTTTCCTGAATGTCTAAAGATAGGAAGTATCCACACACACAATTGCTCCAAAGGGATTTTCAGAAAATGATTGTATTAGTTTTCTGTTGCTGCTGTAATAAATTAGCACCCGCTTAGAACACATTTAATATTGTGCAGTTCTGTAGGTCAGAAGTTTAAAAGATCTACATTCCTTTCTGGAGGCTCCAGGGGAGAATCCATTCCCTGGTCTATTCCTGCTTTTAGAGGCCACCCACATCCTTTGGCTCAAGGTACCCTTCTTCCTTCTTTAAAGCCAGCGACTGCATCTCTCTGACCCTTCTTCTTATCTCCCTGTGACAGCAGCTGGGAAAGTTCTCTGCTTTTCAGGAGTCATGATTATACTGGATCCACCTATGTAATGGACACTAGTTGCCCTTTTCTTCCCTATTGACCTTAATCACATCTGCAAAGTTTCTTTTGCTGGGGAAAGTAATATATATTCACATGTTCCAGGGATTAGGACATGGACATCTTTGATCAGGGGCCATTATTCTTCCTACCACAATGATCATCCATCTTTTAAAATTCACACCATTGTAAACCTGAAGGTTTTGTGGTCTGTCAAAGATCTATTGTGATATCATGATATCTTGGGTTATGAGATAGAGTAGGGCAAGTTATGGAAGAACTATAATTATGACATCATCATAGTTTTGCTGGTTTCAGTGGACTGTTTGCATGGTTTGTGGTGATTTTTACTTTTGTGGGTGGCAGCATTTTGGTGATTATCCCTATGTGGCCATACCGCTTACCTTTAGAAATGCTTCTTTATAACCTGGAGAAGCTCAGGTCATTGAGCTTCACAATGACCCACTGAGAGTCTCCATGATCAAGATGTTCAGTGTCTTTGGATTAGGGAATGAAATTTTATTACAACATTTAAACATGTTGAGGAGATGCTAAAGTCCTGGAGATATTATTTGATTGGAGCAGCAGCAATTTTAGTCTTCTTTTTCTTGTGCTTTAGAGAGATGACCTTTAGGTAGTTAGACAATAAGTTTGAGAGAAAAGAATAATGTAGCTATTTTTCATTCATAATGTCTCTACTAGATAAAACAACTTGGGACTTTCAACCTAATTGAAAGCACTAGAGGAATCTCCTCTTATTAAATTGTTTTACCTTTTAATTCACATTGACACTTTACCTTCAGTCCTGTGTATAGATTATCCTGCGGATGCATTTGGAACTTTCCTGTAGCATCCGACATCCTATAAAGTATTTGGTTGATGATAGATTTCTCTTGGAGGCCATCCAAGAGGTTGTTACTAAAGACCAAAGGAATCTCATTATAAAGTGATTTTGCTATAAAGTGGTCCCTTGGAATGGTCCCTAGAGATAGCAGGTCATTTATAGTTAAAAAAAAAAAAAATACACAGTGTCAAAAAATGTCACTAAGGGGTCCTTACCTCACACCTTTAGTTAAAATAAGTTCCAGATGAATCAAAGAGCTAAGTGTAATGGTTCAATTCCATAAAAAGCCTTTGAAAAAATATAAGTAGATGTTAATGTGATCTTGAATAGGAAGACCTTTGTGATTTCTGCTTTTGTAGATGTACAAAATGTGAAAGTCATTTAAAAAGCTCTAAACAAATGAAGCCACACTGGCATAATCTGACTTCATTTGGCATATTGTTAGGGTGAAAAGAGTCAGCTTTAGAGGGTCCTTTCCAATGTACCTGGAAAAAAGACTGTGGTGACTGCCTCGTTTATTTAAAAAAAAAAAATCAAAATTTAAAGAAATTATCTTGAATAACTTGAGTTTAACTTACTTTTCTGTTTAAATATTCAAAAACCCAGAAAAGTAATACATTGTTATTTTTTTAAAACAGAAGTGCAATTCTACTATACTTTGTTTTATATTCTGCTTTTATACTTAATAACATGAACTTCAGTATTAAAGAATGCAGAAATCTCAGTTTTGAGGTGAAATTGCCAATCTCGGGCTGAGGCCGAGTGTAGGGAAGAGCACCAAGCCTTCCCTGCTGAGCAGAAGCTCAGCTGAGGGTCACTCGATTTCAGAGGACTTGAAGAGGTGCTGCCCCCTAGCTGGGGTGTCAAGGAAGACTGTTCCCTGTGAAGTATCTCAGTGGAGATACTGGGAGGTATTAGGAATACTAGGAGGTATTAGAAACACCCAAGGAGGGCGTGTGTACTGCTGTCCACTAGCTACTGGGCACTGAAGAAGCTGAACATAGAAGCTGTAAACACTGATGGATCCTATCAAGAGAGAAAGCTTGGGGGCTGGGGTATGGCCCAGCAAGAGCACAGGCTTAGCTTTGGGGTTTTAGCCTCAGCAATCACCACCTCAGAGAGATAGCAGGCAGTGGTAGTGGTAGAGAAGGGGGGATGGGGAGGGAGGCCCACCCTCACACACCGGGCCAGGAAGCAAAAACCCTGGCAAAGGAAAAATGTATTTAAGGGATCCACATAAGTATTCAGAGAACTCGGAAAAGGTGATTTTGGAGCTGAGAGACAATGAATTGACATACAGTTTCATGTTTAGATATCTTTAAGGAAATACTTCAGGGAAGATCATTGTAAATACATCATTGCCTATTATCTGAATGTTTTCTTATATATATATTTTTTTATATACATTCCATAGACTTATGATTGATAAAGGGACACAGTCTACTCTCAAGATAGATTTTTGATCCGTAAATTGAACTTATCCTCCAATTACATAGTACTTCAGAGCTTCTAGTTCTTCACACTTCAGTTAGCCTTAGGTAACATGGTTCTTTTTAATCCTTACAAATCTGATAAATAAATTTAAAAAAAAAAAACTAATTTTTTTGTACTTTAAAAAAAATTAGCAGTAGTGTGAAAGCTTTTTTTGTGTGTGTTATTTTTCCCTTCTAAAATTCTTGTGTATTTCCTATCTATATCCTTTGCTCATTTTGAAAATCATTTTAGTATAAGCTGTGATATATTTAATTTTTTGTTTCTATGTTAATTATTATATCCCTTGTCTCATATATTGAGTTGTGTTATATGCCTGAGTGTACTTATGGACTTTAAAAATCAAAGGAAAGCAATTTAGAGAGTTAATTGTTTTTCTCTTTGTTTCAGAACAGGATGCGGGCCTTGATGCTCTTTCCTCTATCATAAGTCGCCAAAAACAAATGGGACAGGAAATTGGGAATGAATTGGATGAACAAAATGGTAAGGACTAGTTTGAGATTGATCATATTTGCATTTGTTATAAATACTATAGGCTTCATTTGTTGAAGGTTTCAAAAATATATAACAGGTAAAGTGGCTTAATGTCAATAGATTGTTAAGGCTTAATTCAATTGAGCGTGGTTTGTGGCTGATTTAGACTGTAATTATGAAGTTCTGGGTATGGAATTTGATTTTTAAAAATTCCCATTTCTCAGTAATTATTTTACAAATTATTATTATTTTTTTGTGGGGAGGGTTACTGGAAATTTAACAGACGGTCAATTTGCCACTGAGCTATATCCCCAGCTCTTTCTTATTTTGAGACGGCATTTCACTAAGTTGCTTAGGACCTCACCAAGTTGCTGAGGCTGGCCTTTAACTTGTGATCTTCCCATCTCAGTCTCCCAAGCTACTGGGATTACAGGCCTGCACCATGTGCCTGGCTCAGTAGCTGCTTTTAAAAATATTTGTTTTATGATCCATTTGTCCCAAGAGATTTTCTTTCATGTAGCAATGATATGAAATTACTCGGTGCTTGACATACTCTGATTCAAGACATAATTAGGCTTGAATGGGCCTCCTATTATCTATCTACACACCCAGTGAAGTTTGGGCTTCTTTGACATAAATACCAGGTTGCAGGGCAAAAAAAAACCAAAACAAACAAACAAAAAAAACTGTTTAAGGATCTTTGTTCAAGACTTGATTTGATGCATGAGATTTTGTTCAAGACTTGATTTGATACATGAGATTTGAGAAAGATTAACTTGAAAACCACAGCAGACTGGACTGGGAGAGAGAGCTTGGAAACATGGATGGTACCTGAAAGACTCTTGCTTGGACTGTGTAGTGGGAAGGGATATTATGGTTTGGATGTAAGGTCTCTCTCAAAAGCTCCTGGGTTAATGCAGGAATGATTAGAGGTGAAATGATAGGATTTTGAGAGCTGTAACTGACTCAGTCCATCCTAGTTTGAATGGACTGGGTGGTGTGATGTGGCGGAGGGAGGTGGGTCACTGAAGGCATGAAGGTCACTTCTGCATTTACAGAAGCCCCCGGCTGCTTTCTATGGTTGTCCTCCATCCCCCACTTCCTGGCCACCATGAGGTAAGCAGTGCTTTTCCACCACACCCTTCTATCATGATGTCCTGCCTCACCTTGGGTTCAGAGCAATGGACTTGGCCTGCCATGGACTCAACCTCTAAAACTCTGAGCCAAAAATAAACTTTTCCTCCTTTAAGTTATTCTTGTCAGATATTTGATCACAGTGTCACAAAGCTGACTAAAATGGATGAGAGCCCGAACAAGAGTCTTAGCAGTAGGAATGGAGAAGAAAGGATAGATGCGAGGGGCCAGCAGTGCTTTTACTGGGACTGACAGAGGGAAATTGAGAAGAGTCACTGTGAGTAAAGAGCATAACACCAGTTTGAACATGTCCAATCAGAGATGCCAGTGAAAGGGCCAAATGGAAGTGTCGAGTTGACAGTTGGAGATATGGTACCAGAGCTCAGGGAGAGGACAGGAAAAGGAAAAGATGGGAGAACCTTAGCATAGGGGTGGTACATGAGAGTATAACAGTGGACGAGGCTCTGGTGAAGCCTGCATTTACAGAAGCCCCCTGCTGCGTGATAAGCACTGTCATCTGTGTCGTTTCATTTAGTCTACACTACATCACGAAGGCAGTATCATTGTTAGAGACAACTCAGAGCAGCTGAGAGCATCATAATGACACATCCTCATAATGTCACATTTATAAGTGACAGGATTGAAATACTAACTCAGGTTTTCCAATTCTATTATGACTTACTTTTCTGTTACACCAGCCTCCTTTCAAGGAAGATGAAGTAGAAGGAAAAATACAAAGAAAAAGGTTCTGAGGTCTTAGTTTTTGGTAATGGTACCATGATGGAATAGCTTCCAAGGAAAGTTACCATCATGTATGAGCCAGCATTGAATTCCTGGTATAGATGAAGTCTCGCTGTAAAGGGAGGGTTGTACTTGTCAAAATTATGTAATGGGCACTTTTTTTTTCTTGTTCCTAGGAAGAATGAGTTCATTTGTTCCCAGAGTATTATTCCACTTGTCTATCACATCTATTTATTATCTATCACATACAGATTATTAAAGCAAATGGAGAAATACTGTATAATCCTGATAGTGGTTTTTCATAGTTTCAGTATAGAGAGGAAAACAATTTTGTCCTTTTCCTGACAGTGCATATATATGTATTTGCATATAATTCATTTGTTGGCGAGTTCCTTGGTTGAAAAAGTATTGGCAAGAAAATAAACTTCATAGAAAAATCTGCCAACATGAAGATATAGCTCAGCGGTAAAAGCTCTTGCCTTGCAGTTGTGAGGCCTTGGGTTGGATCCCCAGAAATATTAAAAAAAACAAACAAACAAACAAACAAACAAACAAACAAAAAAAAAAACAGGAAGATCTGCCTATTTGGTGTAAAATTGTTCTTTATCCCAAAGAAATTTAGCCTGTTCAATGGGTCTGACTACAAAAGACTCTGGCCCCAAACTAGTGAAGCATGCCCAGCATGTGATGTGTGGACAGGAAGTGAAGAAAAGGAGGTGTATTCTTTGATGGGGAACTTACTAAAGATATGGTGAAATCACATATTTTTCCAGCATAAGCAATCACATCAGCACATCTTTATCTTGTTTTTAGTTTATTGGTTATCATACTTTGCTGCAAATTAGAATCCCCTGGGGAGCTTTTTAAGACTTGAAACACCCGAGCTATAGCTTTTGTTAGTTTTCTATTGCTGCTATAACAAAGAGTTAGTGGCTTAAAATAACAGCTCCATCGGTCACAGGCTCTGTCATGGCCTAACTCGGTTAAAACCACGATGTTGGCAAGGCCATGTTCCTTTCTGGAGGCTCTAGGAGAGAATCCATGTCTTGCCTTTTCCAGCTTCTAGAGGCTACCCACATTCCTTGGCTCATGACCTCCTCTTCCATCCTCAAAACCAACAGCAGTAGCTTGAGTTCTTCTCATATTGCGTCACTTCGGCTCCTGCTGCCTCCCTGTTGTACTTTTAAGAACCCTTCTGATTGTGGGGCCCACCCAGATACTCCAGTGTAATTTCTCCACTCACAGGTCAGTTGATTAGCCGCCTTAATTCTACCTGCAGTCTGGATGCCACGTTGCCATGTGATCTCACACAATCACAGGTTTCAAGGACAAAGACATGTGCATCTTTGGGGAGCCATTATTCTGTCTCCCATAGTACTTTATACCAAGTAAATTAGAATCTTCAGGACTGGGGCCCAAGCAGCAGTACTTTTTAAAGCTCCTCAGATTGATTTCAATATGCTGCCAAGCTGGAGAACCAGTCCTTACTGAATATGCCGAGAATAGTTCTAGCCCTGTCTTCCTCTGCGTCTCCCTGATCCGCATCTTCATTTGAGACCCGAGTGGGTATGTGTGTACATAGACAAACATGAGGTATTTTTCCCCTAGTTGCCAACATAAGCTGGGTTTTCTCTGTGGTGGCCTCCCAGGGAGACGACAGTTAAGCTAGTGGTTTTCTAATGTGCACATTTTTCTTCTCAGAGATAGGGCAGAGTCAGCCATTTTCTCTCACAGGAACTGAGAGAGAGACTCTCTGAGGATAAAAAACTATATTCCTGCCAGGACAACAGTCAGCCTCCATTCGTTTTGTTAAAGTGAACAAAGGCCGTTATATCCATAGGTGGTAAGTATAGAATTGCAGCCCCATCTGGATCTTTATTGTGATCTGAGTGTGTCATAAGTCAGGGGTACTGGAAAAAGATACCGCTTTTGTTGTAAATATCTCCATATGATTTACCGAACTACTGAATTATTCTTTTGGTTTTCATTAAATGAGAGAAACAATAGGCCAGGATAATGGCCAGCCAGGCCATTTTGGAATCGAGTATCAAAACCTTACTAACAAAATCATTGTACTTAGAACATAACCACAAAACCAAAGGGTTGAATTAGCTTCAATTTAGAAATTCTGTTTTCAGTCTTCTCAGAGAGAGTTAAAGACGGCCTGACCCACACTAGTCATTACCCTGTTCATATGCCAGTGACCGGGCCTAATGAGGAGAGGATTAGCAGTGAAGTGAAAATCCCGGGGCTGGGACACCCAAACCAATGTACACTGGCCAAGGAGGAATGGCAGGAGGGAAGGGCATTGAGCCAGTGAGATCCCCCTCATGGAACCATCGAGTTTGTGCACTTCAGCTCAAGGTGAACTGTGAGAATTGGTGGGCACAAGGGTTTGTGACAGACCACCCAGAGGCTGTTCCCAAACCAAGAGCTATGGTGCTGGTTTATTGAGAAATTCTTCACGGTTCATGCTCAAAAAGACAGACTTTTTAAAAACATGAAAGCAGGAAAATGAATGGGGTTGACTTGACCAAAGTCGATGCTCTGAGACCTAGTTTTGGCATTGGCCCAACCTCAACAGCAGCACCACACAGAACTGTAGAGGCACGGTTCTGAGGGTGAGATGACACAGAGAGCAAATCTCTCCCAGCATATGAGGGTCTTCATTATTCTCTCAGCTGCTTGGATATCCCCAGTTGGCCAGTCCTTTTGATGTTTCTCTGCTAGTCTGTGGCCATGTCCTTGCTTTCTGCAAGAATAAGATGTCTTCAAGAGTCCCTGACTCCCTTTACTAGGAAATGGTGTGTAGAACCAGAATTTCTGTGCAGACTGGCCCATTGCTACAGGGGTGTCCTTGCTTTTCAAGCTCTTTGTCATTATATCATTATGATTTTTTTTTAAGTACTGGAAATTGAACCTAAAGTGCTTTACCACTAAGCTATGTCCCCACCCGCCTTTTTAAAAAAATTTTGAGACTGGGTCTTGCTAAGTTCTTCAGGCTGGACTCGGACTTGCAGTCCTCCTGCCTCTACTTTCAAAGTCCCTGGGATTACAGGCATGTGCCACCATACCCAGCTCGTGTGTGTGTGTGTGTGTGAGAGAGAGAGGGAGAGACAGACACACACACACTTAGACACTGGTTCTCATTGTGTTGCCTAGGCTAACTTCAAACATCCAAGCAGTCCTCCTGCCTCAGCCTCCTGAGTAGCTTGCATGTGACCTATTTTCCCTTCTCTCTGAAATATTTTAGGATCTTTTATTTACCATCAATGTATTGAAATTTTGTCAACATGCCTTGATATAGGTACATTTTTATTTATTGTGTTGGGTGCTTGAGGTCCCCTTATAATCTAGAAGTTTCATTCTGGAAAATTCTCTGGTTTCCTTTCTCCTCTTTTTCTCTATTTTCTCTTATTGGTCAGATTTAGACCTCCTAGATTAATTCTCTAAGACTCTTATTTTTTCTCTTGCTTGTTGTCCATTTCACTTCTTGATTTACTTTCTGATTTTAACAGCAGAAAACAATATACAGACAGTTGTTTTGCCCCCCTGGTGCTGGGAATTGAACTTGGGGCTTCATGTATGCTAGCAAGTGCTTTATCACTGAGCTGCACCTCCACCTTTAGTTTTTATTTATTAAATGGAATGTGTGCACATACACATACGGTGCAGGCCAGGCCTTGTGTCCCCCTACCCCTGAATGCCTCCACTATCTGCTCAGTTACTGCTTCCTTGTTCAACCTTGGTGAGTCACCAAATCCTATCATTAGAATTTCTCCACTGCTGTCCTTCACCACCAGCCTGTTCTGGGCCTCTGTCACCTTTTACTTGAATTACTGCAACAGCCGGACTCCTTGCCTCTTGTCTTTATTTTCTAACTTTCCTGTACCTTATCTCAGAGAATTCGTTTTGGAACATAGACTCATGTTATCAATTTTTCTTCTTCTTTTTTTTTTTTTTTTGGTACCAGGGATTGAACCTAGGGGCACATAACCACTGAGCCACATCTCCAGATCTTCTTGGTATTTTATTGGGAGACAGGGTCTCACCGAGTTGCTTAGGGCCTTGCTAAGTTGCTAAGGCTGACTTTGATCTGTGATCCTCCTGCCTCAGCCTCCGGAGCTGCTGGGATTACAGGTGTGCACCACTGCACCCAGCTCACATTATCAGGTTTGGGTGGCACCCTGCTGTTACTCTGGAAAAGTCCACACTTGTTCCCCGTGGATTAGTCACTGCATTCCCCACCACAGGGATTGTACACCCCACCACACTGGCCAACCTCAAGTCTTTCAGTGGTATCGGTGTGTTAGGCTTGGCCTCTGATGCTGTGTGGAGATTTCTTCCATCGATAGGGACCCTTCTGCCCATTCCTGTTTCCCGCCCTGCTGCTCTCCTTTCTTTCCCCACACCAGTCAATAATATCTTGCCTTGGCTGGAGCTGACTCATTCTTGACAGTTCGGTTTAGGTTAGGGCATTGTTTTCTTTGGGAGCTCTTCCCACAAGCTCCCCTAGCACTTTGTTTTTCCATGGTTAGAGCTTTTGTCACTCACCGAGTGACTTGTCCTTGGCTGTGCTGTAAGGCCAGGCTTTCCCTTTTATTCTCAGTTGCATCTGCAGGGCCAGCTCACATGGCGGATAGTGTTTGATTATACTTGTTAAATTAATGAACACGAATAAGACTTCACAGACTGAATCTTACAGGTTTTTGTAGACATCAGGGTATAGCTACAGTGAACATGAAAGTATTTACTATGTATTTGCCAAGTTGAATTAGACCAATTTGTTAGGCATTTATTTTTTTAAAAAGGAACTACCGCTTATGAGACAGCAATTCAGCTCCACTGTAGAAGCAGGGAGATGAATTGAGATTTTTTTTTTTTTATTGGTACTGGAAATTAAATTCAGGGGCACTTGCCCACTAAGCCACATCCGTAGCCCTGTTTTGAATTTTATTTAGAAAGAGGGTCTGAGTTGCTCAGCAACTTGCTTTTGCTGAGGCTGGCTTTGAACTCACCATACTCCTGTTTTAGCCTCCTAAGCTGCTGGGATTATGGGTGTGTGTCACTGCACCTAGCTCCTTTTTATTTTTTACTTTGAGACAGGGTCTCACTAAATTGCTGAGGCTGGCCATAAACTTGTAATCCTCCTGTTACAGCCTCCCAAGTTGTTGGGATTACAGGCATGGGCCATTCCATCCTGGCTAGAGATGTCTTTAGTAGAGGAGGTCAGTCTCTTATTTTTGCCTAAAAGAACTTAACATCCCTATTCTGCCTGTGCCCACACCCTGGATTATTGAAATTTTACTATTTTCTTAAAGGTAAGAGACATTTATGAGGCATAATAGTCCCGGGTGAGCCTCTCTTTTCTCGTGTTAATCAGTTTTTTGGCTTAGGTTTCAGAGATTTTAGTCTATGGTTGGCTGGCTCCAAGGCAGAAACATCATGGTGGAAGAGCATAGTAGAGGAAAGCTGCACAGCTCATGACAGCCACAATTCAAAAAGGAAGAGAGGAAGGGGCCAGAGCTAAGATGTAGCCCCCAAGAACATGCCCCAGTGACCTACTTCCTCCAACCATGCCCCCACCTGCTTGCAGTTTCTACCACCTCCCAGCAGTTCATTCAAATTATTAATCCATCAAGTGGATTGATATGCTGATGAGGTTGTAGCCCTCATGATCCAATTGTGTCCTGAAAGCCCCACCTCTGGACATTGCTGCCTTGTGGACAAATCCTTCAACACATGTGACTTAGGGGACATTCCAGACCCCAAAGATAACATTCTTGCTCCTCCCTGGATCTCCTATAAGAGTGTGTACACACACACACACACACACACACACACACACAAACAAACAAAAAACAAAAGCAAAAAAACCAAAACCAAAAAAAAAAAAAAAATCACCAATACTGGGATTGAGGAGACCAGTGTGTCCTTTGAAAAATTCTTCTCCTTAACACAAAATGATCCGATTTTACATATACATCACTGAATTGCCATTCATCGATTAGTTGAATTTTCATGTTGAAAATGGAGAAAAATAATGTGGTAGGCTATATAATGAGCCTCCCCAAAGTTACCCACATTTTGATCTCTGGAATCTGTGAATGTTACCTTATATGGCAAAAGGAACTTTGCAGTTGTGTAAAGTCAAGGCTACCAAGATGGGGAGATTATCCCTGATTATTCAGGTCAGCCCCACGTGCAATCACAGATGTCCTTATAAAAGGTGTTGCTCTGTTGTAGGGTGCTTGCCTAGCATATGCAAAGCCCTGTATTTGATCCCTAGCACCTGCAAAAAAACAAACAAACAAAAAAAAACAGCATTGAAGATTTGACATAGAATAATAAAACAATATAATAACAGAAGCAAACCCTCCTGGATTTGAAGATAGAGGAAGGAGCCACAGACTAAGATAAAAGGAATAAAGCTCTAGAAGCCAGAAAATGGGTTTTCCCCTAAGCCCCTGGAGGGACACCTTGATTTCAGTCCAGTGAAATTGGTTTCACATTTTTTTTTCTTGAACTATAAGGGAATAAGTGTGTGTTGCTTTAAATGGCTAAATTTGGGATATTTTGTTATAGCAGGAACAGGAAACTATTGGTAGTAATCTCAATGTCTTTTTGTCAGTTTTCAGTGAATTCAGATTAACCACCCTTATGCTAAAAAAAAAAAATGTATTTGGAGTTACCATGTGTCTCTAGCTCTCTTAGCTCTTGAGGTGATTTCTTTTAAGCTGGCTTCACAAGAGTAGGCTTACATTGCTAGTAACCAATTCAGTCTGTATCCCAAGTCTCTCAAGCTGTTTGCTTAGCTCTTTGACAGAATTAGTCTTGCACAGGAAAATTTTATGTGGGCAGTTTGGTGAAGAATCCTCTTTGTGTATTACCCAATATCAGAATCTCTCAAAGCATGCTAGACAAGAGTATTGTAGGTCATATGGAGAGAAACCTCTAACATTTTAATAGTTGTATATTTTATTGTGGGTGAGAAATAAAATAAGTAGCATTTAAAACCTATGATTTCACAGCATTATAAAATTTTCTTATTCAGTTACCTTGTATAAGTCATAAAAAGAACAGTGAATTAATATAAAGAAAAGCATTAGGCATATATGGTGCAGATGAAATATCAACATGGCAAAAAATTTGAAGGTGGTATTTCAAGTGCTGAAGTTTGGGAAACATGGCTATAGGAAGATTATTTTTTGTTACTATCTAGGTTGCTTTAGAGCCCTTACTTGCTTTTTGTCCCCGTCCTGCTATAGTGACTTGTGGCTTAATTCAAGCAGCTTTCCACTTGGCCCTCCTGCTGCTGTGATCACATGTTAGATGAGTGGAGGGTTAGAGGAGCTGAAGAAATGGTGCCCAGGTTGCTTACCACGGACCTGCTGAATTGAATTAGAAAAAAAAAAATACACGAGTGTGAAGAGGTGGCTGTGGCAGGAACAGTGTTATGCTGCTTATCCAGAACTTAAGTATGTTAACTTTTTGAAGAAAGCAAGACCATTAGGAACTGCTTCTTTAAACATGAATGAATTTGAAGTGGAGGGACTCCTGTTTCTACTTGGCAGATGGGATGTGAGGAGGGAAACCTCCCACCCTGATCCACTGCTCAGAGCTTTAGCCTGGTGACAACTTCTCATTGCCCTAGACACATTATGAGTCAAGCTGGCCTTTATGCATTGTCCTGGTTCAAGAACCCAACCTTCCCCTTCTCAAATTTGGGATATGGAAAAATATCATTGTCAGGTGGGGAAATGGTTTTCTCTAAGTGGCTATGCTGGTCTAATTTCAGGTTTCCTTTAATGAGATTCATTCAGTGCTCCAGGGATTAATGGAGTCTGCTTTTCATTCATAAATAAATTTGCAGGTTGCTTAGTCTCAGAGAATCTTGGGCTGGAAAGGAGTTCATGAGGTCATTCCCTTGCCCTACCCCCTGCCATCTTTTCTGCAAGAACTTCTACCTAGTCATCCCTGACTCTCATCTGTTCTTTCTTCTAAGATCTTCCCAGAAGGCATGGTAAATTCTCTTGATGTGTGAAATCGGTAGCAGCAATGATAGCTCACCTTTCTTCTGTCCACATTTGTCCACATGTTCAAACATTTTGCCGACTAACTCCATAGCTGTCCTTTGTCTAGATTTAATAAACTTGTTCCCTTGCTGATAAGAAAAGGCCTTATTCTAGTAAGCTCTTTTTCCTAAATCCAAAGTAATGTTTTTTTTTCCTTCTTAGCACATTCTCCAAATTGTATATTCATTAAGCAGATACTGAATACCTGTTAAGTGCTAAGCCCTAGATTAGACCCCACATTGACAGCTTTGGCAAAAAACATGGCTCCCACCCTCATGGAGTCTTTGGTCTCATGAGGGAGGCAGTTGAGATAGATTCTACATAGATATGCCATTGGTGGTTGGACTGTGGTAAGTAGCAGGGTGCAACTAGAGCATATGACAGGAGAATATGGCATGATTTGATGGTGAGGAAAGCCTTCCTTGGGGAAGTAATATTTAAGTGGAGATTTAGAAGTATAAACAAGGTGGCTGGAGGTAGAGTTCAGTGGTAGAGCTTGTGCTTATTAGCACACACAAGGCACAGGTTTGATTCCCAACACTCCAACATAAATGAATAAATAAATGATAAGTAGGAGTTATCTGTATGAAAAGCAAAGGACAGTCCATTTCAAACAGAGGGAACAGCATATGCAAAGTTTCTTCTTTGCAAAGGAGCGTACATTGTCAAGAAAGTTGAGAGAATGCCTGTCAGTGTACCAGAATGCAGAGAGCAGGGGGAGGAGATGGGAAAGGTGAGTCTGCCCAGAGGGGAGTCAGGGCTCAGGGGGTAGGTGTGACCATCATAATAAGGCCAGAGGTTTCAGTTATGGAAAATTACTCAATTTGCTACTTATCAATTCTGTGATTATAGCTGTATTATTTTATACTTAAAATGAGGGAGACATAATTCTCTAATACATATTCCTTATGTATTATGCATTTTAATATATAATTATATATTGTGCATATTAGCATATAATATACTTACATAACTTCATCTTCACACTTCTATCTAAATGTTTAAACATTAAATAAATTTAATATTTTAACATTTAAAATGCTATATATAAGTAGCATTTTTTTCATTGTTTCATAGTAAGTAATGTTAAGCCGTTTAGCCAATTTTTAGGAGCAAGGATAACCAACCACATTGGCAATAGGTATGTTCCATTTAACAAATATTTACCAGGTACCAGCTTTATGTGTGACTGATCCTTGATATAGTGAAAAACAGCAACAAAATTTAAAACAAGCTCATATCTTTTACTATTCTTACAATCTATCTGGTGGAAATAGATATTAAGCAAATACATCTCAAAAAAAGGTAGTTTATCAAATTGTGAGATGTATTATCCAGGAAAAGAACAGGTGGTTATGGGGAGGAATGACCGAGAAAGTCTGATTTTTGAATGGTGGGGAGGAGGTTTTGGCTTTGGGAATGGGCCAAAAGTTAGATAGTAAAGAGATATCATAGTGAAGCATTCTAGGGAGATGGGACATCTCATATGAAATCTTGGAGGCTGGAGAGAACTTGTAAGTTTCAGACATCAAAGTTTTTTTTGTGTCTGGAAAATAGTGTGTAATGAATAAAATCTAACAAGATGAGGTTTTACAGGGGTTTATATTTTCCTAGGGAGGAATTCTGGGTGTTTTAGCTACAATTAATAGCTTAATCAGGAAATAGTAACTTTAAACAGAACTAGGGTTCCATAATAATTCATACTATTTCTTTTACTATTTATACTATTTCTTTATACTAAGGACTGTAAATCCTCCTTCAAAAAGCATGTCTATCCCCTATAAATATTTATATTTAGTGATTTTATTTTACTTAAGTTTATTATATTTTATAATTGCAACTGATTTTTTGTCTTATTGTTTCTAATTTCTAAATATATACATTTTAAAACCAGCTATAGTCAGCTTTCTGTGACTATAACAAGATGCCCGAGATGATCAACTTATAAAAAGAAAGGGTTTATTTTGATTTACAGTTTTGGAAGTTCCAGTCCAGTCCTTTGGGCCTGTAGCTAGGCAGCACATCATGGTGGGAGTATATGGTGGAACAAAAACTCTTACCTCACAATCTAGAGAGCAAAAAGAGAAAAAGGAAGCGACTGGGGTCCCATAATCCCCTTTGGGGACATACCCTAAACAACCTAAGTGCCTCTGCTAGGGTCTACTTCTTAAAGGCTATACCACCTCGATATACTGCCACCCTGGGGGACAGTCAAGATCCCAACCATAACATCATCTTTTTATTGTTTCATGGAGTCGCAGAGGATCAGGGAATTGTGTTCTGTATGATACCATTTCTTTTGAATTTGTTAAGATGTCCTCTGAGGCTTAGTAACAACTCTGAGTTATAACTGCTCCACGTGTGGCTGAAGAGGATGTCTATCTTTAGTCTGGTAGACAGGGTTTTATGACACCTGTTGGAGCAGGCTTCTTACTCATGTGCACATTTCACATGTCTTTACGGCCTCTGTTTCTGTCAGTCACTGAAAGGGATGTGGTAAAGTCTCCTTCAGTGTTTGTGAATGTAGCAGCTTTTCCATGTAATTGGATTGTTTTTTTTTTTTTTTTTATAAATTTGAAGGAAAAGTTATTAGGCATATGTATAGATTTTTAAGTATATGTATTAGGGATATGTAAAGGTTATTGTGTATGTGTATAGTCATATTTGTTAAATCTTTTTGTTCGTTATATAAATGTCTTTAGGTTCGTTCATCTGATATCACTATATAGACTTTCTTTTGGTTACTTGTACTTAGAACCAATTCTCCAAGTTGCTGTCTAGGACCTTTATGTTCTTAAAAATTATTGTGCATTCCCAAGACCTTTTGTTTGTTTGGATTATATCTGTTTGATACTTACTGCATTTAAAGTTGAAAGAAATGTAAAAGTATTTATTAATTAGTTTTTAAATAGTAGGCCATTATGTTAATATAAATAATTTCATGAAAAATAGCTATATTTTCCAAAACAAAAAATTAGAGGAGTCGCATTGTTCTACATTTTTTTTCAGACCTCTCTTATGTCTAGTTTAATAAAAGACAGCTGGATTCTTGTATCCGTTTCTGTATTCAATCTATTGTTATATGTCATTTTGGATGATGTAGACAAAATACATATCATACATATAGGTAGTTGAAAAAAAGGAATATTTTAATAACCTTTCCAGATATTGTAATTTTTCTTCTTTGATGCTATACCAAAATTTAACAAGTATTAGTTTCTTAAAAGGTTAGTTGCAGTGTGGAATATGAAACCATACCAATTCATTTTTTGTACTGTGTTCCATTACATTCTATTCGTCTGTCTCACTTCAAATGTGTGTTTTACCCATGCATGGTTTTGTAACATCATGCATCGATCATTGGAAAATATTGGTTCACTGATTTAAACAGATCTTTCAAATCTGGACACATTTCATTATATGCTATTTTTAAAATCACATTTAATATGACCACTGATCTCATCAGGAAAGTTTTAAGTATTGAGAAGCTTTCAACCCTGTGGTGGCAGGTAGAAGTTTTCCAAGATTCTAATTTCCACTTGAAAATTTAATTTTTATTAGCACCAACCAACACTGTTGGTCATTTTCCTTCAAAGTGACATGCTTACTTCACTCATTTTCAAGGAAATGTCTGCCAAATAACTAAACTTTTTAACTTTCCAAATGTTGTTGCTGATGTCTTCTCTTCCATCTTTTTTGTCTGTTGTGTCTCAAAAATAAAAATCACCACGTCATCATTTTCATGGGGTTTCTGGGAAGGGCAGAAACCAGTGAAGGAATTTATTCAGCCTCACATCTCTAGCCAGAAGTGCGTTATCCAGATCACTTGTTCTTCTTTCATAGTGCCCCTGTCTTGCCTTACAGTTTCTGTTCCTTTTTTGGATCTTATTGAGAATTTTAAACGTTTCAAACTCTTTGTGATTGTCTTATAAAGTTCTTTGAGCTTAACTTTCCCTTCACTGCTTTTACTTCACTTCTCTTATGGCGAATCTTGTGTGTTTGTAATTTTTCTGTGTGTGAGTTTATCATTCTGTCTTTTGTGTATTGTATTTCCTGTATTAATTATTTTCTTTAGAAGGTCCCACAGTGGTTCTTGGATCATGGAATCATTTATATGTTATTGTCTTATGGCTACTACTGCTACCATCTTATTGGGACCATTGGTTGCAGATAAGTTTAATAGATAAAGTTTAATATTGGCTTTGAGAATTTGGTTGCTTAGCTTCTTAGAGCACTGGCCATGACAGCTTTTTTTTTTTTTTCCTACCTGAATAGCTAGCTGTACAGGTTTGCAAATCATATATTCTCTTGTTTTAGTGAGTATTCCTGCCTGTCCCCCACACTTTTTCATCTAGAAAAGTAGTTGAGAAATTTTTTTTTGAATGTTAGGTTTGCTGTTATATATAAGAGCCAGCTGGCTATTTGTTATAAGTGGCTTAAATCAATAGACTTTTAAAGAAGTCTCTAAATATATTTTCATTGAGGTTCAGTGTTGGACATAATTACTTAAGATCTCTGATAGAACAAGTACCATTTCAAGCATTGTGGGCACTTGTACTCTGGGGTCTTGTCCCTGCCATTAAACGCTCAGGCCTCAAGGTAACAAGTCAATTTAATTCCCACCTCAGCACTCACAACTAAGCAGGAGCTCCATCCAACCACTAGGAGGTATAATCCTACCTAATGTTTGGATGGGGGAAGAGGGACTGAAAATACTTGTTGAATGGTATGATCAAAAATCATGATGGTAATGTTTTTGGGTTGAGATCTAAACTGCCTCTGATATTTACTAACCAGTACCTCGTCAGGGTTTCTAGAATCCTAACTTTCTCATCTGTAAAGTGGGGCTACCTAGAACCTATTTTATACTGATGTGAATATGAAGGAGGTTAATATGTGTGATGCCCACATGGTAAGCCCTCTGAAGGTGTTTTTTTTATTACTAACTCTGTGGTGTAGATTTATGGTTAAAATGGTAGACTGAGCTAGTCATTGAGCCCTCCTACTCCCTTTTCCAAACACGGATCAAAAGAGAAAATTTATAACCAATATAAATGTCTTAATTGACTTTAATTAACGATTCTAGAATCGGGCAGCCCTCCTATCCAGAATAAATTGATAGAACTCTGGGGCTGCAGTGTATCAGGCAGCACTTATGGATAGAAGAATGGGAGTGAACGTAGTTGGTTTGCTGTATTTGAATCGATTGCCTGCCTATGAGTGACTAAAGTTCAGCTGCTATAACTAGCCCCCATTTGTTACATGAGAAACTCCTGACTAAGTCAGTTTCATTTAGTAAGAATTGTTCCATGTTGGTTTGGTCTGTTGGGCTCAGTACAGGAGCCTAGCCCAAATCAATGGCCTCCTACAAATTTTATTTAACACACAAAAATGCTAGATAAAACATTCTTAAAAACTGTTTTCAAATTCATAGCTGATCTTGAAAGCAACAAAAGAAGTTCTCCAACTACCATAAATGAAGCTGCTACTCCATGCTGGTGGCTAGGTGGGAGCCATGTGGCCTCAGAGGTAACAGAGCCTGATATGGACCTTAGGGCCTGGTGTTTCCACATCCACGCAGGGATGAGATTGAGGATTGGGTTCCTACACCTCACAAGCAGCTGGAAGTGAGCTTTCCAGAGAAAGCTAGAAGCTGGGAAATGGCAGTTTTATGGGAAAACTAATTTCCCCCTTCCCCACCCAAGAATGGGATACTCCAGCCACCCACCTTGGGCCACCACATTTTTAACATGCATACCTAAGTTTATATTTTTCTAACAAAGTCTAAAGCAAATGTCTCTGAATAAATCAAGTTTAGAATTTTTAAACCTTCCTTTAGACTCCTCATCTTTCATGTTTTTTTAAACCAAAGCCTCCTTTTTTTCTTTAGTGGTATTTTATGTAGATTTACTGACATTTTACTGACTCCTATTATAATTGCTGTATCCCTTCTGTTCCTCATCTCTTCTAATGGATTTTTTTTTTTTTTTGGTAGTACTAGGAATTGAACCCAAGGGTGCCATACCACTGAGCTACATCCCTAGCTCTTTTTATTTCAAGGCAGGATTTCACTAATTTGCCCAGACTGGCTTTGAACTTGCTGCCTTAGCTTCCTGAGTTTCTGGAATTATAGGTGTGTGCCACCACACATGGCTGGATTTCTTTCTTTTTTTAATTTGAAGAAACTATAGTTTTAAATACCAAGAAGCTTTAATACTCATGATTGCTTTTTTCTACCGAAATGTGTTTTTAAGGTGGCAAACTTGTCTTTGATTGATACTAGTTAGAATCAATCTATGTACGTTATTTTTGTTTTCTTGAGGTGAGTTTTGGTTTTTTAATTACGGTTTTTCTCTTTCATTTTGTTATGGGGTGAATTATGTTCCCTTTCCAAATTCATATGTTGACATTCTTCAGAATGTGACTGCATTTGGAGAGAGGGTCTCTAAGGAAGTTAAAGTGAGGCCATTAGGGTGTGCACCATATGACTAGAATCTTCTAAAAGAAGAAGAAATTAGGGCTGTGGCTTAGTGGTAGAGCGCTTACCTCTCACGTGTGAGGCACTGAGTTGGATCCTCGGCACCACATAAAAATAAATAAGTAAAACAAAGGCATTGTATCCATCTACAACTAAAAATATTAGAAGAAGAAGAAATTGAGTCAGATACACAGAGGGTTTATTGTGTGAAAACAAAGGGAGAAGACAAGCCAGAGAGAGGGGCTTCAGGGGAAATCGTCCCTGCTGACATCCTGGACTTCTAAGCTCTAGAATTAGGAGAGAATAAAGGTTGTTGAAGCCACCTGGTCTGTAGTGCTTTGTTATGACAGTCCTTTTGCAAACTAATACACATACCATGGGCTTTTCCTTACATATCTGCTAAGTCTTTATTGACCCTTCATGTTTTTGAGAGAAGGGCCTTTGTTTTTTTTTTTTGAGTAGGAAGGTAACTGGAATAGGCTCTCTTCATATTGAGGCAGGTTTATTTACCCAACTGACTGCTTTCTTGACTGTGAGGATGGGCTGTGTGCTCTGTAGTGGACAGTGTGCACCTATAGGCAGGTTTCCCTTCAGGTATATGGTTAGGTGGGAGAGGGTGGCAGCCGACTCATGAGCCTTTGCTATGACTCTCACCAAAAAATTAGTCAAATAAGGAGGACTTTAACTTTGGGGTGAAATGATGTCTTTTATATATTTATCTCCTGAGTCTCTTCTTTGACTTATTTCCTATCCTGGACACCAAAACCATAGACACTCTCTCCAAAGAGAGCTGTTCAAGAGCTCCAACTGGGAGCCCCACAGGACAAGGCTCGGAGCAGCTGGGCTCAGCTGTTTAGTAGACGACTCTCTGCTCAGAGGCCCTGACATCTGCCTTACAGCTACTTCTTTGTAGGCCATTCAGTGGCTGCTAGTAGCCACCAACTACAAGCTTGGCCCTTTCCAGTGCTCCAGAGGGAGAAAGGGCTCCTTGCTGGAGCTTCATGTGTTTTAATTTGTACCCCTCACTGTCCCCGCCACCCTGGGTTTTGGTGATTTTTTTCAGTACAGTCCCATCTCTTTAAGTGACTGAGTCTCGAATGACTTATTCATTGATAGGACTCCTTTTGCTGTCAGGGCCACTGTGGATTCATTCTTCTTCTTCTATTTTTTTAATCCTCAATGCTATTTGTACTCTTGGGAAGAAAGGAGGCAACCATGAATGCTTACTCCATGGTCTTGACCTCAGAGTCTCTTACATTTTTACAAGGACCCAGTAGCTTCAGAAATTTTTCCACTGAAACAGTTGGTGTTCTGGAGGCTTTAGTAAAATAAATGTTTAATATGGTTTTTTAAAGGTGTTCCGAGGGCCCCTATGATTTAGTGGCACCACCAAGTTCTCATCTGATGTGTTCAGAGACAAGTGTTCCTAAAGATAACACAGCTAGAGATGGAAGAAGGCAATTATCATCTTTGTACTTCTGGCATTAAATATTTGTTGAGAGTGCAACCAAGTCTTTATCAGAACATTCAGTATTTATTTAGGAAGGGGCTAATTTATAGTAACAGGGGTTACAAAAAAGCAAAGAGGAGAGTAGGTCATTTCAGCAATTGTCTGACACCAACTGGGGAATCTAGCAATTTCTGGCACTACCCAAAGTTAGCATCAGACTCCAGAGGCTTAAGGGCTCATTTCCACATGACTGTCATCACTTCAGATACCAGCTATAAGTATTCTGTCCGACTGGCTATGAATTTAGGGATTCCCACAACCCCCCCTCCAGAATGTGATAATTCACTTAGAACAGTTCACAGAACTCAGGAAAGTACAGTGCTTAGAATCACAGTTTAGTCACAATGGATTCAACTTGAGAACAGCCGAATGGAAGCAGCACACAGGGCAGGATGAGGGGCAGTGGGGCAGAGCCTCCCTGTGCTCTGTTGGCGCGCCATCCCTGCAGCATACTGCAATGTCACTGACCCAGCAGCAACCAGAACCTTGTTCAGGAGCTTTTATGGAGGCTTTGTTACACAGGCTTGATGGAGATCAATCAAGTGACCAATGATTCAATCAATCTCCAGGCTTCTTCCCCTTCCTGAAGGGTGGTGCCCTGAGAGTTTCAACCTTCTAATCATTCATATGACCAGTCCTTCTCACAAAATCATCTAAGAGCCTACCATGGGTTACCTCCTTAGTGTAATTCCAAAATCATTCATTATGAATAACAAAAGGTACTGCTATAAAGGGTTTTTGAAGCTCTTGCCGGCAACCAGGGGTAAAGACTATATATATTTTATTACACCATAGCAAAGAACCCAGAATCTGCTGATAACATATGCACTGTGTTTGTCATGTGGCTTTGGTGCTAGCTTTATCCCTGATGAGGATTTGGGTTTGGCCCATTTTTTTAGTCACAAGGACTCCTTTTGCCTTTTCTGGCCTAGTATCTCCTTTGCTGCTTTCTTCTAGGTCCATGTGTTGGTCTTGATCCTTGATCTGGCTTGTACCAGTCTGGGAGGCCATCTAATTAGAGGCAAGGGTTTTCCAGAGGAAAAGCTGTGGGAAATACTTGTCAAGGAAAAGGACATTTATCCTCAGGTCTTGGTACAGCCAGTGTAGGTGATTCATCAGGCTTCTTTTCCCCTGGGCTTTGCCACAGTTTCTATTTGACCTTCAGGAGGGAGGCTACCATGGACACGTCCAGCTGGAGCAGCTGAATTGGAGAATGCTCTTCAAAATAGCAAGCCAAAAAGAAAGGCCGAAGAGAATCTCAGAGGAACAATCCGAGCGATCACAGATGCAGAGAGCAGGTCACATTGAAAGCTCCACCTCTTGCCACTCTGGCACAAGAATAATATTTTTCCTTCTCCTTAGCACCAGTTGCAGGAAGGGGAAACCTGGAGCGCTTCTTGGAGGCTATGTTCAGTGTCACCCCAGGCCACACCCAGGTTTGATGATTTCCCAGAAGAAAAAAGAACCTTCCAGAATGAGTTGCTTTTAGGATTCAAGATTATAATCTATGTGTGATATTTACATAGAGATATACATATTTATCTTAAGAGCAGTGGTTCAGTACTTGCTAATTCAGTGTTTGTGGTGACTTTTACAAGTTTAACTACTACAAATGACAAGAATCAACTGGCTGTACTCATGGTTACGATTTATCACAGCAGAAAGACACAAAACAAAATCAGTGAATGTAAAAGACTCACGGGTGAAGTCCAGGAAAAACCAGGTGTAAACTTCCAAGGGTTTTCTTCCAGTGTGAAGTTTCACAGAATGCACTTAATTCCACCCAATATAAGTTGTGACAGCTATTGAAGACATATCTTAGCTCTTTAATAATACCATCTAGAATATTTGAAAGTCATTATCATCATTGAAATGAAGATCTTTGGTTGAACTTGACTTCTCTTTAGGTTCTCTGAGAATGTGCTTTCAAAATTAGAAGTTGTTTAGCATATGGGGTGCTGAAAAAGACTGAAGAACTTTGGTAATAAAAACCAAAGCAGCAGGAAGGAAGTGGTCTGATTAGAACCAAGTGCTTAAGCAGGGAAAGACAGCATGAGAAAGGAAATGAAGTTGCTGAGTAGTAGTTTGAATTGATTTAGAATCCTTAAAGGAGCTTGAGCCAGAAGGTAATGCGGTCTTGACAGTTTACTTTGGGGAAAGACACTACGTTCTCTTTCTTTCCATCTGGACAGTCCTGCCAGAAGAGGCAACTCAGAGAAAACATTTTGAATGCAGTGATAAGGGGTCTTTATTTTGTTGTTGTTTTTTAACCATTTCAAACAGTAGTTTGGGAACCAGATTAGTATCAAAGGTGAGAGGTTTCTGTCGACCAATTTGGTTAGTTTGAAATACTAAAGTGTTTATTATGTTCCAGAAAGTCAACAACTAGTCATTTAGAGTATGTGTATAAGAAGGCTTTGATATGCTTTAATGATAAATGTGTATCTGTGAATAAATGAACTCAAGGAAGCTCCCAATTTTTTTGGTGTGTGTGCCCCTTGGGTCCTTTGCATAGGAAAATTTCAAGAGCAAGGAGTGACCTCACCTCTGCTTCTAGACTCACTCCTAACTCAAGGAGAGTTTGTGCTCATTCTAAGCTCATTTCTAGGGAGTAAAGAAGAACATTCATTTTACCATTTTTATTTGTCATCCAATCAAAGAGTCCCGGAGTGGTCATCTTTGTTCACTTTCTTTTAAAAAATAATACATTCTTTTTCCGAAAATGGGCAAAGAGTGTGGAAGAAGTAAGTCCTTTTGTTTATGGAAGATATGTTTTGAGTTTGGTGTTGAAGGAGTGCTGTGAGACATAAATTCAGGAGGTAATCCTTTGTCTTTTCATCTTTCATTACTTATGTACATGTAACCTGAACCTGACTTATATCACTCAACTGTGGCTGGGCCTTGGTTTTCCACATGAAGGATGAGGGAGTGACATGAGACATCTTCAGGAGTGGGAATGGGAATGTGTGTGAGAGAGAGACATAGGCTTAGACTTAGATTTGGATGGGGTTATGTCTGATCATCTAGGAATTCATGATACATTAAAGTGGATCAGGAGTACTCACTTTGCTCAAGGAGATTGATGGCTGACCAAGTACCCCAACTGTCTCAGAATTATATTCCTGTATTTGACCAACGTAGGCTGAGCTGCCCAACCTTCTTTTTGGTTGGATTTTAAAGACCATTGGCATGCAGGTCACATAGAACCTTCTCTATGTGGTAACAAGATAATTATATGAAAGTTTTTTGTTCAGCCATCTTGCCAACTGGAGCCACTTACCTTGAAAGTGCATTTCTTTTTCTTACCCATGTGTTGAGTTGAGGATTAGATTCTCTGGGGAGCAGAATCTAGAGGGAGTTTGGTATGCAGGATGTTTTCTGAGGAGTGCCTATGGGATCATCATACAGAGGCTGATAGTTGAAGGCAATTTGCCAACAGTACCCCAGTGACTGTGGCCTTCCTTGAAGGGTGGAATGGGTGAGGCATTTCCATGCTCACCACACATGGGATATTCATCTGCCAGTATTAAGCATTTGAAAACTAGGTAAAGAGTAAGAAATCGACCAGGTCAGATGTTGTAAGAGTTCCCTAGAATGCAAGTCTTTGAAGATGGTGCCCACACTTAACATTTTTTGTGAGATATTTAAAATACTTGAAATGAAGCCAATATAATGTTTTTTGCAACCGTAGCTTTGTTAACTATGCTAAAAATATGAAACTTTGTGTTTATCCCCTTCATCTTTTAGGGTTAAATGTATAGTATTATAGAATGTATGTTTTAAAGCCTTTTATGTTTAAAAACTGCAATTCAGTTACAGCTCTTTCAAAAATAACCTGAATCAATCTGTTAGCTGATAGAAAGCCTTTACTTCGAGAACTTGTGAAATAAGAATTAAAAAACCCAAACCCAGTAGAAATGATTATTTAGTATATTTTACAGTCTAACTACTAACCCAACTTCAGCATCTCAGCTGTGTACCTTTTAAAAAAAATCGGACTTTATAGTTTTTGTTGCTGTTTATTATTTTTTATTTTTTTTACAGTGTAGGGGATTACACCCAGAGCCTCATGCATGCTAGGCGTGTGCTTTACCACTGAGCTACGTGCTCAGCTCTCAGGCTTTGTTGTCTCCTTTACTTCAAATATTTAACTCTTCATTAGTAATTCTTATTAACTGGATTATTTAAACAGAGAAAGTTGAAGTGGGTAGATTTTGAATTAGAGACTGGAACAGTTTCCCACAAGAAAGCAATTAAAGAGCCCAACTCTCTCAGTTCAGTTGGAAATAAGATGGTTTCCCTTAGGAACTAACTTGTCGGCTGTCTTTACCTGCAAAAATTGACAAACACCTCTTCCCCAAGTAGTGTTTTCTATGCTGAATTAACCTTTGTTAAAATACTGAGGGGGAATAATGGCTGTGTTGGATAACAGGCCCTTAACGTGACCAGAACAACTCAGAGGTTCAGAGCAGGTGACCCCCGGAGTCTGCATCCCAGAGTTTATGATCATTTATCATCCCGTGCCCAGAGCTGCCCTGGAGAGTGGAGTGTGCACAACGGGCACCCCTCCTCCAGGGCAGGGAATCGCCTGCATTTCGGGGAAACAGAGTGTATGGGAATGGTGGTTTGGATCACATTGCTTTTCTTCCCCCTTCACAGTGAGCCATTCTCCAAGAAGCTCTGTTCTTCCCCTCATTAACTCAACACCCTTTCCACTTCTCAAGGGAAAGGAAAGGTCTTAGCTGATTTCCTCTGGTCACGGTGTTGTCAGTAAGGAAGGAGTGGATGAATATCTTTAACACTGGGGACAGTAGAATCTTGGTTACACTATTGCAGAGTTCTGGAGCCAGGCCTTGATTTCACCCCCTGTAACAAAGCCTTGATGGTTAAGAGACAGGACTCTAGAAGCTTCTGGGATTCAAGAAAATAAATCACTTAACTTCTGTATGCTTCAGTTATCTTATTTATAAAGTGGGATAATATTAGCACCCACCTCATAGGCTTGTCATGAAGATTTAATGAGATGAAGCACATAAAGGGCTTAGCATAGTGCCTAATATATAGCTAGTGCTCAGTAAGTGTTCATTGTTGCTGGTATCATGATGTGTGTTTTACAGGTGATTGGAGAAGGTTTGTTGAGATCCTGCTGGTTCTCATAGAGCCACTGGGCCACACCACTGTTCCAGTTAGCCTTGTCAGGTCAAGGGTGTACTGGAGGAAGGTCTGTGTTACTTCCGTATGTCTATGTTACTGTGTAGGGACTTAATATCACCATACCTTTGAGGATGAAATTGGATAGGAATATGTAATCCCCTTCTTGAGTTTTTTTCTGTTTTATTTAGATTTCAAAGACCTAGCAAATGTCTGTCAAATGCTTGTTTCAATGTAAGACATTGACTTCCCAAATTTAAGGAATTCCCAAAAGCCAAAAATGTGTTTCATCTTGGAAGTACAGGTTGAATATCCCATCTCTGAAATGCTTGGGACCAGAAGTATTTTAGATACCTAATTTTTATTTTTTAGACATTGGGATATCTGCATATACATAATGAAATTGGTTGGGGATACAATCCAAGTCAAAACATGAAACTCATTTACACATATTTTTAGTGCACCTGTGTTTTGACTGTGACCTGTGATGTGAGATCAGGTGTAAAATTTTCCACTTGTGACATCAAGCCATCACTCAAAAAATTTTGGATTTTGAAGCATTTTAGATTTTGAATTTTTCGACATAGAATGTTCAACCTATAGTACTTAATTTATCTCCCAAGGTGATTAGTGAATTTAGTTTACCCTTTGGAAATAAGTTCATTTGTGTAATCCAAAGCCATTTTACACAGAAAGTACCTATTTATGTTTGAATGTTTCTGTCCATCTAATTCCCCACCACCACCTTTTTTTTTTTTTTTTTTTTAACCTTTTCCATGAATGAATATCAGGGTAGGAGAAAGGGGGAAAGAATACCATATAAACAGTGATCAAGATCAATTTTTTTGCTATGTGACCAAGAATGGTTTACTCAGTCTTTCCAAGCTTTGTTCCCTGTCTGTGGAACAGGGATGATAACTCCTACCTTCTAGATTGTGAGGGATGAAACTAAATACAACCATGTGGATGCAGGGCTCAGTGCAGCAACTGCCCCAAGCTCAGTCCTGGGCGTGCTTCCTAAATAGCAGCCATTGCTGCTGCTGTTGTTAGAGTGATCAGATACTGCAGAGCACTGTTGGGTTTTTCATACTCTTGTGATGACAGGCGTGCTGCTTGAAGAAATGTTTGAACTCGCCTTTTTTAAAGTTCAGTCTCTCCAGGTGATCCTGCACACCTGTGATATGACTGATCTCAGGGTATAAATTTCCCCAGCACACCAAATTTCCTTTTCACCACGCACAATTCATTCCTGATATTAGTCACTGAACTTGGAACCTTCTGGTTTTGATTGGCTAGTCAGGGTTCACTGAGGCAAATTCTTTCCTGAGATTGCTCCATATGTTCAGGAAAGGGAGTGTTTGTGAGCTGTACAGGCAGTAATGTAGACACAAGGCCAGAAGACAGCAGTGTGTTGCCATTTTCAGCTACTCCCAGTGGGCAGCTGGGCAGGATGATTAATATTTTAGCATCTTTGTTCTCTCTGTTTAGTTATAACACCAGAGCTTTTAAATCAGTCTGAAAATAGCATGCCTGACATTTCTCCAATTTTAAAATAAAACAAAAAAAACCCTTAAGTCATAATCCTCTGCTTGTTACCGAGGAAGTGTTTTGGTGAGAAAGGAAGAAAAATTGAATGATTTAGGGGAGAAGGATAATTCCAAATAGCTTCATTAAAACCTAAAAACTAAAAAACCTAAAAAACTCAAAGGCATGATGTGAAGTTTGTGATGGGGAGGATGAGGTTGGCATCAGAGGGCACTTTATGTTCTGTAGCTGGTCCCTGTGTTGGGCTTCTATGCTTGGTTTTTTGGTTTTTTTTTTTTTAAATGTTTTTTAGTTGTAGGTGAACACAATAACTTCATTTTGTTTATTTTTTATGTGGTGTTGAGGATCAAACCCAGTGCTTCACCTCTGTGAGGCAAGTGCTCTACCACTGAGCCACAACCCCAGCCCCTTTACATTTGTTTTGAACATTTATTATATGCTTACACTCTTCACTTAAGACACACGCTTGAGATTTCTTTAGCACATACAGCTCTCCAGGAGTCTCAATATTGTATTTAGTAAGTACTAGAGACCAGAGGTCATGGCTCGATTTCATCTTTAATTACTTGCCTTTCCTTCTTATAAGACAAATTGTTCAACAATCATGTATCCAGCATAATCTTTGTAAAGCATGGGTCTAATTTTGAGATTTTAAGGACTGTATCCTAGCAGTAAACTTATATATGGATGTAAACATTTGTCTTAGGTCATGGCTATATTGCTAACAAAATTGCATGTCTTAATTAAAAGATCATAATTGCAGATAATAATTCAAATCTCAGCACACCTTTCTATTTATAGGAATTCCAGAGAAAAATCTTTTTCTAAAGTACCTGTTCTTTTTCATAATTGCCTCTTGCAGTTACTGAGTTTCAAGAATCAAATTTAAGAATATATGGGTAACTGGCTTAAAGCAGAATATTTCAATCCTATGGTAAACACAGTCTTTGAATTGGCAAGAGAAAATGTTTTGGAAGAAAGAACTTGATACCTTCTTAAAAAAAAAACTCTCAATGAAATAGATTGCAGTGATACCTTTAATTATCAATTATTTCGCAGGGAAACAAACATGTAAATTATGTATTGGGTGCCTTCCCTGTCCCAGGAATAGTTTTTACTTGTTTTGGAGAAAGCACTGTATTTAATCCTCACAGCAACCCTGTGAGTGGCAGTCTTATTCCCATTTTCTGGATGAGAAAAACTAAGAATCAGGAAATTGAACACCTGCTTAAGGTCTTACTCATAATAAAGTGATTCCACATAGCTGATTGTTCTGAAATAAGGATTCTTTTATATTATTCCTCAGTGAGACTCTTGCCCTCTCATTAGAAGAGAGACTTTGCTTCAGTACCTTTTGGGCCCAGGTCAAATGAATATTTAATTCTGGACTTTGTAGGACTGCATTCCCATCTTGTGCATAGGAAGTATGGCCAGATCCTTGGCTGATCCCTTTTTCTGACTGGTTCTCCGACTCTTTCTTAGCTAATCCTGCCCCAGTGTAGAGGAATCCAGAATGTCCCTATATAGTTTCACTTTACTAAAAGGAACTATTATATAGAGTAACAATTATTATTAGAATTTTATGAGATGTTTTATTACCTTGCATACTTTTCTCCTGATGGAAATTTTCAAAATATAAAAGACCTTGTGATTTTGAAATAAGGTTTTTTTCTTATTGATGTGTTGGTCAGGTTCCTATCACTATAACAAAATACCTGAGATAATTGACTTATGAAGAGAAAAGATTGATTTGGGCTCACTGTTATAAGTTCCAGTTCATGATCGATTGATCCTGTTGCTTTGAGCCCGTGGCAAGGCACCACATCATGGGATTACTTGGTGTAACAAAATTGCTCCTATCATGAACCAGGGAGCAATGACTAAGAGAAAGAGGGAATCTTCACATTGCTGCAGTCCAGCTGCAGCAAAATAACCGGGGTGGGGGGGGGTGGGGACGGTGACGAGCAACTTGTGTAGATTGATACAGCAGGAGTAGGAGCCGTTTATTGTAGGACTGGAGGGGTATTTATACATTCCACACAGCTTATCTAATTAACATAAACTAGATACAGCAGTCAACCAATAAGGAATCTCCACACTTAATGGCTCGCTGATGCCAACTCACAAACCTCTCCCCCTGGCAAAATGCCAGGCGCCATCCTGACTTGTTTACAGACTGTAACATCATATCACGCTTAAGAAGTTTGTACTGTTATTATCCCCATATAATAGCCGAGAAAAGTAAGACTGAGGCAGAATAAGTAACTTGGCTACTAAGTATCAAAATTTATATTTGAACCGGATCTATTTGACCACCTGTGTTCTTTTCATCACTGTACATGTTTACTGCCTCCTTACTGCCAAAACCAAGCCATTATAGATTTAGTAGTTCTTTTAAAGATATCTGAAGAACAAATATGACTGTGTTCTTGTTCCATCCGTTCTCCCTCCCCAAGAAAGAATCAGAGTGACAGTAATACTCACAAATATTATGAATATTATGATTGTAGAGGGAGGGAATAAACTCTAGTCCCTGAAGCTTAATAAGCAGTTCCAAAATACACATGCTAGGTTTTTTTTTTCTTTGCCCTCCTCCTCCTCTTAAACCATTACTTACATTCTGAAGCTCCTTTATAGTTCCCAACCCTGTCTTTGTCACTGGCTCCCACAGGCTAGTTGTCCGTTGTGCCCTTTATTAAGCCATTGTCTCTCAATTCTAAACACATCCTTCTCCGCTGTCCTTTGTGACATTGGAGCAGATCTCTGCAAGCCACATTTCTGCATTGGCTGCTTTATTAAGCTCTGCTGGTAGGGAGTGTTGGGAGGAGGCCACAAAGCTGGAGGACAAAGAAGCCCTTCCTGTTTGCTTCCTGTGCATCACAAGGCAATGTGGTCTTCACCCTGATGCACTAGTTCCTTCTTGGAGCAGTTGAATTCAGTTCACTTTTTCCCCAACAACTTGTAGAATTGGCCCTGCAGGCACCCTTGAGACATTTGCTCTAGCTGGCCAGCACCTCTTCCTTAGAATCTTCCAAAGAACCCTCCCCAAGACTCCCAATTTGAAAAATCCTAACCCCTTCCTTTTGCTACCTGTACTGCTCCCATGGTGCCTGAGAGTTCCCTTTTCACCCTCTTCGTTACTTAGTTAACGACTTCGTATCTTGTTAACTTTTCTTTCTTAAAATAACTGGTGTGATTTCTACCTCCTGATTGGTCTCTGACTGATGCACCTAATAAATCCATATCTGATGCTTAGCTTCTGCTTTATTTTATCATGTGTCACTATCTTCATCTGAGAGAAGTGTCCTCTAAGCGACCTTGAAAGCATGCTTGTGCTGCATTGGGAATGCTGGATTTCTGATGTCCTTTGAGGACAAGAGCATAGCAGCAATCTCAACCTTAGAACCTCTAATATGTTTTCTAGCAAGCCATGGGGTGAGCTTTCCAAGTTGTGATTACTTCAGATAGTACTGTCATAGATCTCAGAATCTTTTGGTGGAAAACAATGGATTCCATTTCAACTCTCTTGTCCTCAGTAGCCAATGGGTCTGCATTTACATGTATAATAGTATAGTCATCCTTCTGTATTCACAAGGGATTTGTTCCAGGACTCGCACAGACACCATAGTCCATAGATGCTCATGCTCTCGTGAAATGGTGAAGTATTGACTCTCTAATCTATACCAAATTATAATCCTGTGACAAGCACAGTGTACCTATTGTCCTTGTCATGGATTAATAATAGTCAATGACCCATCTCAGCCAATTAAACATGAAGAAAATCTGCTGTAGGGCCTATGGCAAAAGTTTCCTCCCTTCTAGGAAAGAGGTGCAAAAAAAGAATTGGCTTGCCCTTGTATTCCTCTGAAATGTCTGGGTATGACCTTAAAATTACTCTAAGTACTGTCTTCTGTCCTTGAAAGGAACCAGCCGGAGGGGTAAAGTCCCCCACCTAGGCTGGAGGAGCATAGAGATTATGGTAGGCAGAATTATGTCCCCACAGATATCATGCCCTAGCTCCTGGAACAATGAGTATTACTTTACATGACACACATGACACATTGTAATCACAAGGGTTTTTACAGTGAAAGAGGGAAGCAGGAGATTCAGTGTCAGAGTGATGCGACTTGAGAAAGACTTGTCCAATCATTGCTAGCTTTGAAGGTGAAAGAGTACACGAGCCAGGGCATGCCAACAGCCTCTAGAAGCTGCCAATGGCAAGAAAATGGATCCCCCTGGAAAGGAACATGGCGGACACTGATTTTAAACTGATGAGACCCCAATAAACTTCTAACCTCCAGAACCATGAGATAATAAATGTGTGTTGTTTTAAGATACTGAATCTGTGATAAATTGTTGCAATAGCAAAAGGAAACTATAAGAGAGATGAAGAGGACCTGGGAACTTTGTGTCTTTTCTATACCTCTGAATCAGCCATCCTGGAGCTAGCCCTGCATTTCTTATAATGTGAGATAAGTTTCTATTCTGTTTAATCTAGTTTGAGTGAGATGTTTTGCTACCTACAGTTCTAAGTATGATACATATGCTCAGCAGTGAGTGTTTGTTAAATAGTGAAAAAATGTTGGAGAGAAAAACCAGAATCTTCATCTAAAGAAGTAGGGTTGTTTTCTGAATCATATCAAGTGTAATAACTTAGAATTTTTTTTTAAATAAAAGACACAAAAGATGTTTGGAAGGATGGATAAATTATTTGAATACTGAGATGGCCTGGAACTTCAGCAGGTGCACTTTTAAATTGCCAGATTCATTTCCTATTATGACCTCCAGGCATCCAAATTCTCTTTTCCGAAATAACATTTCAGCAGACCCTGTGAACATGCCAAGAAGTGATTATTTTTACAAATCCAGATGATTTCCTAATTTAGGATAGCTCAGGCAGAGAGGTAGAAATGAAAGGAAACATAGTCTGTTTTTCCATCTCCACAGAGTAGGAACAGCCTAGTGCTGGCTTTAAACAAATGTTGCTGACAACTATGAACGTGGTTATCATCGGACAGCTGTTCAGTGGCCTCTGTGAACTCAGCTGGAGGCTCAGCCTAGTTTAAGATCAGAGAGGCCAAAGATCAAATGCTATTTCAGTTGGTTTCTAAGGCTTTTCCCTGCCAGTTCTGGGTTTCAAATTAATTTTTTTGTAATTTCTGTTCCAAAGGCCATTAAGAGACCCACAACCACCTTCTGCACTTGCTCCATCTGCCGTCCGCCCAGCACAGTTGTTCAGCCTTGCCCCTCCCCCTCCTCTCATTCTCCAGTAAACTGTTCCAAAGTGAAGTTCACATCCTTGGGAGAGTAGTGGCCAGTTGCTGCCTTTGTAGTGAGGATCTTCTCTCTCTTCTCTGATCATTGCACATTTAAATGCTTAACATCCTTGTCTCACACATAAACTTTTGGGGGACACCTCATATTTAAGCTACTACAATGGAGTTTTATTCAGCCACAAAGAAAGATGAAATTATGTCATTTGCAAGAAAATGGATGGAACTTGAGAACATGATGTTAAGCAAAATAAGCCAATCTCAGAAAATCAAAGGTTGTATGTTTTCTCTCATGTGGAAGCTAGAGAGGAAGAAAGAAAGGAAAGGGTAGGGAGAGAATCTCATGCAAATCAAAGGGAGATCAGTAGAGGAAAAGACTTTAGGCAGGGAGAGGAAGAGGGGAGGGAAAAAGGAAACACTGGGGAACGATATTGGCCAAATTATGTTGTTCTATTGTGTAAATATGTAATAACAAATCCCACAATTATGTACAACTCTAATGCACCAATAAAAAATATGAAAACAACGCCACCTTCTTCGCATCAGTATTTAAATTTTTTTTTTTTTTTAGTTGTAGGTGGACATAATACCTTTATCTTACTTGTTTTTATGTGATGCTGAGGATTTTACCCAGTGCCTCATGGGTGCTAGGCAAGTGTTCTACCACTGAGCAACACTCCCAGCCATGCCTCACTATTTTTTGTCACTGAAGACCACCTTAGAGCAGCCCTCCAGAGCCCATGCCTCCCTTTTCCCAGTTTCAATCCATGCATCTTCTATCACCTATTCAGTAGGTCCAGAGGCTTTTACATAAACCCTTAACTGTAAATCCTCTTGGGAGAGCAAGAGTTTCATGGCACATTTTATTTATTTATGCAACAAATATATATCCAATATCTGCTTGTTACACTGTACTAAAGTGCTGAATACAAAGGTAAATTGGAATCTGTTCTCTAGGCCTTCCCCTACTCCCAAAGGAATGTACACTTTGATGGCATAGATTGCATTATGAATAGAGATTTGCAATTTTTTTTATAAAAAAAGACAAATAGCAGGAGGGACAAAGCATTCTTTGAAGGCTTGTGCAGTTTCTGTCTGCCTGTCTAACCCAGATCTGTGCCTCTTTATCTTTCATGGTCTGTCCAACAATTAGAGCACAGTTAGTGTTAATAAAAATAGTATTTTCTCCATGGGATCTACATGATGATGATGACGACGATGACGATAAAATTGCTGTAACAGTGGCAACTAAGTGATTTTATGATGATCTGTCTTGCTTTTCCTGGATTTTGACAGTGGCCTAGACCAACTTGTACTATGAACCAGAATCCGTGAGTTTTGCTAATGTCCTAGGACACTAACCTTTTGGATGCCCACACTGAACTATAGTCATGTTGGGCCTTAGAAATGAGAAGGGGCTGAAAGAAAGCTGAGATCCAGAACATTCTGCTGTAAACATGTGGCTGAGGGTTCCCAAATGGATTTTAACCTTAAAGTCATAAACAGCTGAAAGGGTTCATTGATGGAATGCCCTTCTCATGTAACTGAGCCCTGTGCATCTCTCAGATGATCACCAGTGTTCAAGAACCTCCAGTCCTGCTGCTTTCACAGAAAGCCACCATCAGTTTGGAAAGTCCCCATGAATTCACTTCTTTGCTTTCACTGCATCAGGCTCAGCATCAACCCTCAAAATTGGGTACTTCTACCACCCACTTGAACCATTCAAAGCTGCAGTGTGTTTTAATGGACTAATTCCTTCTAAGAGGATGTATTATAATTGAGTAACTAAGAATTGGTGTTTAGCTATAGGAACACCTTTATATTTAACTTCTAGTTGAGCAAAGATTTGTTATACTGTTTGGTAATTAAATTTCATTGACAATAGAAGAGAATTATTTTTGCTCTTATCCCTTCCTCCAGCATCATTTTTCTTCCCTACAAAACTCTTGTGTTTGGAAGTAGGAAAAATAGAGCTAATCATTTCAGGTATTTTCACATAAGATGAAGGCTTTACCAAGAATCTCTCAGGTATTGGGAGTATCTGGTGTGAAAACTACCTGATGAGAAAAAGATGTGAAAGAACATACCAGAGAGCTGGGGTTGTAGCTCAGTGGTAGAGCACTTGCCTGCATGTGTGAGGCCCTGGGTTCCATGCTTGACACTGCCTAAAAGTAAATAAAACAAAATATAGGTATTGTGTCCATCTACAACTTTAAAAAAAAGGAAAGAAATGTACTAGATTATATTATAGTTACTGAATAATTGCATTTAAATCACATACCAGCCTGTTTGTGATATGAAGAAATTTCCATGGGAACATATTTTATGGTTGGTTACATATTATTATTTGATCCCAGTAGAATAATCCATGCACTTTATATTAAGATATTGCAATAAGTCATCTATATGTTAACTATAAATCATCAAAGTAACTTAATTGGATTAAGATTAAAGCATAAATCAGCTTGAATTAAAGTTTAAGAGTTATCAAACTCAAATTTGTTGAAAACTGAACAAGCTTCATTGCGTAAGAATTCAGAATCAGTTGGTTGGTCTTTCTCTGTACATACATGCATATACATATATACATATGTGTATTTAAGTTACAAATTTGTTTCTTTGAAGTGTTCAAGAATCATTGATCATTTAAATACTCATCTTTTATTGGAAGGAAAGTTTAGAAATGCTTATTTATAAATTTATAAAAATAACTTGGACATATATATTGCTGAGTCTTAGAATGGAGTATATTAGTCAGCTCTCCATTGATGTAACAAAATACCTGAGACAAGCAGCCTAAAATGAGGGAAGGTTTATTTTGGTTCATGGTTTCAGAAGTTTCAATCAATGCATGGTTGGTTGGCTTCATTTGCTTTGGGAACTGTGGTGAGGCAATAGTACATCATGGTAGGAAACTATTCACCTCATGGTAGCTGGGAGGAAAAAAGAGGCCGGAAGGGGCCAAGGTCCCAATATTTCCTCCAAGGGCACACTCCCAGTGATCTCATTTCCTCCAACCAGACCCCACCTCTTAAAGTTTTCAAAGTAGTGCCACTGACCAAACCTTTAATACGTGGGTCTTTGGGGAACATTTTTTAGATCGAAATTATGGCATAGGAATTCTGGGGTCTTTTGCCTGATACAAAGTTCATAATATTTTCAGTTTTATAAGTCATTGGACACCATATACTCTGGCAGGGACCATATCTTTATCAGAGGTATCATTTAGAAAAATTATGAAACCATTGTACTCAAAAGTAATTAGTGCTAACTTTGGAACATTACATTAAACAATGACATGATGCCTTGTGTAAATTCTCAACAGGATGTCTGTGTCATAGAGCACACACTTAGTAACAACATGAGATGAAAAGACAATGGCTCTTGTAACCCAATTTTTTCTCTACAATGAGAGATAAGTGAGAATTGAGCTCCTACTGCTCTGAGTTAGGCTTGAAGTTAATTTAGAAGGTAATTGCTGGGCAGGGTGGGGTGGGGGGGACGGACACACGACACAGTATAAACAAAGAGAATTTTAAAATATTACCTATTCCAGAAGCTTTGAGCATTAGCTTCAAGACAGTAAGTCTCTTGTTCATTTGTGTGTGTGTGTGGGGGGGTGGCTCTGAGGACAGAGCTGGGTATATGGTCCATGTTAGGCAAATGTTTGTTGTGTTGTAGAAGAGGGCACTTCTCATGGAGGAAGGCCACAAAAGAGGCCTATTTCAAAATGCTGGTTGGACTTCCTCCATTGGTGGTTTAGAGTAGATATCTCTACGAATACTATCAAGAAATTGTTTTGTGAAAAGAGCTACCATATGAGTAGGAAAAAGATGCTGATTTGAAATTGATTAATAGTTTCTACCCTGCCAAATCATTGTGGTGGTCTTTGCTAGAATGGCAAAATTAATCGGATTTTTTAAAAAACAAAACTAAATCATCAGGGGGCTGAAGTTATGCCTCAGTGGCAGAGTTCTTGACTGGTATGTGTATGACCCTGAGTTCAATCCTCAGCACTGCAAATAAATAAATAAATAAACAAATAAATAATCCATTGACCACCCCCCCCCCAAAAAAAGTAAATCATCACTTTATGAGCTAGCTCAATAGAAATATGTCTGTGAACACTGGTAAAAATCAGAGGAGAATCTGAAGGAATATCTATTATTAAATCATGATCATCCTTTATTACCTTTTTGCTGCTAGGTTTGAGTTATTATTTATATATAAGCTTATAGATACGTTTATAAAATTTATAAATATATGCTAATATGTATTTATATATTCTGAACTTTTGTGAGCAGTTTTATGAACTTTGATGAATGTTATCAGGACGAAGAACAGGTCGATTTCTCTAGAAAGTTCTTTCAGGCCCCTTTGTAGTCGACTTCTCCTCCCATCCCCAGTCCCATGCCCTGGATATCACTGATTTACTTTCTATCCTGACAATTTTACCTTTTCTAAAATGAAATATAAATAGAATCAAAGTTTGTAGCTTTTTGTATCTGGCAGTTTTTACTAAGCAAAAATGCATTCAAATTTTATCCACGTTGTTGCATCTACCAATGGTTTACTCCATTTTATTGCTGAGGAATATTTCATTGTACAGTCATACCTCAACCTGTTATTCATTTGCCAGTTGAAGGATATTGAGTTTCCTATTTGGGACAGTTTTTTTTTTAATCTTTTTTTTTTTTTTTCAGTTGGACAAAATGTCTTTATTTATTTATTTTTATGAGGATCAAACCCAATGCCTCACGCAGGCGAGGCAAACACTCTACCACAGAGCTACAACCCCAGCCCCAATTTGAGATAGTTTTGACCAAAGCTACTACACCCATTTATGTTTGGGTTTTTGTGTGAACAAATGTTTTTATTTCTTTTGGGTAAACAGGAGTAGGATTGCTGGTTTATATGGTAAGAATTTGAACATTTTCTAAGAAACTGACACTTATCCAAAGTGGCCAGGCCACTTGCATTCTCGTCAGCAATATTATGAGAGTTTTCAGTTGCATCTCATTCTTGCTAACACTTGGTATTGTCATTTTTTAAAAATTTATTCATTCTTAATATCTCTTTAAAAATTGGTTCCATTAATATTTTTATAATGTAAGAACTTACTCTTACCTTTCCTAAGCTATAATTTTCTGAAGAATAAAAATTTTGTATTAAGATCATTTGGGAACATGTGGATTAGGTGATTCAAATTTTCATCGCTCTGCACAGGTCCATAAGTGACTATAAAAGTAAGTGCCTCTTAGTATTGTTTAGGAAGTTAAAAATAGATTTTAGCAAGTAAGCAGATTCATAAACATAGAATCCATGAATGAGGATCAGCTGTATTTTAATAATTTAGAAACTGCTTAAATTTTGTTCTAAGTTTAAATGAGTTGTAGTAGTTTGGCTTAAGATCAAAAGTAATTAAATATTTTGTTGCAATAGATTGATAAGAATTAACTGAACAAACCAGGGCAATTTGGAACAAAGGTTGCTTTAAAAAGACCTCAAGTTCTTCCTAAGATTTTGTCCCCAGGCCAGTGCAAATATCTGATTTTTATGTTAGAAGATCTGTGTACCATTCAGACCTATTAAGCACCCACTTCATTCTTGTAAAGTAATGCAAAATGCTCAATTTTGTCACAGTAATAGCTTCAGGGTATGTGTTTAAATCCAGAGACAGATTAATGTACTTACCAAACCCAGATTGTCTAAAAAGTAATTATAAGTTTTCTATATTGACTGCCAATATGATATAGGTCCCAAAGAAATCACCCCTCTTTACTGAGACAGAACAATAAATTGGTTTTCCTGAATACAGTGGGTAAAGAATCCAAGTTCTTGACCTTGAATATTTCACTGGTAGTGTTCTGTGCAGTGGGGAACAATCAGGATGACATTTGCTGAAATGTCTGAGATTTATAACATAATAGCTTGAGCATATGTGCCAAAAAATAAAAATCTTAAATCCTATCAGATCAAGATTAATTACCTATTAAAATGCTAACAAATAGTATGGTGCAAGTGGTATAATAAGCAGTCTCTCTTCGTATATTGTTACAAAACAAACGATTTTGGCTGCTACATGAAACATCATGTATCTTCTATCTCGCTCTCAGTGGGAAAACGGAAAAAACTGCTCGTCAGTCATTCTCGGTGTGGATTTTGGCATTTCATTAGGAAGTGCTATCACAAACCTTTTCACTGAAAAGCACACGCAACTCTCTGGAAACTGCTAAATTTCCTGGCTTTGTACTCCTGCCAAAAACCTGTTGCTTCTCCCCGTCATTAACCACTACATATTTATTCCTTTCCATCTTGGTGGACAGAACTTGTTCAAAACTCCCATGAAAAGGAAAACAGTAGTTTGCTTCCTCCCCCTCACTAGCCTTGAAGGAATTAATCCCACAGGCTAAATTTCTTCTTTCTCTTCAGCTTTCATTTATGTTAATAGTTTCAACTGTTGACCAGGTGGTAAAAAAACGAAATGGTCAAATTATGATTGTGTTCCTTCATTCAAATGATTTTTTAAAGTTATGGGAAAATTGCTCATGACCTTTTATCATAAAACCTTCCATTAGCCTACACTAAGTCACGGTGTTGCTAAGTTGGCTTCCAATGAATAGATAGTCAGCAAATATTTAGTGAGGATCTATTAGGTGCCAAACCTTCTTCTACGCTTGGTGACACTGTGGTGAATTGGATAGTCCTGGCCCTGTGTAACTATTCTCTCTTTATGTGTGTGCTACAGTCTTTGGTTTGAATGTCCTTTTTTGGAACGTGTTAGAAAAGAAGTGCAAAAACTGACCAGAGAAATAATAGTGTTCTTAAAGTGTCATGGTTTTTAAAAGTAGGTAATAGGTTTGGAAAATTTTTTTGGCTTTTTAAAAAATATGTTTTTAAAAGGTGCATACTTTTGGAAACCTTTAATAACTCAAATTTGCACTAAATAAAGCTCATCAGGAGGTTAATCTGTCTTTCCAATTTGTAACTTAGGTGCCAGTTTAATTCTTAAACAAGTAAATATGCCTTGTCTGCTTATATGCCTTGTCTGCTTGCATGGTATTTCAAAGCTCTTCATTTTGTGAGCCCTATCCCACTCTGCATTCTAAAAGAAACCCAGCAACATGCTGCCTTTTTTTTTGGAGATCCTGGACCATCTAGCTATGAGTGGTGTAACAAGCCATACTTCTTCATTTGTTTTTACAAAACAAACTCTTTAACAGTGACATGAAATATCATGTCTCTCCTTTCCCACTCGCAGTGGGAAAAGGGGGGGAAAATGCTCCTTGGTCATTCTCTTTGTGGATTTTGGCATTCATTGGAAAGTGCCAATAGGTATTTATTTCTTATGTTGTTCTGGAAAGCTGTAAGCAACCTTCCAAGTCACAAAGCCAACTCAGTCCCTAATGGTTCTCCAAACGCAGGTCAGAAAGGTGGGAAGCTTTATTTTTCTAGGCAGGGAGTACATGAATAATACACTTGCAACCTGTTTAGCTTCCCCAAGTTCTCTGCTTTAGCCAGCTTCTCCACTCAAAGAACTGCACATCAATCTGTCACTGATGGTCAGCAGTGCAGCAAAGAGCCAATGTTATTGTGAACCTGCAGTGGAATGACTTGCTTCCCAGCTGGTGATCAATCTGTATGAGACAGCAACATGTTTGCCTCTACAAATGAGCTGGGCCCCTCTGCCACATCTCTCTGCCAACTTTTGAAAGAAAGAGTCTGTTTCAATTCTTTTCGGGGGTAAAGACAAAAGGTCTGTCTCCCTTTATACAACCAGCTATTGAACAATCCTTTGCAAAGATTCACAGCCAGTATCCTAAGGAAATTGTTTTTGAGAAGTCAGGAAGTTGCACTAAAAACAGAAGAAATGTATATAAGTATGTATTTATGCACACATACAATCATGGGAAATACCTTTTGTTTTTTCTTGGGATGATATGCTCAGGGACCTAGTTGCATTGTCTCTAAAGACTTCTCACTTAAATATAAAAAAAATATTTTTAAGAAAAATTCTGGGATTTAGGATTTTTGATGACTTCTTCAAGCTCAAGGTGAAGGCAACATTGTGAGAATATGGTAAAGAATGCCGTAAAACTTTAATCGAGGTTTATTATTGTTATTACAATTGTGGAATGACCAGGTCTAGGCTGGAAGTAATTCCATTGAATCACTGCTAATCGGAAGGAACATACATATGTCTTCCCAGTGTGAACTTCTGAGGAAGACATTTCTGAAGGTTCATTATAGTAGAGAGGGAACAGTGTAATTCAGAAACCATGACCTAGCAGACAGACTTTGAATTGGTAGAGCTAAATAAGTAATTAAGAAAAGAATGCACGGAGGGTTATGTGACTGAAGAAGGGAAAGGATGGAAAGCAGAAGTCTAAGAGGGCTTTTTGTGTCACACCAGCTGTGATATGGTGCTATGGTACATTCAGGGTAGGTATGAATGAATGATATGAGGAAATTATTCACAATAGAGGATGGTAAAAGTGGAGAGTTTTGAAAAAGGATCAAAAAGGAAAAGTATATATTTGGTGGGGACTTAGAAAAAATAACTGTTGGTATTTCTTACCTATGATCATGTTAGTCCAGTGGATAAACATATTCCATTTAGTTGTCAGGTAGTAAAGAAGTATAAAGGAATAATAAAGGTTTTGCATTTGAGGGTAAATAGTTTCTCACTTATCCCTAGAGAGTAGGGTCTCCAGACCCATGGAAGAGCCAATAGGAAATAATATAGATGAAGCAGAAAGAGGAAAGCAAAAAGTTGGAAATTACTTGGGCCTTAAATTGCTGCTCAGCTGGGCCATTCCCCTTGAGCAATAGAAGGGATTTCTGGGTTAGTAAGCAGTTATATTAGATGAGCTTAATAGTACCTTCCAAAATTGTACCACATGAAGCTCGCAGACGGTGCCACATTGTTGAATTTACGGTTCCTGCAGAGTGGGAACTGCCATCTTTGTGCTCCCCACTTACACATTGTAGGCACAGTAGGTGCTTAATGGATGAGTGAGTTGGTCTTTGGTTCTGTGCTGGCAAAGAGAAATGAAGATTCTGAGACTGTTTTCAGTAACCCATTTAACTTCAAACATAGATAGTTCCAACTTGTGAGAATCTTGCTGTTGCCCTCTTGGTTTGGACATATAACCCTCCTAGTCCCCAGGCTTGCCTCTGAAGGCATAAGGAGGACATATTACAGAAGGACACAATTGCCTTCTTCAATATTAACTTTCAGGACTACTAATATCTTAAATATCTGAGTGACTGCTCCATAGCCCCCCTTCTCTCTTTTGTCTGTAAAACTAAGTAGTTAGTCTCTAGCCAGAATGTCTCTAGATTTCATGATAAATTCTCATTGATATTAATGCCCAGTAAAGCTTAATATTAGTATTCCATATCTCCCTGACTCCCTCTTAAATTGTTTACTGTCCTTAGGAATCTGAGCTTCTACTAATCCACCAGTGCTACTCTGCTACCACTTGGAGACAGTGTTTGCCCCTGCCCATGACTTGTCACCAACACCATTTACCTCTTTTACTTGAAGATGACTAATTATTTTACATTTAAAAAAATGGCTTTAAGGTAATGTGGATGATGGGTAAGAAGGTTAGGATGAAATGTAAGGAAACCAGTCAGGAGATGATTTGAAATAGTTAAGTAGAGATGATATTAGCCTAGACTGGCATGGTTGGAGTGAGGACAAAAAATGAAAAGAAGTGGACAAATCTAAAAGAAGGTAAAATTAGTAGGATTTAGTGGTTGTTTGGATTCTTGTGCTACATCAATGGCAGTTCCCCTGCCCCTGAGGCACCCAGGAAAAACACATGGAGGTAAAGTGAGAAGAAATTCATCCAAGAATGCCCAAAGTGTTCTCAGGGTAGCTGTGTCGGATATAGTGCTGCTGGAGCTCAGTGGAGATTTAGATCTGGGAGTCAGTGCATGTCCAGTGATTGCAGCTGTGTACTGAAGATAGAGGGAGAGGACCTTAAGCTATAGCGGAGCTCTGATGAGCACCATTATTCATGGGGAGGATATTGCCACATAGCAACCAGAGAGGTATGAGGAAAGTTGGGAAAGTGTGATTAACAAGTTCAAATGGTATTTTGACTAAATGTCTAAATATTTTTATGTACTGTTTTATTCTACCCATCTTAGTCATACTTAGGAGTAGTTAATTAGTCAGTTATATCTTTATGCCTCCCATTTATCTAGAGGTGAAAATGTTGAGCCCAGCTTGAAGGTAGGGAAATCAAGTGAGAAGGCTTGACAGGAGTGCAATCAAACCCTGGGTGCTAGAGACCAGGAGAAGTCCAGTCAGCCAAGTCAAGGAGGACTGTGTGATAGCTTTGGGAGGACTGATATGGGGCTAATTTTTTGATTATTAGGAAAATGCTGAAGATTATTTAGAATGACAGTTACTGTGAAAGGACAGTCGTTCATAATGGTTTGAATCCAGCAATGAGACTTCATTGGTGTCCTGACCAGTTGGAGATGACTGATTCTAGTGGAGGAATCTGCAAACTTTGATGATAAATCCAAAGGGAGTTCTGAGAGGAAGGGATGAATAAGAGATGACTCATAGCCTTGGAGCCCATGTGACTAGATAAGCAGTGGTCCCAATGACAAGTGTCCAAATTTTAGAGTTAGAAAATGTCTTTAAAGTCAGTGTTTCCCAAATAGACTCTGAAGGGGTAACCCAGGTTGGAAACCATTAGGTTATAAGAGTAATTCTCAACTCTTCTGAGTTCCCTTCTTTCTGCACTTTTCCCGGAGAGATTTTCCAGGGTTCTTGAAATGAATTAACTTATAGCAACCCTGTGGGCACCAGCTTTCTCCTACCCTTCCTGGGTAAGGTTTGAAAAATTCCGTAGGAAGAGGTGTTCAGTTACAGAAAATGTCCTTTGCCACAGTTCTTTTCACTTTTCATGTACACTGAGGGCGATTGGGGTTAGAATTTAAAAGAAAGTCAGTGTATGAGAGAGTGTTCTAGCTCCGATCTTTTCCTTCATCCCAATAGGATTATTGCCGATGCTTTCCTGATAAAAATTGCTGAATTTGTATGGGGGAAAATATAGTAGTGCCAATAACCATCAACTACTATAGTGTAGAGAAGATATTACTACCAAGATCTAAGTTCATTTTGCAAAATGGTATCAACCTTTTAATTGCTCATTAATATACCATTCAGCTGAATTGCATGCTGCTGCATTAACATAAATGTCGTGTTAGGCATTGGTTTACTTTGAAGGAAATCCTGAGAAACAATGGTCTTAACTCTCCTCAGTAAAGTTGAAACATCTGTTGTTTTTATGTTTGGTTTTTGCTTTTTTGTTTTTTTGTGGTGACTGCTCACCCAGGGCCTCTCCCACTCTACCACGGAGCCCCACCTCTAGCCACATTTGTCATATTTGATTGTTACACATGCCACATTAATGAACCAGAATATGTTACCAAGAGTTGGGGACCAAGCCCAGGAGGATCTGGCAGATAATGTCATGCGAAGTACCAGAGTACAGAGTTGGCGTCAGCAAACTATAGCTTGTTGCCTGTTTTTATACAGCCTGAAAGCTCAAAGTATTTGTTTTTAAATGTTTGGAGAAAAAAATCAAAAGAAGAATACCATCTTGTGACATGTAAAATTCTATAAAATTCAAACCTTGCTGTCCATAAAGTTGTATATTTTTCTTGTACAACCACACTTGTTTGACTACGTGTTATCTACAGAGGCTTTTGCACTGCAACAGCAGAGTTGAGCAGTTGCAACAGAAACATATGGTCTGCAAAGCCTAAAATATTTACCATCTGGCCCACTCGGAATGTTTACCAAAGCCATGTCTCCCCAAACTTTCATGTGCCTATGAATTACCTGGGGATCCCGCTAAAATAGATTCTGATTCAGGAGGTCTAAGGAGGGACCTGGTAGTCTGCATTTCTGACAAGTGCCGATGTCAGAACTACTGGAACTTGGATCACACTTGGATTTGCAAGGGTTATTTAAGATGGGGGGTATGTGTTCTGGGGGTATAGCTCAGTGGTAGATTCTTAGTATGTACAAGGTTCTGGATTTGATCCCTAGCACCACAAAAACAGCATGTTGTACAGGAGAGATGGTCAAGTTTTCTGGAGCAGAAATGGCTTATTTTACTTTATTCCGAAGGTTGGAATAAGGGCTAATGGGTGTGTGCCAGTTTTTATTTTTACCTTAGGATTGTAATGATTTGTAATGATTGTAGGCAAGCTTGTAATGATTTAAGATAATTATAGAATCATTACATTGACTGCAAGCAGAGGTATGGATAGGGAGAATTAGAGTGGAGATGCCCATGCTGGGTGCCGCTGTCTGGCTGGGCACAAGATCACGAGCCACTCAAACAGGAACAAACTTTATTTGAAAAAACCGCCAACACCACGTCCTTGGCCGGGAAGCTTCCCGATCCACCCACGCGGCGTTCCGCCGGTTCCTTCCCGGAACTCCAGCGCAAGCGCCTCCCCCGGAATTCCCTCCTACTGCACTTTCCCAACCAATGGGAACTCTCCAGGAGTCCCGCAGCAGGAGTCCGGTATCCATATGAATGTAATTTTTAACATAATCATATCATCTCAATGGCTAGCTGGCATCACCTTTCAATCAAAAATGCCATGCATCATATTAATTGGCTGTGGCTCCCAGCAGCTGGGAAAGTAGCTGGATTGGTGGATGCAGTCTCTTCCAGCTCAAGTTTATTTGACAATGAGAAGATAAAGAGAGAGGGTGAGATGGGAAGACAGATGCTGAATTGTGCATTAACATGCTTAGTCTAACAGATATGATAGTGATCAAATTAATCTTTCTTAAGACGTTTGTTTACCTTTATAACAAGAATAGCAAAGTGTTGAAACCTACCATTAAATAAATTAATAAAAAGTAAATGTTCAGGACTGGTGATGTAGCTCAGTAGTAGAGAGCTTGCCTAGGTTGTCTGAGGCCCTGGGTTTGATCCATAGAATAACAAAAGGGAAAAATAAATAAATAAATAGATGTTCAGCTGTGAATTTTATAATTTATACTTAATATTAGTTGTGTATACTCAAAAGGCTGTAATTGTCAGACTTAAGAAATTTTGCTTGTTCACTTATGATCCAATTAAAAGATAATCTCTGCCCATCTTATTTTCCTCTTGGGCTTATTTCTTCCACATCCCTTCCCTGAAATCTGTTTTATCAGCCTTATGAATGGATATACATTTGTAGTCAGATCTACCAGCTGCAAGTCATTTTTGGCCCTGACGAGTGAATCCTCTTTTTAATGGCTCCTTTTAGTACTTTGGGAGGTGGGGGGAGGAGGAGGAAAGAAACTAGTCATTTTGAACAAGTTGATAAATGTTGGAGACTAGCACATTTAGGCATATGAGTAAGTCATGGAGTATTTGAGAAACCTAATACTTAGCCATTGATGAATTTCAAAACCATAAAACTCATTAATAGTACAGCTATCTGCCCCAAATTGGGGTGAGTGCCCATGTAGTGGTCTCATTGTATTTTTCTACTTTGAATGCTTTTCATTTCAGCTTGTCACAGGCCTTTAAAGACATGATTTATGCTTCCTAATCCTCCTGGGACCTTAAGTATTTTTATATTTATTGTGCGGAAGAGCATTCTATGATTGCTTGCCTGTCCTAAAGTCAGTTTGGCTGGGAAAGGACATGAGAATTCTGACCTCAGCTCTGTATCCAAACCAGGAGTCAGCAACTTGAAAAATGTGAATCAATATCTTGCCCAGAGAGAGAGTTTGTTTCATTCCACCAACTTGGGGGTGGGGGAACAGATGGTGGGGAGACGGCATACAAACAATGCTGCTTTTTCTTTTATAAATCCACCTGGATCACTCCATCCCAGAACTGGGTCATGGTGATAGAAGCCAAACATCTTTCAGGCTTTTGAGACAGTTCTTCATATATACTATATTCAGTTGTTTGCCATTCTGTTATTCTGACTATGAAAATCTGAGCAGTTCAAAAAAAAGAGTCTAAGTTCTGTCCTAAGCATGTTAGTGATTTTACTCTCAATTGTTCTATGTATTTGTATTGGCATTTTTTTGAAATCATCATTTTAGTTGGCCAGGAATCCTTTTCTACTCTTTCCAGTCCATCTGTCCACTTCTGATTCACCTTTCATACTTAGGTTTATTATGATTATCTTTTTGGTAAATCAGAGATGGGGGAACATTTTAAGAAAAAGATTTTAGGCAGGACACATTAGTGCACACCTGTGATTCCTGCAACTCCGGAGGCTTGGGTCAGGAGGATCATAAGTTTGAGGCCAGCATCAGTAACGTAGCAAGACCCTGTCTCAAATTATAAGAATATGAAGGTTCAGGGATATAGCTCAGAGGCCAACTACCCCTGAGTTTAATCCCTAATACCCAACAACAAGAGAGGAGAGACGAACAGAAACCGTTTTGGATTAAAAATAAAGGGTGGAGGTGTAGCCAAGTGGTAGTACTTGCCTAGCATACATGAAACTCTGGGTTTGATCTCTAGTGTAATAATAATAATAATAATAATAATAATGCATCATATCTCAATGTAGTTAAGAGAGGATTTTGAAGGTCCTCACCAAAAGAAATGGTGAAAGTTTGAGATGATGGATATGTTAATTTCCCTGAGTTGATCATTACTCAATGTATACCAGAATCAAAACATCACATGTATCTCATAAATATGTACAAATATTGCATATCAATACAAAACTAAAATAAGTAGTGTTTTGCTATTAAAAACACTTTAGGACCCATGTGCTGTTTTTCGGTTCACTTGCTGGACTAGCTCACTGTAACTACCTCACCACAGGACCAGTGACTTGATTCTCACATTTCACTCCTAACAGATTCCTTGCTATACAATAGATTTTTCTTCTACTCTACATTCTATTCTCTCTCATTTTTATTTATTTTAAAATTGTTCTAACTGACAAAGTCTATATATGTGTTATATACAATATGTTTTGAAATATGTGTATGTTGTAAAATGACTGATCAAGCTAATTAACATGCATTAATCAAAAAACTTTAAAAAATACTGCTTTTGTTGCAATACTTCTAGTCTCAAAAACTTTGCTTGTTTTCCTATTATCTAAAGGATGAAGTTGAAATCCCTTAGGCTATCATTTAAAATCTTTTTAATCCAATCCTAATGTTCTTCTTTTCCATATAAGCTGCTTCTATTTCAATTTCACAAATGTCTTTTACTTAGGAGTTACTTACTGTTTTAGGTGTTCTTTAAGCAATGGGATAAAGTCTTAGTTTTAATCTCTTTGGGGAGACGGTATGTTTTCACAGTGCAGATAAATAATGATAAAATGCAGCATGCATGTCATAAGTCTAATCTGGTTAACTATAAACTGGTCTCTTCAGGGCTTTGTTTTTCTCTTACTTACTTTGCATGCTTTTATTGGGATCCTTTCCTATTCCTAATGGCTAATGCATGTCCTTATCCATTCCTGTGGCTTCAGCCTTGTACTGGCGTGATATTATTTCAATCTGTGTTTTTCCACAATCCCAAATCCTTATTTGCAGTTTAACATCCTCACCTGCTGGGGCCTCAAGTGCAATACGCCTAAAACACAACCTTGTGTCTTCCCACCAACCCGTTGTGGTTCTCATCGTCATCACTTTGGTACTGGGGATTGAATTCAAGGGCACTTTACCACGGACCTACATCCCCAGTCCTTTTGATTTTTTCATTTTGAGACTGGGTCTTGCTCAAGTTGCCCAGGCTAGCCTTGAACTTGCCATCCTTCTGTCTCTGCCTTCTCAGTTGCTGAGATTATATGCGTATGCCACTACGCCTTGCTGCATGACTTAAATTCTTTATCTTGGTGTCACCGTTCAACTTAACTTCGAGGTTAGACATCTGTAGATAGTCACTTGATTTAGTCATTGTCCCCTCTGCAGTGGTCTCTCACCTTTTCTCCCCCCCACCTATTCCTGTGGGTGCTTTCATCTGAGATCCCCCGCCTCCTTTTTCCCTTTGGAGCCTTGGCTGAGCCTCCCTGCTTTTCCTTGTTCTTTCAGTGCTACAGTCTGTTTCTCCCTTGCTGACGGAATGAGCTTTTTAAGACACAACTCTGATTGTGTTATTTTCAGGCTGAAAACCTGTAGTAGCTTCTGCTCACATCAGGATAAAATGGCAACTTTCAGAGGCTGGCATCTTATAGACTGTCTCAGGCCCTGGGCAGCAGCATTTGCTCTGTAGTCACACTGACAACAACAATCCTTTTCACAGCTCTTTACCTTGATAGAAATTGTTCCACAGCTTTACGACATTCTTCTTGAAAGACTTGGTCCGAGTTCACGTCATCATCTTCCCCCTTTCTTAGGAACCCCATAATAGAACCCATTAAACTCTAAAGATTCACTCTTTTCTATCTCCCCCTGCCAAGTAATTTGTGTATCCCTCAAGAGAAGGGAGTTACTTTTTTCATTCATTTTTTTTTCTTTTTCCACAAATTAAATGCTGTGCATATTTAATGTATACAACTTGATGAGTTGGGAAATAATTATAGACCTGTGAAACCATCACCGTAATCTATTAAAAAAGGAACTGAATTGATTTAACTTTTTATCTTCAGTAGAGCCAATAGGTAGTTTTTGAGTGAATGAATGTTTCATGAGTGATAATATTATGGGCTAAAGATGCTGAGACAGGCTTAGTGAGAAAGGATCTTTGAGTTCATCTAAAACCACTAATCAAGCATCTATTCAGTGCAAGTACAATAGAGCTTTGAGGTGGATGTTATCATTTCCATTTTGTAGTACTGGTTAAATTGTTTGGTTAAGACAAGAATTTAAGACACACAGCAAGGTGCAGCGGCATACACATATAATCTCAGCGACCGAGAAGGCTGAGACAGAAGGATGATAAGTTAAATTGTTTGGTAAGGGGAGGAATAAGATTTGAACCCAGCGCCAACTGAAATCTACCAAGTCAAAATGCTAGAATTTTGAATATATCTCAAGAGTGAATTGTAAGGATAGTCTTTGGTGATTATAAAGCATTTGGGAACTCACAGAGGAAGCCTGTGGTTTTGTAGAAGACTGGAACTATTTGCACAACTGGTTTCCCTGACCACATCCATATCTGTGTGGCCTTAATATTGTTTGATTCACAAAGGAAAATTGTTGATCCAGAGTGAACTAGTTCAGCTTTCGTCTCCTCAATCTCAAGGGTATTCCATGGAGGAAAATGTTTTAAACCGCACCTGAGCTATAAACAATTTATTCTGAAGGTAACAGTGTTAGTATTGCAGTATGTAAACCTTTAGCTAATAAAAATCAAAGTAGCCTAATTTGGAAAGTACACAGAAGGTTAGAGGGAAAGCTTGTAAATGTTTTCAAAGACTCTGTATTTAATTCTATCACCAGCTAGCAAAATAAATAGTCCAGCTGCTAGCTCTGAAACAGACACGTGTTGGAAATGAAATGTTAATAGTTTAAATGCATTGGTCATTAGAAATCAAAAGGAACATGAAGTACACTTTCTAGTTTATGAGAAACAAGGTGAAAGTTCCCTAAACCCATTTGTGGTGACTGCATTCAAAATTGCTTCCTCATCTTTTATTTTAGTGGCTAATACTTGTAATGGCATATATGTGACTATGAGAGCATTTTCTTTTTCCTATTTAGATGCAAGTTTTGGAAATAAATGGAGAGTGCAGATCAGGAGATGTTAAATTCCACTTTTCCATGTGTCTGAGCTGTTTGCCGTGGATTGCAAGCTGCATGCCAGACTTTTTCTGAGGAATGGGAGGTTACTTTCAATAATGTGCTAAGATTGACCTGAAATATTTAGACAGCACATCTGCTTGCAAGCACTGGCCTTATGTGAGGAAGTTATACTGGAATTAATTAACTCTGTTTGGTACTCTGAAATGTTTGCTTCACATCTTGTTTTACCATGATAAAGCTTATAAAATGAATAGGGGGGGGGGAAGCTAGGTTCAAAAAAAATCTGTAAAGCAGTGTTTTCTTGCTTAAAGCAAACATTAAAAAATAACAAGCATTAGAATTAGAATTTATTCCTTCAGGTATTTCTTTTTAACTTAAAATTATGGTGAAGTTGTATATCTTTCATCTGTTGTAGCAATGCCAATTTAAAACTGTTTGACTTTATTGTTAGAAAAGGAGATTGAATAGGGAGGTGTACTGTGTGCTGAGGTACTTATAGCATTATAAAACATTTTGTGAACCAAAATGTTATCCTTAAAACACTCCAATTTCAGAAAGAAGAAGGAAGGGAGGCTTCTCAGAAACTTTTATAAACACAGCCCTGGATTTAGAGACAGTATAGCACTCACATCCAATACCATGATATTAATGCCAGGGCATTTGGTATCATTGTATTATTGTTGACTTGATAACCCCAAGTGCCTTATCACCTTTCTTTTCACATTTAAAAATAGTGAAAATTAGCAAAGTTGGGAGAAGGCCTCCCTTCTAGAACTCCACCACAGTATCAGCATCATGAATCTTTTCCCCCCTTCCTTCAAACCTACCACCCAGTGAACAACTCATTAAGATAAACAAAATGCAACAAACCCAAGTATCCATCAACAGATGGATGTATAAACCAAATGTGGTATGTACATACAATGAAATATTACCCAGCTATCAAAAGGAATGTAGTTGTGATATGTGTCTAACATGGACCAACCCTGAAGACATCGTACTAAGTGAAATAAGCCAGACACAAGAGGTCAGATATTGTATATTTCCACTCCTATGGAATATCCAGAATAGGCAAAGTTACAGAGAAAGGCAAGATGGATTGGAAGTTGTTAGGAGCAATGGGAAATGGAGAATTATACTGTAATGGTTAGTTTCTGTCTGAAGGGAAAAAAGTTTTAGAAATAGTGATTGATGGTTGTGCAACATTGTGAATTTAATGCCACCGAATTATACATTTAAAAATAGTGAAAATGGCAAATTTTGTTTTATATTTCTTACCACAATTAGAGGAATTAATAATGTAGCATACACAAAACAATTGTATGCTTTAAATGGACTAATTTATCATGTTTGAATTATATTCAATAAACCTTTATTTAAAAAACAAAATACCGAATATAGTTAGGAGGGGGAATGTTTTTGGTAATTAAGGATTAATATGTTCACTTTGAAACTAACCAAGTCAAAGTTACTTTTGTGTGGAATATAAGATCAAGAACACGAAAAACTCTTTTTGTGTGTGTGCTTCATTAAGTTGCATATTCTTTGAATAATTATGGTGCTTCTTTTTCTTTTCTTTGTTTTTGTTTTTGTTATGATTCCTTGGTCTCCACGAGTCTCTGATTATCACTGCTATGCACCACAGAAGTCACAGGTTACTTGTGGCTATTGAATGTTTGAAATGTGGCTAGTCTGAATGGAGATGTACTGTAAATTCAAAATAACACTGGATTTGGAAGACTTGGTATTAAAAGAAAGCAGAAGATCTTATTGATAATTTCTGTATTAATGGGATGGGGGTATTGCTCAGTGGTAGAATGTGCTTAGCATGCACAAGATCTATGTTCAATCCTTAGCGCGCGCACACACAAAAGTTATATTGATTATATATTGATATGACAATATTTTACATATATATTGGGTCAGGTAAAATATACTAGTAGCTGGGTGCAGTGGAACATGTCTGTAATTCCAGTGACTTAGTAGGCTGAGGCAGGAGGATCACAAGTTGGAGGCCAGTCCAGGCAATTTATTGAGACCCTCAAAATGGTGATGGTGGTGGTGGTGGTGGCTGTGGATGTAGCTCTGTGGTGGAGTGCTCTTGGGTTCCATCCCCAATACTGCCTTACCCCAGAAATATATATACACTACTAAACATATTTGTTTCTCTTCACTTTTTAAATATGACTTCTAAAAATTTAAAAATTACATGTGGACTTATATTTCTTCTATTGCATAGGGCTCATCTAGGAATCAGACTGATCTACCAGGATTAACATATTTTGAGAGAGGTTTAAGAATCATTTCTGATGAAGAAGTAGAATACTAAGAATTTAAGAATTCCCTGAGGTGACAGGGATATTGAGAGAATTTACCTCCTGAAGGATGCCTTTTCTAATTCAGAGTTCTCAGAAACGGCAGACTTAGGAAGAGGGCTTCTCTAATAAAGTAGAGATTTCTGAGGAACCCACCAGCCACTGGTCTCAGGAGAACAGTTTGACTTGCCACTGCACTTGGTTCCATAACACAAGTTAGCTCAACTGAAAAGCAGGGGGTGATGTCAGTATCTCCTGGTTCAGAGGCAGTTTTTCTTTGGCAAGTGAGCAGGAATAGCAGGAATAGCAACAAAGGAAAGAGCCTCACAGGCAGCAGACGCCCTTTCAACTCCAGAGGAAGAAAATTAAAAATTGAGTGCCTGCACCCAGAGGTCTCTCCCAAGTATGAGCACTCCTGGCCTTTTAAGATTGTGGGTTTCTTGTGGGGGTCCCTCCTCTGGGTACACCTTAACAGCAGCCCTCTGACTCAGAACTTCACTGTGCCTGGGAGCCAATGTTGCCATTCTGTTGTCGTTTACATGTTTAATATCCCTTGTGGCAACCACAGCCAAGCTGCTTGCCTAGGCTGTCCAAGTCTTCTCCCCAGGCATTAATTATACTTTTGGTTAGTGCTCTGGTTACATAGTTACATGGAGTTTGAGTGGTCCGCCCCAACAGTGTTTTCCACCAGAAACCCTGTTATTTTTAGAGTGTAATTTTGCAGGATGTGAGATTTTTCAAGAATGCATACATCACATTGTAGCAAAAATACCATGTGAACTTTTGTCTTGCATATTCATAGACAAATCTCAAGCTGCCAAGGTGACTGCCTGCCACAGGGGGAAGGTGTATTTCCGGTAGGGCACAATAGACTCAGATTCAGATGTGTACATAATGATCATGTAGGCTATATTAATTCTTTTACTCTTAAAATGTCACATGATAGGCCTTTTGGGGCTGCTTGGGAACTGGTGTACCATATACCACCAGGCCTCCACACCCATGGGTTGCGTATCAGTGGATTCAACTAGCCTTGGATCACAAATCTGACAAATGACTGCATCTTTCCCTTTGCTGTTATTTCCTAAACGATACAGTGTAACAACTATTTACATAGCATTTACACTGTGTTATGGATTATAAATAATCTAGAGATAAAGTATAGGGGAGGATGTGTGTAGGTTAAATGGCAATACTCATCATTTTATATAAGGAGTTTAAGCATCATTAGACTTTGGTATCCTTGAGGGGTCCTAGAACCAGTGTTCCACAGGTACCAAGAGACAACTGCACACAACATCATTTCTAGGGCAAAATGTATTCGCTATCCTTGAATTCCAAACAACCAACTCACTACTGCACTTTTGGAATTCATCCTTTTTGTAAGTTGACAGATGCCTATAAACCTCTAGATAATTCTCTTACTTTCACCACCGTTAGCAAGGTAGAAACAGGAAATTTGAACTTGAAAAGCCAAAAGTAGTTATAAAAAATCATAGAAAGTCAAAAGTAATTGATGGTAAAATATGAATTTGAAGCAACTTTTATACCTCTTAACTGATAAGTACATCTAGATGTGATTTACATGGTGGAATTATTTTGTTTTTTCAAAACTTTTGCAAATCTTCAGAGAGTAGATTTTGTCACCTTGGTTCTTTATTGACACAGAAGGAATTGATTCCTTTAGAACATTGAAATTCAGGATTTGGAGTGTATCCAAATTCCAGATAGTCAATATATCAAATAAAAAGGCATACTGTGTGGGTTGTAATTAACAGGGAGCCTTTTAGTGGTTGACCAATCTTATTTGAGGGATGAAAGAACAGTTATTACAGGTAAAGGATATCACCTTGAAGCCATGTATCAGCTGTGTGTGTGTGTGTGTGTGTGTGTGTGTGTGTGTGTGTGTGTGTGATGGGGTGGGGAGGATCCAAGATGGACCATCTACAGAAGTCTAGTCTTTTATTGTTTTTTTTAAGTTAATTAATTCATTTATTTTAATAAGTATATAACAGAATGCATTTTGATTCATTGTACACAACTGCAGCACAACTTTTCATTTCTCTGGTTGTACACAATGTAGCATCACAACATATGTGCAGTCATAGATGTATCTAGGGTAATGATATCCATCTCATTCCACCAACTTTCCTGCCCCCATACTCCCTCCCCTTTGCCCAAAGTTCCTCCATTTTTCCCATCTCCCTCCATTATTGATCAGCATCCACTTATCCGAACATTCAGCCTTTGATTTTTGCCCCCCAAATTGGCTTACTTTGCTTAGTATGATCTTCTCCAACTCCATCTATTTACCTGCAAATGCCATAATTTTATTCTCTTTCAATGCTGAGTCATATTTCATTGTGTATATATACCACAGTTTGTTATCCATCATCAATTGAAGGGCATCTAGGTTGGTTCCACAGTTTATCTATTGTGAATTGAGCTGCTATAAACAGTGATGTGTCTGTGTTACTATAGTATACTGATTTTAAGTCTTTGGGATATAGACCAAGGAGTGGGCTGGCCAGATCAAATGGTATCCCATTCCAAGTTTTCTAAGAAATCTCCATACTGCTTTTCAGGTTGGTTGCACCAATTTGCAGTGCCACCAGCAATGTTTGAGTGTGCCTTTCCCCCCACATCCTTGCCAACACTTATTGTTGTCTGTATTCTTGAAAACTGCCATTCTGACTGGCATGAGATGAAATCTTAGAGTAGTTTTGATTTGTATTTCTCTAATTACTAGAGATATTGAACATTTTTCATATATTTGTTGACCAAATGTGTAACTTCTGAGAAGAATCTGTTCAGCTCCTTAGCCCATTTATTTTTTATTTTTATTTTTTTTTTAGACATAGTTGGACCTAATACATTTATTTATTTTTTGTAGTGCTGAGGATCAAACCTAGCACCTTGCATGTGCTAGGCGAGTCCTCTACTGCTGAGCCACAACCCCAGCCCCTTAGCCCATTTATTGATTGGGTTATTTGGTTTTTTTGGTGTTACGTTTTTGAGTTCTTTATATGTCCTGGAGATTAGTGTTCTATCTCACATAAATGTGGCAAAATTTGCTCCCAAAAATGTAGGCTTTCTCTTCGCCTCATTGATCGTTTCTTTTTTTCTTTTTCTTTTTCAGTTTTATTGATCTTATTTTTTTAAATACATAGCAGTGGTTACAATTCTTATTACACGTATGGAGTATAATTTTTCATATCTTTGTATATAGAGTATGTTCACACCAATTCATGCCTTTATACATGTACTTTTTTTGGCATTACAATTCTTTTTATACATATATATCACAACTTTTCATATATAAAGTATGTTGACACCCCATTCGAATCTTCATACATGTACTTTGGATAATGATGTCTATCATATTCCACCATCCTTGCTAATCTCCTGCCCCATCCCTTCTCCTCTCACCCCTCTTCCCTATCTAGAATTAATCTTTTGCTGAGAAGAAGTTTTTTAGTTTGAGTCCATCCCATTTATTAATTCTTGATTTTATTTCTTGTACTTTAGGAGACTTGTTAAGGAAGTCAGGCTTAATCCAACATGATGAAGATTTGAGCCTACTTTTTCCTCTGTTGGGTACAGGGTTTCCGGTCTTATTCCTAGGTTCTTGATCCACTTTGAGTTTTGTGCATGGTGATAGATAGAGGTTTAGATTCATCTTGCTGTATATGGATTTCTGGTTTTCCCAGCACCATTTGTTGAAGAGCCTATCTTTTCTTCAATGTATGTTTTTGGCACCTTTGTCTAATATGAGGTAACTGAATTTATGTGGCTTTGTCTCTGTGTCTCCTACTCTGTACCATTGATCTACATGTCTATTCGGTGCTATTTTTGTTATTTTAGCTTTGTAATATAGTTTAAGGTCTGGTATTGTGTTGCTTCCTGCTTCACTCTTCTTGTTAAGGATTGCTTTGGCTATTCTGGGTCTATTATTATTTCCAAGTGAATTTCATGATTGCTTTTTCTAGTTTTATAAGGAGTGACGATGGGATTTTAATTGGAATTACATTGAATCTGTATAATGCCTTGGTAGTATGACCATTTTGACTATTAATTTTGCCTATCCAAGAACATGGGAGATCTTCTAAGGTCTTCTTCAGTTTGTTTCTTTAGTGTTCTGTAGTGTTTATTATAGAGGTCTTTCACCTCTTTTGTTGACTCCCAAGTATTTTTTTTTTGAGGCTATTGTTAATGGGGTAGTTTTCCTAATTTCTTTTGAGGATTCATCACTGATGTATAGAAATGCATTTGATTTATGGGTATTGATTTTATATTCTGCTACTTTGCTGAATTTTTTTAGTTCTAGAAGTTTTCTGGTGGAGTTTTTGGATCCTCTAAGTATAAAATCACATCACAGCAAATGATGGTTTGAGTTCTTCTTTTCCTATTTGTATCCCTTTAATTTCTTTCATCTGTCTAATTGCTCTGGCTAGAGTTTCATAGACTATGTTAAAAAGAAGTGGTGAAAGAAGGCATCCCTGTCTTGTTACAGTTTTTAGAATGAATGCTTCTAATTTTTCTCCATTTAGAATGATGTTGCCCTTGGGTTTAGCATAGATGGCTTTTACAATGTTGAGGTATGTTCCTATAATCCCTAGTTTTTTTTTAGTGTTTTGAACATGAAAGGGTGCTGCATTTTGTCAAATGCTTTCTCTGCATCAATTGATATAATTGTATGATTTTTGTCTTTAAGTCAGTCTATTGATGTGATGAATTATATTTATTGATTTTCATATGTTGAACCATCCTTGCATCCTTGAAATGAACCCCACTTGATCATGGTATACTATTTTTTAAATATGTCTTTGTATGCGATTTGCCAGAATTTTATTGAGAATCTTTTAGTCAATGTTCATCACAGATTTTTGTATCTGAAATTTTCTTTTCTTGATGTGTCTCTGCCTAGTTTTGGTATCAGAATGATATTAGCTTTGTACAGTGAGTTTGGAAGTGTTCCTTCCTTTTCTGTTTCATAGAATAATTTGAGGAGTATTGGTATTAATTCTTCTTTGTAGGTCTTGTGGAACTCAGCTGTGAATCCGTCTGGTCCCGGGCTTTTCTTAGTTGGTAGGTGTTTGATGGCATCTTCTATTTATTTCTTGAAATTAATCTGCTTAAATTGTGTAGCACTTGCCTATCATGTGCGAGGCCCTGGGTTCGATCCTCAGCACCACATTAAAATAAATAAAGGTATTGTGCCCAACTACAACTAAAAAATAAATATTTTAAACAAAAAAAAAATAACTAAATTGTGTATGCCCTCTTGATTCAGTTTGGGTTGATCATATGCCTCTAGAAATTTGTCAATGTCTTCGAGGTTTTCTATTTTACTGAAGTATAAATTTTCAAGATAGTGTCTAATTGTCTTCTGTATTTCAACAGTGTCTGTCTTGATATTTCCTTTTTCATCACAAATTTTAGTAAGTTGAGTTTTTTCCTTCTTTTCGTTAGGGTGGCTAAGGGTTTATCAATTTTATCTTATTTTTCCAAAGAACCAGCTTTTTGATTTGTCAATGTTTTGAATTGTTTCCTTTGTTTCAATTGCATTGATTTCTCCCCTGATTTTTAATTGTTTCCTGTCTTCTAGTACTTTTGATGTTGGTTCTTTTTCTAGGGCTTTTAGATGTAATGTTAGGTCATTGATTTGTTGACTTTTTCTTTTAATGAATGAACTTAATGCAATGAACTTTCCTCTTAGCACTGCCTTCATAATGTCCCAGAGGTTTTGATAAGGTGTTTTGGAGTTCTCATTTACCTCTAAGAATTTTTTCATCTCCTGCCTGATGTCTTCTGTTATCCATGCATCATTCAGTAGCATATTGTTTAGTGTCCAGGTGTTAGACGAGCTTCTCTTTTTAATTTTATCATTGATTTCTCATTTCATTCCTTTATGATCAGAGAGAATGCAGGGTAGTATCTCTATTTTTTTGTATTTGCAAGTCAAGTCTTTTAAATGTGCATGAGTTTTTTTTTTTTTTTTTGGTGTCCATTGCCTGGGCTGACCTCCAGGGATCTAAGTAGGACTTCAGTAGTCTATCTCGAGGAGAGACTTTTATGCTTATAAAACTTGTAGAGCTGCTCAGTTTACCCATCACCTAACCAGAGGAAGAATTAGATCCTGCACTATAATTATTTTGCAGGTATTGCTGATAATAACATCTTAATGAAAACTGTAATGGGTTATGATGTGCTTTTCTCTGTGAAAAACTTTGGGATGGTAATGTTTAAAGTCCATGTGTTGCTAGTTTGGTAGCTCCATAGCTGGTAGCTATAATCATTAAGTGCAATTATTAAGCAAAATGCCCCCACTTCACTCAGGCCTACTTCTTTCTTTTAATGACACAGGAACTATGGCATTTATCATATAGATGTTAATAGTGTACATATTTTTTTAAGTACAATGAATCAATGAGTAATGGAGTTTGTTAGACTATTGGAAAGAATGAACCTGCACAGATAAACTACAAGTTCTTGAAATTTCCTGGAGGATTGAATGATGACTCTGTAAAATATATTTTTCCCTGTACATTGTTGAATGATATAGTAGAGTGTTTTAGACAAAAAGCCAGCTCATTAGAAAGAACATATTGACAGAAGGCCAGATTTACTCATTATTTAATACACAGGATTTGAAAAATATACTTTCTCCTATTCAAACTATGGCCTGTGTCCCGCCCCACAGAGATCCTGATCATTCATCTATATCAACTGCAGCTGCTGCCTCATTCACGAGCCCTTTCCTGTGTGTTCCCAGTTGGAGATGATCTCTTCATCCTTTACCCTCTGGGGCACTCTGAACCCCTCTTGTGTCACGTGATGTCTTTTGCCTTGGATGATACATAGTTTTTTTTCTGTATTCATCTTTTCTTGACTAAATTTTAGACTCCTTAAGGGAACGGAACTGGCATATCTTTGCTTGCTTAGATTATATACAAAATATTTTGTACATAGGCAACACCAAGAAAGATATTATTTTCAGTCTTGGATTGCTTCCTCAGTTAAATTTGTAACTTTGAAGAAAATATACCACAGGAATCCATTGGGCCCCCCGTGAATCTGTCTAGTATGCTTCTATGAGAAAGCTGGTACTCTAACTAGGGCTTGATCAGTAATGGGCCGGCTTTGACCCAGAGGGAGTGACAAAGGATGTGGAAATCAGAGGTTCACAGTGGGAGAACGAAGGATGGTGAGGGGGAATGGAGATCCTTGCTGTAGGTGAAGGGAGTAAAGCTAGGTGCTCCACAACGTGGGTCCCAGGCAGAGAGAGACCCTGGGAGGCAGGGACACTGCAGTATTGGTCTGTCTGGGCATCTCTAATGGGTTGACAGATAATTTGATCATTGACAGGGAGTTGTGGCATCATGTTATACTATTCCAGGGAGCAGGGTTGAGGGACAGGCTGGTTGAGAATGTAGGCAGGGCTGCCATCTTGCAGGGACTCAGAAGGATACAAGGAATGGGCTAGTTCCTGGCACTGGGGCGCAAAGGGTTAGGTCTGAGTGAACATAAAAGTGCCCTGCCCCCTGAGCTGCCCTGCCCTGTTATTCTCTTGTCCAGGCTCAGATCTGGCTCCTAACCTCACTTCAAACTGTTCAGCCAGGGAATCTAGGGTGCTGCTGGAGTTGAGGGGTGGGGAAGATCTAGGCTTAGAGCAATTTGTTCATAGCCTGTGAGAAGTGGCAAATGTTTAGGGGCCTCAGGATGTGAAGATAAACCCTACAGACCAACCTGTCATGGCTGACTTGTATTCTGAAGCCTAAGTCACCACCTTACCAAGCTCTGTGGCAGTAGAAGATTTGCAGTGTCCAGTGACTGAAAGGTGTGATATGCTTTTCAGTAATAATCAGCAGAAAAGCAGGACTGAAACCTAGCCCAGGACTGACATGAACAGCATCTTAAAGATCATCTGGTTCATCATCTGGTTCAGCATGTAGCTTTCCAGAAGACAAAAATTTAGTCCTGGTGGGGGCTTTTCTGTGTTTTAGAGGGTCATTGATCTACAAGGATAAAAATAAAAATAAAAAAGTGATAGCTCATAAATATACATAATTCATGCCAGATATTAACATAGCATTTAATTTTTTTCTCATTCTTTTAAAAAATACTGGATTCATTTTTTACTATTATGAATAATAACTGTTATTTCTTAAAACAAAACTAGAGGCTGGGGTTGTGGCTTAGTGGTAGAGCGCTCACCTAGCATGTGTGAGGCCCTGGGTTCAATCCTCAGCACCATATAAAAAATAAATTAATTAAAGGTATTGTGTCCAACCAGAACTTTAAAAAATGTGATTTCCTCATATAATTAACATCTATTGATAGTGCTAATAAAAAATGCATGAAGGGTCAGGGAGAGAATGTTATTTGAGAGGACGAATACTTGGTGTTCTATGGCATAGCAGGGTGAATATAGCCAGCAGTAATGCACTATCTACTTCAAAGTAGAAGCAAGGTTCTTCTCCAGTTGAAATACTTTCTTAGAAGATGGAAAAATATACCCTGTTCATGGATAGGTAGAACTAACATCATCAAAATGGCGATATTACCAAAAGTTCTCTATAGGTTTAATGCAATGCCAATCAAAATCCCAACGGCATTTCTTGTAGAAATAGAGAAAGCAATCATGAAATTCATATGGAAAAATAAAAGACCCAGAATAGCAAAAACAATGCTAAGCAGGAAGTGTGAATCAGGTGGTATAGCTATACCAGACTTCAAACTATACTACAGAGCAATAGTAACAAAAACAGCATGGTACTGGTACCAAAACAGGCGGGTGGACCAATGGTACAGAATAGAGGACACAGAAACCAATCCACAAAATTACAACTATCTTATATTTGATAAAGGGGCTAAAAGCATGCAATGGAGGAAGGATAGCATCTTCAACAAATGGTGCTGGGAAAACTGGAAATCCATATGCAACAAAATGAAACTGAATCCCTTTCTCTGGCCATGCACAAAAGTTAACTCAGAGTGGATCAAGGAACTTGATATCAAATCAGAGACATGGCGTCTGATAGAAGAAAAAGTTGGCTATGATCTACATACTGTGGGGTCGGGCTCCAAATTCCTCAATAGGATACCCATAGCACAAGAGTTAATAACTAGAATCAACAAATGGGACTTACTCAAACTAAAAAGTTTTTCTCAGCAAAAGAAACAATAAGAGAGGTAAATAGGGAGCCTACGTCCTGGGAACAAATCTTTACTCCTCACACTTCAGACAGAGCCCTAATATCCAGAATATACAAAGAACTAAAAAAATTAGACAATAAGATAATAACCCAATCAACAAATGGGCCAAGGACCTGAACAGACATTTCTCAGAGGACATACAATCAATCAACAAGTACATGAAAAAATGCTCACCATCTCTAGCAGTCAGAGAAATGCAAATCAAAACCACCCTAAGATACCATCTCACTCCAGTAAGATTGGCAGCCATTAGGAAGTCAACAACAAGTGCTGGCGAGGAGGTGGGGAAAAGGGTTCACTTGTACATTGCTGGTGGGACTGCAAATTGGTGCGGCCAATTTGGAAAGCAGTATGGAGATTTCTTGGAAAGCTGGGAATGGAACCACCATTTGACCCAGCTATTCCCCTACTCGGTCTATTCCCTAAAGACCTAAAAAGAGCACACTATAGGGACACTGCTACATCCATGTTCATAGCAGCACAATTCACAATAGCAAGACTGTGGAACCAACCTAGATGCCCTTCAATAGACGAATGGATTAAAAAAATGTGGCATTTATACATAATGGAGTATTACTCTGCATTAAGAAATGACAAAATCATAGAATTTGCAGGGAAATGGATGGCATTAGAGCAGTTTATGCTAAGTGAAGCTAGCCAATCCCTTAAAAACAAATGCCAAATGTCTTCTTTGATATAAGGAGAGTAACTAAGAACAGAGTAGGGACGAAGAGCATGAGAAGATGATTAACATTAAACAGGGATGAGAGGTGGGAGGGAAAGGGAGAGAGAAGGGAAATTGCATGGAAATGGAAGGAGACCCTCAGGGGTATACAAAATTACATACAAGAGGAAGTGAGGGGAAAGGGGGAAAATATAAGGGGGAGAAATGAATTACAGTAGACGGGGTAGAGAGAGAAGAGGGGGGGAGGGGGATAGTAGAGGATAGGAAAGGCAGCAGAATACAACAGACACTAATATGGCAATATGTAAATCAATGGATGTGCAACTGATGTGATTCTGCAATCTGTATACGGGGTAAAAATGGGAGTTCATATCCCACTTGAATCAAAGTGTGAAATATGATATATCAAGAACTATGTAATGTTTTGAACAACCAACAATAAAAATTAATTAAAAAAAACTGTAAAGGAGTGTTATTCAGAGAGTTCTCAACTTACAAAGATTGAGATTGTAATTTTTTTTAACTTTATGATGGTGCAACAGTGATACACATTTAATTAATTCAAGGTAATGGCTGTACTTTGAGTTTTGATCTCTTTCCTGGCTAGCAATACACAGAACAATTCTATTTTGAAATGCTGGGCAGGACTGTGAGCAGGAGCTCCCAGTCATCTATGTGACAACAGTAAATAAGTGATACACTGTAGTGTGCTGGGTTGCTCTACTGTGATATTCAGTATGTTGCACTAAATGCGTTTTCAATTTAATGATATGTTCAATCTACAAACAATTTACTAGGGTTAGTGCCATAGTAAATCAAGGGCATCTGTATATGCAAAGATAGGGGCAATTTAACCAGATAGCTTATGTGCAGTATGACTAATAAGTCTCTAACCTTGTGTTATGGTTTGGATGAGGGGTGTTCCCCCAGATCTTGTGTGTGAGACAATGAAAGAAGGTTTGGAGGAGAGATGATTGGGTCTTAGCCTTAAGCTAATCAGTAAATTGATCTCTGATGGGATTAACTGAGTGGTAGCTGGGGACAGGTGGGGTATGGATATGGGGTGTACATTTTGTGTCTGGAGACTCTCTCTCTGCTTTCTGATCATCATGTGAGCCACTTCCCTGTGCCACACTCTTCCACCAAGATGTCCTGCCTCACCTCAAGCCCCGAGGAATGGAGCCTGCTGCCTATGGACCTCTGAAACTGTGAGCCCTCAAATAAACTTTTCCTCCCCTAAAGTTGTTCTGGTCTCGCAGAAGTTGACTAAAACATGTTGACTATTAAAAACAAATTCAACAGAAAAAAGAAAAAAAAAAAAGTAGAAGCAAGGAATTTGAATGTACTCCCCATAAAGAAACGATAAAAGTTTAAGGAGGCAGATATGCTAATTACCCTGAATTGATCACTATTTAATGAATCAAACCATCACATTGACACCTAATGTTTGTACATATTTATGTGATACTATTTTTTCCAAAAAATTAAAATTTAAAAAAATTTTTTTAAAAAATTATGTTTGAATAATTAATATTTTCTTAATATTCTATTAAGAATGGAAATTTCAAACAGTCTAGAAAGGTGTCAGATGAAAAGTGAAAATTTCTTGCGATTCTGAGAAGTTTTATGCAGATAAGTATGGACGCTTAATTGTGGATTATTTTTTAAGAAAAACATTTGTCTTTGGCTTAACTTCATCAACCCTGGTGTTATGTCTATATCAGTATGTATAGTCATCTGAGTCGTGTATTTTTGTTACATAGTTATATATTTACAGTAGTTGAACCAGTTCTCTAAAAATAGACATTTTATTTTCAGCACTGTTCTGTTCCAAACAGTGACCATTAATACAAGCTGATTCTCAAAGCCACTACTTCTATAGATAGGGGCATAGTCCAATCCAAGGATTGGCAGACTTCTTCAGCAAAGGGCTGGTCAGTAAGCCTGGCAGGCCATTCACTGATGTAGTTGTAGTGCCAAAGCAGCCATTGCTATATAAATACAATGTGATCTGTCCACACAATGGGTATCATTCAGCCATGGAAAGGAGTGAATACTGATACATTCTTGTAACATCAGTGAGCATGAAAACATGCTAGATGAAAGAAGCCAGACACGAAAGGTCATAAATTATCTGAGTCCAGTTACTTGAATGATCTAGAATAGGTAAAAGCATAGACATAAAACTCAGATGGTGATTACTAGGGACTAAGACAGTGGGGAACATTTGCTTAATGGGTATGAGTTTATTTTTGGCAAAAAGACAATGTTTGGTCATTCAACTTTGTAAATATACTAAATGTCACTGAATTGTTCAGTTATGTGAATTTCACTTCAGTTATAAAACAAATAAACAAAATTGTCCATATCCTGGGGGATGGAGAAAAGCAGCCAGTCAATAAGCAAATGAATGAGCACAGCTGCATTTCAATACGCTGTACATGAACTTTGTTTACAGCAAAAGAAGGCAGGCCGGATTCGGCCCCTATGCAGTAGTTTACAAATTTCTGGTGTAATCTGAAAAATGATTTTGATAGTAATATGAAGGTTGAATTAGATTGATGTAGGAAACGAGATGTAAGGACTTGAGGCAGGAAAACTAGTCAAGAGGATGACAGTTGTCTGTCTTTTTTCACTTTGGTAGAAGATGATAAACTCCTCTAAGAAGCTGATGAAACCGTGGAACTCTTCTTCATCCCCTCTCCCAAGTTTATGTGCATGTGCTTAATTTTTTCTATGGAAATGACTGTCCATAATTCCAAGTCAAGAGACTATATTTCAGTAGAATGAGAGCTTAAATTCCCAGGAAAAAGGCAGTAAGGAAGTAGGTTTTCCAGGGTCCTGAGTTTTAAGCACTGTAGAAGAGTCAATAGAATGAAGCTTGATGGAAAATAAGCCATTGGAATTCTCAATTAGATGACCTCAGCAGGAATAATGTCATCACAAATACAGTATAGTGGGTTGAGAGGGAAAGAGGTTTCAAGTCATAGGGGTAGAATTGTAGACTAATCTCTCAAGTGGGTTGGTGTTGAAAGAAAGATGGAGGCTTAAAACACATGAGCAAGAGGGCTGGGTTTTCATAGGAAGGGAAAGATCTGAACATGTTTACAGACTGAGGTGTAAGGGGTGGGTCCTGACAGAAAGTTTTCATTATCCACTCTGAGCAGTCCTGGGCATTGTTTTCTTCTTGATCCTCTTTGTGGCTTTTGAAACAGGTGACTACCCTACCTTTGAAACTCTCCCCTATGACTTTCTCCTGGACTATATTAATGAGTTCTCCTAGATTGATTTACAACTTTATAATGACCCCAAAGTGGACAACTCCAGGAATTTATTTTCCTTGAGCTTTAGTTGTCTGTCTCCTCGTATCTTAGCAACCATGTCCATATAAAGGTCTCTGCCTTACCTTGAACGTTCTTCTCTACCCTGGTATTACATTAGAACAACCAGGGCTCTATTAAGTCACACTGTAACTGGGCTTCATACTCAGAGATTCTGATTTAGTTGAACTAGACATGGGGCTAGGACTTTGGTTTCTGGTTTTGTTTTGTTTTGGTGGTGGGGGGGTGGGCCCCTTTTAATTTTGAGCTTATTTTTTTCTCAAATTGGCTACACACTGGAATCATCTGGGGGTGCTTTAAAATACAGATGCTAGTCTGGCACAATGACACACCCTTGATATCCTAGTGACTTGGGAGGCTGAGGTAGGGGGAATCACAAGTTTGAGGCCATCCTCCGTAACTTAAGGAGGCACTGTCTCAAATGAAAAATAAAAAAAGACTAGGGATATAGCTTAGTGGTAAAGCACCCTTGGATTCAATCTCCAGAACAAATGAATGAATAAATAAATAAATCCTGATAGAACACACTTTAAAAATATACAGATGCTTGGTTTCTGCTCCCAGAAATTCTGATTTGGTTGGTTGTGGTGTAATAAAATTATTTTTTTGTCTTTGCCTCCAAATTGTGGCACAGTTCCTAAAATCTTTGGAATTTCCTTAGGAATAATGGAAGACACTTATATCACTAACAAGCCTCTTAAATTATACCTGAGTTTATGCCAACAAGGTGATTCTTGGGGAGGCCTTAAATAGCTTCAGGATGGGGACTGGTCACCAGAAGGAACTAACTACATGATTAGAGGATTGTAACTTTCAGCCCCACTCCCATAAGGAGCTAAAGTCCAGTCACCAGCAGCTAATGATTTAATAAAAAATGCCTACATAATGGACCCTCCATAAAAACCTCCAAATGATGGGACTCAGAAAGTTTCCAAGTAGGCAAATTCAACCAGATGGGTGGCATACCTACCTCCATCGGGACAGAAGCTTCCAAGCTTAGGATCCTTCAGGACTTTGCCTTAGGTACCTCTTCATCTGGCTGTTTGTTTGTATCCTTATGATGATAAACTGCAATAGTTAAGTAGAGCATTCTCCTGCATTCTGTAGCTACCTCTTATCTCTATTCAGGATCCATGCCAGGTTTTTACCACTTCTTGGATACTGTCATTTGCTTCCATGATTGGTGGGATGGGTGGATGGATACATGTATTCATGACTGTCCTTGAAAGTTTTTTTTTCTAGCTAGTGTTACATGAGCACAGCCCTCTGTCCCTATTGGCTAGTGTTACATGAGCACAGCTCTCTGTCCCTATTGGCAGCCCTCGTTCTACAGCCATCCTCAGCCCTCTTTCATTTATTTGCTCTTGGTCTTCTTTGTAGTCATCTATTTTTTAAGTAAATATCCTACAGGCACATGTGGTATTGGGGTAGTGTGAAACACTGGACGCCTGGCCATGACTCCTCAGGGACCGAGGTCTGGGAACTGCCTTGCCCAAGGTATGTAAGAACAGAAAACAACTATAATAGAAAGATAAAGGCTACCTTCAAAACTCTGCTCCTGCCTGTAGAATTACAGTTTGATGCTCAGGAAGCCTCTTTCTGGGTGTTCCATCTCAAGAAGCAGATCTTCTTTACAACATTCATTGCTGGATTTTTTGTCTTTGTTTTTTAAATTCCTGAAAGTGCTCAGAAGTCTCCAAAATAGGCTCCATGTCTACAGCCTAGGCCTGCAGGCTCCTAGTCTACACCTTGTCTTTGGACAATGCTTGTTAGTTGATGTATAGTAACAGTATAGGGGTTTGCCCTGCCATTCCGGCTGAAGTAGAACTATCCAGTTAATGCTAGTCATCTGCCTGTGAGCAAAGAGTTTTCCACTCTGTGACTAGTTGGGTTGAGATCTGCTCTCTGCCCCCTCCTTTTCAGGCTTCTGCCACTTGCCTTATTCAGCTCCTTGTTACTCCTCAGGGCTATCACACAACCTCCTCACTGATGTTTTTCTTTAGTATAGACTGTAAGCTTTTTGAGGATAGGCATCTTGTCTGCATCAATCACACTGTGTACCTAGTATTTAACCCAGTGTCTGATACATAGTCGGTGTCCATTAACTATTTATTAAGTAGGCCCTCTCTGTCCTATCACCGTTTTTCTTCCTAAAGCAAACATCTAATCATGTCCTAAAACTTTTATTATCTTTCCCTTTGATTATGCCTTCTCTTGAATTCTTCTACACTCCTTCGTCTCTGATTGAGCAGTTCTCAACCTATTTTTGTCATCTTCTATCAGCGCTCCAAAGACAAAGCACTTTTAAATGCAAAGAGCATTTAATACGATATATTTTGACAGTTTTCAAAAGACCAGAGAGAAAGGGAGCTCCAGGGCAACCGAACTGGTGACCTGTGGCATGGAACAGGGAGACTGGGTGTGGGGTGATGTGGTGAGTGTGCCATTTTAGGGTTAACTTTCACTCTGCTTTATTTGAAATACTTTTTAAAACTTGCTGCCATAATTAGTTATAAGTTACTTTTAAGCATTGTTTGTTTGTGGTACTAGGGAATAAACCCAGGGCCTTGCTCATACTAGGCAAGCACTTTACCACTGAACTACATAACCAGCCCTTTTAAAATTTTATTTGGAGACATGGACCTGCTAAGTTGCTAAGGTTTTCCTCAAACTTGCGATCTTTCTGCCTCAAACTCCTAAATAGCTAGGATTATAGGAATGTGCCATCATATCCATCTAACTTTTAAGTGTTTTTTAAAATTAGTTTTAGGTTTATATAGAAAAGTCATAGAAATACAAAAATCTTGTATCCATTACTCCCCTCCCTGATATGTACCACTGTATTCCTTGACTGTATATTTGTATGCTTTTTAATCCTCCCCCAATTCAAGTTGACCGGATACTTACTACTTTTAGGAATTAATGTTTTCTTGAATAATGACAAAGGTATTCAACTTTTAGACTCTCAGGTTACATATCCTTGTATTCTTTCACAGATAGTATGTACCACTCTTAATGAAATAGCTTCCAGCATTTTTTTCCCCAAGTACTGGGGACAAAACCCAGGACTTCACACATGCTAGGTATGTTCTACCACTGACTACACCTCCCATCACCCTTCCTAATATTTTTAGATCATGCATCCCAGTAGCTATGAGCTGTGACTTGAGGTGTAGCTCAGTGGTAGAGCTTGTCCTTTTCATGCACAAGGTGTCCTGGGTTTAATTCACAGCACCAAAACAAAAAACAAACAAATTATGAGCAAATGTCCAGAATTTTAAATTAAAAATTATAAGTATATAATTAAAATTATATATACTACTGTTCTATGTATTATATGACTTCTAAAAGTAGAAATTTTAAAATGTTGAGATTAAGAAGTAAATGTATTAATAGACACATGAATATTTTTTCCACATTCCAGTGAATCATCTCATACATCCCAGTTTGTAGATTATTGGTGTAAATTATCTCGGTTTAAATGTTTCCCTCCTTTCCCAGCTGAAATGGAACCTAGTGAGGAAATGATGCTGTTGTGTATATTGTTTTAACATTATCCTGGACTACGTAATGTAGGAATTTTCTGATGTGCAATGTGGAAACAGCTGAACTGCTTCTGAGAATCTTACAAACTGAGTTTTGCTTGAAATTTAGTGGTTAATAAGTTAAAACTATTTATCTTAAGGCAAAGCTATGGATTAGGTTTTTCTTAGGATTAAAAGAACATTTGTCTTATAACCGGAGTTTTCACTGTCTTTACACTGGAACAAAAGCTTTTTTCAGATCTTGTCCCAATATGAAAAATAAGACTCTTTGCAAGGTGCTTGGGAAAGTTCTAAGTAGCTCCCCAGGGGGAGGCCTTTGTTCTGGAGGAAGAGGCCTAACCCCAAGGGTTAATCAGAGGGACATGGGGAACATCAGTCACTGCTAGTATAGGTCAGAGAGAAAAGTTCACATCTGGGTGTTACTGACCACCAAGCTCTTTCTTGTGGTCCTTTCAGAAGTGATCTATTGTAAAGCATACCTAGAGCACAACCCTCCAGGGTAGATTTATTAGAGCAAAATACTCCTTGTCCTTCTGATAAAGTTACTTATTTACTTGCTTTGAATCTCAGGTAACAATTAAGGACTTTGTGGTATGATTATTATATGCTAGCAAGTAAAAAACCTGCTAGAAGGGGGAGCAGATTAGCACCTACTGCACCACCTAGCATATAGTTGATGTTTGTTGATTGCCTATTGAGTGAATGAGTTTAGATTTTTACAAGGTTTATTGGTCTAGTATCATACTACCAAGTTGGACAAGCACATATTGTTATACTGTTTTTGCTTTGTAACTGTTAAACTGTATATTTAAGTCTTTTGCTTCTTTCACTGTGTGTGACTTCTAAGGATAAAAATATCTTTAAACATTTAGGGCAAATGTATTGAAGTAAATTATATACTTGGTGCTTGTTTCCTTTAGATGTTTATGAGAAATACATTGAAATTTCCTTTGTCAAGTTGAAACATAAACATTAGTGTATTTGCTTGTCAACACATGGAATTTGGTAATTAATTTATATTTGGAAAACCTGGTTCAATTTTGAACATTTTGGGAAACAAGATTTCCAAGTGTATCTTGCTAACAGCCAAGAACAGCTGCGTTGTGCATAGTTTTTTTCAGATGGTTTCTTTGTGACATCTGTGAAAATAGACAGCTTCAGTAACTGAGTGTGCCCGGATTGCATGGCATATTATAGCATTTTATGATGTACGGGGGCCAGAGTCTCCACTGTAACAGAACAGTTTGCTGATTTGTATAAAAATATTTATTTGACTTAAATTTTGTTTTCTTTTAGAGAATAAATGGTAAAGGACAGAAACTTCCATGGTTAGCAAAAAGTATACAATACATTATCTAACTTTATTTACATATGCTTAAATTCAAGAATAAAGACATTATTGCTTATCAATGAATTTAATATGTAATGCAGGTTACAAATCAATAATAAGCAGATGACATCCCTGTCAATGGTGTGATGACTATTGGTAGAAAGGAAAGGGAATCTGTGCCATTCATGCAAGCACAAAACAGAACTGAAGATACCTGGGTGGGATGTTAGTGGAAGGGGAAGCGGCCTCACCTGTACACCCATGGCTTTTGTTTGTTCTCTTGCCAGAATGGTTTTTGCATTCCTTTTCTGTCTCTCCCAATCTCAATCTTTTCGTCCTTACAGTTCACAGGAAAAGACAAGATCAGTCTTTTAAAAATCAGCTTGTTAATTAGAGGTGACCAGGGGGCACTTTGCAAGTTTATAGATCTTCAGATGATTAACTGTGGCAAAAGGAAATTTCTTTTGCACAGACTGTTTTAGTTTTTCCTAATAAAAGCATTCACAAGGGAGGAACCACTGACCTGCCCTCACCCCCCACCATGCTTCCAATTAGGGATCTATTATCTCATTCCAGATAATTGGAAAAGGATATTCAAAATACTACTTCGTGTAAATATGGCTTTTGCCTGCATTATATTACGAGGAGTTCTGAACACATCTGGAGTGAAGGCAGCCCCAGGGACATTAAAGCGCGCTGTTTTGGTTGGCACAGTGACATTATAGTATATGCCAATTTGTAATGGCTTTTGGAAACAGGCAGTTTTAAACTCTCCCTGAACTATTCCCCGGAGAAATTATTCAATTAAGTACAACTAAAATTAATGTTTAGCATTTTTTGTTTAAATAAAATAGGCAGCTATAAAGGGAAATCTGTGATTCATGCTCATGTTCTTATTTTACTCTAAAACCAAGCCCCTAAGAAGTAATTGGGTGTTCTGGAATCCGTGCATTTTCTAGAAGACACATAGCTGCCAGATTCTCCTTAGCACTTTTCTTACTGCTTACATGACTGTTACTGTCTAGGCAATTGCCTAGGGTTGCCTAGGCTCTGAGATTCCAGGGCTGGGTGGGGAATGCAAAAGCCAGAGGACTCTTTTCTCTATTTTCGAAGTCGGTGCTTTTCAAACTTTAATGGACAGAGGTATCACCTAGGGATCTTGTTAAAATGGGAATTTTAATTCATTAGATCAGAGGAGGGGCCTGAGATTCTGCATGTCTAACAAGCTCCCAGGGGTTGCTATTGGTGCTGGCCAAGGACCAAGAGTAGCCAGGCTCTAGGCAGCAGTGTGGAGGGAGGGCTGTTGGGGGTGGCACTTGGACTTTGATTTTCAATCTGTGGTTTGGCCCTTAATGCATTTGGGTAGGTATGACTCTTATTTTCTTCCCAGTATATGTCCTTACTTATTCTCAGAATCCCTGATTCTTCAGGATCTTCATGGAGCCCCCAATAGAATGTTCTTTGGAAGAGGTTAAATTTCTGATTGATCAGAGCAGATAATAGCTTCATTCTTATATTACATATCTTCTTGGAATCTATACACATGTCTGCTTCATTATCTCTGGTCCATCTTTCATAGCCATGTTATAAGAAGAAAAAAGTTACCCTGACATTGGTTAGTCTGTGTTACTAAACACGTAGGCCAGAGCCCTGGTTAGTGGAAGGATGTATGAGTAAGTGTGGCTTTGTGGTTTTTATCCAGGCATCAGTACTCCTGAGGTTTGGCCTTGAAGCTCTTAGGTCCAGGACTTTGATGGTTAGTTTATTTGAAGGTGGTCTGAGTGGGACGTGGTTAAAATCTGCACTAGGTGAAATCTCTTATGAGTCTGATTCATAACCCAGGTGGCTCTTTATCCATAAAGGACAGAATGTTCTACAAAAAAGACTACAATGTTTATATCTGCTAACTTGCTATCCTCTTCCTTGTATTGAAAACTAATTGATAGTTAAAAGAATTAACAGATGGGTGAAGATCACTTCTTTGTCATGGCCTCCGTGTCTACCTTTTCCCCACCCTTCTGATGTTCTTATCCCAAACAGAGTCCAGGGTTGGGGATGTAACTCAGTGGTAGAGCACTTACCTAGCATGTGGGTTTGATCCCCAACATCACAAAACAAAAGCAAGAACCACAGGAGTCCAAAGTGTTCTTTCCTCAGTTCAGAAAATTTGCCAGAAATTTTCTGGTGTGTATGTGTTTAACCTTCAGATTCTCTCTTTCAGTTCACCTTTTCTTTTCTTTTTTCTTTAAATCCTATCCCAATAATAGTTTCTAAAATGTAGTTACAATCATTTCACTTACTTCCTAAAACCCTTTAGTGGTTCTTCATTGTCTAAGAAGTGCTTCTAAAACCTTCATTTGTTTAGTATTTATTTAATGTTCTTAAATTAAAAGTATTAACATCATAAATATTAAATTTAAATGTAGTATTGTTTTTCTTCAGATTTAATTTTCTAACACTTATTTCATTATTATCAAAATAATCCTTCTACCAAGTTTGAAAATCAGAATTAGGCAGTTTAAGAGAAACAAAAGTTGGTTCTATTGGCTCTCCTTACCCTAAAGTCCTACTTCCAAAAACAGTGCTTCTCAATATTTTAGTGGTTTATATTTCAATGTCTAAAGTGCAATATGTATTAATTTAATTTATAAATAAATTATATATTCAGTGTCTATTGTTCAAAACAGTATGTTGCTATTTCTTGATGTTTTTGGCCTTAAACATGTTGATTTCTTCCTAAGGATAATGTTAATATAACTTGCATTACACCTACACGTTACACACTTCCCTCTCCCATCACACACACATTTCTGTTAAATCTGTATTCTTGTTATGATAACTATGTAAATATTTAGGGTGAACCAGGGGGTGTACTAAGAATATATTTTTATTTCATTAGTATACCCTTACTCTCTAAAGCCAGTAATTACTTCTTATGTTTTCATTTGCTTAGTTGTCTTTTTTTTTTTTTTTTTTTTTTGGTACCAGGCATTGAACCCAGGGGTGCTTAACCACAGAGTCACATCCCCAGCCCTTATGTTTTATTTTCAGACAGTGTCTTGCTAAGTTTCTTAGGGTTTTGCTAAATTGCTGAGGCTGGCTTTGAACTGGTGATCCTCCTGTCTCAGCCTTTGGAGCCCTTGGGATTAGAGGTGTGTACCACCATGCCCAGATTAGTTATCTTTTTGATATATTCATCACCAGCCCCCATACTTCTGCTAGTATTATGAAATTCCTCTTTTATGTTGGTAGACTATTCATACTTTTCCTATTAATTTCATCTTTTCACTGCTACCCCCTCCACCCTGCTCCTTAGTCCTTCATTCCTCTGTCCAATCTGGACAGATTGTTCTCTGGCTAATGTGGAACTGTTCTGGGACATTTCTGCTCCACCACGTAGGGAATACAGTGCCCTTTATCTCTCTCTCTCTCTCTCTCTCTCTCTTTGGTTGCAGTTGGACCCAACACCTTTATTTATTTTTATGCGGTGCTGAGGATTGACCCCAGGGCCTCACACGTGCTAGACTGGCATAGACCAGCACTCTACTGCTGAGCCACAACCCCAGCCCCCTTTGTCTCTTTTTAATGTATATTCCCTGTTTTCTGGATCCCACATAGTCGTCTTTCTTCCTGTTCTCATTTTTGGTGGAACACTTTCTCTAGGAGCTTCTAAAGAAAGGATACATGGGAGGTAAACATTTTAAGACCTTGCGTGTTTGAAAATCATTGTTTTCTTCCCTTCCCTCTTGTTCAAAAGACTGACCACAATCTCTCCTGGGTGTTTTTCCCTCAGAATTAGGAAGGCATTGCTCAGTCAGCTTCTGGCTTTCAGTGTTGCTTTCAAGCCCTGCCGTTCTGGTCTCCATTGTATGTGAGCTATTTTTTCTCCCATCTCTCTAAAAGCTTTGAGAATCTTCTCTTCATCTCTAGTGTTCTGAAATTTCACATTGGTGTGGGTGTGACTTTTTTCCCCCCATTTATTACCCTGAGCACTTGATACTCCTTTTTAATCTGGGAATTCATGTCCTTAAGTTCTGAGAAGTTTTTTTTGGATAATTTCATTGTTCGTTTTATTCATGTGATCTCCTTTTTTTTTTTTTTTTTTTTGTTTCTCTATAACTCCTCTGTCAGTGTTGGGCCTCAAAAATCAACCCTCCATTTAAAACACTTTCCCCCTGAGGCAGGGGTATAACTCAGTGGCCGAGGCTTCCCTGGCATGCATGAGACATGGGGGGGGGGTTCAGTTCAGTGAATCTGTATGCGTTGAACTGGGGAGCTCAATCAAATGATACTTTTCATTGCATTATCTTATTGCTTTTTCTCTGAATTAAATCTAATTCTGTCTTCCAGTTTTCTTTCTCTTTCACATGTGCATGATACCCTCTTTTTAAATTTTTTATTTTTTAAAATAATTACAGATTCACAGGAATTCACCCTAAGATTGACAGAGATCCTATGTACAGGGCACCCAGTTCCTCCCATGGTTACACTTTATCTATTATAGTACAATATCAGGACCAGGAATTAGGCATTGGTACACTGCATGTATACAATTTTATTATGTGTAGAGTCCATGTAATCATTACCACAGTCATGATACTAAACTATTATTGGTGCCCTAATTTCTAAGAACTTTTTCTTGTTCTTTGAAAATACCTTTTTTTTTGTGGATACATTGCCCCCCTAGCCCGTGTGTGTGTGTGTATGTGTGTGTGTGTGTGTGTGTGTGTGTGTGTGTTTGCCCCTCTGTAGGCTATTTCCTCTGAATTCCTCAGGGTTTTCTCTCCTGAGTTTGTTTTGGAAACTTTTCTCAGATATTTGTTGATTCTTGGGACAAATGTTCTTTCTTGTTTAAAAGTGAGGCACCCGAAAGTTGATGGGAAGAACTTTGTGTAGGCTGTAATTGTTAACTGGTAGGTTGTGTAGGAAGCACCCAGCCATTGCATTGTAGGAGTTTCAAATATCAGAATACTCACCCTTTCTCTTAGTCTGTTTTTGCAGAATAAACCAAGTACAATATCAGGACCAGGAATTGGACGTTGTTATTTCTAATTGGGGTTCCCTGTGTCTGCTGCTAAGGTTCTGGGTGCTGACTGTCAAGAGATTGGAGTTGGAGGGATGGTGAGATGATACACACACATCTTAGTGTACAACCTTTAGTTTATTACTTCTGTTTTCACTGTACCATTCACACTCCCTCAACTGTGCCCAGAGTCCTGGACACAAGCCCTTGGTTGGGATTCAGACATCACTGGAGGAGGCGTGGCATTCTTCAAAGCCCATTGAATACCAGAGAGGTTTCCTGTATTGCTGAGGCCAGAGCCGGTTTGTAGTCACAGGAAGCATAAAATAATTGCTTTTGGGGAAGGCAACTGAGCTGGCAGATTGGGATCCACAACCAAGATTGGTGAACAGGAAACATCCTTTGGGGCTGAGGCAAGCCGAGGCAGGTGGGTGTGCACACAGGGGAGTTGGAGACACTGGGGGTCACCTCCTCAGAGGAATGGTGTGAACCCTGAGGGGTGTGATGTCCATGTAAGGAGGGCTGTGGCTAGATAGTAACCTAACCACAGCTGTGAGCTCATTGAGTGATTGTCTGCTTTGGGCTTCCTCTGCTGGGAAGAGGCACCCCTGGGTGTTTTCCATGTCCATAGTCACTGATATACCCCAGTTCTTGGAAAAGCCTTTTCTTTTGCACCCCTTTCTAGTGCCCTCTACTGAGAAAGCTTAACAACAAGCTCACCACAAAGCAGAAATTCTTGAAGAGCTTAACCCTTTTAATGCAAAGCAGATACTGAAGGGGGAATTTGGAGCTGAGAGTCAATAAATTGATAACTGGCATTCAGGAAAACAATGCAATGCAAAGTATTAGTCTGTTGAAACATTTCATAAAATTGGGACATTTTCAAGTCAGTTTTTACTTCATTAATGGAGTATTCTTACCATTTTTTGTTGTTCAATATAATTCATGTAGTATTTTATATTGCTTGGAGAGAAATTCAAGAAGCAGTGTTGGAACAAAATGAGCTATTGTGAAATGAGGCATTATGTACATGTGTACCTTTCTATAAATACCTGCCTCAGGAAAATGCTTGTGTGGACTTCTTCCCTTTACACCCTTTTTAGAGTGGAGAACCACACCTAAAAAACCTGTCTGAAGTGCCATGACTTGGTGGAAAAAGATAGGTAATTTTTCTGCAAATGAGAAATATTAAGTGGAGAAACATTTCTTCAAGTTGCTTGGTTTTTGTTGCTGTTTGGTTTGGGGGTTTTGTTTGCTTTTTGTGGTGCTGGAGGTTGAACCCAAGGCCTTCACATGCTAAGCACACACACTACCACTGAGCTACACCCCCATCCCAAATTACTTAAGAAAAAAAAAAGAGTACATGGTTAATTTCAGTTTTCTGATTGACAGATGTCATGATGCTGAATCTCTCAGCACCTAAGTGTTACTCAACTACCTCAGCGATCTATACAAAAGAAAAATATGGGGAAACCAAGGTGATGTTCCCATGGAATGGGAAAAATGCAGACTATGTTTAGTCTGGAGTTAGACATAGACCTGAAATTTGAGACATGAGTGGCATGAGCTTCTAAGTAAAGCATTTGCATTGAAATCCAGAGACCTCATTTTCTCAAGCCCTACCACTTATTAGTGGGGTAACTTGGGCAAGCTATATAACCTCTGTGGGTCTGTCTTGACATCTGTGAAATGTGCTAACAGTTTCCCTCTCTACAATTCTCCATCCATAGGAGGCCGATGAGATAATACATAGTTCCGGTGCTTTAAAACTGTTAGCGACATCTTGCATATTTTTAAAACTCCTCACTTACATGAAATCAGATGGAAACAGGGAGCATAATCCTAACTTAGAAATAATAATTCATGAAATTTTCATGAAAAGCTAGTCTAAAAGTTTTGTTGATCTAAAAGGAAGAACCTCGAGATAGCATTCAAGACTTTTTCAATCACTAATTCTCTTTTGGAACTTCAGTGTTTTGTTCTTTGATGTAGGAATTTGAACATGCTGTAAATATTCTGTAGTGGGGATGGATATGAGAATGTAAGTTGGTGATCCTGTTGGCATTTCCGAGTCCTAGAGAAAAGGAAATTTCTCAGGCAGACAAATCCTGTTGGATTGAGGTGAGACTATTTTTCAAAGGGATCAGAGTTCTAATAGCTTAGGTCTGGATATTTCATGAGAGCCTTTCTAGAAGCTTCAGTGAAAATAGAGGTATAAACACTGTGTAGGGTTTTTTATAATTGTGAGACAGGAAATGTTAGCAAACAACATTGGCTTATCTAAGACTTGATGTTTGATAATGATGATTGTGGCCAAAAAGATATGCCATAACAAAGTAACAACTATACTCTGTTACAACGATTAATAATTATTTTTTTAGTTTTATAGCATTTGAGTAACTCTACTGAGTATGGACAAGTATGCAAATTACTACAAAATTTGTACACAGCATGCAGAAACATTCAACTGGATCATAAATTTTGCCTAATATGCTAATATGTTCATTTTAGAAAACAATAATTAAATATTTACTTAATACTTTGGAAGACATTTTTAGGGACAACTTGAATGATCTCATCTTTCAAACAGCAAAAATAAAACAGTACAAACAAGGCAGTCTTGGGATGTGTGAGCTGATGTCCTCCTTTTCCTTTCTGGATGTTGTGGGAAAGCCTCTGGAGCCAAGCAGACTGTTATTCAGACCCCACTTTGCCACTTACTAACTCTGAGACTTGGGACAGATCATGGGACCTCTGTAAGGGTCACGTTTTGTAACACTGGCCTCACAGGCTATCCTAAGGATTAATGGAAACAGCTCATAGGAGTCACTCAGGAATTGCTGACTTTTCTTTAATAAAATTCTCACTTTTGCATATAATTAGAGAGTCAAAGAAAATTGAGGAAATAGGCCTGCTGATATTTCTTACGGATATTCTTAGTAGGAAATTAGCTGGCGGGAGATGTGAATCTGTTGCCAGACTCTTCTGTTCCATTCATCTGCTTTTCTATCCTTATGTCAGTACTATGTTGTCTTGATACCATAGTTTTAGAGGAAGTCTTGAAACCAGATAGTATATCTTTTCCAACTCTGTTTTTCTTTTTCAAAAAATGAATTCAAAGTGGGAAGAGTAGACACCTTTGCCTTGTTCCTGATCTTAGGGGGAAAGTGCTTAATGTGTCATCTTTAAATATGAGGTTAGCTATAGATTTGGTTTTGTTTATAATAGGCTTCATTCTTTAGAACAGTTTTAGATCTACAGAGAAACTGAGAAGTACTACAGAGGGTTCCCTGATATCCGACACTGAATCCCCTGTTGGTAACATCTTATGTTAGCAGGTATATTGGTTACAATTAATGAATCAATATGGATATTTTATTATTAATTAAATCCATAGTTCATTCAGCTTTTACCTAACTTTCTTTTTCTGTTTAATTATCTTGTCCAGGATGCCACATTGTGTTTAATTGTCTTGTCTCCTTAGATTCCTTAGCTATGACAGTTTCAAGACTCTCCTTGTTTTTTTATGGTATTGACATTTTGAGGGCTGCTGGTTAGGTATTTTGTAGGATACCATACAACTAAAATTTCTCTGATGTTTTTCTCATAATATTGGGTTTATGGGTTATTGACATTTTCATCACATTGAGGGTACATACTGTAAGTGTGATTTGTGACTAAATTGACCTGGCTTAGGTAGTTTTTCAGACTTCTTCACTGTAAAATAACCAATACTCCTGATACTCTTTTCCTTTCACCCCTATTCCTGTACTACATCCTTTTATAGGAAGTTATATGATGCAGCCCACACCTAAATGCTGTTACTTCCTGCCTCCTTAACAGTGGAGTATCTATACAAATGGTTTGGAATTCTATATGAGAAATTCATCTATTTTCCCCCAGCTATTAATTTTTTAATCGTATGTTTTGTTAATATAGACTCATAGATGTTTATTTCATACTTAGGATTTTTGACCCCAAACTATTTATTTTGTTGTTTAGAATCTTCCACTGTTAGCCACTGGGGAACCCTTGCAGTTGGCTTCCATGCTCCTTTAACACATGTCGCAGTGGGGGATTTGTTTTTTATTTTTCTTTTTAAAGCACTCTCTTACCGTCTGGTACTACAAATACTCCAGATTGCTCTTATGTATGCTCTTGGGCATGCTCTTTTCTCACCTGAATCAATCATTTCTCCAAAGGGTCCTGGTTCCTTTTATTGGAGAATTATATTAGAAACCAAGACTGGGCACTGAGCATGCTTGTTGCTTCTGGGGATATTGGTTTTTTAAGACCTTCTTAGTTAACAAAGACAGAAAGATATATTTGCTAACCTGTGTATATATACATATTTATATATAACCATTCATATCTATATTAAGCTAAACATGAGTTTATCCTGTCTCTAGCTCTAAGCCATTACCACATATACTGCTCTAGCCTCATCCCCTTGCTATGTATAAACTTCCATTCACTAGTAAGAATTGACATTCATCATCTGCTATCCATTCCCTTAATTGTTCTGTTCTGTACCATGAATACCAGGATGAGAACTTTTAACTCGCAGCCCCCCAGGAAACAACCTTATCAACTAGAATTTGGTGCTTATGTGCAATTATCTTTGCCTTTTGTCTTAGAGATGCAACTCTCTTCCAGACTTACATAGACTAGCACCTTTTGTTTTGCCTCTTTCAGTGATGTTATTCATACATTCATAAATTCAGTTAGATGTTTTAGACATTCACATGTTCATAGTTAAATCCTTTTATCACAGTCCACATTTTGTCCTGGAACCACCAACCTCCTAAATGATTTTTTTAATTTAAATAACATACATTAAGATTGCATTTTATACTGTAACATTCTATAGTTTTTGACAAATGCTTAATATCATCCATCTGCCATTACTGTTTTACACCGAATATTTTACTGCCCTAAAAATTCTTGTGTATCACCTATTCATCCTTTGCCTCCTCCCATTTGGATTGTTTTACTCTCTATATAATTTTGTCTGTTCCAGGATGTCATATAATTGAAATCATACAGTATATTGTAGCCTTTTTATGTATGCAGGTTGCTAAGAAACACATGTTGGTTATCTATAAGTCATTTCAATCGGAGCTGAGCACATTATCATCAGGATTCCAGTCTTCTCAAATAATGGAAAATGGTTGAGTTAGTAACTTTTTTTTCTCATTTTTTGTTACCTTACTTAGCAATGATTCTGATGTAACTTACATTTTTTTAAGTAAACTTTTTATTAAAGGGCTAGGAAAACTGATGAAATTTTTATTTAATGTGCCTAGTATAAGGCTTTTTAATGCCTTAGTAACATGAGGTATGTAATGCTTTTAACAGTCTTCAAACTAGTACTAATGGTATCTTCTGTGAGCTCTGATTTTGTTATGACTGTTAAAATTTTTGTGTTTTCATACTGATTATAAGAGTTAAATATTAGGAGAATATTCTGGATCATGTGGATGATTGCTATATTGTGTTTTGCTAAGCTATTCCAGTCCATGTTTGTATACATATGTGTAATTGTCTTGGATACCAATAGTTCTTGGCTGATGAGAGAATTAATATGTAATAATGTATTTTATTCTAAGAGAAAACCAAAGGCTGTCACTAGGCATTGTATAAAGGGTGTCTCCACAGTTGGAGTAAAAATAAAGAATAGCAGGCCAACCTAAAAGACCTATATCTTAGACATGTTTTAAGCAGCAATTTATTCATTTTATAAATTTATAAAATTTATTCAATTTTATTCATAAAATAAACTTTGTAAACATTAAGTTGTAACTGTTAAATAGAATTTTAGGTTGTTTTTTCTTTTTTTTCTTCTCTTTTTTGTGGTGGTGGTAGTGGGGGGACCAGGGATTGAATCCAGGTTGCATAACCACATATTTTTAATTTTGAGACAGGGTCTCACTAAGTTATTTAGGGCCTTGGTAAGTTGCTGAAGTTGATTTTGAACTTGTGATCCTCCTGCCTCAGCCTCTCCAGCTGCTGGGATCACAGGCATGGACCACCATGTCTGGCTAGAATTTTAGTTGTGTAGTTGATTGATTGATTGATTGATGGTGCTGGGGATTGAACTCAGGGCTTTGTTCATGCTAGACAAGCACTCTACCACTGAGTTATACCCTGAACCCATAGTTTTTATTTTTAATGTAAATATTTTTCATACTATAAAGAGCCATAAATATAAATGATATACATGAGCATTTATTTGTATTTAATTAAATAATTGAATACAAAACATCAATTCTGAGGGATGCAAAAGCATTTTTTTTTTAACTGATAGCCAACTGTATACACCTCAAGATGGGGAAACCATGGCTTAACACGTGGCAAGTTTTCAGTAAATATTACTAGTTGTTGTTATGGTTTTAAATACTATGAGCTTTTAGTAATGCACTGGTCTAGTCTGGCTGTCTTCACTTCCCCACATTTTGGCATGCATTCACTGCTGCAAGTCAGGCAAATTGCTCCCTCCTTGCCCTTTCCTCCCACACCAAAGCAGCTTTGAACACGGTCAGCATCACCTACTCCTTTGCCAGTGCAAGAGGCCTGGCCTGTTCTACAGCTGCTTTTATCAGTTACCACCCCTCCCCAGCCTTCTTTGGGTTGTCTTGTTTTGTCTTCTCCTTTGCCTCCTTTTGTTTCTCTTTTCTTGTTCTGTAAGTGTTGATGTTCTCTGAGACTCTGTTTTACCCAGGACTCTGTTTGTTATATAGTTTTTAATTTTCAAATTAATATGCAACAAAACTGACTTTATGTGTTTGTATGTAGTTCTGAGCATCTTTATACATGTATAGATTTGTGTAACCATTACCATAAACAAGACATAGAACAATTCCTTTTCTCTCAAAAACTGTCTTGTGCTATTCCTTTGTGGTCATACCCTCCCTCATTCCCAACCTCTCGTACCCATTGTCTTCTGTCACTAAAGTTGTGTCTTTTGGTGACTATCTTATAAATCATATCATACATGTGAAATATTTTAGTATTCCATTTTAATTTTCTACTGTGTATTTTACTGAGTTTCTTTGCATAGATTGTTTTAGTAGTTACTAGGAATGACAATATATATTTTGTTTTTAATTTTTAAAAATTTTATTTATGGGAAGGAATGAATATGTATATATATTTCAAAATTTATAGTCTACTGAAAAATCAGTATTTAACCTTTTCAAGTGAAATGTAGAAAATACCAGCATAGATCCCTTTATTCTCCCCACTTTGTCTCATATGTTACACTTACGTACCTTGAAAACCAGACCTTGTAAGTTTGACTTTAACTGTAGAGCATGTATTAAAGAGGTCCATTGGTGAATATATTTGTCCAGACGTTTGTCATTTCTTTTGCTTGCCCTTCATTTCTGATGCTCCAGATTTTCTACTGGTACTCTTTCTTTTCTGTCTGAGTAACTTCCTTGAGTGCCTTTTACAGTAGAGTGGCTAACAAGAGATTTTCTTAGTACTCTTCTTCGTCAGAGTATCTTTATTTTTTTGAGGCACCAGGGATCAAACCTATGACCTCTCACAGTCCTGAGAATGTCTCTATTTTACCTTCATTCCTGAAAGGAATTTTTGCTAAAGATAGAATTCTGTGCTGAGAGTTTGTTTCTTCGGGGGTGGGGGGAGTGTGAGTGTGTGTGTGTGTGTGTGTGTACGCGCTCGCATGCGTGTGCACACATGTGCCGTGGGGGGTGGGAATGGGGAATTGGGGATTAAAACCAGGGTCTAACACAAACTAGGCAAGTGTTCTACCACAGAGCTACATCCTCAACCTTTTTTATTATATTTTGAGATAGAATCTCACTAAGGTATCCATGCTAGACTCGAACTTTCAATCCTTCTACCTCAGTCTCCCAAATAGCTAGAATTACAGATGGGCACTTCTACAGAAGTTACACTTCTTTCTGGACTCTGATTTCTGCCAAGAAATCCACATTCTGTGAAATCTTTGTTCCTTAAAAAGTAACATGTTTTTCTTTAGTTGTTTTTAAGGTTTTTTCCCCCTCTATCTTTAGTGTTACAGCTTGGTTATGACATGGATTTGTGCTTATATTATTTGGGGTTTGTTGAGTTTCTCAAATATGCCAAATTTAGGAAAACTTAGCCATTATTTCTTAAAACATTTTTGCTGTCCTTCACTCTTTGGCCTCTCTTCTAAGACTCCAGTGGCATAAATGTTTGATCTTTCCTCCCCTTAAGGCTATTAATTTTTATTTTCCTTGTCTCTTTTATCTTTGTTTTTTTTTTTTTTTTGTATGGATAGTTTTATTGTACTATTTTCTAGTTCTCTGCTTCTTTCCTTATTGTCTCTGCTACTGAGATCATTTGGCTACTGAGATCAGTGAATTTTATATTTTTCAGTCCCAAAATTTGCATTTGGTTCTGCTCTATATCTTTGCTGAGACTTTCTGTCTTTTTGTTTGTTTCAAGAGTGTTCACTATTACTTGTTGGAGCATTTTTATTGTAGCTGTTTTAAAGTGTTTGTCAGATAATGCCCCAAACTATGGCATCTCAGCATTCTATCTGTTGATTTTTTTTCCCTTGCTATTTGAGATTTTCTGGTTCACCATGTGCTGAGAACTTTTGAATTGTCTCTGGACTTTTTGATTGTTATGAGAGTCTGACTCTGGTTTAAATCCTACAGGCAGTAGGGACAGTCCTTTAAACTGTGAATATACTGGTTCCCAATGACTCTTCATCCAGTGGTTGTAACATCAATTTCCTAAATTAATTTTTTATAGGTGTTTTCAAAATGATATTTGCCTTTTGGGAGTGATAAAACTGAACAGAAAAGCATGTAAATGTTATTAAAAGAATGCTTGTTATTGTGGGGGAAAAGAGAAGTAGTAGTAATTAGAAGGCAACATAGGACACAAAGGTATTGTTGAGGCTTTTCAACCGCCTCTTTTTTTTTTAACATTGGTAATAATTAAATGGGTGTTCATCTGTGATAATTAGGACTGGGATTGTAGCTCAGTGGTTCTGCACTGGTCTGGAATGCATAAGGTCATGGGTTTGAGCTCCAGTACTGCATAAAGAAAAAAAAAAGGTACACATGCTTTGTGATAATTAACTGAGGTATACATATGGTTTTTCATATTTTTCTATATGTGAGGTATGTTTCACAACAAAATAAAAATTCTTATTTATTTACCAGAGATTGAACCCAGGGGTGCTTTATCAAACTGATCCACATCCCCAGACCTTTTTAATATTTTTTTTTTTTTTTTTTTTTGAGGCAGAGTCTTGCTAAGTTGCTGAGGGCCTCACTAAATTGCCGAGGCTGGCTTTGAACTAGTGGTCCTCTTCCCTCAACCTCCTAAGCCACTGGGATTACAGGTGTACACCACTGTACCCGGCAACCCAATTTTGATTTTCTTTTTTTTTTTTTTTCCATTTATGTATTCATCATTTAAGAATACTACTTTAAGTAATTTTATTTTTCTGGAATGATGCTTTAGTGGTATACCCACATACTTTGGGAGGACGTTACAACGTTATTTATCTCTGAAATATTTTTCTAAAGATTGTGTGGGTATATTTCAGAAAAATATATAAAGTATGTGTATATAGATACAGAAATAAATAAAAGTGATTGTATATACACATATGTACATGCACCTATCACAGTTCACTTTGACACATTGTTCATTTATATTTTTTCTAGCTCTGAATACTTATGCATGCTTTCTGCAAATGGGAGCTAGGCCAGCAGATTATATCCCCAGGCAGTGAATATTAGTGCAGCATGGGGCAAATGCTCTCAACCATTTAGCCCTCCTAAAATGAATGTGTTTTGCATGTGTTATTTACTATATTTGGTCTTTCTGCCACTTAATTTCTGTTCTGACAGTTTGGAGCTCTAATAGCTGACAAAAGTATTTAAGTGATATTGCTGTACCCGTCATAAAGGTGATTTTGCTGGATTTGTAAAATGCATGTTTTATGGCAGCTCCAAGTGATTTTTAATACATGGAAGTTAAAGATGAACAGACAGGGATTTGGCCAGTCCTTTGCTGTGAAGGACATTACAAACCTCAGTGCAACATGGAAAGAGCAAACCAAGCAGTGATTGAGTAGGGGAAATCTGGCCAAAGGCCTGCCTGCCATGGCTTCAGAGCCCTCAGGCAGATATAGTGAGTGATTGCCATCCTGTGATGCTGTAAGCCCTTTACTGTAACAAACCTGTGTAGTTTGGTCTCATTTAGTGCTCTTCTTTTCATGACCTTGTTCCCTATATTAACAAGATGGGTGTGTGCTCTCTGGTTGCATGTGCCATTATGTCTTTCTCTTATCAATGAGCACCCACCACAGCATGGCTAGATATATTTATTTACCTATTATGTGTATATAAATGAATGAATGAACAAATGACAAAGTTTCACTGTTGCTCAGGTTGGCCTTGAACTCTTTGACCCAGTGTTCTTCCCCGTCTCTGCCTCTTGAGAAACTGGGACTACAGGTACACAAGTGCACCAGCTTGGAATGGATAGGTTTTGAATCCATAGATCATAGTCTTTGTCCTTACACATCTTTCTACTCCATTGTTTTCTGATATTTAGTGTGTCACTGTCTGAAACCAGTTTAATTTTTTCCCTTTGTTGGTAAGCTTTCTTTCCTGCTTCTCACTTATTAGAATGCTTGTACAATTTTTTTTTCTTTATTCTCACGTTTAGAAATTTTATGAAATGTTGCTAGAACTTTTCATTAATGTTGCACAAAATGTAGTTTTTTTTTGTTGTTGTTTAGGAAGACTCATGTGTTTTATAAGCTTAAGGAAAATTTCTTCTTTATTTGATTTTTGTTTCTGCTCCTGTTTTCCTGGATCTTTATTCCTGCCTCTTACTTGTTCTCCCTAAATGTTTTTCCTTTGTGTTCTGGGAGATTATTCAGGCTCACTTTCTAAATCTTTTACCTATTTTAACTGCCTTCATTGTAGTTTTTCCTTTGACAATTATGCTTCTACTTCATACAGTGTTATTAATAATCTTACTTGTTCTCTTATTGTGGCTCTCTGTTCTTGTTGCATTGATTTGGTATCCCCTTAAATCTTTTTTTAGAAAGAAACCGGACAATTTTGAAGGTTTCTTTTTCTTGAAAGAATTTTGTTTCCTAGGGTGCTAGGGAAAGGGAAAGAGAACAGTCTTTTGAATACTTCTCAGATGTTTCTTTATTTTGAGCTCTTTACTGTTCTTTGCTCTCTAGATGTGTGTCAATTTTAGAAGTTGGGAAGGGTTTCTTCTTAGTATACAGCTCTGTTAGACATTTCAGGCCCAGTTGAAAGGCCTTGGTTTATGGCAGGAGGAAGTAGGAAAGAGCCTGTGCTTTCTGCCTCACCTGGCCCAATGTAAGATGTGGCCAGGGCAAATTTCTCCCTATTTCTTTCCATGGCCTTCATGCCTGCATGGGTCCACAGAGGTTCCTACCAACCTCCCTGCCATAGGATGCTTTAGGTGAGTTGTTATTGTCCCTTTGCTTAGTTATAGGTCAATCTTTTCTTCTGTCCCTGTTTTCTGTAATACATTTGACATCTCTTCCTAGTGTTATTAGAGGCCACCATTCCTGTTTTTAGTTTCTTTTTTTTTTATTATTGGTTGTTCAAAACATTACAAAGCTCATGATAAATCATCTTTCATACATTTGACTCAATTGGGTTATGAACTCCCATTTTTACCCCAAATACATATTGCAGAATCACATCGGTTACACACTCACCTTTTTACATAATGGCATATTAGTGACTGTTGTATTCTGCTACCTTTCCTATCCCCTACTATCCCCCCTCCCTTCCCCTCCCATCTTCCCTCTCTACCTCTTGTGCTGTTGTTCAATTTTCTCCCTTGTTTCCCCCCCTTTCCCCTCACAACCTCTTCTATGTATTTTGTGTAACATTGAGGGTCTCCTACCATTTCCATATGTCTTCCCTTCTCTCTCCCTCTCTCCCCCCACCAATTGTCTTTGTTTAATGTTAATCTTTTCCTCATGCTCTTCCTCCCTGTTCTGTTCTTAGTTGCTCTCTTTACATCAAAGAAGACATTTGGCATTTGTTTTGTAAGAATTGGCTAGCTTCGCTTAGCATAATCTGCTCTAATGCCATCCATTTCCCTGCAAATTCTATGATTTTATCATTTTTAGTGCTGCGTAGTACTCCATTGTGTATGGATGCCACATTTTTTTTTTAATCCATTCATCTATTGAAGGGCATCTAGGCTGGTTCCACAGTCTAGCTATTGTGAATTGTGCCACTATGATCATTGATGTGGCAGTATCCCTATAGTACGCTCTTTTAAGATCCTCAGGGAATAGTCCGAGGAGGGCGATAGCTGGGTCAAATGGTGGATCCATTCCCAGCTTTCCCAGGAGTCTCCATACTGCTTTCCATATTGGCCTTACCAATTTACAGTCCCACCAGCAGTGTACAAGTGTACCCTTTTCCCCACATCCTTGCCAACACTTAATGTTGTTTGACTTCATAATGGCTGCCACTCTTACTAGAGTGAGATAGTATCTTAGGGTGGTTTTAATTTGCATTTCTCTGACTGCTAGAGATGGTGAGCATTTTTTCATGTACTTGTTGATTGATTGTATGTCCTCCTCTGTGAATTGCCTGTTCAGGTCCTTGGCCCATTTGTTGATTGGGTTATTTGTTATCTTATTGTTTAATTTTTTGAGTTCTTTGTATATTCTAGATATTAGGGCTCTATCTGAAGTGTGAGGGGTAAAAATTTGTTCCTAGGATGTAGGCTCTATATTTACCTCTCTTATTGTTTCTCTTGATGAGGAAAAAACTTTTTAATTTAAGTAAGTCCCGTTTATTTATTCTTGTTATTAACTCTTGGGCTATGGGCATCCTATTAAGGAATTTGGAGCCCGACCCCACAGTATGTAGATCATAGCCAACTTTTTCTTCTATCATATGCAGTGTCTCTGATTTGATATCTAGCTCCTTGATCCATTTTGAGTTAACTTTTGTGCATGGCGAGAGAAAGGGATTCAGTTTCATTTTGTTGCATATGGATTTCCAATTTTCCCAGCACCATTTGTTGAAGATGCTATCCTTCCTCCATTGCATGTTTTTAGCCCCTTTATCAAATATAAGATAGTTGTAATTTTGTGGATTGGTCTGTGTCCTCTATTCTGTACCATTGGTCCACCTGCCTGTTTTGGTACCAGTACCATGCTGTTTTTGTTACTATTGCTCTGTAGTACAGTTTGAAGTCTGGTATCACTATACCTCCCGATTCACACTTCCTGCTTAGAATTGCTTTTGCTCTTCTGGGTCTTTTGTTTTTCCATATGAATTTCATGATTGCTTTATCTATTTATACAAGAAATGCCGTTGGGATTTTAATTGGCATCGCATTAAACTTGTAGAGAACTGTTTTTAGTTTCAATTGATCATTTCAAGTATCAATTAAATGGTAGGGAACAGAGGGAATTAAAATAATACCTTCAAGATGGGCTCTTTCCTCATTGTATTGTTTGTTTGTTTTTCGTTTTCTGTGGTTTTTGTTTTGCTTGAGGAACTGGGGTTAAAAGTCAGGGACTCACATGCTAGGCAAGTACTCTACCCCTGAGCTACATCCTCAGCTCTTTTAACTTTGAGAAAGGGCCTCACTAAATTGTTCAGGCTGGCCTTGAACTTGCAATCCCCCTGCCTCTACTTCCTCAGTAGCTAGGATTGTAAGCATGTGCCACCATACCCAACACTTATTTTTTTTAGTAAGCATTTATCTTCAAGTGTCATTAGCAATGTTAAGGATGGCATAATAGCATAATGATTGCATCCTTGAGAATCCATTATTCATATAAAAAGCATCAGATTGATCTGACACATGTTCTGCCTTTATATAGAATTTATTGAGGCTGTAATTGAGAGTAGAAAAAATTATGTGGTATAATTGGAGTCTGATATTTTGAAATAATACGATATTTCTTAGTGCTTTTCACTAAGTTTTGTGCTATCTTTTACATTGTCCTTCTTTCCCCATTCTGTGCTATAATGGCACTTGATATCTCAAATGAAATGTAGGCTTCTTCTCAGAACCAAATGCAAACACCAGGAAGCAAGATAACAGTTCCTCTTTGGAGGTTCAACTGTCAGAAATCTGAAATAATCAGCTGGTTGTTCCACAGCCTGTACTCTGAAACCTGTATTTAATTTGCTCTTAATAGACTGTGGTTAGGGGAATTCCCACCTTAGTTGCTGTGGTCTGCAGGGGAGGAATTCCCTTAGGTTCCCTGGCCTAGAAAATCTCTTTCTCAGAGTAACTGACAAGTAAATTTTACCAAACCAACCAACCAACAGTGGCAGAATGAACCTTTTAAAAAATAATTTGACATTCTGTTTCAAAGTCCGAAAAGCATTTACAGTCGTACTTTGTTAACTTAAGGAAGTGAATCAAAAGAATGAAAATAATAATGAAAGAACAAATTCGTTGATTCATTATTTAGAAATAGGAAAGCATTCCAAGTATTTGACAATGGGCTGTTACTTAATGAATGGTGATTTAATGGAATGAATATATTGTAACCAGTAGAAATTGTAACTGAAGGCTATATAGCTGCATGAAAAAATACAAATACTATTGTGTTGGGGAGGCTCTTTGAATGCAATTATGAGAAAACATATATTTCAGTTTTTAGACAGGAACTGTCTTCATCCATTTGCTACTGCTATAATATAATAGCAGAGTCTGGATAACTTATAAAGAAAAGAACTTTCTTGAACTTGTTGTCCAAGATCAAGGGGTCCTGACTGGTGATGACTTTCTTACTGTGTAAAAACATGGCAAAGGACATTATATGGCAAGATACAGCAAGTGTGCAAGCTTGGATCTCTTACTTTTCTTATAAAGTCATCATGGGGACCCCAGTCTCATCACCTCATCTAATCCTAATTACCTTCCAAAGACCTCACCTCCAAATACCATCAATTTATTTATTTGGAAGTAAATTTTCTACCACATGAACATATTCAAACCATAGCATTCTGCCTCCCAAATTCATGTGCTTCTTACATGCAAAATAAATTCATTCTATTCCAGTAGCTCCAAAGTCTTGGTCCAGCACCAACTCGAAAGTCCAAGGTCTCATCTGAATCAGATGTGGATGAGACTCAAGGCATGATTCATCCTGAGACAAGTTCTTTCCAGCTGTGAAGTCATGAAATTACACAAGTTATCTACTCCCAAAATGCAGTAGGGATATAGACATTGGATAGATATTCCCACTGCAAAAGAGAGAGAGAGAGAGAGGGAGGCAAGAAAGAGGGATTATTGGTCTTAAGTAACTTCAAACAGGGAAAGTAATATTGAGTTTTAAATCTGGAGAACAATTTCCTTTGAATCCATGTCCCCATATCATGGGTACACTGTGTTGGGGCTGGGCGTTTTTGGCCCTGGGGACCTCACCCCTATGCTTTTTTGGGCTCAGTCCAGGCAACAGCTGTCACAGTTTGGAGTCTTATTTCTACAGTTTTCCCTGGCTAGCATTATATGCTGGTAGCTCTACATTTCTGGGACTGTAAGAATGATTCTGCTCCTATGGCTCCAGTAGACATTGCTCTGGTAAATGCTTTCTGCAGTAACTCTGCCCATGTGATAGGCTTCTGCATGGGCCCTCAGGTAGCCTGCAGCATCTTTTGAAATCTAGGCAGAGGTGGTCATGTTTCCAAGCTCTTGCATTCTGCAGTCCTGTAGACTTGACACCGTGTGGATGTTGCCAGTGCTTATTGCTTGTACACAACTTCTAGACCAATGGGTCCAGCTAAGTCACAGCTGGAGTGGTCAAGGAACACCATGATGGAATGTGGTGAGCTGAGACCTGCAGTAGCTCTGGGCCTATGATGGGAGGACAACCTCCAAGATATCTGAAACATCTCTCTGACACTGTGTTAATGAATAGCCCCTGACTCCCTCTAACCCTGTGAATCTCTTTAGTAAATAGCCACTTGAACATACCTTTAGTACTTTCTCCCAAACATTCTTTTTCATTCCTTACATGGCTATCCTGAAAATCTTCTGACTCTTTCTCCTTTACTTTTAGTTGTAAATTCCATCTGAAATTATCTATTTGCTGTGACATCTCACTGTGTGTGGTTAAAAGTGGCCATGCAGCAGTCTGAATGCTCTCATGCTTAGATAGTTCTTCTGCCAGATATCCTAGTTCATCAATCTTCAATCCTCCATTCCACAAAATCCTAGGATATGGACACAGTGCCCCCATATTGTTTGCAACTGTGTAACAAAGATGGCCTGTTCTCCATTTTCCAATACATTGTTCCTGGCATTCGTCTGAGACCTCATCAGAATGATCTGTGCTGTCCATATTTCTGCCAGCACTCTGATGACAGCCACATGAGTAATCTCTAAGAAGATTCAGACTTCCGATAGCTTTTTCTGAGCCTTTGCTTAATGTTCCATTTACAGCAGTCTAGGCTTTTTCTAGCTTTCTGCAAATTCTTCTAGCCTTTACCCAAAGGTGCTTCCATACTTGAGGGTATTTATAAACTACAATTAAATTGTTTTTACGTCTTAAAAATTAGAAGAGGGTTACCAGCCAAAATGAAAAACTTTGTATTTGGTTTAGATTAAAACATTAATCCCTTCACTGTTGACTATTGAGTTTTGCTGAACTAATCTACAAATTGATTGATTTACCTCTGAGTCATAATTGCAAGTATTTACAAATTTAAAGAGAAATCTAATAGCCTAGTAAGCATAGAACAGCTGACATATTTATTGTTAGACAAGGAGTATTTTGCACTTACTTTCCTATAATAACAGAGGATATTAAACCTGAAGTTTATATTACATATTATGGTATTGAGACATATTGTGAGAACCTGAATATAATCAGTTACATGAGAACAATGTACCCCTCAGCTGTACAAGTCATATACAGTTACTATGGAATATCCTGATAAGGCATGAGACCTGGATCATAAAAATACTTAATTTTTTGAACAGATTTTTAAGAACATAATGCCAATGTATATATGGACAACTGAGAATAGGGGAAACCCCCAAATTAATGTTTTAAAAAATTAAAAGCTGTTGCTAGAGGTCATAAAGTTTAAAAGAAATCATCCAATAGATGGTCTCTCATTCAATTGAACAATTAACTATTCCTTTCTATAAAGCAGACACATAATAGTGGTATAAATTTATCTGTTTAAAATATTCCATATTTAAAAAAAAAACAAGAGTTCCCTCTACGTCTACATTTAGTTATTAGTTGTGTCTTACATAGGAAAATAACACTGAATTTATATCGGCAAACAAAAGCACAAGTTTGTACAACTAGGCTCAGCAGCAAAAGTAAAGAATAACATTGAAAAGTGAAAAACTAATGGAAGCCTCACAGAATGAGGATATTTGTGTACGTCCTTGTCCTGTGTGCCCCACAGTCAACATTCCATCCAAAAAAATCCTTAATTTTAAATGCTCCTGAATATAAACACAACTGTGTTCTGTGCTGACCCCCCCCCCCCCACACACACACACAACAACTTCTCCAAGTCCTGTCATCATGTTTTAGGAAGAATACTGTCACAAAATCAGGAAATCTCTTCCTTTGAGGACTTGTTAAGATTCGAAGTTGTCTCTAGCCTAAGACAAAGAGATACAGAAGAATTATGAAAGAAAGGGCACTGAGATTGTGTCTGGAAGTAACTGGGGTTACAGTGGAAAGCAGACAGATTTTCAGTTCATTATATAGAACTTTATAATAATTATAGTCATTGGCTAGCACAGCCACGGAGCTGATTTTTTTTTTTTACAAGTGTCCTTGTTACCCATTGCTGGAGTATTCAGTGAAAGATTAACTGTTCCACTGCCAGGAAAAATGTAAAAGAGGAAGGAACCACAAGGTGGTGGAATGACTTCTTAGAGTTCTAAAGTTTTGTTAGTCTTAAAGCAGTTCTTCCTCCCTGCCTTTCTCCTTTATTCCTTCTTATATACTGGACAAGCTTAGGAGTACTCTAATATTGTAAACTTTAAATTATTTTTTTTCTGGTTTACATTTTAAATTGTATAACTTATATAAACTCAAATGCACAGGTCTTTAGTGTTCAGTTCTGAGTTTTGATAACTGTATACATTTGTATTTATAATATTATAAATATATAAATTATATGTGTTATTAAATTTGTATTTATATATATAATATTTCCATCATTCTGAAAAATTCTTTTTTGTGCCTTTCTAGTCAATCCCCGCATTACCCTAGAGATATTTCTATCCTATGAGTTACGTTTATCTTTACATTTCATATAAATGGAATATAAAACACAGGTCGGTTTTTATTGTTTTAGCCAAAAAAAAATTTACTATTTATACAGTTTTTGCATTCATTAGTAGCTAGTTTTTTATTTTACAGCTATAACCCGATTTGCTCACCCATTCTCCTAATGGTTGATATTTCAGTTGTTTCTAGTTTGGGGTTATCATAAATAAGGCTCTGTACATATTTTTGTATAAGTCTTTTTGAGAAATATATTTTTATTTCTAATTAGCAAGTACCTAGGAGTGAAAGTTCTGAGTGAAAGAACAGATTATGATTGGCTTGATGAGAACTAATGTACACTTCTGTAGTGCCCACACCTTTCTCAACAATTAGCACTGTCAATCTTTAATTTTAGTGTTCAAATGCAAGTGAAGTAGTATCTTATCATGGTTTAAATTGGTATTTCTCTACGACTAATAATGCTGATTTCCTTTTCTGAGTCTATGAACCATTTGTGTATCTTCTTTTGCAAAACATCTGTTCAGATCTTTTTTAAGGCTGGGTTTGTCTTTTCTAGGGATTCTTTATATGGTCTATATACAAATATTTTGTCAAGTATATATCCTGAAAATACTGTTTTTACCAGACTAAGACTTGTTTATCAGTTTTTGTAATGGTATCTTTGGATGAGCACAAATTTTTATTTTTATAATATCTGACCAAATTTTTTCTTTTTTGAATATTCCCTTTTTTCCTGTGCAAGAAATATTTGCCCATTCAAAGTCATAAAGATTTTCTCCTTTTTTTTCTTTTTTTTTTTTTCTTCTAGAAACTTTATGGTCCTGGAACTTAGTTAGGTCTGCATGGTGGGGAAAAAAGTCATTTTGTTTCTGCATACATATATACAGTTGTTCCAGCATCATTTGTTGAAAAGTCTATTCTTTTTCCATTTCAATGACTTGTTGATGACTTTATTGAAAATTGAGTGTACATGCATGTGGGCACTCACAGAGGTCTGTCTCTAGGCTTTCTATTTTGTACCATTGCTATTTTGTCTTTATTCTAATACATGCTGTCTTAATTATTGTGAATTTATGATAAAAAATGAATTTTGGTATTTTAATATCTCCAACTTTTTTTCCTTTGTTAAGATTATTCAAACTACTTAAAACCTATTTACATTTCCATGTGAGTTTTAGAATTGCTAGTTTCATTTAAAAAGCATGCTAGGATTTTGATTGAGATTACATTGGATCTGTACATCAATTGAGAAACGTGAATAGGTATCTTTTAAACATCGAGTCTTCTAATCTATGAATGTGCTATAATGCTTTCTTTTTTTTTTTTTTTAGGTTTTCTTTAATTTTTTTCCCGAATAGCATTTTGTAATTTTAAGTGTAAAGGATTTACACATCTGTTACGTTTATTTCTGAGTACCTGGTAAAGTTTTTTATGCTCTTACACTTTAATAGGTTTTCTTTTCTTTCTATTGTTTAAGTATTTGGAAATAAATTGCCTTTCACAGTTGACTTTGTATCTACCAATTTTTTAAGGTCACTTATTCTAATAGTTTTAAATAGATTTCATAGTTTTCTATGTACACAATCATGTCATCTGCAAATATAGTTTATATCTTCCTTTCAAATCCTTTTGCCCATTTTTTCTCTTGCTTTTTGAGCAGTATGTCAGATTTCTGTCACTTTGACAAAATATATGAGTTATATAAGTTATAAAGAAGATAGATTTATTTGGGCTCATAGTTTTAGAGGATCCCACAACCTAGAAATAAATTATCTTTTTTTTTTTTTTTTTTTGTAGTACTGGGAATTGAACCCAGGGGTGCTCTACCACTGAGCTTTATCCCTGGCCTATTTATTTATTTAGAGACAGGCTTTTGCTGTGTTGCTGAGGCTGGCCTTGAACTTGAAATTCACAGCCTCCTGAGTCTCTGGGATTATAGGCATGTGCCACCACAGCAGGTAGAAATAATCATTATTAACATTAGAATGCCTCATCCACATATATCCCTATAGGTATGCAAATATAGGAAGATGGATATAAGTAATTTCACATAATTAAGATCATAAAATGCTGTTTTAAATATCACTTAAAATGAAGTTAAATGTGTTTAATTTTACTTTTTAAAGATTAGCATAAAAAAATGAACTTCACAGAAAGGATCCTTGCAAGAGATAGTAATTACTAAAAGATGATAATTGCTAAAGGTTCACAAAAAAATGACATAAAGTACATTGAAGTTTTAGCAGTTTTAAAAAGCTATATATTTCTATGTTTAACTTGTTAATGGCTTGATGTGACTTGCTGTGAGAAATGGAAAAAAATAATTATTTCAACTTCTTTTTACTTTACTTCCCTATTCCCAATGGTTCCCTAATTTTTCAGTTGGAATTCTAGATCACATGTTGCTTGCAACATTTATGTACCTTTCTGTTATCCATATATTTGCTTAGTCTCAGTTCAGTTTTGAGATGAATTTCATTCTATCCATTATCTCTTATGCCATGGTCTCTGATTTCTTCATTAAGTTTTTTATTTTTATTCATCTCTTGCTTGGCTAGTTTTCTCATCAAGTGATTTTCTCAAGAAGGCCAAGGTCAACCCTGAAGTTTTCCTTTCTGTCACCTTTATACTTGAATGAAAATTTGACTGGGCATAAATTCATCATGTCATGCTTTCTTTTCCCTAAATTTGCTTTCCTAGAATCCCATTAAACCAGTTTTCTTTCTTTAATATTTTTGTTTTGGCCTATTTTAATCAGAATTGCAGTTTTCAAAGAATATCATATACCTTTTTACTCACTGTGCTTGACAGATTATTACTAGGAAGGATTATCACAGCTATGGAACCACAATCTGAGCTGGGGTATTGTGGGAATATTAATCTCCCATCTTGCTTTCCTTTATAGAGATAATTGATGACCTTGCCAACCTTGTGGAGAACACAGATGAAAGACTTCGCACTGAAACCAGGCGTGTGAACCTGGTGGACAGAAAGTCAGCCTCATGTGGTAAGAGATGATAATCATTATGGCTTTGCTTCTTTGATCACTTGTGGATTCACTCTGCTTTGAGTTTTCCATGTCTCATTACTGCGGGGATTTGGTTGCTCCTCTAATACAAGTGGTATCATTTATTTGATGAAGCATTGAAATTGCCAAAAGATGTGTTGATCTTATTATGATGAAATGAATTATCTGGGGTCCAGACAGAATATCATTCATTATCTTTCTCTTTTTTTAATCTAATCTGTGAAACCTTTGTTTACAGAGATTAATAGTTTGGGAAATTGTATAACATAATGCAGGTTGGTATTGGTAGTTCTTGTAGGTTTTAAAAATGCTCTTGTTTGCTTTTCTGACTTTTCAAAACTATTAGCTTATTATTGAACTTGCCCCAGAATAGTTGAGAGTTGCTCAGATTTTGAAGTCTGACCAAGTTAAGAATCTACATTTGGTGATGTTGTTTTTTTCAAGTCACTTTATGTTTTGATGCCTTGTATACAAAATGGGGATTCATATTTCAAGATAAAAATCACTTGGAGTACTTAACATACTTGGCTAGATATTCTGATTGAGTAGATCTAAGATGGAATTCAAGAGTGCACATTATTTGTTAAGAATGCCTAGCAGTTCTGATGCAGATGCTTGTTATTCTGCAGTAATCCCTATGCAGCATTTTGCAAAGTTTAAATTATATATTGCCTATGTACAGTGCCTTGCGTAAAAGTAAGTGACAGTAAATGTGTACAATGGTAGCAGTCACTGTGATTCTTATTTGATCTCATAAAGGTGCATGAGTTTATAAAGCTAACATGTGAAGAATCACTATTCTTCCAAACTCTAAACTCTTAGGTGCTTTCCAATATTTTCTCTTTTTTAAATTTTTATTTTGATAATGCCTATTTGCAGGTAGAAATTGGGGTTTTCTATAGTCGTGAGAGGGGCAAAAAAGTGGGATAGAAAATAAGTTCTTAGGCCCACTTCAACTCAGAAGTGTACTAGGAGACTTTTGGCACTGGGACTCTAAAGAGCTATACCCTCTGAGTAATTTACACCCTTAAGTAAATTAAACTTGCACTTGAGGACTGTGGAGAAGGCAGTATTGGCACTGAACAGAATATGGGAGGAAAAAGAAAGGTGGGGGTGGGGGAATACAGTTCTGATAAGCTGGGTGAGAAAGGCCCTCATGTGAATTTGTACCGTGGACATAATACACTCAGGTAGCCTGGGAAACCCATACCATGAATTTGGTTTGAGGCTCCAGTTACATGTCAAAAACAAATGAAATGCCTATTAGAGCAAAGAATATTTATCCTACATCTCTAGGAATCAACCATATATATATTTCTAAAGGCAATGACCAGCATGCAATTGAAGATAAGTGAGCAGAGAATAAGCTAGCATACATGGAATAGCACAGCATGAGCAAGGATCAGCAATAGACTGTGGAAAATGGAAACCAATCGGCATAGACTTGTAATTTAAAATTTATCAGACTTAAATTATAACATTAATTCTGCTTTTTAAATTAAAAAAAGTTAAGCTTGAAATCATCTTGATAGAACAGCAAACTCTAAAAAAAAGTAGCATAGAAAATTTGAAGAGACCAAATAGAACTTCTAGAAATTAAAAATAACTGTAACACAAAATGGAATAGATATTTTTCGTTACCAGCAATAGAGAAAATCACCCAGAAGACAATTAAAAAAAAAATTCACACTCCCTTTCCATAAATGCTAGCATTTAGAAGAGGACATCCAAATGCCGCAGAAGTCAAATTATGATCTTAATAGGAAAGGCATTTGAGGGGTAAGGGATTGGTCCAAGAGCCTCAAGACACAGCAAAAATATTACTTACCTATTCCACTCAAATGCAAGGCATTGATCATTTGCATATTGATAATTTTATGTGTAAACTCATACATACATGAAACTGCAGGCAAGGTGTGTTTTAACTAGTAGGGGTGGGATTTAAGCAAACCATTCAAGTGTAACCCGATTACTGTTCACGTGGTGCTCTCTTACTGTGTCACTAAGAGGACTTGAGTGGATGGATGGCAGCCGGCACATCATCATTCTCCTCAAAGGAGTGCAAAACTATGTTGTGAGCCATGAAATGGCCTTTTGTTTCCCTATCCTGCACATATCTTCCTTGATGGTCTGACATACCAGTCATAGACGCTTGAGTAGTGAGGGAATTTCTAGTTATAAATACAGAACGAATTGCAAGGGGGCCACACAGGAGAAGGGCCTGATGATGAATTTGTTTGTTCAGTTGTTAACAAAGAATTCAAGCACCTCTTTGTGAACCTTTCACTCCAGAGCCAGGCTTTAAAATTTTTGCTGAGATCTTTTTTGTGTGATTTTTCCCCCCCTCCCTTTTCTTCTCCCAACTGCAGCCCTATGATAGCATCAAGCAGAAAACAACATTGGGATTTTTTTTTTTCCTAGACTCTAAAAGCAAATTAGACTTAGAGGTTCCCTCTGGTACCTTTATGTATTTTCAGATCTGTTTCTTGTTTTAAGAACATTTACATAAAAGTAGGATCTTTGTAATTGCAGTTTAAATATTCAGTGTGCCTGATCCTCATTAGAATTCAAAATAGAGCCTTGTCTGAGTCTGAGGGAGGGAGCCAATTGTGAAAGCCCAGACGAAGAATTCTGAATGACTAGGGTTGAGGGACAGTCTTGCTTCTCAGCATAGTGACTATTACGTAATGTTGTCTAAGCACATCTATTGTGATTGCAGCAGCGTTCTGGTGATGTGATTAGAAATCAGCCCCCCTGACCTTGCACAAACAGTCTTAACCTAGAACCATTGGGTCTGCCTTCAGCACTGCTGGACATGCTGCAGGACAGGCGTTAAAACAGTGCAGTACAGCACTACTGGGCAGGCATCAAGCAGACCTGGATGTCTATTTGGGCTCTGCCACTTTCAGCCTGGCTGAATTGGAGAGCTCGCTAAGCCTCAGTTTCCTTCTCTGCACCATGAAGATAGCAATCACAGATTTAGCATCCCTACTCTGAAAATTCAAAATATTAAATACACCAAAATCTGACACTTCTTTTGTGTGTTGTCATGATATCACAAGTGGAAAATTTTACACTTGACCTCGTAATGGGTCTCAGTCAAAATGCAGGCGCACTCAAAATGTTGTACAAAATTACCTTCAGGTTATGTATATAAGGTATGTATGAAACAAGTGAATATCTTGTTTAGACTTGGATCCCTTCCTTAAGATATCTTATTAGGTATATGCAAACATTCCAAAATCCAAAAATATCTGAAATCTGAAACACTTCTGGTCCCAAGCATTTCAGATAAGGGATGCCCAACTTATACACGTAGTTATTCTGTAGACTTATGGGAACTATTAGGTAGAATAGTGATTGGTACAAAGGAGTCCTTACTCGTCACCAGCTATGTTAAGGTATGGGTTTAAGTTGATTGCAGAGAGCCTCTTCCATAGGTAAGACTCAAGGACTCCTGCTTCTATTTGAAACCAGCATAGAACATTAAGGAGAAGCAATTACTTGAGTTAGTCATATAGGAATATTTTGGAGCTATGAAGTTAGCATCCTCATTTGATTCGAGAAAGAGTTGATTTAAAAAAAAAAAACAAATTTGAAATTTTGTTGTTGAAGCCATTATTAGTCATGAAGTTAGCAGAAGCTACCTCTAGTGCACATGCTACTGGTGATGATGTTGCCTTACCTTGTATGACCCTGCCAGTGTGTTTTTCTTACATTTGCTCTTTTTTTTGGGGGGGGGGGTACCGGGGATTGAACTCTGGGCACGTGACCACTGAGCCACATCCCAGTCCTATTTTGTATTTTATTAGAGATAGGGTGTCACTGAGTTGCTTAGCGCTTCACCATTGCTGAGGCTGGCTTTGAACTCGAGATTCTCCTGTCTCAGACTCCTGAACTCTAGGATTATAGGCATGTGCCACTGCACCCGGCATATTTGTTCTTTTGAACCTGACAATAATGTAGTTCAAAGTCGTGTGGTTTATTTCAAAGACCTTAGAGCTACTTTTGTTTTTCAGAAAATTGTTTTGAAAAATTATTATTTGTTGGGAATATTTTTATTAGGTATTGTTTTATTTTTCTTCTTTTCCTTGTCATTGTTCATTGAGATAAGCTAGTGAAATTCCCTAGCCCCAAGGAATTATTTGTGTATATGGGTGTGTCTCCATACCCCCATGCCATCCTTATTCATTCTCAAGGGAGAAGTGCTCTGTCTGCCATTAAATTCTGCCTTCAAAGTCATCTTGTCCTCTGGCTCTCTCCTTCACTCATTCTCTTCTTCTGTGCCAACATGGTTACAGCATCTCCTTTGTTCTAGTCACTGGGCTAGGAACTGGAGCTAAAAGATAGGTCTTAATAGGAAAGGGACATCTGTTGTAAATCACTCATGAATGACCTAAGTCAGCCTGCAGCTCCGAGGTTTCAAGAGATCATAACCCCAGAACCAAGGCCTAGAGAATGAGTCTGCTTCTGAGTCTGCTAAAGTGAAAATATCAAACTAATATAAGCAGAGTGTATATACCATGATCCCATTAAAGGGAAGGAAAGAGGAGCATATGCAGTGTTTGTTGAGGCTTGTATAGAGGTATGGAAGATCTGTAGTCAATATTCAGAGTGGTGAGAGTGGGTAAGGCCTGGGGCAACTGATGGGAGTTACCAAGGTTTTCTTTATATAACTTCAGAGTATCTTATAGTAAGCTTATGCCACTTTTGTAATTTAAAAAATTAAGTAAAATGCTTCTATAATTAATATTTTGGTATTATACTTTTTCTTTGCAAGTAGTATTTAATAGGATTATGGTAATGCTGTATTTTTAAACCCTTCTATATTTCAATGTTATAAACATTCTGTTAGTGATCAGTACCTCTCTACCAAGTAGCTATGTCGTCATTTAACTCTGTACTCCTGTTATGGGCGCCTTGTTCCACATTCTGCTATATTAGATGTATAGTGGATTTCCCCCCTATATTTAGGGTTTTTAAAATTTTTTCTTTCTCTCAGTTAAAATATGTTATAGTTTTGATATGAGGTGTCTCCCAGAAGCTCATACATGAGATAATGCAAGAATTTTCAGAGGTGAAATGATCAGATTATCAGAGATTTTACCTAATCCATGAATTAACCCACTGATCTGTATTAACCACTTGCCTACAGTGGAATGTGGCTGGAAAAGGTGGACCACTGGATTGTGACTTTGGGATTTATATCTTGTTTGTGGCAAAGAGAGCTAGCTCTCTCTGCTTCCTCTTGCTGTGTCCTAAGCTGCTTTATACTGCCATGTCTTTCCCTGGTAACGTTCTGGCTCACCTCTGTCCCAGAGCTATGGAGTCAGCCAACCATGGACTGAACTCTGAAATCATGAGCTAAAGTAAACTTTTCCTCTATGTTGTTCTTGTCAGGCTTTTAGTCACAGCAACAAAAAACTGACCAAAACAATACTGGTTAGGATACTTCCAGATGCCAGCCTCAGAGATTGGCTTTGGCTACCTTATAATCATGGAATTCTTAGTTAGAAGGTCATTTGAGACCCAGAGATGTGACATCTGAATGGCCAGGGGACAGGGCACTCACTCTTCCTGAATGAGAAGAGTCTGGATTGGATGCTGAGGTCAGAGTTGCTGAGTGGCTCCCCTGCCTCTAATCATCTCTGCCTATCTTGGTCAGAGAAGGGAGTGCCTACTGACTGAGCCTGGCTGCCCAGGGTAGGCAGGGGAAGACTGGTGGTTTTGTCATCCTAAGTGGGAGGTGATACCCCACCTCCTGGCAGGACATCACATGATAGGAGGTCTTTCAAAACAGAAAACGTGTCATCCATTACAAAGAGATTTTCCAAGTAGATTTATTTAGATCCAGGATGTGAGCATTTGATATATATTGCTGAATTATTTTACCATAATGTATCAGAAACTGTCTCTAGCTCTAAGATCATTAGTAACAGATTTTTGCTAAAAATCTAGTGTCTCTCTTCTGTCTTCATTGTTCTTGGATAAATTCTGGTGTCTGAGATGGTTCTCTAATGAAAACAGCTTTCCTCCTTAATTTCCATGACCCAGCATCATCCCAAGACTAACCTCCCAAGAAACGCTCAGGTTGCTTTCTCCTTCCCTTCTTTTGTCCCACTACCATTCATTGAATGCTGTTGTATGTCAGGCACAAAGTCTTCTTGATTTCTGGTTCCATCTGATGGGAAGGTGCAGACTTGGGGCAGTATGAGAAAGGGTCTCCTGGAGGTATATGGGATACTGCTGCATGCCACAGCCAATATCTTACACTCATTTTAGAAAGGTGAATAGAATGTAATAGGCAGGTAGGAGGAAGTAGCATTCCAGGCAATGGCAGATACAGACTTAAAGAGGACAACAACACGGGTTTCTCAAACAAGAAATAGGATGGTCTGGAATGGAGGACATTTGTCTGAGAGCCCCATAGTAAATGCAGCTAGACAGGCTGGGACCAGACCATGGAGAACTCAAATGCTCATTTAGGTTTAGTTTCATCTGCTGTTGTGGGTGGTTTCACAGACAGCTAGCAATTTGACATCTCAGACCGACTTCAGCTGAATCCCATGACTGTGTCTTCATTTGCTGCCAAACAGCTTCTCTTGACTGCCCACAGCACCCTCTAACTCTGTGCATGTTCCTTGTGGACTCATCATCTGTCTCCAAAAATGAGCTTTCTTTCCATTTCTTCCTGTTTTTTCAGGCTCAAAACCTCTTCTGTAGCCAGGCACAGTGGTACATGCCTGTAAACCCAGCTACGTGGGAAAGTGAGGCAAGAAGATTGCACGTTCAAAATCAGTCTTATCAATTTAGTGAGGTCCTAAGCAATTTTGTGAGACTCTGACCCTGTCTAAAAGACAATCAAGAGGGCTGGGATTGTGGCTGACTGTTACGCCCATGGGAAGGTGGCTGAGTGTTTTAAGTGTCCGTGTTCAATCTCTGGCACCCCGACCCCAAAAAGTCCTTGATCTCTGCAGTTGTTTTCAGAGGCCAGACAGGAAACCTTGTCCTGAGTGAAGCAGGTAACTGTGATTATTATATCCAGTAGCAAACTAGAGAGCAGGGTTTTTTGTTTTTACCAAGGGGAAAGGCAAGCCAAGAATTGCCATATCTTTTTTCTTTTAATGTGGCACTGGGGGGTTGAACCCAGGAGTGCTCTATCAGAGTGTTACATGTCCAGCCCCTTTTATTTTCTGTTTTGAGACAAAATGGGAGTTTTGTCTAAGTTGCCCAAGCTGGCCTTAAACTTGTGGTCCTTCCACCTTAGCCTCCCAAGTAGCTGTGATGAAAATGTGTCACTGTGCCCAGTGTGTATCTTTTAAAAATAGGATCTTGAAATATGAATCTTGAAGTCAAATCTTTCAATATTTTAACATTGATAGTAAATTTACATTAAAAATAAAATACCATATGGAGCCAGGCCACACCTGCAATCCCAGCAGCTTGGGAGGCTGAGGCAGGAGATCACCAGTTCAAAGCCAGCCTCAGCAATTTAGGGAGGCCCTAAGCAACTCAGTGAGACTCTGTCTCTAATAAAATACAAAAATGGCTGGGGAGGGGCTCGGGTTGAAGCTCAGTTGTTGAGTGCTTGCCTCACATGCATGAGGCACTGAGTTCAATCCTCAGCACCACATACAAAAATAAATAAATAAAATAAAGATATTTTTAAAAAAAGGCTGGGGAGGTGGCTCATTGGTTCAGAGCCCCTGGGTTCAATTCAATAATAATAAAAATAATAATACCAGTAATAATAATTTTAAAAACCCACCACATTGGTCAAGGAAAACATGTTGCAATGTACTACCAGGGGTCTCTTGTCACATCTTCCTAGTCAGCCCCTAGCCCTGTTTGTTCTAACGCTGAACTCTTTCTCTTTCATCCTCGTTACTTCCTGTCCCCCTCCTATTTCCGGTTCTTTGTTGCATTTATGTAGCCATTAAAAACAACAGTGATAATGTGTATTAAGAATTGTAATGCAAAAATTTTAAAAAAATTTAAAAATAGCAAAATTCTGACACAGAAAAAATGAAATCTATTGATACAGAAAAAATGTGTATGATTGTAACTTTGATCTATTTATATACACTCTGGTCCCCACCTTGGGATTTTGGCATATTAACATAGTAAATATCTACCCAACCATCAGTATTACAAAAAGAAGTAAAATGGGTCCCTCTCCTTAAGGAGATCTAATATTTTTGACAGTGTTTTCAATTGATTGAAAACTATTTCTCTCCCCAGGCATATCTGGAGTATTTTAGAAAAATGACTTTTCTCCATCATGGCAATAATAGATAATAAGTATCGAAACTCTATAATGTGAAACAATTAGGAGACCTACCTAGAGAACAAGAAAACACTGTGACATCTGATGTACACATTAGTATTTCTCAATATTCATTTCAGGTGCTAAAGGGTCACAGACCTTCCTCTTAAACATTTACTTCATCCTGTGCCCTGTGGTTGCTTGTGAAGTTTGGGTAATGTGTGTGTTAAGTGCTTGTGGTCAGAATATCGTTTATATGTGACCACATCACTGTTGTCTACGCTGATTTTGAGTTCCAACTGTGGAAAATCCTGTCTTTTGCTAACAGCATTTATTTGGGGAGTGGGAATAGGAGCAGCAAGTTCAAATGTTGATGCCTCAGCTTAATCCAGGCAAAATGAAGCCTTTGAGAGGGATGCAAAATTGGAAAACCCTTACTTAATAGAAGGTGATTGATAGAGGCTGACAGCCTCAGAGCTGTCACCGTGATCACCTCAGAGACCTCCACGCTTCTTATGATCTGCAAGGAGGTACTGTTTTTTGCTATCATCAAGGGGTCAGAAATGATCACAAAGTACAATCATTTTTTGATTATTTTTGCTTGGTGTGGTTTGAAACAATCAAGTGTGATTTTTAAGAGCACATTCTTTCTTACTGAGTAATAATTACACCATAAGGGCCTTGATTGATGATGTTACTGATATTCATGTTTGTGCATGTTTTCTGGTAATGATTGTTCAGTTAATTCATCTGCTTTTACCTGCACTATAGGATCAGCACATACTGGCTGGGTTGAGAACTGTCAAGAGTCTTTGAACAGTGTGTTTTGCATACTTAAAGTATGTCTTATTGATATCATTTGTCTCCCTACTCCACAGGAGAAGGAGCACCCTAACACCTGCTTAATGTATTTTGCTAACACAGCCAAACCCATCAGGCGTTCATTATTACACTCTAGCACTCCTTATTCACATATTGATTTTCTTTTATATTTGTAAATTGAAATGAAATGAAGAATTGGATTCTATTTGTGGCTGAAATTACCCAAGCTAGGTAAGCCTGGGGAAGGAAATCACTCTGTCTTTTCACATGTAAAATCGATGGCTGAGACTAGATGGTCTTTGCAGTTCCATCCAACTTTGTCATCCTCTTTTCATACCTCTTTGAAGAGAATTAAACACCCCTCCACCCACATACCCACATACATTCCAGCCCATCAGCTAGGGGCTGGGGGGTCTAGGCAAGACCTTTGTGAGTCTTTTTTAATCCAGGGTGACCGGTTGCCAGGTTAGATCCCTGTGAAATCATAAGGGACTTTTTACCTTCAGTGTTATGCATTATTGTATAGGTCAAAAAAAATTGTACGTTCATATGTAATTTTTCTTATCAGAACAAAAGAAAAAGGATGGGGGAAATGTTTTAGTGGAAGACAGGGAGAAAACTTGGTGGGCTTAGTATGTGTTAGGATAGAAAATAAAGGAATGCTACTCCTGGCTTCTGTGTTCAAAAGCAGTTGATAGAGATTCCTTATTTTTGTCTGTCAAGTTGACATGATAGCTATAGGGCTTGCATATTTAAAAGTAATCTAGTATACATGTTTGTTTGTTTTTTTTGAAAAAAAAATCCTTAAAATGGAAGTTTTGATACAGATTTTCATGCCTCTCCTCCTTTAAAAATCATAATCATAAATGGGTTTAATGGAGGCACAGATGGTTTATAGGATTGTTAAAGTCGGTTACTCATAAAGTGTTATCTTCTTGGTGTATTATCTAAAAGAAAATTCAAATACAGATTTCCTACCTGACTTTCTAGTGTATGCCCCTCTTTTTAAGAGGCATTCTGAGCCCCAGTCAGTTACTGGTGTGTGCTCAGAGAAGGAGATACAGGTTTACTTTAATATTAATTATGATCCTCACCATTGCTTAGGAGAAACAGTAAACATTGTTAAATAAAGTTAAACAGAAGCAAATGAAATTAAAGAATGAATAGAAGTAAACAAAAATTTTTCAATTCCTGTATTCTTAGGAATTATAATAATACATGACTCCATTAATTGGTGACTCTCTACAGAGCATCTTTGTTGGTCACATTTGTTCTGCCCATGAATAAATCCCTCCTCTCCCTGCTGTGCAGGGGCATGCTTCCTGCAGGGTCTGTGAGGAAGCAGCTCAGTTGCAAAGAGAAGCCTGTAGTCAGAAACTAAACTCTAGGACTGATTTTTTTTTTTTTTTTTGGCCCTGATGAAGTAGATGCCCACTTTAGATTGTACATATTTAAATGAAATTCTAGGGGTTGAGTAGTGTAGGGAATTTGTGCTAGTTAGAAAATAGACAATGCTCCTGTACCCAAACCCTTGGAAATGCGGTGTTGTCATAAAGCCTGGTTATGAGCTTTTAAATAACTTGACTGCAGATGTTGGTGAATTAATGAATAATTTCATCGGCTTCAGAGATCCATTAATTGGCTCCAACAGAACCTCACCAATGACTTGGTATTTGTTTTTTGGCTCACATTTCTATCTCAGAGCCAGGCAATAATGACAATTTTCAGTCACTGAACCATGCTAAATTCCTTAGAATAACTGATTTGGAGTTCATTTTAAAATCACCATTGATTTTCTCTGCCCCTGAGTCTGAACACTAAGGTCAATTTATTTGGATTGGCAACAAATTGATCTTTGTATGAGACTCGGGTATCAGCTGTGACTGTGACACAGGCCTCCTTCATGGCAAGTACCTTGCTTGGGCCTCTCATCTTATGGCACTTTCCGCTGCTCTGGAGCTGACTGCTGTGTCGTTGGTGCTGACATTATTTGGTTAGGCAGTAGCTTAGTTATCCACGAAAGAACAGGTGCCTGCCAAACAGCCAAACAACAAAATGCCCTTCAGTACTTTGATTTGTGCTCTAAATATCCCATGTACCTCTTTTAGCCCTTAAAGTGGTAATTCCTCTCAAAATGAATTCTGGATTTATGAAAAGTCATATTTATAAAATAATAGTCTTATTTCTTACAGATATGGCATCTAAGATTTTCATCACTTTGTTGACATTTTTTCTGCTATAGCTTGTTACCTGGAAGAAAAACTGAATATAGTCATTTTTAAATTATAACAGTGAGGGCTGGAGCTTAGTGGTAGCGTGCTTGCCTGGCATGTGTGAGGCACTGGGTTAGATTCTCAGCACCGCATATAAATAAATAAAATGAAGGTCTATCAACAACTAAAAAAAAGTATTTTTAAAAATTATAACAGTGAATATGTAGGTACATTACTTGGCTCTGTGGAGCATCTCTATTGGTCCCATTTGTTCTGTCCACAAGTAATCCCTCTTCCTGCTGCTACTCAGGGGCATTCTTCTGCCAAGCCTTTGGGGACGCTTTTTAATTGGATGCTATCCTGTTTGTTAACTCTTAGAAACAGCGCAGTCATACAACAGTGTGAAGATACTTAGTGCCATTGAGCTGTGTACACTTGAAAATGATGGAGGTGGTAAATTTTATGTATATTTTACAATACAGTTTTAAGAAATGAATAAATATGATATATCCCTATTCCATGAAATTATGGCAAATTTGGAATAACAGCATTTCTAAAATTCCCTAGCATCTTCAAAATAATGTACCATAGTTCTCCATACAACCACTTTTTATGTGATATAATAGAATCTCAATTATATTTATAGAGGTTTGGCTAAGTAACAAAAAAGATAGGAATACAAATGGTTTCAAAAACGAGAGGATATCTCAAAAATAAATGTAAGTGAATTAAACATTATTGTTCCCTCTTATTCTTGCTATTTCCATTAGTATTAATAAAGCACAGCTAGCTGATCAATGATACATATGTACAAAATATTGGCCATTTATTTTTATATATTTTTTTGCCTGTTTGGGTTCTAGTGTTGACCTTTTTCCATTGTATTTTTTTCACTGATGCCTTATAGTTGTACATAATGGAGAGATTCCTTGTTACATATTCCTACATGCACACAATATAACATCATTTGACCAATATCATTACCAATGCTCTCCTGTTTGTTAACTCTTGGCCTTACTTCTTGAGTTTTAGATGTTCTACTGAGAAAGTCATTACGTGCACCTATATGATAGAGTGTTGACCCTACATTTTCTTTTAGGAATTGAATAGTTTCTGGCCTAATTCCTAGATCTTTGATTCATTCTGAGTTGACTTTAGTGCAGGGTGAGAGATAAGGATCTAGTCTCGCTCTTCTACATATGGATAGCACATTTTCTTAGCACTATTTATTTAAAAGGCTGTCTTTTTTCCAGTGTATGTTTTGTCAAGGATCAGATGACTGCATATGCATAGGTTTGTCTCTGTGTCTTCTGGTCTATATCATTGGTCTATATATTTGTTTTTATGCCAGTACCATGCATTATTTATTACTATAGTTCTCTACTATAATTTGAAGTCAGGTTAATATTATGATGCTTCCAAGATTGCTTTTTTGGCTTAGAATTGCTGTGACTATTTGGGATCTTTTATTTTTCCAAGTGAACTTTAGGACTGTTTTTTCCTAGTTCTGTGAAGAATGCCATTGGTACTTTAATGGGGATTGTGTTGAATCGTTATATTGCTTTTGGTATTATGGGCATTTTAACAACATCAGTTCTTCCTATCAATGAACATGGGATGTGTTTCTATCCTCTGAGGTCTTATTCAATTTTGTTCTTCAGTATTTTATACTTTTTCACTTTAGAGGTCTTTTATTTCCTTGGTTAGATTTATTCCTAGATCTGTTAGTTTGTTTGAGGCTTTTGTGAATTGGATTGTTTTCCTGATTTTCTTTATCTCAGCAGATTCATCATAGGTGTATAGGAAAGCTATTGGAATTTTTCCACGTTCATTTTGTAACCTCCTACTTTGCTGAATTTATTAGCTACAGCAGTTTTCAGCTGGAGTTTAATTTTAATTTTTATTTTTTTTGGTACTGGGGATTGAACCCAGGTACACTCAGTCGGTGAGCCACATCCCCATTCCCAACCCTTTTTATATTTTATGTAGACACAGGGTCTCGCGAAGTTGCTTAGGGCCTTGTTAAATTGCTGAGGCTGGCTTTGAATTTGAAATCATCCTGCCTCTGCCTCCTGAGCCCCTGGGATTACAGGTATGTGCCACTGCACCTAGCTTGGAGTTTGCAGATAATATTATCCTATACTTAAAAAATCTATCAAACAGTGATAATTTGTTGACATCTTTCTTTCCAATTTTTATCACTTTACTTTTATTTCCTTCTCTATGTTGAATAGGATTGATGAAAGTGGACATCCTTGTCTTATTCCAGATTTTAAAGAAAATTCTCTAAATTTTTCCTCACTCACTATAATGTTGGTTTTGGGTTTGTCATATATAACCTTTATGATGTTGAGGTAGGTTCCATCTGCTCCTAGTTTCTTTAGGGTTTTTATCATGAATGGATACTGAATGTTGTTGAATAATTTCTCTGCTGTGATTTTTGTCCTTAATTCTATTTATGTGGTGAATTACATTTATTTATTTGTGTACGTAAACCATCTTTACATTCCTGGGATAAAACCAGCTTGGTCAAGATGTATAATCTTCTTAATATGTTGTTGAATACTATTTGCTAATATTTTATTAAGGAGTTTTGCATCTGAGTCCATCAGGGTATTGGTCTGTAGTTTTCTTTCCTGGTGTGTCTTTATCTGATTTTGGTACGATGGTAGTACTGGTGTCTCAGAATGGATTTGGACATGTTTCATCTTTTTCTTTCATGGAATAATTTGAGGAGTATTGGCAGTAGTTCTTCTGTAAAGTTCTGGTAGAATTCAGCTGCGAATCCATTCGGTCCTAGGTTTTTCTTTGTTGGAAGGCTTTTTATTATTGTCCCTATCTCATTGCTAGATATTGACCTTTATAGGTTGTCTCTGTCCCCTTGATTCAACTTTGGCAGGTTGTATATGTCCAGAGATATTTATTGCAGAGTAAGTTTTAAAAATAGTCCCTAATGATCCTCTGAATTTCTGTGATATCTGTGGTATTTATCCTTTTTTTGTTTCTAATTATATTAATTTGGGTCTTTTTTTTTTTTTTTTTTTTTTTTGGTTAGTTTGGCTAAGGGCTCATCAATCTTTATCTTTTCAAAGAATCATTTTATTGGCTCTTTGTATTGTTTGAAATTCTCAATTTCATTGATTTTGGCCCAGATCTTAAGTATTTCCTTCTTTCTACTCATTTTGAAATTGGTTTATTCTTTTTTTCAAGAGTCTTGAGATGCATCATTAGGTTGTTTATTTGGGATCTTTCTGATTTCTTATGTAATCACCCCTTTTTAACTGCCTTCATAGTGTCCCAGAGTTTCAGATACATTTTATCACCATTATGAAAGAATTTTAAAAAATTTCTCCCTTGGGCTGGGGATGTGGCTCAAGTGGTAGCATGCTCTCCTGGCATGCATGCGGCCCAGGTTCGATCCTCAGCGCCACATACAAACAAAAATGTTGTGTCTGCCGAAAACTAAAAAATAAATATTAAAATTCTCTCTTGCTCTCTCTCTCGCTCACTCTCTCTAAAAAAAAAAAAAAAAAAAAATTCTCCCCCGATTTCTTCTACCACTCATTCATCATTCAGAAGTATATAACTCGATCTCCATGTGTTTATGTAGTCTGTTTATGATATTTTGGTGTTGATTTCTAATTTTATTCCATTAGAATAAAATGCAAGGAATTGCATAAATATTTTTGCACTTGCTAAGAATTGTATCGTGGCCTAAAATAAAGTCTGTTTGGGGCTTTGAAGGTTCCATGAGCCATTGAGAAGAAAATGTATTTGGCTATTATTGGATGAGATTTTCTGTAGATATTTATTCAGTTCATTGGATATATAATATTGTTTGGATCCTAAGAGACTTTACTGAGTTTATGTCTGGATGACCCATCTATTGGTGAGAGAGATGTGTTGAAATCACCCAATACTATTGTATTTGGATCTGAGTCTGTAATTTGAGTAGTGTCTGTTTTATGTAATTAGATGCACCAACTTTGGGGGCATAAACATTTACTGTCATATCTTCTTTTTGGATTGTTCTCTTTACCAGTATAAAGTGACCTTCTTTATATCATCTGATTTTGGCTAGAAATATGCCTTGTTGAATATGAGAATAGCTACGCCTGCTTGTTTTGGGTGCTGCATTAGCATGACACATCCATTTCCATCCTTTCACTTTCAGCCTGTGGCTGTCTTTGCCTGCAAGGTGAGTCTCTTGCAAACAACATATAGTTGGGTTTTGCTTTTTATTCATTTTGTCATTGTACATCTTTTAATTGAAGAAGTTAAAGTGTTTACATCCAATGATATCATAGTTGTTTATTAATTTTTGCCATCTTGACTTATTATGTTTAATTTTGTCCTGTTTCTTATTTTGTTATGCTACAAAGAAGTGAGATTTGTCCATATGCAAACTCTGGGGTTTGTTTTTTATTTCTTCCATGTGAAGTATTTAAGTATTTTCTGTATTGCCAACTTGGTTGTCAGGAATTCTTTTACTTTCTGCTTATATTGGTCTAGATTGAGACCACTCATATTTCTACTTCAATTCTGAAATATAGTTTTGTTGGATATACTTTTTCTCAGGGAACACATCATTCCACATTCCTCCTGGATTTTAGGGTTTGTAATAAGAAATTGGAAATAATTCTAATTGACTACTTCTATGTGTGATATGACAGTTTTCTTCTGAGGCATTTAAAATTCTATCTTTGTATGTTAGGCATTTTAATTATAATGTGTCATGAAGAGGTTCTCTTTTGATCTTGTCTCTTTGGGGTTCTGAAAGCATCCTGTATCTGGATGTCTATCTCATTCTTAAGATTATTTTTCAGTTATTATTTCCCTGAAAAAGTTCTTTATGCCATTAGCCAGCATCTCATAACCTTCTTCAATTCCAGTAATTCTTAAATTTTGTCTCCTAATGTCTCAGAGTTCTTTTTTTAATATTTTTTTTTAGTTGTAGTTGGATATAATACTTTTATTTTACTTATTTATTTTTATGTGGTGCTGAGGATCGAACCCAAGGCCTTGCATGTGCTAGGTGAGCGCTCTACCAGTGAGCCACAACACCAGCACTTCAGAGTTCTTGTATATTCTAGTCAACATGACTTTTCTTTAACACTGTCTGAATATTGGAGCTGCCCACTTCATTTTCCAGCAATGAGATTCTGTTTTCTACATTGTCTATTCTATTACAGAAACTTTCAGCTGAATATTTTACTTGGTTTATTTATTTTCATTTCCAACATTTCTGTTTGGTTCTTTTTCAATATCTCTATCTCCTTGTTGAATTTCTCATTCTTATCCTGCACTGACTTCCTTAATTCATTCAGTTGTTTTTCTGTATTCTTTCAAAATTTATTGATCACTTTATAATCATTCTTTATTTTTTTTACTGATATTTCATCCACTCCAACATATTTGAAGTCAGCTGCTTGTGAATTATGAACTTTAAGAAGCATGTTTCCTTGTTTTCTCATATTTCTTCTATTCCTGAGATGAGTTTTGTCTATCTGTTGGGATGGATTTCTCTTCTACTCTTATATATGGGTCTTTTTAGGGCACAGCCTCATCTTTACCACAATGTGTCAGAGTGACCTAGATTGAGACCACTCATAGGTGTGATATTGACAGGCTTTGTGTTAATTTGCTGTTTTGCTGTAGGAGTGTATGTTTGAGTGGCTGAGGGCTACTTGGGCTGTTCATTAGTTTGGGGGCTTTGTCTCTGTATTAAAGTATCACTGAAGTTTGTGGTTAATTTGTGTTTAGAGCAAGGTGTGCTCTCTATTGACTGGGTTTAGTTCAGCAGCAGAGTGTCTACTCGGTGAACTTATAGTGTCCTTGTAGATTGCCAGTACTCACAGAAAAGGGGGAAACAAACATTAGCAACAACAGATACAAACAATATACAGCAGTAAAGTAAATACCTTGTACCTACTATGACATTTACAACACTAATTACCACAAAAACAGAAATGGTAGGGTCATCAAATGCCAACAGCAAAATGAAAAGTATCCATGGGCTAGATCTGCCATTAAAGTAAACAGTATGTGTCAACTATGCTGTCCACAGTACTAACAACTGCAACACATGAATGGTGGGGCAAGAGTTATATAAATCAAATAGTTTTAAATATGGTATAAGTATAGCTCAGTAAGAGAAAAGAAAATGTGATAGGAAGATAGAAGAGCATTTAGAATGTTCAAAATATGAACTGAGAACGTAGGAGAGATGTAGCAAGTGATTGACCATAAGTAAGGAAAAATAAAAAAAGAAATGGGAGAAAGAACAAACAGAATTTGACTGTTAGTGGGAGAAGAAAGGAGGGGAAGACAAACAAAAACAAATAAAAATCTCTAATTCTCAAAAAACACAGAAAAATAATTACTGTAAAAATGAGAAAAAAGAAAATGTGTGTGTGTCTATGAACCAGCCAGCACAGCAATAACACCCCCCCCAAAAGTGGGAGGGGATTCTTTTCCCCCCCATATTGAGATATAATAAAATGCGCATATTTGAAGTATGCAGTTTGATCAGTTTTGACATGTATATAACCAATACAATCAATATAAAAAACATTTCCATTACTTTTTAAATTTGAAATCATGCAGACTGTTTCTTGCATAATTTGTTACATTAGAAATCAATCACTTAAAACATACAGAACCCCACTCCCACATGTCAACTATTTCAAAATGGCATACTTTTAAATATCTCAAAGGTCAAGGAAGAAAGTAAAAGAAAAGTAAATAAAAAGTGCTTCCAACTAAATGATAATAAAAGCTTAACATCAGGATGTCTAGGGTGAAACAGTACTCAGATGAACATTTATAACTTAAATACTTGTATCAGAAGCTAGAATAACAATGAAATTATTTTCAAATTTGTAGTAGGAAGGAAAAATAACAGTAGGAGCAGAAATATATGAAATAGAAAAGAAATAAAACAGCTAAAATTTGATAAAAAATCAAGCAAGTCTAATCAATAAAAAAGCAAGAATACAAAATTAATATCAATGAAAACGGAGCTATCAAAATAACCCTACAGATGCTAAAAATATATTGAGGTAATATTACAATTATATGCCAAAATATGTGATAGCTTACATAACATGGTCTATATTAAAAAAGAACCCATGTGCTGCTGAGAAGAAAGTGCATTCAGTCATTGATGGATGAAATATTCTATATATGTCTGTTAAGTCTAAATTATATTTTTTACTTCTATAGCATCTTAGTTTTTGTTTGGAGGCTCTCTCCAGTGGTGACACAGGCATGTTAAAGTTACCCAGTATTATTGTGTTGTGGTCTATTTGATTCTTGAAATTGAGACAGATTTGTTTGATGTACACAGATGCTCCATTGTTTGGGGCATAAATTTTTATGATTGTTATGTCTTGTTAAGGTACAATTCCCTTAAGCAGTATGAAGTGGCCTTCTTTATCCCTTCTGATTAACTTTTAAAGTCCACTTTATCTGATATGAAGATAGAAACCCCTGCTTGTTTACTTGATCCATGTGAGTGACATATTTTTCCCCCCTGATCCTTTCACCTTCAGTCTGTGGATGTCTTTGCCTATGAGGTGAGTCTCTTGGAGACAGCATATTGTTGGGTCTTCTTTTTTAACTCGGTATGCCAGTTGGGTCTTTTTATGAGTTTAGGCCATTAATGTTCAAGGTTTTTATTGAGATACAATTTGTATTCTCGGTCATTTGGGTTTACCTCTAGTTTTTAATTTGACTTAGTTTCTCCTTTGATTGACTATTCCTTTAGTGTAGTTCTTCCCTTTGCTGGTTTTCACTTTTTTGTTGTTTGTTATTTCTTTCATTTTCATGGAATATTTTGTCTAGAATATTTTGTAGTGGTTTTTAGTTGCAAATTCTTTTAACTTTTGTTTATTCATGAAGGTTTTAATTTTATCTTCAAATCTGAAGCTTAATTTTGTTGGATATAGGTTTTTTTGGTTAACATCCATTTTCTTTCAGAGGTTGGCATATGTTTTTCCAGTACCTCCTACCTTTGAGGGTCTGGATTGAGAAATCAGCTGAGTTTGGAATTGGTTTCCCACTAATACATAGTCTGATATTTTTCTCTCGCAGCCTTTAAAATTCTATCCTTGTTCTATATTTTAGGCATTTAACACACAGGAGAGCAAGCAAGGACTGGGGGGTGTTAACCCCTTCCTCTTTATGTGTTGCACACAAAGCTGCCAACTGGAGTGAGCTCAAACTGAAGCTGATTAAAATAGCTCTTAGCAGCCCTTCTCACCAGTGTAAAGGAAGATGGGATGGGAAGTACCGTGAATTGGAGTGTGGGCTGCACAGACCAGCTGATGCACTCCCAGGATGGGGCTGCTTCAGAGTTCTAATAGGGGAGTCCCAGCAGCTGGGGCTTGACTCTAATCAGTCCATAGGGACTTTGGTGGTGGTATCTTCTCTGGAGATATTATAGCAATACACTCCTATGAGCAGGCAGATGCCAGTCTTGGCTGGGAGTGTGGATCTGAGGAGCCTACCAAGAAGGCTTGCAAGGCAGTGGTGTCAAACTCCACAAGTCTTGCACATTGCTCTGCCCACAAATACAGCCTTCCCAGGCTTAGTCCCCGAGTGTATTTACACCCACTTGTTCACTTTCCTGACCCTCTTCAGCTGGTTATGTGAGCTACTAGGCTCAAAGGGAAAGCTGGCTGCATTTCCCTCCATATTTCTGACTTGAATCCCCCTGTGTACGATCTTTTGGGGGCCCTTTTCACTCGTGCTGTTAGCTACACCCTATGCCACATAGTAGGCACTTGTCAGGACAATATGGCAGTGTTTGCTACAATCTCCCACAGCAGCAAGCTGCAGTGTGGCCTTCTCAAGTTGTCTCCCACCTCAGCTGTCCTCTTGCCAGTTGAGAAACAGGGCACTTTTCATATACCAGTGGGCTGTGCAGCTAAGTTCAGGCTGCTCTTCTGATCTACAGGTTTTTCTTGTCAAACTTGTCTATTGTGTTTCTCTGTCTGTATTTTCCCTCCTCCCCTCTGCAGTGAACCAGTGCTATGACCGGTTTGGCTCTGTTGTGCTTTGTTCAATGTTTATAAATTTCTGAGTCTATAAGATTCTGATTGTCCAATATTGATTTTTTCAGTGATTTTCCTCTTTCACCCACCTCACTGAGAAGCAGTACTCCCTCTGATTAAATCCCCAGCCACAGTGTAACTGAAAATGTAGGCTTTCTCTAATCTGCCATCTTGAATCAGCAATTTATTTTTGAAGCTTTGAAGGAAAGTTTTATGACTTGAAGGTATGCAGTGACTTTTCCTATTATCAGTCCTCTGACATTATGCTTTCATAATTTAAGTAACATCAATTCATTTTGGCATATTATATATATATATGTGTGTGTGTATATATATGTATGTATATATATGTGTGTGTTTATATCTCAAGACTGACTTCCATCTTGTTTATATATAACTAAGTCTCAAAGAGTTAGGGGATATGCTTTTCATTTCAGTTGGGCAACTGGTTTGTCTCACTATGACATTGAATCTATTGTTTTAATCTCTTGTTTCTTAGGTTAACTTTCTAGTTCTTCCAAAACAATTTTCTTTGTAATCCAGATTTACATAATTGTCCTTTTCCCCCACTTGTATTTCCTAATTTCCATTTCTTGCTTTTCTGAATTTAAAAAAATGTGATTTGGACCTGTTGCCTATGGTTTTTCTCTTACATTATTTTTTTAAATTGTGCCTTGTATTTTTGGTGGCATGTGATGACTTCGGTAAGTTTAATGGTCGTAATGGGCTTCAATTTAAATAGACTTTTCTCCCCTTATGAAACTGCCTTTATGCCAGGGATGTGAATTAGGCTAATTTAATTGATGGACCTTGGGCAATTTTTTCAGGGGGAAAAAAAACCTTACAAACTATAAGTACTAAATAAATATATTTCCAGCCACTTTGCAAAGTGGGGATTATGATTACGATATAATATCTAAAGGGGGGAGCTAACTGGAAGGAGCCTCTTTCTCCTGTGACTACTTCCTCTAACCTTTGTCAAGCTGAACATCACTTGCCTTTAGCAAGTTAATAGAGTTAGTGATTTAAAGACACATTTGGGTCCTTTAAACCAAGGGAAAATAAAAATTACTGATTATACCAGTAGTATATTGAAATGAGCCCAGTAGTTTCAGTATCTGGTTTTTCTAATATGGCGTACAAATTGTGTTTATCTGCAATGCACATTTCAAATAAGCCCAATCAATTGTCTTTGGCATTGCTAACTACCTGGAAAACTGCACTTTGAAGGTGACAAACGGAAATAAAGAGCCCTTTAAAGAACCTCTCTTTGAGGATTTGAGACTTTTTACTCAACCATTGTGTTTATTTTGGGGGTAGTGACTTCCACGAGCACTGATCTCTTTTCCTACCTGTGAATATCCAAAGTCAGTAGTCACAGTTCCAGTGAGAGGATGCTGGGAATAATCCCAGCCAGGTCTCTCCAAGCAAGCAGCATTATAGCACTAGCAGCCCCCAAGGGGTCAGTTTGGTGGACTCTGGACTGTTACACATGAGCCAATCCAATAGAACTATACCCACCCATCTTTAAGTCACACTGCTTGCTCTAGGGTGGGGTTCTCCCCTGAATTCTTTGTATTCTTCTTCTCTTTTCTCTTTCTAGTCTCCTTTTTTCCCTTTCTCCTCAGTTCCTGTCTTCCTCTCTTCACTGCTCTTCTCTATTTATTATCTCCATCAAGATGTTATACCTTTGAAAGCTCCTGGCAGATTTATTCTCCCCAAATGAGAAACTAATCCTAGAAAACTCATCCCACCATCCCAGCCAGTGTCTGTAAAGCATTCCCTCCACTGGTTTCTTCTGTCTGCCCCAGCCACTGCTTTCTCTCCTTGATGTGTCAGAGCATAAAGCCATCAAAAGTGTTACAGAACATAACAGAACATGGGACTAGTCCCAGGAAGTGCAATTTTAAAATGTTATTGTGTAACATCTTTGCACTATACTCTGCAACTTTATTTAAAAAAAAAAAATTTTTTTTTTTTTTTAGTTGTAGATGGACCAAATAGCTTATTTTTATGTGGTGCTGAGGATCAAACCCAGAACCTCACACATTTGAGATGAGCACTCTACCACTGAGCACAACCCCAGCCCACAACTTTACTTTTGAAAAACACCTTTTGTATTTGTTTTCTTGCCATTTCCATTACAGATTTTGAAATGTATTAAAGACAGTGAATAAACACCTGAGTAAAGAAGCATGGCTGCTATTTTGGAAAATTGAAAACCAAGCATCTTTCTCCCAACTGAGTTTGGTTACCTCATTAAAAGGTGTTTATATTTAACTGATGTCTTATACTTAGATTGATTTGCATACCTCAGTTATATTTCCTATCTTTTTCTTTGTGAAATGAAGAACGTTGAGAAGTGGTCAATGAAAAAGGCAACAAACAGAAAGGGCCACTTCCCATCCCCTGCAGTTTCAAAGATTGGAAGGTAAAGCTGAAGAAATAATCCAGCAGACCAGGAATGTAGCTCAATAGTAGAGAACTTTCTGAACATGGATGGGCTTGAGATCTAATCCCCAGCACTACCAAAATATTTTTTAAAATGAAGAAGTGATTCAGGAAGTAGACCAGAAGACAAGAGAGGAAATAAGAATTACAGAATTGGTCTAAGATCCAAATACTAGGAATGTCATGGTAAGAAAACAGAAGTGAATAAGTTGTCAGAAGAAATAATGCAAGAATTTCCCTAGAATTAAAGGACAGGAATGACCATGTTGAAAAAATCCACTAGATACCCAGCTTAAGAGATAAAGTGTGGTGATGCATGCCTGCAATCCCAGCAACTCAGGAGTCTAGGCAGAAGGATTGCAAGTCTGAGGCCAGTCTGGGCAACTTAGAGAGACCCTGCCTCAAAATTTTAAAAAATGAGAAGGTCTGAGAATGTAGCTTAGTGGTAAAGTGCTCTGGGTTCAATTCCCAAAACCACAAAAACAACAACAACAACAAAAAAAACTAATTGTTTTTTGAAAAAAGAAAAAAAAAAGATTTTTTTGCAAGGCACAGCCTAATGACATTTCAGAACACCCAGATAGAGAGAAATCCCTATAGGCTTCGCAGGGGTGTATTTGGGGGTTTGTGGGGAGACATCCCTATCAAAGGATCTCATTTCAGAACCACATTCAGAGTATCAACAAAAATAGTGCATGGTGGTAGAGTATTTCAGGAAGGTCCTGGCAGATTTATCCTTTCTAAATGAGAAAGTAACCCTAGAAAACTCTGGGATGCCAGAAACAAGGGAAGGAAATTAAAAACAACTTCCCAGATGCAAGCAGTAGAGGACTGTGCAACAGACCCTAGGAGAATAGAGCTACAGATAAAGGGAAAACTGGAATATATTTTCCTGCATGAAAAGTTGCCCTAAGCAGCCACTATAAGGTGTGAGGTTTAGTGGGAGGGAGTACAAGCAATTGAAAAAGTGAGGCAGTTATTAATTCCAGGAAACAAAAGGAGTCCAAAAAAGGAGATGTGTGTTTATAGTACAGTACAAAAGAGTAAATTCAAATATATCCATAATAATGTAGATGTCTGATTTCACTAAAATGAAAGATTTAACTCTAAAATAGATGGGAGAGTGAAGAGGTGGATATTGAAGAACCAAGTTATTTTATAATGAAAGAGGAAGTGGCTGTGTAATATCTAAAACTAATGGAATTAGAGATGGCAATATGGGCACATTGTTTAAAAGTGGAGAGGTAAATAAACAACAGAAGAAACCGTGTAAATAAGTGAAAAGTTAATGCCTTTGGGCGAGTCACAAGGGGGAGGTAGACATCTCTGGATTTTATTATAAAACTTTTTGAAATTATCTGACTTTATTTGTACATTGGTCATTTTGATAAAATAATTTTCTTTAACCTTGAAGTTCTTTAGGTTTGTAGATTCTGTTGTGTCTTGGGGACTATACATAAATAGCAAACAAAGACCTATTACATAAAAGCAGAATTTATAGAATTCAAGTAAATAAAATGCTTTACACCCTTAGAATTTATAGAATTAAAGTAAATAGAGTACTTTGTACCCTTACTGGATATAGTTAAGGACAATGAACTGCAGCAATCTTAAATTCTACTAATAAGGGTTGTTCTTTACACTGGTATTGAAGTAATTCTGAATTGACTATTAGGAGAGAGAGAATAAATATATTGATATTATTGGGAACTAGAGAGATACAGGTAGTGAAGGGGAAAAGTAAGAACAGTCTTCATGGTGTTGGCTTTGAATTGGAGGAATCATTAGGGACTCCTGATAAGAAAAAATAAATGTCCTCCCTTGAACCACTGAGAGAGCCTAGATGCAGTGATTTACAGTCAAAGTGAGCATAGTTACTACTTATAGAATAGTTATCTTTTCTAGATAACTGTTCACCACAAAAAGGAACTATGACTCCTTATTAGAAGCAGCTGATTCCTGGTCTGGGACAGGAAAATATAAGGCATCCCTAGAACATCTTGGATCAGAAACCAAGGAAGTACACAGGCAATGATGAGGGCATACAGAGCTGAAGATCATGAGAGCTGTCTTCAAGAGACTTTGACCAGTCAGATTTAAGGCAATTGGAGCAATAAAAAGAATGATGGTAATGGATTATAAACACTGATATTTGTTTATTTATTATTTCTTTTATTTGTGGTCCCAGATATGGAATTAGGGACCACTTAACCACTGGGACACATCCCCAGCCTTTTTTTTTTTTTTTTCCGTAAATTTTGGGACAGGGTCTCACTAAATTGCTTACAGCCTTGCTAAGTTGCTGAGCATGACCTCAAACTTGCAGTCCACCTCCCTTAGTCTCCCAAGTCACTAGTATTTCAGGTATGCACCACCACACCTGGCTTAAACATTGATTCTTAAAAAATGCATGCATGAGTTGAGTATCCACCATGAAACTATAAAGAATACAAGGTGAGGTGAGGATATGGAGATCTTCCTGCCAGCTAAGAAATGTAGAACAATGGTGATATTAGAAAATCACCCTTTGCCAGATATAGTGTCACATGCTTGTAGTCCTAGCTACTCCAGAGACTGAGGCAGGAGGACCAATTGAATTAAGAATTTGAGGCTAGCCAGGCATGGTGATGCATACCTGTAATCCCAGGAGCTCAGAAGGCTGAGATAGGAGGATCATGAGTTCAAAGTCAGCCTCAGCAACTTAGCAAGGTGCTAAGCAACTCAGTGAGACCCTGTCTCTAAATAAAATACAAAAAAAGGGCTGGAGATGTAACTCGGGAGTTCAGTGTCCCAGAGTTCAATCCCAAAAAGAAAAAGAAAAAAGATTGAGGCTATTCTGGGTGATACAGCAAGACCCTGGCTCAAAAAGAAATCAGTGAGAAAGAACATTTCTGGGTGAAAGATTGTGGGAAGCAAAATATTCAAAATCTCAAGGTATAGCCTCATGGATTTTTTATTAAGTACAAAGGAGGAAAATACTTGAACAAAGCAATCAAGCTTAGCACCACCAGTAGTGTGAGAACTGGCTTTGTGAAGCTCCAAATTCAATGCACTGGGAATAAACACAGTACCACCTCCATAGTATTTATGACAAAAATGTTAACTTGAATCAAGAGATAACAATAAGAGTAGTTCAGATTGAGAGAAAATCTCTGAGACAAGGAAAACATCAGTGTAATGAAGGAGAGGGAAGGACTGTTGTAGATGAATGAAAAGTAAAAAGACCTGACAACTAAACACGTTTGTGATTTTGATTGAATTCTGACTTACAAGCATATACAGGTAATATAAGGGTTGGAGATTTGGCTCAGCAGTTAAGCACCCCTGGGTTCAATCCCCAGTACCAAAAAAACAAAAATAATAAATAAATAAAAAGGGCTGGAGATGTAGCTCAGTGGCAAGTACTACTGGATTCAATCCCCAGCACCATAAAAAATAAAAAATATAAAAAGGAATTTATTCATGACACAATATAAAGTCATCTCCTTTATATTTAGTTTTGATCCATAAGATCTTTAAAGATAAATGTTCTAGTGTGATAAAAATTAGACAAATATGGGGCTGGGGATGTAGCTCAAGCGGTAGCGCGCTCGCCTGGCATGCGTGCAGCCCGGGTTCGATCCTCAGCATCACATACAAACAAAAATGTTGGGTCCACCGAAAACTAAAAAATACATATTAAAAAATTCTCTCTTTAAAATAAAATTAGACAAATATGGTGTTAACATATATAAAGTTGTCATTCCCTAGCCACTGGGGAAAACAACACTATTTTCATTATAAGATTTTCTCTTGGCTCCCAAGGTGCCAAACCAAATCATTGCCTACACAGAGTAAACTTCACTTACCTAAGCTTCTTTAGCTGAAGTTGTAGTAAACTTGTATCCTAACAGCTTAGATTTCCATCCTTAAAGTTGTTACATTGTAAGGAAGTTGGATGTTTATCTTCTTACTAGACCAAGCTTCTTGTGTACAGATACTATATCTAGTAGTTCTGATTCCCAGCAACAATCAAAATGGTTGGTTGTGAATTTGGATTTATGTGAAAGGTAACTGAAATAATATGAATAGATTTCCTGAGTCTTCACACTTTTTATAAAAGACTTGTCATTCTGAAAAGATAAATTTGAATAAGGATAGAAAACTTATTATTAATGGTATGGATAGGTTATACTTGAATTTGATTCTTTTGATACCCAACTGCAAAGGACCATTAAAAGAAATACCGTTGACACATAGGAGAATTTCCACCATTATGCATTTTGCGAGGACTACCATACATTGGAATATCGTTCAACTGTGAAAAAGGAATGAAGTAACAATGCACACTATGATATAGATGACATCATTTGGAACATTATGCCAAGTGAAAGAAACCACATACCAAAAAAAAAGAAGAAAGAAACCACGACATATTATATGATTCCATTTAGATGATGTGTCCAGAATGGGCAAATATCTAGAGAAGGAAAGCAGATTAGTGGTTACCAGGAATGGGGAAAGACTGCTCAATGGATGTGAGGTTTTCTTTTAGGGTGTTAAAAATGTTCCAGAATAAATATTAGTGGTAGTTGTACAACATTATGAATGTACTTAATGCCAACAAATTTATCCTTTAACATGGTTAAAATGGTAACTTCCATTATATACATTTTAATCACAATTTTTTTTAAAAAAAGCTCCTATAGACAACTGCTCTATTAAAAACAAAGACTAATTTTCAAAAAGTATAATTTCTCTAGGCTCCTATGATATCAAGCAGCACAGGCAATTTTGGATGCCTGAGTGTTTCTGGCATAAAAGAATCAAAACATTTTTATATGAAATGACAATGGGTTATTAAAGAGAACCAAGGGAGCTGGGGTATAGTTCAGTGGTAGAAAGAGTATGTGCTCAGCATGCATGAGGCCCTTGGTTGAGTTCCCAATACCAGAGAAAAAAGAAGTTTGTTTGTTGCAAATAAGTTAGGATATGTTGGGGGCACATCTGACTTTTGAAACTACTGCTTCTATTTGAGTATGTCCCTCCATATCACTGTCATAAATCGGGCAGTGGTAACTAGGCACTGTGGTGCACACCTTTAATCCCAATGACTCAAAGGTGAGGCTGAGGCAGGAGGATCACAAGTTCAAGGCCAGCCTCAGGAAGTTAGCAAGACTGTGCTTCAAAATTAAAATATATATATGGCTGGAGAGGTGGCTCAGTGGCAGAGCACCCCTGGGCTCAGTCCTTCATACCCAAATTTACTAATTAAAAAATAGGCAGTGGGAAGCATTGGCTCTGAGCTGATGTAGCCCTTCCTCGGGTGGTACTGTAGCCAGTCAGCAAGTTGGAAATTCTAGGAGGTCTGTTCACTTCCTGGCCTCCTGGTTTCTGAATTTGTTTTGTTTTTCCTAAAAAATACTTTATTTGGATACATGCGAAATCAACCCTCCAACCTTCATAATCTCAGAGGCCTCCCATGGAGGGTTCAATAAAGTTTTTCAGTTTTGTCAAAAACAGTGACCAGATGTGGCCAGAGTGAGTGGTTTGTGGCCTGTGCTTGCTAAACTTTTTCTTTCCATGGTACTTCTGAAAAGTTCCTAATTTTCCATGACACACCAGAGTATTGAAGATTGAGGTTAAGTGGGGTGGACAGGCAGACCACTTCAAGCTGTATGCTCCTGTGGTAAACATGGTCAAGTCAAGGACAGACCCAGAAAAGGCCAGGTAGACGGAGAAGTGGACGAAAGGACATTCAGAAGATGAGAGGAAGTTGGGGGTGTGGCTCAGTGGTAGAATATTTATCTAGCATTCATGATACCTAGGGTTCAGTCCCTGATGCTGCAAAAAAGAGAAGGAAAGGGGAGGAGAGTGGTACTAAAGGGACAGAAACGAAATACTCCAAGAATACCCCCAGTTCCTAGAGGGACTCTGGTTTCCTTCATGTGATTGCTTGTTTTAATACTAAAGGGACCAACAGTGGCCTATTTCTAGAAGATTTTCTGAATCAGTTTTAAATATGAAAAATATGTCTTTGGATTGGGCATTGCTGATGACTACATCTGAAATGGAAAGCGAGGAAAGATCCAAACTTCAGGATCATTCTCTTAAAGTGTTGGTGAGGATATATATGGAGAATAGGAATCCCTGGCACACTGTTGGGAATGTGGATTAGTATAGTCAAGATGGAAAACCTTATGCAAGTTCCTCAAAAAACTAAAATAAGGACTTAGAATGTAGCTCAGTGGCAGAATGCTGGCCTAGCAAAGCCCTGGGTTCAGTCCCCAGCATTGAGTACATAGAAAGAGAAAGAGATACCATATTATCAAGATCCAACAATTTTACTGCTGGGTATATATCCAAAGGAATTGAAATCACTGTGTTGAAGATACACGGGCACTCCTGAGTTCATCGCAGCATTATTCACATCAACCAAGATATGAAATCAACCTAAGTTTCCATCAGTGGATGAGTGGATCAAGAAAGTGTGGTATAGATACACGACAAAATACTACTAAGCCATAAAAATGAAGGAACCTGTGGCAGTGGCACACATGCCTGTGATCCTAACAGCTCAGGAGGCTAAGGCAGGAAGATCATTAGTTCAAAGCCAACCTCAGCAAAAGTGAGGCACCAAACAATTCGGACCCTGTCTCTAAATAAAATACAAAATAGTCATGGGGATGTGGCTCAGTGGTCGAGTGCCCCCGAGTTCAATCGCTCTTACTCCCCCACACCAAAAATGAAGGAAATGCTGTTATTCATGACAACGGGCATGAACCTAGAAGTTGTTGTTATAAGTGAAATAAGTCGGGCATAAAGACAAATACTGCATGGTCTCATTAGGATGTGGAACCTTAAAAAGTTTAACTTACAGAAGTGGTGAGTCGAATGGTGGTTGCTAGAGACTGGGTGGGTAAGAATGGGGCGATGTTGGTCAGAGTGTACCCCCAAAAAAAACAAGTTTCACTTAGGAGGAATGTTGACAAGATCTAATCTTCAACAGAGTGCCATAGTTAATAAGTATATTTCAAAGTTGCTGAAACAGTATACTTTAAGTCACTACAAAAAGGTAGGTATTCGGCAATGCTTACGTTAATTAGCTTGCTATGATCATTTTACAATTGTGTGTCAAAGGATTATAATTATATTCCACAAATATATGGAACTATTGGTAAATTAAATATCTTAAAATTCATATATTTTTGTCCTTCAAAAAATTCTTTTTTTAAAAAAAAAAATGATGCTTTCATTTGGAGAGTTATTTAAGCAAGGAATCACAAATTCCAATTCCAAGCATGTAGAAAAACTGGGACACACCGTTTTTCTGGAGGACCCCCTATAACTTGAAGTGTCCTGCCACCTGGACAAGGTCTTGCTTGTTATCTCTATTTGTTTGCTGACTCACAGAACCGTGGGCACTGGGACACCAGATCAGCTGCTGTGGTTCCCCTTCTTCCTCCTTCATCCTCCCTTTTCCTTCCTCTCTCCTCCTTTCTCTTCTTTCCTCTTCTTCCTTCCTTCTGAGAAACCTGATATTCTTGCAAAATTTGCCGATGTTTAGAACACTGTCCTGGTCAAAACATATCTGTAAACTGGACCTGGTTCCCTGACTGCCAAGTTTATGACTAGAATTTAAGTCAGCAAATTATTAATATGGATGCAAAGGCTGGGTTTGGTGTGGAGGGAGGAGTAGGTGAAGGTCAAATAATTTGTTAATCAAGTTTGTTACTCTCTAAAAGGTAATTTTTTAAACATGTAATACCACTAGGAAATCATTCATATTTGGAAAATAGGAAAATAATTTTGTAACCTGAGTTGGAGTGTGGATGGGACCAGTGGGCAGACACAGGTAAGATAGCAGCACTGTGCATCTTGACAGGTCAGAGACAGTGTATGAGATCTCAGAGTGTCCAGGCACTACACAGATGAAGGAGATGGAGGAAGGGAACAAGGAAAGAAAGAAGCTAACTATCAAAGACAGACTAGCTGAATCTCACACATGCGTGTAATTCCAGCTACTCAGGAGGCTGGGCAGGAGGTTGCAAGTTTGAGGCCAGTCTGGTAATATGGGGAAACTGTCTTTAAAGAAAGAAGACTGCCCATCTTTAGCATTTTGTCTGGAGCCTCCTTCCTTAGTTATGACTCTTACTTGCCCAGAATCAAATTAGAAGCATAGATTAATTTTGCTTTGATTGTTTCTATATTTTGTGACTTATTTTGTTGTACCAACAATTATTTCTTATACCTGGGTTTCATTGTATAATCTTGGCAGGAGGAGGTGCATATAGATCAGTTCTGCGGTATTTTTAAATCCTTAAAAAAAAATTATTTTGAAAAATGGGTGAACCTTGGTGAAAATTAATTATATTTAATTAGGCGATTGATTGATTGATTGCAGGACTGGAAATTGAACCCAGAGTTGCTCTAGCAGCCCTTTTCATTTTTTATTTTGAAATGGTCTCACTAAGTTGAGCAGGATGGCCTTGAATTTGCAGCAGTCCTGCCTGGGTAACTGGGATTACAGGCATGTGCTATCATTGCCTAGTTTGTACTTTTTTTTTTTTTTTTTTAAACCCAGAGGCTCTTTACCACTGACTACACCCCCAGTTTTTTTTTTTGTTTGTTTGTTGTTGTTGTTTTTTAATTTTTGAGATAGGGCCTTGCTAAGTTGCTGAGGCTGGCCTCAAATCTGTGATTCTCCTGCCTCAGCTTCCCCAGTAACTTGTATTACAGGCATGAGACACCCAACTAGTTTACTTTTTGGGGGTTAGGGAGCAGGGGGGAGTTACCAGGGATGGAACTCAGGCACTCAACCACTGAGCCACATCCCTAACCCTGTTGTGTATTTTTATTAGAGATAGGGTCTTGCTGAGTTGCTTAGCACCTCACTTTTGCTGAGTCTGGCTTTGAACTCAAGATCCTTCTGCCTCAGCCTCCTGAGCGATTGGGATTATAGGTAGACACATACCACCATGCCCAGCAATTTACATTATTTTTAACTGACAAATAATAATTGCATATTTATTGGGTACCATGTGATTTTTTTTGTTTTTAAATATATATATTTTTAAGTTGATAGACCTTTATTTATTTATTTACATGTGGTGCTGAGAATCAAACCCAGTGCCTCACACATGCCAGGCAAGTGCGCTATCACTGAGTCCCAGCCCTCATGTGATGTTTTTAATGTATACATTGTACCATGGTCAAATCAGGCGAGTTAATGTATCTTTTATCATTTCTTTGTAGTGAGAACATTAGAATACTTTTAGGTATTTGAAAATATACATTACTACATATTATAGTCAATGTACTGTGCAGTAGAACACCAGAATTTACTCCTCTTCTGTAACTATAATTTTGTACCCATTGACCTATATTTCCCCTTTCTCTGTCCACCCTAGGACTTTAAAAGAATTTTTTCCCCTGGGACTGGATATTAAACTCAGGGCCCTTTAATACTGACCTGCATCCCCAGCTCTTTTTTCAAATTTTTTTAGACAGGGTCTCAATAAGTTTCTTAGGGCCTTGATAAATTGCCAAAGCTGACTTTGAACTTATGATCCTCTTTGTCTCCGTTTCCTGAGTTGCTGGGATTACAGGCATGTGCCACCCCGCCTGGCTTAATTTTTTAATATCAAGGTTAACTTGACATTTTTACCAAAGAACCCAAATCAAGGTGCTACGGGAGTGGAAGCATGGTAGCAGAAGGGAGGTTGATCAACAGATGGGGAGGGTCTGGGATCCGGAGTTGTTCCTGTCCTATAATAGGAGCAGCAGTCTGTGGGAAGTCTGCTGCCAGGGTGTGAGCTTGTCTGTTCCCAGTTGGGATCAGCACTTCACCTTCCCCACTGCTGATCTAAGGCCTGTCACCACCATGCCTGCCTCCCCTGATCTGACGGCAGAATTTATAGCAAAGTTCTGAAAAAGTGGAAAGGACACATAATGGTAGGGGGTTGGGGCGGAAATGGGATCCAGTTGTGAAATGATAAATCAAGGCATCTTTCACTTTTGGACTCTTTACATGAGAGGCTTTAAGAAGCATAAATATGTGGAGTTTTTGTTTGTGGTTTTTTGGTTTGGGTTCAGTGGGGGGTTGTTTTTTGTTTTGTTTTTATTTTGGGGGGAGCCGATTGTTTAAGAAGGTAAGTAAACACAGTTACAGTGATTAATTTGGCTGTTTAAATAGTCAGTTTTATCGTGGCTACATCATGGCTGTTTTGTAACTCACTGTAGAAAGAATAACTATGATTAATTCCTTTTATCTGATTTTACTATCACTAGGTAAACTGAGCCTTATGCATCATTTCAAAGGCTCAGTAAAATTTGGAGCTGTTGGGGAACCCTGGTCAATACTGTGCTCAGATTTCTAAAGCCTCACATAGAAGAATGGCATCTCCAGTGTTTCTTTTTTGATTGTTTTGCTTTGCTTTGGGGGGTTGCTAGGCCCTGGCACGTGTTAGGCAAGTGCTGTACTCCTAAGTCACAGGCTAGACCCTCCACCATCTCTTGAACTGGAGCAGAATTGTTCCTGGTTTTTATGATGTTCATTGTCTTCAGGTATCTGCACTCCACCCCTTGCCCACAGCTGTCCTTGCCACTCACTTGCATCCCCACATTTGTACCTTTTATTTGCACATCTGTCTCGTGATCACTGTGTCATTTCCTGACACTCAATGTGTATAAAATTGAATCCATTATTTTCAGCCCTTCACCCAACTACCATAAAGACCTGTACCACACACGCTGGAAACCCAAACAAAAAGCCAGTCCTGCTCTAGTGTTTGCGCCGGGCACCACCATTCTCTAGCAGCTCAGTTTCTTTCACAGTTGAACTCTTCCTCCAGTGCCCTCTGCTCCTCATGTCATAGCATTTCTTATACACTTGGGTTCCCCTTTACATTCTGTCATCATTCTCACGGGGGCTGAATTGCTATGACTATACCTTCCTGAATGGCCCCAGTCTCATTTTCCCCTATGCATCTTAGATACAGCCATCCATGCGATCTCTTTGAAAAATAGCCTGTCCCTAGAACACAAATGCACCCACAGTCCTCAGCTCCAGACCTAAGGCCCTCAGTAGTCTCTGTCTTTTGTCCTATCTGCTTCCTTGTTGCTGTACCCTCTCTAGAACCTACCACTTTAGCCCAAACCAGTTATTTTCACTCTTCCAAACTTAGCTTGACTACTTCTATTTCCAACATTTGCTCACAACAGTGGCCTCCCCTGCTACAGACGTGTTCAATGTCACATCTTCCTTTAACTCTATTTAAGTGTTGCATTCTGTAGCGAATGCTGCATTTTCCCTATGCTAATCATGTGTTTTTACTCTTCAATTTATTAAAGATACATGAATATAGAATCTTTTGGCGGGGAGGGAGGAAGAGCCATGTCTCCATCTCTGCATTCATTGAGGCAGACACAGAAGCAAGTGAGATTGGTGGGAGCTTCCAACCAGAACGCCTCCCTCCCACCAGGGTCGGCCCCAGGGGACTGTTGCCAGGTGGGTCCAATAGTGCAGGCTCTTCTGCTTTTTTCAAGGAAAGACAGAAACCTCAAGTTCCATGTGAAATTGCTTAATTTTTAAATCTTCATATACTTCAAAAGCAATGACCACCAAAGGAACATCTCCCTTAAAATCATAATTGCAAGGCCATTTCATGTGCAACATGGATATGAAGTAGTAATATATAATATACTCAGTGCACAAGTCTAAAATAGAGTAAAAGTTCTACTTTTCAGGATGAGTTTGGGATGTGTGAGAATAGATTTCTTGGAAATCAGAACTTGAACATTCAGCCTATGAATTTGGGATTTAGGCAATGGGAGAAAAAGATGATAGTTTTTATCACTGTCTTCCTTTCACAGATGAATTGAGCAACATTAAGATTCCTGCTAATTACTATAGCCAGATGCCTTTAATAGCTTCTTGTTTTCATTTTACAAAAATGTTCAGTGGAATGAAATTTGAAATGGAATTTTACCAGACTGACATTAAAGAGCAAGTCTACTTGATATGGTGATTAAATGTTGAGAGAGTCTATATATTGGGGAAAATCACAGGCCTTTCCTAGTTGAGTGAATGAGACGAAGGTCACGGGAGGGAATGAAGCGGCTATCCCCTTTGATAGGCTGAGAAAGCAAGAGTAGCTGGCCCGGGCAGGTGTTCAGAGAATTCCCACACAGGTGCAGATTCCAAATGAATGATTATTTATTCCATTTGGGCTTCTGTGACATAGTCATCTTTCATCTCCTCATTACACTTTTACTGATGCCTTCAGCAATGCTGTGCTACAAGGGAGAATCCCAAGGTCCATCAACCTGAGAGGCCCACCTTTAAGTTTCATAAAGTCCAGTGGCAGAGAGGAAGAAGCATCACAACCACCGTGATGTGCAATGGATTAGTGTTTCTTAGTTCTTAAATGACCAATTTAAGACACGAATTATAGTAATAAGAGTAAGCAGTTTCCACGGAGCTTGCAAAGGATCCATAATGCCTCTTTTGGTCCTTATCAGCTCTGTGGGAAAGTTTGATTTGTCTGGTCTATTTGTGGTGCGGAAAAACCAGGCACATTCCTAGCTCTGAGAGAAGTCTTTTCTGAGCATAGGCCATTAGACTATGTAGGAAATAGGAACAAGGGTACCCTTTTCTACTGCGTTTAATTAACTTCCTATAAGTTTTCTTACTTTGTTTTTGGAAGCACCTTGATTAATATTAATAATGGATGTGCAGAGAGAGGAATTCAAAACACTTCATTTATTCACCTGTGCAATGGGTGCCAGACTTGTGTTCAGAAGTACAGGATCAACTTCTGAGATTTATGAGATAGCGCCAGTCTCGAGTCTTGCCTGTGATTTTCTGGCTTTGGTACTCACAAGCCTCACCTGGAATGCCTTTTAAGATGCAGACATCTGGGTCCCACACGCAGAGAAATCCATTCAGTGGGTCTTGAGTCTGATTTTTAACACCTTCAGATGATCTTGATATAGGTGGTCCTTAGAAACTCTTATCTGAAAAGCTTTGCTCTTCTAGAAGAAGAGAAAAGACAGCAGACAAATGTAACTACAGAAATCGAGTGGCTGCACTCAGGGCCATTTGAATGATCCATCCAAGTGCTTCAGGAATTCAAGGTCAAGAGTTCATTTCTAGCCACCATGACTGAAAAGTAGTTGAATTACTGCAGGAAAGAAAATGGGTGGCAGTGTGGTAGTTTGAGATAGTAAAGAATTTCAGGCTAAGGAGGTGGAATGAACAGAAGCACTGAGGCAGGGGAAAGCAACATGTCTTCAAGGGATTGGATCAGGTCACTCTGAGCTTAGAAATACAGCCCTTACATCCCCCAGGGCCCTGAGGATAAAGTCCAAGCTCCTTAGCAGTTTCCACAGCTAAACAATATCTAGTCCCAGACCAAATCTTTACTTTCCTCCCCTCTGCTCCCCCTCCCTTGGCCACACTGCACCTTTGACCCCAACACACAGATTTTCCTTCTCTTTTGCCCCAGGGACTATGATCTAGCCATCTGGAATCAGTTGCCACCCCTCTTCCTTTATCCTGGGGGCTTTGCACATGCCCCTATCTCTCCCCAGAGTACACACACATTTTTAGCCTTTGTTTTGCTTTGCTGACGTTTTAGTCCTCAGGATTCATTTTAGATTCACAGCCTCCAGAGGAGCTCATACGTAGCCTCTGCGGATCTTGTGTGTAAATGCAGGTTCTGCTTTGGTAGGTCTGGAGAGGGCCTGAGATTCTGCATTTCTAAGTGGCTCTCATGAGATGTGGAGTGCGGCTGGTTCCAGCCTGACCCGTTGAGTGGAAAGGATCTAGAACAGCAGTGCCCTAGTTGGGCTACACATCAGAACCACCTGGAAAGCTCAACATATACCAATATGTGGGCTTCCCCTCCCTGTAAATTCTGATTTAATTGTTCTGCAGAGTAGCCAATTGGAATTTTTGAATTTTCCAGGGATTCTCATATTCAAGTTGAACGACTGCACTAGAAATTATTCCCTGACTCCCCACTTCTAGGTTATGATAGACACCTACAGGATCCATCCTATCTGGCACTGACTTATGGGTGCCTGTTTATATCCCTTGCCAGACTCTTATCCACCCAAGAGTAGAGACTATGTCTCATTGTTTTATTCTTTTTTTTTTCCCCCACTCAAGAAAGGTTTATAAGGCATCTGTTGTGTGCTATGCACTATGCAAGGTGCTTAAAATATGGGCAAGACCTGGACACTAGACTCAGAACTTTCAGTATAGAAGAACAACCATCAGCTCAGTGCCTGGCATGCTAGGCTCTGTTTATTGAATAAGTGAAGGAAGAGGCAAGAAGAAAAAATGGGAAGAAAGCGAATAGGAAGAAACAGTTGTCACCAAAGCACTTTAAACACTTGAGGTAACTTGCATCCCTGGATCTGGCTTGAAGCTAGGAAATAGGTACCAACCCACCTTAGATTATCAAATCAGATGATTGAGCTTTGGAAGAAAGGCCAGCCACAGGAGGGGGAAATGCTTCTTTACATATGTAACTTCAACTAAGGAGAGTGAATTGAATGGAAACTTCAGGCGAGGGGAATTCTGAAGGATCCCTGAACAGCACTGGGAAATGAAAAGTAACTGGACAGTGCCAGGTATCACTGGTCTCCAGAATATAAGATGCCCTTGCTATTCTCCTTATGCAGAATTCTATTTTTTACATTCCCTTTTATAAGGGCTTGCTCAGTTCACTTACTACTTTAAACCCACCTCCTAATCCCATAATATTTTAAGTTATTTAATTGGATTTTCTTCAGCAGTCAGGATATTTAGGAACTTAACCTGCATATTCAGGGAGAGGTTACCATACTGAATCATGATACTATGCTTGAAAAATTGAGTCAGGAGCTTGAAAACATATCAGTAAATAAATAATAAAAGGAGGGAGGAGTCCTGTAGATAATATACGATTTCCAGTAAGAAAATCAAGACAGTCACACAGAAAGGAACCAGAACTGAGATGGGAGAGTGAGTGGTCCCCAGGATTCTGAGGAGCTTGCTTGGGCCCCATCTGCTGTCCCAGTGGCTGGGGAAATTAGAATAAGTTATCACCTTCCCTTGAAATACTGATGAGGTCTTTTTTCTTCCACCACTTAAGCAGGGTTTTACATTCTGTGAAACAGCCTTTACCCTTTAATTTTTATACTTAAAAGTTTCTTTTTTAAATGGATGTATATTTTCCCATAGAATCCTCAAGTTGTTTTCTCCTGTGTGTCTGTAGGGATAATGTGTTTCAGAAATCTATTTCTAACCCTCTCAGGCATTGCCTAAGAGTTTTTCTAATATGTAAAATTCTCAACTCTCTTTTATTGTTAGCAGTTAGGACTACTTAATTCCATTTTGTGTTAGTTACTTTTTCAAGGAAACATTTTGAGTTGAAATAGGCATTTATTTAAAAGTACTAGAATTCTTTTCACCTCAACTCCTTTCTGGCTCTGGCCCTATAAGATTGAGTGGAAACAAATACAAATGATACTGAAGTGGAAAACTTTTTTTTTTCCCAATATTTTTTTAGTTGTCAGTGGACCTTTATTTTATTTATTTATATTCGGTGCTGAGAATCGAACTCACTCCAGTGTGTCACACATGTTAGGCAGGCGCTCTATCACTAAGCCACAATCCCAGTCCCTGAAGTGGAAAACTTTGATGAGTTAACTATCAAAATCCCATTTTATCCTAAAGCTACCCTGCCCAGGTATCTTTACCACCACTGTAAGTACCCAATTAAAATCTAAAGTGGTGTTTATATTCCTAATTCCTGGCATGACAATTTTGCATCTCTACCCATGTGAAGCTGTATTTGGCAGCTGTGTCTCTAACATTCCTTTTGGCTATTTCCCTTGAGCAGAAAGGGTTTTCACCCTGGTTTGCAATCAGCATTTGCTTTTCTGCAAGGTGCTGAAGCCTCATACAGAACAAGTTCATAAGTCATTGTAGAAGGGGTTTGAAATGCTAATTCACAGCTGTTGACAGGTATGAATACCCATCAGCCTGGAATGTCACACCTATTCAAAGTAATTGCACATCCTTGAATATAATCTCTTTTTAAAACTAGAAATGTGAAACCTGGTTGCTTCTAGCTAAGAAAGAAAACTTCTTTGAGATCCCCATAGCAATTTTATCTAAAATAAATAAATAGCCACCCGCCCCAGAGTGTTCTATATAGCTGTAGTTGTAGCTTTAGGCCTAGACACCTGTATGTGTTTGTTTTATGTGCATGTGTATATGTAGGAGACTAACCATCTCAAACATCTATTAATGTAATTAATATATACTTTTCAAAATTATTGAGGCAGAGATCTAGCTCATTGACTACTGTGTTATGTTTTTACAGAAAGCTTATTGAGGGTTTTTTCCAATTATAAAAACAATTTATTTACTACAGAAAATTGGTTAAAAAAATAGAGAACAAAAATTTACCTTCTACAAATAAGGGATATTAACATTTTAGCTATATCTTTTCGGTCTTTTTCCACACACACATATAACTATATGAATTGTCTTTTTCTGTTTTGCCGTTTTAGGATCCTGTGTTAACATTCATTCTTTTCTCATTTCCTGGAGTCTGAAAAATTTCTCTATCTTTACATATTTTCCAACAAAGTGTATAGCTTCTTGAAATTGTTTCTGTATTTTTTCCGTTTACATGACCTCCTACTTAAAGCAAGAGTAAACTTTTCTAGCATTTATTACAAGATACATTTTAATTTGAAAGTTGGGAATCATACTATTCAGTGTTCCATGATCATGTTCATTTAGGTGGAGAAATACCCCCCTTTACGAAGTCAACCTTCTGTACCTGTGGGTTTTCACATCTACAAATTCAACCAACCATGAATTGAAAATATTTGAAAAAGCAAATTTCATCTGTACTGAACATGTACAGACTTTTCCCCCTTGTCAACAATATAGTAACTATTTACATAGCATTTCCTTCACGTTTGGTATAAATAATCTACAGATGTAGTACTCTAAAATGTATGGGAGGCTGGGGATATAACTCAAGCCCTGGATTTGATCCTCAGCACCAAAAAAAAAAAAAAAAAAAAAAAAAAAGTAGATGGGAGAATGTGCACAGGTCTGTACTCTGCCATTTTGTATAAAGGACTTGATCATCCACGGATTTTAGGATTTGGGGAGGGGTGCCTGCCTGGGATGAGTCCCCCATGGATACTAAGGGATGACTGTGCTGCATCTCATTCTTATCTTCTCCCTTGGGTGTGGCAGCTGAAAGATTTTAAAGGCATGATGCATTTTCCCAAAGGTTGCCAAAAAATATCATCACTTTCCTTGGTAAGTACATCTTGGGTGTTAGATGCTGTGCTTATAAGGGAGGATACAACAGAGGTCGTTGCCATCATGGAGCTTATGTTGCAGTGAGAGAGGGAGGAGAAATGTTAAACGGATGCCCAAAAATATAACCCTTACCAGTTGTGATACAGTCTAGACAGCCAGAAGGCCCTCTGGATCTGAAGGCTCTAAAGAACGACCCAGTTCTGCATTACTGATTTTATTAACATTATTAAGATCGCCACTAGAGAGTGATCCTGGTAACATAAGAGAATTAAGGAATTATGACAGATGAATGAAATACAATACCTTTGGCTCCATTTGAATGCATTATAAAATAGTCTCCAGTCACTCAAAAACCTTGGATAAGTGAAATGTCAGGGAAGATCCAAATCTCTAGGAGAAGAAAGCTGCTATTTTTACTGCTTCCTTTTGTGAGCCCTGTCTTCCTTACTTGGTGGGTGATGTTGGCTAAGTTAACCCAAGGCAGCACATTGGTTCATGATTCGTAAACTCTGTCTTCATTGTTCATGTGTTTGGGGTGAGGGAAAATGGATGAGCTCTCTGCTTCTTAGTCATCCCCCTCTGACTCCAACTCAACCCTGATTCCACTTTGCCCAGTTCCCATTATGGAGCAAAAAAGGCTGCTTAAGGCCTGGTTTATTTACCTAATAAACTGGCTCTTGTATTGCCTGGGAAATGCTAAAATTTTTTAGCCAAGAAATCCTAGTAACAAGCAAACAGAGGTCCAGCAGTCAGGTCCGAAGAAACAAGAAAATGAAGGTCAGCTAATATCGCCATTATCCTCCTTCCTGGTGGCCATGACAGCGCTGGGGTTTATTTGAAGATCCCAGACTTCGAATCATTGCTCGCATTGTTAGCTGCCCAAGTATTTTAGGCTGTGCCAACAGTTTCAGATATTAATGTATTCTAGAGATCAGTGAATGAAGAATTCCTCTGCACTTTTTTCCTTTTTAATTTTTTTTTTCCTTTCCATACACTTTGTTTGCAGTGTCTTTGTCTGCCAGACGTTGCTGGGCATTTCTAATGAGAAAGCAAAGAATTGTAGAAGGAAAAAGGCAAAGAAGGGGGAGGGAGAGAGAGAACAGGCAAGGAAAAACAGGGCGTGTTTAGCACTTTAACAGTAAGGTGACATTTTTACAAGCTAGTCAGGTGCACAGGACTCATTGGGGAAGGCAGCAACATTGGCGATGCAAATTCAGAGCGGAAAGCGCATTTTGGGGGGATGTCTTAACTCATTGATTAGCTGCTCTGCAACAAAAATGCACTTTTATTTCTGAACATCATTTTCCCCGCAGGACACCCGGCCGGTGCTGCTTTCGTATTCATTCCAGCTTCATTATTGCAGCCACCTCGCAACCCACCCTGGGCAGCTGCTAAAAGGGGGAAAAATTAAAGCAATTCATACTCCTGGTGACTTTCTGCTGCAGAATAATTGGTTTCTGTTTGCAAAGAACATTATCACAGCAAAGCCCAGAAAACAGAAAGGCCTGTCAGAGAGAGGGTTTCTGGGGCTAGGGGTAGAAGACAGCTGCAGGGGGAGGGCAGGGAAGGGATGTGAAAAATCACATTTCCGAAAAGGCAATTAGCTAATAATTAATTTTTAATATCATTCCGTACTTAGGATGTGTCCTTACGTGATATATGTACGGGCGCTGGTTTCTTAGCATGTCCTTTGATACCCCCTGGAAATGTTAATGAGACTAAACCAGTTAAAGAGCTCTTTAGACAGCGCAGCGCTTTGGGGAAGGCCGGAATGAAATGCAGACCCTCTGAGGGCTTCTTCGACACACAAGAAGTCCCTTTGTTTCCTGTTTTATAAACCAGAGGCATGTCTAAAATTGCAGGGAAAGTGAGAGGGGGCTGAGGAGTTGGCGCCGGGGGCCTGGCTTTCTATATTTAAAAAGAGGAAAAATTGTTCACTAGTTATTCGTGCCTGGATTTGATAGGCAGTCCAGGGTGTTTTTGAAGTTCTGAAGGAAGGTTCTCTGAAGATGTAAGCGGGATCTGTCTTTCACTTAGACTTAATTAAGAAACTTGCTGGCTTTGTCTGTAGGGGGCCCATTACGCGCAAGCTGCAGCCCCCTCTGAATAGGGGCTCAGCCTGGAAAGTGTATACAAGGCAGACCGCCTTTGTGTCGTGTTGCCAAACTGGAGGCAGGAGCAAGTGCGAGCGGGGCTCTGCCAGAGGCCAGCCCTTGTTGTTCATACATGTGAACCCGCGTCCCAAACAGAGCGCTGCAGCAAGTGTGGGGACATTCCTGAGGGACCTAGAACTAATGAACCTTTTATAAAATGAAGATAGCAAACAAAAGAGGGGGTGGGGCTAGAAGAGAGTTTGTCTTGTTCTCCGGAGTCCTGTTCTTAAATCCTAATGACGGGCCACAGGGCTAACGGAGGTAAACAACATCCCACATTAGCGCTTTGTATGCAAACCAGCGGTGGCTACAGCCTGGCTCCCAGCACAGCCTCACCCCCAACTTGATCCCATCCAGCCCAGGGCGCAATTTTGCCGTGGTCACTGTACTTGTAACCCTGAGAATAATTTCCCCCTGGTGGGCCACTGTGGCCTACCCTATTTAGAACCAAGTTGCTGAATGCTGGAGAATAAAGAACAGTTGGAAGGCTGTGAGCAGTGGTTAATCAGCTAATTCGCATTTCAAAAGACACTAATAAGAGGTGATAAATTCAAATAAAGCCCTGGGTATGAGTACTTTACTCACTCTGGAAAGCTGATCCGGTGAGGCGCTCCCTTCTGTTTCTCTGGCTGCCCATCTCTGCTTTTCCCTTTGAAGCTCTTGGGACCTCCCAGGGTATCCACACCTCTGCCCTTCCTCCACCCCCTCCAAGCAGGGTCTTGCAGACCTTCCTTTTGGGGTCTGTTGCTCCGGGTAACCCCAGTGCTGGCTCTTTTTTGCCAGGACTCTCTGAGCCCTCGTGCGCTCTTCCACCTTAATGCTATTATAGGATCCAACCTCTTCCCTCCCAAATAAATGACAACTGCCTCCTTGTCTCATCTCTGCCTCTCCTGGTCTGTGACATCTGGCGGCCCTTGGCCAGCCATGCCCTATTGCCATTTGCTTGACTGTGAGGGACCCTGTGCCTTACTTTAGCATTAAGTACCGTGCCCTATGGGTCACAGTTAAGAGCCCAACTTTGCGCCTGCCTTAGTGGTCCATTGAGAGCCCCCTCCACCCCACGGCTTTTCTGCCCTGCTCATACACGCCTGCTGTTCAGACACTGTTACGTAGGCTGCATCACGGGTTTTCTGGTATGCTCCTCATAGGCAGGTCTTTTTGTGCTTACGGTGTAATGGCAAGTGTCCCTCACCCAGAGACTGGAAAAATCACCCACTTAGCCATATGGCATTGTAAAAATAGCGATGTAATGCCAAAGATCCAGTGATTTTGTTTCAGCCAGGTTTTTAGTTCAAGTATGGAAACTGAGCTTGTGTGAACTCTTCTCATGTCTTCCCTCAATCCTTGGCAAAATGTAGAATATCGTTGTCATCGTTAGAACATGCCTTGTAAAAAAGAAGGGAAAATAAGTCCTGGAGCATCACCGAGGTGAGCACCTCTAGGTGCTTTTGCTTTTGTTTCCATGTGGCCATCATGTGTCTGTAGGGTCTGTCCTGTGCGGTCCCGGGGTTTTGAATCCCATGGTGCCTTAAGCCCATCATACTCTGGAAGTCTACTAGGAACTGAGCCACCATCTTAATTACATACCCTGGAGGAGTGACATTTCATATTCTGGCCATGAGTGATGTGGAATTTCCCTTTGCGCCAGCCCTGACAATTTGATGACAGTTAGGGATATCCTTACAAGTCCTAAGCTGACCACTGACCCTGAACAATATAACTGGGAGCTGGCCAACCTCAAGATTTGTCACCCATGATTAAGGCTCTCTGCTTAGCAGACCCAGTGGTTATTAAGAGCATCTTTATTTGAATACTGTTCAGATTCTTGAATACTGAATGATTCTTGAAGATTCCTATTTGCGGAGAGAGCGTAGACTGGACAACCTGTCTGTGTTGAAGTACACAGCATTCTTGTGCCATCCCAAGGGAACATGGCCCAATAAGCTCTGCCTCAGGACATGGGACCCATTTGCTATTCAGCTCAAAGTCAGAAAAAAACTCTGAGCTGTAAGCAGCTCAACCATCTCTGACCACTTAATGTGAAAGAAATCTACTGAAAGGATGTTGAATAGTTGAAAGACAATCACTGAGAAGGTGGATGACCAGGCTAGAAAATGGGAAGGAACCCAAGATGAGCAGAACCCTAACTGCAATCCTGTCACAGAATTGCCTAGTGGAGGACCTCATTGTCACAGCTGCTGGGTGTGCACATACCGCTAGTTAGTTCTGGATACCAGAGGCCAGAGGTGGGGAGCCACAACTGGTTGTCCCTGGAGAATAAATTCTGCTGCCAGAGTTCACTGAAATGAACTGAATTCAATTCTCTCTTTTAAGCATCACATGCTCCAGAAATCATAGCCCCTGACTTGCCTGTAGGGAAGCAGTAGATGCCAACACTTGGCCCTTTTGGCCCTATGTCCCATCTAGACTCCTATAGAAAGATAATCCTCAAATGTAAGAAATGGGTTCAGATGCTGGACAGCTGAAAAACTAATGTGAATCATCTTCAGACTTCCATCTCCACTGGGAGTTGTTTCCAAAGATGGACATCTTATTGTTTTACTGAACCACCCAAAACCAGCTGCATAATGTTAAGGGCCCAGCGCAAAGTGAAAATATAGGGACCCTTTCTCAGAAATTAGTAAGACTATCAAGAGCTGGAAATGGTAGCACATGTCTTAATCCCAGCAACTTGGGAGGCTGAGGCAGGAGAATTGCAAGTTCGAAGCCAGCCTCTGCAAGTTAATGAGGCTCTAAGCAACTCAGGGAGACTCTGTGTCAAAATCAAATATTAAAAAAAAAAGAGGAGTCACTCCGTGGTTAAGCGCCTCTGGATTCAATCCCCAGTACCAAACAAAATCCCATTATCAAGAGCAACAGTAAGCATTAAACTAAATATGGGACCCTATGTGACTTTAGAGGTCAACACCCATGAAGCTGGCCTTAACTTTAGATCTCTCTTAATGTCCATAAAAATGGGCTAGTATGTCAATATTGTTTCATCTTGTATCCTCTTCATGACTTGAGGTGTGATTACAGTTATACGTGTGTGCCACAGTTAGAGCAATCGAGGTTAAGTGACAGTCGACCTGTGATTCCAACCCAACTCTCCTGACTTTAATTTCCCTTTTCTTTGCACACATCACACTGTATATCGGTAGCTTACAGAATGGAGAGATATGGTGTCCCCTGGAATGTGCATGATGTTCTCTGGGTCTCCTCCTTCAGAGCTGTTAATGATATGTAGACCACTCCCTCAACGGACTACTTTTCACTTGTAAGAACTGTACTGTCAGAAGGAAGGCAAGCAGTGGTCATCAGGGGGTAGATGGACCACTGACATACTCTAGTTCTTACATTAAAAACAAACAAATAACAGACTTCCTTTTACACACAACTGTGTGTAATGCTCTTCTGTGACCTTAAGCAAGTTGTTGACTCAGTTGCCCAGTATTTCAGTTTTCTCATTGATTAAAATCTTTGACCACAATGTAAGATCACAATGGGAGACCCATGCCTCTCTGTTCTACATGCCCTATACCCCCACAGGCATCACCTCATTCCTGGGATCAGAGCTCACCTCCAGGGCCTACTTGCATTCCCATTCTGCCAGTTCCCTTTCTGCTACCTGCTTTGGTCTCAGTGTCCCCCTGATGTCAAGCACCATGCCTAGAGTATCTGCTGACTCCTACCTCCCACCCAGTCCATCTGCAATCACGAATTCCTTCATAATCCAAGTCCAGTGCATCCCAGAGGAATGCAATCCCTGCCTCCTTTCTTCCTTCTTCTTCAGTGCTGTAATACTTGTCCTTTTCTTCTCAGGTTCCCCGAGAGCCCATGATAGTGCTTTACCCAGGTAGTCCCACCATTCTTATTGACTGCCTTCTCCAGTGTCTTTCACTGTCTCCTTCCCCCCATCCTTTCTCACTTCCCTCCCCTGCCCTTGATTGGACACATTATGAGCTTAAGATACATTTTAAGAGTATTTGTGATGTTTGTAAAATACAGGGTTATTTGATGTGTTTTTAATTTAAAAATCATAGCTTTTGAACAAAGTGTAGCTCTTCTTCAAAAGCTATAATGGATTTAATTGTTTTTTATTGCTACGTAGTCTTTAATTGATTTTTTCCCCTTCTAAGGTCCTCCCCCCACCCTCCCATTTTAGATCCAGGAAAGGAGAAATTTCCAAGGGTTATTAGTTCATTAGCTGTTAGAAGGAATAATTGATCTGTCAACTCAAAGGATTTATAAGGATTTGGCTCACAGAATTCATGAAAGCAGTGGCATATGTTTAAGTTCTGCTTCAAAAGAAAACATTTCAGAAGGGCCTTCCCCTCACTTTTTGCAAGATAAAAATTAGCATCCTTCTAGTGATGAAAGGCCCCTAAGTTTTAAGGTCTTCTAGGAGCTACAGCTGCAGTATTTACACCTATACCTGTAATAATTGGCTACATATTTCAAACACTGGGAGAATGAATCATAAATATTATAAGGTTTTGTTTGTTTCTAACCCCCTCCCCTCCTTATAAAAGGAATGGAACAGAACTAACATTTCTTCAAACTCAAATGAGGTTTTTCGTTTTTCTTTTTTCTTAAAGCAAATGCACCCAAATTGGTTTTGGTTCACAAAGGAAAGACTGACTGCAGAGCTAACAGACCCATCATTAGCCATCCCTGCCCTCTCAAATGGCCTGTCCATTGCATTGCTCACAATATAGGACTAAGGCCGTAAACAAGGGATCCAAGAGAACTCTGGACAAGAAGCATACAATGGAGTGGGATAAATTTCTTTAGCATAAATAGCAGTCTCCAAGGGTGACTGGTGTGAATGGATCCCTGCTGTGAGGGTCTCTGTGCCCACAGAGGAGATCTGTGGCTTTAAGAGCTCTGGTCCCACCCCCTGGGCTGTGGAAGTGCTCAGTCTCCCCTGCTGGGCTTGGTCCTGAGGCCCCCTGTGGGCCTCCTCTTTCCTTTCAAGCTGTGAGTCCTAAGGAACTCAGTGACAGCTCCTCTTTCATTCTGCTGTGCAAATCCTTGAGCTGTTCCTAGTGCTTTCAAAAGGGAAATATAAGACATTTTACTTATTCTGTCCAGCAGGACCATGGAAGTCTGGTAAGACCCAGGGTTATTCCGGCAGGAAGCCTGGGAGAGATCTTCCTCTTTGTAATGACTTGGGGTAAATTCCTGGAGATGACCAGTAGACACAGCTTCTGCTTCACACATCCTTTCCATCATGCTCAGTGGGATGCCATCTGGTTGCAGTTCTGCTTAGGACCTGTGTGCACTGCTGGCCCATGTTAGGAAACCCCCAAACAGAAACTACACTAGTAGAAAAAAGTGTGTCTAATAGTACATGTCAAAGGTTAGTTTCTTAGCGGTCGTACGCCAAAAAAGTTCAGGTTCTAATGTAGAAATTACTTTTTTAAAGATCTTTTAAAAGAATTAAGTAACACATGTACACAGTTTAAAAAGACAAAACCAATCTGCTGCCCTGACCTTCCTTATCCCATTCTGGTCCCCAGACACAATCACTTTGATTCATTTTTAAATTTTCTTTCTTCTGGTGATAACTTACGTATCATTAAATGATGTACAGTTGTATTGACACCCTCTGAAGATACCAAAATCTGCAGATGCTCAATTTTCTTCTATAAAATGACAGTATTTGTATACAACCTGTGTACATCCTCCTATATACTTTAAATTATCTCTAAGTTGCTTGTATAATTTAAATTATAGTTATACATTGTTATAGTGTATTGTTTAGGGAATAAAGATAAGAAAAAAGTCTTATGTGTTCAGTATAGATGGAGTCCTCCCCCACCCCAATGCTTTCAGCTCTTAGTTTAAACTGCAGATGCAGAACCCTTGGATATGAAGGTCTGACAGTTGTCATGCAAGTTATTTTTTATTTCTCAACTTTAGACTTTATATATTAGTTTCCTGATATGATACTTAATGCATACCTCTTCTCCTATTCTTCTGTGTGTTACTATTGTAACTTTAAGTGATAAACTTATTTCCTGTTCCACTGATCATAGACAGCATGCTTGTCTCACCTTTCTTCTCTGTCTTCTACTGGCTTTTAGTAATGCTTGCATTCCATTTTAACTACAATTAAGATTTCTATACTGTAAATTTAAAGTTGATTCTAGGACTCGAAAGCCAAAAGTCATAATCCCTGTGTTAATCACAGGCAAATAAATTTATTTTCTTATGTCATTGGCCCCATTCTTATTTGCTAAAGGTCTTTTAAAGATATTTTTTTGTTTTTGTAATTCTTCTGAAATTTCTTTTTATTTTTTTCTTGTTGGTAGAAAAAAATATGGGCCTTTTAAACTGTACCTCTTGCATCTTCCCATTTCTCTGTTACTTAAAAGCCAATCTTCTAGAAGCTCACTGACTTCCTATTCTAATTTGCTTATTTCATGTTGATGCCTACTTATGTCAAAAATTTGCACACTGACTTTTATATTTCTTAGAGTTTCCAATTATCTTTGTTTTGAAGTTTTCTGAACTGAACTCCCCTTTTTTTTAATGGAGACCAAATCTGCAAGCCCTCAGGCTTCTTATTCCAATCTTGATAGGATTTTGATGCTAAATACCGTTTTCTGCTGAATCAAGTGATATACTGCTATTACATTTTCTAACTTGTATAATTTTGATTTTCCAAGTATTGATAATTCCATTTTTACCTATAGTTTCTGTGCACTTAAATTTTTCAGATAATAACTGAAGGGGTTTATTCATTCATTCATTCAATTCTTGGATTGCTAGTTTGTTGACTTTTTTTAATTAATATTCTAGAAAGCTCCCTTCTAGAACCTTCTCCAATCTGAAATCTCCTGTACCCTAGGCTTTTAGAGCTGTTTGTCCTCCTGGTATTTCTATTCATTGTTGTTCTGTGTGCTTATTCTCTTTCTCTGATCTCATATCTTTTCTCAATTTTTATTTTAACCCTTTTATTTTGAACTATATTCTCAACTTTCTGAAAAACAGGGCAAGAGTTGGTATGCCTTATGAATAGAGTATAGAACTCTAAATTGTAAATCATTTTCCTTCAGAATTTGATGTCTAATACATAGTGTTGCTTATGAGAAGTCTGATGCTAGTCTGATTTATAACTTGTCTTTATCTTGTTGTCATATTATTTGCTTTTCACTCTAGAAGCTTTTAGAGTCTTTGTTTTATTGTTGATGTTTCTAAATGTCAGACAGTGTCTCTCTTAATTTCTAAAAGCACCCTCTTTCTTTCTTTTTTATTTTTTGGTGCTGGGGATTGAACCCAGGAGCATGGGCACTACCGAGAACCTATATTCTCAGCTACCAAAATTTTGTCTTATTCTTTTTATCCCTTTTCCATTGAATCTGTCTTTGTTTTTATGGGTGCAATATTTTTTCCACATTTCTTCAAGGATACTAACTAGATATTTTTGTCATGTTGTATTTTATTCTCAAGTCCTTCTCTTTGTCATTAGAATTATTTCTGTATCCTCTAGAGTCTGTTTTTGCATTTGTGCTTTCAACGTCATGCTAGATAGACTTTGCTGAAGTGCTGTATGAACCTTGGAGTGAGTTCCTATGTAGAACTCTGAAAATAGAAAGGCTGATAGGAAGCTGTGTACAAATGGACAGATCTGATAACGGATGGGCCTCACATCCCCAGTGCTGGGAGAACCCACCTCACCCCTAATCCCCCACTTAGAACTCTGCTCTAGGACAGCAGCACCTGCCTACCATCACAGCTATGGTGACAGTGTGCTCAATTTGGAGAAGACAATCCAGCTGTTTGTGAAGGGAGAAAATACTTGGGGCCTAGGGGTTTTATCCCTGGGTAAGATGGAGGGTCTGTATGACAGTCTTCAGTGATTTCTAGGTTTAACCTCATTTTTCACTCTTGCTTGCTTCTTGCATCTGGAGCCTCTTAGGAACTGTGCTTGGCAGGTTGGTGTGCCCCCTTTGGTTCTGGCCCCTCCTCATGTGTTTTCTAAGCCACAGCTTCCTCAACAGTTTTAGGAAGCTGCCTTAACTCATTTGCCTCCTGTCTTCCAGAAATTGGTGGAGCTTTTTCACTGATGATTCCTCTCAGTTCTTTTTTTCTTTCTTTTAATATTTTCTTAGTTGTCAATGAGTTTTACTTATTTTTATGTGGTGCTGAGAATCAAACTTAGCACCTCACACATGCTAGGCAAGTGCTCTACCACTGAGCCCCAGCCCCTTCCTCAGTTCTTTTCATTGTTAGAGTGATAGCCCTTTTGCTCCTCTTATTCCTTATCTGCTCTTAAATTATATCTTTTCCACAGTAAATCTGATCTAATGTCTGTTATTCCTATTGATCTACTCAAATATCTCTACAGTTATCTTAGTCCACCTCCTTAGTGCCTGAGATTGGGGTGGGGGGACGACAGCTGTTTTTTCCTGTTGTATTTTCATCACTCTGTACTTCACTTCTGACCACACATCATTCCTTTGTGGATTCCAATTGAGTGTGCTCCATTTAATTCAATTCTGATACTATCTACCTGGAGTTAAGAGAACGCTCAGGATAAGGGTTCAATCACACGAGACCACCTACACTTCAGAAGTTGTAATGGCCTAAATGTTTATGTTCCTCCAGAATTTATGTTGAAACCCAATTCCCATTATGGTGGTTTTGAGAGAAGGGGTATAGGAGGTGATTATAATGGTCATGAAGGTTCCTGACTCCTTTTATGAAGCCCAGAAATCAGCCCTTACCAGATATCATATTTGCTGGTGCCATGATCTTGGACTTCCCAAGCTCCAAAACTATGAGAGATTACCCAGTCCAAGGTATATTGTTACAGCAGCCTGAACAGATAAAGATGCTAATCACAAGTCTTGGTTTCTGGAACTTAAATAAATTGGGTTGAGTGGGAGGTGTTCCCATCATCCCCCACTCAGGTTTGATTATTTGTACTCGAGGAACATTTTACTTATATTTTCCCAATCATTATAAAACAACACATCCAGATGGAAGGAAAACACAGGGCAAGGTATCATGAGACTCTATCATGCCCTCTATACCACCTTCCCAGCACCTCCATGAGTTCAGCAGTCACAACCCAGAAGCTCTCTAAAACTCAATCTTTGGGTTTGGGGGGAGGCTTTATTATGTGGGCATGGTTGATTAGATCTTAAATTATATCTTAGATCACTGACCACTGATGATCAACTCAACCTTCACCCCCTCTCCCCTCCAAGTCGATGGGGTGGGGCTGAAAGTTCTAACATTCTAATCAAGGTGGTTGATGCCCCTGGCAACCAGCCTCCAACCTGAGGCTCTCCAAGGATACCTAGGCATGACTGACAAGCTTACAGAAAGACATCACTTTGGAGATGCCAAGGATTTTAGAATTCACTGCTAGGAACCTGGATGAAAGGTCAAATATATATTTATTATGAATCACAATATCACACTTAGTGTCAAAAAGTTCAGGGCCCATCCTCATGTCCCAAATAACATCTGGACTTTGGCAACAAGCATTCTTTGAATATGTCCTTCAGTAGACATTATAGTTTATATACAGATGCAGAAGATATATTCATAATCTCACAATCTGATGGAGCACCCATACTAGAAGTAAAGCAAGGTTTAAATTATTGGGCATTTTTAGAGGTTTAGTATTTGGGTTAAGTAAATGACAAACAAATTGGCTGACTACCTGGCAGTCTTTCCCCATCAAACCTAGGAAATCTCCAAATGATACAATGGATAATATATAATAATTCATTCTCATTCATCAAAGTTTTTTAGGGTCACAGCACTGTACTAGCTGCTGGGAAGAACACATAAGTCATTCAGATACCTGCCTCAAGAAGCAGAGTTAAGTGGGGGAGATAACTCACGGGCATAAGTAACTCCTAAGTACACGTCAAAATCACATCAGTGGCATAAGAGGAATGTAGGTAAAATGTTACAGGAATCTAAAGTAAAGGGAGGGAGTACTTCTTACAAGTGGGTGTGAAGTAAGGCAATTTAAAACAGGTTCATTGAAAAATAGCCTATTGAAAGAGAGGATAAATGGAGACAGAAGAGGGGAGGTGCTCAGGTGGTTCCTCTGGTTTCCTCCAGTAGCACCATGCTCGGGTGAGGCACTTTTTTCTTCCATGACTGTAGCATCTCAACTGAAAAATACCCCCTCTGTCATCCCTCACCCAGAACCCCTTTGTTGCCTGCTGTCCTGTTCAGGGAAGTCCACGCCATGGAATGCCGACGGCCCACTGCCATCCTCCTGGACCTCTGGGCAGGTGGTGCTGTAGGCTCCCCACCACTCACTCCACCTTCCTGGCTCTCCCTCCTGGGTTTCAGACTTCAGAAAGTTAAAAGAAAGGTTTGTGTTTCAGACTCCATGTCACAAGGATCAAACAGGCACCCTGGCTTCAGTCCTGTAAGATGTGGAACTAGAAGTTACCAGTGTGAAGTGCCAGCTGTGCACAGGGGGGTCAGATCTTGAGGGGGGCTGTGTTTGCCCCTTTGGGGTGCTTGGCAAAGACTAGTGTCCCCTGTAACCTGTAGCAGGCAGCTTCAGCAATGGTGTTTTTATTGAAACTGTCCTGTTGTGAGCTCTTTCTTGATTGTGTGTCTTCTAAGCCTGGATTTCTAATTGTCCTAAAGATTTTACAAGCTCCCAATACCCTTTTAATTTTATCTTTAGATAAAATATTTAGAGTAAATTGATATCATCATCTTCAACTAATCCTCACTGATGGATTTGACTTTTTAGTCACTCAGCCATGATCCTTGAGGAGTTTGACACTCAGTTAACAGTGACACTTTTGCCTATTTCCCTGCCACCAAGCTGGGGACACAAGATTCACCTCAACCTCTCCAACACTCTAGCAGGTTGTCATTTCTCCATCTCCATGGGCGCAGCCTGGAGTTGGAGGTGGGACAGTTCCAACACTCTAAGTGTCCCTCTGTCTGGCCTGACCTGCAGTCACCCCCTTCCGCACTCCCCTTACATCTGCTCTCTAGCTTCACAGTGGCCTTCACCTCATAAGCTTTCTCTGTCCTCCTACCATGTCTGTCCAGCTTGCTGCTTACATATAAGCCCAACCAAGAAGGTGTTCACTTCAACTCTCCTCCCTCTAGCACTTAGTTTCCTCCCCAAGACTTGTCTGTGCACTGACTGTTTCTTATGATACCTGTTACAATGTCTGTGCTGGGGTAACCTTTTCCTATATTTAACAATAAGAATATAACATTAGCTAACCCTTATAAGGTACTTGCCATGTACCAAACACTATTCCCAGCACTTTAATTGATTAAGTCATCAGGACCGGGGTTGTAGCTCAGTGGTACAGTGCTCGCCTCGCATGTGTGAGACATTGGGTTCAATCCTCAGCACCACATAAAAATATATAAAATAAAGTGTTTAAAAAATTGAAGAAAAAAAGAATTAAAAAATATGAAGTCATCAAATCCTCAAACAGTTGAGACATGTAATGTCCATCTTTTTTAAAGATGAAGAAATTAAAGCACAGAAAGATTAAGTGATTTGCTCAAAGCCACACAGCTTATAAGTGGTTGAGCTGGGATTTAAACTGTGTTCTTAATAACTAACTCTATTTGCATTCCCTCATTTTATTTTAATCCAAACAGGAATGCCAAGATATCTGTATATCATTACATAGCTGTTAGTAACATTATCCCTATTTAATTATAAATGTGGTTAATATCTCACTGCTAACAATACATACTGCAGTTTCTTAAAGTTTCTATTAACATACATAAAATATATTTTTTAATGAAACTTGTTTTTTTCTCCCTCCCGTATTCCATTGTGAAATAGTGAGGTATTATTACAGATGAATGTTCCAGGCAGCTATGTAAAAGATAGGTTTGATGAGTTTTCTAAATTACCCCATTGATTCCTCCCCTTTCAAAATATCAATTCTCTTCCATCCAGCAAGGCATAGTCTCATAATGAATATGGTCTACTATTTTGGAATATTGACTAGTGTTTTTCCCTTCTGTAAATGTAGCATGGCATTTAGACTTTGAGTTCCAAACTCAGATGGTATAGATTTGAGTCCCAGGATTGAGACCCTGGGCTAACCTTAACCTCTCTAAGCTTCAGCTATTTCATCTACAAAATGGGGACAGCCTCATTGTCAACTTCATATGAACAGATCACCATGACCACCAGGTGATCTAACACAGATCTGTCACACTCTTCTCTCAAAGCAGAATGCCCCTTGCTAACACACAAAACAGCTCAGAATTCTGGTAAGTTATAGCGCTTATTGAAGATTTCATGTAGAGACAGAAGAACAGGTTACATTGTACCCCAAAGCACATCTTCCTGGAAAAAATTGAGTCACTACTTTTTCACCTACTACTATTGCCTCAAAAGGCGCCTTCAGAATTTGTGGTGCTTGCCCTCCTGGCCACACGGGCTCAGACTAAACTCCTCCAGTTCCTCTACTGTGTCGAATGGATGGGAGGAAACCTAAATTCCTGAGTCACTAAAGGACTGTTTCTTATGATACCTGTTACAATGTCTGTGCTGGGGTAAGCTGTTCTGTTTTCTTTTCTTTTGGGGTATACTGGGGATTGAGTGCAGGGACATTCTACCACTGAGTTACATCCCCAGCTCTTTTTATTTACTATTTTGAGGCAGGGTCTCTAAGTTGTGGAGGCTTGAACTTGTGATCCTCCTGCCTCAGCCTCCAGAGTTGCTGGGATGCTAGGCATGCTCTACCACACCTAGCCTGAGGCACTAAATATTCTGTGTATAAGCCAAGCAGCAAAGTATTTCACTAAGTAGGCTCAGCTTTAGAGACTTGGTGATTCCCTGAGTGTCTAGAGTGTCTGAAGGAAAGTACTGTTGTATTTTGCAATGCCTGGGGTTGCTTTTGGGCTCCTCACAGTGGCAATGTCATGCTTGTTAATACCTGCTGTTCATAGCCAGCAGCCGGAAGTACACAGTCAACACTGACACTAACAGCCTTCACCATGGTTCTCTTGTTGAGATTTTGGTTATCAGAGAGTTCTGGTGTGTTGTTTGTTTTTCTCTTGCCAGAAAATGAGGGCTCATTTTCTGTTTCCAGCTCTTGGCAACTTTTATTTAAGTCACTTTTCCTGGATATTTTCTTTGATCATTTCAGGCTGCACATCAATTTGACTATTAACCCATATTTGCCCTAAGGAAGCACTTTCTACAGGGAAGATACATTTTGTCTCAGTAGATTTGAAGGTGGTACTAATCAAGTATGAAGTTTTTCTGTTGATATGGAATTTATGAAGTAAATTATGAAGTTATTGGCTTTAAGGTTCACACTTTGCTATTTTAGAACTTTAAAAAAAATCTTAAAAGTCTGATGACCTCCCCTTTCCTTTAATTTGCCTCACATGTGATGACTCTCCCTCATCAAAACTAAAGAACTTACTGTTTGAAAAGTTAAATGAAAATTCAGTGGAATAGGAGTATTTATTGCTTCTAAAGAAGGTTCTTCATTGTAGATTATCCAGGATCCAGTAATGAATGTGTATACTATCAGGGGCCAGGGATTTAAGGGGATGAATTTCCCAGGGTTTAATCATTTCATAAGGCCTCTGAGTGTGACTTTTTCCCCAATAATCTACTTATCTCAGTAATTTACCCCTCCTACTGCATTGCAAGGAAAATGAGTCTCCCAGGTTGTTTGCATGATAAGTAGCTGGGAATTGTGTGAGCCTTGGAGAAGCGGCCCTGAGTTAATTGTAGCAGCCTGAGCTAATGGTTTCCCATGTGAGTTGGCAGGTTAAGTGAAGAAGGGGGCTTGAAAACACCCTTTATCACAAGTGCCCGTGTGATTGAAAAGCTGAAATCTTATAAATGTTTGCTTCGTGGAAGATATTTTCCCTTGCAATATAAATGAGTGAGAAAAATGTCCTTCTTGAGATAGGCCTCGCAGTTTTGCGAAGAGCTGGAATTGTTGGCTATTTGGAAGAGTTTGGGGAGGTTTTTGGTTTTGTTTTTGTTTCCAATGGATAATGCTAATTTGTTGTTCTCCCCACCTTTTTTTTTTTTTTTTTAAGTCAGAATTTAAAGAATGTCCTGCCTGTTGCATACAGACAACTAGACAACATACAGACAAATCACTTCCAGGAAAAATTTAAGTCAGCTTCCTGGAAAATAAAAAACCAAAATTTTCTTTTTGAATAGAGTCTTGTTCCTGGTTACCCAGGCTGACCTTGAGCTCCTGGGCTCAAGGGATCCTCCTGCCTCAGCCTCCCAAGTACCTGAGACTACTGGTGTGTACCACTGCTTCCTGAAATTTTCTGATTTTTTTTTTAATTCTTTCTACATTTATCCTTAGAGTTTTTAATACAATAAGACATCAATCAGCGAGTACAAATGATTTTTCTTTTGCAACACTGGGGCTTTGTACATGCTAGCTCTCTATCCATGAGCTACACCCCCAGCCATAGATTTTCATTTTAAGGGAAAAAGGCAGTTTTCTCTGGAAGAAGGGTACTGGACTGTTCTACACTGTGTTATTAGGGGACAGAGAGGGTTGCACATGATCTTACAATAGACATGAAGTGTAGAAATGGTATTGAGAGCAAAGCAACTGTGGAAGCAGTGTAGGGTCAGAAGTGAGGTGCAGTCCCACATTCCATAACTACCAGGCAAAACAGAGAACATTCAAAGGGAGCAGAGCAATTACCTGTGGGACAGAGGCCATGGAAAAGGAAGACCAGAAGCTCCTGCTCCCTGGTGTCTCTGCTTGGCCAGTGCTAACCCAGCCTCAGATCTCGGCTCACCCATCACTTCCTCCAGGAAGCCTTCCCTTCCCAGCCTAGGAAATCAGTGTGCTCTGACATCCTTCTTTCTTAGCATTTTTACTAGTGTAATTTTAAATTCCTAATGATCAAATTATTGTCTCTCCCCACAAGTGAGCCTCCCAGTATGTAAGGACCTTGTGTGCTTTGACACACCACTGCCAACCCAGTAACTGACGGGTTCTCAAAAATGTTTGCTGAATAAATAAATGGATGGATAGGTAAGAGTAGAATTGTTAAAAAGCTATCTGGCGAAGGATGTTGAAGTGAATTATTAGGTGAACTGATGGCTACATGGAAAGAATGTGAGAGGCTTATCACAAGGAATGGAGAGAAAGGAAGAAAAGAATCATGATCCTGAAGAATGTGAAGAAACGTCAGGAGCAGACGTGTGAATGAAGTTGTCTGTGAATGAAAATACATCTTGGGATATAAGAATTATAAAACACTAAAATTTGTGGGGTTTTCCCCCCAAGAAACAGATGAGTGAATATATCAGCCAGGTTTCTAGCAGAGAATAGAAGGTATCCTGAATTGAATATTTACAGAGGTAGATAGGAAAAAGTAACCAACAAGAGAGACTGGGGAATGTAGGGGCAGAAAGGTTTGATCCCTCTCCTCACACACTATAGGAGTATGGCTGACGCTCTACTAACAGAAGACAGGTTCATAAAAGACAAGCATAACAAATTTATTTAATCAAACTTTTATATGACACAGGAATTTTTAGAAATGAAAGCTCAAAACCCAGGGAAAACTGTTTTTATGCTTAGGTTCTATGAAGAATGTATGGTTGTATAGAAATAAGATTGAGAACACCAAGGTAGGATCCAACGGTGATATACTGAGGGGAGTCCAGCTAGGCCTATCTGTGGGATTCTTCTTGGTGTCCCTGTGTAGCATTCCTCCCCTGGTATGACAGAGCCCTTTGGAGTGAGGATCTTCAAGGGAAATAGAGTGACCTTTCTAGGTTTTATGGCTGGTTTCGGGGTGGGAGAGGTGCTAGTTTCTATGGCCTGACTTGGGGAAGAAGAAGTCTGGCTTCTGTGACTTGCTGCAGGAGAGGAAGAAAGGCAAGAGACAGTGTGGGGGGCCAGGAAGGCCTCGCTTCTGAGACCTTCCAGGCTCTTGCAGTTCAAAGTACTCAACATAGCAAAGTGTCATATTTTGAAATATCATGTTTTGAGTCCTAACAGGCATCTAGGGACCAGCAATACTGGGGAACTCTTATCTCTCCCTCCTTCCCAGTTCTTGGGAAAGAAAAAACTGTATCACCAGAGCTCATTAAGAAGTAGAACCAGGGCTGGGGATGTAGCTCCGTGGCAGAGGATTTGCCTAACGTGCACAAAGTTCTGGGATTGATCCCCAGCACTGCCAAAAGAAAGAAAGAAAGTAGAACCATACCATAGATGAGGACGGCAGAATGGAAATGTGGTTAGAAGGGGCATGTGTCCTTTACTGAATCCACCCTGCTGAAGCAAGAAGAGAACTGGAGAAAAAGTGCCCCAGCTTCGCTCCCCTGATTGCTGGCTACCAGCCAGTGTCTCCATTGGCAGAACCCAATAGGAAGGCACCAGGAAGGCAGGAGAGCCACTTAGCCAGATGTTTCCTACATCACTAGGTGATATAATCTTATAGGCCCTCTGACATATGTGGTCTGTCACCAAAATGTCACTGTGTGGCACATAACTATATGGAAGATAGCATACTGTGAACACTCGTCTACAACTAGCACGTACATTATTCTGTGTGTATGTAGGTGTACCTGGAGGAGACGTTCCCAGAAGTGAAAATTTTGTTTGATTTTTCCAGATTGCTCTCCAAAGGAATTGTATAGTCTAATACTCCCAACGTTGATGTCTGAGACTATTTCCCCAAAGCCTTGCCAAAAGAGTATGGTGCTTAGCTTTTGGAATTTTGCCAGTCTGATAGATAAAAAATATTATTTTATTGTTTTAGGTGAAACCACATGAAATTTCAATTTATATAGTCAGAAATGGTAGAAACTAGGTAATTTCATATGGTTCAATTTAATAGCTTTGCATTTTTCTTATAAGTGAAATAGAATACCTTTTGATATATTGTGAAGACCATTTGTGGGATTTTCTCCTAAACCATATGTTGTATTCTTAGTGCGATTTTGTAGAGATTGCTAGTCTTTTTTTTTTTTTAAAGTCAATTGTAAGGAGCCCTTTTAATTAGACTAATGCTTTGTGATAATGAGTTTCAAATACTTTTATCCCAATTCATTGTCATTAGCCTTTGCTGATGATTTTTTTTGCCATTAAACTTTCTCCCTTTCTCTCCCTCACTCTCCCTACCCCCCACCCTCCACCCCCACCAGTGCTAGAAATTGAACCTGGGGCTTCCTGCATGCTAGGCAAGCACTCTACCACGGAGCTACACCCCAGCCCAAAAGTTTCTAATTTTTGTGTAGTTGTAATTATCAATCTGCTCTTTTATGACATCCATGTTTTTAGTCATGGTAAGAATGATTATCTCCAAGAACATGAAGAAATTCTTTCATGGATGCGCCCCCCAAACACTTTAATGGTTTGTTGTTGTTGTTGCATTTAAATCTTGGAGACATCTGAAGTTTATCCTTGTGTGATAAACTCTTTTCAAATGACTACTGACTTGTTCCATCATCACTTGAGTCCAGCCATATTCCTACTGATTTTGAATGCAATCTTGATCACATACTAATTTTGAAGATTAGGTCCTAGTAATTTATTTTTATTTTTGGACTAGAAATATATCTAAAATTTGCAATGTTCTTTGTAATATTTTTTCACATGTGGTGAAATTAATACAGATCTCCTGAGGAAAATATAAATGAACAGAATTTAGGAAATGAAATAACCCTAATGCTTCCGTTTACCAAAGTTTACATTTTTGTGTATATATGACACACACGCACGCGTGCACACGCGCACGCGTGCACACGCGCACACACACACACACACACCAGTAAAAGCTAAACTAAGATACCCAACCATGTTGCAACAGAACAGGGCCTTACTGAACACAGAACTGTGTTTCATTTTCATGCAACATCTGTGATGTGATCAGTCTAGGTTAGTTGGGAGAGGTCTCTTCTTCATGAGATTATTCTCTTTTTCTTTCTTTCTTTCTTTTTTAAAAGTATTTTAGGCTTAATTACATGCAGTAAAATTCATCATTTTTAGGTGACCAACTCTGAGTTCTGACACACCTATGTAATTGTACAACCATCACTACAATCCAAACACTGAAGGTTTCTGCCACCCCTGGTTGTTATTCATACTTCTTTGTGATCATTGTCTCCTTGCCCTCCACTAATCCATCCTTTGCTCCCTGCCCCTGAAAACCACTGACCTGATTTCTAGCCCTGTGGTCTTGCTTCTCTGTGAGGTCATTGCCCCCCACCCTTCTTTCTATCCTGCCTCTCCACTGTGCTTTATGGATCCTCATCCTCTTGGTCAAAGCTCTATCATAGATACATCATGGTTGCACTTCAGGAAGGGGAAGAGGATATTTAGCTTGCAATCCTTGATGTCTTTAGGCCTGGAAGTAGCCACATCATGTCCATTAGTGAGACTTGCTACATGCCCTGCTGGCTGGGAAGTGTACTCTACTACTGTTGAAGAAAGGGAATGGGGTCCTGATGAACTGACCCAGGGGGCGTCCCTACAGCCTAACCACCTACATATTCATGCCATCTTTCCTGTACACAGAGAACACGCCATTTCCCCCAAAGGAGACAATCCCAAGCCCCATTCAATTACTGCATCCACTCAGAGGACAGGATTTCTGGGTGGTGGAACATCTTCTCCAAGAGGTTCCAGGATGGCTCCCTGTGGTCCTCTGACTTCCAAACCAAAACACAAGCTATTTGTATCTCCACCTCCCATTCCCTCCCCAGAATTATGTTTTCCTTAAAAATTTATAGGACTTCTGTTTGTGCCAAGAGCCAGAGCCAAGTTCCAATTCTGTAGATGGTTCTGTGTGGGGAGCCACTCTGACTGGCCCGTGCCTTCCCTCCTGAAGCCAGAGGCTCAGACCCATCATGCATTTTGTAGTGACTGGGGTGTTGTCCCGGTTCAGGAAGTTGAGGGCGTGTCTTCAGATGTTGGTGGCACCCCTTGGGTTGAATTACTCTTACCTGTCCCTTGTAACCCTGCCACTGTGGACTTTTTTGGATGGAACTTTATAAGAACAAGGGTCCCCCCAATAAAAGCCCAATTCGGAATGTGCTCACTCACTCTCGCCAGCCTCTTGCTCGCTCTCTTGCTCTCCCATTTGAGGAGCCTAAGGCCAAGAGCGGAGCAGCCCGTCCTGAAGCTTGTTTAAAGGTAAAGGGTGTGTCTGTGTTTTATTTGGTGTCCCTGGAAATTCACACGAGTGACCTTATTTCTGACTTCCACCTAGACTCATAATGCCTTCTTAAAAGCAACTGGAACTACCTGAAACAGTGAAATTAGGAGGGACTACAGCAAACTTGGTCTCTACCATGGGGCTGAACTTTTCTCTGGCTTCAGGAAGGCCTTTAGGAGGGATCTCTGAGGCACAGCAATAGTTGATTTTCCCAACCCTGGGAAGCCCCAATTTGCTAGACTCTTTCTGTTCCTTCCCATATTGCAATACTTGTTATGCACTCATCTCTCATGATGTCTTGTCGAAAGTTAACCAATTACATAAAAGCTTTTATTAACCAACCTAGATACCCTTCAACAGATGAATGGATAAAGAAAATGTGGTATGCATACACAATGGAATATTACTCAGCCTTAAAGAAGAAAGAAATTATCCATCCAATGGATGGAGGTGAAAAATATCATGCTAAGTAAAATAAGTCAATCCCAAAAAACTAAAAGTTGAATGTTTTCTTTGATATTCAGATGCTAATTCACAGTAAGGCGGGGGTGGTCTAGGGAAGAATAGAGGTACTTTAGAGGCAGAGGGGAATGAAGGGGAGGAAGGATAGTATTATGAATCAGATATTATATGATTACACATGACGGTGTGATTCTACATTGTATGCAATCAGAATAAGAAGTTGTACTCTATATGTATGGTATGTCAAAATGTATCTACTGTCATGTGTACCTAATTAGAATGACAACAACAAAAATTTTACCTGAAAAAAAAGACTACTATCTGTGCATTATCTCTAAGTATAATTGTTATAGTTTTTGTTTGCTTTTTTGTTTTGCTTTGTTTGCAGTGCTGAGGATGGAAACCAGGGCCTCACCCACACTGTGCGAGAGCTCTACCACTGAACTACACTCCCAACCAGTGTTATAGTTACTTTAATAGAAAGCTGTTAACCAATCTCCTACGTAATTTTCAGGAGCAAGTCTGGTGGCTATAAGTAAATTTCTAGAAATTGACACAGGTAAAGAGATGCCATTAAAACACAAAAAGTAGCCTTGTCAGCTTACTTGCTATTCAGAAGGGTAGATATAAGGTGTTAATGGAGAGCATAACTGTGCTACAGAGTCTATTGAGGATAGAAAGTATCCAGTTCTCACCAAGTCTTTCTGTTTGGGGATTGCTATTAGTGTGCATAAGCTGTTGTTTGTTTGTTTTTTTTGTTTTTGTTTTTAAATCGGGGAGAAAGCAGATGTTATCATATACAATCAAAAAAAGGATAATGTATAGCTTTTAGAGGGGGGTGACTCCTCCAGCCAGTTATGAATTCAAATCATGCAAGGAATATAAAAATATAAGACGGAAAAAATGAGAGTAGATAATTCAGGATTCCAGTTAGGAATTTAGATAAAACCGACTTAAGGAATGCAGAACTGAGAGGGAGAAGAGAGTGAGCAATCAGTGCATTTGAAAACATACAAACCTAAAAAAGTGTGTTTATTAATAAATATAAAAGCTGTCTATTTAAATAGTTGCTTAAATAAATTAGTATAATGGCAAAAAAAAACACAAAAGCACCATATTAAAAATGAGAAAGGGGATACAAACAACAAATGCTGAATTCAAAATAAGAGAATGGCTCAGGGGTAAAACACTTGCCCGGTATTTGTGACTTCTTACGTTCCATCCTCAGAACTGCAAAAAAAAAAAAAAAAAAAAAAAATCCTATTTATAGACTGACACCAATTAATAGTTTACTAAAGAATATCTTCTAAAACACTATAAGTTTCCATATATCGTTTTTTTCCCCCAGAAATATTTTAAAGAGTAACTAGAAAACCTAAATGGAATAGTAACTGAAAAAGAAATGGGAGAATTATATAAAGAATTCTCTCTCAGAAATGCAGTTTATAGGCATTTTTTTTTCAAACTTTCCAGGAATCATAATTTCTATACTACATGAACTGTTTCGGAGTACAGAAATAAAAAAGAAAGCTTTCTATTTCACTTTATGAAGTTGGAATAACTCTGATATCAAAACCCATAGATAGCATAGACACATAAATCTGTAGTCCAGTTTCATTTATGAATATCATTATCCCCAAAAAGAAAAGGCTTAAATCGAACATGAGCAAATTAATTTTCTATTGAAAGAATAAAGCACTATGCCCAAGCCAAATTAAGCTCAAGAATGCACAGAGAGGCTAGTATTCAGAAATATATTAACATAATTCATCTCATTAATAAATGGAGAAAAGTTCTATGATCACCTTAGTAGATACTCAAAAGACATTTAATAGAACTCAGTGTCTATTCTTACATCTCTTTTTTCCCCCTAAAAGGAACTCTTTAGAAACTAGGAATTAAAGAGTATTCATTATCATACTAAATAATAATTATCACAAACCAAATGGTACCAGCTTCTGCAACCGTGAGGCACTAAGCAACTCGATGAGACCCTGTCTCTGAGTGGAATACAAAATAGGGCTGGGAAGGTGGCTCAGTGGTCAAGTGTCCCTGAGTTCAATCAAAAATATAATGAAATAAAATAAAAAAATATAAAACGGCCTGGAAATATGGCTTAGTGATTAAGCATCCCTGGGTTCAATCTCTAGTACCCTCCCCCCAAAAAAACAACAAAAAAGAAGGGGATGTTTTCTGGTTAGGGTGACAGTTGCTACGAGAAATGATAGCTACAGACAAAGATTTGAATAAGTGCAAGGATATGCCATGTTCCCGGATAAATTGGCTCAAACAGAGAGAGATGGGTATTTCCCATCAGTGCATTTGAAAACATACAAACCTAAAAAAGTGGGTTTATTAATAAATATAAAAGCTGTCTATTTAAATAATTGCTTAAATAAATTAAGTATAATGGAAAAAAAACACAAAAGCACCATATTAAAAATGAGAAAGGGGATACAAACAACAAATGCTGAATTCAAAATAAATTTAAAATATATGAATTCAACACAATCTGATTTAGAATTCCAAAGGGAATTTGGGAACTACTTGACATCATGATCCTAAAGTTCATCTGGAGGAACCACCTATAGTGGGAATGACAGAAAATTCTGCCCGGTGAAATGTACATATTTTCATCTCAGTATGATTTTATTAATTATTGTAGTTTGAAATATGGATCCTTTGTTACCTCCAGTATAAATCACTAATTTTTAAAGCTTTTCTCTCTGAATATTTTTTATATAACCCAAGGAACTTCCTGAATTAGTTGTTCAGACACCTAATATCTGAACTCTTCCATCAGTCAAATTATTTGAATGCTTGCTAAATAACTAGATTGTATGAGATTTCAATAGACATAGAAGACATACTTCCTTCCCACTCATTACTTACTATATTTGACTTTTCCAACCAAATATGGGTATTAGACATTTTAAATTTGTCATTCTTCCATATTCTTTGGGAAATAAGTTTTCTAAGATGAAAAGAGCAGAAAGTACATGCAAAAGATCTGATTTGAAGTTACAAGTATATAGAAGAATTGAGGGGGGGGAAGGTTGATTGGAGGAGGACAGAGGGTTGGTGACGAGAGCCGTGGTGGATGACTTGGGTTTTTAAATGTAAGGATATCTGTGGAATAGTAGTAAGAACCTGAAGTTGTACATTTTCAGAGATGTCAGATGACTTAAGCACAAGAGCATGTACATACTCCAAAGGAGTAATAAAGACAGAAAAAACATTAGATTAAAAAAAAAGTTTTCATGGGGTTAAACTTGCTCAGAAGAACTGGCATTTGTGATTTTGTTTTGTGTTTGCAAATGGCACTTTCTTGGGAAAGTAAATGCCTATCTGAAAAAGAAGAATGTGTAATGCCTGATAATGCCTTTGTGATTATGTGTCATGTTTTATTTCTTTGGATCTTGAAACAATTGGGGAATTTTCAACTCCAGAAATTTGTTAAATTATCTCACCTATTTTTTTTTTTTTTTATCTTGTGTGATTTATGTTCAGGCCATGCCCAGGTTCACAGATCTTAGTTAGATAACCATTGAAAGTTCTCTTCATCTCCCAGTGTCAGAAAAGCTGGTTGATTGAGGCAAACCCAGACAGAAAGTAGATGAGTTTACATTACATTCAGAATAACAACTCGAAGGGATGATGTTGAGATGGAGGTAACTCTGCTTCATGGACTGGAGGCAAGAACTAGCAGGATCGGCCTTAGATGAATGCAGATGGGAGCAGGCACCCCGGCCTTACCCTCCCAAATCATGGGAGTTGTCTAGTTGAAATTCAGTTCCTTAGTTTGCATTGGAAATGACATGCAGATATGATAAGATTCAGCAGTCTCTGTAGCATATGGTCAGAATTAATCACGTGACACATTTGCACCAGCTCAAATTGGAATATATGTGGAAAACTGTGGTGAGATAAGAATCTAAGAGAAAAGGTCACGGTGCGTGTTCTAAATGCTTGTTGGAGAGGGCTGGTTCTGGTCACCATAGCCATCTGAAGACCATGAGCATATGTGAACCTAAGATGGCCCTCAGTCCATGACCCCTGCAGGCCAAAGGGAAGTGACCCTCTTCATGGAATGAAGAGCGAATGAAAGTGAAAGGGGGCTCTCAAAACACCAATAAGAGAAAAACCAGGTGGTAAGATTAGCGCATCTGGCTAATCGGTCACAGACTGTAAATTCCCCTCAAGCATCTTTCTTTTAAGCCACATCTGCCCTTGCTACTTAGAAGAACCTGCATCTTCTGAGGAGTTGCAGAGGAATGTTTGCAGGGCTGGATGCCACTCAGGGTTTTTTGTTTTTAAAGTGGAACAACAGAAATATATTTGCTTACAGAGAGTTACTTGGAAGAGGGAAACACAAGACAAGTGGGCAGTGGCGGGAGAGAGGCTGGAAGGGACTTGGGAAACCCTGCTCTCCTTTCCCGTCAGCTTTGCCATTGCTAGGAACTCTCCTGTGCAAGGGCCTTGCCCCTGGGCAAGAGTGCAGAAATTGGAAAGTTCCACCTCCTTTAACTCTGTCCTACACTTAATCTACTCTTCTTTCAGTCCTTGGGGTCCTTAGCTTCCTAGCATCTCCTACTGGAGAGCAAAGGGCTCCGTTGAGTCCATTCATGCTCACATACTAGAGACAGAAAATGTTTTCCCAGCCGGTGACATTTCATTCATTTATATGGGAACCAAGGAAGAGAATGATCTTGACAAAACCAGAAATCATCCTGATGGAATTTCAGGCTCCCTGAATCTATACTGGGAAGACACTTGGTAGCCAAAAGGACTTCTTTTTTACTCATCAGATTATTCCCACTTAGGTGACCATAAGCTCTCGTTGGATAATAAAATTTCTTTGTTTATAGAAAGGGGTATAGTAGGGTCACAAATCATCCCTTCAAAAAGTGCATCTGATTGCATCCTGACTGACATTTATTGAGTACCTGCTGTTACCTGGCTCTGTAGTTATGACCCCCACTCAGTTTGTATGAGAAGTCACAAATGCTGAAATCAAAAGCTTCCCCCACCTCTTCTTATATATCAACCAATAAAATTTTTCCATATTTATTTTGTTGCCTCCTTTACCCCTGCTTATAACACTAAGCTTACTTGACATTTTAAACTCTCTGTTAAACTGGAGAGGTAGAAAAGGTAGCAGTAATGAGATTCTTATGCTCAGTTCTAAAGGTGAATTTGTATATTCACTTAACTGCGCTAGAAGCATTATTCACTTTTTTCCCATAAAGTCTGGGCATGTACTACCAGGCTATATACAAGATGATATACGGTTTAGGATTGCAATTAAATGAGGTAAATGTAAATGAATGAATGAGAGGTAACTTATGCAGTATGCTTTAGGCACCATACCAAAAGCTTTACAGCATCGTGCCATTGAACACTCACACCCACTCAGTGTGACAGACTTATCATCATCCCCATCTATGAATTAGCAAATTCAGTGAGCTCTGCTCTTAACAACTTGTGTACTTTTCTGCATATATGTTATAAGAAGAGGGTAATGGAGCCCAGAGAAGCTCAGTAGCTCATCTAAAATCACCCAGCTGATACTAGCAGAATTAGAATTCAGCCACCTAGTTGTCTGACCTTAGAACTCAAGTAGCCCCTATACTCTACAGCCATCCTTTACATTTGTTTATAACTTAAAATATGCCACATGGGCAGCAGTTCATACAAATATCTGGCATTCATATTCTTCTGCATAGCTCATCCTTCATTTAATAATTTCTTCAACATCTAGAATCCTTATTTTTTTCAGTCTCCTCTTTCAACTGTTTCTTTGATTTTCTTCCAACCATTTACTTATTGCTTGCTGAAGATATAAGTGAACAAATCATGTCATAATGCACAATTTTAAGACAATGCCCTAAATTTGTTAATTTCTTCACTTAGTCCATAAATAATAACTAAATGCCTGCTACATGCCAGGGACTAGGACTATCAAGTGAATACGATGACTTCTTTCAAGGGGCCCAAAGTCTATGAAGGGCAGACAGACTTTTTTTTTTTTAAACTAACTCAATAAAGTGTTATGATTCCATGATGAGACTTCCATATATACAAAGTGGAAACATCACAGAGGAAGTGACTATGTTGAATGAGAAAGACCTTATAGAAGAGGTGACTCTGATTTTTCAAAGATAATTATTAGCTGAGAGACAAGAGGGTGGCAAGGCCAAGGTTCGCGTGTATTAGTCTGCTTGAGTTGCCATAACAAAATAACAGATGGGAGACTTTAAAAACAGCAAAATTTGGGGGCTGGGAGTATTGCTTAGTGTTAAAGCATGTGTTTGTGTTTAGCATATGTTGAGCCCTGGGTTCAATCCCTTGCCAAAAAAAATATATATATATATCCCCAGAAATTTATAGTTTCAGTTCTGGAGGCTGACAAGTTCAAGATCAAGTTCTAGTAGGGTTGGTTTCTGGTAAGGCTCTTTCCTTGGGTTGCAGGTGGCTGCTTTCTTGCTATGTCCTGCCATGGCATTTCCTCTGTGCCTGTATAGGGGGAGGAGCCTCCCTTGTCTCTTGTTATAAGGACACCAGTCCTGTGGGATTAGTGCACCCACTCTTGTGTCCTCGTTTAACCTTGTTTACCTCCTAAAAGTCCTGTCTCCAAATACAGTTGCATCGAAGGGTAGGGCTTCAACACACGCATTGGCAGGAGTACAATGTGTGCATCTGATTGTATCCTGACTGACATTTATAACACCAACACCCAGGGGCCCTGGCCCACAGTTTCTTCTGATGCCTGAGGTATCCTGTGTTCCCTCGTTTGCTTTTTAAAGAACCCTTTCCAAGCGTTCTCCCTGTCCTGGGAATTCTTTAAATAGAGATTCTATGTTTGAGGTCTGCCCTTGATGTCTAAGAATCCAAGACTACTCATACTCTTGTTTATGAAATACCTGGCTTTAGATGTCCCCCATCATCCAAAATGACTGCGGTGAAGAAGCAGCAGTTGCCTTCCATGCAGAAATCTTCTCCTTCAGTGACTCTGTTCCATTTCCAGATCTCATGAGCAATTAGGAGGAAGCATAGGGTTTTGCACACAGTGAGAGCTCTAAAAATGACAGCTGCTCTTCTTTTCCTTTTAATATCACCCAAACTTCCAGCCTGGAGTTTTTGTCCCCCAATAGCTCTTTGCTGACCCCTGAGTCAAATTAGCAGGATGTGGTGGTAAACACTGCTGCAGTAGGTATCAGAAGACCCAAACATGAGCCCACTTATGGGCCAGGACACAGAATCTTCATTGTTTGCTTTATCTGTAAGATGGAGAGAATAAGACTTAAGACTATAAAGTGTAGCCAATTAAAATAGTTAAGCACCCTGTGATTAAAGCTTAAAGGTTCTTTGCTATGTACAAAGTACAGCATTCATTTCAAAATGTTATAATATTTTCATACCAATGTTTTCTGAGTAGATAATCAGATCTTATCATACTTCCTGTCTTGCTGTAGTGCATATCCAAAGAACCTTCATCAGATCTCTGAGAATTCTCCATAGTGGCTTCATGAACACAAACCATCCTTCTACCATGCCCAACTTATGCTCTGATTAAAAAAAAAGTCTCTAGAATTCCCAACCTTCTTTGCAGCCTTCCTAAGCTAATTAGAGAGGCAGTGGTTAGACTGAGGCATCTGCAGTCTGGGTTGGAGTTCAGCTTTTTCAGGTTACTAGCTGTGTGACCATGAGTGTCCCATTGTTCTGTTTCTTTACCTGAAAACCAAGTGTATTGATGAGCTCTATCTAATGTTAGGAGATTTATGAGGATTGGAAGGTTTATAACACATACAGCCATTAGAACAATGCTTGTCACATAGTAAGCACTCAGTATTTGTTATCGTTTTCCTTCATCTGCAGGGTAGACCTAGAGGTATATGGCTACCATTTCCCAAGGGTTATTTAGTGTTTTAACCCAATTCACTTATGTTAGTGAATTGAATTTAAATTTGCTTAACCAACCAGTATCCATAATGAAAGCTATAAACATTTACATTGTGTTCCATTTTCTGTTAGGTTATTTGAATCTGTCTTGCAGATAGCAGCCAAAGAACCTGCTGTCTGTCCAGGTGTGAGGCTATGGGTTTGGGGAGAGGGGAGAGGGCATTACATTTGGATATCTGGTGGTCTCCACATTTGGGGCACAGGAAGTGGGGAGCAAATTCTGGAAAACAGCCCAAGAACAGTGAGACTTGTTGACTCAAAAGGAAATTGTCATTTCCAGACCAGCTTGTGGTAGTTTAGAGATATGATTCTACAGCCCACAACTGGGAGCTGTGTTGCTGAAGGGGGCGATTCCCAAGTTAAGTGGGATTCTTTTTAGTTAGTGAAGAGAAGAGAACACTGCTTTCTGTAGACTTAAGGGTTAAGCATGCTAGAGAATAGCAAGTAGCTAGAGAAATGTATGGGTGCTTTTTATTATTTTCACTGCTTTAAGTCCATCTCTCTGAAGTCTCTTTTGCATTATGAAATAGACAAGTCTAATAGGTTCTATTTCTAAAATGTGGCTCAGAAAAGCATTCTAAATCTCTGAACCAAGACCCAGTTGTGCCTGTTATTCCCTCTTCTCCCACATGGTGGTGACACACCTAAACTGCTAGGGCGGGTCTTTCAAGAAGTGAGCACCCAAGCCCCACCTGCTGGCACCACAATTGGGATTGTGTCACTCACTGACTTTTAAGATGCCCTTACCCAGTCCTTATAGGATTCATATGCTTAGTGTCCATTTATTTGTCTATTGCTCTTCCCTGACCATGTAAAGGATTTTCCCAGGGGGCAGAAACAGCATCCATCCACCTCTGGGCCAGTTCTGTACCTGCTGGTTTCATTCTGCCTCTGCCCCCAACTCTTAATGGCTCATTGCTGAATTCTAGTTCTGGTCTGGTTAGCTGGCAGCACCCACTCCAAGACTCTGGAACACATAGACACATGAGAAAAACAATCCCACTTCCCCTTAGTTCAACTAAGGCAAGGCTGGAGGAATTCAAAAAGGACTTTTCCTTGGAAACAACAGCAAAATATACACAAAAGCATAAATAAATGGATAAGTTCATGGAGTTTAGGCTGCAGACCAAGACAAAGGGATAAAATAGCAAGCAATGAAGACTGGCTAGCAAGGCTTGCAACTTAGCCAAAGTCTTATTTCCTCCCCCGCCTTAGTCTCTAAGAGTCTTGTAGAACAAAGTTTAACAAAGATAGCCGAACTTTTATCTCAAAACAGATTTGCTTTATAATTTGTAACCTATTATTCCAAAGAGGGCATGGAGGAGTTTACATAAATATATATGCGTGTATATATATAATCTCAAAGCTGGTAAAGAAGAAACAGAAAATCTTTAAATGTAGAAGAGAACATAAATAGAACATATCAAATCCCTAAACTCATACCATGTTTGAGCATTAAATTTAGCACTGAGAAAAGAATTCTGGAAAACCAACACAAAAGAACATGTAATGTGTTGCACAGTGATAATATCTAATAGAAAATAAAAGAAACATACTTTTTCAAGAGAGGCAAGCTTTTTTCTGCTGCTGAATATCTATCACAGAATTAAAGCATGTAATTTACAGTGACTTTATAGAATACACAAGGCTTCTCTCCGTTTGTTTGGGTTGATCCTACCTCTTTATCTAATGACATCCTCATGTCTTCCTAGATTTTGTTTCTATGTTCAACATTGCTGAACATAGCTGTGCTTTTTTTTTTTTTTTTTTTTTTTTTTGAAGCTGACCTTGGTTAGATGAAGAAATCCTGCTCAGCAGAGGATACTGGACTGTAATGAGCCTCCCAGAGAACACAGTTATTCCAGCTTGATAAGAAGGGTGTGTGTTCTGAACCAGTCAGCTGTGTTTTCTGGTCTCCATTTTCCCCTTTACAAATGATAGCTTCATCAGGGTTTTCATCTATGGATATATGTTAGATAGATTAGAGGTAACTAAATTATTCAGTCATAGTATGTATTAGAAAGAATGCCCATTAACCAGAGATGTGGGATTTGTAGAACAGAGTCCTGTTGAACCAGAATAAAATTGGCCTAAACCAACCTCCAGCATTTGAACAGTGGGTTTGGCCTTCAAAGACGCTTCATGTGTAGTGAACTACAGCCTAACTTGACATGCAAGCTGGTTGTAACCTAAGTGTACTCTTGCGCATAGTAATGGACCCTTCAGTCCATCCCAAGTTATAGGCACCCAGATTATACCCATGTAAGGTAACAGCCAAGCTGTACCCATCAAGCCATATCTGTACCTTATTTTCTATCTTTCTGGTTATAAAAGTAGTCCACCACATTGCAAGGAGGGCATTTGAAACCATCTCTGGTCTGGAGAGCTGTCCAGTTCTAGAACCTTTCTCTTGCTCAAGTAAACTTTGTTAAATTGAACAGGTCCATTTTTCTTGTAACCAGCCTCATGATTTTCCTTCTGTATATGGTAGGAAGATAGGATTCGAGACTTTTCTCCCTTTGGAAAGGAAGCAAATGCAGTTTGGGTTGCACTTGGAAGAGTTGTGTTATGATAAATGTGCTGTTAGTTACTGAGATTGTGTGCGTGCCTGTGCTTATATACACTTACTGGGCAGACCAGGGGGACTGTAACAGATGTGTTTCTCTTCTCTTCTGCTCTCCTTCTCTATTCTAGGACATCTCTCCAGTATGAGCATCACCTTTTTTTTTTTTTTTTTTTTTTTTTTTTTTGGTACTGGGGATTGAACCCAAGGGTGCTTTGCCACTGAGCTATATCCCCAGCCCTTTTTATTTTTATTTTTTGAGACGAGATCTTGTTGAGTTCCTGAGGTTTTGACTTGCAATGCTTCTGCCTCAGCCTCCCGAGTCACTGGAATTACAGGTGTGCACCATTGTGCCGGCTCCAGTACCAAGACTTTTCGTACCTCTCTTCTAGTGGAGCCCTTCTTTCCTACACTCACTTTCTTCTTTCTGGATTTACCTGCTTACTGTGATGGGATACACCCTCCCCTAGCCTTCTGAGAAAGAGTACCTGAGAAGTAAATGTGTTGAGGCAGTGCATGTCAGAAAATATCTTCATTCTACCCACTTAATTGATTACCTATAGAATGTTAGGTGGAAAGCAATTTGTGTTCAGAATTCTGAGGGTATTATTTATTGTCTTCTAGCTGCCAGTGTTGATATTGAGAATTCCAGCCATTCTGCTTCCTGAACCTTGTCATATGCTCTGTTTTGCTTTCCAGATCCTCTTTTAAACCCCAGCATTAAAAAAAATTCACACAGAGGGCTTTCAAGTAATTCCTTCCTTTACACCCTGTTACTGCATTAGCATATATTGTGTACCCTTCACATTAGGAATTTGTCTTTTAGTTCTGAAAAGTTCTTCTTATAGTTTTGAGAATTCTCTCCTCTGTTTTTTCATTTCTTTCCTTCTGATGCACCCATTAGTTGAATATTGGGCTTTCTAATTTAATCCTCTAATTTCCTTACTATTTTCTCTCCTCTTTTTCATTTGGTCTTTTTGTTCACTTCTGTCACATTTCTTCAACTACATCTCAAAATTCTTCAATTGGATTTCTTTATAATTTCTGCTGTCTTATTTTTTAACTCCCATGTTTTCTTTACTGATTTTTAAATGTTCTGATCTAGTTTCATAAATACAGAATTTTTCCTTATCTCTTTGAGAATTATTGTTCCTTAGATGTGTTTTTTTTTTTTTTTTTTGCAATGTGTCTCTCCATTGGATTTCTTTTCCTGGTTTTGTATTTGTTTTGTTTTTTATTGTCCTGTTTTGTCAAATATCTAGTGATGTTTGGTTACCCATTAATATCTAAGAGTGAAGCACTGAGGCAGGTAGATCACAGGTTCAAGGAAAGTTTGGGCCATTTACAAGACACTGTCTCAAAAAAAAATTCTGAAGTACTGTCGGGAGGGGGGAGGTAGCTCAGTGGTAGAGTACCCTGGGTTCAATTTACAGGGCCTAAAATAAAATAAATCTATCACTGAAAAGGCACGTGAAAGTTCCAGAGGCATGGACTGGATCTGTTGAGTTTGGGATTCACGGAAGGATTACCAGACAGGGAAGGATGTATTCATTTTATTGGGGATCCCAAATGTTAGTATCTGTGTGTCTTTTTTTTTTTTTTTTTTGGTTCGTTCATTTCTAGAGAGGTGCCCTATAGTTTGCCTGATGAACGAAAACTTAACTGTTAGTGTCTGGGAGCCTAATAGGCGATGGGTCAGCAAGCTTACCATTCTGTATGAAAACTATTACTTAATATCTCTCTCTCTCTCTCTCTCTCTCTCTCTCTCTCTCTCTCTCTCTCTCTCTCATATATATATATATATATATATATATATATATATATATATATATATATAAAATCTTTATTTTATTTGTTTATTTTTACGTGGTGCTGAGAATTGAATTCAGCGCCTCGCACGTGCTAGGCTGAGCCACAACCCCAGCCCCCTTAATCTCCCTTTTATCCTTTTGTCTTATCCTTCCTTCTGTGAGTGTTGTCCCTGCATTTTGAGCCCCTGTAGTGCTGAGAATAGAGGGCAGAAGTAGTTTGTTAAGCAGGGTGGCAGAGGGAATTTGGGGCAGAACTCTGGTCCTCAAGTATTCTTTAACTGGTCCCCCAGTGTTTTAGCATCACCTTCAGAGGTACTCCATGCCTCCCAGGCCTGAGTCTTTCCATGATCCTAGTGTATCAACCACTTTTCTGCTTTGGATTCCTTGCCTCGCTTTCAATTATTTTGTTCAGGTCTCGTTGTCTTCTAAGTCACTTAACACTTACCATTTACTTCCCATCTTGTCACATTTGATTGCTATATCTTTTGGTTTATAGATTTATATTCTATCCTCCTCCTGCCTTTTAGGGAGAGTTTAGGGAGGGAGCAGAGATATTTGTAGGTGTGCAGTTTGCCATGTCAGCACATGGAGTACAGCATCCTCTAGTCTTCATTGCAGCCCCATGCAGCAGGTAGTGTTATTACAGATAAGGAACGAAGACCCTGAAAGGCAAAGGCCCTGTCTCCGGGTCATGTAGCTGAGGTGTGACAGAGTGCAGTATGAACCCAGGCCAGCCTCTGAAGCCCACACTCTTTCCAGCACATCACACTTTTTCTGATTCTCTGGGATTGCAGAGGGATTCCTTCTTGCCACACGGAACATTATTAATCAGGAATACATACCACACACAATCCCTTGGGGCCACGTGGTTCAGCTAACGGGGCTTTTTTTCTTGCCTTTGTTCCCTGAAGCAATTATTTCTTTATTTCATTTAAAGACTCGCCCTCTGCAGCTGCTGTGGACAGCTTAGAGTTGTCTAAAGGTTGAAGACGAGAACCAAAGCCGTGAGCTTACAAGCTATCAAACTTGAAAGATGTATTGAGGTGAAATACCGCTGCCAAGCCTCCCCACCAAACCTTTTTTAAGTGCTTTTTCTTTCCAAAATGAAAAAGAACCGCTTGTACTACACATGCATAAAATCGTCAGTTCTGGCATGTTCGAAACAATATTTTTTTGTAACTGCCCACCCGGAAATAGCAGACAGTATAGTCTTCCAAAGCCAAAATAATTGTGTGTTGTGCACCGATATTTAGAAGTTAAAGATCAGTGTATGTGTGTGGGCCGAAACATGTGCCTTTCTTCTTTTCAGAAAAGAATCCTGTGCTGTTAAATAACTTTGTTTTCCTACTGAATATGCAAGTTGCAAATTTGAGCCCTGTGGGCAGGGGTTGAGATCAACAGCTAAACTGCTCAGGTGTTTTGGGGGTTCAACCATTTGGGTGAAACCTAGGTTGATTTCATGGGGAGCATTCAAGTGCAATTTTTCATTCTAATTATGACCTTGCCCTATTTTCTCGGCCTTACTAGTCTGATATTTCCCTTGGCATTTCTAAAGAGGTCCATAGAGTCTTTGGCAAGTGTGAAGTACCCTAACATAGGGGTTTCAGAAGAAGTCTATTGCAACTTTTCAGAAGTATTTAAATTAGTCACTTTCAAAGGGAAAATGTGAAGGCATCATTTGTCTTGAAAATATTTGTTTTCCTAAGCACAAGCACCTTAGCAACTGTATGTGAAGACAGGTTTATTTCAGCAGAATTTGTAGTAAACAATGTGTTCATTTACAACCAGGCAACGGATGGTACATGTAATAATATCTTTTGTGATTATCAGGCATGATATAAGCAGACGATAATCGTTCTAAAACACATTTTGCACCCCGTGTAGTGGCGCAAGCCTGAATCCCAGCAGTATAGGAAAACTGAAACAGGAGGGTCACAAATTTGAGGCCAGCCTCAGCAATTTAGCAAGACCCTAAGCAACTTAGTGAGACCCTGTCTCAAAATGAAAAAACGAAAAAGCCTGGGAATATGGCCCAATGGTAAAGCACCCGTGAGTTCAATCTCCAGTACCCGCCCCCCCCCCAAAAAAAAATCTTGCCATTTTGTATTTATCTAAAGTGAGGACTGTTTTGGATTATCCACTTTACATCCATAGATACCCTAGACTTGCCACATATTCATACACATGGGCATCATGCCATAATGTTTTGGACTTGACCATTACTCTAGAGGCAGCCCTCATAGAAATGGACTAGTCCAGCTCAAATCAGAAATTGCTGCATCGAAGACACAAGCAGTCCTGGGCCCCAGGTACATGGAAATGCCCTAGATACACCTCCTTTTTTAAATCACTGCTTCGTATTTCATTGCTTTTTATGGATTCTGGATTTGTATTCATCATACACAGAATAGTTGGTGGTGCATCAGCACTAAAGACAGTCCTTCTGTCAACTAGATGCTAACTGAGGTGTTTTAAAATGCAGATTCATGAGCCCAGACTAGGCTTACTGAACCTAATTCTCTGGACATTGGGGCCTGAGGATCTGCTTTTCCCTCTAAGCACCTTACCAACTTGTGGTTAGTAGGCATATTAACCAGGTCCATATTTTCTAAATTTCCCTGATGATAAGAATCATATGATGTTCCTGCTAAAAATATAGATTCCTGGAACCAGTGAATCAGAATCTCCAGGGTTGGGGCCTGGGAAGAATGGAACCTAGGATTCCAGAAAGATCTTACAGCCAAGGTTGCCTGCTAGAAACCATCAACTTGGCAAGATTTTGCATCTGTTAATTAAAACATAAAACTAGGGAATAGACTATGAAGGATATTTAGGGTCTTTGGGCCCCAACCAAGTTGAATCAAACTTTTTAAGGTTAATTTTACCTGTTTACCTATCATATTTCTAAGAACTTCTGAAGCTTTCCAGTTCTGTTAAGGGGAAGTTGGGATGTAAAATCAACCATTGTTTTGCTGATTAAAAGATCTAGAGGCAACTTTACATTTATTTTCTTCTCAACTGTTTCAAAAAATATTTTTCATTTGCCTTGGCTTTTCAAAAGCCAAAGTAGCTTTAAATGCTTTTAAAGAAAAAAAAAAAATCTTTAAACAACTGTCATTTCTCATATCTTCTGAAGTTTCCTACTTCATCAATATGTAAACTGTGAGCTTCTGAAGTCCAAAAAAATATGTATTGTTTATCTCTGTATCCCCAGGGTGCAGATCAGTGCCTGGCACGTTAAGTGGATGCTGTATGAATTGTGAGGAAAATATTTTGTCTCTGGGTTTGTTTTGCTAAGGCTTTTAGAGTTAAACTTAACCTTTTTGTTTGTTTGTTTGTTTTAGTGAGCCTTCTTCTATATGGTTGAGTATCGGTTTATTAATTTGAAGATTTATGAAAGGCAAAATGCTGATTTAAGAAGGAGACAAACCATACAATTGTACATACCTGAAAAGAGCTGTCCAGATCCCCTGTATCCTGCTGAGGAAATTTCATTGCATAAATGGGCTACTATTAGTTGATGGAAAAATTAAGTTAACTGGAATCCCCAGTTCACCAATCGTGCCAGTTAACTGAGGTATTAGTGTCCTGTTTAAACTCTCAGAGCTATTAAATTAAATGGTCATGACATGAAACCTCAGAAAAGTCTTATTGTTGTCTAGAAAGATTGTATACAGGTGTTGCTAGCCTGCTTTAGAATAAAAAAGGCTTCAGTATTCTCAAAAATCATTTCCTCTCCTGAGGAAATGCACCACAGTAAAATAGCCTTTTCCAGTACTGTAATTGCTGGCTTTCAGCTTCAAAAGAAAATCCTCAAATATTATTCAGGTTACAGTTTCCATTAGACTTTTCTAAAGACACTGTAATAAATTTGTATTTGATTAATAATTCCAAAAAAAATAGAAAAAGAACTGTAATTTAATCCATAGAGACCCAAATTGTTGGAAACATTTAGTCAAAAATTTGTTTTTAATTTGAAAAGATGCATACAATTGAAGCTCATGAAATAAAAAGAATATCTCTCCAACCATCATACAAACTCTACATTCCAAGTTTTCCCAGTGAGTACTTCTCTTGAGTTTGTACTTTAACCTATTGACATGAGAATTCTATTTCAAACACAGAAAAAGTTCAAATATTTATAGAAAGGGAAAAAATAACCTCTTTCATTTATGAAACATAATTTCTTTCTTTTTTTAAAATTGCAGTGTAGGGGATTGAACCCAGCACCTTGTGCATGCTAGGCAAGTGCTCTACTACTAAGCTACACCCCTGTCCAAGAAAAGTAATTGCCAGTTATCCCACAGATGCTAATTGATAGTAAGAGGTTTCCATGTTAGCATGAACAGAGCTGTGAACTTCATGTGATAGATTCTCCTCGACACTGATCACTTGGGGTCTTTGAGTGCTCCATTTTTTTCTCTTGAGGATTCCTATTAGATTTCTCAGACTCTGTCATCCCCTATTTAGGTTCTATGACAAGTACATAAACTCCCTTGCTCTTGACTTTCACCCCAACCTATGCTGGGATCTTAGATATCCATTTACTAGGGGAAGGAATATGTGTAATTCTTAAATTTTGGTAAGAATTATAATTCTTAAAATTTTGTAAGAGGGGAAAAAAAGATTTGTCTCCATATATTCAAGTCTGTGAATTTATTCCTTGCCTAGGTGGTTCTCAGAATTTTTAAGTTGGGTATGCTGCCACCAGGTAAGAGGAATTTCAACTTTCTTGGCAATATAGCTTGGTGAGAGGAGTTTGTAATAGAGAAAAAAGGCTAGCTTTCCTTTGGCTCACCTTTTTCTATATACTATGATAAATATTTAAGTCGCAATTATAAGGTGATGTGGATGGTAATAGGTGAAAAACACATATATTTGGAGATGCTAATTGTGTTATCTTTCTGCCTCTGTGACAAAATATCTGATAAAATCAACTTAAAGGAGGAAGAACTTATTTGACTCACAATTTCAGTCCATGGTTGGTTGGTTCCATTGCTTCTGTGTCTCTGACAAGGCGGAATATCATGGCAGGAAGCACATGGTAGAGCAAAGCTATCACCTTATGGCATCCAGCAAGCAGAGAAGAGAAGAGGCCAGAATACCATTATCCCCTTCAAGGGCTTGCCCCTGTTACCTAACTTTCTTCCATTTGATCTCATCTCCTAGCCATTCTACCAGCTCCCAACATCACCATCTGCTGGAGACCAAGCCTTAAACACCTCTGGGGAACACTTAAGATCCAACCTGTAACAGTAATGTTTTATTAATAAAGGGGATCACTTCCAACTGCATGGGTTTCTGTTGAAAACTTTCTTACCATATTTCAAAACAGTATGATTGAAAGAAATAGTGAACGAAGGAATTAATTCTAGAATACTAAAGGAGGAGAGATTATAATATAAAAAAATTCATCATTACCAACCAAAAAACATCAAATGTACAAAACCCAAAATATGTATGCTAGAGTCTTGAGGTAGAGGGAGGAAATTAGAGGAATGGAATCTGACTTGGCCACCACTAGGAGAGTGGGAAGACAACCCCAAGGAGGACCTTTCTTCGGGGAACTCTATCAGTTGTTGGTGCTAGACTCACACCTGAGCCCTTTTAACAACACTGTTGTAACCACTCCAATGGACTACATCTGCTTTACACTTACTATATTCAAAGTCAATGTTGGTCTATACTCAATTCCCCACTGCAATAGGAAAATATTCTGCAGTGGCTTGCTACCCCCAAACAAGTTCTCTGTGATCCCAGGGGAAGAAAAGCAAATGTTGTGCTGTCAAAACTTGCTTATAATAATACCAGGATGTCTAGAACTAGGCTTGTGATCTTCTCCAGCTCTGCTTTTCTTTCTCTCATTTTCTATTTTGATGAGCAAGACCACCAAACACTCAGTGTCTGAAACCAAATCCCCGGACATCATCCCCGATTCTGCTTAGCCCCCAAATCCCATCCGGTGCCAATTCTTGTTGATTCTACTTCTTGGTATCTGCGGAACCCATATACTTCCTCCTCCCCATCTCGGCCTTCCTTCAGCTCCCTGGCATCTTCTGCACTATTCCTGTTGTTTCCTGACTCCTCACTGTGGATCCAGTGATGTTCCTTCCAGATTGTTCTCTACATTGAAGCTCAGCTTTGGAAAATGCAGATTTGCTTTTGTCAACCCCTTTCCTCCGCCATTACTCTCCCTACTAAAACCTTTCAGAGACATTCCATTGCCCAAATTCATGCCCTCTGAGATCTACTCTGCTCCTTATCTCAGGCTCCTCTATGCATATACAACTCTGTGTGCAGCATCTAAGAAATTATTATCATGTTGTGCCTTACTATGCCACCACATTAATCTCTTTAGCATATATTCTGCTTTCTTAACCTCTTCAAACCTTAGTTTCCTTATCTGAAAAATGGGTATAGCCCTAGTTGCAAGCTCTTGAAAAATCCTGTTGCCATTTTTATTCTTTTCATTATAATTAGCCTAAATATTTTGCTGATGTTGATGATGTTGTTTTATTTGCGTATGTTTTATTTTTAATTTATTCTGATGCCATTAGTTTTTGTTGCTTCAGTTTCATTTGGATCTCTTTTCCTTTTGCACAACCTTCTCTTCTGGTTTAGAACAACTTTTTTCTTTGTAGTAGGATCATGTCAGTGGTGGGGGCGGGGATGGGGGGAGGTTATGTATGGGTGAAGCATGGCAGCACATCTTGGGTGCTCTGCTCACATGGATATGTTCAATGTCCAGAGAATCTACATCTAAACCCTTGAGTTCAGCATTACTATCTTTTTGAGCATTACAGAAAAAATTTAGCACTACAGATTCTGTGTCCAGTCACCTTCTCTCACCATGACCCACCTTTCTTATCCAAAAGGAACCCTGGTAATTCTATTCTAAAATACATTTCAGATCTCTTAATTGCCACTGCCACCACCCCATTCCATGTCACACTCACTCTTCCCTGAATGCTGTGATAATCATTCTGTCAAGTTCTTCTTTTTGTTAGGGGAGGGGTACTCAGGATTGAACTCTGAGCCATATCCCCAGCCCTATTTTCTATTTTATTTAGAGACAGGGTCTCACTGAGTTGCTTAGCACCTCACTTTTGCTGAGGCTGGCTTTGAACTTGCAATCTTCCTGCTTCAGCCTCCTGATCTGCTGGGATTACAGGCGTGCATCTCCGCACCTGGCCTCAAGTAGTTCTTTGAGGTAGTTCCCTTTAACAACAGATCTTGTTGACTTGGCTTGTACCCAGACACTGTACCCTCCTGTCCAGTCTCCACACAATGGTACAAGGGACTATGAATGGGATATTGCCATTTTCTGCTTAAGCCCATCAGTGGTTTCTCAAATCCAGTTCCTTACCAGAGCCTTCCAGGTTCTGCAGGACTTAGATTTGACTCTCTCACCAAACCTACCTTCATTTCTGTCCTCCTCACTGGTCAGTTCTAGCCATAGTGGCTTTGTTTCTTTCCATTCTGTGAATCCTGAAGTGCTCAGTGCTTCTGCTCCCTTGGGCTGGAATGGTTTCTGTTGTGCTTCACTTTTAGATTTCAACTGATCACCTCCTCCAGAAGGCCACCTCTGACTACCACATTAAAGTAGCTCTTATCATAGCATCTTATGTCCTGCTTAGCAATTATCCATGATTTGTAATTGTTCCATTGTGTCATTATTCGAATATCTATCTCCACATTATCCTGTAAATTCCTTTGGAACAGGTATCAAAACACTGTTGTATTCCCAGCATCTACCCTGGTACTTGGCTCAGAGTTGGTTGTCAGTGGATAGAGTCTGACTGTCTTCCCTCTGCACAGCTTGAATCCCATCATGAACCATTTAAGTTCCACTTTTACTAATCCTTATCATCTATCATTTCAGTATTTCTTTCCTTTTACCTCTTCCCACACCCTGTGCTCCACAGAGGTTCAGGTCTTCCTGTCTGAGAAAATGAGGTAAAGATAGTCTCCAGTGTGACAGGGAAGTTAACCAAAAATAGTGTGCTCTGTATTCAACCTAAGTCTTGAAGGATGTTCATTCTGATTCAACTTACAGACATTGTGGAACCTAGATTTGAAATAGAAATGGAAGCTAAAAGTTGACTCCAATTAAAACTAATTTTGTTTATGTGTTGGAACTCTTATCACTGGCATAAAAGGTCTAATTTCAGAAGCAACATCCTGCTGATGACCCTGAATCTTGCAACCTGAAATTTATTCTTTAGTCAAAATCCATCCTTTGGTTAAAGCACATTTATCTGTAGACTGAGATATATATGTTAAACATTTGTTCTTTAGGAGATCTTTTCATGGTAAGGGGGACAGAGAATCACATTTCTGCAAAAATAAAGGTAGATTTATTATAAGGATACATGTTCCCATTTTTAGGAACCCAGGCGGACCATGTCAACCTGTCCTGCTCCTTATTTTCTAATTAAATTCCAGAGGAAAGAATGTTTATCCAGCTTAGCCTCATGTGCTGGGCTGTGAATTGACTGACCTTGTTTTGTATGCCCAGTCACTGTGGCTCTGTGGATGAGGCCATGAGGTATATGTTAACAATAGCTGCCTTGGCCAAAGTTTTGCTAGATCCCATTTGAAGGGTCTGTAGGCATGCCATGATGCATGACTGGCAAAGCCTTCATAGTAAGAAAAGTAATTGTTCATTCAGCACCTGTAGAGTGTTGTGGACACTATGCCCAGTACGTCCCATGTATAGATGAGGTCCAGATGTGTTAAATAGAATGCTCATAATCCCACAGATGGAGGTGGGATAGCCAGGATTTGAACCCAAGCAGTTGCTCTGAATCCCATTCCTTACGAGTAAACAGAAGATACACATGTAAATGGCTAAGGGTAGAACTCGATTGACTAGGGAGTGGGCACTGACAGCAGCATCAGAGAGTAGGGGATGGTCTGCTTGCATCATTTGGGCCAGCACTCCATGCAGAGGAGGTGGGGAAGCTATGAAGACAGACCCGTTCTACCTCGGAAGCAATGGCTTAAGGGAAAGAGGTTCTCGTGGATACTTGGAATAAGAGTGATATACACTGAGGAAAGGATCCAAGAGATCTGGGTAAACCACCCAGCCTGACAGGCTGGAGCTAAGAGGATGGTTGGGTTATCAGTAGCAAAGAAAAGGAAGTTGTAAACAGACCATTAACCTTAATAGTTAAGTAATGAAGATTGTGTTAGTTTCTGTGACTTCAGAATGTGGTAAAGAAATTATATTTTTTGGAGACTTTGTTTAAACAAATGAAGACATCACTCATAATTTCTTTTTATATATTTATTGCCAGAAGTTAGGACCAAAGCAAAGCTGGTATCAAATGTCACCTAAAATGTTGGCCAGGATCAACCCAAATCGGCAGGCAGGTGAGGGATCTGAACATGAAGACATTATCTTTCCTATAATAAGCCCAATGAGAGAGCACGCTATCAGCCTCCCAGCAGCTCTCCTCGCCGCGTACACCAGCCCGCCCTCGCCCACCATGGCCACTGTTCAGCAGCTGGAAGGAAGATGGCGCCTGGTGGACAGCAAAGGCTTTGATGACTACATGAAAGAACTAGGAGTGGGACTGACTATGAGGAAAATGGGCGCAATGGCCAAACCAGATTGTATCATCACCCTTGACGGCCAGAAGCTCAACATAAAAAAAACTGAAAGCACTTTGAAAACAACACAGTTTTCTTGTACCCTGGGAGAGAAGTTTGAAGAAACTACAGCTGATGGCAGAAAAACTCAGACAGTCTGCAGCTTTGTTGATGATGCATTGGTTCAGCATCAGGAATGGGTTGGGAAGGAAAGCACAATAACAAGAAAATTGAAAGATGGGAAGTTAGTGGTGGAGTGTGTCATGAATAATGTTACCTGTACTCGAGTCTATGAGAAAGTAGAATAAAAATTCCATCATCACTTTGGACAGGAATTAGCTGAAAGAATGAAGAAGCTCAGTTCAATGAGCCAATCTCCAGACTGCCTTTTTTTTTTTTTCATTACTGTGTTCAATTATCTCTATCACAAACATTTTACATGCAACTATTTCAAAGTGTTGGTTTAACTAAGATCATCCCTTTGGTTAGTAAATAAATGTGTTTGGGCTTATTTTTATTTATTTTTTTATTAGCACAATGAGGTAAAGCTAGATTAGTTGGCACATTTGACAATTTGAATAAGAAAAATCACCTTATCGGACTGCGGTAGAAAAAGTCTCATGTTTGAGGACAGTTGATAGTCATTTCCCCAGAACCAACATGAGACTGAAATGATAAAAATATGGGTTGCGATTCAGTTACTCTAATCTTATATTCAGTACCATGTGACAAGAAGGGAAAAGAAGCAGCACCTCATATCCAGGAAACTGTCAAGAGAGACCACTTAGAGCAGATTGCGGGACGTGTTAGACTATACACCAACAGAGCCGCCGAATTGAGGTCTAGCCACATAAACACACGCCCGCTTCGTGGCAAGGCTGAACAGCTTGGATTACCAATGCGAGACTTCGGACTGGGTGGGAAATCGCCAAAGCAGAAGGGCCTCCAGCCAATTATGCAATTAGCCAATAGCCTATGCTGGCCTCCATACTCATTTAGATAAATTCTGAAATCATCAGCAAGCTCTTGAGCCAGATCCTTTCTCCATCGTGAGGAGAAAGACAGACTATATAAACCTGCTCAGTGCCAGGCAGTCAGGCTATGGGACAGGTTCCACTCCCCCCACCATCCCACCCCCACCCCCACAGCCCCGCAGGAGCAGAATCCTCTGAAGAGAGACCTCCCACTGTGTGTGTCCTGGTGTGGTCCTCATAGCAATGGGGGGAAGAGTCCTCACTGAGGGTAGTCACTGGAGCTGGGACATAGGGACCAAGCTGTCCTAATCACGCTTCGTTCCCTGGCACACCCCCCACCTTATTGAAACCTGCTGAGGGGATGTTAATTAGCAAAGACTGTGGCTTCAGTGGGGAGGGGGGTAGCTTTTAGCCTTCTCCATTCCAAGGAGATGACCTTTGGAACCCAGTTGCTTTTATTTGAGGCACTCAGAGTGCTTCCCACGTATCTCATTTATCCCCATGACACCCTTGAGAGGTAAGTTTGTTTGAGATTTATACAAAGTTATGATTATGCCTATAGATTGGAGTTCCTGATTCTGTGTCATTCTAAACCATGAGTCTCATCCCCATCTCACTTTTCCTAACATAACTAAACCCTTGGGGGAATGAAACGTCTCAGGCTTTAGCCTAGCCAGAGGGTGACTTCCCCCCCTTTCCTTTTTTGTTGTTGTTAAGTTTGATTTATTACTTAGCATTCTAGCCAGGCTCGATGGATGTTCAGAATATTATAAATAATGTGGATTGAAAAGATTGTGCTGAAATGTTTATTGCATTCTTAGAAAGAGAACAAGGAATGGTGTGGAGAGTATGGCAGTGGAGAAGGAGGGGCGCCAGGAGGGAGAGAAGGCAAAGCCTGCTCCTAGGATATTTTAGTGTGTCAATAAAAGACAGTGCTCAGAAGGAAAAGAACTCATATTGCAATCCTGCTATCAAGAATGCAGAAGTGTTCCAACGGGTGTAAAGAATAGACTGCAAGAATGTAGGAACCATAAGGAACTAATCATTAGCCATTCCCTCTCCCATTTCCTCACCCACAGTACTTGAGGAAAGCTGTTTGTAGGGAGTTGCCTGTACTCTGAAACTAGCTCTCCAGCACACTGTTTTGGGGTACCGTCTGGAGCAGCAGACAGCTGTGCCTAGCTCTTCATCCGTGAGAAGGGCCCTCCTCCTGGGACTTAGCTTGCACCTTTGGAATCTGGAATCTTTATTCTTTGGAGGCTCTAGAAATACAAATGTAATCCAAGATGAGGACCCAATATGGAGAAATAAATGCACACTGGCCCATCAGCATCCAGTGGTCACATTTGAGGTTGCAACTGCCCCAGCTTCTTTCTGCCTGCAGTCTCAACTCTCCTTGTCTCCAGTTCTTGTTTCTCCCTTATGGCCTTTCCTTAGGCTCTGTGAGAAGGAATAGTGAGAGTTCTTAGCAGCCAAGGCCATCTGTGTCCACCTGATGTGAGGTGGAGAAGTCTGGCAACCTGGCAGAGATTTTTCTTTGAGCTTTTTATTCTAAGCAGGAACAGTCCTTTGGCCCCTCCAGTTGCAGCTCTAAACCCTGTAAACCTCCTCAGCACAGAACTATCTTTGTTCAGAGGGAATGAGCCAAGGGATTATTGGTGTGGGGTGGGGGAGAATTGTCACAGGTTTGTGTGTCAGGCGTGTCCCAGGCTGCCCCACTTCTCACAAGACTGTACGTCACCAGCAAAGATAGTCATTGGGTACCTGCCTTACCCCCAAGACAATGGCCTTCCTAATGCTTGGGGACCCCTGTCCCATTATCTTTGCAGTTCCTGGAGAAAGCCGCATTCTTCCTATGGTGTTAACTTTTTATTTTATGAGTTTTGATTCTAACCTAAAGCAGTGGTTCTCAAACTGCAGACTCAGAAGACTCTTGTTGAAACAGATTCTGGGGTGGACCCTTGAGGTGCATTTCTAACAGACCCTCAGGTGAACCAGCACACTGTTCTCTGTTACACCATGAGTGGCTGTAGTTTCAGCATAAACCTTTTTGTCATCAGGTGATTTTTAGTAACTTCTCAAGAATATCTTCAGAGGATGATTAAAAAGTTAGAGAATGAATTAAATGTAAACTGAGGCTATGATTAAAAGAGAAAAGGTTCCAAATCATCTCAGAAAGAAAACTGTAAGTACCTGGTGAAACTCCCACATTTCACCATAATGTAACTGTGTTTATTGATTTGAACGCTAAGAACAGAGTGTGTTCTCTTATAGTGCCACACTCAAGTCACCACCAATGGGAAAGTAGCAATTTTGAATTTGGCAATATTGTGCTTATCTTACTTGAACCCTTTTATAATTCTTTAAAACCAATACTCCTTAATTATCTGTTTTATTGATAGTTTATATTCTTTTTTCTTCACTGATTCATTTATTCATTGTGTACTTATTGAGCACTTATTGAGTGCCAAATACCAACTTAGCTGCTAAAATAGTCTCATGTTAACTACCACTGAGTAAGAAAGTCATTGGAAATTCCATACTACTGACTCCTAATAGTCTAAACTATGAGCTGCTATCCAATCGACCAAAACCCGTACATATAACATACAATATACAATAGTTGTTCCAAATAGTGGCCGCAAAAGATCGTATCACCTACTGATATCATGGCCATCTTAATGTGTATAAGTATACTCTACAGCGTTTGCACGACAATGAAATTGCCCAACAATGCAGTTATCCAGAATGTATTCTTGTCATTAAGTGATACATGTCTGTACCATGTGACCTCTGTGCTAGGCAGGTGCACAGACATGGCCAGTTGTCTCTAAAGAATTTATAGACTATCTGGAATGGTAATTCACAAACCTAGGGAATTGTTAAGTTAACCAAGCCATACATTCATTTCTGTGGTGTTTATTTTCTGTATGCAGAAGCAGCATAGGAAAAGCAGTCCTAAGAGGCTGTAGGCATAGGGAGATGTTTCCCTGGTTGGGAGTGTTTTGAGCTGAGGCCTAAAGCCAGTGTCATATGCTGGGTGCATGGAAGCTGGCAGACTCTGAAGCAGCATGAATGATCCCTGCCAAGGCATAGCAGTGAGAGTGAGCGTGGCATGTTGAGAGTGGGAGGCCAAGGTGGGAAAACTGGATCGTTTCTTTGGGAATGTGTCATAACTCACTTTTTTTTGTTTTGCTTTGAAATGACTTCTGAAATATCTGACAGACCATGTTTAATGTAAGCCAGCAAATATTTCAAAGCCAAATCTGACATTCTGGACCATCTATTCTATTTTTTTCCAGAAGAATGCATAAGCAGGAGTTGATGACATCTTTTTACTATTATCCCCAAACACCTTTTATTATTGGCACTAAAGACACATATTTGAAAGGCAGATATTTTGTGTTCTGTGCATAGTGAGTGACAGGCAAATCCCTAATATTGGCTTGAATAGGCTAATATGTAACCTCTGAAACTCTGTTGTGGTCATCAGCATGCCTTCTGCTATGATTCTATCTTTATGGTCTATTTAAGCCCCTTACCCACATTGAATGTCTTTATTTATTTTTGGTGTTGGTGACTGAATTCAGGGATTTATGTGTCCTAAACACTCACTCTAACTTCTGAGCTGCATCCCTAGGCCCACACATTGAACATGTTAAGAGGAAGAGAGAGGAAAAGGACATCTACCTTATCCTCATAAGTGATTTGAAGCCAAGCATAATGGCACATGCCTATAATCCTAGTGACTTGGGAGACTCAGGCAGGAGTATCGCAAGTTCAAAGCCAGCCTCAGCAATTTAGTAAGGCCCTAGCCAACTTAGCAAGGCCCTGTCTCAAAATAAACAATAAAAAGGGCTGGGAATATGACTCAGTTGTTAAGTGCCCCTGGGTTCAATCCCCAATACCAAAAATTAAAACAAAAAAAGTGAATAAAAAGGACCATAGATGTAGCTTAGGCCCTGGGTTCAATTTCTAGTACCAAAAAAAATAAATAAATAACGAGTGATTTGAACCACATTTCAGGTTGGTTCCTGTGGATGAAGCTGTTGTTCAGTCTTCTAGCTCTGCTACAGTGAATCCTCAGTCCTCAGTACTCCTGTTCACCCTTCTTAATAATAGAATCTTTGCTCAAATTTTTAGGTTAACCATATTCTAGAACTTAGGGCCTGGTATCTTGTCCCTGGCCTCAAATCACTTATGAGGATAAGGTAGATGTCCTTTTCCTCGCTCTTCCTCTTAATATGTGTGGCATTGTCTGATCTGCTCACAATGCCTGCAGCATGTCTCAGGGTCCTGAAGGGGCTGGAAGGCCCCAGTTCTTGCTCTGATTTTTCCCTTGGGAATACTGCCTGTTACTACACTGCCAGCAGACTCTGAAAGCAGAAGCTTCCCTATACAAAGGTTAAGTTTTACAGATCCCAGCTGATATGCTGTTCATAGAAGGTTGTCTTTGGGAATGGTTAAGGATTTGAGGCTAGCAGTGAATGGAGGTGACATCATTGGAGATCCCCTATGACAAAGGGACAGGCTCCTTCTCTCCTCAGTATGACTAGATGTGTGTTTATACTATGTGCTGGGCATAAAATTTCTGCAGACTGACAGTTCCTGTTGCTCCTGTGCTTTTCTAAATTGACCAATGCTGATTTGGGTAAAAGGTCCTTTTTTCGTGATCCACTGGGGAACAGCTTCGAAATCTCTTTTTGTTCTCATTCTACCAATCTTTGTTGGGCCCACAGGGCTCACAACTCTGATGGCTTTCATTCGGTTACTAATGAAAAGTTAGCAGTTGACCCGTGTGGTTAGCAGGTGACCCGTGGTGGGGGTTGCAGTTTTCACCCCATCTTGTCGCAGTGATGGCCTTAAATGGTTGTGTCAAGGCCTAGGGAGAAGAAAATCCTGGGCACTCTGGGCAGAAGACACATCTTTCTTCCAATAGAACAAATATGAATTGCATTGTATCAATATACTCCTAATTTAGATATTTTTATACCTAAAGGAGAATATGCATAAATACAGGAGAATGCATATTATACTTATTGGGGGATTTTGTGTGAGCATACATTTCAGAATCTGTTTTCATACTAGAGTCTGGGAAGAGAGAGAGAGATCATTCAATAAAAGCCTGGCAGCCATGTTGGGTTGTGCTGAGAGTGGCCAGACCCAAGGGCAGGGGACGGACCCAGTTCACCTTAGAGGTCCGTGTCTTGCAGCAGTATTGTTCAATGAGTAGGATATGGACAGCATTGAAGACTTGAGGGAGGACCAAAGTGTCTTCTATCCAAGGGTCGATAATCATGGAAGCCACTTTTGTAGCAGGAATAATTGAAGAGACACTACATGCCAGCTAGTGCACTCAGCTCTGAGCATTTCATCTCATTTTGTCTCCATGACAACTCTGAGCTAAGGATTATTAGTCTCCCAATTTTAGGCTTAGAAAATTGGGTCCCTTACCCAAATGACAGACCTGGGATTTGAATGCAAACAGTCTGACTTCTGAACCCACAACTCAACTTATTAGACTGTGTAGCCTCCCAAAGAGCAAAAACTTGTGTTCACACCATGTCCACACATTGATGTCCTCTGTCGTTTTTTTTGAACACATGGGAAGTGACACACAGTGCTGGAAGTTAGCGGCCAGAGAGTTTAAGATTATTACTAGTAACCATACGAAAGCTGAGGTGACCTTTGACCTTTTGAATGCAGTGGAGCCATTTTTTCTGTCTCGGTGATGGGGACATTCTTCACAGCCACACTGAATAATTATGACTTATGTTCTGGTTATTTGGGAAAAGACTTGGCTCTTAAAAGTGAGAGCCCATGTCTGACTGCTCTCTCACCAGCACTTTTTTCCCCTCTTATTTTTCTTTTCTCCCCTAGCCCCTAACAGTCGTCTTTCTTCTGTTCTCCCAACTGTGGCCCTCAGTTAAATATGTGGTCTGTGTCACCTTGTAATCCAAAGGAGTACTTGGATTAGGTGGGGCACATGTGGCCTCCAGGATGAAAGTGGCTCTCCACCTACCCGAAGCACTGGAAGTGGTGCTAGCAACCCCAGCTTTATTGGAAACGCATTTACCCAAGTTCTTCCAAATTTGGGTAACATCTTAGGCCCACTCTTTTATCTTACTTCTCCCACCACAACTTGACTTTTTCTGGATTTCAGCAGCCAACTGGTGGCCAGCACTTCGCAGTTCTCAGCCAACACTGTGGGGAGGTGAAATGGCCCCTCGTAAAGGCAGCAGCCATCAGTTTAAGAAGAACACTCTTCACTGGGGCCTAGAAGGGGCAGAAGAGGCCAGTTGAGGAATAGCTGCTATCCAAGAAGCAGCACTGCATCTTATTTCATTTGGGAACCCATGTCCCCCAGAGACCAAGTACACACCAGTTTGCTGGCAGGGTACCTCTGTCCTGGAAAGTGCTGGAACACTTGATAAGTTCTTCCTCTCTAGCACTGCTTTTTCATAATAAGTCCCCTTTCTGTTTCCAGTTGTCATTACATCACCCTTCATTCCAGCAAACTTTGGTAATGTTATTTCTAAGTAGTGTTATTTCTAAGCTTATATATTATTAACATTAAAGGGTGGCAGCTTCCTGATGCTGTGTAGGAAGCACCCTGATCTTACCCACAGTATATTTCCAAATCCCACTGTAGGATGGCCAGTTTCTGGAAAGTATTAGCACTCCCTCCTCAGTATACCCTTCGAACCTTTGAGCCACCACCTAAGATATGCACCAACAAAAGATAAGCATATTTTTCCTTATGGCATGGTTAGCATATTCTACCTAGTGTATTGCCCTATTATTTTTGTCTGTCTTTGCCCTCTACCACCCACTCCCAGCATCATTTCAATGAGAGCAGAGAGATTTTTGTTTGTCGTGTTCATTGCAGTATGTGCTCAATCAATATTTGATGAAAACTACCCTAGAAATACAGAATACAGAGGATATTAGTATTATTTTTTTTGCCTTTATAACCATATCAGAAATGAGGAGCTTCTATTTTATTTGTTGCTTAAACATTTATTGAGTATTCAATGTATAATGTGTATAATGAGTATCAAGTGCCTAGCACCATGGTCATGGACATGGTTAGCAGCACCATGGTAGTGAGAGCTATGTGCATTTGCCTGGGACCTACCTGAACCAGAAACCCTATACACTGGTGCCCTGGGAAGAAGGGATCCCCACAGGGAAGGCTCTAAGCAACGAGTTTGGCCCATCCAATGTGTTCTTGTTAGCTTTGTTTACAAAGGGTAAGCTTTCCTGTCCTGACAATTGGCTCCAAGTACTTCTTGCCCCAGAACTTGAACCATCTTTTTTATACCTTGACTCTTCAGAACAACATCTATAACATTAATTAAAGAACAGTTATAAAATAATAGGATTATGACTATGAAAGAAGAGTTTGGTAGATATCTAGGAACGCTTTGTTGTAATGGTGACATCTATTTCTGTTGGGACCCTGACACATTCAGAGTGAGGAAATGCAACTCAAGACCACATGCTACAACAGTGCCTTGAAACTATCCTTTCGAGACTAAAGTAAAATCATTCTCCAAATACTTTTCCAAATAACAAAGACAGTTATTTTTGCTGATGATCTCTCTACTGAAAGATCTTGGGTTCAAGTAAGAGATGATGACTTTGGTTCATTTAGATTTTAAAAAACAACACATAAACCTTATTTGAGCAGTGTTGGCTTACTTGTAAGAATATGTGTGATGATTGAATCAATAACATCTAAGGAGGGATCAGAAGGAAGGTGGGTGTAGGACACTCTGGGCTGTTTGTGACCATTGTGGCTTCAGTGTTACCATTACTGTGACCGAGCTCCAATTGTGCTCAGTTCAAAATCCAAAATTCCTGGAGAAAGCCTGTTTGGCTTCCACTGGGCTCCCTCACATCAGCTGTGTACAGAGAGCAGCGTCAAGCTGAACAGACATGGCTACTGGGCCACCCCTGTAATATGTTGTTCTGAGATTTGGAACTCAGTGACTGATCAGATCTGCCACCCAGTAGCCATTGGCATCTTGGTGGGATGATTTGCTTTTAACTAATTAGAAGGATAAACATTTGATGGGTTGACAAAGCTATGCCTCTGTGCCCTGCCTTTCTCTACATGGGTTAGAACTTTAGCAGAATTGCCCTGGCGTCACCTTGCCAGGTGTCCATAATTAGTGCCAGGTGATAGTCCAGTCCAGGCAGGACAAATGAAGGGGTTTGTGGTAGACAATCTGTAGCCTGACTAGAGCCATCCAGAAATCTTTTGACACTCAGTCGAGAGGGAATTGTCAAAACAAGATATCCATAACAAAGTTCCTGACCGTTTTTTCCAAGACACTTGAATTTCTGCCAGATTCTAGACAGATTCACATTCCCAGGGGTAACATGCAGCACAAGGAGGGGATATTTCTCAGCAAATATTGATGCGCCAGAGAATCGGCATTAAATTATTGACTTGACAACTCATAATACACTGCTTTTGATTGCTGATATGAAGGATTATCTATTTACAATTGGATTCTGCTGTTGAATTGTGGTGATTGCTGAGCTGAACTTATTTTGGGGAAGGGAAATGAATAACACTTTAAGAACACAGATGGGGCCTAGAAACTACTCAGCACTTTCTGTTCAGGAAGCAACAATAATGGCTGAGTTTTTATCTACTCCCTCTAAGGGACGGTTATCATCTGCAGGGTTCTGTTTTTGCTTTGGTGGTGGTTAGGAATGGAGTTGATTTTCTGCCTCTCTCCTGAGACCAACAGGCTCATAAAGAGCCAAATACGCATTTTTGCATCCATTGAACCTGACGCACAGTAGGCACTCAACAAAGAAGTGTTGAGTCAGGTTCTGGTATGTGTGCATCAGACTCTCTTGGGGAAGTCCTATCCAGGACATTGCTCTTGTTCAGCATCAGGATAGTTTGACCAAGTCTGACACCTTGTTGCTACCTGATGTGCCCTGGCCCAGGAATGGGGACTCCATTGACCAAGTGTTGGCATAACTGTGGCCTGGGGACTGCAGCTGCTGCTCCACATCTACCTGACGCCTGCCCAGGTGCTAGTGCCCTGGATCCCCAGTCCAGACTCCAGAGCCTGCCTCTTACTAGGCCGCCGTCCAGCTCCTGTGCCCCGTCTCTGGGAGTCTTAATTCCTTTTAATTTCCTGTTTCTAGGCCAGCCCATTTTTCCCTTTCGTCCCAACCCCCACGCCTTTTAGGTCACCTCCCCTGCTTCCTGCTGAGAGTGCTCTTGCTCCCTCTGGCCCCCAGATGTCTCTCTCCACACCTCTCTCCCCCAGGGTCACTGCCTTCTCTTCATTCAAGTTGCCACAAAACTTCCCTCTCTCTTGTCAGCGTTGTGAGGGGCACAGGGACTGATAGGGCAGCTCCTCTCCATGTCCAAACTGTGCCTTCAGAGGTGAGGGGCGAGGTGTCAGGGTTAGAGAGGGGCCTCTGTCTTCCCAATGTCACTCAGCGAATCCATCCCACACCTGGGACCACACTCTGGCCTGGTCCCTCCAGAGTCACCATGAAAAAGACCACAGTCCTTCCCTTGGGAAGGCTGGTGATATTCAGAAGAACACGACCAACAGTTAGCACTGGCCATGTGCCAGGCCCTGGGTCCTTGCAAAACATCACCCCAACCCCCAACCTGCAGGCTTGGGACATGCATGTTGCTAGCGTGACCCCTGAGGGGGGCAGCCTGCAGAGGTGTAGGTGCCTCTCCAGAGAGCAAAGGAGCCAGGCAGGTCCCTGCAAACCCCCCTCTTTGCACTACACTGTTCCTACACCCCGTCTAAAGGCAGAGACTGTCGATTACTTCGTCGGCGTGACACAAAACAGAAATAAAGTGAAGATCTGCTTAATTCCCCCTTTCTTTCCAGTCAGAACCAGAGCATAAGCAGATCCTATTCAGAAGCTGATTTTTTGTCTCATAATGTGTTTGAGGAGTCACATTGTCACTTCCATACCACAGTCCATGGTTTGCCACCTTCGTCCTGCAGGATCTCGTTCCCCCACCCCGTTGCCTCCTCCCATCCTGACCTCCTGGCTCTGAATCCACTGATCTCCCTGATGTTCCCTCCCAGAGACTGTGGCCATTTGCCTAAAATTAGGCCTGCCATGGGCTGGCTGTCTTCATAGGGCTCCCTTAAGGGAGTGTGGTTCAGACGCTGGGAGTCGTCTTCACCCACTTGGCTTCTGAGTCTCCATTTTCTTATCTATAAATTGGGGGAGATTGTTTCCCTGCCAGCTCCATTTCATTGCCTTATGGTGAGAATAGCATGGGATTTGGGCACAGTAAAACTTTATGAGCACTTGTATTTAACGGCATAACGGTGCTCTTATCGTGACTTCCGCTCGTTAGGCTGCTAATTTTGGATTCAGTATCCTTATTGTTATCATCACTGTGATTTTTGCCCAAATAACCAGATTGCCTGGGCTCCCTGGCCTCTGGGTTCCTCTCTGCCCCTCCTACCATGTAACTGAATGGATTGTACCTTGGGTTCCCCTTTTAGTTTGCTTTAACCTTCTTTCTCGGTGCCTGTGACCCCGTCCTCAGCGTGTGCCCCTGTTTTGACCTCTGCTTCCTCAAAGGCTTTTACGTGTGGGTTTTTCACAGCTCTTCTCACCTGGTGTCCACTTGGCTGTGGCCCCCTTGCCTTTTGACTTCAGCCAGAATTTGCCCAGCACAGCTGCCCTTCCTGTAGCTAATAACTGAAACGGATGCTGCCAGATATTCCACTCTGAACTTCCAACCTTTCCTGGACGCCCGTCATCACTGACGGCCCCAGCTAGAATTGATCTCTGTCTCTACACCAAATGCCACCCAGGTGTTCCTCTGTTTTTGCTCCTCTTCCCTGTCTTTTGGAATGAATGACATGTTATTTCTGTTGTTACACTGGGAGACTGGCGCTCTCACAGGACATTTGCAGAGCATCTGCCATACACAAGGCACCGTCCTCAGGCAGCTAGATAGGAACAGTCATTATTGATGGCATAGATCCAGTTTATCGAGAGCCAGTTATGTTCTAGAAGTTTAATGGACTTTGCTTTATGAAATCCTCACACCAAGCCTATGAGGTGAGTATTATTTTACTCTCATTTTACAGATGGTGGAACCACACTCAGAATTAAGAAACTTTACCAATTTGTCATAGCTAGTAAGTGGCAGAATTGAAGTCCAGTGTCCCTGACTGTACAACCGGTACCCCTCTACCATGTTGGACTGCATGATCCATGTGTCTGGAGATCTTATGTCCTAAGGAAAGAAATATTGCATAGGAATTTGAAGATGAAGGACAGTTGTTCCTGAGTCACAGCCTTGCTGTAAATTACTCTGGGTCTCCAGGATGTGTAGGCCTGAGCAGCCATCACGAGGATGTAGATGGTTGTGGGCCTGGGGTTGGCTGAGGATGGGTCAAGCCTGTAGGCAGAGGGGGAAGACAGCTGGAGTCCATTGAGGAAGGGAAGGTAACCCCCCTGGAGCTGCAGAGGAAGGTCAGTTCATGAAATAGAAAGGAAACCTTATAGAGATTATTTGGAATGCAGGATAAGAATAAAAGTAAATGCAGAATATCAAGAAAGATTTTGCACAGTACTTTCACAAAAGCATTATTAAGGAGAAATTAACATGTACACCCACGGGGGTAAAGTAGATTCAAGAGGGGCAAGATCAGAGGTTGGATCCCCCTTTCCCCACCACCAGTTTCTGGTTCTGTGGCCCAGCTGGCTGCCAGGCCAATTGGAGGAAAACTGTGGGGTCCACACCATGCAGCCACCAAGCAGAGCAAACCCAGCTCCAGAGCGAGCAGGTCTAGGGGGAGAATTCAAGGGCAACCGCAGTTCTCCCTGCTCAATCCTGAGCATCAGAATGTAAATACATTCACCTTCTCCACATGACCTACTCTTTTCTTAGCTTATTTGCCCAGTAATGGGATTAAAGGGAACATTTACATGAACTTTTGAAAACAAATATTACAGTTTTTTGTTTTTTTTTTTCTCTTTTCCTGGGCATTCTCCACCTCAGCTCAGTCTTCTGCAAAGAATTCATTTGATCAGTAAAAACCAGCTGGTTAATACATGAGCAAATGCCACCTATTGACAGCACAACTGGAGAAAAAACAACCCACCACGGGAGTCATTCAGAAGGTTGCACTGCTCTTTAGAGGTCATTAGCTGTGTGGGGGTTTGCTCATTGGCCCGGCCTCTTCCAGTGCAGAAATATAAGGTAGCCAACAAGAATGTGTATTTTGATTCAAAACAACCAACAATGGTGGGCTGCCAGGATGGCTTTCCTTGTGACAAGACCATCCAGATGAGAATACCCCTTATCTTCCCCTACCTCCCACCCCTGCATCCTTCCACCCCGCTCCTCCCATCACCCCCCACACTGCCCTGCAATGGCAGGATAGAAGGGACCAATACAGAGATCTCTCCTCACCATCCCAGGAAAAGGCCAGACTCCATATACTCTGCCTCTGTCCCCTCTTCCTCCATGCCAGTTAGTACAAAGGCTGTTACCTACGCCCGACCGTGGTGGAGGTGTTGGCAGGCTAGGCCCCATCACTTACTGGTTTCCAGTGTTTCACTGGAAAAAAGTGTAGACCATCAATCCAGATGAACAATCTTCAGAAAACACTCTCCTGTTCCTGAGAGACTATGTTTAATGTCCTTTCCCAGTTAGAAAAGGAGTTTGTTTTCTTACATCTTTTTTTAATTGCCATGAGCTGGACTTGTAAATATTGTAAGTGGTTGAGTAATACTCATCTGGTAAACTGACCAGAGGAAATGGACATTTTTTCCACTCTTGTAACCCTGGCACCCCATGCCTGCCCCTGAAAGGGACTCTTGAGTACTGGGAGGGAACATCTGCCCTGCCAGGTGCCGGCAGTACCAGGGCAGGAGCTGAGTGAAGTGCAGAGGAAACGATTCTGAAGTCAGGAGCCTCGCCAGGTGTTCTGTCCTAGGGTCGAGGGCAGAGAGCATTCATTGTTTCAGAGTTGGCAGGTTCCCAGAGGTTCAACTGTCTTTTTCGTTCCAAAATGTCAAACATTTCCTTAGCTGGGGATGGATGACGAGACCCCCTGAGGCTTGAACAGTATTTGGAGGCAAAAGAACTAAGGTCTGTCTTTCATACGTGACTCAGTATAGCTCGAGTTCTTCCCAGGACCATGCGCAGCACTGTCTCCCATGTCCTCCAAGCTGGCTCCACTCCTCTTTGTCAGGAAGGCTGGAGGCTCTGCCCTGCCTCCATCTTGGGAAATGTCAAACCCTCTGTGGTTCTGTGTGGCTGTGCTTCTTTAGCAGGGTGCCTTATCTTTTAGTGACACTTACTGAATACTTGAATCAAATCCCAGACATATTTCATTCCAGATACTAACTGAAAACGGGGAGCAGGTGAGGGCGCAGATAAAGCCAGACCAGCCATGAATTGATCCTTTAAAGCTGGGTGATGGCTCCTCATGGTTTAGTGGACTCTTTCTGTGACTATTTCAAGTTTTCCACCATAAAAAGTGGAAGGAAGGAGAAAATAATTGGATGAAGCCAGGAGAAGCCATATCCAAGTACTTCAGCCCAAGGAGTCTGGGCCTCTTTTCCTGATAGAGCATGTGCTCTGTGGGTGTCAGACCCTGCTCCACACAGACACGTGATCTGGTGGCCCTGGGGGATGAAGAAGGCCATGACTCAGACCCACCTGGATTCATGTGCTAGCTCTTCTTACTAGCTCCAGGGCCTTAGTTAGGAGAGTTAACCTTCCAGAACCTCAGCTTCCTCATGTGTATAAAACAGAGACAAGAGTGGTTGTTTGCAATACTCCCGTAGCACAGAGCACAAAGCCTGGATCTCTGAATATTCTGTGTGTGGCAGGCCCTAGCTTCCCTGGTTTTGAAAACTTCCTTGTTTGCTCTTCCCTAATCATCTTCCATTCAGAAAGGTGGTGCTGTTATCACATTCTAAGAAAGCTTCTTTGTAAGGAGGGATCCACTATGATAAGGTATGTAAACATCTTCTCTTTGGCCTCAAGAATCCTAAAGGCTGCAATTGGCTTTTACTGGCCCCTGTCACTTGCCACCTTAAAATGACTTCCTTTGTTGACCCTCGGTGCACACCAATTTATTTAAGCCTGTTAAAAATCTCTACCCAAAAGAATCATGTTTGCTCTGAAAGGGTTTAAAATGTAAATGTCTTATTTGTCATTGCTCTCAACATCCCCTTTTCATCTTTGGACAAGCACCCAGTTTATCACATGTTATCAACTTTCCGTCTAAGGTGTCAAGAGTGAAATGCATTTTCATTCCTCTGAGGTAGTGTGTACCCCCTAACATGCCTTTTTTCTAGCATAATTTGTCTAATTCACAGTTTCAGTGACAGACAAATTGGCAACTTTAAAAGGCCTCACTGTATCTTAATAGTTCCGATAATCCCACCTGCTCTTTGACTGAAACTGCCCTGTCAAGGTCTCCAGGATCCAGGAACTTTTTTTCCTTGTCTTAGAGTTTCTTTGGTGTTTGTTGGTTGCTATCAGCCTTGTTGTCCTCCTGACACATTTTCTCAGCTTCTCCCTCCCTGCAGACTGTTTCTTCTGGGCCTTTCTTATTGTCTTTGCTTGTACCTTCCAAATATTCACTGTATCAATGTGCTTACTGTATTTGCATGGTGCCTCTTTTTATGTGCCAGCTTTGTATTAAATACTGAGATTATGATGATAAATGAGAAAGCACAGTCTCCACTGTAGATGCTCGAGTGCCAGCAGAGGCGACAGACAATGATTTTGATAAGTTCATAGAGGGACAAAGAGTCTTATAATTGGGGGTCCAGAAAGATACCTTTGAGAAGCAACACTGATGCTGCGGTTTGGGGATTAAGTGGGTCCAGGGATGGGGAGATCTCTGGGTGGGAAGGACAGCGGGTGTGAAAGCCTTGGGGGGGTGGGGTGGGCAGGAGTGTAGCATATTGAGAAGTGAAGAAGACCTGATGACCTGAGCTTTGGGCCCTCCGGGCCCCTGCAGAGCCTGGATCTCAGTCCCAGCCACTGGGGGACTTGGGGCAGAGGTAACCTGGTCAGATGATGCTGGAGAGAGACTGTTCCAGCCTCAGCCTGGAGGAGAACGGTGGAGAGAGCTGGAAGCAGGTTAGTGCGCTGCAGCCATCAAGCCTGAGCTGGCAAGAGGGGGAGGTGGGGAGGCGCCCAGGCCCAGAGGCCTCTTCCCTTGCATTTCAGCCTTTGTGTGTATAAACGAAAACCAGATGGATGTTTTTGTCTTCCTGATCAGATTCGTTGTCATTCTTGATTCCTTTGTTCTCACCACTTGTTTTCCTATCATCATCACCCTGGGTTTATAAGTTCAAGCTCATTTGTATGGGCCTCTACTCTGGGCCATGGCAGAGGACCCTTGCTGGGTTGAGGACCCTTGCTGCATAAGGAGCTTCTCAGTGCCTTCTCAGCCTCAAGTGCCCGCACCACCCCACACTCACACCCTCCACTGCAAACCTGCCTGAGTCGGTGACAGTGGCTCTTCCTAAAACATTCTGCTTGTCTCCCTCTTTTCCCCAGGCAGCTCCTCCCGCTCATCCCAGGGGTGCCTAAACCCTGGAATACCAAGCACTGGCTCCATGTGCCTCTCAGTCTGTCCATCCTGCCCACTGTTTTCTCCCCACACTGCACAGCATAAAGTTTACACCCTTGTTAGGAACACAACATGTAGCAGAATGACCCCAGAATCGTAGAACTCCTGCCCACTTGGAACTTGTGGTCAACCTTCAGATGTCTTTGGAGACAGAAATGAATGGAGAGTTTTGTTCTGGATCTGGTGAGAAGATGGACTTAGATATGTTAACACACACACCCCCAGACTCTTCTCACTGCAGACATCTTGAAATGCTAGCTAGAATATTATAACCCCACCCTGAAATGTTAGTGCATAGCTGGATTTACAAGGAAAAAAAGGAAATCCTTAGATGAAAGAAATGAGGGAAGGATTAAAAACCAGAACCTAAGGGAATGAACCATTGCTGCAGCTGGGTCGTTATCAGTCATAGTGATACACCCCAGGGTCTTAGCGGTACACGGCGGGGGTCGGCACACTTCTGTAAGGAACCAGATAATAAATGGTTCAAGCTTTGCAGACACAGACAGCATGTCGCATCTCTTCCTTCTTTTACTTTTTTGACAACCCTTTAAAAATGCAGAAACTATTCTTAGCTCACGGATTGTACAAAAACAGACCACAACCAGACTTGGTCCGTGAACTGCAGTGTGCAGGCCCCTGATGTACATCTCAGGTTTGTGTCCAGTGATTGAAGACTGAGAACAAACCCTTAGGTTCCTGAGACAGGGACTCTCTAAAGATGGAATCCTTAGAGAAAGAGGCTGTATTAATAAAGATTCACCCAGTATCACGGGGAGATGACAAGGGACCTCACTCACCTAAGTCCTTATTCAATATTCAAAATCATAGATTTAAAATTTACAGTACCTGATCTACATTGAACCCTGAGGGCCTGTGGATTAAATTCAGGAAGTCTGTGAACTTGGATGGAAAGCAAAGTGCATTCTTTTGGGAAGCAGGGGGCAGTGGGCAGTGCTTGGGATTGAACCCAGGGCCTTGCACATGGTAAACAAGCAGAGTTACATTCCCACCCCCCACCCTTGCTTTTTTTTTTTTGAGACAGGGTCTTACTAAGTTGTCCAGGTGGCCTTGAACTTACAGTCCTTCCGTCTCAGCCTTGCAAGTCACTGGAATTACAGGCATATACCAACAAATCTGGCACAAATTGTGTTCTTATTTTCATTAATGTCTTATTGGAATTAACATTTTCATTAAGTTCAAATGCAGGCAGCAAACCACAGTAATAGTATTAATAGTACTTGTGACTACATTGTGACCAGTGGAAAGCAAGTGTTTTTATATCAAAATATAGTACATGCATGTTTTGATAAGCTTGTTTCAGTATAATTGAAAAATTATAGACATGCTTGTAAGTAATTATTGGACCAAAGAAGAAATCACTTTTGAATATTTAAAAATATTTAGAAACTAGAAAATTATTCTGTATCAAGTGTAGGCATAAGGTTTAAAAAAAAAGAAAGATGGAAAATGAGTGAGTTAATTTTCAATTCAAGAATTTAGAGAAAGACTAACAGAGTAAATCCAAAGATACTGTAGCAAAAATAAAAACAGGGCTGGGGTTGCTGTTCAGCAGTAGAGTGCTCACCTAGCATGTGAGAGGTGCTGGGTTTGATCCTCAGCACCACATAAAAATCAATAAATAAAATTGTGTCCAACTGCAACATACACACACACACACACACACACACACATATGTATATGCATATATATGTTAAAAAATAAAACCAGAAATTAACAAAACAGATGAGGAAACAAGATCAGAGTCAAAACTTGTTCTTAGAAGAGATTAATGAAAAGAGAAACACTTGTGTCAAGGGTGGTCAGGAAAAAAGAATTCACAAATAAGCAGTATTGGAAAGGAAAAGGACACAGATATGGTATAGCATTGAGTTCAGAAGAGAATATAGTGAATACTTTCTTTCATGGTGGTAATTTTGAAAACTCGGGCGAAAAAAATGAACAATTTCCCAGAAACATGTAATTTAACAAAACTGACCCAAGACAAAGTAAAAGCATGTAAGAAAGTAACCAAATGAAGAACGAACGTTTAAAAGACTGCAAAGGCTTGCCGCACAGTGGCGCACGCCTATACTCCCAGCAACTGAGGAGGCTGTTGCAGGAGGATAGCAGGTTCAAGGTCAGCCTCAGCAACTTAGTGAGACCTTGTGTCAAAATGAAAAATAAAAAGCACTGGGGATGGAGCTCTGTGATCAAGTGCCCCTGGATTCAATCCCCAGCATAATGAATGAGTGAATGACTATGAGTAGCCATGCATTCATTCATTCATTCAACAAATATGTATTGTGGGATATGTACAGGTGGTGTTGTAGGTGCTGGAGAAACAGCAGGATAAAATAAAACCTCTCTCTCTCTCTCTCTCTCTCTCTCTCTGTCTCTCTAAAAAAATAAAACAAAATCCATCTTCTATATCAGTGCTATCCAGTAAGACTTTCTGCAATGGTGGAAATGTTCTTTATCTTGTCTGTCCAACACAGCAGTCACTGGCCACATGTAACTGCTGAGCCCTTGAAATATAGTTAGAGCAACTAAAAAAAAAAAATGAATTTTTAACTTTATTTAATCTTAATTAATTTCAGTATAAATAGCCAGATATAGTCATTGGTTACCTAGGGTATATCTCTAGCTATTAAGATCAGTAATGTGGTGGTGGCTTACATGCAACCTGTGGTCTCCTGTAGGAGAAGGAATTAGACTGTTTGGATCCTGGCCTTTCTGGGGTTTTGTTTGTTTTGGTTTGTGGGATGGGGGCGGGGTGGTTTGTTTGCTTTGTAGTGCTGGGGTTGAACCCAGGGCCTTGTGCATGCTTGGCAAGTGCTAAACCACTGAGCTATGTCTTTTTTGTTTGTTTGGTACTGGGAATTGAGCCCAGGGGCACTGTACCACTGAGCTACATCCCAGCTCTTTTTGAGACAGGGTCTCACTTGGTGGCTGAGACTGGCCTCGAACTTGTGATCCTCTTGCCTCAGCCTCCTGATCGCTGGGATTACAGGTGTGCGCCATAGTACTCAGCCTGACCCATCTTTGAACCAGCATCTTAGTCTTCCTGAGCTATCCTGGTAGCCAAATGACACTTTGTGTTTTGCCCACCTTGTTACTGCATAAAAAACATCCCATGTGCTTTTCCTTATCTGCTCCTTACTTCCCCCTTGGACTCTTAGAAGCCTGGGAGTCTTGGATTAGCAGGCTTTTCTTGGTGCTTACTCTGTAGTAGCCGTGCCCTTGTTCTTTTAGGCTATACGAGGTCACCTGTGGCATGTGGTACACACTAAGCACTTGGAATTAAATACTGGGCAAGTGAATGGGGAAAAATCAGTGAGCTTGTTGAATGAAGGGCTATTTCTCTCGGGTCCATGACAGCCATGTGTAGTGAGGGAATGGGCAATAGTAAGCCCAGATGCCTGGCCCTGGTGGGCAGACTGACTGGGAGGGCCCTTCATGGTCTCCAGCCAAAAGCATTAGGAAATAAAATGAAAAAATATTAATCCAAGAAATATTCACAGAAAATTTTGGTCTGCTGGGTACTCTTTTTACAAGTGAGTGATGTTTTAGACTCAAGAAGACAAAGTGAAGCTCCATGGATTGTGGAAAAAATGAATTCTAGACTATTTCTTTGTAAAATTCTTAAGTTCTTTGCTTTGTTGGTGCTTCATCAATACAAAATTCAATTGGGTAACAGGGTGAACACCTTCAGCTGTCTCCACTGGCCTCGTGGCCCAAGGGGCGCACAGAAGCTGGAGCTGGAGGCTTTGTGCACTACCCCTTGCTGGAGTGCTGAATGGAGAGACCTGACCTGCCCCCAGCCCTCTCAGTCTTGCAGTCAGGAGCACTGGCACAGCTCTCCAGGTGACCAAGGTTCCCAGAAGCCAACATCCACCAGCCTGCCAAGCCATAACTATGTCCACTACCCTTTTTGCAGATACTTCATAGAATGTGCAACGCTTTCCTGAATCATTAAAAGATGCATGTTCTTCTTCTGTTTTTCAGGGATGATAATGGTGATTTTATTGCTGCTCGTGGCTATTGTGGTTGTTGCAGTCTGGCCAACCAACTGATAGCAATAAAGGGACCACCCGCTGTGACACCAGCCAACAACCGAATAAATGCCCTGCACCCTTTTGGTACGCAAAATCTGCTCTCAATAAATTCCCCCACAGCTCTGAACGCTTGATGTGTGATGCTTCATAGCTCAGCAGCTTGAGAGCTACCTAGAATGTTGGCCCAGTATAGCTCTCTGATTTTAAACTGGGTCATTTTGATGCTAGCAAGTGGGTCCCTCAAGTAGTTCCTTCCTGACTGCCCCGTGGCTGCCAATGGATTCCAGCCACCCCACAGTATGCTGGGCATCTTGGGAGATGCCAAATTAGTAGGCAGTTTGTAACCTTGATGCCTGGTCTGCTTGGAGATGTTACATCCCCATGTAGGAAACAAGTGGACAGTTGTGTGGCTTGTGTGTCCGGGCAGTGAGGCTGGAGTGAGGTTAGGGTCATGCAGAAGGGGTTTCCAAGCAAACACCCCACCAACCTTCCCCATCTAGGTCACCCTTCGGGGTTCACGCTCTTACTGGCACTGGCTGCTCCCGCTTAGAGATATTTCTGGATTCTGGTAACTGCCTTCTTCCCTGAAAATACATTCTTTTTCGTTTGCTTAGTAATAATGAACTCACTTTTCAATGTTGAACCATCTTCCTAAGCAGCCAGAATCCAATCTCTTGCTTGAAGGGTAAGAATAGGGCACAATCGGGTGGTAAAGTCCTGTGTAGGGTTCAAAAACGGAGCGCTCATGAAGTAAGGACAATGCTGCCTCTGTCTGCCTCCCACACTGGCTCTGGCAGTGTATATGTGGGTATCCCAGAGCCTGGACTTGTGTGCATTGCTCAGAAAGACAGGACGATGGGGCCAGCCCCCGAAGGATGTCAGGCCCTCAGGATGGGTAAGTTAGAAGGGAACAGAAGGCCAAGTATCGTGCCTTCTCTCCGCCCCGTGTGGAAAGTAGGATGGGAAGCAGGCCTTACTGTGCCTCTGTGGTAGAAGGAAAAAGAATTAGGGTCAATGACCCAGAAGTTGCCAAAGCACATGATATCACTGAGGAGGGGACTGTTGGAGGATCTCCTCTGAACTTTCTCAGGATGATGTGACATGAATTCCCCTCTGGACAGAGACAGACACGAGGAAGAGTGACATGGTACAGCCTGGCATGATGTTATTTCCTGGGATCTTGAGACCAAAGACTCTAGGTGTGTAAGGAAAAGCTGGGTTCAGACACCTGCTTAGATCTCACCACCTCTCCTTGCTCCAGAACTCAGGCCAATAGGACAGCCACTGAGGCCCCTCCGGCAGTGGAAAAGAGGACTCTAGCAATGAAGTGTTCAGTTCAGAAGTGAACCCATCACCTCTGCTCTCAACTCACTGGCCAGAACTAGTATTTAGTCCTACGTCACCATGGGGGACTAGGAAGGTTTGGGAAGGAAGTGTGAATATGCAGTGAACAGCTCCAGGATGACCACACCCCTCACCAGATCTGTGACCACAACAGGTTCTGTTCTATGCCTCCGTGTTTTCATCTAGAAAAAGGAGACAAGCTCCCTCTACCACCTGATTGAGCACCAAGTCACAGGTGGAAGCACAGAGCATGTCACTTGACTCAGCTGAGGAAGGGATTCTTCCTCTAATTCACCTGAATCTTGTGGGCCAGATGATCACCAAATCCAGAGCTCAGGAGCCTGCCACCTCTTTCAACGTAGTGCAGCAGGATAGAAGCGTGAGGATGTGAGAGTGAGCCAGCCAGGAAAACAAGCTCTCCTGTCAGTTTGGACCCTGGTGCCCAGTGACCTCTTGAGGAGACCCAGGCCCTTCCAGAAGACTTATCAGGGTGGCTGGGAGGTGTCCACATGGGAGCTGGCACAGGGCTGAGAGGGTGAGGAATATAACCTCCATGAGCACGAGCCATCTTCAGGGACACAGACAGTGAAGGGGGGGAGAGAGGAGCAGGTTTGTTTCACACGGGTGTGTTCCTGGAGAGGCCCTGCTGGACCCTGGGCAAGGGCTTGTGGATGGCAACATGCCCCAGGATGCATTTACTTGTCAGGGTGGGATGGTTGCTAATGGATCACTCAATGGAAGACCAAAGAATCCTCAGAGCCACATCTAGTCTGTGTGAAACCCCAAATCTGCACAAACTGCATCTCCTGGAGCCCCTGGCCCCCACTCTGGGGCTCAGGAGAGGAGGCATTGACAGTCTGTTTGACTTTCTCACCTCCTCTTGACTTGCTCAGCACGGAGCCCCGGCAACTCGTGGGACGACTTTGAACCAGAGCCACAGAGTCCTGGCTCAGGCACACTGAAAGGCCTTTTCAAGCAAAACACTGAGCTGATGTCTGCACACAGCAGCTTCTGTTCTTTTGGCTGAATGGGCTCTAGGCCCAGCCCCAGTGTTACTAGCTGTGTGACCCTAGAATAGTTACTTCACTTCTCTGGATCCACAGTCAGAAGAGTGGAAGAAAAGATGCCTGGGAAGTTAAAGAGCTAGGACCTACCATTCAGATGTTGGGGAATACAGAGGCTAGGGGCATGCCACACAGGGAGACCAGCTCCTTCAGTCTTCTTCAAGGCGTGAGTTTCCCAAGTGAGACACCTGTCCTTACCAGACTAGAAGTGGCAAGGAATACCCAGGTGACTGGGATGCAACACTTTTGGGAACCTGTTTTCTTAAGACCAACCTTATAGTGTCCACATGTGGACATGTGGCTCATGTACAAGTAGGTGGCTCATGTAAAAGTAGCATTTGCCAACATGGTTCACAAATCATAGTCGCCCCCACCTCCTGCCAAAGTGTCAGGACCACAGTCCCAGCTGACCTGAAGCAAAGACTGTGAGATTGATGGGTCGAGCTGTAAGCCCTCATAAAGGAGATAAAGAAGATTGGCTAGCTAGGGCCACAGCACCCAGCACCTCGGAAACTTTTTAGTGAAAATAAACTTTATTTAAGATAACAGCGTAAGAATTGTTTAACTTAGCTGATTATTAATTATAAGCATTTTAAGTCTAGATACCATATAAAGAAATCCAGATCCCCGGGTACAGCTGGTACTTTCATTCCATTTAAACTTTGTGATTATTGATAACTGCACTAAACCTCAGCTGTCATCAGTCGAGGACCATATGCTTCTTTCAAGGAGTCATATGCTTCTGCAAGGTCGGAGTCACAGCCTGCACCTAGCCTCTGGAGACTTGATGTTAAAAACCCTTGTCCTTCTTTTCTCTGCTGCCTGCAGCCAGCCAACCTGCCTGGGTCTGTGCTCTCTCCTGAGCCCAGATCCCGAGAACTTTCCTTCCATGGGGGCTGCTGCAGAATTCCTGACTGCACCTAAGCTTCCAGAGCTGTCCACCTGGCTCTCCCCTGACCCATCAAAGAGAACTGCCAGCAGCCAGCTGCAGAGCTGCCACCTCCCTCCTGGTGGAGAGGTGAGCCTCTTTCCTTCTCCTTCAGGTTCAGAGTTACACTGGCAGCTTTGTGCACAGACTCAAGATCTCTTACCTAGGTGGAGTTTCAAACCTAGCCCTGCTAGGGTTAAAGGGGCTTTCTCCCCGTTATTTTTTAAAAGGGAGCCCAAACTCCTCTTTCCTCTAATTGTACGATTTCACAGACTTCCTCCCAGCTCCGTGCCAGTAACAAAAGGCCTTGACCTCTTTCCAGAAATGCCTCGCTGTCCCACCGAGTCTCCAGTTTGATAAAGCAACAAGTTAATCCGTCTATATACTGTGTTTCTTTCTAACTGGCTTTTTCTCCCTTTTCACTCCCCGTTTTTCTTGGCGCATTTCTTATGTGTCTTTATTTAGTCTTAAAAAGAGAATGGAAAGAGATGTCTGTTAACGAAATCTGAGACTGAGGGGTGTGTCTGACACGAGTGGGCATCCCCATGCCAGACACTGTCCCTGGGAGACGCAGGGATGAGGGGAAAGAGGCCTCATGAACTGTGAACCTCCCCAACTGCTGCTTGGGCAGCCAGGCAGATCTGTTCCTGGCAGCCCTCTGGGCTTTGGCCTGGCCTGGCCCTGGTCGCTGGTGAGGACCTCTCAGTGTCCTTTTACTTCAACATTCCAGTCTCTAAAATGGGCCTTTCCTATTGTCTTGGGCCAGTGCTTCACAGCAACCCAGCACATTTCCTGTATCCGGTGAGTTGTACAGATGTTACCTCATCTCCCCAGCCAGAGCTGAAGGCCCTGAGAGGCAGCAGGGCTGACCACGGTGCCCATTCTAATGTGTCTCTGATCAACAGTGTGCTTCCTGCAGGCTTGGGCCGCAGCTGGCAGCCCAACTCCTGGCTGTGATGGAGTCCCCAAAGAGACACAGCACACTTTATGAACAGAAAAAAGCCACATATGAAAGTTCTTAAGAACTGGACACTTGACCTAAAATGACCAAACCTGAGTCTCAAAGTGCCAAGGGCATCACAGACCTCTTAGCCTCAGGGGAGTCTTAAATCTTGCAAATGGTTAAGCTGGCCCACAGAGGCATAGGAGATGACAAAAAAGCCTTACTTTTTCCTTGACCTGTCCAGCCACTTGAAATCTGCCTCTTGCCCCCCACCCCCACCCCACTGTCAAGCATTGTCCTCAACAGGGACTCGCTCCTAAGATTGAGCGGGACACATTGAGTGCATGTGCCTACCGGCCCTGGCTTAGAGCACAGCTCCGGGTCCTTGGAGCCTGCCTGTATCTGTCTTGAGAAGCAGCGGATGATGGCACCTCCAGGAGCCAGCTGACCTCACGGCAAAGGACAGCTTCCTGTGCCTTTGAAGGAGGGACCACTAGAATCTCTGTTGCTGAGGGGCCAGATCAGGTCGGTGGCTGAGCCTTGTCATCCAAACAGCCGGGTGCAGAAATTACAGCTTCCTGGTGCCGATCGGCTCCACTTCGCGTGGCAACACAACATGCTCCTAATGGCTAGATTGTTTATTTAATAACGAGAACACAACCATGTGGAAGTTTAAATATAGCCTCTCCAAAAACCCAGTGAGCTCAGCTCCTGGTGGCTGCATGGTTCTGGCATCTTCCCAGTCTCTGCTCTGCATGAAGCCTTCAGCAATGGCTGGAGTCTGTTGCAAGATTTCTTGAGTTTCACCAGTCCTGTCCTAGTTCCCTTAGAGTCTCTACTGGCTTTGAATAGAAGAAACTGGATATGTAAAAGGCAGAAGATTTGCAGGCTCTGAATCAAACAGGTAAGGTCAAAGGTGGCACCTCACCCCACTGCTGCCATATGGGTACATTAGAGGGAACCCCCTTTCCTCTATCCCTTAGGTTCCTCCACATCCAGGAAGCAGCAAGGATCTGTCCCAGGGGTGGTAACTTGGGGACATAAGCAGACAATTGCGTATATGAGGCTTTTTAGCTCTGCATTCAGAGCCAGCAAGCCCCCAGAACTTTCTAAGCAAACTGTCTTTCTTTAGTAGAGTTTTTTTTTTTTTTTTTTTTTTTAAAGCAAGCTCCTGGGCTGTCTTGCTGGGGAGTTCTGGGGCAAAAGGGCCATATTCCTTAAGTTGTCAGAAGATTCCATCCCCTCCTACCTCTCTACATGCCCACCACCCATAACTCAGGCCACCAAGAAAGACTGGGAGACAAAACAGTATACAAGAGTTTATTTAATGATATCTGAATTTAGTTCTATCATGTGGGGCCCACGTTACAAGTTCCATCTGGGTCCATTACAGCTCTAACAACCAAAAAAAAAAAAAAAGCTTTAAAAAAATCCACAACTCTTTCCATGTCATTAAATATATTCATATATAATAACCATAATATATTAGTATGCATTGGAAAGGAACACTGACCCAAACAATATGTCATGGTCACAACTAAACATTTACAATTCTGAGTGAACAGAAATCTCCAACACAGGAGGGAGTTGAGGGAGAATGGGAAGTGCATTTGGGAGCAGGGAAGGATTTCCAATGACACAAGGAGTAGGGCTGGCTTATTTGGGGCAAGGTCAATTTTGATACCCCTAGGGTACGGCATGGCTATGGCCCACGGGAGTGTCTGTCCACAAACCGTGATCTAGTGGCCCGTCCATGCTCTTGGCTCTGGGAGTTTGTGGGGAGAAGGGGGTCCTTTAAGTGTAGGGACCCTAAAAGAATCATTTCCTAGTCCCTAAAGGTCTCTTCTTGACTTCAGTCTCATTGAACCTGGGCAATTCCAAGAAAGTCTGTACCCATGGCCTGCCTGCTACCACTGAGGCACAGGCCCTGGGCTTTCACTCCAGCTGTCTGTCCCTCCTCCTCAAAGAAACCTAAGGTTGGTGCCTCTTGGTCTGCTTTTCAAGGACAGAAGCTGTGGACAGAGGCCACAGGGAGGGACAGCGCCATTGCCTTCCACAGTGTGAGTAAAATAGGCAGCTCTTGCGTACCAGACCACCCACCTGGTAAGAAAAAGGACAACTGGGGAAGCTGTTTTAAGAACAAAATAAGGACTAATCTGGTGTTTTTCTTCCAACACCTACATATCACAATTCTGGTTAATACACTCTTCAAATCTAGGTCCGTTTTACATCCCTTCCTAACTATACAAACTGGAACACCTCGATTCCTATTTCCCTCTCTTCCCTGGGATGGGGACAGAGGTGGAAAAGGGATGCTGGCCTGAAGCTGGGTCTCCTCTGTGGAGGTCAGAGTAGAGTAGGAATGGAGTGAGTTCTGGCTGAGTCCATAAGGAAATGGGGGGTGGGGGACGGGCAGCCTGTGAAAAATGATGCAATCCCAACAGTGTCCTTGTTCCTGATCTGGCTCCCCTGACATCGTCTCCAAGGGCTAGGCCACTGGGTGGATGGGTGACTGAGCTGGAGGGTGACAGTGGTTAGATTTTCAGCAAGCTGCCTTGTTATTTGACAGGCCCCTGGTTCCATTGCTGAGGAGGCCTAGGACCACCAGTGCAAGCCCCTCACTGGACACAGGGCAAGATTCAGACCCAGGGTGGGATGCGGTGGAGCTATGCTGGTGAGATAAACAACTGCCCTCATCAGCTGCCCAGACTGGACCTCAGTGCCTGGGGAGATCTAGTCCTTGACCCTCAACCACCGAGTTAAGATTCAGGGAAGCCAAACGCCCTTTCCCAGGGCAGATCTATCTTCTCACTGACCTTGAGATGCCTCTGCCAATTGCTCCTGGAATCCCTCAGCCCACTTCCTGTACTTGAAGCAGGAAAACCACCTTTCTAGAACCTCAGGAGCGCTAAAGACTTCTATAGGCTGTCCTTGTTTCCTGCTGCACCCCCCACTCCTCTGAAGACCTTATTGTACTGTCCCAGCCCCAGTGCTTACTCTGCAGGCTAGATTCAAGGTCCTCAAGAGGCAGCTTCTAGGGTCTCGGTGGCAACTCAGCCTTGGTCACCCCTCACAGCCTGCTTCGTGGACTGCTGGGTAAGTTCCAGGGGTAGCACAGCCCACGGTCAGAAAGCCTGGTTCTGGGATCTGAGTCTCAGTGCTGCCACATATTTGCTGTGTAACTTTGGCCACACACATGCCAGTTTCCCTGTTGGTGAAAATGGGGGCAAGAGACCCTGTTCCAGAGGGTTGTCATAAGGACAGGCTAGGGACATGAAGGTAAAGTGCCTGGCACGCAGCAGGTGCTCAGTAAATGGCAGTGGTGACGCGGGCAGAAGCAGAGGAAGGAAAGGGAAGCGAGCTTCATCCTTGGTATGGCCCTGTAAGCAGCCAACCTCTGGCAGGGAAAATAAAACCAATTTCCTGACTGAGTGGCCTGGCTCCCCTCTCAGTCAGCTGCCCAGTGTGAAGATGGGGCCAGAAGCCCCAGGGCAGTGCAGAGAGCTCAGGAAGGCAGGAGCCCAGAGGCACCAGAGCACAGGAACAGGTCCTGCGAGGCAGCCAGACCAAAAAGTCTGGGGCTGCCTGCTTGAGGACAGTCTCTAGGAGGCTTTGGGAAGGAGGGCTGGGCCCAGTGGAAGGCACAGGGGGTCTTCAAAATGAGGACGGCTAGAAAAAAGTGGGTGAAGTGCTGCCCAGGTTAGAGGAAGACAGCTGTGAGGGCAGCCACTCTCCTCCCTTAGGAGCCAACATCGAGGGAAGAGCAGGAAGTGGTCATGGGCGCCCAGGAACATGGCCAATCCTGGCCCTGGTGCCTAGGACCTGGGCACTTTGGCTGAGCCTGACTCAAGGAAGCCCAGCCCAACTGCCTTGCAGCCAGCATGCCCATCCAGGCCCTCTCCAGCTGTTGACACTGCTGAGGGGCCTTGTGGGAGCTGATGTCATTACACAAATAGTGTCATTGCTGTAAACTCAGCCAGTGCTCCTTCCCCCTCCCCTGGAAAATGTCATAAAAGGGGCTGGTTCCAAGTTTCCAAAAAGGAAACTCTCTGGGAGGTTTTGCCTTCATACTGCCTCCTCCCCCAGGCAGCTCCAGCATGAGGCAGTGACCACCCGGCTTGGGCTTCTCAAGGGTGTCCTTAGGCCCACTGCCCTCAGGATGGGCCAGAACCCTGGGCCACTCCAACTCCAGGCAGGCACCCACAGGGGCCTTCTCTTCCCCCACCCCACCCAGGACCAACCCAGCAGGTGGCCGTGCAGACCAGAGGCCCCATGAAGAATGCTGGCTAGACAGGCTGCTCTCACCCCCCAGTACCACCCCTGCGTTTCAGATGGGGCCCAGGATGTCAGAGCTAGGAGAGGAGGTTTTATCTTTTGGTGATTTGGTTGGGCTTGCTCAGAGCCCCTGCCCAGGCTGCTGGCCTGCAATTTCACAGTTCTCCTCACGCCCCCTTCTGCATTACCAACAACGCCAAGCTCTGCGGGCCCCACCGGTGCCATTCAGTGCCATCCCTCAGGCCCCAGGGCAGGGTTAGCTCCCAGCCCCTCCACGGTGACCCCACCTAGCCCTAGGGAAGCGCATTTCTGCTCTGGAAGGAGCCCCGTGAGGTAGCTACGTCTGGTCCTCATTTCTCCAGGGCCTGGCCTGCTGCGCACCCTGCCCTGAGTGTGCATGCACTTGGCTCCCGCTAGGGGTGCACAGAGTGGGGCTGGGGGAGGGGCAGTCGAGGGCCCCGCCCCCGCTGTAGCCCCGCCCCCACCCTCCCCCCTCCCGGGAAAGCCCTCTTGGGCCAAGTCCACCATGGCAGCCATCAGCTGCACAGGCTCAGCTCACTCTCAGCCGGGCCCGCGGTCCCGAGCCCAGAGTGCTGCTGCGTGTGGGTTAGGCCTTCTTGCACTTGCCCTTCTTTTCACGCTGCTGGAACTTGCGCAGCCGCCGCGCCCACGTGTCCCGCCACTGGATCACCAGGCTACTCTTGTCAGCAACGATGCCACTCTGGTCGGGTGAGTCCTCGGCGTTGCCCAGCAGTAGGTACTTCTTGAGGGGCTTGATTTTGGGGCACTTGCAGGCGATGTCACGCGAGCGGATCCACAGGCTCTGGTCACCACGGCGGATTCGGCTGGTGCCTTGCTTGTACACGGAGATGATGTTCACCGTGAACTTCCACCAGTCCCCAGCCTTGTCTGCCTTCAGAATGTGGATCTGGACAGCTGCAAGAAAGCACAGGCAGGCCAGTGGGCTAGGGGCAGCAAGTGCAGCCAGGGTTCCTAGCTTCTGGGGCCAGGTGCATCCTACCTGCTCCTCCCTCTCCAAGAGCCTGCAGAAAAGGAAAGGGAGACCCGGAGCATGATTGTAGAGGATACTCCAAGAGACAATGGGCAGGTAAAAGCCAAAAGGATCCTGGCCAAGGCTCCAAGCTTTACCTCCTGTTTTGAAGGTACCCTCCAAGTGCCTATGGGGACAGGTCCCCTCTTGGCCATTGCTTTGGTCTAGTATATCTATAAAGGCCAGGTGAAGCCTACAGGAACTGACCATGCCCCTAGCACTCTGTACAAGGTCCATCTGCCCAGAGCAGGTGCCCTCAGTGACAGTGCAGGCCATTCCTCAGCTCTGTACCTCCAAAGGCCACAATCAGTTAACATCAAGCTTCATGACACCCTGGGACACATAGCTTTGATTTCTACCCAGACTAAGCTGAACATCATGGGGCACCAATACCTAGGTATCAAAGAGGATAACCTGGTTTTGGATTATGCTTTTTCTTGAGTCCTGGTACTGTTCTGCCATTCCTCTTCCTTCCAGTTACCTGATGCAGGAGTTAGTGGGGGTGTGCATCAGAATTCCCTCAATGACTTCCAAAAACACAGTGTTAATGCCACCCCCGATTCTGATTGATCAGAGGTACGTGGGGCCCAGGGGACACTGATCCCCCTAGACATAAAGGATCAGTGCCCTAGTGTGGGCTTACAGCTGTTACTCCTGTGGGATAGTAAGGGCTAATTTAAAAATACGAGGAAGTGCTTTTAAAAAAAGTGGGGAGTAAGAGGCTTTGTGAAGCACAGGTTAAAGTAAGTCCTGGGTTTCCTTTCTACCAAACATGGGTGGGATGGTTTCCTAACCACCCTGACTGAGGAGCCCTGGGGGTCATGCTTCCTGGTATGGGGAGCAGCTCTCAGCGGTACTCACCTCCCTCCAGGGGCAACTTGCTTGGCCACCTTCCTCATCCCCGCTTTCCCTTGCTGAGCCCACCCGCTGCGCTCTGTACTCTTCTTCATCCCACTGAGCAGGGAAGTTTGTCTCCTGGGCCAGGGCAACAATTTGAAGAAAGTAACAGCCAGGCAGCCTCTGGCTTCAGCTACCATCAAGGCGCATCCCCACAGGAGGCCCAGTGGTCATCACCTTCCAATGTAACAGCTGCAAGCAGGGCACCCACCCAGAGGTCTGCCCGACACCTCTCTCAGGAGACCACTCAGCCACCGTCACCCCCAGGGGACCTCCCAACTCCTCTCCTGTGCCCACACTGGGCCCAGTGTAATGGGGAGGGGCCCCAAATGCTGTCCAGCTTGATCCTCCTGGAAAAAGGGAAGTGGCAGGTTTTCCCATATTTTCATTTCAGTTGTTCCTGGGCATCCTGAACTTTGCACTCCAGTCTGAGGGCTCCAAAGAATAGCTGCCATGGCAACCGTTTCCATGTTTTTGTCACCAAGGTTCTCAACACTCAGTGTGAACTCTGAGGGTAGGGGCGGGGGGAGCCCTCCAGCCCAGAGAAGTGGCTGGGCTGTGTGGATTTGACTGTGCAGACGAAGGTCACCGTGGCAACTGAGTGCCCCTCAGCTAAGCAATGGGGGAGCCACCCCCGACGTCCCTAAGAGCCTCGGTTTCCTCTCTCCAGGACTGAGCTGAATACAGAATGAGTCTCCCTAGGGATAGGGCTGTTTCCCTGCATGGTACCTCAGACCTCTGGCCCAGCCACAGTGTCCTCCCACCAGGCATCGGCTGGGCCGGCCCAACCAGGATGCTATAGAGGCAGCTCTGGCTGGGGCCCTGAAACTATGCAGCTCTGATCCCAGGCCCCAGTCATCCACCGGTGATAGGGGAGGGATTATACACGCCACCAGTTCCTATATATTGAAGCCCTGACTCCTTAGAGACAAGGTCCTTACAAAGCTAATTAAGATGAGGTCCGGAGGGTATTCTTGTAGGGATCAGGGCACAGACACAAGGATGACCCCGTGAGGATACGAGGCGAAGGCGGCCATCTACAAACCAAGGAGCAAGACCTCAGGAGAAAACAGCTCTGCTGATGCCTTGATTTCAGACCCATGGCCTCCAGAATCTTGAGAAAATAACTTTGTTGTTTAAGCCACTCGGTCAGTTGTGACACCATGCTCTGACAATCTGGGAAACCAATACAATGAATTGAGGACTCTGGGTCTTGGCCCAGGCAGGCTGCTAGGGTCTAGCCTGGACAAGGTCTAGCCTTGGACTGGTACCCCAGGTTGGCCTTCTTACTCCCTGGAAGGCCTGCAACTCTGTGGCCCTTCATAGGAGAAGGGCTGACAACCTCTCCTCTCCCTAGCCTTAGCCTGAGGGACATGTTTAACATGGAGGGGCACCTCACTATCCTCAAGAACCCAGACAAAGCAATGGATGCTGGTCAGGTGGGACAAAGCCTCTGGCCTCCTGCTACTCCCTGGGTGGGATCTGCCCCAACTGTAGGGTGAGACAGCACAGGCCCGGGGGCGGGTGAGGGTAGGATTCATGTGATTTTTGCTGGAAAAAAATCCACATTTCTGCTGCCCTTGGCAACACCTCTGCACATTACACAGCCCACCAAGTATGAGCTGCACACGCAGTGCACGGGCCAAGTCCCCACCGTGCGCCACAGCTGAAAATATTCAAAATACACATTGCAAGGGTGACCTCAAACAGACCTGCTCCACGTGTGCTCCTGCAGCCACACAGCATACCACCAGGGCTGCCAGCGAGCTGCTGGCTCAGAGCAGGGAATGACCGGGGTCACTGAGCTACATGAGCCTGGGGTCCCCATCAACCCAGATATGCCTATGATATCACCCATCCAGGGGACTGGGCACGGTGAGCTTTAGGCAGCTCTGCCCATCCCAGGCCCGTAGCCCCACAAGGCCAGGCTTCTTACACCCTCCTCTGGTCTTCATGTCCGTGTCCCTCCCAAATTCCTATGTTGGAAACTAATACCCAACTTGAGAGTATTAAAAGGTGGGGTCACTGGGAAGTGACTAAATTCTAAGGGTCCACCCTCATGAACAGGATTAATACCCTTATAAAAGAGGATCAAGTGATCTCCCTGCCCCCCCCATCACGTGAGGCCAGGGCAATGAGGTGACGTGTTTGAGGCAGAGAGCAAGCCTCACCAGATAAGGAGACTGCTGGCACCTTGCTCTGGGACCTCCCAGCCTCAGAACTGTGAGCAGGAAGCTTCTATGGTTTATAATGACCCAATCTCATTAATTTTGTTACAGTAGCCCGGATGGACTAAGACACCCACAGTGAAACACCCCAGGCCACCTACCCTCCTTTCACTGATGTCCTCAACAAGACTAGCACTTCTGGCGAGGATCCCCCACCCTCTGATCAGAAAGGGTGGAGATGAGATGAACCTCAGGAAGGCAGACCATGAAATGAGCCCGAGGAGATGCGCTCCTCAGTGCCCACTGGCTGAGAGGAAGCGGGGGGAGCCGTAAGGCAGTTGTCGTTCTCTGAAGTGGAGACAGAAGAGTCCCCGAGGCAGATGGTGGCAGGGGACCCCCCCCACTATAAACAAGAAATGGCTCCATCTCAGGGCTGCAGATCTACCCTCTCCTTCTCCAAGTAAGTCCTGGCTCACCACATAAAATAAGGGCTCAGCCCTAGCAGCTGCTACTAGTGAGCTTTACTTTGTCCCTTAGCAGAGACCTTGCTGTGACTCCAGGGCCCAAGGAGGAGGGAGTGGGTGAGGATGAGGGCAGACGCGGTGCCTTGAGCCACTTCCCTCTTGAATAAAGAGGTTAGAATTCAACCTGCTGCCTGCCCCACCCCTGGCTGCAGTGTGAGGCACTGACATGTCCTCCTACAGGAGCAAAGGGTACCTCAACCGCCCTGGAGCAATTCCAGGACATCAAAGGCAACTTCCTAAGTGGGGGAAGCTCCAGGTCCCATCCTGTATTTGAACTCCTCCATTGGAGGGGTCTGGCTGCTGCGCCCATGGCAGCCTCGTCCTCTGCCCTAGCTGGCTCAAAAACCCGACTTCCTCCTCTCCCAGCTCTAGGCCTTCCAAACCTGGCACTGCCACCACCGTGGAGCTGACCCATGCTTCTGAGGCTTGGGGGAACTCTGGCTAAGATCAAAGCTCCCGGCCTGGGCCGGGTCCTAGGAACGCTGTCCATACAAGAAAGATGCTGCTCAGCCACTGCCTGCTGGAACCAATCCTTAGAGGAAAAGGCCTAGCACGGGCTAAGCCACCTGCTGGAGGGACCCCGGGGACAAGTTTCCCCTGACAAGGCCTCTGCAGGGAGGCTTCCTGCGGCTTGGAGGTCTCCTAGATTTATGGGCTGTCCAGGTGGGTGGGTCCAGCTTGGGAAGGCTTGTCACCCATCTGCCCCAAAACAGTGGCCAGGATGAGCGGGGGAGGACACGAACCCCACAGAAACCATTAAAACGGTGCAGCCCTGTCAATCTCTCTGTTCAGAAAGCAAGTCATGAGCCACAGCTGTTTCCATAAAATGCAGCTCTGACCACACTCTCCCCAGTCCAGCCAAGCCTGGTTCCCAGGGCTCATCTATCTGCCCAAAGAAGCAAAGGATCACCGCAGCTGAACCCAGTCACAGGTCTCCCAGGCTGCCACCTCCTGCAACGTTGCCTCGGACCTTGCACAAGAAAGGGACACCCAACTTAGGAATGACTGACGGTCTTCCCCGCTCAACCAAAGAGGTCTCAGCAGCAAAAGCCCTGCGGATGCTGCCCAGGTGTCCCCTGCCAGGCTCTGGTACTTGGGCTTTCTTCTTGGGAGGAGAGAGGGCTGGGGGTCAGAGATGACCTGCTTATCCAACTCAAGAGGGTTGAGAAGTGGAGTCAGACTCATGGAAAGACACCAGTCTGGTTCCCTGCGAGATGGACTCTGTCCTGGCCAGTGCCACTGTGTACCCCAGGCTCACAAGAAGAGAGCAGGGGAGCTTGCTTTGCAAGGAGGGGGGGGGGGTCTGGTCCCTGCCTGGCCCCACTGGGGACACACTCCTCAGTGGAAGGCACATTCAGCCTGGTGAGGAAAGAGCCTGCAGCCTAGGAAGGGAGTTGAAGGCCGCCTCCTTTGCTCCTGGGAGGAGACGTGGAAACAGCGTGGCAGGCTCCTAACCCGGTGCTCCTCCCAAAGGCTGCTACAGGCTGTTGGAGAGGGGGCACTAAGGCCTGCTCCTAGCGTCTGTCTACACAGGCAGTGGAGCAGACGGGTAGATGGAATCACATGGTCTTGGGGAGGAAGCTCCAGGAATAGCAACTGGCACTCTGGGGTCCTCTGCACCACAGGTACACCATGTGATCCATCCCACCTCGGTGGCTCAGGATTGAAGGGAGCAGCATTTTGTGATCAGGGAGACAGAGCCAGGGGGAGAAGACAGGCAGTACCTGGCTGTGTCCCTCCACCCAACACTATACCAGCATTCTGGGCAGATTCCCCCCCCCAGACCCCATTCAAAGCCTTAGCATCCCTATCTCTAAGATGGGAAGAAATACCGGATGACCTCCCATAACCTCTTCAAGCGACGACTCCTTCCTGAAAGCAGGGTACTCAGAGAACACTCTAGGAACAGAGTGGTCTAGGACCTGGGCGCTGCCTCTCCCCCTCAGCACAGCATTCAGCCCCCCCCCCCAGACTCCCAAGGAGTGGGGAGGGGGTTGTGGGCTCAAGGACTTTTCTGTCCAGTTGTCACTGGGGCTGTCTGGCCCTCCCTGCCCAACATGGTGGTCACCCACATTCCATGACCTCAGGCTGACTCACAGGCACCCAGCTCCACATCTGGCCTCCATCTGGGGCTGGCACTCATGGGGGGAGGTCACATCTGGCTGGGGGAAATCAGAGGATCCCCAGGGGGCCAGTGACCCTGGGGAGGGGTCAGTGAACCTCTGAGGCACCATGCCACATGCTGCTGGCTGGACTGTGACCTGTTTTCTGAACCTGGGGACTATGCCCATGGGAGTTGGCCTTCTGCCTCCCTGGCTTTTGTTGGAGGGAGTCCCCAGGGTGCTCCTCTGATATCCGTGCCCACACCCCCAAAATCACTCCATGCAGCAGATTGGTAACTTCATCTCTGTGATAGGACTGACAACCTGTCCAACTCTCGGTACTTGAAAGGACAGAGCCTGGTCGGGGGCACGAGTCTTGACCCCAAGGTCATGAAAGAAAGGACAAGGTGCTCATGAGGGGGAGAGGCCAGCATCCATGGAGACCCCCATGTCCCTGGGGTTAGCTGGAGGGAAGGAGTCTGAGTTGTGAGACCCTCCTGTCCCCCCTGTTCATTACTTTGCCAATAGAAGCCCCTAGGCAAGAGCTGGTCTCTGTCCAGCACCTCCACTGTCACAGCGTCACCCCCAATGTCACATTCTTTAATCCACATACCACAGTCCTCCCCCCCACCAGCCTCTTTGCTACGTTCACCTGGATTGCCTGCTGGGTCTCCCATGCACCTTTCGACGGGGGCACCCCCATATCTATCAGAACTCTGCCCCAGTGCCCAGGCCACACCAGCACATATGCAGACACAGGGCCCAGCGGACCCCGCTTCACTCCACAGATGCCAACAGCGCTTCCCCCTCAAGGAAGCATCCTGCGAAATCCTCCTCAGGAGGAATGCTCAAGACGGAGCATCTTGTGAACAGCATTTTGATTTTCCATCGGGTGGTGCCAGAATGTCTTTCAACAAAAGGGGTGACTAATAAACATTTCTGGGAACAGATCATTTTTCCAAGAACTGGCAAAAGTGAGATGATCTCACCTTTCAGAATGTGAGCTGCCTGCCTGCCGATCCAGGGGAAGGAAGAGGTGAGGGGCAGCACCCAGGCCACCTGAGGCAGACACCAAGGGCCCAGGAATCGCCCCCATGGGGTCAGGGTGCATTCTGTGGCTGAGGAGGCCGATACTGGCCTCTCTCCCCAGACTCCCTGAGTGCCCTCCTTGCACCAGCATCCCACATGCAGGGTTCTCCAATCTCACCAGGCTGGTTGAGCTTCTGGGCTTAGAAACTTCTCTTTGTCTAGATCTTTGCTTTGCCCAGTGAACACCGGCCACTCGGGCTCCCTCCTCCAGCAGCATTTCCTCCTGATCCCCTCCAGAGGATGCACTGTGCTTTGCTTAGGCCCATTTAGGCTGTGACCAGGCCATATGTCCACCCTTCTGTGGCTCTCATCTGTGTGTCTGTCTCGCCTCCTAGACTGGGAACTCCCAGAGGACCATGCGTTCAGCAGGTCTGAGAGCTCAGCACCCAGGATAAGACAGGGCACACAGCAGGCACTCAATGAATGTGTGCAGAGGGAACATTCTGGGGGTGCAATGGGTGTGAGGGACCCACACTCCCATGATGGTGTGTGTGTTGTGGTGCCTGTGAGCAGCCACAGGAGATGGAGGTGGTGAGTGAGGACCAGGCAGGGGAAGCTTTGCCTAAGGGAAGGAAGGGAGAAGGGCCAGAGGAAAGCCAGGAAGCCCTTCTCTGCAGGCCTGGGTAGGAATCCTGGCCTCCAGGTGAAGGCATCTCCCGGCAGGTAACTCCAATGGGATGTGGTCTGTGATGGTTCAGTGGAATGCAGGATTGGGAGTGAGCACACGCGCTCTTACACACCCGGGCACACTTGCTCTGAGAAGTCACACAAAGTGCCCCTCCAAGGTGTGGTTTTCCCGAGAAGTTGCCGAGAGTTGCTAAAAACGCTTGTAAAGGATACACCCCGTCGACCTTCTCCTTGGCTCTTTTTCAAGTATTTGCAAGGTGAGCCAGATTCCCCTAGAGGGCAACAGAGGGCTGAGGTGGCCCAGCAGAGGTGGAGACAGGTGACAGATGACAGTGTCTCTGTGGGCTCCTGCCCCTTAGAAATGGTACCGGGCAGAGTGTCTCGTTTAGAAGACTGTCATGTCCCCTTAATTGCATTTCATAGAACAGATAAATAAACTGAGGCCAAGACTGGTAAAGCTCCCTGTCTACAGTCACACAGCAAATTAGGAATCTGTAAATCTCCATACTCCGGGGCCAGAACTCCTTTCCCTCCAGCAGGAATGGAACAGGCTGCCTCTCCTGTGTGGGGTCTTTCTGGGCAGGGGCCTCTCTGCAGCATGGCACTGAGACCCTCTCCACTCCTTCCTGTCTTGCTTGGTATCTACCTTGAACCCTTCCAAGCTAGGCCCAGGGCACTAGCAGACACATCTGAGCAAGCGCAGGGGCAGCACCCGGGGGCCAGCGCCTAGGTCTTTTCCCACAGGCTTCCTTGACCTGAAGCCTTCTCTCCATTTGTCACTGCCCAGGGTCAGCGGATTCCCAAACCCGTGGTCTCCAGTGGCACCCTATCAAGCCTGGAGGAGGAAGGGGTCTGAGGCCTTTGCTCAGCAGGGGTGACAAACCCAAAGTCCTAATTAGCCACTTCTGGAACATCCAAGTAACCTGGATGGAAAGGAAATGTGTTCCCTAATTGGCCCCCTGCAGGGCTGTCAGTCAGAGAGGAGCAGGGACCACGCAGCCTCTTCCTCGGACCATGGCTTCGCCTCCGATCCTGAAGCTGGCTGCCTCCCACCCATCTTCTCCCTGGGCTGGCCCACATCTCCCTTGGGTGGGAGGGAGCCCCCATACACACTGCATCCAGGGGTCTAGGGTCCTCCATGAGGCCCAGGAGATCCCAACCTGGAGACCACATCCCCAGCCCCCTGCAGATGCCACTTACTCATCCCTGAGTCACACCCCCTCCTGGTCTCCTCTGAACCATCCCTAGAAACCCGTGTGACCCCCAGTTCCAGACCCTTTAGACATTGAGTTGGGTTGGAGAGACTCCCCAGCTCTCAAATGCCCCCAATCTACAGAGAGCTATGAAACCAGAACCACACACACACACTATGGTTTGGATGTGGTTTGTCCCCACCAAAACTTATTTTGAGGCCTGGTCCCCATTGTAATGGCATTGAGAGGTGGTGGGGATTTAAGAGGTCATTTGGGTCATGAGAGATCTACCTTCAAGAAAGGACTTAAGTCGTTCTCAAAAGAGTGGGCTAATTATCTCAAGAGCACATTGTTATAAACCATCTGTTCCCCTATGTTCTGTGGTCTTTTACTGGATCCCACTTCTCTTCCACTGTCCCCTATGAGCTGATGCAACAGGAGGCCCTCACCAGAAGCTGAGCAGGTACTGGCGCCATGCTCTAGGACTTTCAGGACTGAGTCAAAATAAGCCTCTTTGCTTTATAAATTACCCCCAGTCTTGGGTATTTTGTTATAGAAACAAAATAGACGAATACAGAATCCACCCTTCCCCACAAGGGACACTGGAGAATGGGACAAGGCAGTATGAGGCAGCAGATTAAGACATTGAGACCTACTGTGTACTACTGTCCCACATATAGGATTTAAATAGATGGGACCTATAAAAACTTAAAATGAGCAACAAAGGTATATTCATTTCTCATTTTAATTTTTTACAGGTGTCCTCTACGTGGGATGCTGGGACATAATGGTTCGTTGGTGATACAACAGGCCTAGACCTTGTCAGGTCCCAGAGTGGGGTCCCTTCATCTCCCTAGAACCTGCTATTCCTCAGGTCTTCGATGGCAACAGACATGTGGACATCTGGGTGACACACCTGAGTGGCAGAGATGATGTCTGGGAAGGTAACCACACCAGGCTGTCCTTGACCGTTCTGGGCCTTGTGACAAATGGGGTCCTGGGGGCTAATACTGATGGAGAGGGAAGAGCCCAAGGAGGCCGGGCCACCCCTTGGCTGTGTGACTGAGCAAGACCCCTGACCAGCAGGGCCAGTGTCCCCATCTGTAAGCAGAGGCACTGAAGCCCACCATCTCCAACACCAGCTTCATTCTGATAAGTGTGGAAGTCCCATATGGGCAAGGAGAGGGCTCAGTCAGGGAACAGAGGGTCTCCTGGAACCCGGCCGGGGGGTGGGGCCAGCACAGCCCTGGGCTCCTGACTATAAAGGAAGGGTGTCATGTTTGGAAGGTAGAGAGGGTCTGCTTACTGAAGGGGCCAGGAGCCTCCTGGAATATCAGAGGCGAAGGAGGCAGAGTCCTGGAGCCAAACCCAGAACAGAGCTTCGAGGACAACAAATCCAGACTGAGTGATAGTCAGGTGGAAAAAGGGACCCATTTTGGTTAAAGTCTAATTTTTCCTTCTTTTCCCCTTGAAGAACAGAATAGAAGCTGCAGGTTGCACCTTCCAGAAACCCAACTTCCCCTTCCCTAATCTCTTCCTCCCAGGGCAGCTGCCCACAGGATCCTTCCCCAAAGACCAAACCCCAAACAAACAAATATGACTCTTGCCTCCAGCAGCCCACCTGGTCCCTCCCCCTCCCACTTCCCTGCCCAGTTCCCCCTGGGCCTGTGCAGACCAAGGAGAGGAGGGACATGAGAGGAGGGACATGGGAGGAAGGGACATGGGAGGAGGGGACATGGGAGGAGGGGACATGGCCTCCCTGGGACTCACACTGCCCAGGTCTGCTGCTTGGCTAGGAGAAGGTCTGGAAGGGGTCCCCCAAGTCTCCTGCTCACTTGAGGGTTGGGAGGGGCCACCTCGTAGTCCCCAGCCAAGGCTGGAGGCCTGGGGCTTGGACACATGTATCCTGCAGCTGGGGGGCCGCATGGTCTTCTTCCAAAAACCACCTGAAGCCCCTCCTTGTGGCTGTCACCCTGGCTTAGAGACACTATGCTTCCTTTATCTTCAGATGAAGGCCAGTGTGTTGTCAAAATCCAGGTTGACTTCTCCGGGGGAGCTGGAAGTTTCTATACTACCTGGTGATGGCTGTATTTTAAAGGGGCTTTTGGGAATTTACTGGGAACCTCGGAGGGGCCTGGAGTATCAATACCCACCACCTGGAAACCACTGAAATGACATGTAAAACCTGCCAGTTGCTCTTGCTTCATCCTGAGGGAGGCCAGGCAGTGCATACGGGAGTGTGGCTGGATTACTAGGGTCTCACCCTGGCGTCAGCATGGGGTGTGTGCGTGCAGGCGTGGGTGTGCTGATCTGTATGTACATACACATACTCTCTCACACACACGTAATAAAATGAGAACGTTTTAGAAGTTCTCCAAATTCCTAATCATTCATCATTTTATGCTAATAAGGTCCTGACTCTTAGTTAAGAAACAAAGTTTACGTGCATCTATGAAAATGTCCATAATCCACCCACTATTCTGTGTAACTATAACGCACTAATAAAAAAAAAAAAAAAAAGAAGTCTGGGGCTGGGGCTCAGGCTCTGCAGTAGAGCGCTCGCCTAGCACATGCGAGGCCCTGGGTTCGATCCTTGGCACCACGTAAAAATAAATAAGTAGAATAAAGGTACCGAGTCCAAATACAACTAAAAAATAAATATTATAAAAAAGTCTGAGTCTTGCCACTGACCCAGCAAGGACCCCTCAGGTTCAGAAAAGGGCTGGACACTTGGCAATGCAGATTCCCCAGGCTCCCTGCAGCTGAGAGGAACATTCTACACACACCAGGAGCTCCTACCACTGTCCTGATGCTTGAGGGAGGGCCCTGCTGTAAGCCACACAGACTTAAGGAGACTGTCCACAGGACGAATGAGGACATGGAAGATCAGCAAGGCCCAGTCTGCAGCCACACAGCCCAGCAGAGGCAGGGCAAAGGCCAGGGCCCAGCCTGGGAATCCCAGTCTCAGAGGTTCCCACTGACCTTAACGGCCCTCCACAGGGAGAGAAGGAGAAGCCAGGCCCCTGTGGCCCCTTCATGCCCTCTGTCCCTGAGGGCCAAGGTGGAAAAGATGAGCGACTCCTGGGTGTGAGATCCACTGGTCACAAGGATTCCATGACCAACCTGCATCCCAACCCCAGCTCTCCACGGGTCACACGGCCTCACCCCACTTCCCAGGACGGGGCTGTACTCACCATAGTCTTTCTTGCAGTACTTTTTCATGTTAATCTTCAGCTTCCCTTTGGAGGCCTTACAGTAGGAATCGCAGTCTGCAGGAGGGGCAGAGAGCACAGACAAAAACTAATTAGGCTGGCAAAGAATAGGCTGGTGGGCCGGGCGGGAGGCCACCTCCCCAAATACCCAGAGGTCTGCGATACCCATGGGCCAGGCCGAGCGGGGCGGCCATTCAGGGCAGGCCTCGCCTTCTAAAGAGGCCCTTGGGACAAAAGGCCCCCGCCTGACCCCCTCCTCCTCTGGCCTGACGAATCCTTGAGCCGCCTTGGCCTCCGTGAGAGTCTCTGGGGGCTCCCGAATCATGCCACCCAGGGCTTCTGAGCACCACACAAATTCCCCCTGTTCTTAAGACGCCACTGGAGCCCTGATGAAAGCCGATAGAGGCCTCATTGTCACCCCGCGCTCTGGGTCTGTGTCAGCCACTGGCTTTCATGGCGCGGAGCCTCTGGCTGGGGTCAGGCCCCAACAAAAGAGGTCACAGAGGAAATTAGCAGCCCATGAAGTATTAGAAAACCCCTTTGGTGTCCCCTCCACTGGAGTGTACAAATAAAATGTCCCACGAAGAAGAGTTCAGTTCTAATGGGCCCTACTGCTGAGAGGCAGGGCTGCCGGGCCCGCGTCCGCAGGGTATCACTTTGGGGGCTTCCAGGCCCTGAAACGAGAACCGGGGCCTGCCAGCCATTAGACTCGCTTCTTCTGGCAGAAGACCTTCAACTCCCCAAATGCAGACTCTGTGGCTGGACCCCATCCCAATTTGTCCTCTCCCAGCCAGACATTTCTGCTCTTTGGACAAGAAGATGCAGTTCTTTCACTAGGTCTGTGACCTCCTGAGCATGGTGGCCCAGGTCATTGCAGAGGCCCAGGAACCGCCCCCCCCCGCCCCCACCTGGTCTGCCCTTGCCACGCAAGAGTGCGGGATCTCACTTGATTCCTAGAACCGTTCTTTGATGCATGAGAGATGATGTTATTCCCATTCTGCAGACAAGAAAACTGAGGTCAACATGGCAGAAAGGGATGATTTGTTTGGAAGTACAGAGCAAAGCCAGGGCAGGAAGTCAGGCCTCAGGGCATCTGCTCCCAGCCCGTGGCTAAGATCTGCAGAGAATATTCAGAAATCTCCTTAGAGTCAGTCTCTGGCTCCAAAGGAGGCAGTTGTCTCCTCTGAGGTCCCAGGATGCAGTAACTGGTGCCTCAATTAGCTCAGCTCCACCCACTGCCTTGGGAACCAGGGTCCTGGCAGCCCCTTCTGTCTCCCAGACCAGTCTCTTGAGGCCCCAAACTAGGAACCAGTCTCAGGAACTGGAAGAAGAACAGCCCACCTTGCTGCTCCTTTGCAGTCGGATCCCTTGAACCCTCCGCAGAACACAGGAGACCACTGTGTCAGTTTTTCCCATTAACCAGATGGCTGGTGGGTTCCAGGAACTCTTGGGATGCAGGGACTGGGATGTCCAGAAAGAGTGGCCTTCACTCAACTGTGACCAATCCCCAGGATGGGGGAGGACGGCAGCCCCAACACACAAGTCAACAGCACCATCTCCACCACCGTCCACTGCACTTCCAGGTGGGGACCGCTGTGCTGGGCCACGTCTCTGCCACTCGGGGACAGATGATGCTCCCGGCAGAGGCACGGTGTGGCTGAACGCAGGCCCGTGCACATTCTGGTGGTTCCAGTGAGCCAACTCGCTCCCTGCTCCCTCCACTTATGGAAGCCAATTGGAATGCAAGTGATGTCTAGTAATGTCACTGCAGGGACAGCCTCGAATCCATTCGGTGCCTTTTGTGTTATATATTTTGTGTGAAAGTTGTTGGCCCCCATCAGTACTCTCATTTCCGGTTGGAAGGAAATCGCTGACCCCCTGCCTCCTCGGCCTGGGCCCAGGGAGACCCACCCCTGTGACCAGCCTGGGTGGAAAGGGCGCCTCTGAGCATGTCCCCTCTACCAGGTCTGGGGTGAGGGGGCTTTGTGGGGGGCGTTGCAGTGCTCAGCTTAAAATGGAGAAGGCACAGCTCAGAGAGGTTCCAGGGCAGCCTGCCCAAGGGAAGCCCCGCCCCACGAGGCAGAAGGGAGGCAGACGGGGCCCTGGGACAGCCTCCCCCTGGACCTTCAGCATCACTGCCCCCAGCCTAGTAACAGCCATCGATAGCTCTTCTCTTCAGAGCCAAGCATCCACCTGGGACAGAAATCGTCCTAGGATGTGCAACATCCATCATTGCCTAATTTGCTCGGGCTCCCAGAGCCTGTGTGCCAAATCCCAGTCACCGCCACGCACCTCCAGGGCTGCACTGGATACCGGCAGCAACACAGGGCAGGAACAGGGCCTTGGCGCTGTTCCCGATGCTTTACAAGCTCTTCTGGCCCCTTCCAGGCGGGTCCTATTTCACAGAGGAGCGTCCAGGTCCAGAGATGTTGGGCACCTACTCCCCCAGGGTCGAGTGCCTCAGGAGGCCATCTGCCTCCAGAGCCTGGGATTCTAACCTTTGGTCTCCCATCTTGGCTATGCATGGAATCACCTGGAATCTTTAAACCACCCTGGTGCCCGGGTCCTGGTCCCTAGAGGTTTTGACTTCTTTGGCTCAGGGAATGGCCTGAGTGTCTGGATTTCCAATGCTCTTCGGGCGATTGTGACGGGCAGCCAGCATTAGAACCACTCTCTGAACCACGGGAAGGGGACAGTCTCTGTACCCACGATGTGTCCACAGCACCCGCCTCGGCAGAGGACCCAGAGAGGTGGTTGTGAACTCAAACTCACAAGATGTCAGTCGCTGAGCATTTGAGCTGTGCTGGCCTTTGTTGGGGGCTGGGGGGTGGGGTGTCCTTCCTTTCTGTCTGTTGCCAGTTCTGGTGACGTCAGGATGCTTGTTGCAAGCTGCACCCTACTCCCTCCAGAGCTGCTGACGCTGATTTAATGGTGAGCTAGGAAAACAAAGACCAAGCTTTCTAGAACTCTGTGTGTAAAGCCCAGGTAAAGAGGTTTGGAAGGAGAGAGACGCTCAACTGTTCTTTCTCCTTTGGGGAAAGTGAAGAACCTTCCGGAACACAGATGCGGGGCCGGGCCGGGGGTGGGGGGGGAGCTTTTTGGCTGCTTGTGACTCTTCCTTTGGACTGTATTCCAGATAGCTGAGGTCACTGGACAAAGTGGTCCCTGGATAAGGAAAACGTCCCTGTCTTTGCTTCCTTTATCAAAGGCACGCAGAGCCACAGAGATTGCCTCTGAGATGGATAAACCACGGGCTCTAAAAGCCAACTCTGTCTCCCTCCCCAACATGGCATCTACTTGGCAGCCCCCTCGCGGAGCCTCTCCTGGCTTTTGTGCCAAAATAGCTATAAAGACAATGAAAAGATGAAAATTCACACACTAACGCCAAGAACGCAAACTGATAGATGACCCAGTGCCGGGATCTGGGAGCAATCTCTATTAATTAAAGGCAGATGGTGGAGGAAGAAGCAAAAACTATCCAGGTTTTACCTCGGGACTCAGCTCTTTGTCTGATGAACAGAAAGATCCTGGGGCGAGGGAGGAAGATGGCAGACAGAAGGACACTGACCAGAAAACCAATGGGGCAGGAAGAGGGCGGGGGCACAGGGGGTGAGCCCTCCACCAGGGGAGGAAGTCTGAGGAAGGGTAGCGACCAGAAGGATTAGCAGTTGCGGTGGCTTCCTGAACTTATATTTTCAATCAAAATCACTGATGGCAGAGAATCAGAAAGTGAGGAATAAGAAGGGCACCGAGTCTACCCAGGAGAAGCAAATCCAAGTAAAAGGTTGGTAGAACTGGGAACTGGAGATGGAGCCATGGACCGTCCCCTGCCGTCCACCTTGGATCCGAGATGGGAACCCAGCCCTCAGGCTAGGACAGGGATTGACAAAGCTTTTTCTACAAAGGGCCAAACAGTATATATCTGAGTCTTTGAGGGCCACGTGCTCTGCGTCACAACTATTCAACTGGGTGGCCTCAGCTCCAAAACAGCCACCAACAACAGGTGAGCCGATACGCAGGATAGACTAAACAATTCTAGAAAGAAAAAGTCACATGAAATAGGAGGAAAGATAAAGTGTTAAAGACCATATATATTAAATGCATAAGAGACAGAAGAGCTGGAAAAATAAAAACTAGAGCAAATTATCTCAAATCCCAGGGGCACAATTAACATCCACTTTGTAAGCAGCAGAGAGAAATGATACTGTGGCAAACTAATTCAGGGATTTGAGAAGATGGAGAAATTTTCAAAATACAGGGGGAAAGGATAAAGACATAGAAACATGGAAGAGGATAAAAACGTAGGAAAGTAGAGAGCAGGTAGGTGACAGGTGGGAACTGCAGCAGAGGTCAAATGGAATGGAAGCGGGACTTAAGCAGGCCAGGCCTGGTGGCATCCCTCGATAATCCCAGCTACTGAGGAGGCTGAGGCAGGAAGAGCATCAAGTTCTAGGCCACACTCAGCAACTTAGAGAGGTCCTGTTTAAAACAATAAAAAGGGCTGGGGATGTGGCTCAGAAGTAAAGCATCTCTGAGCTTAATTCCCAGTGAGTGGCAGGGAGAATCAAAGCTCAAGGAATAGGGTCCAACACCTAGACATATTTTTGCAAAACACCAAGATGTGGAAAAAAAACGGAGAGATTCAAAAACAAAGATCTGGGCCAATGATCACAAAGCAATGTCTATAAAAGGGAAAACTTATGACTCAAAATTTTATACCTAGCTACACTAGCATAGACGTACTCAGGCCACAGTGAACAAAACACATTCTCAAGTCAGCAAGGGCTCAGAAAATATTCCAATCCTGTGTCTTTTAATTAAAATAATTATTGAGGATATTTTCCAACCATGAAATGAATAAATAACAAGAACTAAAAAAGAAGTCATGATCTAAACATACTGGAGATGAACACCAAAACCAATAAATACAGATATTTCAGACTTGGTTCTAAAACCAAATCCAAATATCAAAATAATTTTTCAATATTTGAAAGGGATCAGACTGTCTATAAAACTATAAAAATTCACTTTGAAACTTTAGATCATATTAACAAAAACTAGAAAGTAGAATGAGGTGAGGAATAAAATTCTGGGTCTTGAATAAAATGTAGAAGATTCTATTCCATGCTTGACTACATAGATTAAATACTGCCTTTGGGGGGAAAAAACACTGGAGAACTTAAGAAATAAATTATAGTTAATAGGCTAAGAGATAAACCAGAAAAAAAGGAAAATACAAAGACCACCTATGATAAGATCACAGAAAAATTATCTCAAGACAAATCATTGAAAATATCATGTACCCAACTCCTCTACTGAAAAACTAATTTAAAAATATTAAATCACAGGCTGGGGATGTAGCTTAGTGGTAGAGCACTTGCCTGGCATGCATGAGACCCTGGGTTTGAACCCCAGCATCTCACACACACACACACACACACACACCACACACTCTCTCTCTCTCTCTCTCTCTCTCTCTCTCTCACAAAATTACTCTTTAAGAGGAATATAACTAAAGTGATTTTTTAAAAAACGTCTACAATTTATGTTGTGGAAAAGTCATAGGAAAAAAGCAAAGGAAAACAATAACAAAAAACAAACCAAAAGGGATAAAGTAATATTAGAAAAGGTAGAATTCAAGGCAAACATTTTTAAAATGGACAAAGAAGATCACCTAGAAAATAAATTTTGTCTTATGGGTGTGGAATAACACCCCTTGAGATACATTAAATAAAAACTGAGGAAAATACAAAAAAGAAGCAGACACACACAAGTAGTCAAAGAATGCTAAATTAATTCCAAGAAGCTGAAATTGAACAGGCCACATGTCCTGACCACCATGTAATAAATATTATTTGTTATTAAAGAAGAAAGAATGAAAATATGCAACATATATTCACTTCTAGAAGTTTCAGAATGAGCAAAACAAAGCCCAAAGAAAGTGGGAGGAAATTATTAATCACAGCAGAAGTAGAAATGAATGTACTAGACATGGAAAAAAAAAAAAACCCTCAAAATTAGAAATACATGCAAGATCTGAATCTTTGAAAAGTCCCCAACAAACTTTTTAAAGAAGACCAGACAAAACATTGTCATGTCTAATTATGAATAAAAGAAAGAAAACAGAATACTAGGAAATAACAAGGGAATAACCATGATCTAGAAAACATTTTATGCATTGTAAGGCTATTGTATGCAATGGCAGGCTACCATCTTGGAGATCTGAATGAAATAAATTTTTTTTAAGAGAGAATTTTTTAATATTTATTTTTTAGTTCTCGGTGGACACAACATCTTTATTTTATTTTTTATGTGGTGCTGAGGATCGAACCCAGCGCCCCGCGCATGCCAGGCGAGCGCGCTACCGCTTGAGCCACATCCCCGGCCCTAAATACCAATGTTTTAGAAGAACATAAATGACCAAATTGAACACATAATCTTAGGAAATGTCTGGACTGAACCAGTTTCAGAGGCCATGTGAACATTTAAAGGACACACCCACCTTGTGCTACCTGTTTAGAAACACAGAAAAAGGTGGGAGGTCACTAAGATGAACCTCATGAAACTGCCCAGAACTGACCATTTTGCAACTTTAAGAAAGCAGTTCCACGTGGTCCAACCTTAATATAAAAGGAGGCATAACTTAGACACACCAGACCCTGCAGTCCGATTGATTAGCCTCATTTACTCATTAGAGTCCCAACCTTTTATACTTACCAGGTTCCCAACCTCCCCTCTCACCCAGTGCCAGGACCCCACTCAATGACTGCAACAACCCCCACCCCTGCCAGTCTCTCCAGGGCACTGGGTTGAGAGCCCAGGTAAACGCTGGCAGATCTGCAGTGGCCCCTGCGCTACCAGGGCCACCCACCTTCTGCACCCTTCTCCCCTGTAAGAGACAGGGGCCGCCCGGGCTGGACACAGGTGCTGGCTGGCTCCCCACTGGCACAAGCTCTGTCCCAGGGAGGGCCACTGAGACCTGGAGGCGGCCATCTGCCCAGCTCGCAGCAGGCCCATCCTGGCTGGCTGACATCCGGGCTCCTCCTGGGAGTGGCCCCCCCTCCCTTTCATCCTTCCCACCTGCTCCCCTGACCGACCCACAGACTGGAGCCAAGAGGTGGCCCTGCGGCCCAATCCCCGTGGCCCAGCCCCTCCCACCTCTTCCTCCACCTTGGGGAGTTGGCCCCTCTGATCTGCCTCCTGCGCTCAGGTGCCAAAATCCTGCTGGGCGTGCTTGCTGGCCAGCACAAGGCTCATCTCTGAGCATATGGCAGGCAGAGCCCGGCGGCCCGTGGTGAGAGCCAGGGGCACCGCATCTGGCACCTCCCCCTGGAGGAGGGCGGGGAGCTGGCAAAGGTCTCGCTCGGGCAGCCCTGGCCCTGCTCCTCCGAGCTCCTCTGCCTCTCTGCGTCTGGGCTGTTGGATTTGGGAGCAGGGTGGGGGGGTGATGAGGGACCCCCCGGCCATAGTGGTCGGCCTCCTGGGACAGGGGAGCCCAGAGGCGGTGGGTAAAGGATGGGCTCCTGGGCTCTCAATGGCCTGGGGGTAAGAGTTCAGGGGGAGAAGGGCTGGGGCTCAGAGGGTCCTTCTTCCCACCAGCAGGTGACAAGGCAGGTGGCGTCAGTCTGCCCCTACAGCATGCTCTACCTCTGTCTAACCTGGAGCCACCAAGCTGCCCAGAACCATCTCTTCACGCAAGAGAGAGTCCAGCTTTGAGTGTGTCTAGTTCAGACTGCAGCAGGTGTCTGTGAGTCCACGTCAGTTGTCACAGGGGAGTCATGGGACAACGGGGAGGCACTTCCCATGATGCCAGCTCCTGCAGCTACAGGCAAGGCCCTGCCTCCCAGGTAAGACCACCTTCTTATCACTTTCACCCAACACTTTATCTAAGGGGACAGCCACGCGTCTAGGTGAGCCAGAGCCCAGGCAGCTCTTGAGCCCCTGGCCCCTCTCTCCAAACCAGGGCCAGTCCCACCCACTCAATCTATAGCCCACAAGTCCCAAGTGAGTCAACGGCAGATGCCCATTTAACTTCAGGCTCAGGGGCAGAAAAGGCAAGTTCTTCCAAAATGAGGCAGCCTCTGGCAATGAATTGGCAGAGGAGCTGGGCAAGAGGGGCTTTGCAAACTCTGGGACAAATGATTAGAAGAAAGCTCCAAATGTTTACAACCTCAAGAGTAAAGGGTTGGTGTCCTTAATATGCAAAGAACTCTTCTGAGTCAATAAGAAAAAGATAAGCTATCTAAACTTAGATGGCAATGAATAGGTCATTCACAGAAGAGGAAATTAAAAAGGGACAGGGAAACAGAAACATGATCATCTTAAATATCAACGAAACAGACCTCTGGCTAAGGGGATCAGGGCATTTCTACATGGCAAACTGGCAAAGGCAAACGTGTAATGTGCATGTAAAGTGGTTGGGGCCAAATTAATAGGGACTCTCCTGAGAGCAGTTGGTATTGAGTGTCACAACCCTGAAAACCCTCACCCCATGAAGCAACCCTACTTCTTTATTATCCACTCATTCACTTAACTAGCTGGCTGTGGGAGGCACTAGGCACACCCCGAGACGAATGGAAGTCAGGTGGCACTAGAGCAGAAGGGGACAGGCCAGTCACACAAGTATCATCATACCCACAAAAGAATGATGCTAAGAAAATGAGGACTATGAGCAGAGCACATTGGTAGCAAATAGAAGGACAGTGGAAAGCCATTAAGATACAAAGGCCATTCTTTGGAGCTGATGTTTAGGCTGGCCAGCAGTCAGTCCCGTGAAGTCAAGGGAGGGGCATCTATGTAACCTGGAAGGTGCAAAGGCCCCAGGGTAGGAAAGTGCTGGGCAGATATGAGGAACTCAAAGGGAGTCTGGAATAGCATAAAGCTGAATGTCTGGCAGTCATTTGAACTTCATTTTAGAAGACTATAATGCGCTTTAAAGTGCTGGGTTTTATATCTTTCTTTGCTGTCCTTAGCCACATTTAAAATTTTACAACGAAGATATGATTCTCATGGGATTTTTTTGGGTCGAGGGGAGCTGGGGATTGATCCCAGGGGAGTGATAACACCCAAGTCCTTTTTAATTTTTTTTTTTATATATTTTATTTTGAGACAGGGCTTCACTAAGTTGCCAACTTGTGATCCTCTGTCTCGGCCTCCACCCCACCACCAGTCGACTTATAGGCATGCACCACTGTGCCCAGCACAATTCTCATGTTCAAAAGAAAAAAGGTACTAAAACTCTTCTGAGGCAAAATGAAATCGGCCAAATCATTTTTACCTGTGTAAAAATGTATTGCAACAAATTCTGCTTCTGTGTACAATCATAGCGCACTCAGTAACTAAATAACAGAATAGCTCCGTAGAGCAAGCGGATTAGGTACTGGGGGACCAGATGGATCACACTATGTCACCTGCTCGTATGAATGTGGCATAATGAAGCCCACCGTTATGTATGATCATATGCACCAATTAAAAAAAAATCAATAAAAAATATTCCAGGGCTGGGGATGTGGCTCAAGCGGTAGCGCGCTCGCCTGGCATGCTTGTGGCCCGGGTTCGATCCTCAGCACCACATACAAACAAAGATGTTGTGTCCGCCGATAACTAAAAAAATAAATATTAAAAATTCTCTCTCTCTCCTCTCTCACTCTTTCTTTAAAAAAAAAAAAAATATTCCAAACGGAGTCTTTTCTTTCTAGTGAGGATGGGACCATTTACTCATGGGGCTAAGGATCCTAGAAAAATCCCACCCGTATTCAACAAGGGGACATCTGTATTCCGAATCATGGGACTTCTGCTCTGGGGAACGCTATATACCAAAAGATGGCAGGTGCGCACAGGTACGTCCTCTCCCAGCCCCACAAATGGTGATACAAGGGACAAAGAAAAGGTGACAGATCTTGACATCCGGTGCCTGTGGGACCTGTGTATGTGTATGGCGGCGAAGTGACACCATTGCTCTAGCGAGAACGGGACCCTTTCCTTCTCGAGGGCGGCAGCTGAGCATCTGGCGGAGCAGCGGGACCCAAGCTCCTCCTGAGCACAGCTCTGCTCCTCGGGCCTGGGGCGCAGCTGGCAGAGCTAGGGCTCAGCTCCCCGAGGGAAGCTCTGCTCTCCCTTCCCGCGCCTTCCCCAGGTGTGACCAGAGCTGGGTCCCCTTTCTCAGTCCTCTCCCTGCAAAGTCGCCCCAGGACTCAGGCCAGAACCTGAAAGATTCATTTTCCTTTTTCCTTAAATAGCCAGGCCCAGTGGGGTCCCCCCCAAGATGTTCTTCTCCGAAGCCTCCCTGGGGTCACCACGCCACGGTGCCCCTTGCAGCCCGAGGATGTAAGAGGACATCCCGAGAGGGGGCTCCGGGGAAAGCCACATTTTACGTGGTAAAAATAGGGAACCTATAGGCTCCCCTCTGATCAGGGCCTTGAAACATTCTGCGCCACCGTGTCCCCGTCTGAGAAATGCAGCAACTGTGGTGACAATCAAAACCAGGCTTCCCATTGGCAGAATTTAAGGACAATGACCGCAGGCACAGGGAGGACATGGGAGGTCAGGGCCATCTCTGGACAGGATGTTTCAGCTCGAGGTGGCCTTAGAGGCACCACCTGGGGGGGCAGGGGGAATAATGGTGGAGCAGCAAGGAACATGGGGACAGAAGGGACCCCAGAAGACAAGGAGGAGGGCTCAGTTGTGGCCCAGCAATGGGCCTCCACAGACCAGGACAATGGACAAACCAAGAGCCTCATTGATCTGGACGCTGGAGCTCCCCACGCCCCCAACAAGACTAAGGCCCCTTTCCTGGTGGTGCTGGGGGCCCACAGTCAGGCAGGGCTGGGGACAAAGGCTGTGGCAGGCCCGTGGGGAGGACCTCATCTTTGCCTGAGGGCCACAGCATTGGGACATTCGCTGTCCTGCATGTCCTCCTCCAGCGCCATCCCGTGTTTGAATCCTGCCATTTTCAGAGTACGTGGAAAGAACAGGACTCCCTGGGCATGAGGAGAGGCCAGACCACCCCATGGGCCCCTCACAGGCTGAGCCACACACCTGGCCCTCCAATGCCGTTTCCGTTGGGGTATTCTTGGAACCCATTCCTGATCACTTCCCTGAGGGGCCATCCTTCGCCCACATGCTCTGGTGGGCATCCTTGAAGCTCCTGGCATCCGTCTCACGGCCTAGAATTTTCTATCTGCCTTCTCCCCTGGCAAAGCAGACCCTGGTGTCACAGTACCTCCCGCAGGGTGGGTCACCACTGCCCACTCGATGAACCCAAAGGCACACAGACACTGCCCCCTGCAAGAGGCCACCGACAAGGCAAAGCAAAGTCAGTGGGGTGTGTCTGTGTCCGTGAGACACCAAGACAGCCGGCCACAAATACAGGGTCCCCAGAGAAACCTGGTGCTGCGTGTGGGAAATCCTGGGGGGTCAGGGCCAACCTCTCTGACAACGAAGAATCGGTCTGGGGGGAGGAAGAGGTACCAGGTACCCAAGAAGGGAAGAGGCCGTGGCCCCTCTGTTGGGATGCAGGGTGACATCTGGGATCAGCAGCGTTAAGCTTTTCTGTAGGTCTCAGCTTGCCGTCTTTGGGGCATGGTGCAGTAGTGGGACAGATCCCCTCTTCCTGGACCCCCAGGATGCAATCTGTTATCCCAGTGGAATTGATATATCTCAAATGCTAAGGCAGGAAGGATCTGGCAGGACTCGGGAAGCAGGAAGGCTACCCTCAAGACACCCCGAATGCTGGCTTTAAGATTCTCACAACTGTGTGTCCTTGGGCCTGTTGCTGAACTTCTCTGAAGCTCGAGTTTCTCATTCACGAAATAGAGCTGAGAGTCTACAATCTTTTAAAATCCCTGTAAGATGAAGCCTGGCATATAATAACCACTAAAAATAAATGTCAGCTATTATCATTTTTAAACTCTAATTTAGGAATCAGGAGAGAAATCCAATTTCATTGTATTACCAGCATATCCAAAAAAAAAAAAAATTTTTTTTTTTTTTTTTTTTTTTTTAAACACAAAGATATTTCTCACTCAAGTGTGTCCTTGGGTCACTGAATAATGACTGACCGTCCTTCCATTCCGTCTTTTAGAGGCTGTGGTTCCTCCAGGGCCACACTTGACACACTTTGCAGTTAGTTTGCAATTTATTTGTTTATGGTCCCTCTTCCTCCCCGAAATCAGGGGAGGAAGTCACCGCTGTATCCCCAGGGTCCAAGACGTAGAAGGGGCCCTCAGTAAATGTTTGTCAAATGAATCCAATCAAAGTATGCCCGCCGGCTGCCAGCATCGTGTGGCCAGCAAAGTGACCCTCGGTTCTAACTGATTCCTTCCCTCTCTCATCGGAGGGCAGAAGTCACCAGCTCTGGGAGGAAACCCGCATGAAGGAGCCAGTCTAGGGGCAACAGCAGCAGAGGGAGGCTGGCGGCGGGATTCTGAAGGGATGTGGGGAGGGAGGCGCGATTTTGGAACATGCTGGAAATGCAAAGAGCAGTGTTTGGAGAGCACAGCTCCTTGGCCAGGGAGGAGACTGGGAGCTGATAAATCTTCCCTCTCCGGGGAGGCTGGAAGGGCTCTGGTGTTGGGTTGGACGTTAATAACCCAGATCCTAAATCCACTGCCTTATTATGAAAATACATTTGCAGATTTAAAACCCTGGGCCGGATCTGAGGCCAGCTCTTACAGGTGGAGCCAGGAAGGTTCAGAGCCCAGGAAGCCCCTGAGGCCGCGGGGCCGGGTTGTCTGGCCCAGAAACCGGTCAGTTTCAGCTCTGCATGTTGGGACCCCCCCAAAGGGACATACTGAGAGGGCTGAGCTTCCAAGAGGGGTGAGGAGGGAGCTGGGCTTTTTTTATTTCCCTTGGCTGATGACAGAGCTAAGGGGCCCTACCCCCTCTCTGCAGGGCTGGGCTCCAGGGTGGGGTGGAGTGGCCAGGGCTCCAAAGACCACGTGATGCAGGGGAGCAACCCCTCTTCTCCCCTTTGAACAAGAGGGTGAAAATGAGTCCCCAGCATGCTCTTTCTTCTTGCTGAACAAGATGGATTGGAAAACAAATTAGCTCAAATAAAGCATGTAATTAGATTAAAGGCTCTTGCCCAGCGCCTTCGGGGGGCTACAGAAAGCCCTCTGGGCAGAGGCAGGAGACCCGGCTGGCAGAACCAGCTCCTGGACATCCAGAATTTGCTCTCAACCCTCAGCAGCCTACCCCTGGGTCTCCCTAGCCAGTTTCAACTCTGCCACAGGGATTACCATGAAGATCGCCCCTGTCTGGCCACCAGCCCAGACCTTGGGGTCACCCCCGTTCCCTGCCTGCAGGTGCTGGCTGCCTCAGCCTCAGAGGGCAGCTGTGTCCAATCCACAGGTAGGAACAATTGGAATGTGATGAGTTCCACCTGGACACATTCCCCGCCGACACTCTCCACCCACCCTCCTCATTTGATCTATACGACTCAGGAGGATACAGCAGAGGAATGACCTGGCCAGTACACAGGAGAAAATGCAAGACCGGAATGCTCTGTGTCCAAGGCCACCAGCCAGTGGGGGCGCATTCCCTGATACTAGCCACCCTCACTCCAGTCCAGGGCCACCCAGAGGAGCCTCCGTCTCCAAAGACATGAGCGCCCAGTGACCACAGAGTCGCAACCCTTAACCGGCCCCCATCCCCATGCAGGGGCTGCAGGGTCTCAGGGGACCGTTCTCTCAGCTTCCCTGTCCTCAGGAAGAACCTCCACACAGACACCTCCCTACCCACCATCCCACACCTGACCCCTTCCCCAAGTGAGGCCTCTTATGATCATAAAGGTCTGGCTGGTGGCAGGAGCCATTAGGAAGCAAAGCCATGTCTGCAGCCTCACAGAGAAAGCAGGCCAGGTTCAAGGGGTTGCTGGACCCAGGGAAGAAATTCCCCGTCAACACGGCAGATGAGTTCTGGCCCTGCGGGGTGAAGGAGAGCCCAGGCAGGGAGGAGGAGAAAGAGAAAAAGTGTGAAATGTGGGATTCCTAGTGCAAAAGGCTCAGTGATGAGCAACTTAGCAAAAAAGGATAAAAGCGGTTGCTAGAAGCAGCACGTGGCCCACGATCCCCGCCCTGGCTCCCCACTAATCATCACTAATCAACCACAGCACCCTAAGACATCCATAAGGGGCTCCCTCCCGGTTGCCCAGTGGATAAGCGGACACATTCCTGCCTCCATGATTCATTCTGTCACTTGTCACTGACTGCTAGACTGGACATGGGCCACAGGACTCCCCTTTCAGGAACTGAAAGGAGGCAGGCCACACTTGACCCCTGTTGCCAGCCTGAGTCTCTCTCAACATGGTCCCTAAGGTGGGACAGGACTGCCATCAGCTGAGCCTCACTTGAATTCTGTACCTCCCCAAGGAGATACAGGATTACTTGCATTGTAAATGGAATGAAATAGTTGTCATACTTCATTTGGGCGGGGGGGGGGGGGGGGGGAGGGGGGGGAGAATAGTGACAAGAAAAAAGATCTGCATGTATACAGTACAGACGGAATTTTTTTTTTTTCCAAATGGTTTTCATTCGAGGTTGGTTGAATCCATGGAGGTGGATCCTATGGATACGGAGGCCAGTGCTATGCATCTAGAGACCGGGAGGAAGAAGGAACTGCTAGAAAACTGAGGGCCAGGCAGCAGCAGCAAACAGAAGCAAGCAACTATGAAAACCAGGTGGCTATGTAAAGAACTCAAAAAACTTAACACCAAAAAGAAAAAAACAACAACAAATAATCCAATCAATAAATGGGCCAAGGAACTAAACAGACACTTCACCAACAAATACAACAGATCAACAAACATATGAAAAAAATGTTCATCATCTCTAGCAATGAGAGAAATGCAAATCGAAACTACTTTAAGATTTCATCCCACTCCAGTCAGAATGGCATTTATCAAGAATCCAAGCAAAAATAAGTGTTGGCGAGGATATGGGGGGAAAGGCACACTCATACATTGCTGGTGGGACTGCAAATTGGTGCAACCACTCTGGAAAGCAGTATGGAGATTCCCCAGAAAACTTGGAATGGAACCACCATTTGACTCAGCTTTTCCACTCCTTGATTTATATGCAAAGGGCTTAAAATCAGCATACAACAGTGATACAGCCACACCGATGTAGCAGTTCAATCACAATAGCTAAACTATGGAACCAACCTAGGTGTCCTTCAATAGATGAGTGGATAAAGAGAATGTGATACATATATACACAATGGAGTACTACTCAGCCTTAAAGAAGAATGAAATTATGGCATTTGCAGGTGAATGGAAGGAACTGGAGACTATTGTGCTAAGTGAAATAAGTCAATCCCAAAAAACTAAAGGCCAAATGTTTTCTCTGAGAAGTGTATGCTGATCCATAGTGCAGGGTGGGTGTAGGGAAGAATGAAGGAACTTTGGATTGTACGAGGGGAGTAAAGGGGGGCACAGGAGTGGGGATGGGAAGGACAGTAGAATGAGACAGACATTATTACCCTTTGTACATGTATGATTACACTACCGGTGTGACTCAGCACCATGTACAACCAGAGAAATGAGAAGTTATTCTCCATTTGTGTACAATGTGTCAAAGTGCATTCTACTGTCATGTGTAACTAATCGGAACAAATTTTTAAAATTAAAAAGAAAACCAGATGGAGAATAACTAAGGGCCATTTCAAATAAATGGCAACCATTCCTAAGATGGGTGGATAAGACACAGCACACTTCCTCTCCCGATGAATAAAAACATCCTGAAAGGTGACTTGTGATCAATGTGCATATGCTAAATGTGGCAAGAAAGTTGGTGATACATTTGGAAAAGATTTCCATTCCACAGAATGTTTTTTTTTTAAACTTCTGTGGCATTTCAATGAATAATGTCACAGGTATTTGGAAACTATGTGTATGGAGTATCACTCATGCCACAATCTCACAACCATGGCAGAAACTGAAGTCCTCCCCAACCAAACCAAACTCAGCGCTACCTTCTCATACGGAGAACAAGGGTACAATATTCTTGATCCCATATCTAAGTATCCTGAATCCAAAATGCCTGGGACGAGAAGTGTTTTGGATTTCAATTTTTTTTTCATACTTTGGACTATTTGCATATACATAACGAGATATCCTGGAGAAGAGACGCAAACACGAAGTTCACTTATGCTTCATATACACCTCATACACGTAGTTGGAAGGTAATCTAATCAGTATTTTTAGCACCTGCCTTTTGACTGTGGCCCTTCCCATGAGAGGGAGGTCAGGTGTGGAGTTTTCCACTTGGGGGGGGGGGGACATCAAAAAGTTTTGGATTTGGGAGCCCTTTAGATTTTTGGATTCTCATGAGTAGGGATGCTCACCCTCTATGGTGTTTGCTTTAGTGAAGTGAAAGACTCTCCATGTACTCCAGGGAACCACAGGCCCAAGTGAGTCCCTGTGGAAGGTGATGCCATTCTTCACATACCGGGCAGGATACAGCTATCCTCCTAGTGTCACATGGGGTGCAGAGCCTAGGAGTTGGAGGGTGCACCAAGAGCCCTGTGGATACCCTTGACTTCACCCCTGCCTTCCTCACCTGGAGGCATCCTAAGCTCTAAAAGGATGCCAAGTTCCTTCTTTAACCCAGTCCTCCGCGGCTTGACCATCTCTTCTTTCTCCAAGAACTGCTGGACACGGAATTCCCAACTGCGGCTCCCTATTTGTTGGTTCTTGAGGCCAACTTGGAGTCAGTGTATCTCTGACTCCCTGCTGTCCAAAGGCAGAGGGAAGTGGAATAGAAAGGACAGCGGACCCTGGGAGTTCAAGCTCTCTGTTAAGGCTCCCATAGGTCCCCACATCCTGCATCTGACCTGCTGCAAAGCTCACATGAAGGCCTCTGGAACTCTCCTGGTAGACAGAGGTCTAACCGGCTCTCACCTACGAGGGAGGCCCTGTGTGGGGGAGAATTGAGCTCCATTCTTGGTACCCACAAGCATCAGCTCCTGTTGGAAACTGCGGTATAGCAAACCAGGCCCCATTGGGTCCTGGAACCAGTCCCTGTGGATACTTAGGGACCACTGTATTGTCCTCACGCAGAGCCCTCTGCTCTCACACGCCTCCTCCCATGGGAGTCAGGCTTTCTGATAGCCTTGAGGTCCACACCACCCTCTCCATGCCCTTCCTTGGGGTGACATGCTCACCCAGACCTTGGGTCACAAAACAAGTTCAAAACTCTTTCTCATCCAAGTTCAAAACTATCACCCAGAGATGAGCTATGCAAACCAAGGAGAGAACAGATGGGCATCTTTCTGCCTAAGGATGGGGTACCGGCTGGAAAGGGGGTCTTAGGTTGGGGGAGATGAGGAAGGGTGGTACTCCCCTCTAGAAAAATACATCTGCATCAGAACCAGAGAGAGAAAAACACCTGTCGGCAGCCTCCTAACACCTTTTCAAGATGCAAATCTGGCCTCATAAGATGAGCCTTCTAGATTTTTTGCTTGAGGACCCCAAATGTCCAGCCATGGCGCTGACTTGAAGTACAGTCAGTGCTCTGAACCCATGAGTTCTGCATCTATTAGACAAACCCAAGATCAAAAGTATTCTAGAAAAGAATCACATGTGTAACGAACACGTGCAGACTTTTAAAAATCACCATTCCCTAAACAATATGGTGTAAAATAATCATGTCCACAGCATTTACATCATATTAGGTGTAAGTAATCTAGAGATGAGTTAAAATATATGGAAGGATGTGTGGAGGTTACATGCAGATACTATGCCATTTTATATAAGGGACCCGAGTACCTACAGATTTCGGTGTTCTGGGGTGAGGGTCCTAGAACCTATCCCTTATGGATACTTGGGGACCACTGTATTGTCCTCTCTTATCTACCACCTGTGCCCTTAGGAAACACCAGCCCAACTGGAGGAGCAATGAGCCACCTTAGACTTGGGGCTTCATTCATTAGGCCACAAAAGACCCAGCAGGTCTGACACTGGCCAGGCACAGAAGACGAGGCCAGCTTCCACTGACATGGCTCGATCTGATGAACAGTGAGTACCTTGAATGAGAATCATCGACTGAACTCACGTGTCTCCCTCACATAGCGCACTAGGAGTCCAGGAAGGCCAATCTCGTGCCTCCTACCCAATTCGATCCTGGAACCCCAGCCCCAGCACTACGTGGATGTGTGATCACGGAACAAACGCGAGGAGGACAAACTGACAGATACACAAAGCTTCTGATACGAAGTCCCAAGGCATTCTGGGAGTTGGCAGGCAAAGTTACGAAAAGCCACTACCGAGCCTGGCTGAATAAAAAATCCCCCATTTTCAGCCTGTAGCCCAGATAAGGCCAAGGGAAGGATTTAGAGAGCACAGGATCCGTATTGCCTAAGCCCTTCCAAATTGCAGAAAAGACTGCACCTGCCTTCATCCGTCTGCGGCTGCTAATCCGCTGTAACAGCTCCGTGCCCCCCATTCTATCTCCCCCTCGGCGGGCAGAGTTATCCTGTGTATTCGCCTTTAATAAGCTAAGCCATTCTGGCACCGTATTCACTGGTATCTGCTCCCACCGGGTCCGCCCCACGGGGTCTCCTTGTCAGCTCTCCCAGTGAACAGGGGATTTTGTGTTCAGCAGGGAAAACAAAGCTGTCCCAATAGGGATCCAGTTGGCTCTCTCTACGCTCCTCCAGAGAGAGCCAGCAGTGGACACGAACTGCAATTGCTGTCAACACGAAAGGGGGATTCAGATGAGCTAAGCTAAGCTGGGGCTCCCTGGGAAGGTCCTGAAAGAGAGGGACACTTGCAGTCCTGTCGCGTCCACCCGGCTGGTTGGCTGGCTGGCTGGCTGGTTAGCTCGGCTGGTTAAGCCAGTGCCCAGAAAGGACATGCTTGGAACCCAGGGGCTGCCCTGGCTTAGTCTGCCTACACCCCAAACCGCAGTCGCTATCGGGTAGAAAGCACTCTCTTGGGCCAAGATGAGGCTAAACTGTTTCCTACAGAGGAAAAAAAAAAAAAAAAAAGGCCCTTAAGATTCACCCTCACATTCTGATGTCAATTACTGTAGCCCAGGCAACAGGTGGCCAGAGATGAGCCCCAGATTGGAAGAGTGATCCAAAAACATCTATGGGGAAGACTGCTTTCATTTTCCTCCTGAGCATATGGACTACATTACCCAGTCATCCCTTGGAGTAGTGTGGTCACATGGCCGAGTTCTGGCCAATGAGATGTGGGTATAAGTGAGACCCCACATTTTGAGGCCTAGCACATAAAAATCTCCCCAAACCCTCCCAGCAATGACGCTAAGGCCTCAGATGGCACAGCCAAGTGACAGAAGGAGCGTGGGGCCCTGGATCCACCTGTGGGAAGGAGGCCATCCAATGAGGAAACCTGTGATGGCTGTTGTATCAGCAAGAAATAACTGACCACCAGGAATGTTTGTTACAACACAGCCTGCCTGATCCACGCAGGGTTGTGAAATTCACAACATGAAGTGAATTAGAACAGCAGTAGTTTTTTTGTGATAGAATAGAGACAGAGATGAGTAGGACTGACACTACAGAGTGGTCAGCTAAATGTGGGAAGGGGGACATGGGGACCCAAAGAGTAACCAGCAGGTCTTTCTTCAGTGTGGAACTGGAGAAAGGGAGAGGGGATGGGAAAAAACCACTGGTGCCAATAAAACTTTCCATCAAATTATCTGCCATGTAAAGTTGTTCTTGGGTATGAGAGGGGAACTGGTTCCAGGACCTCCCACAAACGTCAAAATCCTTGGATGCTCAAGTCCCTTATATAAACCAGCACAGTATTCACATATAACTTAGGCACATCCTCCAAGTACTTTAAATCATCTCTAGGTTACTTACCATATCTAACCCAACGGAAATGGAATGCACATAATTGTTTTACTGCATTGTTTGGGGAATAATAACAACAACAACAAAAAGTTTGTGCACGTAAAGTACAGATACTTTTTTTTAAAAAAATTACATTTGATCTATGGTTGCTTGAATCCATGCAAGCAGATCCCACGGGGACAGAGAGCCAACTGTCTTGCAGATGTGTGCTGGGTGTCCTGCCCAGACCCTTTACTGGCCCAGCGCCCCCATCCCCAGCTGCTGCAGGGCCAGGGCACATTTGCAGTCTTCTCTGAAGGCTTGCCTTTGCCTGATGGACACTGCTTTGCTTGCAGGTATCTGGGGGGTTAAAAAGGTCCCTCCCCAGGAGACAGTCCATAGCTAATGGTCAACAGATGTGGGTGAGTAGAATGGCCCGATCCTTTTGCCTTTAAGCAGAACAACTTTTTGTTTTGTTTTTGGTACCAGGAATTGAACTCAGGGGCACTCGATCACTGAGCCACATCCCCAGTCCTATTTTGTATTTTACTTAGAGATGGGGGTCCCATAGTTGCTTAGCGCTTTGCCATTGCTGAGACTGGCTTTGAACTCACGATCCTCCTGCCTCAGCCTCCCAAGCTGATGGGATTACAGGCGTGTGCCACGGCGCCTAGGAAGCAGAACAACTTCTTTGGCATGATTACCTCTCCAGAGCCCCTGTGGGGTTGGGGCCGAGTCTATGTGTTTTCCCAGCTTCTTCCCTGCCTGATCCTGCTTCTCCCCCTTCCTGGTTGCTCTGGAGAACATCTCCTCCATAAGTCACCTGCCCAGGAATCCCTGTCCTAGGCTCCTTGAGGTTCTTGGGAATCCAACCCAAGACACCAGGGTCTCCGGACAGCCCTAATGAATGGCTGACCTTCTACTTCTTCATCCACTGCAATAAACTGACCAAAAACAGGAAGGAGGGCAGGAATGAAGTTAGGGTCAGGGTGATCCTGAACTATCAGGCCTCCAAAGGATCCTGCCATTCCAGAAGACGGAGGCTCCTATGAAGGCGTTAAAGACTGAAGATAGATTTCAGATGCCGATGTGGGACTTCCCAACCCTGGGGCTGAAAGAGGTGGTTTCCTGGGACAGCAGGAATGCTTAGCCAGAGAAATCAGGGCTGAGCCCCACGGGAGAAGGAAAGTGCCAAGTTAAAGCCTAGCTCAGCTTGGGCCTAAGAAAATCTGTGTGTGTGTGTGTGTGTGTGTGTGAGTGTGAGTGAGAGAGAGAGAGAGAGAGACACACACACACACACATTAAGGATTGAACCCAGGGCCCCTCTACCTCTGAGTTCCATCCCCACCCCTTTTTTGAGACAGAGTCTCACTAAATTGCTCAGTCTGACCTCAAACCTGTGATCCTCCTGCCTTGGCCTCCTGAGTTGCTGGGCTTATAGGCATGCACTATTATAATCTAGCAGGCCTGAAGAAAATCTTGAAGCAGTATTCTCTAAAGCCCATTGTTCAAACATTCTTCAAATTTTTCATTTCCCTTCAGAGGGACAAATCTTTTCAAGTTCCCATGTCTGATTTCTTTCCTGCTTAAAAAAATGGTTTGCTTGAGGCACCATGTGAAAGTGGGAACCCCACTTCTTCATCTGACCTAGAGCAAGTCACTGATCTCTAGACCTCAGTCTCCCCATCTGTTACATGTGGAGTCCGGGTTGGATTCCTTATCTCTATGTTCCTCCTGGTATCAAGATCCAGAATTCCAACTCCCCAGAGGCCTTTTGGACAATACCACACTTCAGAATACTTAACAGTCGGCTCTCTGTGGGAGGAAAATCAGCCGTGACTTGTACTATTTGCCAGTTTCCAAGGTGTAAATAATCCCACCATGGCCAAGTTTAAACTATCTTTGTGATACCCAAACTCAGAGTTGGAGAGAACGTACATCATCAGCCCTGGAGAGCCAACGTGAGCAGGCACATACTGGCCCCCCAACATCCCTGATTCTCAGTAACCTCTTGGGCAAGAGAAGTTCATTTTAGACCCCTGATCATTTCTGATCTCTGCAAATGAAAGGTTTTCATTTTCCTGGATCCCAAAGTACGCTTTACTCTCAAGGAGAGATCACAAAACACTACCGATGACACTTGCCACAATCTTCCCTAGGGAGATGCTGGCATCTCAAGAGGACGGAACCGGAGCGGGTGGTACCCAGTGTCCTCCCGAGATGCCAAGCACAGGGTTCCAGCTGAGTCAGGCTCAAGGCAGAGGCAGGGGACTTGCTGATATGGTCACACTGAGAGCTCTGGAAGCCAAGGGGCAGAGTAGCAGAAAGGACTATCTTACTCAACAGATAGTGGGGGTGGGGGGGGGGATGGTCCGAACATCACCCAGCCAGGGAGGAGGCAGCTAGTGACCTCCTGGCCTCCTAACCGTGAAGGTCTGGGTGCACCCAGGTGAGGCCCGCAGCTACTGGGCAAATCAGGCTCCTGATCTGGGCACCCTCCCTGGTCCGACTGTCCCACAGTACCAACACAGCTCTGAAAGAGCCCCATAGGCCACTCCCTGACACTGAACCTAAGAGCTCAAGGCTCGCTCTGCCCACCAAGGCCGTCCCAGCTGCTGACGACAGATTGAGGGAGGGGACAGAGCAGGATCCAGGTGATCCACAGTTAAGCCTCTAACAAGGCCCCCGGATTTTGAGCTGGGAGGGGATGGATGGGTCATTCAGCCCACCTCCTTCCCTTCACTGAGAGCTGTGGGCAGCTTGCAGGACACCCACCCTGGGAAGGGTGAAGCCCCCAGACCCCAGGAGCCTAAGAATGGATTGATGGTCCCAGCTGTTTTATTACTATCAAGTCTGGGTGGTTGGGGATCTGGTGGGCCATTTCATCAAAGGGCCCACGATGGGTGCTGCCCACCCTAGGTGCTGCCCACCCTGGTTCAGGGGCTGCTGAGGTTCTATGGGGCAAACCCAGGACTCGAGAGAAACCCCAGGGTTTTGAAGCAGTGTTCTGGGCAGGGGCCACCCAGGGGACAACTCGGTATCCACCCCTGCCTCAGCCAGCTCTGCGGCCTGCACACTCTGCCCCCACCCACCTCTGCCAGCATGTCAACTGTGTGACATGGAGGAGGGGTGCTGGGCTCTCCTATCTCTCTCCCTGACACCTGTCACTTGTCCCATCAGCCACCCCTGTTGAGTCCCTAGTGGGAAGAGTTCCCCACAAATGGCTAAATATTCCGCCCCCACTGGCCCCCTGGCCCATCCCTTTATCCTGCTCCACTCTGCAAAGGCCCAGAGACAAGCAGTACAATGGCGTCCTGAAACCCACAATGCAAGGGCTTCCTTTGTGCTCCCCAGGGTAACGAGGCCCCTGGCAGTGGGGTGGGGAGGTGGGGCTCTCTCCTGGCCCCGGGCCTGACCTCTGCCCCCACCCTTTGTGCCGCTCCCCAAAAAGGGGAGAGAGGGGAAGGGGGAGGGGAAGAAGAGGCCAGGGGAAGCCAGAGAAAAGAAAGGTGGCAGAAGAGACAGGGAGAGCCCACAAGGGCAGAGAAAGCAGAATCAGAGACGATGGATCTAGAAAGATAGGAAGAAAGAAGGTGCTAGAAAGGAGTCATTCAGGCTGCCTAGAAGCAACTGAACCATCTTAAATTGATTGATGTTTTTAGGTTCCCACTGGTCACATGTACCAGAGAGTCCACTCAGTTCAACCGAATACCTATGGAATCAGTCGGGTCTCAAGTGAGCAGGTGCCACTGTTTGGAAGAGCCCTGTGTCTCCGTGGTTCCATCTCTGGTCTCCCTTCCTGGAGGAGGGTTCTGGAAAGCCTAGTTCAGGTCAGGACATCTAGGTTTAACCCAGTGGTTTTATAATCAGGGGCTGTCTGTCCCCAGGGGACATTTGGTTATCAGAGCTCCCCAGAGGGCAGGGTGCTACTCAACACGCAACAGTGTGCAGGACAGCCCTACCCCAAAGGATCCTTCAGCCTTGACACCAACAGCGCTGAGGTGGAGAAACCAAGGTTTAACCTTGGGGTAGAAGATTGCAGGTGATGCTCCAATATGTAGCGAGTCCAGGCGGGAGGTCCTGGGCTCAGTTCCCAGCACCCCAAAAAAAGAAAACCTTGGTTTAAATATCTTAAATAATTGCCCAGCTTCCATGCCCTCCATCCCCACCAAGGAGACTTAAAAGGATCCCTGAGTGAAGCCAGGCATGATGACGTGTGCCTGAAATCCAAATGACTTGGGAGGCTGAAACAGGAGGATTGCAAGTTCAAGGCCAGTCTTAGAAACTAAGTGAAGCCCTAAGCCACTAGCAAGACTATCTCAAAAAATAAAAAGGACTGGGGATGGAGGTCGGTGATAAAGCATCCCTGGGTTCAATCCCCAGCAACTCCCCCAAACACACAAAATAAAAAAGCTGGTTCCTGACTGCACTTCTTGGTCCCCTTTGTTGGAGGGTCCTCTTTCTCAGGGATTCTGCCCTGATGAAAGCTCAGAGCTCATATCCTATAAACCACAAGTTGGGACATGGCACTACCTCTTCTTTAAGGGCATCTGAGGTTAATGATAACAGCAGGGACCACGTTAGCAGCTGTTTTCATTCTTACATCCTATATCACATTTATTGTATCTGCAAAAGCAGCCCAGGATGGGGATCCCTTTTGCATTTCTAAATATAATGATTTTGTATATCACATCATTACAGAATATTTTAATAATGAAGCCACTGAGCACCGCAGCTATAAAAGACGTTTGAGGAACAATCAAGAAATTTTTGACTATCGGTACCAGATGATATTAAACAATTTCTTGTTCATTTAGTGAGGTGTGATAATCATATTGAGAAGATGTTCTTACTTTTCAGTGCATTCTGAAATATTTAGGGGTGAGGGCTGGGGTTGTGGCTCAGTGGTAGAGTGCTCACCTAGCATGCATGAGGCACGGGGTTCGATCCTCAACACCACATAAATGTAAAATAAAGATATTGTGCCTACCTAAAACTAAAAAATAAATATTTAAAAAAAATATTTAGGAGTGAAATGCCATCATATCTAAACTCTTCTTTTTAAATTTATCTTTTGCAGTACTGGGGTTTGAAACCAGGGGTGTTCTACCCCAAGGTATACCCCCTGCCCTTTTTTGAAATTTTGAGACAGGGTCTCCCTAAGTTGCTGAGCCTGGCCTCCAACTTGCAGTCCTCCTGCCATAGTCACTCCCGAGTTGTTGGGATTACAGGCGTGTGCTTGAACTCTTCTTCAAAAGAATTTCAGGAGGGCAGGGAATGTAGCTCAGGGGATGCCTAGCACATATGAGATTCTGGGTGAATCCCTAGCATCACCATGTCAAAACAAAGTTAAATTTAAAAAAAAAAAAATTAAAACATCAGCAAGGCAATACCTTTGAAGAAAATATGGCAAGACGTGAATCTCAAAGTCAAGGTGAGGAGCATGGGGTCATTCTCCACTTTTGCTGATATTTTTTTCATAACAAAAAGCTCCATAGAGTTAAATCCCACATGAATCCAGAACACACTAATTTCTAGTAAAACTCAAAATTGGGGATAACTTTCATTTTAGGTTTAAATGTTACCATGGAAAAAGAAGCAGGCCAACCAAAAGTTAAACCTGACCCCCTAGGAACGCTTGCTGGCTTAAGGACACGTATGTAACCTTCTAAATCCTCAGCTGCATCCATGTCATGTAACAAGTAATTGGTAAATGAGCCGGTCCATCTGTAAGTGCTGCAGCATCTCTCAATACTTTGGAGAGAACACATGAATTTTATCCCATAAATACACACGGGTTGGCACTATTAGCACTGGGGTGGGTCGTTCCTCGTTGTTGGGGCCATTCCGCACAACGTAGGACATTTGGCAGCATTACTGTCCTCTACCCACTAGATGCCAACAGCACCCTCCCCCCAAGTTGTGACAACTGAAAATATCTCCAGACAGTGCCAAATGTCCCCCGGGGGGAAAAGAACAGTCCCGGGTTGAGAACCACTGAAATGTATGAACATAATGAAACAATTTAATTGAAGTGCCCCGTAAACCAGTCTTTCCACCAATCAAAGTCAACTCTCCATGTGTCCTCTGCTTTCTGTTTTTGTCACTTGGCAATACACTGTATCTTTCCATTTAAATATCCTACAACATAATTACCCAGCTATGCCGTTATTAACTCCAACTCTACTGAAAGACGTGGAAGTCACTTCCCTCTTTGGATAGTATAAACGATGCTGTAATAATTATCTTTGTAGCTAAATCTTGCACACATCACTATTTCCTTAGGCTAAATTTCTAGAAGTGAACGGATGGGGTCAAAAATACCTTTGGATACACAGTGCCAAATCACCTTTCATAAAAGTGATACAAATTACCCTTCTATTGCCAGGGCTTGGCATTTCCCCAACCCTTTTCAACATGGAAAACACTTTATTCTTTTATAAATAGTGTCAATCTAGTAAGTTTTGAGGATGGACTCTCTTTTCATGATTACTAGTAAGTGTAACACTTCATATTCTTAACTGCTATCTGTATAAATTCTCTGAATTCCTAGTTTACTTCCTCAGCCAATTCTCTACTAGGATCTTTATTTCTTGTTGAATTGTAAAAGCTTTTTATTTATTGAGGACTTGAATCTTTTTTTTATTTTAAATACTTTTTGTAGTTGTAGATGAACAGAATGCCTTTATTTTATTTTAATGTGGTACTGAGGATCAAACCCAGTGCCTCATGCATGCTAGGTGAGCACTCTACCATGAGCCACAACCCTAACCCTCACCCCTAAATATTTCAGAATACACTGAAAAGTAAGAAGTGCCTCACGCATGCAAGTCAAGAACTCTGCCACTGAGCTACAGCCCCAGCCCAAGGACTTGAATCTTGGATGCCACTGTCACAAATGTTTTTTCCCCAGCTTTTAGTTTGCCTTTTACTCTGCTTGGGGAGAGATTTTTGGAGTATGGAAGTTTTTCATTTAAATCTACTCAAACTCTTTCCCTTTAGAATTTCCAGCTTCTGCATCATGTCTGGAGAGCTTTCTTTACCCAGAGATGACACTGATATTCATGTATTTTTTTCCTAGAACTTTTAGAATTCATGAAAGATCGATAAATCTTAAATCCATCGGTGGTATGCAGCATGAAGTAGAAATCCAATTTTGTTATGTTTAAACAGCCAGGTTTCCCAGAAGCACTTATGGATTAGCTCATCCTTTCCCTCATTGATTAGCAACCACAGATTTACCATATCCTAAGTTCTTCTGTTTACCTTTGAGTCTGTTTCTAGACTTTGGACTCAGTATTGGTGATCTCTATTCCTATGCCAGTACCACACTAATTTAAATATCCTGTTAACCATATTTTAAAATATCTGGAAAAGCGAATCTCTCTTCATTAGTCACCTTCCAAAAAAATAATTCTTGGCTATTCTTACCTCTTTATTTTTCTAGCCAGCCCTGTAGGACCATCTCCTATCCAACTGGGATTTTGACCAGAATTATGCTAAATTTATGGATTGTTTTTGGGGAGAACTAACATTTTGACAGCTTTGAGTCTGGCCTTCCCCAGGACATGGCAAGATGATCCTTTTTTTTTTTTTTTTTCTCCTTCTGTCTTTGGCATCCTTTGGAAAAATCTTGTGCTTTGTTTATATACATCCTGTGCTTTCTTTGCTTGGTTTCTGTTTGCTATTTTTATTGCTATTCTAATGAAATTGTTCCATTATCATGAAAATGGAAACGAGTACTCACTTTGGGGCCAGACCTCTCCCATGTGCATTTCACTCCATGACACCTTCTCATTGCTAAGATATAAAGAAGTCACCAACCTTTGCCCATTCACTTTGGAATGGCCTCCCTGCAGAATTCTCTTGTTGGTTCTAACTATTTTCAGCTGGCTCTCTACCAGCGCCTGTGTTTCCCATGCCCGCTCATTTTCTGGTATTAACTGATTCATCTGCCCTGTCACTTCAGCTGCCTTGTGACCACAGAGAGAGAGCTTTGCCAAGCATATTCTCCCAATTCCCAGAACCCACCGCGGCAGCCTCACCTACCGATCACTCATGCTCATAAGAGGCCCTGGGCTGGAACCTGCAAAAACAGCTGCTTTGAACCAACCCTGTCTCCTCTTAGCTTGGGATCCCTCCCACCTCCAGCTGACACACATTTGCAAGAAGAATAAAATGACCCTAAGTTGACCAAACAACATAACTTCTGAGAATCAGGATGGCCAGGGTGGTCAATTCTACTCAGATCCCAAAGCCAGGTGACCTTGGCCAGAATCTCAGAGATGCTTATTAGACTCCCGTGTCTCAGTTTCTTCCTACATAAAATGGGACTAATGATGGAACACACCTCATACAGGTGGATGATTAAATGATTAAATGATATTAAACATTCCTACCACTGAGTTTGCTTCATCCAGTCATTTCATATACATGGAATCAAACAACACGAAGCCTTGTGACTGACTTCTTTCATTTAGCATGACGTTTTTGAAGTTCAACCGTGTTGTGGCATGTATCAATACTCAATTCCTTTTTATGGCTAATGTTTGATTTTTTGGCTCTGCCACAATTTGTTTATCCATTCACCCATATGGATCGACATTCAGGCCATTTCTGCTTCTTGGTTCTCATCAAGTTCAAAGCCTGACCTGATTTCTAGCCCTTAACTCTCTGCTTGTTCTGAAACTCACAGCTGGAGGGCTAAGCAGAGGCCCCCCACACAGTTCCCTGGGTTCCCGCCTGCCTCGGGCAGCTCAGCCTCCCCGTTTCCCAAGATCTGCATCAAGCCGACTCTCCATACCTGACCTCAGGTCAACAACTCCCACCCAAACCCCACCTTCCTGGTTGGAGGAGCCAGCAGAAAGGGTACCAGCCTGGCCCAACCCACCCTGACGTTGGCTGGCGTTGGCACTTTTTTTTTGGGAGAACTAACATTTTCACAACTTTGAGTCTGGCCTTTTTTTAGTTTGGGACAGGGCCTCACTACGAAGCCACTTTTCATGTGGCTTTATTCTTCTCTGAGCACTCCCAACAGGCCACCACTGATTCAAAGGGCTCATCTGCCGCATCTCGCCTCACCCAACGCCCTCTGAGGCAGCGACATCCTGCCCCTTTCACAGAGGGGAACTCGGGCTCAGGCTCCCCAAACTTAGTAACTCTTCCTCCTCCTGTCCTGCCTACCGACACCTCAGCGTCATTTAAGGGTTCATGCATATGTTCCCACAGTCACCCCCCAGATTCTCTAGCTGAACAAAGGCCTAAAACAGAACAGCCCACACTGACCCAGGTTGCAAGTTTTATATAAACTCATTTTTTTTTTTCAATGTAAAAAGGGAAATGCTCGAGGCCACCAGATGTGACATCTGAGGTCACCCCAATACTCACCTGCCAGCACTGAGCACTGAGCTTCTCCCATAGGTTCTTCTGTTGGCACTCAGTTCTAGAGTACTTCCTCTAAGTTCCCCTGATGGGTGGCACACCGATGCCCAGGCTTGGGGCCACTGGAGCAGGTTGCCAAAGGCCCAAGTAGAGCCCCAAACGAGGTAGGGACAGCGAGAAGTCAGCTGGGGGCAGGAGGCCAGGCCCCCGCTGAGAGGTGGAGGAAGAGCAGGAGCTGGACAGCTAGCTCCCCACGCCTGGCTCTATCTCCCACTCAAAGGCAGCCCTTCCTTCCTCGGGTTTTCTTTATTGCATTTCCCGGGAAGGCCCAGAGCCCGGGCGAGGGTGGGGTGGCGTCAGCTCACGTGGGCCCTGCGTGCCCATCCTGCTCCTCTCCGCCCAGCTCGGCCTCCAATGACTTCACCTGAAGCAGCCTGAAAGTGGCCACTAGCAGAACGTTTTTTACTGAGGAAGGCACACCTGTTACCAATCAGCCCACGTGTGGCTCATTTACCTGGCCCCCCGGCCCGCTGCAAGGGATCGTGGGCCAAGTTGATTGTCAGAGATGGAAAGGGAAGCAGCACTCAGTTCTGCAAACTGAAAAAATCTAGCAGGAACAGAGGGTCATTCCCAGCATGGAGAGCCAGGCCTCAAGGGCCCCGGGAGCCCTGGGTCCCACCCTGCATTCTTCAAGGGAGGCAGACGGTCCAAGTCCTCAGAGCCAGGGGAGGATCGACCCAGATTTGCTGGCTTCAGACCAGCGCTCCTCCCACTGAACCAAGTGGCCTCCACAAGGACAATTTGAAACTCAAGAACTTCCCTGGAGTTGATGGAGGGCAAGAGGTCCCTCTTGGAGCCATGGTGTTGGGGTCTCTACAACCAATAAGTAGGTGTGTGCCAGGGGGAGCCTTGGACAAGACGCCCTTTATGAGTGGGGCTCTGTCCCTCCCTTCTGGCACCCTCAGCCTCAGGCCTCCCACAGCACTGTGTCCCTCACCGCCCTGCCCATGGCGGCTCACCCGCTAGCTCAGGGGGCAGGTAAAGAACATTCCCCAAGCAAGCTGGCCCTTTGGCAGGGGGAGGGGGGTTCAGGATGAGGTTATGTCCATCAGCTTTTAGAACAAATTCTTGGCTTATTAATTCTCTCTTCTATTACACAGACAAAAGTAAATAAGCCTTTCTCAGGCAGTCTCTCCCAGGGGCCTTCCTTCCCTGCTCAGACAGAGCAAGAGCCGACAGGTTTGGAAGCACTGAGCTCCCAGGCCCTGCTTCCCAGGGGGCCTTCTTGGCCTCCAGCCCGCAGTATCTGGGCTCACTGGGACAAGGCTGGACCAGCTTCTCTGCATAGGAGGACCCACAGGCCAGCATTTGGGTCCTGGGGTTGGTTCATGTTTCCCAAAGATACCAGGGCAGGTCAGCAAAGGTCAAGCCAAAGCTCCAAGCTCCAAACCTGTTCTGCCCTGCTCCTTTTAGAGGAAAGTACTTGAACAGCATGTTTGTTTACTGCTTGCTTCAGTTAAAATCATATTGATAAAGGTTCAGAAAGGACAAACGCAATGAACAGTCACAAAATCAAAAGAAGTCAGAAGCTGGGTGTGGCGGCACACACCTGTAATCCCAGCAACTCAGGAGGCTGAGGCAGGGGGATTGCAAGTTCCACGCCAGCTGGGAAACTTAGCAAGGCCCTGCCTCAAAATAAAATACATGGGCTGGGGATGTAGCTCAGTGATAAAACACCCCTGGGTTCAACCCACCCACCTAAAAATAAAAGTCAGAAAAATTGAATAACCAACAGAGAACTGTTATGGAAGACATTTTAAAGAGGAGTCTACTGATGTTTAGAAGTGCCGTTCACAGCCAGGTATGGGGGCACCCACTGTTAATCCCAGAGACTTAGAAGGTTGAGACTTAGAAGGAGGATTACAAATTGGAGGCCAATCTGGGCAACTTAGTGAGGTCCTATCCCAAAATAAAAAGGCCTGAGGATTTGGCTCAGATGTGGAGTGCTTGTCTAGCATGCATGAGGCTCTGGGTTTAATCTCCAGTCCTCCCCTACCATGCCAGGAATCTTGCAGAGCTGAGAATCTTGGATATCAGCCTTTACCTCTATACCCAGCCTTTACATCATTTCTAACAGCCTATGTAGACATCTCAGAGGGTATTTTTCCTCCTTCCCCTCACCTATCTCATTTTCCCATTTCTGACTTGGAAAAAAAAAGCTAAGAATTGCTGCAAAAAAAATCCAAGAAGTCAAGTTGTAAGGTCTGGGAAAATGGGAGGAGACAGAGAGATCATTCAGATCTGTCCTGCCCTGGGATGAGCTATGGACATAGCACCTTCAAGGCCCCCACCATATGCACAGCCCAAGAGCTTGTCCATGTGAGTCCCACTCAGGTAAATCACTCTCACTTATGACTGGTCAAATGATTGCCAAGTCATGGTGGTATCAAGAAACAAGATACTGGGGCTGGGGATGTGGCTCGGTGGTAGAGCACTTGCCCAGTACCTGTGAGATCCGGGATTTAATCCCTAACCCCGCAAAAAAAAAAAAAAAAAATCCATTTAAGATAACAACATGGATTTTCAAGTTCCCCCACACCTCCCTATAGTCCTATCTAATGAAAGGTTCTCAGGGGTATCCTTGCTGGGGACTTTTCCCCTCCACCTCCAAGTATACCAGTGCAGAGAAGCCGTGGTGACCCAGGACCAGGACTCTGGTCCCACGTACTGAAGGGCCTTTTGTGTGCCCAAAGCCAGGGCTGAAACACCTTTTTTGTGCCACAGAACCCTGTGGATCCTATCTCAGAGTAGTATTTTTTCCATGCCTAAATAAAATACGGAGAGTTGCGACTTAGTGACTGTTCAGCTTAACAATTTTTAACTTTATGATGGTGCAAAAGTAATGTGTATTCATAGAAACCACATTTTGGATTTTAAATTTGGATCTTTTCCAGGACTACACCGTCAGACCCTGGGCAGCAGCCGTGAGCACCCTCTCAGCCTCCCGTCTTCAGGGGAGACAAACGCTCTGCAGCAGGCTCTATGGCTAAGCTAGATGTTCATCAGGTTAAGAGGATTCGGTGCATTTTTAATTTGCGATATTTTCAACTTCCAATGGGGTTTTCATGACATAATCCCATCCTGCGTCAGGAAACGTCCGTGCATAGGAAATTAACATCACTGAGTACAGCTGCCCAGATACCTTAAAAACCCCCAACCCAAGGTACAGGTACATTATGCACATCTAGGTGTGGGTCTAGTCACTTCTGTAATTTTGAAGCAATCACACGCACACAGACAAGATTTCACGTATCTGCAATCAACAATAATGCCATGTGATCATCGCTATGGTTTCTGTGGGTGGCCATGTGACAGGCACTGTCAATGGTCGGAGGCCCGCCTTCATCATGGAGGAAAGGCAAACTCTTGAGTGAGAGGTGGAAGAAAGTGAAGATATGACTCTCTTTCCGTCTGGGCTCACCGGTGACCTGAATTCTGTGTGTGGACGCTGTGTCCAGGACTCCTGCCTCAGCCCTTGCTCCTCGGCAGCCCTGGAAGGAGTAGCTCCTATTCTGTTGGGTTGACCAGCCTCACCTTGGTGGGCCAACAGAAGAAGCTCAATTTTTAGGGTTCTGACCCGGCTGGGGGGTTACAGAGGCATCTGGGCCTTCTAATACTCCCTCCCCACTTCCTGTCCCACCAGAGAGCAAAAGTGACCAATAGAAACTTACCTTCAGGCTCCTCCACGCTGCTGGCTGCTGTGGTTGGCGGCGCTACCGGAATCTCTTTTTGAGGTTCAGGATGGAGAGGAGGAGAAAACAAGGTAAGAAGGTATTATTTTTTGAGCTTGGAAAGAGAACGAGCTCAGCACAGCCTCCTCCCAAGCTCCCTGGAACTATTCATCCCTTGCCCAATCCACAGTTCCAGAAAAGGGAAGAGGAGCCAGCCTGCAGAGGGGCCCCCGGGGGGTCCTGGGCACATTGTCCTGTTCTCCTTTCCCTTCACCTGACACGGATGTCACAGCTACTGGTTGTCAAGGAGGGACAGGAGTGGGGAGAAGCACAAGGGAACTGGTGGCATGGGAGGCTGGCCCTGCCCCCAGGGCCTGACCTGTGAATCCTATTTGGGTCTGCTGTATGTCATCAACTTCCATCAGCCCCACGGGAAGTGGAGAGGAGCTTCCTCAGGCTTCTTGCTTATCCTGGTAGCTACCTGGGCCCTCACCTGTGACCGCAACTCACAGGTGACAAGGGATCTGGAGCAAGGATGTCAGATGAGGGACTGTCTCCTGTCGGGAGGGTTCTCACAGGGACAGAGATGTGTCAGCAGCCCGGGTCCCCGTTCTTACTTCCTCTTTCTGGACAAGGCCAAACCATGGATCAGTGGTCCCTAGGAGGAGGGGACTTACTTCCCCTAGTGAGTGACTGACCTCAGATCTCACTGACTGTAGCCACCACCCGACTCTAGGCTTTACGAACTCCCTCTGACTCCAGTTCTAGATTGACTAGGCTCTGAGACTTCGGGAACAGGAATGGAATACCCAGGCTTGGGGAGCAGGAGTCACCTGGAGGAGGCAGGGTTTGCTCCTTGAAAATTGGGTGGAGGACAATCCTCAGTATGGAGCCAGATCTTGCTCTCTGTGACCTCATTAGCAACCACTACAGCAGCTCATTAGGAACTTGGGACCTTGTACCGGGCCATTTCTGAACCCTAAAAAGCTAAATGGTCCCAGCAGAAATCTTCCGGAGGCACCATCTCCATAGTCCAGTCTAATCTCGTCGTTAGTCCCTGAATTAGGCTGGGGCGATGGCCACAGAGCCACACTCGCCACTCAACCTCTGAGTCAGGTGCTCATGGACATCCCAGGATGGAACCCTGCGGCTGCGGATGTGGGTGGGCATGCTCTTGGTCCAAGTCTGAAACACCAGCTCCTGTGAGCTTGGTCTTTCCACTAGGGGATCTAAAATATTGGTTCCAGTCCTTCCTGAACATCCTGAATCCCTTTAAAAGGGAGTTCAAGGTTGGGGATGTAGCTCAGTGGCAGAAGCCTTGCCTAGTACGTGTGGGGATTCCATCTCCAGCACTGAAATAAAAAAAGGGGAGACCTCATTTCTTCTCCCCATCTCCACATTTTCATAACCCCAGATTTCCTCCTGCCTTTCTAAAAATTTTATTTGATTTAGAAACTAGTCAGAACTGTTGATGGGACCAACACAGCTGGCCTGTCCCAGAAGCAAAGGGCCCCCATCGAATTGGGACAGGTGATGTGTACAGTGTCTAAGGTTCCCACCTGCTGGAGGAGGGGTTGTCTGTGAGGTCTATGGGAAATGCTCAAGGACACCCTGGTGGCTGCTGGTGTGAGGGGGGTCCCCAGCCCCCAGGCTTGTGACACCCCAACTCCCAAGTTGTCCCAAGTCCCTCAAGACTGACCATCATTGTCACCAGAGCCCACCCAGAGCTAAGACACAATGGAATCTGAAATACAGGCTGGCTGTCTTCCCCTGAAATGGGCCAGGTAGTAAATACCGTGGGCCTCCGGGTCTCTGCTACAGCAATTCAACTCCACCGTGAATAGCAGCAGCCGCAGTCGGCATGTAAACAAGGGGTGAGGCTTTATTCCAATAAAACTTTATTTATGGGCCCTGAGCTTTGAATTTCACATGTTTTATATATATATATATATATATATATATATATATATATATATATATATGCCATGAAACATTATTCTTCCTTTGATTTGTCTTTGACCATTAAAAAAAGGTACAAACCAGTGAGCCAGGCCATACAAAAGCAAGCAGCAGCCAGCTCCCCGGGCTCAGAGCTTGCCAACCTCGCTCTCCAGAGAACCAAACTCTGCTCCTGGGACTCGGCCTCGTTCGCTGGGATCCGCTGCCTTTCCTGCCCTCCTTTCTTGGCTTGGTCAGCCCTCCCCAGGGAATCATCAGGCTGAGGAAGAGGCTGAGGTCGAGCCAGCTCCCAATTAGGCTTGGCTCTCCAACCAGGGCTAATTCCCTGCTCGCTGTGCCAGCGTGACCCTAGCAGATGTAAAACACTGAAACCCTCTGAGCCAAGGCTTCTGAGTGACCCCTGCCATCCTGCTCACACCCCTCTTCATGCTCCAGCAACTCAAAGGCTGAAAACGTGAGGCCCCATGGGATCCCTGGGACCCCTCAAAAGTGCTATGATCCTTCATAAGGACTATGGGTGCCATGCCCAGAGGCCGGGACTAACTCTCCCAATGGCCCTGGGATTTAAGTCCTTTTTGTACTGAATGCACCGAGGCAGGGGAATATTGGGGTGTCTGTAGTCAGGAGCGCCCCCCCCCACCAGGTCTGGGGTCAAGGCGGGATGTGGAAACGGGACCCATGCTAGAGAGTGGGGCTTGTTTCTCAGGAGCCAGAGACTTGTGTGTGTCAGGACAGAAGGCCATGGTCAGGCTGGCTCTGCAGAACCAAGCTCAGGGTCTCCCACAGGGTCTCAGTGAGCCCTCGGCATTGAATGCAGAGATACTCATCACGGATGGCAGCGATCAGCAAACCCACAGGGTCCCCCCCGCCTAAGCCAAGGATGGAAGAAAGAGGAGCTGGCACGTACTGATGCAGGGCGCGATGGGAGAGCGGCTCTGCTGGTAGCCCTTGGCACAGCGGTTGCAGGTGATGCCCGTCACACCATCCTTGCAGGGACACTGGCCAGTGGTTTGGTTGCAGGTCTTGCCAGCGGCGCCCACGGGGTGGCAATCACAAGCTGTGAAGGACACACAAGAAGAAAGTCAGAGGGGACCCTCCCTACCCAGGAGCACCCCCTGGATCCCACTCCAGGGGAATAGCCGGGGTGGGAGGCGAGCCCGGCCAAGCCCACACCTGGTCCAGAAGCTCTGGGACTGGTTGGCTGCCAACCAGGAAATAAGGAATGAAAATCAGAGTGAACCTCCCTAAAAGGGCTGTTTTGGCAATAGCAGAGGGAAGCTGGGGAGTCCTTCTGAAGCTGCGGGAAGAAAGACTATATTAAATATGTTTTCAAGGGCTGGGGGGTGTAGCTAGCTCAGTAGTACAGTGGGTGCTTAGTATGCACAAGGCCTTTGGTCTGATCCCCATCAAAAAATAAATAAATAAATAAATAAATAAATAATATGTCTTCAGGAAGGAAGAGCCCCCACAGCCCCAGTCATGAATGAATGGGAGAATCAGAATTTTGAGGTACACCTTCCATTGACAGAATAAGTTCATGCATTTTTACTCTCTGCCCTCAACCGCTCTTGGCTCTCAGGCTTCTTTGCAGACCCTCTGGGTAAACAAGTGGGGTCTGGGGCTCATAAAGCACTAGAGTCGGTAGATCAGAGGGGAGGCCCAGGGAGGAAGCTTCTAGGCTGCTCTTCCTGCCTCCTTGGTAGCCAGGCATTCACAGCTTGGGCTTCTAGATCACAAAACTCACAAACTGCAGCGCTAGAAAGGGTCACAATGATAATGCAATGTAGAACCCTGATTAAATGTGCAAAGACTGGAGGTTCAGGAACCTCCTGGGGCCTCACAGGAAGGTCATAGCCAAGCTGGGAGGAGACGTAAGGCCCCTGATTTTCGGGCCAGGGGTTACGGCATGGGAGAGCAGGCCCCACGCCCCTCCTCCTGATTTCAAAGGGGTGGAGGGTTGTACCCTCTCCTGCCACCTCTGTGGCTCCCTTGCTGTGTTCTATAGACCCATTTTCAGTAATGAAGAAGCCAGAGGACTTTCCAGGGGACATCTCCACCAATGCCATGATGCTCGGGGCAAAGACGGTTTGTCCAGCAGGTAGGGGACATCTACCTGACCGAGGCAGTGGACTGAAGGTAGGCAGGGAGGAGAAGAGAAGGTGAAGGAGGCAAATGTTCTGCCTGTCCCCTTGCCCGGAGGAAGCCCACAAGAGGGTGGTAGGTGGCCTGTGGCAAGGCATCCTCCAGCCACTTCAACGGGTGCCACAAGCTGCTGTGTGCTTCTGTCCCCCAAGGGAATAAATATATCCAGGAAAATAAGTGAGAATAGAGATCCTTCAAGAGCTAAAGGGGACGTCTCCAGGGATCCCAGCTCAGTGTGAGGGCGCGAGTCAGCAGATGAAAACTCAGCCTCTCCCAGGGGCCTCGGCCCAGGAGTGGTCAGTGGGGTGAATTTGTAGTCAGTGGGGGAGGGAAGAAGGAAGCCGAGGAAGCAGAAAGGAGAAGAAGGTAAGGCATTCGTTACCGCAGTTGCAGTTGTGTTCATATATGGAAAAGCTTCCAGAAGCCCCGGGATGAGGGAGCTGACAGGGTGCCCCTATCAAGACAGAGGAGGGCAAAGGCCTGAAGGACTCCTCACAGCACAGGATCCACGGGAGGTGCTGGGACCAGTCCCATCTCGTCCCCTGTAGACCTGAGTCCTGCCTTTTGTCAGGACATTGTCTTCTGACATCGACCCTAAATTCAAATTCATACTCTATTATTTGTTTTTAATTAAGTTATATAAAAAAAGACCCAGATTAACGAACGGCCCATGGGGGCATGGTGACCATGATGCTGGTGGGGAAGGGCTGGCAGGAGGGGGCCTTTGACTTTCCCTACAGCCTCTTAAGTCCATCCCCACGAAGGACGGGGTGACTGCATGGGCACCTCTCTAAGTTGGCCATGTGAATGTTGGGGGGCCATAGCACAGGGTCCCCTAATCTCAAGCCCCTGATGTGGGCATGGGCACCTGGCAGATGGGGACTACAGGGGCTCATGCCAGCTGACCTCCCTTGGCCTGCTCCACGAGGCTGCTGGTAATCCTCAAATTCACGCCAAGACTATTCCGCTCGGTGCTGATGGAATATACAGCTGTGTGCCAGTACATTTCGGATCCTCGAACTTGGCCAAAGAAAGGTCATAAAAGGTTGCTCTATTGCTGAAGAGCCAAGTCACACACGGGCACCACCATGGCCCGGGTCATCTCTGTCTTGGTGGAAGCTGGATGGAGGCCACCGAGGACCGTGCCCTGTTCTCATCCATGGCCTCACACAGCTGGTGGCCTGCCCTGCTGCCTGGGAGGGACCAGGCACCAGCTGAGGTCTGCTGCAGCCCGGGGCCATCCTCAGCAGAGGCAGGCGGCTCTGTGTCTGCTCTGGGCAGCCGGCACTTCCGAACGGTCCGTCGTTTGATGAAACACGAGCCGATGCCGGCTGCTGGCTTTCCAGATCTTTCTCCCTCCCAAGATTCTGCAAAGACTCTGTCTGGTCTGAGACAGCAGGCCGGTTATGCTTCCACACCCATGTCATTGTTCTAGGAGGAGAAGCCATCAGGGTCCCTAAGGCCACTCAGATCAGGTCCAGGTCAGCATGACTATCACCAGGCTTCATTCTGTCCATGACAGAACATCCCTCCCTCCAGCAATAGCACCCCACTGGGGCTCCTGCAGCCCACCACTGAATATCCGTGCTCTCACACACCCTGTCTCCTCAGGTCCCTACAACAGCCCCTGGGAAACTGCCACGGCTGTATAGCAGAGGAGATCACAGGCTGGCGAGGAAGTCACAGGAGACACAAGGCTGTGCAGAGATGGAAATGGCCTGGATCTCCAAGGGGACCACTCAGGCACCTTACCCTCTCTGGATGTAGCCCTCTGCACTTCTTGTTCTTCAAGGAGAAATAAGCTCTGATCTATTTCATCCCATAGGGAGCGGGCTTTCTGTTACTTGCAACCAAATGCAATCCTAACAGAGACCTGTACTGCTCTCTTGTTCAATTTGTCGCCCCAAAGCCAAACACACCTTCCCCAAAGGCCCAGGAACCGGGATGGCCCGAACTGCACCCTCTGTGCAAAGAAGGGGGATTTTCAAAGTGTGGGGAGAGTGGACAGATGACAGTGTCCCCATAGTGTGTTCTTCTATAGCTGGGAAAAGAGACATCTGACCGTCAACGTCAAAGGAAGAGATTCTGAGCCCAGTGGAGCCCCAGGACTTGGCCTTAGGAAGAGAGTCGAAGCATTCTTGTTGTGGTCTCTCCTCTTAGAAATGGAAACACACACACACACACACACACACACACACACACACACCCCTCAGACACACACACACAGATTCCTACAAGCTCACCCACAGACACACACACAGACTCACAAAGAGCCTCAGGAGGGCAGAAGGCAGAGGGCAGAGGGGTGGAGTGAACAGGGGGGAAAAAGGAAGTGGGGTAAATGGAGATCTTTTCCTCTGTAGGGAGCTCTGGTGAGGAGGGTAAATAGAGAGCACTGCTAATTCTTCTGAGAACAAGGTACAGGTCACAACACCACCTGCCGCAGGAAGCTCATCTGGGGACTCTCATTTCCCTAGAAGTTGGCCACTTTTTTTCCAGGAGGAAGTCAATCCCTTCCATAGCAGGTCACCCTGTCTCCATGGGGCAGGCAGCACCTGGTCATGGGAAATGATCTACCAGAGGGTTGTTTTTTTTTTTTTTTTTTTTTCCATAATGAGAAAGGTGAGCCCAGAAGGAAGCCCAGGTTCCTGAGAACTTGGTGGGATGGGGTTTCCCACAAACTCGGCCGGCTGCAGAGCCTCCCAGTGAAGCTGAGAACCCAGGCTGTCCTTGCTCGGGGTCATCAGACAGGGACACACAATTTGGGGACCTAAATGGTTTCAGATGGGCAACAGGTGACCCAGGCCTACTCCTGCCCTGACAGTTACCCTGAGTTAGTGCCTTCCTCTCTCCAGACCTCAGGCGGAAGGACAGAGGTCTATACTCCTACTAACGTCACTTAGGGCTTAGTGTCCATATTGGTTCCAAAGGATCCAGGGCAATGGCCTGCACCCTTGGACCGCCACCCTCATGGCTGCTGTTTGTGGCCTGGGGCAGGGAAGGGGGTTCATGTTACAGAGAACACACCTCCTGATGGCCCTGCCCTGCCCTGGAATCTTCTGGCCATGACTTGGCTCATCAGTGAAGAGGAGGGCAGTCAGGGACTCCCAGGAGCCCCGGGGAGACAGATGGCTCTGATCCCTGGCTTCCCAGCCAGATCCCTCTGATGCCCTCCTCCTAGATCCTCAAAGCTCCATCAGGTAGAGACTCCTTCACAGCCCTCAGAGTCCAAAGTCCACTGTGGACTCCCATCAGGAGATCTGGCTATTTTTACTGAGGATCCTGGCCCCAGGGGCTCTTGGGATCAGGCTGGACCCTCCTATGGCAGCAATATAGTGCATCCTTTTGGAGGAAAAAGGAGCAGGCTCAGCATCAGCCCCTCTGGAGCTGGAGAGACAAACCGACTCCCCGGACATCATTCCAGGCCTCCAGCCAGTCCTATAAGACAGCTTTTGGCCAGCATCATGTTAGAGGCTGAATCCACACCCCATCCCCTAGAAGCTGAAGTCCTAACCCCTCTTACCTGTGAATGGGATAGACTTGCACACAGGGCTGCTAGGGTGTCGATTTGGAATGTCCCCCAACAAATCGTATGTGTCGGGTGGGGAGAGATTGATCATGACGGCTCTGATCTCAGTGGATTAATCCATTGGTAGCAGAAAGGCCCACCAGCAGGTAGGACCCAGTTGGAAGAAGCAGGCCACGGAGGGCGTGCCCTGGAAGAATACCTCTTCTCTCCAGTGCTCCCTCCCACCCCCAACACCTCTCTCTCTGCTTCCCAGTTACCAAGAGCTGAGCAGCTTTCCTCTGCATTGCTAATTCTTCTGAGAACATGGTACAGGTCACAACTTCTGCCATGACGCTCAGCCTTATCTCTGGCCCAAAGCAGTGGAGCTGACCAATCCTCAAACTGTGAGCCTAAGTAAATCTTTCCTCCTTTAAATTGCTCTTGTTGTGTAGTTTGGTCACAGGGATGGAAAGCTGACTAGCACAGGGTCTTTAGAAAGATAATCAAGACCACGAGAATGGACCCTCATCAAACATGACTGGTATCCTCAAAAAAAGAGGGTGTTGGGACACAGGTCCAGAGGAAGGAAGAGGATGGCCATCTACGAGCCACACAGAGAGAAGCCTGGAGCAGATATCCTTCCCTCACAGCCCTCAGAAGGAACCAGCCCAGTTGGCATCTTGACCTTGGACGTTCAGACCCCAGAATTTCGAGAGAACCAATATCGATGTTTAAGTCACCAGGTCCTCAGCACTTGGTTCTGGAAGGCTGTGCTAAGCCTCAGACAAGCCTCTTCTTCCCTAGGACTCCCCAGGCCAATCCTTGAACTCCTGTTCTGCCATTGACCCATCAGCCTGGGGTACCCTGCGGAAGGTACCGTGTAGAAGATGTCACTTTTGCTGGGGCAGAGAGAAGGACCAATGATGAAGAGAGGGTCAGCATCACCAGCTTCCTGCTTCCTATGTCCTTGTACCTCTTGTGCACAAGTTGGGCCTCTTGGGGAAAGCCTGGTGTTCTCTCTCTCTCTCTCTCTCTCTCTCTCTCACACACACACACACACACACACACACACACACACACACACACATGCAGAGGTGGCACTGAACAGAGGACAGACATCAGACACAAAGGGGTATTCCAGCACATGTTTCTTCTCCATTCCCCCAAAGAAGGTGTGAAATGTGGGCAACCAAGAGCTGGCCAAGGCTGTTGGGGCATCTGGAAAGGAGGAGCCTAAAGTAATGTATGGGGAAGACATGGGAAAGGCAGAGCAATGGGGTGGGGGGCTCAAAGAGGCCAGGGAAGCGGGAGCAGATGTTGACCTGGAGGGACTGCTCTCTCTCTCTCTCTCTCTGAATTCAGAGCTATCGATGAATGGGAAATGGAATTAAAGAGGCCCAAAGAAAGTAGCAGAAAATCTGTATTAGTCCATTTTCTTTTGCTATAACAAAATACCTGAGGCTGGGTATTCTGTTTTTATATAATATTGACAATGTCTATGTGTAGGAAATCTGTTGAGACCCACCTTTGTCAAATGCATTTGAGATTCATCCATAGTGTCATGTGAATCGATAGTTCCTTTTCATTTCCAAGTAGCATCCCTGGATACGAACACTTCCCATTTCGCTTTTCTATTCGGCCATTAAAGCACACTGGGGTTGCTTCCAGTTTGGGGCAATTCATTATGAATAATGCTGTTATAAACATCCGTGTACATTTTTATGTGAATCTACATTTTCATTTCTCTTGGATTATTTCCTAGGAATGGGATCGGCGGGCACGACTACAGATCGATGTTCAGCTTTATAAAACTGCCGTTTTGAATTCCCACCAGCAATTAGAGTTCCAATTGTTTCTTGTTCTTGCCAAACGCTTGGAGTTGCTAGTACTTTTAATTTTCACAGAATATTCTCTCATTGTGTCTCTAATTTGCATTCCCTTAAGGACTTCAGAAACCATCTATTTATCTGCCATCCATTCATCTGGGTAAGTGTGTTCGAATATTTTTTCCATTTTTAATTGTTTTTTTCTTTCCTGTTGTTTCTAGAGTTCTTTACCTATTCTGGATTCATATTCTTCACGGGATATGAGATGTGCAAGTATTTTTCTCCCCATCTGTGGCTTGTCTTACAGAAGGTACTTCTTAAAAGGAAAGTCGATATATGCCTTAAGTCCCCCTTAAAATGTCAAATGCACTTGAGATTCATCCCTCGTGTCGTGGGAATCTAGAGTTCCTTTACATTTCCAAGTAGCATCCCTGGGTATCGACACATCCCATTTTGCTTTTCTATTCATCCCAGTTTGGGGCAATGTGTCCAGTGGCTTCCAATGCTTTTTTTTTTTAAGAGCTATGGTTATACACAGTAATTAGGTTCATCCCCGAAAACTCATACATATATGCATAGAAATAGATTTCAGTTCGCGATGGCTTCCAACACTCTTCATATGAGACCCCACCAAGCTCTTTCTGCTCCTAGACTTTGGGACTACCTGGGAAGCTCTTCTCTTGGTTTCCTTTTTTGGACTGTGTTCTCCTCCGCCGCCAGGGCTCCTTGTCCTCAGAGACCCGGGGCCAGGCCATCTTGTAGAGTATAGAGTAGTTTTGCCCTACTACTTTTCTCTTTCCTCTCGGTTTCCTCCATATATAACTCACCACATTCTAAAATTACCTCCTCTTTCCTCCTTTGTGATTGCCAACCCCAGCCCCCCACCCCACCAGAAAGTGAGCTCCCAGGGACTGAGTCTGTCCTGGTCCCCGCCACCACTCTCGGTGCCTGACACGCAGTAGGTACTCAGTAAACACTTGAGGAGTCAATGAACAGTCTCCCTAACCATCTGAATCTAACTCAGAGCTAAGCGGCTGCCTTTTCCACAGGGAAAGGCCCTTGGGTTTACCCTGAGCATCTGGAGGGAAGAATGAGGAGGCAGAGGAATGATAATCCCCCTCACATCCTAGGTCAGGCCCCAGTCTCCACTCTGAAATTCCCCATGCTAATGAGGGGAGCGAGGATCACTGAAATCCACAGATAATCCCCAAACTTCACTTCAGCTGTCTGTGTCAAGCTCCTCCGCAGCGAGGAGTCCCTCTCCCTCAGCAGTGGCTAACGAGGCACAAAAGAATAAATGTCTCAAGTTGCGCCCAGAGCCTTTCCCCTGCCACTTTCGGATCAAGGTGCAGAAGGCAGGAAATGCAGGGGGGAGAGGAGCCCCCTAATCCCAAACTGAGTTATTTGACCCTCCCTGATCTAGTTAACCATAGTCTCCCTGCACCTGTTCTACAGCTGAGGCAAAAAGCACAGCTCCTGCAAATGGTTCCCAGAGAGAGAGAGAGAGAGAGACTGCACAAACAGGCTAGAGGTAGGAGGCAGGGCCTGGAAACAGCCAGAGTACCTGATCTGTGTGGCAGGACAGGGTAGGACAGTCCCACCCTGCGTCAACTGCAAGCCCCGGTGTGGTCAGGATGCCCCTTGCATGCCATGTGGTCTTTCTGACTGGCACTCTCAAAACCCCATTTGGATGTGCATAGCCTGTCCTTACCTCTGCTCTAGGTTCCACAAGCAGCTGCTGGCCACATCTCTGTGGCTTGATTCCTTTATCAATTTTGTTCTCAAAGCGTGTGCAACAGCATGAGGGCAAATCCTTGGGGCCCTGCCCGGTCCTGTGAGAATTGGCCACAAAGTCCGCACAGGGACTGAGCCCTTGCAGAAGGGGAGTCTGTTCCCCCAAGCCTCCCTGCCCAAGGAAAGAACTAAGGAAGCTGGAGAGCTGAACGCATCCTCTCCACCTTGTGTGTACTCTGACTTCGTGGAGGGTTCTCGCATCTCCCTTTTCTTTGACTTGAACATTTAATCCTAACAGTTAACATGGGTGGAGCAGATGCTTTGTGCGAGACTATAGCACCCCAATAAATCTGTACCATAACTCTAGGAGGGAGAAGGGATGGTTACTATCCCCATTTTCATATGAATAAACCAAGGTAGAACTTGAACCCTGATCTGGATAATTCCAAGTTCCATGCATTTAAAAGCTTTTCACTCTGAGCCCAATCTGATGGGCTCCACCTGGTGCCTTCCTGGTGGCAAAAGCCCCAAAGACACTATTTCCCAAATAAAATGTCCTCAACACTCTTGACTGCCAAGCCCAGAAGATCCAGGAACTAGGGGAGATCCAAGGTCAAAGGTCTTTTCTGCTCAAGCTCTGGGGACCCCTGGGGATTCTCCAGGAATGTCCCATAGAAACTCAGAGTGGGCGAAATGAGGACTCACACCCAGGGAGGTGAACACAACAGCGATGCCCAGGCAATGAACTGCAGGGCTGGGCTGGGAGGACCCTGTTTTAGCACAAGTGCAATGAGTCACAGAATCAGGGACACCCTTCATCTGGAAAGACCTTGGAACAAAGCAACCTCCACCTGACTGGTTCCATCCGCTCTTCCAAGTCCCTAGATCACAAGTTTCACTGCTAGAAGGGATAACCCTGTTGTAGAAAGGACCCATCTGATTTTGAATCTTTTAAGAGCAGAACATGGAACCGGAGAAGTCAAAGCTGGAAGGGACCCGGGGACCAGAAACCTGAATACGAATCCACAAAGACAATTGAGGTCTAAGAAGGTCACATGACTAGCTCAATGCCCCACAGAGTTTGAACATTAACCAAATCTGTGAAAAAAGGGCTTTGACTCTCACATCCCCCAGGGAACAGAGAAAAAGTGTGTGCCAACACCGGTCACAGCTGGGGTGAGATCTTCCACTGGGCATTTTTCTCTCCCAACTGTAGGATCCGAGGCAGATCGCTTGTCTCTCATGGCAGATGCTGGCCTTACCTTGTCACATGAATGCCACTCCTTGGGTTGGGTTCTGTGCTGTCAAAGCTGGAGCTGCTCTAGCTACCGACTACCTTCCTGCCTCGGATGACCAACCCTTTTCTCTGCACCCCACAAAAACACAACAGGAAACAGAACTGTGACAAGGGACCCACAAAATGAAAGCTGGCTCCTGAGGTCTTTGTAAAGGGGAACAATGCCTTGGGAAGGTCGGCGGGGGCGGGGGGGGGGGGCTCCCAGGTACTTAGCTATGCTGAGACTAAACCTTCCAATGATCAGATCTAAATATGCAAGCTGGTGTACACATGTGCACACACATGATCACACATGTATATGCTCTTGGCCTGTAATCCCATGTCTTGATCTAGATATCGTGATATTAGGCTGTGCCAGTCTTTTTATTAATACCAGGGATTGAATCTAGGGGTGCTGAACCACTAAGCGACATTCCCGGCCCTTTCTTTCTTTTTTTTTTTTTTTTTTTTTTTTTTTGAGATAGTGAGATCCTAAGCAACTTAGTGAGACCCTAAGCTGCAGATGCTGGCCTTGAACTTGTGATCCTCCTGCTTCAATCTCCAGAGTCACTAGGATTACAGCTGTGTGTCACCATTCCCAGCTAGGCTTCACCAGTCTTGTCAAGCAAGATTTTAAAAACTTAAAGGCAGGAAACTGAGTATGGTGAGGCATACCTGCAATCCCAGCTACAGGAAGCTGAGGCAGGAGGTTTGCTTAGGCCCAGGAATTTAAGGCCAGTTTGGGCAACATAATAAGACTAAGACCCTGTCTTTAAAAAAAAAAAAAAAGTTTAATTTTAAATTTAAATGCCCCCCCCACCCAGCTTTCATCAAGGGACTCATAAAAATATTGAATTCTCTCAAAGAAAAATATTCGGGAGTCTAAGCCACCTGTGAGCCTTCTTGAATCCACACTGCCAAGAGCAAACCACCATCCTCATTTCTTATTCTCCTCTATTTCTCCGCCTCTGTGGGTCTCAGCCTTGGCTACACATAAGAATCACCCGAGGAGGCAATTCCCAATGCCCAAGCCTCATCTGGATCCAGTAATTAAAGCAGAATCTCTGGGGCGGAACCCAGGCTGCAGTATTTTTATGTCTCTCCCGGCTGATTCCCCTGTACAACCAAGGGTGAGAACTGAGGCACACATGAAATGAAGGTCAAGAATCCAGAATGAGGGAGACACAGGAGGTTGCCCTGGGAGCCGGAGGCTCACTTCTCCACCCCAAGCATGCCTGGCAAAGATGGTGGGGACTGTCCCATGCTTTTGCCCTAATGACTGCATGCATCTTCTTAGGGCTCGGGCACCTTCTCAGCAGCCTGCAATTCAGCCCCACTGGCTGTAGACTGGAGGAGGGGGGGCAGGGCAAGGGGCGACCCAACAGGCTGCTCAGTGAGATGGAACGAGAGCCTTTTGTAAGGAGACGCTGGCTGCGGTGGTTAATTTCTTAATGCTCATCGCGATTCCGTTCACGGGAGACTCTCGGAATGTCTTTATCCATCACAGAGGGTTTGGGAAGATGATAAATTAATATCGTTATCAATGGAGGCGCTGCTGAAATGGTCCAAGAGCAAACGTCTTCTTTGCGGACTCTAAAAATAAAGAAAGCGCTCCCAAGTCCATAAAGAGAGACAAATGGTAAACAAAACCTCCTATCTTTTGAAAGATTCCAGGACGAGTATCATTCACAAACCGTTCGGTGGAGAAAAGGGGAGAAATTTATCTCATCTGACTTTGTATAGGACAACGGCCTGCACCATAATAAGGCCGTGCCCGTGCTGTGAAATTGCACTGAATAGCCGGAGAGTGCACAGGCCTGTCCCTTGGGCATGTTTATTACGGCCCTTTGTATGCACCAACCCTGCCAGCCCCACTCTGCTTCTCAACGAGGGGAGGGGAGAAAAGAACCCAACAAATTTGTTGCTATGAAACTTCCCAAATGGGGGAACTGCATAATAACGTGTGGAATCAAATGCCCTTGCTCCAAGCTGTTCTTGTCGGGGTCCACCCCTGCTCTACAGTGAACAAGGTCCTGCGGCAGCCAATCACCAGCCCTGTAGATGGGTGGCCTCGGCCCCCTGCCTGGGCCCCTCTTGGGCCCAGAGAAGTCAGGGATAAAAAGGGCCCCCAAGGCCATTCCCAAGCCAACTTGGGAGTCCAGAGCCAGTTGTCCCAATTCCCCTGTGAAATTTATTTGAAACAAAGTGAAGAAGTGTGGCCTTCACTTGAGGGTTCCCTGAGATCAATCTCAGGAGAACGGGGGCCCAGGCCAGTGTCACACACACCTACAAGGTTTGGATGCCTGTGACAGCAAACTGTCAAAATTCTGGAGACCAGTAGGCTTCCTCCCAGGGAAGGAAGCATTTCTTCAATCATGTGGCCCTCAGAAAGCAAGGCAGAAAGATCCCCCCCCCCCCATGGAGGCGGTGGTGGTGGTGATGGAAGAAGGGAAGGTATTGACAAAGAAACCCTGTGTGAAAATCTCGGGGGTACACACAGCCCCCCAAGCATCTTAACTTCTCCTAAAACTGGTTCCTGCCAAGATCTCTGAGTCTCTTTGTGGTGGGAGATTTCCCTTGGAGAAACTGAAGATTTAAAGTTCCCACATACCCTAAAGGGATGACATTAGGAAGAGAATAGGGGACAGATGTGGAACTTTCAAGAGCTGTCTTCATTAGGTTGTTGGAAATTTCTGGTCACATTTTTGCTCCTTAATCAGACAGCAGATTTTTTTTTTCTTCACCAATCAAGAAGGAGGATCCTTTGGGCTATCCTTTTCCTCACCAATCCAGAGACAGAAACCTTGAAGCATTGTCTTTCCTCACCAATCAGGTGGCAGGCTCCTTGAAGCATTGTCTTTGTTCTCCAATCAGGTGGCAGGTTCCTTGAAGCATTGTCTTTCTCCTCCAATCATGTGGCAGGTTCCTTGAAGCATTGTCTTTCTTCTCCAATCAGATGGCAGTTTCCTTGAAGCATTGTCTTTCCTCTCCAATCAGGCGGCAGGTTCCTTGAAGCATTGTCTTTCTTCTCCAATCAAGCCACTGAGAGTCCTGACACCCTGCCTCATTTTCTCAGCCGGATGTAATTGTCTTCTCCCAGGAATTCTTCTCCCAGAGTTCCCATCGAGACACGGGCAGCTGCTGTCCAGGACTGAAAATGCAGACAGCCACCTAGGCTAGCCCTAGATTTTTAAATCATGGAACAGGGACAGCCCCTCATCTGCCTGCCTGTGTTCCCCCCTAGAAACCAGCAAAGGAAGCTGAGTGTTGGTAGCCCTTCCACCAGAGAGGCAGAGCCTGGAGAATGAACCTGAACCTTGTGGCTTCCTGGCAAATCTCACTCTGAGCAGTAAGAGGATAAGAAATGTCATGGCCGTTTTCCCTACCCTTGGCAACCGAGGGAAAGGTGGAGATGACCAAGCCTCGTTTCTTCCTGCATCTCCAGGGAACAGGCATTTTTGTCCTAACAGCAGAAAACAGCAGGCCAGGATATGAGCAGCGCCCCCTTTCCCTGGGCACAGGGCTGCCCACCTAAGTGGCTGCTATGGGTTAAAACTTCTTGGCTGAATCTCCAAGAAATCTATGTGTCAGCCAGCTGTTTACAAGACCCCTGGCCTCAATTTCTTCTGTAAAAATGAGACAACAAACACTGGGCACAGGCAAAGGAGCTGGATGCCTTCCAACTCTGCACTCAGAAAACCCACAGCCATCTCTCCCTGGTCTTGCCCTGCTCATACCTTCCTGATACTGCAGACCTTTCTAGGGTCCCTTTGCCTGGGCCACCTTCCCTTTTCCAAGTCTCCTGGAGGATGCTTACCTGAAATCGTTGTCTTTTTTGATATGGAAACAGTCCAGCTATCTTTCTGCTCAATTTTCTTCTGGCAATCACCAGAGGCCATTAAGTCCACAGATCTGGAGACAGCTTGCTTCATCTTGGAAGCTACCCTTACTCATCTATGTACATTTGGAATCAAAGGGCTGTCTCCTGGAGGAGACAAACTGGGAACCTGGTGAGGTTTCTGTTTTTGAGAAGAGGGTTCTGCACAAACAGCGCTGGCATCATGCTCAGAAAGATGCATGCTTTGTCAAGCTCTCTGCCGCTGTTGCGAAAGCCTTAATTATTTTTGAGTAAGGGGCCCCGTATTTTCACTTTGCTCTGGGCCCTGCAAATTATGCAGTCAGTTCTGCACACAAGTGCCCAACATCTGGTGGATTTCCTGTGACGAAGATGATACTTCATTCAAAGGCTGAAACCCAGAAGGGTTTCTGTACTGGTCTCACGTCTGCCATGGCTTGGGGACCTTCTGTCAGGGTCTACACAAGCCCATGTCAGGACCCCGTGTATGCTGAGCTATTGGCTGGAGCTCTTGGAGGTAAATGTCTTCCTAAGAAGCCATGCTCGAGCCTGCCCCTGGGCCCCATCTTTGGGAGCAAAAGAACCCTGGTTCCTGGAATTCCCAAAAGCTAGCATGGGGGGAGGGTACTTCTCACCCTCCAACATCACTCAGTTCCCTGGCATTTCATCAGCTTCTCTGAGTCATCTGACCATTGCCTCATTTTTGTTGGTGGGAGAAAAACAAACAGCAGAAAGTTAAAACGTTAGTGGTTGCTTCAGTGAGCGAAAATAGAGTCTCCGGTCTCTCTCTCTCTCTCTCTCTCTCTTTTTTGTCCTGAGAAGTAAAGCTATTTGCAAATGGATTAAATGTTCCTTCTGAGACCCTGATCCTGAAACTGTGACCTCGCTGCAACTGTGCGTGTCTATGTGTGTGTGTGTGACAGGGGGTGGGGGCCCATGCGCACACATCCAAAGAATTGCGTCTGCGTGAGTTTGGGAAAAGAGGGTCCTTTGTCCCGAAGGTAAGCCTGGCGAACTTGACTCGAGTCCCTGTGGTATGCAGCACACCTGTGCAGAGGAGAAGCTCAGGAGGGGGAGGCGTCAGAGGGCCAGCCCTGCACCCTCTTAGGGGATCACACCTTCTCCTTTATTCTCCTTTGAGCCATGTCTCCATCGCCCCTTTGTTTTGGCTTACACCTTCAAATACCAGGGAGGCTCTGTGTGTGTGTGTGTGTGTGTGTGTGTGTGTGTGTGTGTGTGTGTGATGACCTCAGTCTACACTCCTCTGTATGGAAACCAGAAAAAAAAAGAAATCACAAAGGAGAAAGAAAGGAAAGAGGTTAAGTTCTGTCCCACCCACCCCCCTCCAAGCGCAGCCTACCTTTGCAGGCCTTCCGGTGGGTGATGGGCTTGCCCATGTCACGGTAGTAGCCCTCCTTGCAGTAGTGACAATGGCGGCCAGCGGTGTTGTGGCGGCAGTTCAGGCAGACGCCCCCACTCTTGCGTCCAGACAGCTTGTAGAGCTCCATGTTGAAGCGGCAGCGCCGGGCATGCAGGTTGCAGTTACAGGCTGCAAGAAAGACAGGCAGAGACTGTGAGCCAACAAGGGTGCTGCGGAGACAGACATCAAGGGGACCCAGAGAGACTCTGTTCCCAACTCCCCCCTTCATCTCCACTGTTGATCTTGGGAGGCAGTGTCTCGCCCCAGGAGCTCGCGGGGGGGGGGGGGGGGGGGCTTTCTTTGTTTGCACCGGTCAATATGATTGAACACCTCAGGGTTCCAGGGCTGAGGCTCCCACCCAATTCTTGAGTCGAAGTCCTAACCCCAAGTACCTCCGAGTTTCACTATGTTTGAAGACAGGGACTTTAAAGAGGTGAATGAATTAAAATGAGGCCCTTAGGTGGGGCCCTACTCCAAGGCATTCCTATAAGAAGAGGGAATTTCTCTCTTGAGAGACTCAAGAGGTGTATGTGCACAAAGGAAGGACCAGCTGAGATGCACGGTGGTGCACAAACAGTAATCCCAGCAACTCAGCAGGCTGAGGCAGGAGGATCACGAGTTCGAGGCCAGCCTGGGCAAATTAGCAAGACCCTGTCTCAAAATAAAAAGGCTAAGGATGTAATTCAGAAGGAAAGTATCCCTGGGTTTAATCCCCAGTACCAGGAAGGCAAGGACATGTGAACAGGCAGCCACCTGCAAGCCAAGGGGAGAGGCCTTAGGTGAAACCAACCTTGACCTTGGACTTCCGGACTCCAGAAGTGGGAGGAAAAAATGTGTTTAAACCCCACAGTCTGAGCACACTCATACACTGCTTCTACGCCGGCAGGCTCCCATTCCCTAGAGGACCCCAGGACCCAGTGCCCTGTCTTCCCTCCCAACATTAACCCTGTGGGCTTTCCATCTTGTAAAGGCCTGTCCATCCCTAGGCTTGGGATCCCTGCAGAGGACCCTTGGCTTGGTTCTCTCTGGCTTCCTCCCAGCCAGGTTTGCTTCCTTCCACCTCCTCCTTACACACGACTCAGGACTTGACACCCTTCCCCTGCCAGCCCTGATGCCCTCTGAGACCATCTTCTGCCCTTCTAACCACATCTGTGCTCCTGACTTAAAAACGGTTATTCCCAGCTTGAAGCCTGGAGTCTCCACTTGGATGTAATAGCGCCTCCCTCGTTCACTCCTCTCTACACTGTTCTCCCACCGCCCTGTTGTCTGAGCTGAGGGTTCTGGGTGACCTTTACCACGGTACAGTCAGTCAATCAGCCCTCCAGATCTGCAGGACCTATAACCCCGGATTCAACAAGTTATAGATCCAAAATATTAAGGGGGGAAACAGCATCTGTACTGAACATGTACTGACTTTATATGTCTATTTTTATAATGAAATTATTATTTCATTATTTTTATTATTATTCCCTAAACAATATGACAACTATTTACAAACCGTTCACATTGTGTTTGGTATGATAAGTAATCTAGGGATGATTTAAAGTATATAGGAAGATATGTATAGGTTCTGGGTAGATACTTCATTTTAGGTACTTGAGCATCTGTGGATGTTGGTTTCCACATCAGGGATTCTCTATGGCTACCCAGGGACGACTGTCACCAGAGCAGGAATTCCTAAGCACCAATCTGAGGATGTCCATCAGGATCAAGTTGAAATCACTTATCATGGCCTTCAAGGGCTCTGAATCAGCCAGTCCTGCCTCCCGTCCAGCTGCAGCTCTGCTCAGAGGCTGAGGCAGGAGGATTGCAAGTTTAAGGCCACCCTCAGCCACTTAGCAAGCCCTGTCTAAAAATATAATAAAAAGGGCCTGGGTTGCCGTTCAGCGGTAGGGCGCTTGCTTAGCATGTGGAAGGCTCTGGGTTTAATCCCTAGAACTGCAAAAAAATTTAAAAAGAAAAAAAAAAAATGGCACCATGGTAACCACCTTCGAACACAATGGTAATCACCTTGAACCACCTTGAAACACATTTCTCAAGGCAGAACTGTGAGTCAAAATTTTGGTTCTATATGTTTTTAACTTTGGATCCAAATCGCCCAATTGCTGTCAAGAAAGGCTGTGCTGGCTCACTCTCCCAACAGCAGGATGTGACAGCTCTTGTGTCGCCACACCCTTGAGAAAAATGACAATGCACATTTGTTATAAGTATGCTTCTTTTCTTTAATCTTTGCCAATTTGTCTGGGGGAAAAAAAGAAACTCACACATGATTTTCATCTGCATGTTTTTGATTACAAGGGAGGCTGGGCATTTCTCTGAGTGTCTATTGATATTTCCTGAGTGTGCGCCCACATTGCCTGTTCATGCCATTTGCCCAGTTTTCAAATAAGGTGGGGTTTTCTTCGCACTGTCTAGAGCTCTTTCACCGTTGTATTTAAAAACATTTCTATGATACAAATATTTTGGCCCATTTCTTATTCATATGTTATTTCTATTCCTGATTTGCTTTTAAATTGCCACTTTAATTTTTCTCTGGTGTTATAATGCATTCCTTTAAATGCTCTTCCTAGAGTCACCCCCAACCCCCCCACCCCCCGTCCCTCCCTCACTGGTCACTCAATTAACAAGAGGAGACGGAGGATGGCTTTTGGAGGAAGTGCTAAGACAGCTTACACCCTGAAGTGTGAAAGCTGCTGGAGGCCAGATTCCATCAGAGGACACCCCCCCACACCCCAAAGAGCTTTCCCAAGTGTCCCTCAGCTGTGGTCCCCAAGAACTTAGTTCAACCAGGTGCAATGAAAGAACGCTTGTACCCTGCCCTCCCCGTGGGGGATGGTCACACTTAAAGTACATTCATCATTTCTTTGGTCTAACTCAGCTAGATAAGGGGGGCAAGGTGCTGTTCAAGGACATGAAGTGACCAACTATGGAGCCAGTGAATGGAGAGCCCCAGTTTTCTAGCTGCTGATCCACAGCCCCCAAAGCAAAGTGTCAGATCACTGGAGGTCACAAGCAGGCCTGGACCACAGCCCAGTATCTAGATCTATCCTACAAAGCACAGACATCTCAGGGCCTGATACACCTGTCCAGGGCCAGGGATGTGGAAGAATCACCGGATCTCACTTCCTTTGGCCTTTAATACTGAGAAAGGCCTTGGAGTGGCATCTTTTGGTTCCTTTTTGGAGGCTGATTTCATCCTGTGTCCTCCCGTATAAAGGAGGCTCCAGCTGTCCACTGAGGGGATCAATGGACTTCTGAGCCCCTCCTGGGGACTCTGATACCTTCCTGAGCTTCTAAGGGGAAGCCAGAGCTGGAATCTCTCTTCTATATACACCTCACACCAACAAAAGGTTCATCCCAAACAACTGGTCACACAAAAGAGAGCTCTGAGGCCCAACTTCAAAAAGCAGGGCGTCCCCTCCTTCCCTCCTGCTTCTCGGAGCTGTCAGGGACTTCAAGTGACAATTGCCCACGCTCAGACTTCTGCAAAGTATTTTACAGCTTGTTTTCTTTTCTCTTTGTTTTATTTTCTCTACACAAATGGAAAAATGCATCAGGCGAAGCGGCTCACATCTGGATCCCTCTGCTCTACCCAGAGGTGTCACCCAATCCGCCCCCCGGCCTGTCCCAGCTCCTGCCTTGGAGAGATACCTTAATCCTTCGTGCCTTCCTGTTTATCTTCTGCTTCTCTCGGAGGCAAAAATATTGGGTATTAGTTTCATTATCAGATTTCAAGGCGGGAAGGAAAGGGCAAATTTGTAAGAACTGAGGTCAACCTGGGAGAGAAGGGGGCGGGGCGGGGGGCGCAGGGAAACTCCTGAGGACCAGCACAGGCCAGGACAGAGTCCTGCCTGGCCAGTGAGGCTCTGCCTCTTACCCAGGGGTCCCCCAGCTTCCCAGAGAGACTCGCTTCCAGCTATCACACAAGGATCATCAAAGATGGTCCAGGTGTGGCTACACTTCAGACATAAGGCGTAAGAAGGGATAGGGTGGTAGGCGAGGGGGGATTCCCAACTGCGTGCCAACCCTCTCTGACACAGAGAGGGGACCAAGGAATAGGGTGCTATATTTCTCTCCCAGCAGAAGTTCCTCTAAGTCCTACTATAACACAAATCTATGACCAAGATTCCTTAAGCCTTTCTCAGTCTCTTCTACAAAACTACAATTGCTCAGCTCCTCACCACCCCTCAGGTCAGTTCCATCCAACACATTTTTCATGGCACTAGGCTACATGCCCCCCCTCTGCCGTGAGCTGTGTGGCAAACAGAGATGGATGACTCTCAACGGTCCTGGGGCTTCTCCCTGATAGGGGGAGGGCCAGAGAAGCCTCCTATTTACACATCTTTGATAAAGTGGGACAAATGTGCTTGTCAGCTGTGTTGGTTTGCTGAGGACAGGCATGGTGTTTGCTCTGACAGCCACTAATACAAAGCAAGCCTGGATACACTTTTGTTGTACAAATGAAGAGAAAGAATGTCCAAGAGAGAAGATGGAGAGATAAATGGGATGAGGTGGTAGATAGACAGGTGGGTAGATGGGGTGGACAGATGGACAGATGGATTGGTAGCTGGATGGGTGAAGTGATGGATCAATGAATGGAAAGACTGGGTGATGAATGGATGGATGGATCGATGGATTGGTACATGGATGGATCGATGAATAAATTGGTGGATCAATAGATAGATGGGTTGGTGGATGGATGGATTAGCAGGTAGGAAGGTAAGTAAATAGGTAGACAGACAGGTTAAGAAAGAGAACATACTGCCTAGACCAGACCCTGATAAGGCATAATCTTGTGACACTTTTTTGTTTTAGGGTACTGGGAATTGAACTCAGGGACACTCGACCACTGAACCATATCCCCAGTCCTATTTTGTATTTTATTTGGAGACAGGGTCTCACTGAGTTGCTTAGCACCTCACCATTGCTGAGGATGGCTTTGAACTCACAATCCTCCTGTCTCAGCCTCCAGAGCGGCTGGGATTACAGACATGTGCCACTGCACCCAGCGACATTTTTTTTTTTTAATTGCTGCTTTAAACTCATCTTGCTGTTTTAACTCATCAGTTTGACTTCCATCCATTCAAGTAGTTCTGAGAAGCTTTAGGGGGAAGGACACACATCTAAGTGCCATCGACTCCAACCCAGGACTCCAAACAGATCTTGCACAAAGACTGAGTCTGCAAACCCTAGCTGGATGATGCTGGTCCTCCCCAAAAGACCCAGATAAACTAACCTCCAAGCCCCACCCAAGATCACCCCAGGCCCAGAAAGTGTTCAGCAGACACTACTGAGCTATTTCCTGACCGTATCTCTCAGAGACGCTGATCCTGCCTCCCTGAACTTTGTGTGGTTCGGGGTTCTGTCCCTGGTCTTGACCCCAGGATCCCCCCTCTGCCCTCTTAGCACTCAGGATCTCTGTCTTCTCTCCCTCCCAGGGTAATTCTTTTAGGAAAGCTGCCTCATGTTGTTTATGCAGTATATTGGGAATTTTTGGACTTATGTGTCTATAGCTGAACAGATCAAAATAACCGACCCATATAAAGCACCATCCACAGACTGGGGAGTTTGTATCAAAGACCAGTCCCCAACCCTGGGCTTCCCGTTGGCCAGGAAGAAGGTAAGTTCCCCTCTGGATCTGTCATGATTAGAGGCACATTTCAACATCTCCAGAGCACAAGGGCAGGCTGGGCGTGCCCAGCACATGCAGGGATGCATGGTGCTATTTCCCCTACTGGTTCCTTTGCTAATTACATCTGGAGTGCTGGTGTGACAGCACCAAGCCAGACAGAGTCCTGTCCTTGGGATGTTACCATCTCAAAGGGGAGAAGGATCCAGGAAAGATCTAGGATTTCTAGCTTTGAGCAGAACTATCGGGACCAACAGGGATGTCCATCTGCTGGGCTCTTTTGGAAGAAGGTGACGAGGACAGGACCTGAGAAGAGAGTCAGAGCCCAGATGGAACATTCTGCCAGCACTGCTCCAATGTCACTTGCGCAGGGGTCGCCTGGGGCTCTGTCTAGATGCATTCTCCCAAGCCCCCCCCTCCCCCCATGACATCAATACTCCTGGTCTGCAGGCCAGTGTAGACCAATGGAACCAAACAGAACAGAACCCACTGTGTGGAGAGAGAGCCCTGCAGGGGGTGGGCAGAGAAGGGAGTTCATGGTGGGCAGTCTGCAAAGAGGACAATGGACAGAGGTCTGGTTTCATAAGAAACTTCTCCTTAAACAATTGGTACAGAGTCATAAAAATATTTGAGAGCTATTTTTAAGAGTTTGAGGTCGCTTGTATTTCCTTTTATTTATGACTTTGCTCTCTATTTGGTGCACTATTTATTTAGAAATCGTCTGCCTTTTGTTTATAAATTTTAAGTGTTCCATGTCCAGTAAGTGTCCTTCTGAGGCCAGATTTCAGCATCTCCTGAAATGGCTGGGCTGAGCAACCACAGAGCCCACACACCTGGTTCCCGGCAGCACCCGGATATCACCCTCACTGGACTCTCAAGAGAGAGGGGCTGAGGCACGATGGGCCCAGGCATTTCTGGAAACCACAGCCTTTTGTATCTACAGGTGAGCTGGGCCTAAGAGAAGAGATCGTGAACATAGATAAATGTATAAAACAATCAAAGCCCAGACTATAGGTTTCACTTTATCATTGGCAAATCCAATGGCAGGTGGATGGATTTGTGTAGTCAACACATATGTACTGAGCACCCACCATATTCCAGGAACTACACAAGGAGCTCTAACAGGGAGCAGGACAGAGTCTTTGCAGGTTCCCAGGTGTGGCTAACGCTGCTGCCACTGTCACTCCAAAGCCACCACTCACAAAGGTGGCTAGAACTTGTCACTAGAAATGTCAATTGGCCAGATACAAGCCATGGTGAGCAGCCACGAGTGAGTCCAAAAGGTTGTTTACTAAGAGGACATGCATGGAGTCTTTGGGTTCCAGTTAAGGCTCTAGGGTCTGCAATAATTTGGGGCAGCCTTGTTTCAAGTTCAATTTTATAAACCATCAGCAAAGGTCCCCACGAATGGGGCAACTTGATTGTGTGAAAGAAGAATCAACTGTCCACACTGGGCAGGACAATCCAGACGACAGGAGAATGTTCTATGGAACTCTCAGGGGTCTCAGCCAATTCAGGAGGAAAGTAGTGGTATCTCCAGACAGGAGAGGGGGCCACCAAGGAAGGGCACCCCTACCAGAACCTACTTCTGCCTAACGGCTCATTCATTTCTTCATTCAACAAATATTAATGGAGCCCCTTTGAGGCGCCAGGCTCTGAGGCAGAAGCACAGCTGCTGTGTGGCTGTACTTGGCTCTGGCTAAAATAGATTATGGCCCCTTCTGCCTTCTCTCCAGATGTGGTTTCCAATTCAAGCAGCACCCCCAGGCCCAGCCAAAGGATGCTTCTCAAAGCTGGTGCACAGGTTCTCCGGAACTGTCTGCTAAGACTCCAAGTGCAGAGCCCAACCCCAGAGCTTCTTCCCAGGTTGTATAGGGGTGTGAGACTGTGCACATCTCACAAAGTCCCAGGTGGCCTGAGGGACACAGTTTGAGAACCACCACTCTAGAGAATGCAGAGGGACAAAGAGGATGCCTGGAGCCCTGAGAGCCAGGGGCTTGTGACACAGAAGCAGAGCCTGGGTGAACATAACTGTTACTAAAGTCACATCACACACAGCCATAGAGCATCACTAGGAAAGAGAGGTGGGCACGATTCGGGAGGACTGAGCTCTAGCCCCAGGAGTGTGACCTTGGAAAGTCCACCTGGCTCCTCCAAGCCTCCATCTTCACATCTGAAAAGATGAAGACATTTGGATCTGATGATCTTTAAGATATCTTTCTGGCTCCCCCAAAACCTGTGTCTCCATGATAACCAAAACTCCTGGGAGGGCTGGGGACAGATCTGAACATTCACAACAAATCTGAACATTCACAGATGTGCTGGGGAGGGTATCCAGGAGTGCGGGAGGGGAGTGCTCAAGGTTTCCGCGATGAAGATGATGAGATTGTGAAGAGTCACAGGGTGGGACGGAGCAGAGGGGATGGGACCACAGAAGGGACAGTAAGACCACTCCTGGGCTTAGGTGGATCACAGAGGAGACTCCATGATACCACGGACTTGAGAGGGAATCCTGTGGGCTTCCATCTTACTGACAGTAGAAGTGACAGGTCTTTACTGGGTGCCAGCTTCAGGAGGGGGACAGGCTGGTAACTTGGAAGGGGACTGGACAGAATTAATCCCTGGGTCTTTGGGAGAGAAAGGATTCCTTCCAGGGTAGCAGGCGGAGGAAACCCTTTTGATGAACAGAGCGCAGTAATCCCCCCTTATCCAAGGTTTTGAGTTTCCAACATTTCAATTATCTGTGATCAACTGGGATTACAAAAGAGCGTCACGGCTCAGGGACCCAGGATCCCCCAAGCAGATGACCCTCCTCCTGACGTATCATCAGAAGATCAAGAGTCACGGGACCCTATATCACAATGCCCAGGTCACCTCCCACACTTCATCTCATCATGTAGGAACCGAGTCACCTCAAGTCTGTCACCTCAAGCCATCACAAGACAGCGAAGGCAGCACAGATATTCTGAGAGAGAGAAGGAACACTTAACTTTTTTTACAGTGCACTTTTATATCTGTTCTATTTCACTATTGATTTTATTGTTGATCTCTCACTGTGCCTCATTTATTAAGTGAACTTGATCATGGGTGTGTGTGTGTGTGTACAGGAAAAACACAGTAAATATAGGGCTTGGTTCTATCTGAGGTTTCAGGTATCCCCTGAGGCTTTTGGGTATCCTGCTTTGGGGCATGCACAGGGCTGGGGGGTCTTGGAGGAGGATTTCATGAAGCGCAGAGACCAACAGGGACCCTCCTGGTCAGCCTGAAGGCCAAGTTCTCACAGAGAGGCTTCCCCTTCCTCTCTAAGTCAGTCCTCTGAGGAGCCCGGAGGCCTGCCTGGCCACAGCCATTTATTCTGAAGCTCCAATTTGAAAAAAAAAAAAAAAAAATCCCAGGCCACTTCCAACCCCACCTGGACTTTATCTCCTTGATCAGGAGACACAATGGACCAGGGGTGGATCAAGGTGGTAGGGGGGAAAAAAAAATGTGGGAAATGCTTTGGAACTCCAGTCCCCTGAGTGAGAGGACCACGGAGGAGGAGGAGGCCGACAGTCAGCCAAAGGCAGGCTTTAGATGGTTTCTGATAAAGTCCCTGGAGATAAGTGGCCGGTGTTTGTCGAGGGCTTAGAGAGCTTTAGCCAAGTCTGATCACAAAGGGGCCCTCTGTCAACAGTCCTTCAGGCCACTAATAGGGCTGAACAAACACGACAGTAACAAGTTCTTCACACCTGTGGGGCTTGGGAACGGCCCAACTCCAGAGGGCAGACAAAAGGGGCTGAGGGGAGGGGAGCCTGGGCCCCTTACCCAGCTGGGCTCTCCGGGAGCATCTGGAGAAAGGACTGGGGTGGGGGAAAGATAAGTCCAAGTCTGGCAAGCCCCGGCTCCTTCTTCCACCAGAAAAGTGAGCTCCCACTGGTCAGAGAGACCCACTGACCAATGGGGACCCAGCTACAGGGTGGGAAGGCGGCGCGTTTCTCTGGGCTGGGACCAGGGCCACAGACAGGATTAAGGTATGGGGGTTAGAGGGTCCAGAGAGCACCGCCGAGGCCTTGTGGCTCTTTCTCCCCCTGTGTGGGGCCACCGTCCCCTCCCCTAGTTGACTGCGGGGCCATCTCCCAAATCTTCTTGACCTCATCATCATCATTTTTTCCACTGACTCTTTTTTTTTTCCCCCTCTGTAAACATCTTAGCCTTTTCTTTCCCCTGCCCTTTTTTGGCTGCTACGCCTCCCCCTACGGCTTCCAAGCCATCCCCTCCTAACTAACATCTCCCAGGCCCTTCGCTGAGGACAGCGCAGGCCTTCCCGCACAAACATCCTCCTCCTGGCTCCGCGGGGAGGCCCCTCTCTGTGGAGGAAATGCCAAGGAGGCTTTGGTAAGCACCAGCCAGTCACCGATTCGTGGTCTGCAGAGTTCCTCAGATCCTCCCTCTCCAGAGCCCTGGCCCCAGACAGCTGGGTGGGCCGAGAGAGTGGGCCTCACCCTGGCTTGACACCTCCCTCAGGGAGTCAAGCCTTAGCCCCTACCATCCCCCGCTACATGGCATTCCCAACTCTAAGTCTTCCCCACCTCCAAGTGGCCCTCCACCCCAATCCCTCTTCCAACCTTCCTCTCATCTTGTGACTGCCATGTTCTGGAACCTTCTGTGGCTGCCCACTTCCTTCAAGATGCAAACTCCCTCGCCCTCAAGGGTGCAAATGGTCTCAAAATGGAGGTGCAGAGACTCCCAGGGGTCTTGCTTCTTCCTCATAACAGGGCCCCATGTAAACACCCTACCCCACTCCCATCCACATGGAACAGGGAGGATGGATGTTGTTCCCTGAAGGAGAAACACAAGGGCTCGGGGCTGGTGTAGCCTGCTAAGGTCTCCCAGATCGTCCTGTGGTCGCAAAAGACATGAGAAACACGAGGACCTGGTGATAGTGTGATTAACTCCTCACCTGGTAACTCAGGGCTCTTCTGGCCAGCAAGGGGTCAGGGGGATGGTCTAAGGCAGAGAGAAGTTGATGATCCCCATCGCTACCACCACCACCCTGGGGCTGCCAGAATTCCTTCCTGAAGACACGATTTTCAGAGAAGGGGTTGTCTGGGCAGAGCTCCCCCCCACAGCTTTGTTGCCACGAAATCCTCTTTGCCTTGTGACTCGTGGGCTCCGCCAGATGCCTGTTTGCAGCACCAGGGGCTTCTTTCCAATGGCTCTCCCCAGAGGTGCTGCGCATACTCCCTGAGCTTTCTGCAACCAACATATGAGGGCTGACTTGCCAGCAGAGCTGGCCAAGCCTGGCTCCCGGCTCCCTGGAGTCATTTCCCATCTGTAATGGGTCCCATCACCAAGGCTGGCACATGCCAGGCCGGAGATCCAAGGCGGGATCCAGCAGCCGTGGGGGAGGGGTTGCTGGTGGGGAGGGGCTTAATGACTTGCAGTCACTCTGTTCTCCCCACATCAGCCTGGGAAGCCTGTGATCCTGTGATATGGGGACACCTTCCCCTCTGTTCATCTGCCACCACGGGGGCGGGGTGGGGGGGCCTGCATCCTTCTGTTTGACTGCTTATTTAATGACTCTCTGGTTAACCTTGACTTGAGTTGGAAGCTCCGGAGAGAAGCCTATACCACCCTCGGACTCCAGACTGCACGTGGAGCCCTGCAAGCCCCAACCACGCAGGTCCCTGCTCACGGAGGGGACTGGCTGAAACTGGGGTCCCAAGAGCCATTCTGGGTCAACACCCACGTTTCTTCTCGTTTTTTTCCTAATTCACTCTCCCAACTGGGATTGCCAGATTTCACAGATGAAAATACAGCACTCCCGTGTAAATGTGAATTGCAATGAACAATTTTTAGAATATGCCCCCAGGGTCGTATTGCAATCTTAACTCCAACAGAACCTAGATCCCTATCAAACACTTCAACGTGACAGATTTTATCAAAGGCAACTCTAATTTTCTCAGCACCTGTGGGTCCCGGAAGAGGTTAAAAGGTTCCTTAATTCAACAGGCCCAGGAGGGCAGAGTCCTGTTTGAGTTGTTTTTTTTGGTTTTTTTTTTGTTTTTGTTTTTGTTTTTTTTTATTCAAAGGGCTGTCTGAGTCTTCAATTCTTGTTTGGTTAGTGTCAACCTGTCTGTCCCTATTCACTTCTGTTTGTCCACTACTGAAGAGAACAGAAGCCCTGTGCTGGAGGCCATGGGGTCCTATGAGAGAAGGCAAAGGATGCCAATTGTCAAATGACCCCCCAAATGTACCCCCTGCTGTATGATACCATTTTCACGACTGAGAAGCAGATCACCTCTCTGCCATCCCCCTGCTTCTAAGACCCCTGTTATTCCCGACCACACCACAACTTTCCATGCAAGGACCCCTGACTTCACATGCAAAGACCTCTACATGGTAGGGGTACAAGCAGAAGGAAGGCAGGTATGATCTGAGTGGCCCCAAATCTTTACCCAAAGACTGTTTTCATCTGGGCATGTTTTGTGTTGGAACTGATCAAAATCTGAACCCCAACTCTCAATCCAGTTCTTTTAATCAAACCAATTAGGTATAATTTATTTAGAGATCGGTAAACTATTTTTGAGATTACTATGAAAGACCTTAATTAAAAATCATACTGCAGAAGAACACAAGTGGCCCACCACAGCACAGAGGGAATGACAGGGGACAGCAGATTCCAACTGACCGAGGGAGCTGGTGACCGAGGGCCACCCCTGGGAGATAGTGACCTTGCCGTCCCTGAAGGCATTCAAGGAAAAGAACAAGGAGATTCCAGCTCTGGGGAGGAGGTAGAAACAGACTGATATAATTCTTTGCAACTCAGGGAGCTTTCAAAGAGAGCCTGTCCCTCCTGGGGCTGGGAGATACCTCCAAGTTTGAGGTTAGGACTGGCCCTCGGAACATTCTGACACAGAAGTTAGTGACGGGAAGTCGGGGGTGCAAATAACCCTGGGTCCTCTGGATAGGGACTGTGCACGTGGAAAGTAGACGGGAGAACTTCCCTGAGGCAAATGTGGGGGACGGATGTGTAGAAAACAAATCCAAATAGCCCTTCTGACCCAGGCACAGTGAATACAGGCTCCCACCTATTATCCCAGCAACTTGGGAAGCTGAGACAGGAGGATGGCAAGTTGTGGCCAGCTTCGGCAACTGAGCAAGACCCTGTCTCAAAAAAATAAATAAATAAATAAATAAAAATAAAAAGGGCTGGGGGTGTAGCTCAGTGGTAGAGCACTTGCTTAATGTGCACAAGGCCCTGGGTTCAATCTCCAGTCCTGTAAAAATAAAACTAAGACAATCTTTCTAGAATAGTGTTCTAAGTTATCCATGATGGCAGAAAAGATAAACTCTTCTTCCTGGAGAGACAGTCAGTGACTCTGCTTCTGCCATCTTCTGAATGGCCTTTGGGGCAATGCAGTGACAGAGAGGTAGCCGTGATTTTAGCCAGAATACCAGCCCAAAATGTTTCAGGGTTTCAAAGGCTTCAAGGTCAACTGATCTGCAGACCGGCACCAATACAACTCACTGCAGCTGGTACCTCTGCGTTGGGCTGCAGCCAGGAAGTACTCATTCTTGAGTATTTGGAACATCTCTTTCCTGGATTCAGGGATGGTATGTCAACCCAGAGGCTCAGCAAGAACCCTCTTGCTGAGGGTAAGGATCAGTTACCCTGATCCTTACGGGAAAGGGGAGCCTGTGGCAAGTCAGCCCACAACCCTCCTCCTCCCAGTTGTTTTGAGGGTGAGCAACATGGCCGAATGCCTAGCTCACTGGTCACCCAAGACATTCTGCTGCCTTGCTCTGTTTCAACACCAAGAGGCTACAGAGACCAGGAGTCCTCCCCGGATGTTCTAAAGACCCTCAAGTCCCTCCAGCCCTGCTGATCAGCAGAAGGTTGGAGAGGGAAGGATGAGGTGGGCCATGTGAGGAAGAAAGTGGGAGGTGGGAATGGAGGGCAGTACTCAAAAGATGGAGCCGCTAACACCTGCCATCACTGCTCACTTTGCTCACTAAAACAGGAACAGGTGATTTGCCCAGAGTGGCTCTGTGCACCAGGCTCCGGGGGGGCCTTTACTCTTCCCTGCTTCTCTGTGAGGCTAGGACTCTCTAGTCCCCACCCTGCACCTTAAATACCACGTCCCATCCTGTGCCAAAGAGATAAATGAAGGATGTACATGAAAGAGTCCCTGATGAGGGACCTCCCAGACCTGAGATGGCTCCAGCCATCCACTTTGTGATTTAGAAACAAAATCTGATCTTCTTCCAGACCCTGGGAGCCGGGATGGAAACTGAGTACTAACCCTTCTGCAGTTCTAAACACCTCACGCTATGACCTTATACTCATCCTTCAGTATCCAGGGATTGGTTCCAGAACCCCCCGACGGATTTCAAAGTCTGTGGGTGCCCCAGTCCCTTAGGTAAGATGGTATAGCATCTGCACATAACCAACAACACAATCCTCCCATGTACTTTATATTATAGAGGTGATTTAAAGTATTAGGTATTATACTGTATTAGGTATTGTAAGTAATTGTAATATGAGGTATTATAAGTAATCATAATACCTAATACAATGTAAAAGCTGGGTAAATAGTTGTTATAGTATATTCTCTAGGTGATGACGACAAGAAGGGTGTACATGTTCAGTATAATGCCACTATTTGGCTGGCTATGTTTGACCTGATGTTGGTCAAATCTTTTGGCTTAAAAGCCATGGCTATGTGGCTGGGGATGTGGCTCAAGCGGTAGCATGCTCACCTGGCATGCGCGGGGCGCTGGGTTTGATCCTCAGCACCACATAAAAATAAAATAAAAATGTTGTGTCCACCGAAAATTAAAATAAATAAATAAAATATTTTTTTTTAAAAAAAGCCATGAATATGAAGTTCCAACTGTGCTTTCATTCCACTAAAGGAAGCCAAAAAAAAAATATGAATTCACTGGGGCCTAATATCATATTCTACTTATCCACTCAACGTTGCTCACAAACACCAGATGGGGAAGGTTTTGTTATCCCCATTTTACAGATGAAGACATGGAGGCCCCAGCTGAGCTCACAGGAGTAACCGGGATTGGAACCCCACCCGGCACCAGCTGACTCCTGGCACATGTCTCTCCCAGGGGCCAACGGTGAGGTTGAGTCCTGCCCACTAGACCTCTGCCCCGTGACTTGTTGGTTTTGTAACCAGAATAGAAGTATTTAAGGCACAAGCTGGGCTTGGTGCGGTTATCTTATGACAATAGCTCCTCTCAGGTAGTCTTTGGAAATGTTTTTCCTGGCCCTGAAATTGGGGGGGGGGGCGGTTTGGGAACCAGACAGGTTCCTTGTACAAGTCGGGGGCAGGGGAAAGCCCATGTGTGAACGCCCCGCATTTCTTGGCCCTGGCGCTTCTGGCTGCTTTGAATGTGGCTAATTCCCCAGGCGTCCTCTGTAATTCCACAGTAATGTGGCTTTAATTGTCCCCAAAGCGGGCCATTCTTCCTTTATTGTGCAGTAAATTTCCCTCCAGAGTTCAGATTTCATGCGCCTGCCCCAGCCGCAGAGCCAGCCAGCCTAGGGGGGGCGGGGGGGGGGCGCGGAGGGAGGCAGCCCTGTCCTCACGACTGGCCTCTGGTCCTAGCCAGTCCAGTCCCTTCTCCTTCTCTGGCCCTGCCATGGCCTGGTGCTCCAAACGGCCACAGGGCAGACATCAGGACCCCCCGAGGGAGGGGCACACTTGAGGAGGCAGGGATGCTAGTCTGTGGTTGTCTGGAAAATGAATTAACTTACCAAATGCAGACAAGATGCAACCGTGGGGTTCGTTAGGCTGCAGTCGGGACGGCTTCCCTCCCCTTGCTCATTCCCGTCACCAGCAAATGCCACTGAGGCAGGGGAGCAGGTGCTAAGAAAGGTCTCAGGGGCCTGTTCTAACCTCCCACCTGGCTCCTCCTGCTCCTCCCGGCTGGTCAGTGAAAGAGAGTAATCGCAAGCACCCCATTATCAGATGAGATAAGGTGGGGGGGAACCCTCGGACTGCCTCAGCCTCATTACAACGTGAAGGTGAAGAGGATGAGTCTGGAGCCAGATCCGTGAGTCCAAATCCTGTCTGTCACAGGCTAGCACCACGCACTTGACCTTGGCTCTGTCTGTTAACCTGTCAGCTCCTTTATCTGGGAATGAAAACAGCCGTGGTGCCTGCCTGTCAGTGTCGCCGATGTTACCTCCACCAAGACGGACAACACAGCTCCAGATTTCCCTGCAGGTCTACTGGATGCAGGGGACCCATCAGAAATGACCTACGGAAATGACCCACACGCTGAATGAGCTCGTCACCAGAAGACAGATATAAAAGCCGATGGCAATAGACTCAGGACACCACACCAGGGGGATGTCACAACCAGTGGTCACCCATGGGAGCCCCTGGGCCTCTCTGCAGCCTCAGTCCCTTGTTCCAAAAAAAAAAAAAAAAACCTGGAAAGGAAACCATTTCTCCAAGCAGTCAAAAGAAGGGCTCTTGGGGCTGGGGTTGTGGCTCAGCGGTAGAGCGCTTGCCTCGCACGTGCGAGGCCCCGGGTTCGATCCTCAGCACCACATAAAGATAAATAAATAAAATAAAAGGTGTTGGGTCCAACTACGACTAAAAAATAAAAATAAATAAAATAATAAATAAGTAAATAAAATTAAAAAAATAAAAATAAAAGAAGGGCTCTTCCCTGCATGGTCATTGCTGATCGTTCATGTGGAATTCGAACACCCTTCTAGGCCCGACTTTGACAGATAGGAGGGAGACAGGACAGGAAGGACCAGAAATCTAATGAGCACAGCGATGTGAGGTGCCGGAGAAGGGGTGGCTGGCAGCACACCTCAGCATTCCCTTGTCAAAGGAAAAGAGAATGACTGGTATTCAGAGTGGTGGAGTCCTCAGAGGTGAGGCACCTCTAAGGCACCCCTTAGGTTCTGCTTGAGGAAAATGCACTCCTGTGAGTTCCTGGGGGATCTCTTCCTGAGTGGGAGGCTCAGGCTGTCCACCTTTTTTTTGCATGTCCTCCCAGCCTCTGGGTCACACCTGTTTCTCTGCACTCCTGCCACCATGCTGGGTTACATGGGCATCAACTTGGACAAGTCAAGGCCTCAGGTTTGTGGCCTCTACATTGCTATTAACCTTCTCCTCTCTTTTCCCATGCAAACTTTGGGTCCTTTTGCCAAAAAAAAAAACAAAAAACAACAACAAAAAAAACCTGCCACAGGGAATATGGACATAAACCCATGACCACCTGTCTCCCCAGATACCACCCCCACTTACTCCTTCCAAGCCTTTGCTCAGCTGTCCCTTCTTTGCAGTCTGGCCCTCCGTTGTCCTTTCCTGGCTTGCATTTCCTCCATATCACCTAAGAGTTGACATGCGCTTCACATGTTGATTCTGTCACCCAGCAGTAGGCATGCACTTTAGGTGTCATTTTTATTTAAATCAACTTGTAGTTTCTGCATACTTTACACCCTGACTTTGTTGGTTATATTACCTTGGGGCACTCATAGACAGTGGTCCCCTAATATCTGCAGAGGATTAGTTCCAGGACCCATGCAGATACCAAACTCTGAGAATGCTCAAGTCCCTTATGTAAAAAGGTGTGGAATTTGCAGATCACCTGTGCTCATCCTCTCATATAGTTTAAACCTCCTCTAGATTACTATAGTACCTAATACAATGTGAATATGATGTGAATAGTTGTCCCACTGTCTTGGGCAAGAACTACTGACAAGAATGAAAAACTTTGTACCTGTCTGCTGCAGGCATAATTCTTTTTTTTTTTTTTTTTTTTGTACCAGGGATTGCACCCAGGGTTGTTGACCCACTGAGCCACACCCCCAGCCCTTTTAATTTTTTTATATTGAGATAAGAGTCTTGCTAAGTTGTTTAGGGCCCCACCAAGTTGCTGAGGCTGGCTTTGAACTTGCAATTCTCTTGCTTCAGGCTCCCAGGTTGCTGGGATTCCAGGCAAGGGCCAGCTTCGTTTTGGGGTTGTCTTGTTTTGTTTTGTTTTGTGCTGGGGATGGAGCCCAAGGCTTTGCACATGCCAAGCATTTTGTTCTACCACTGACCTGCATCCCCAGCCCGCAATTTTTTAAGAAAATGTTTTTCAATCTGTGGTTGGTTGAATGCATGCACATGAAACCCATTGATATGGGGGACCGACTAGCCTTTACACACTGATTTACTCGCTAAGCTTCCTCTATCTAACATAGAAGATCCTCAAACTCAGGGATTTTTGCTTTATTCTATTCCCAGATGTCCCCCTGGGCCTAACAGAGCCTGGTACACAGTCACACCTGTGAGTCAATCCTTTCCACCCTCTTGGCCTCACCCCCTGTCCTCAAGGGAAATGGGAACCTTAGACCAGCTCTCCTACAGTTTGCTGCTAGCCGACCCCAAAGCTACCTTCCTTAAGGCCACCACCTTCCTTCTCCCTGTTTAGGGCCAGTCCCCCCAGCTGTGTTTTGAACCCATCTCCTCTTTTGCATCTTCTGGGAGAATGGCTCACTCCTTTCTTCTGTGCCCTGGATCCTAACTCTCCTCCCATCAGCATGCTCAGACTGCCCCCTCCTAAGGGCCACCCCTCCACAGTGTATCTCCCAGGGACCACCTCTCAGCACTGGCAGAGCGGCACCTCCATCCCCTCTCCTCCCGCCTGCTTTTCCACCCCTCCGCTCTACCTCTCTTGACCCCACCACCCACCAGAACACTCACACTCCCACCGTCTGCGTCCACCACATCGCAACTCCAATTCCCATCTCCATCTCTCATGAGGTCTTTGGCAGTTTATATGGTGGTCTACACACTCTTCTGCAACATGCTTGGCCCTTGACATTCACAGTTTGGGACTCACAGACTCAACCCATCTTGGATTGAAAATATTCGGGAAAAAAATTGCATCTGTACTGAACACGGACGGATTCTTCTGGTCCTTATTCCTTAAACAATATAATGTGACAACTATTTACATGGCATTTATATGGAACTAGGTATTACGAGTGACCTAGAGATGATTTAAATGGTATAGAAGGATGCATGCAGGGAATATGCAAATAGTGCACCATTTTATTTTTTAAAAAATAAATCAGATTTATTGAGATAAATTCACATTTAAAATTCATTCTTTTTTTTTTTTTTTTTTGGTACCAGAGATTGAACTCAGGGACGCTCGATCACTGAGCCACATCCCCAGACCTATCTTGTATTTTATTTAGAGACAGGGTCTCACTGAGTTGCTTAGCACCTCGCTATTGCTAAGGTTGGCTTTGAACTTCTGATCCTTCTTTCTCAGCCTCCCGAGCCACTGGGATTACAGGTGTGTGCCACCGCACCCGGCTAAAATTCATTTTTTTTTAAAGTACGTAATTCAGTGGTTTTAAGTATACTCACAAAGTGTGCAAGCATCACCATTATCTAATTCCAGAACATTTTTATCACTCCAAAAAGGAAACTTGGTGCACATTAATATACTACAGCATTTTATATAAGAGACTTCTGCATCCTCAGGTCCTCAGTATCCCATGAGGTGTCCTGGAACCAATCCCCTTTGGATGCCCAGGGACAACTTGACTCTCTTCCTTTGATTTTCTTAGCAGCCCACACGCCTGGCTTTTATCCTACAGTGCTGACTCCCTTTCAGGTTTGACCTTCTTCATCCCATAATAATTAAAGCTGATCTTCTAGGAGAACTGAAGCCATCTCTCTTCTTATTCCACTATCTTCCTTGGTAATCTCACCCAACTCAATTATTATCTTCTTGGGGAGAGATAACTCCCGAGTTTATATCTCCGGTACAGAAATTGTCTTTGAGCTTCCGACTCGTTTATCCAACTGCCTACCCCACGTCACCAATGGCTCAAAGCACTTCAACTTTACATGGTCCAAGATCAAAGTCGTGCTATTCCCTCCCAAACGCAGTTGCCTTCCAGGAAATGATGCTTCCGTCTACCCACATGTGCAGGCTGGAAATCTAAGCATCCCTTTGCCATCCCCCACTCCCCAAACCCATCATCAGATCCATCACCAAGTCTTATTTATTTTTAATTCCCAAATCTCTCCAAATTCCTCTATTTCTTTCACTAATCCACCATCATTCTAGACAGATACAGGGTCGTAAATTTGGGCTTTTGACCCTCCTCAAAGCTGGCAGGGGTGTGCCACCGCGCCTGGCTAAAATTCATTTTTTTAAAGTATGTAATTCGGTGGTTTTAAGTATACTCACAGTGTGTGCAATTGTCACCAGTATCTAATTCCAGAACATTTTTATCACTCCAAAAGGGACACTTGGTGCACATTAATATACTACAACATTTTATATAAGGGATTTCTGAACCCTCAGAAGACCACCTTTGTCTCCTCTGCAATGTGAAAGTCTGCACCAGGTTTATTTCTCCTCACACAGCAAGTGTGGTCTCTTTGAGAGCTTTGTTGGCTTTATTAAGACTTCCTACCTGGGGTAGTCCAGCCTTTATCTGGTCCTCCAAGTCCCACAGAGCCATTAAGCAAGAGACTTAAGGCCACAGGGTTTGACCTACACCATCACATGCAAATCTGGCTCAGGTACTTGCTTACCTCCATAAATGAAGTTGGCTTCCACTTTGGAGACCACAATGGATCCCACTCTGGGAACCCGCATGGTGGTGAAATTTGAAATTTTAATTTCAAAATTGTGTATTTGCTTCTTTGTAAAATATTTCATTCTGTATGTTGTTTCTGTTGTTTTCAGAGGTGTGACATCCATTCTGCGACATAGCCAGAAGTGGGAGGGAGTATCAGAGATCGAGAGGAAGGTGATGATGTCACTCTTGGTCCAGAGCTCCTGCTGCACATTACCATCCCAATCCATGACCTTGCCCTTTCCTGGTGACCCAGGGCACCTATGTCCAGGACACAGTCTTTCAGCAGCACGCAGCTCTCTTGGGCCACCTGTTAAGCTGGTGCATGTACACTGGCTTCAACTTTCTAATGGGACCAGCCCTTACCAACTATAAGTAATAACCCCACTGATGGTCACAAGATCACTTGAGTGGACTATGGGCCATACTCAAAAACAGAAGTAAACAGATAGTGTCAGGGTGAATTGCACATAGTAAGGGTTCATTAAGCTGTAATTTGGGATGGATGGATGGATGGATGACAGATTTGGACAGACTGACAGTGTGGAAGGATGACTGTGTGGGTGGGTGGATAGTCGTAGAAGGTAATGATTCATAATAGAAGTACATCTTTACTATGAGTCACCAACCAAAAATGTTTAATTTAAATGCTACTGCAGGAAGCTGGGAGCAGTACTGGGCTCCCCAGATCCAAGGGAGGTGTCGGGGGGTGGTCAGAAGGACCCCTTGAGCCCAGGAGTTCACAGCCAGTCTGGGCAACATAGTGAGACCCTGTCTCTTAAAAATAAAAATTTAAAATGAATGCTCCTGCCTGTGAATGACAAGGGCTGTGATTCCTTTCTCTCTGACTCTCTCACTAGAAGCATACTGGACTCCTAAAAGGTTCTGGTAAACACCAAGAAGACATTGGCTTGACTGAGCTTCAGGATACAAGGCAGGAGTCCCTGGAGAACTGAAGCCCCTTTTCCTTGCAACAGAACTGGTCAGGGCCCAGGGTCTCTCCGCCAGACCCTGCCAGGTGAAGGCAGAGTCTGTCCTTCCCACAGCCTCACCTGAAGCCAGGGCTTAGCGAAGGGCAGTTCCTCTGTGCACAGTCTGGGAAGGAGGCTGAGCAATGTCGGGGTGGTGGAGGGGTCTGTGGGGTCCAGCTGCCTGTAGGGTTCCCTCTGCCCACTTTCTGCCTGTAGAGTCAGGCCAGGGCTCCCACACCCACCCCTTCCTCCTGCACCTTATCCTACTGCCAACACTTATCAGGTCCCTGGTCTGATCATTAACCTGCCCTGACTTCAGGGACTAGAAAGTATGACTCGATTCCTTAGCTCGGCCTTAGAGTTGCCCCCAACCTCCCTAATCTCCTGGGCTACTGTCACCCTCAGCAGGCCCTCCACCAAAGGCTGTGCTCCAGCCTCTCCTAGTTGGTCACTTAGTCCCCTTTAGCATAACCCCTTCCCCTCCATGGTGTCCATGCCCAACACAGCCTTCCCAACCTCCTCCTCTACACCCATGCCAAGCAATGAGAATGTGTGTCTTTGTTTTTTTCTTGTACTGGGGATTGAGCCCTCAGAGGGCACTTAACCACGGAGCTATATCCCTGGCCCTTTTTATTTTGAAACAGGGTCTCGCTAAATTGCTGAGGCTGGTCTTGAACTCGGGATCTCCCTGCCTCAGCTTCCCGAGTCACTGGGATTGCAGGCATGTGCCAATAGGCCCCAGGCAGAAAAGGGACTATTGGAACAGCCACTCAAGTACGCCCTAGGGAACCTGCATCCTGGACAGTCAGGTGGAGGCCTCTCCAGCCAGGCCCTGGTCAGTAGTCCCGAGGGCATACCTGTGGGAAGCTTAGCCCTACAGGGATCCTAGCCAGCCTCCAAAGACCCTCTGCAAGACCCCTTCTTCAACTCACAGGTCCCAAGTCCCTTGGCCCCGATTCCAACCTCTGAGACCCAGTCTCCTTGCCTGGTTCCTAACACAGCTGCCTTGTCTTATCTCCTCGGGTCTCTGGCTGCCTGCCCCACCCCTGCCCAGTGGCAGGGCAGGACTCACACATGGCTGTCAGGCCCTTGTCCAATAAGGTGGTGCGGATGGATTGACTGACAGGCAGGAGAGAGATGCCAGAGCCCAGGTGGGAGCGAGGGTCTGTCTGGCCTCTGTCTCCTACCCACAGGGGGCCCTTGGTGACAACATGCCGAGAGAGGTGTACCAATGGCTGAGGTCAGGGAGAGGCAGCGTCTGGGATGCAGCCACAGAACCCGTCCTCCGTCACAGCCTGGTCTAGCCCGAGCTCTCGCAGAGAGCAGGGGACAATCACAGACACATGCTCTGGGGCGAGACTGGGCCCCCGCTGCTGGTCTCTGCTGCCCCATTAAGAGGTCTCCTTGAGCTTCCGAAGCCCGGGGCAGTATCTCACCACTAAAATTTATGCAAATGAAATAAGGAGCAATTTGGGGAAAGGAATGAAAAGCCGAGCAGCCATCCAAACCACCCCAGACACCCGCCTGCAGGGATTTTCAAGTTGAGCAATCATTTAAAAGATGATTTAAAGTCACTTGCTGGAGAAAAAAAAAAAAAAAATGTAAAACTAGGTTCATGCTAGCCAGCAGGACCTGTGGCTTCAGGAGGCCTTGGTGGACTCGTGGCAGGGAGCTGGAGGGCAGTGCTGGGGACACGGGGTGAGTCTAGTTGCACATTGTGCTCCAGAACTGACCAGTGTGACTTCAAGAGAACTACGCTGGACTTACTGCAGGGACATGGCCCCACACAGGGAAAGCTTGAGATGGCGACCAGGAAGACCAGAAACGCCCACCAACTCTATGTGCTCATTTGTTCATTCGCTGAGTCCCTTGACAACTCTTCACTGAGAGCCCAGCACATGATGGTTCTGCTCTAGGTGCTGGAGACACAGCCACAAACAAATATTCACTCAGTAAACACCCACTGCCTACTGGCTTCCTAAGGTAACTGACCTAGCGGGGTGGGTGGGGCTACAAAAATGAACTGGAGACACCACCCCTGCCACCTGGAGTTTCCGTCTGGTGGGAGATGGGGACAACACATGGACAAAATGCAAATTCCAGTGGCTCAAGCCGGTAATCCCAGTGACGCAGGAGACTGAGGCAGGAGGATTGCCAGTTTGAGACCAGCCTCAGCAATTCAGTGAGGCCCTAAGCAACTTATAGTGAGATCCTGCCTTAAAATACAGAGGACTGGAGATATAGCTCAGAGGTCAAGTACTTCTGGGTTCCATTCCTCATACCAAAAAAAAAAAAAAAAAAGAATATTCCAGATGCAGATAATGTGGGAGAAAATGCAGATTGTTTCTAAGGGATCCTCAGAGGAATCTTCATTGAGGACATACCCTTTGGGTGTGATCCTGAAGAGTAGATAGGAGGTGGATAGTGGAGATGGGGAGAAAATCATGCAATTCCAGGCAGAGAAAATGGAACAAGAAAGATGTTTTAAAAAGGGACAAAGCAAAAGAGGAAATCACAGTGTCACCGCTTGGTATTGCCCGGGTGGGAGAAGGGCACGCAGCCTCCATGACACTGTGAGCTCTCAACTGTGTTAAGATTTCCACTGCAGGGGCTGGGGCTGGGGCTCAGCGGTAGGGCACTGGCCTAGCACGCGTGAGGCACTGGGTTCGAACCTCAGCACCACATACAAATCAATAAATAAAGGAATTGTCTCCACCTACAACTAAAAAAAAAAAAAAAAAAAAAAAATCCACTGGGTTTGGTTTTGTAGACTGAAATAGGCAGAGGAGCCCTCATCCTGCCCACCCCAGACGCTGCTGGGAAATGTCCTGCTTGCCTCTGGAAAATCTGTCCCTTCTACAAACGGTGACTCAGTTTCCCCTTGGTGGAGACTGATGGTGGGAAGATTCCAGGGAGCAGCGTGATGCAGAACACTAGCAAGATGTGGGGAGGTGGCTTGGAGCTTCCCAGGAGGAGGCAAGGAGGACAGGTGTCAGCGTGAGTGCCGTGTGCACGCACGCGTGTGTCGGCCCGGGGGTATGCATGCGCATGCGCTGGGGCCAGGGCTGTTCACACTTCCCTCTGGGTGTGGGGAGGACTCCGCCGATGGGTGTGAAGAGGACTTCCGGGAGTTGGTGGGAGGCCCAGGGTTGGACCTCTGGTCCCCTACATGCCAGGCCAATGCCCTGCAACTCTTGAGAGCCCAGTGAGACTGCTAGGGAAGAACTACCCTGAGTCTATAGCAGGGAACTGTGGACCTCAGTCTTAGATGAGAAAATGGCTCCAGAAGAAGTCCCGTCTCTGCAAACAGAGCAGCTTCTCAGGTCCTGACTGAGCCCAACGGTGCCAGGCCTTGGATCTGGGAGGAAGTTGAGAGTCTCCGAGGAGCTGACCCTCTGCTTCAGGGGCCGGGAAAACCTGATGCTTGGGAAGGACAAGGTAACTGACCACCAAGAGTGGCTAATGAAGTCCTGCTAGAAACAGGAAGACAGGCCAAGTTTCCCCAGAACAGGGGGCAGGACACACAAAGGCTCTGAGCCCAGAAGCCCCCATTATGGGAACGTTAGTGGGAGACACAGGTAGGGAGTGTGAAAAGGTATTCTGGGCCTGGGGAGGGGAGGCATGACATTCAGACCCAGATGGCCACCACTCTCAAACCCTTTCCCACAAGAGCAGTGAGCAGACTTACTCCCCATAGTAAGTCAAGAGCAGATCAGGTAAGGCATGAGGGTGGATGGAGAGGGGAAAACCTGGCCGAGAGAGAGCAAAGGCCTTGGGCCAAACTGCAAGGATGAAGCTAGAAAGGAGAGGACCAGGGACAGTCACAAGTTGGGGGACATCACGTCTCATGGAAATCCCAGGGAAGATGGGGATACCAGTACCTGGGTAGAGAACTCAGAGGGTTTGGTTCGGGACACAGAAGTGCTGGGGGGGTGTGGTTGGGGGGTGTCCATTCAGAAGGCAGGGACCTCTGGGTCTGGCACTCAGGTGCAGCCTCCCAAACTATAGTGTCAAGTCCAAGATCAGGTTCTCTCACCTCGGTCAGGACCCAGCATGTCCAAGCAGAGGGATGAAGAGGACTCGAGGGGGTCCAGGCTAGACTCGCTTCAGATCTGCTGATGACCAGCCCAGATCCCCATGAAAAAGACCCAGGCCTCGGCTGCACCTCTGTGGGCTCCACACAGCAGTGACCCTGTGTGCGTGTTCACCTGCACCTGGAAGAATCCCGCAGGGCACCCTGAGAGTACGGGGCCGCGCGAAAGGAGCTGGGCACTATTGGGAGGCGGTGGAAACTTGAAGAGGTAGGGCCTAGTGGAGGTCCACTGAAGGGAACACTGGGACCCCGGTCTCTTCTTTTTCCTCTCTTATACTCTCTGGCCATGAGGTGAGCGGTTTTGCTCTGCCACAGGCTGTCTGCCATGGTGTGCTGCCACAGTCTCAAAACCATGGGGCTAACCAATCACAGACTCGAAACCTCTAAAACGGTGGCACATGCCTGGGATCCCAGCTAGTGGGAGGCTCAGGCAGAAGGAACACAAGTTCAAGGCCAGACTCAGCAACTTAGCAAGACTCTGTCTTTAAAAAAAAAAAAAAAAAATGCTGGATATGGTGGTGCAGAAGGAGCACGAGTTCAAAGCCAGCCTCAGCAAAAGCAAGGCACTAAGCAACTCAGTGAGACCCTGTCTCTAAATAAAATACAAAATAAAGCTGGGGATGTGGCTCCGTCGTCAGGTGCCCTGAGTTCAATTCTCAGTACCCCCCAAAAAATTGTGGGACACAATAAAAACAGATAGCTCTGCAGGTTGCCCAGAACCCTCTGAGACAAGCTTTCAGATGGGCACCTGTCCTCCAGGTCACACAGCTCAACAGGTCCAGCAAGTGAGAACCGCAGCCACAACCACCACTCCAAGAGGGTGACTCAGAAAAGACACCTGGACCTGCCTTTCCTATAGTGGATTCTTAACCATCCCGTACCAGGAGCTGTACCCCTTAAACTCCCCCAAGGGCAGCAGACCTCTCTGCTGGGTATGTGCAGACTCAGGACCCCTTGCGGGGGGTGGGGAAAGAGGTGAACTCAACAGTTGCCCCGGGTTTGGCTGAAGTCGGCATGGTGCTCACAGGCTCATGCTGGGCAAAGATGTGGTCAGCAGTGATGGTGGGTGGAGGACCTCATCTTAGCTCTGAGTTTTACAATCTGTGTAGGGATGTGGCCAGAACCTTAACCAATGGCATGAAAAATACTCCAGAAGTCAGGCCAAGCCACACCCATTCAGAACCTCAGTTGATCAGAGCTTTGTGTTGTTGGTGTGGATATGTCTGTCATTGTCTTGCTGATTTACTAACAACAAAGGACAGCCTCATGCCAAACGTGGTGATATGCCAGGCCCAAGGGGCAGGAACAAAGGTGAACAGCTGTGCTGGCAAAGTTCATACTGTAATAAAAGAGAAGGAGGCAAGATACAGGATGAGGTCCCTGTTTGAGGGTACAGATATACAGGGTGTGCACTGGGAAAGAAAGGTTCAGAACAAGTAAGGGAGTTTTCCCAAAGGTCAGGGAGAGGAACAGCAGAAGCAAAATTTGGAAGGAACATACAATGTTCATGAAAGTTTGAAGCTTGTTAGCGAATGAAGGAAGAGAAGAATGAGCCTAAATAAACCAAGGGGTGAGAAACCCAAATCTATAGATTGACACCTGTCAAAAGGTAGAGGACAAAGGAAGAGGCCATCGACCACCCTGACCCAGGCGTCACCAGGATGTCATTGGGTGTCTGAGCAAGCCCTCAATGGTTTGCAGGCACCAAGACATAACTTCTCAAGGGCCCTGAGCACCAACACACCAACAGCCTGCCTGTGAATAAGACACCTTCTTGCAGATGTGACAGCTAGGCAGCTGGGTTGCTCAAGGACATCTAGATACCATCTGGCCCTGCAGAATTACAATTGGTGAACGTTTTTGTGCGATCACAATCTTCCACATTGCATCAGTCCTGACACACCATGAGTGCTCACACCTGCAGCGTGGGAAACACTGGACACAAAGTCCAGACACAACGTGCTCCAAAGCTCACAGAGGTGACAGTGTGGGAAACAGGCATCGATGACTCGGAGTCACACACAATTCCGAGGTGACAGGCACCGAGTGTGGAGCCCGTTGAGAGCACTCTTGATTTTTATTTATATTTCCCTTTTGACACACGTGTAAGCCTTAGTCTTAACAGAACCTTAGATAGGATGAAACTTGCTTGGTACATCACTTAGAATATCCTGGGGCTGAATAGGACGGTTCTTCCCAGAGAGGAAAAGCTGTCAAGTGAATAAAAATAACGAGAGCTGCAGTTCTCGGACCAGAAGCCAACCCTGAGACAGAGGCATGACGAGGTTCACCTATGACTGTCCTCCCCTCCGGATGGACCTGGCTCTCTGGGGCCTTTTAGGTAAAATGTCTTTTAAGGAGACCCAGGAAGGCCCAGAAGGCCCACACATCCTGGCCACTCTGGAAGCTCATGAGCAGTGACACCCTGAATGGACCCACTGTAAATCCGCCCCCTAAAAATTAAGACCTCTTTCACTCTCATGGGGTCTGAGTTCTCCAAAGATGTCATGGAGCTGCTCGTCTAGGCCCTCTCTTTTTGCTGGACAAAGCAATGAAAGCCAGTGCTCCCTGGGATAGTGTCACTGCTGAGAGGGACGTGGCAACTGCAGAGCCACCCTTGCAAGAGCGGCAGGTCACACACGGCGGTGTTGAGGACAGCGCTGCCGGACCCCTGGTTCATTCTGCCATTCTCTTCCTGTCCCACAGCAAACAGGCTCTTGGCTTAACTCCAGGGGCCACTTCCTTCTGTCTCCATGATGCCTAGAAACCCTAAGAAGATTCTGATTGTTGTCACTCTCTGCATTTGGATCAGGTCAACTCCAGCCAGGCAGTGGGAAGAACAGTGGAAGAGAATGTCTGTGGGTGGGGACACAGGGGTTTTCTTCCTCCCGAGATTTGAATCCAAAGACTTGGGGTGTGGTTGGGTGGTAGAGTGCTTGCCTAGCATGCACAGGGCCCCAGGTTCAACCCTAGCATGGAGGGGGAGGGGAGGGGAGGGGGAAGGAGAGTAGGAGGGGAGGGGAGGGGAGGGGAAGGGAAGGAGAGTAGCAGGGGAAGGGGTAGGGGAGAGGTAGGGGAGGGGGAAGGGAAGGAGAGTAGGAGGGGGAGGGGAGGAGAGTAGGAGGGGAGGGGGAGGGGGAGAAGATTCATCATCATCCTCTAAGGAAAACATCGTGGTGTAGTCTTTGGTTTACATGGAAAAAATTAGTCCAAAAACAAGAGTCTAAGACAAGTGTGGGGTGCAAGAGTTGTGGAAGAAGATGAGGGGCGTTCTCACAGCATTGCACTGGGAATAAGGAGAAGTTCAGAAGCCAAAGGCAGCTGTCCTCTGGCTGGCTCCCTGGGTTCAGGGCTGACTGCCAAGCACCATCGGCATCACCCACCCCTTGACATTCTCCCCACTTCACAGGTGAGCCACTGAAGCAGCACAGCCTGGGGTACCCTTGGATGAACTGGAGCTCTCTCTTCTTGGATACAAGAATGCACTCCACCCAAGCCACTAATGTCCAGTAGTTAATAAAAACCACGGGTGGTGACACATATTTTCTCCGATGGATTTCCAGATACCAGGCCAAGATGCAGGGAGTCTGGGGTACCCGGCTCTGGCCCCTCCAGCCCCCAGGGCTCATAGTGGTTCCTAAGACCAACAGTGCCCAGCAGAAGTTGAGGGATTCAGGGACCCCAGAAGCGGAGCCTGGTCCTTTCTCCTCGACATCCGCCACCACATGCACCACGCTCCCCCTATGCCACAAAGAGGAGACCAAGTAGCCCTGGATCTCACCCTGGGCCCTCCAACAAATGATATCAAGTTCCAGACTTACACACATGCTTAGAAAGACTCAGGGTCACTCACTGTTCTCTTTCCTCTTGTTCCCACAGACAACCTACCTCGCCCTGGTGACACTACCTCCCACCCGGGTCCCTAAGTGCCCATTTCTCACCATTATCCACCCACACCTCCATCATCTCTCACTTGGAAACTCCTAAGGCCTCCTAGCTATTCTCTGCCCCTCTTGCATTGCACAACCATGTCACTCCTAGCTCAACACACACAGCCTCAACCCCCCGACACACATGGAATGAAATCCAAACTCTCTACCTGGCCTCCCATGATCTATCTCGGCCACTGCACGCTTCCTGTCTCCCCCAGGATTCCCTCCACCCATCCTCTCCATGCTTGGCTGGCCCCTGGGACCTTCTCCAGGAAGGACATGGGACACAAAGTGGCCTGACCACAATCCCTCCCCAGAGGTGAAAATGAGCCCACGTGTCTTTCCCTCCAACACCCTTTCTGGCTCCCCACAGCCCAGCTGGCCAATGACAAGCCCCACTGGTTGGCCACTGGGGTCCTTCACATTGTGACCCCCTTATATGCCTGGAATGTCCCCCACCTGTGCTGGACTCTGGTTCCCACCTGTTCCTCTCTGCCCACAACCCTCCTACCAGTCATCAGAGTTGAATTCCAAGCTGTCCTCTCACCAGAGACCCCAGCAGCTCCAGACCACACTAGGCCAGGGTAGAGGGGGGTCTGGCAAGAGCAGCCACCTGCGGGGGGGTAGGGGAGCCACCCTGAGTGTTTCAGTCCCTTCTTCGGGCCAAGAGCTTTCCATATCTCCTTCTTCTCTTTTTATTTCCCTAACAAACCAAATGACAGCTAGGTAGCTCATGTCACCCCCATCATGGACCCTATTCACTCCATGCCATGCTATATGGCTCTCTAATGCTTTCAGAAGCATTTCTTGTTTCGGCCCATGTGCCATCCACCCATCCACCCCACGCTGCTGTGCAGGAAGGCTTCCTGAGGTCAACTCCCAGCCCTGCCACCTGTCAGTAGCAACACCTTAGCAAGATTCTCAGCTTCTCCAAGCCTTAGCTTTTTCCCTGCATACAGGTGAGCTTGATATAACTTGATATAACACTTACTTTGTGCAGACTGAACCGGATAATGTAGTAAAGACCTCAGGGCAATAAGTGATGATAATGATTCGCATGGGTATATCACTTAGGAGGTGTATACTAGGCATGCCTTCAGTGGAAGGTTGTATGATGATAAACACACACACACACACACACACCTGCAAACACGTGGCACATGCCAGGCACTGTGAAATGTACACACACACTCATTTGACCCTTACATCAGCCCCATGATGCATGATCCCTATTTCACAGGTGAGGAAACTGAGACACAGAAAAGTTCGGTGGTTTGTGCAAGTGTCCCAGTTGGGGCAGAATCAGGTGGAGGTCCCAGAGTCTGGGAGCTCAGCCACTTGGCTTTACTGCTGTGGCCAACAGGATGAGGCAAGCACAGAAAAAAAAAAAAAAAAAAAAAAAAGGTTTCTTTTACCCTCCACAGCATCTACCGTCCTTTGGGGCAGGAAGGAGGTAGGTGCTCAGTAACCTAAACTGACTTCTGAATGGGAGGCCTGTGCAGGGTTTCCAGTTCATCACCCGGCTGCTGTCTGACCATCATCGGAGCTCCTCCGACTCGCCACCATGTCACCATCATCGTCGTCAGCAGTCGTCGGAAAAGAAAGCACAGCTGAGTGTGGTCTAGTGTGGCCCAGGCCCGCATAAGGCCCTGCACAAGGTGTGGCCGCGGAGCTTTTGGAAATCTGGGCAGACCACCCAGCAGGCTTCCCACCCACACGCTCACTCAGAGGGCAGGAAGTGGAATCCAGGGAGGAGCTGGAGGGAGGGGGGGGCGCACAAGATGTGTCTGTCCACCCGGCTGCCATGGCAACAGCTCAGGGATGCAGCGAGGAAGGGGCGTCCCTCCTCTGTCACAGAAGCTCTGTGTCCTCCACGCATTTCCACCCTGCAGTCCCCACCTCGGGAAGGAAAAAAATGAAGCCGGTGCCTGGCACACCCCGGGGGTGGAAGGACAGTGTCCAAGGAGTCAGAAAACATGAGTCAGCAGAGCAGGGCACCGATTTTTAAGAAAAATGGATGAGGTTTCTACAACAGAGGGACCTGGCTGCTGCAGACCTGGCCTTTTCTGGGTGACAGACATTGCGCAGAGAAAGACAAATGTTGCTAAATAGACCTGAGCATTCCCTGTTCCAAAAGATAGAGCAGCTGAACTCCTGAAGAAAAATATTAAAAAGTACAGGTGTTTGCTCTCACCAGGGAACAGGGTGATGGGAAGCATTTCAAAGCTTTGTTATGATAAACGTGAATGATCCTTTACATTGTACCATTTATAAGGCCTCCCGAAGTCTTAAAATGTATCATGTGTATCATGAAATCACGAGAATAAAACCAGTGTAATAAGAATAGAGCACAGCCAGGTGCTGTGGTGCATGCCTGTGATCTTAGCAACTCAGGAGGCTGAGGCATGAGGACAGCAAGTTCGAGGCCAGCTGAGCAAATACAGAGACCCTGTCCCCCCAAAAAAGTGGAGGTAGGGGCTGGGGATGTGGCTCAAGCGGTAGCGCGCTCGCCTGGCATGCGTGCGGCCCGGGTTCGATCCTCAGCACCACATACAAAGATGTGTCTGCCAAGAACTAAAAAATAAATATTAAAAAATTCTCTCTCTCCCTCTCATTCTCTCTAAAAAAAAAAAAAAAAAAGTGGAGGTACAATCAGGGGCAGACTGCCCCTGGGTTCAATCCCCAGTACCAAAAAAAAAAAAAAAAAAAAGAAAGAAAGAAAAGAAAAAAGAAAAGTAGAGCAGAAACTAAATCAAATAGAAAGTCCAAAATGAGACCAATTTGTATCAGAAAAAGGGAAAACAACTGGAGAGAAAAAGGACAGATTGGATAAAAAGTGGTACTGAGGCAAATGGCCGGCCATCTGAGAATAATAATCAGCCTCTAATTATGTTTTGCACCAATGTATTTAAATGTAAAAAGTGAAACTGCAAAAATTACTGGAAGAATGTATAAGTAGATATTTACACAATCTTGGAAATAAGAAGGGCTTGGAAGGATGACACCCAAAACCAACAATGTAAAAAAAAACAAAAAAAAAAAAAACAGGCAGAGCACACCCTACTCCGAAACTCTGAAATCCAAAATGCTCCAAAATTCAAAAGTTTTCAAAAACCAACATGATGCCACAGATGGAAAATTACACCATGAAACCTTGTTTCATGTATAAAATTATTTAAAAATACTGTACAAAATTATTTACAGCCTATGTATATGTATATAAAAATAAATGAATTTCAAATTTATACTTAGGTCCCATCTCTAAGGTATTGCATGATATATATGCAAATATTCCTAAATTATTTTAAAAAATCAAAATCCAAAACAATTCTGGTTCCCAAGCATTTCACATAAAGGATACACAACCTGTACCTAGATACATGATTTTAAACTTAAGATGTTAAAAAGCACCACAAAGTTTAAAAAGTCAATAGAACAACCCGAAAAAATATCTGTGAGACAAAAAGATGAACAGGAAGTTACTATCTTTAGTACAGAAGAAGTTCATTAAGAAAAAAAATGAACTTTTATTAGGAAAATGCATTCATGTCCCAACAGGCAATTCACAAAATACAAACCTTCGAAAAATGCCCAACTTTTCTTGGTAATTAACAAAGACACACAAGCTAAAACAATCAAATACCATTTTCTGTCTTCCAAGTGGGCCGACATTTTTTAGAGTAATTAACAATCACCACACCTGAGAAAACAGGGAAATGACAATCCAAACTCCGTAAATTGGTGTGAAGATTTCGGAGAGAGCAGTAATAATACAACATGCACCAAAAGTCTTAAACATATGCTTCTCCTTTGACTGAGCAATTGCATAAATAAATTCTAGGATAAGCAAAGTTCAGAGTGGAAAAATATCTGAAAACAGCCCCAAAATGTCCAAATTGAAATGTCTGCTTAATGGAGACAGGGCACTTCCACAGAATGCAATGTCATGCAGCCCTGCTGTATGGAGCACAAAACTGTAGAGTTGAAGAGTATTCAAGAATGAGAAAAGCAGGCAGCAATGTATTAAGTAAAAATTAGTGGTTGCCTCGAACAGAAACATACACACAGAAGAAAAAAAAAGGTCTTTAAGACCATAGGTAAGTCACCGTGTTGGTACAGTCAATCTGGCTGGTGAGATAAACTGCTGCTTGTATTTTCTTCTTTTGTCTTAATGTTTTAATTTTCCTACCATGAACATGCCTTGCCTTTGCACCATGAGAAATTCATCAACATAGTTTAATCAGAAACAAATGCACAAGGGTGGGTGGGGGGGGGGTTATTCCTGAGGACCCACCCATGCCTTGGTATCTATTGCTCTCCTAGAACTGCCCCCACCCCCAGGTCAAATTTCATAGCACCCCTTTTCTCTGCTCAGAAGTATTACTGAGAAATAAAAGTCACTACCCAGCCTCCAAGTGTTCGATCCAAATCACCATTTGCTAGTTATGAACCGAACCGGAGGGGACATCGCAGGGAGCGTTGCTTAAAAAAAAAAAAAAAAGAAACAAAACAACAAGTAATTCTGAACCTCATGAGGCACCCAACACATCCAAGAGAAAGTTAATATCCCCTTTGCCATGACTGGATCATATTCCAGCTTTCCCATATCAAGAGGGCACTGACAAATTGGAGGGTGTCAGGAGAGGTGACTGAGACAATGAAAGGTCTGCAAACAGTCACAGGAGGATTGATGTGAGGAAGGCGGAGTGAGATCTGCCTGGGAAAGAAGAGATGTCCAGGAGCTGTTTAATGCAAGTGGAAGAACAGCTGCTCGGTAGTGCCCAGGGGGGCTGGTGCCGCTAAGGAAAAAGAAGTTACTGACCAGAGCAGCTACCCCCAGGCTGGGTCCTTGGTGTGGCCTGGGCACTCTGCAGACCCCATTCCTACAGGGTGGGCTGAGAGGTGGCTGGATGATGCACAAATACCAAAAAAAAAAAAATAAAAAAAAAGAGTCGAGAAAAGAAACAGGGTCTCGGCAGGGTGCACGTGAGTGAGCACAAATTATCACACGGCCAGAATAATAATCATCCTAGGTATGCGTGGAACTGCAGAGAGGTCCCAGAGAGAAAATGAGCACCGGAGCTGAGTGGGGGAAAATCAGAAAGGAAGCACGCCTGGAGCAGGCACAGATTAACAGAGAAGATGGGGAGGAAATCAAAAAATAGGAGAGGAAGCACAACTGCCAGATATTATACTTCGGAAGGAAAAATTAACTCCCCCCCAGGCATCTCCGCACATCCAGGAGAGGGAGCGGCCAGAAGGCACTTGTTCCAGGGGAAAAGAAGTAAAAACCGCAGGGAACTAGAACTTGAATATGGAGAAAATTGTCCTTTGGGAGGTAATGGGAATTGTGTCACCACTGGGAGGGTTTCATGGACAAGCTGGTGTGGGGAGCAGGTTTGCTCCATGACTAGTTAGTTAGGTCCTTTCAGGGATTTTAATTATGGACCACGCCCAACATGTCCATCTGGACCACTTGTTTGCTTCTTTTTTCCCCCAGCCACAGGGGCCTATATTGAAAGAGGGACCACCCTCCCTCCCAATCCCTCCACCCGGGACCTGTGGCATAACTCCCTAGGTCCCAGATGGTCTCCTCTTTAGAGGTTTTACCCGGGTCTCCAGAGAGAGCTAAAGATGTACTTGAAAGGCTGAGGTCAAGACAGACCTGAGTTCCACTGAATCGCCTCTTGGCAATTCACCTAGGACTGAATTGGCCTCTTGGAAAAACGAGGGTATTTTTAAGCAGAAAGCAAATGAAAAGGAAAGATTCAACCCAGCCCAGAGGCCACCTGAGCAGCTAGTGGCTGTGACAAACCCACATGAGATGGAGCTAAGCATGGTGAACCACAGCACCAATGACATCACCGAGATGCTACAGGGTGGGGGGGCTAAGAGGAAGCACTGGGCAGGACTCAGGGAGTCATGATAGGGTCCCCCATCAAAACTACACACACCAGCCAACAATCCCCCCAGCAGCCTCTTGGGGGCGTTGGCACACGACCAGACTCCAAATATAGTCCATGTGTGCAAAAATGATGTTTCAGTCAACCACAGTGGAGCTGCAAATTCCTAGAACCCAGTGACACTGTAGCTGTCACAGAGGCAACATCACAGAGGAATACATTTCCTGTTTATGCTCACGCTCGAATCAAAAGTAGAGTACACACAAGGATTTATACACATGGCACCGGATGGTGATCATAAATGACCAAGTTACTGGTTTATGTATTTACTATACTTTTGTTATTATTTTAGCATGCACTCCTACTATTTATGGGGAAAAAATAAGTGTTCTGTAAAACAGGGAGCAGCCGCCTCCTACACCTTGTGTTGACCAGGTCTTTTGACAGAAGCAAGAGGCCACGTTGAGTGACTGACCTCTGCCACCCAGATTTGTGTACGTACCTTCTCTGATGTTTGCACAATGACAGAATTGCCTAATGTTGCGCTTGTCCTGGTCATTAAGTGACGCCTGGCTGTTGTAAGCAACACTGAAGTTGTCACCAAAGGTGGCCAGGTATGGACAACCGGTGTGCCCTACCAGGGGGGATTGGGGAAAAACCCAAACAAAAAGATGGAGTTTGGCAGGTTGGCAAATATTCCAGCCTCTCCCCAAGTAGGGAACTATTTGAAGAAAACATGAAGCCGCCATGTTCTGCCCCCAAATCCTTCTTACAGGAAGGAGAGAAACCTCGCCTGCCAATTCCTGGTGATCTCCCTAACAGTAGCTTACCCAGTGCTTCTCATGTGCAAGGGACTCCTTTCAATTACTTCTGGTTTCTTTCTCTTTCTTTCTTTCTTTTTTTCTTTCGCATCTAAGAGCTAATTCACCAACTAAAAACGGGCAAAGAATCTTCCAGTTATTTCTCCAAAGAAGATATACAAATGTTCATTAAGCCTATGAAAAGATACTCAGCATCATTAGCTATCAGGGAAATTCAAATTAAAACCACAATAAGATATCATTTCACACCTAACAGAATGGCAATAATTTTTTAAAATATTAATAAAAACAAGTACAGGTAAGAATATGGAGACACTGAAAGTCCCATACGTTGCCAGTGGGAATGTGAAATGGCGCGGCCAGTTTGGAAAAGAGTCTGGTGGTTTTTCAGAAAGTTTAGAGTGAACATGTGACCCAGCTATTCTACCCCTGGTACATACGCAAGAGAAATGAAAGCACACCACCACAGAAACCCATGGACACCAATATCCGCAGGAGCACGATTTGTAAAGACCCCCCCCCCCCCCCCCCGCAATGGAAACAACCCGATGTCCCTTAACTGCTGATTGGAGTTTTTAAAATGTGGGATAACCCCCACAATGGAATATTGTTCAGCAATAAAAATGAAGTAAGATGCATGCTGAACATGCATGAACCTTGAAAACACACTAAGGGAAAGAAGCCAGCTACAAAAGATCACTTCATTATAGAATTCCATTTATATGAAATGTCCAGAATAGGCAAATCCACAGAGAAAGAAAATAGGTCAGTGGTGGCCTGGGGCTAGGAAACGGGGTGGCTGGGAGGAGATGGGAGATACTGTTAACGGGTATGGGGATTGTTTTGGAGTGATGATAATTGATTGTGGTGTGGGTTGCACGGCTCTGAATATACTAAAAACCATTGAACGGTACACTTTCAATGGGTGAATTACATTGTATATGACTTAAACCTCAATAAAGCTGTTTTTTTTTTTTGAAAAGGACAAACTTAATCTTCACGTCCCTTTGAGGTTCACACAACGTTTTCCCCCTTTTATATGAGAAAACACATAAGGCACAGAGGAGGCACAAGGGGACCCAGTAACCTGCCCAAGGTCACATACTTGGAGAGTGCAGAGTCAGGATTTGAGGTCAGGTGGCAGAGCCCCAGGGTCCAGGGCCTCAAGCACCTCTGGAAACCGTTTGCAGACCCAGCACTGGGTCCTTGTCCCTCCTGGCTTCCACTGTGGAGGACACAAAAAGTGGGGGCAGATCTGAGCCCTTTCCAATGGGGGTCTTGGGCAAGAAGACGTCCTTTCCCCTGCTGTGGACGGCAAAGATTTGGCAGGTGGAGGTGGTGGGGACACAAGCCCTGCACCGCTGAGGCTTCTTGACAATTCAGTTGGCTGGGCACAGACCAAAGGCCGGTGACTCTGTCTAAGCACATCTGCTGCCCTGATGCTTCTGAAGCATGCATGCGCCACTCTGGGTGTCACCAGCATTCCCGCCACCCTTCACCCCAATGCTAGACCCTTCCTCAGGAGGCAAAATGTCCCTGTCATCTTCTCTCCAGCCAGCCGGTGGCCCCTGCAGCAGGGCAGTTCCTTTGCCTTGTTCCGATGACAATCTGCTTTAAGTCCTCTTGGCCTCCCTGCCCCGGTCTCCCGGCCTTCTCTCCATTCATGTGTTGTTTCCTCCGATGCTGCATTTTTTCCTATAACATCACGTCTGATCCAGCCTTTCCCCAAAGCACCCTTTGACGCAGTGTGACTTCCCTGGGTGTCCTAGCGCCTCCTCTGTCCAGCCAGCCATCCCAGCCCCTCTCCCACCCCCTATTCAAGGAGCCACAATGCCCATTTTCAATATCAAAAGCCACCCCTTGTATCTCAGCTACAAATCCTTCCAGAAAGCAGACAGGCTATCAGAAATCAAAGGCAAACAGAACGCTGAGCCATACTTCAACTCAACGCGTAACCATATTTAAATCCCACAGGTGTACCTGAACATACGGGAATAGGCTCCCACCCTCTACTCTCGCCCACCTTCAAAATGATTGATACCTTTACTGGGGAGAAGAGGTATTTTTCCACAAGCTCTGTGAAAGGCCAGTGTCAGTCCCCAAGCAATACAAACCAGACTCTGTACTGCGAGAGGCCACTGGAGGCTGACCTTCTGGGGCTTTCCAAAGTGACAATAAGAATGTGATGGATGGGAGCATTTTCTGGCCCCGTCTTCAAGCCGAGGCAAGCACTGCGTGGGGCAGCTCTACCGTCTCCAGCAAGGCCTGGGGTTTAAGCTTTCTAAGTGAAATAAGAGGGTGGGGGAGATCAGAGAGATGTGGGAGAGAAAGGGGGACTGGAAGAGGAAGAGGTCTCGGGAGAAAGCCCCCCACCATCACAACTGTCCTATAAATGGTTTGCAGAATTGGACGCCTAGGAGAACCCCTAGAAGTTACTTAGTTTGTCTTTCTGGAGCAAAAGATGGAGAAGCTAAAGCGCAGCAATGGGAAGGACTTGGCCAAGGCTGCACAGCGAACTCCACAGTGGGGCACCCACGGTCCCACCTGCCCGCCAGGGAGCACTTGCTCTTCTGGTTCCCTCCGGATATTCTGCAGAGCCACTCGCCCCTTTGCTCTGTGTGGCTCCATGTCTCCTCAAGAGCAGAGCCCTGGCCAGCACCAAGAGGCAGTGCTCCAGTTAACCAAGCATGATGAGACCCACGGGCGACTTCCCGGGCTTCCCAGAAGTCTCCATAATCTGCCCGCTGGAGAAACAAACACAGACAGGTTGAAGGAAAGGGCCACCCAGCCTGCCCCGGAGCCTCCCCTCTTCAACTCATGTTTGTTTTGTTCATGAGAGAAAAATTCTCTGACTGTTCATAGAGAGGGGGACACAAGGTCCCTTCCTCTGAGGCTTGGGAGATGGCGAGTTCTCCGCCATGATGGCCCCACAGGATGCCCTGCATGTGCCAAGGCTGAGCCAAGAGCAGCAAGCTCCATGCAAGGCTGCCTCGTGCCTCCAGAGACCTTGGCCGTAGCCTGTTCCCTCTGGGGGCTGTGGCTGCGGGCCATGTCAAAGCCATGTGTCACCACGCCTGAGTGGAAGGATGAGTCAGGGCACAGACCTGGGTTCCTCACTGCCCTCTGCTTTTCCTTCTGAGGCCGCTGGAGTGTGCCTGTGAAGCTGGCTTTCAAATGAACCCCTGCACACGTGGGTGGGAGCCCTCAGAGGATCCATCAGAGCCCTCTCCAGGTCTCAGCTGGGATCTGTCCAGCTCCAGAAACCTCATGGGGTCAAGGACTCAGCTTCAGCCAGGAACATGTTTTTTTTCTTCCTGAGAAGGAAAGCAGTTCACTGATCCATGAAGGGACGGCTACACACCCTGGGGACCCTGGGGATGTGTAAGCATTACAAGTCTTTGGAGAACACATCAGACCTATCTCCATTTCCAACTCACCCACCCCAAACCCAAGTCTTTCTCAAAAGTCTTTTTCTTTGGACCCAAGCCAAAGAACGAGCCCAAGTTCATTATTTCTTCTTCTTCCCACTTTCAGGGTACCCTCCCATGCGCACCCGGATGCGTACCCTCCAGAAGCACCAGACGGAGGACTGCTGGGTACCGGCAAGGCAGGGCCCGTACATAGGAAGCTACAGAGTGCAAGGCTTCCCACAGCACCACACCCCAGACCTGGTGCTCAGGTTCCTGGCTCCAAGTTCCATGCCCACAGCCACTCATCTACTGGAGGATGGGGGGATACAGGGCACCTCTCCAGTGAAACTCCCAAGGCGTCAGTTTCCAGAAATACAAAGACTGCCCTCAGGTGGTACAGAGCCCAAAGAGGGACCCAGAGACAAATGGGAAGCACAGTTTGACAGAAGCTGTCAGTCAGGAGAAGCCAGCGGGCTCTGAGAGAACTGAGAGGAGGGAGGTTTTCCCAGAGGGTTACAGTGTATCATATTTTATCTCCACTTCTATTAATTGGATTTGTGGTACTGGGGACTGAATCCAGGACCTTGTGCATGCTTTACCACTGGGTGCTTTACCAAGTGCTTGACCACTGAGCTAGATTTTATTTTGGAACCAGATCTCAGTTGTTCAGGGTGGCCTTGAACTTGTGATCCTCCTGCTTTAACCTCTCTAGTAGCTAATATTACAGGTGTATACCACTGTGCCTAGCTATCCTATATATACTTTTTTAAAAAAAAACTCAAGTAAAAAAACATCAATACATATTCTGCAAAAATATTAAAACACTACCAAAATAAATGCATTTAATGTATATTTAAAGTAGCTCTTTTTCCCTCCCCCCCCCCCCCCCCCCGTTCTGAGGATCCACCCCAGGGCCTTCCTTGCTCATGCTAGGCAAGAACTAGCTCTACTACTAAGCCACACCTCCACCCCATAAGGGAACTTTTATCTCACCCATAAAGACCTTAATATAGTCGTGTAGACCTTTTCTAGGTAAACATATACACAATTTAAAAAAAAATATATCCAAACTTGGTTATACTACTTTAAATCCCACTTTTCCCCCTTACTCCTTTCAAGTCAAGTAATCCACAGCATTTGTACAGCTGAATCCCAAATATTTCATTTTATGGTTATACAAGAGTTTAATTTCCCAGTGTTAGATGCTTTTTTTTTTTTTTTTTGCTTTTGTAAACAATGATTCACTGAATATTCTTGAACAAAATCTGCCCCTTGCTGTGTGCTATATGGGTTTTGCTTCTGCACTTCACATTTTAGTTTTCTTCTACTCTTTCTCTATATTCCAACAACCATTTCCATCTCACCCTGCTGTTCCTTTCGTCTCAGGCTGTCCTTTGCTAAGCAATGATTGCCCTGGGTTGCACAAAGAAAGCATCTTCTTACAACATGAGGGTGCCGATCCCCCGGCATCTTTTCCCACATCTTGCTATATAATCATTTCACAAGTGGGCTCTTTTAGACGCAGCTGATTTTCATTCTCTGTGGTAGTTACATACATTCTATAAGATTGCTCCCAACACTCGGTCAATGAATACTGAGCCGCTGCTCCTAGGGACAATGCAGGGTTAGGTTCCTGCCAGCCTCTGGTCACAACATGCCTAGCATCAGATCAATACAGAACTTTGTTTGATGCATGTTTCTTTTAAAAAGACACCTCCTTTACTATGTGTTGTCAATTCATTAGCATTGACCTCATGGTCAACAGCACTATAGCTCATAACTAAAACAAAGCTTATCTAACACAGGTATTTCCTTCCAAGGGCACATCATAATCTTTTTGGACTTAGTGTCACTAGAGAGCACATCCGTACCATGCTTGGGGGGACATTTGAAATAGCAAAACCATAAAGAAATAAAATTGTGAAAAACTTAGCACCAAGTAGGCCATGAAAAGGACACCTGTTTACACTACAGGCACAGAAGCAAGAATACCGCACTGTCCTACCCCAGCTGGGAATGTGTACACAGGTTGACTCGATTTCTTAACCTCTCTGCACATATTGTAAATGACCATGGAAGGGCTGTGAGTATTTATCTGGGAGTTATCAATAAATTTTAGTAATTGGGTGTCCTAGTTTAGATTATGAGGTGGGACTCTAAAACTCCTATATTAATTCAGAAATATTCAGAAGTACAATGCTTGGATTATGAGAGCTCTAATCTAATGGGTCCATCCTAGTTTAAAGAGACTGACTGAGTGGTAACTGTAGGCAGGTGGGGTATGACTGGAAGAAATGGGACACTTCCTGATGAACCCTGGATCATCAGCCCCTTCCACTTTTTCTCTCTGTTTCCCAGTGACCACGAGCAGAGCAGTTTCTCTCTGCCACAACCTTCCACCATGATGCTCTGCCTCACCTTGGGCTCAGAGCAATGGAGTCAGCCCACCATGGACTGAAGCTCTGAAACTGTGAGCCAAAATTAACTTTTCCTCCTCTAAATTGTCCTCGTCAGGTATTTAGATCACAGCAATGAAAAACGGACTAACACGGTAGGTGACCTTGCCAATATGGAGCCCATAAATAATGAAGGTCAATGGACGGTACTCCTCTTGTTCTTGGTTCTTCTGTTTTTCTACGGGCTTGTTTGGTTTCCCGCTATTTATCCTCAGCAAAGCAGGATCTGTTCACTCTGACGACCTGGTAACAGAGCAGCCTGCCATTGCCCATTGAGCCTCCCTTCTGCAGGGCATAGTCACCGGTACAGCAAGGGGCAGGTTGGTGGCACAGCAAAATTCTGCCCGACTTGAGTTGCACACCTAAGGGGGCCTCTTCCTTTAACTTCTGCTGCCTTTTTCCTCAGAACTTGGAATAGACAATACACGTGGAAAACTACAATGCCCAACAGGCCTGGCCTCTCCTCTCTGGGGGATCTGCACCTCACAGAATATACTGCCTTTCCCAGAATGCAGCATTCCTCCTTGACATCTCCTTCTTCCCCTCCCAACACACACACACACACACACACACACACACACACACACACACAGCTTTTAGTTTAGTTGTTCAGTTGTTCTCTGGGATCTGTAATACTTGACTATTGTAGTAGGTTGAATAGTGATCCCCAAAATGATAGGTCCATGACCTAACACCCAGTTCCTGTAAATGTGTCTTCATCTAGAAAGAGTCTTTGCAGATGTAATCAAGTTAAGGATATTGATCAAAAGTCATCCTAGATTTAGGCTGATGGATGACAGAGATACAGACAGGCCACATGAGACACAGACAGAGATTGGAATCATGGGTCTTTAAGCCAAGGGCTCCCAGCCGGCACCAGAAGCTGGGAGAGAGAGAGACATGGAACAAATCTTCCCTCAGAGCCTTCCAGAATAAACCAATTCACTGATACCTTGATTTGGACCTCTGGCTTCCTGAACTATGAGAAAAGAAATTTCTATTGTTTAAAGTCACCTGATGTGTGGTAATTTGTTACCACAGCCCTAGGAAAGTAATACCCCTAGATGGAAGAAAGATGAGGTAAGGGGAAATTGAATTCATTCTCCCCACCTCCTGGAGCAACACCTACAGAGATTTCACGTTTTTTTTTTCTCAAAGATAAAGGCCTTGAGGATCAGGTTGCACCTGATGGGTAAACCTCCTTCAAACATTTACCTGAAGCAAAAACAGGTCAGAGGATACACAGAACAGAAGGGGGAAATGGGTAGAGAAAGACCAGGAAGAAATAATAGCAGGATGTATAACAAAGGATTTGTAACTAAGAATATATAAAGAACTCCAGCAAATAAATTAGAAAAAGACAACACAATCGAACACACACATACACACACACACACACACACACACACACACACACACACAGAGTGAGCTCTGCGTGTGCATGCAACAGAAAGGGAAACCTAAATAGCCAATAAACATATGAAAAGATCACTTAACCCCACCAATAGTCATATGCAAATAAACCAGCAACACAAATGCAAATTTGAACAACATGCCCATCAGACTGACAAAAAATATAGAAGTCTGACAATACCAACACCTAGTGTTCTCTACAATGGGGGAAAATGAAATTTTCATGAAGAGCTGGAAGGAAATGGTACAATCACCTTGAAGAGCAATTAGATAACAGTATCTAGCAAAGCTGGAGATGACCCACCATTAGAATTCCAGAGAAATCACACACTTGGCCCCAGGGGACACAGAAGGCTGATGGTTGCAACAATGTCTGAAATAAGAAGAACTGGGGGAAAGGTTGAAGAGTGCTCCACAAGAAATGGATAAACTGTATCTTATTTAAACAATCACATACCTTAATATGAAGTGAAGCTCTATCTAGCAACATGGAGCCATCTCAAAAACAGCTAATTGCAGAATAATACATATCTGATGAGACAATATTTGGATAAACTCATTAACTTTAAAAATAGTACTTTGTGTGCATGGATATTGTAACAAAAATGGGAAAATATGAAAGATAAATTGAAAAATACTATGTCTCTTGGGAGAAAAGGAATTGAATGGAACTAAGCAGGAGAATGAAAGGTACTTCAAATGTATCAGCAATATTCTTTATTAAAAAAAAAAAAAAAAAGCCAAAAAGAAGCCAGGCAGAATGGTGCATGCCTGTAATCCCAGGCTGAGGCAGGAGGATCGCAAGTTCAAAGGTAGCCTCAGCAACTTGACGAGGCCCTAAGCAACTTATTGAGACCCTGTGTCAAAATAAAAAATAATAAGGGCTGTGGATGTGGCTCGGTGTTTAAGCATCCCTAGGTCCAATCCCTAGTATTAAAAAGCAAAAAAAAAAAAAAAAAAAAGTCAAAAAAGAAATACATGGAAGCTAAACCTTTAATATCCCAACTTGTTGGACAGTGCACAAATAAAGTGTCCTGAGGATGCAAAGGACAGGGAGATGACCACCAGCCCACCTTGGGAAGGTTTCCTGGAGGAGTGGCCCTGGGGCCTTGAAGGGTAAATCAGCAGGATTTGGAGATGAATCTGAGAATGTCTCCCAAACCCCCAGAACTGCTTTCTTGGGAACTCTGAGCTGTGTTTACTGAATTATATTTTAAGTGCTCAAATTTTAATGCAAAAAGTAAATGAGTTAAACATTCTATATCTATCTTCCAAGACAAAATGACCTTGATAGTGGCTATGGATTATCTGATCAACACCTATTGAGGATGAAAATCCCTCCCAGACTCCCTTGCAGCTAGCTTTGAATGTGATTTTGGCTCTGCCACTCAGTCTTTGAAGTGGCTTAGCAGGGACAGAGCCAAATGTGAGGTGTCCTTTCAGGGGGTGGAAGCTAGAGCAATGGCCCCCACTGCCTGTAACCTCCTGACAGTTGGCAGTCTTTGGTGACTTGTTTTCAAGTGGTTTGGAAAAGTTTGTCCCTGAAAGCTCAACTTAGCGTCTTCTCTTTAGTCCTCCCAGCAACTCTGAGAATCATCTATACTCTACAGTGCAGCCACGTCTTTGAATTAATAGATTCTGTTACTTGTAGCCAAGAGTCCTGACCTGCTCACTGCATGTTTCTTTGCACCAAGCCTACAATCTTTTTTTTTTTTTTTTTTGGTACCAGGGATTGAACACAGGGCCACTTAACCACTGAGCCACATCCCTAGCCCTTTTTATTTTTATTTTTTTTATTTTGAGACAGGGTCTTGCTGAGTTGCTGAGGGCATCACTAAATTGCTGAGGCTGACCTCGAACTTGCCATCCTCCTGCTTCAGCCTCCGTAGCCACTGGGATTACAGGTGTGCACCACTGTGCTCTGAGCTAAGATTCCTTACCCCTCTGAACAAACCACCTTTGTTCACTTCAGAACTTTTTGGAATGAGTGAGCCAGTGAACTGATGAGCTTCAAATACTTAGGACATAGTGCAGAAAGACAGTTTAGGAAATGTTTTCCAAAAGGTGATACTAGGTCAGGGTCTGGCAAACCTTTTGCTGTAAAGAATCAGATAGCAATGGTTTTGGTTTTGAGGGTGATACTGGTTTTGTCACAATGATAAGAGTGATGCAACACTGACACAGCACTGTGAAAACAGCCATGATAGTATGTAAACAAATGGTGTGGCTATGTGCCCATAAAACTTGATTCACAAAATTAGGTGGGCTGGCAGGATTCTGCCTGTGGACCAAAGTTTGCTGGCCGCTGGCCACCATAGGCTAAAAACATAACAAAACCATCACCAAAATGATCCCAACCTGTGAAGAAGTCAGAATAGCCACACCCTGGGCTAGCCCCCTGCCTTGTTCCCAGCTGAATGAGCCGGGAGTCGAAACCTGTGGTTCTTAAAATGTATAATCTGGAAACAGTCATAACTGGGGAGTGAGTGTGCACACATGTCCTTCACATTTTTTTTTTTTTTTTGCAGCAGTATAAATCACATTTAGTCTGTGTGTCTAAGATTCTTTTCTCTCAAGTGAATGAGACACACAGAATTTCCACTTCAGTCTTTAATTAAAATACAATTAAAATGCATATGGAAACTTAAACCGACTCAGACATTAGTGTTTGTATTATGAAATGTCTCGAAACACTTGAACATATGGTAATAATAGCCAAACAAATTTGGCACTTAAAGGATCACTTCTGCCCCAGAATCATGGAATTTGGAGGGTGTCACAAATATAAACTGTGTAAGAGTTTTACCTAAATTCTGGCCTCTATCCAAACTCCATTTCTTCTTTCATCTAGATGGTGAGCAGTTACTTATCTTTCTGAGCCTCCTTTTCCTCAGCTCTAAATGTGATCGGTTTGTGGATAGTGTGACAAATGAGAGAACCGAATGTTTAGCATGGGGCGCGGACTCTAATAAGCACACCATAAAGAATCTGTGCTAGGAAGGTAACAACTATGATACAAGAAAATTCTCTGAGGCAGGGTGCGATGGTGCACTCCTGTATTCGCAGTTGGGAGAAGGATTTCAAGTTCAAGGCTGGCCTGGGCAACTTAGCAAGACCCTGTCTCAAAAGAGAAAATAAAAAGGGCTGGGAGTGTAGCTCAGTGGTAGAGCACCCATGGGGCGGGGGGGGGGGGAGGAGGAGGAGGAGGAGGAGGAGGAGAAAGGAGGGGGGGAAAAAGAAAAGAATATGTTTTGCAATGCCAGTTACCAGATGGCAAATCCGTGGTCAGAACCAAACCCACAGCATTCAGGGTATTCAGCTCTGAGTGCTAACTGTGAAGCTGCTCAGCAACTTCACAATTCTACCACCCTTCCATGATAATAGCTCATGCAAAATTCTGCCCCTAAGAGGGTGGGGATGTACCTCAGTGAGCTCAGTGGAAAAACACCTGCATGCAAGAGGCCCTGGGTTCAATCTCTAGTACTGGAAAGAAAGAGAAATTAAAAAAAAAAAAAAAAATCTGCCCTGCAAGATGTAAAATGCAAATGAATTCACCCAGGCACAGATCCTCAGTACCAAGAGTCAGGTATTACTGCACCATCTCACCTACAGGGCAGGTAAGGCAGTGAACGAGAAGTCCCACCTGGGCAAGAAAAGTCCCACCTGGGTCACCACCGGCAAGTCACTGCTTCCCAGCTCTGGGCCTATTCAGGGGTTCTCAAACTTCAACAGGCACATAAGTCACCTGGAGAATCTTGTCAAAAATGCAGATTCTCATTCAGTAGGTCTGGGAAGAGGGCCCAAGAATTCACCTGGGCAACCAGTTCCCAGGTGATGCTGATCCAACTGGGAACGTCCGGTGGAGATGATCTCTTGGTTCTCTCAATCCCACCCCACTAATGAGACACAGGGGGGATACCCATTGTGGGGTTACCTCCTTTTCTATTCCACCTGCAGTTTGGGGGAGGGCTGGGAGAAAGAGAATGAGAGAGAGAGAGAGAGATCCCAAGGAACCAAACTCTTTTTAGGAGCAAATCCCATTTCTCAGTGGGGAGCCATCGCCCACCTGGCTCTCCCCACAGCAGCCAAGGATAATATCACAAACACTGAAGAACTCCCACGCCTCAATAGAGTTATAACAAAACCATCTCAACAGGAAAGATCATTCTAGATTCATGCCTCCCACGATACCCACCTGCCGGCTGGGAAGCGTTTTATTCTCAGCCCCAAATGTTCCTAAGCCTTCCAGGGCCACCATTCACACACGCTAGGCCCCAAATGCCTTCAGAAAAGGCATGGGGAGATGACTGGCTGCGAGAGGAACAAGCTTGGGGTGGCCAGGGGTGGTGGGGAGGGAGGCCAGCTTTCTCAGCCAGGGCGGCCTGAGCTGACCCAATGAGACTAGCCCTGGGAGCCCAGGTCCAGTGCACAGGCCTCCTCCTGGCTCTCCCTAAAGGCCAGGTGTCAGAGGGCAGCTCCTCTGGGAGTGTCCCTGCTGGTAAGACAGTGGACCACCAGCCTTCCCATTCCAACAGGGAGGTTCCCAACAAACTCCTGGTTCTTGTGGGGACTGGTCTGTCACTGACCCCATGTAACGAGCAGGGCCTCTGTTCCCAGAGTGAGGCCCAGCCACAGGTCACCCCGTCCCCTCCCCACTTTGAGGCACTGGCTGTCACCCAGGGCCTGACCTGGCACAGAACGCCCTGTAAGTGTTGAGGAATTTGACTCTGAAATGTCCTGCAAGCAGCAGGCCCCTGGCTGACGGCTCAGGACTGTGGTCCCAACTTCTCACTGTGCAGCATAAAAGCCCTTGAGGGAAATCCTGCCCCTCCACTGGCCAAATCACCTCCTCCCTGCTCAGGGCCAGGAGGGACTGTTGTGTGAGTTCAGAAAACGGGCAGGGCAGGGTGTCATGGTGTTGAACATTTGGCCCACATGTGCCAGTCAGAGAGGGAACTCTCATTGCAACTGGCACGGGCACCCTCCAAGGCGCCAGGCGCTACATGACTGCCCACTGGCCTGGCAGGTCTCACCCATGGCCACCTCCAAGGTCAGGGTGGGTCCTCTCCACCTTTTCCAGGCCCCTCTGCCCTCACAGCTCCCATCCTGGGCTCCCCAGCACTGCTCTGTCAAAGATTCTCTCTGTTCCTGAGACACAGCCAATTCTGTACTGTCCCCTACTCGTGTGTGTGTGTGTGTGTGTGTGTGTGTGTGTGTGTGTGTGTTATTATTTGCAAATACCCTTTCTTTATTATTTTCCCCTCCAGTTCTGGGGATTGAACCCAGGGGTGCTTTACCATTGAACCTGACCCTCAGTTCTTTTTATTTTTTCATTTCAAAACAGGGTTTTGCTGAGTTCCCAGGCTGGCTATCCTCCTGCCTCAGCTTTCTGAGAGTCTGGGATTACAGGCATGCACCATCATCACACCAGGCCCCGGCTCTTTTTAAATTAAACTAAATTTTATTTTAAGACCTGGATCTCATGTAAGTTGCTCAGGCTGGCCTCCGACTTGTGATCCTCCTGCCTCAGTCTTCCAAATAGCTGAGATTTCAGGCATGGCCAACAGGCCCAGCTCATCTATATTTTTATGATGGTAAAATACACACAACTAAGCCACCTTAACCACTGCTAAGCATACAGCTCAGTGACATTATGTACATTCTACACTGTTGTGCAACTGTCACCACCATCCACCCACCGAACATTTTTATCTTCCCCAAAATGAAACCTGGTACCTTCCATTAAAGTGTAACTTCCCATTCCCAATCCCTGATCCACAGCCCCTGGCAACCCCTCTCTGTCCCTATAACTTTGACTACTCTAGCCAGTTAGTATAAATGGAATCACACTTCTCTTTTGGCCGGCTCACTTCACTTCGCAGAAGTGAGCTTCATGCTTCATCCACATGATAGTGAGTGTTCGTATTTCCTTCTTTTTTAGGCCTGAGTGATATTCCACTGTGTGTCTATACCACACTTGGTTTATCCATTCAACTTCCCATGGACTGGATTGCTACTACCTCTTGCTTACTGTGATCAGGGCTGCCATGAATGATGAGTGTACAAATACTTGTTCAAGGCCTTCCTTTCTGTTCTTTTGCGTATAGATCCAATCCAGTACTTTTAATTTTTGATTGGCATAAAATTTTTGTCAGAAAATGGCTCATAAAACTGCTCATGGAATTTCATCCACTGAATATAGCCCCGTGAATCAACATCCAGTTCAAGAAGCAGAACCTTGGGGGTTGGGGATGTAGCTCAGTGGTAGAGCACTCACTAGCATGTATAAGACAAGAACCTATGGCTGCCAGAAGGCCCCCATGCCACTCCTCCCCAAACCACTACCTCCCACCCAACAAGGGTAACCAACATCCCGACAGAGCATACCTGAGCTGTGCCTGTTTTTACACTTAACATAAATGGAAGCACATTTATGTTAAGTGAGCCTGGCTTCTTCTACTGCACAATACAGTTTGTGAGGTTTAGCCAGTGGCTACACATACATTTAGATTATTCATACTTTCTCTTGTCTGGCATTCCACCCAATGACATATCACAACTTATTTTTTCTATTCTGTTGTTGATGGGCATTTATGGCTAGTGTTCAGTTTGGAGCTTTTACAAGCAGAGCTGCTATGAACGCTCATTAGAGATGCATGTCTCTTAGGAAGCACTTACATACATTGCTGGTGAGTATACACCTAGAAGTGGTCTTGCATCATTAACAGATATTTCCAAAACGGTTGTGCTAGCTGGGCATGGTAGCACATGCCTGTAATCCCAGCAGCTTAGGAGGCTGAGGCAGGAGGATTGTAAGGTCAAGGCCAACCCCAGCAATTTAGCAGGACCTTGTATCAAACTAAAAAAAGTGAAAAGGACTCAGTAGGAAAGTGCACCTGGGTTCAATCCTTAGTACAAAAAAAAAAAAAAAAAAAAAAAAAAAGTGGTGCTACTTTTATTCCTGCCAGCAAAGTATTTCACCAAAGATATCTTCCATCTTTTTTTTTTTTTTTCATTTCAGGGACTCTGGTAGTACCTTGTGGCTTTTTTGCATTTCCCCAATGACTAATGAAGCTGAGCACCTGGTCATGTTTATTTCCTCTTATATGTTAGGTCCAGGTCACAAAACCTCAGCAAGAATGCAAAGCAGGACCTCAAGGTCCTGTAGGATCCTGTAGAGCTGGGTCTCCCCAGCCTTCCCACCCAGCCGGGGCTCATGGTGAAACCCAGGCCTGTGCTGTGTTAAGTAAGATAAGGCTCATTCTCTACTCACCTCACTGGGCTGCTGTCGTGGGCCCTGGGCTGGATTAGACACGGCTGGCCTGCTCCTCAATCACTGTGTTTGCTCATAACAGTGTCCCAAGGACCAGGCCTCTTGCCAAGAGTGTCAGATGTCACGGAGTTGGCAATGACTGATGCAAAGATTCCATAAACACAAGAGTGCAATTCTTTGAAACAACAAGTTCCTCTCTGGGGCTCACACCACCAACAATATGGAGAATTCTGTAATCGGTTAAGGAATTAACAGTAGCCCACGTCCAGTCTTCTTTACAGGGGCCTTACCAGCCAACCCCCTGAACTGGACCTGATCGTTTGGTCCACCCGAATTCCATGTGAGTCAATCCGGCAAATATTTATGGAGGCCCCACTATGGGCCAAGCACTGAGTTGAATGACGTTAGGATCAAGGACAGGGAAGACAGTCCCAGCCCTCACAGAGCCATCAGTCTCCGTGAACATAACAATCAATGTCCTAAGTAAGGTCTGAGCATAGTCCAGGCAAAACAAAATGAATTTCATGGGGATAAAATGTTCTGACTGTAGAGAATCCAGGTGGTTTGGGGAGGAAGGAGTTAGAGAGAGATTGTAACTAGGAGATCCCAACAGTGAGGAACTTTCTCTAGCAGCGTGAACTAAAAGGGGTTGGCTGGAGGAAGTTTCAGCCTGGCAGGGGAATGCCAAATGCCAAACCCATGAAGATATGGATAACATATAACTAACTTCTGGATTAAAAGAACTTTAGGGGCTGGGGATGTGGCTCAAGTGGTAGCGTGCTCGCCTGGCATGCATGCGGCCTGGGGTTCTATCCTCAGCACCACATACAAAAAAAAACCAAAGATGTTGTGTCTGCCAAAAACTAAAAAAATACATATTAAAATTCTCTCTCTCTCTCTTTAAAAAAAAAAAAAGTTTAAAAGAACTTTAGATTTAAAACACACACACACACACACACACACAAATAAAATTAAAAGGTGAACACCACACTGGATAAAACTATACACAGTACCCAACTTATGATGCTCTTCCAACTTTACAATGGTGTGAAAGCAATATGCAGTCAGTCGAAACTGTACTTTGAGTTTTGAACCTGGATCACTTCCCTGGCTCACGATGACACACACAAAACAGTGTGTATAATTCCACTTCATTTAAAAAATCATGTAAAAAGAATAGGAAAAAATAGTAGAAGGGAGAATGCCAAACTGTTATCAATATTTTCTCTGGATGGAAAGATTTCAGATTTTTTTTTCCTTGATGTTTTTTGGTATTTTCTTAAAATTTCTAAAATTAACACATGCATGGCTTTTGAATCAGAAAGAAAATGAATATTGAAGATCAGAAGTAAAGTCTCGGGGGCTGGGCTTGTGGCTCAGTGGCAAAGCACCCACCCAGCATGTGTGAGGCACTGGGTTCCATTCTCAGCACCACATTAAAAAAATTAATAAAATAAAGATAGTGTGTCCGTCAACAGTTAAAATATATATTTTTAAAAAAAGTAAAGGCTGTCTGTAGAGGAAAACAGCTCATCTCTCTAAAACTAAACAATCTCTCTATGACTTGCATTCCAACAGCATCTCACTGACCTCCCTATTCCACATTCCAGTAACTGGGGATGCTGATTTTCTGCATGTGCAGGGGTAGCCGGAAGTGTTCAGCACTCTCCCATGTCCTGCTTCAGTCCAGGTCCTCTGAGGACAGCTTCCTGCTGTGCCTGGTACCACAGGCACCTCAACCTCAATGATAAGGTGATGATAAGGTTCCTGCCTAAGGCTGTCGCTCTGTCAGCCTATTTCTACCTGCTGTACCAGGCGGATACACTGCAACGACTCCCTCAGGCTATCCTGCAAGACCCATTGCACAGGGTCTTGAAAGTCATTCGCCTGTCCCCTCTGTTCCCCCATGACTGGACTTCAGCTCACTATGATGATCACTCTCCCAAATGCACAAGGCACCTCCCAGAGCACCATGCTACTGGCATCGCTGGGGACTCCATACTGCCCAGTAAGGTTCAGTAAGCCTCTACATGATGCTAATGAAACTGAGATTAAATAAGCAGCAGCTGTGAAGGATGCAGGTCACACAGGATCAACCTCAACCTCATGTCTGGGAATGGCGGTGGAAAGGATCATTTATCTCCAAACTCAAGAACCTATTTATTCTTAGTTTATATTCAGTTTTTAAAAGCCCATCTATGTTCCTTTCTTGGAAAGGTCAGAGCAAATAGATTAGGAGCAGAAAATCAGAAAAGGAGAACAAAGGCTTATATTTATATAGATGTCCACTGTTTTTGTGATAGTGAAAGGCCAGGGAAAAAAACCTAGGTACACAGGGCAGTGTTTAAATAAATTATGTGTATTCAGCGACATAATAAGAAGCACTAAAGGCGAAAACAACAAAACAGCCCTTAACTGTACTTATAGTGTGATTCTATTTGTGCAAAAAAAAAATTCAAAGGTACATTTTGTATCTGTCCTGGCATATGCATCTCTTGTATTTGGAAGGCTACAAAATGCTACATTTTCCAGAGTGAAAGTTTGGTAAAGGATGGAGATTTATGCTTTATAGCAGACTCTGCTTTTGGGCTTGTGCATTTTAAGTTTTGTACTATTTGAAATGTTTTTCATGTCTGTGAATTGTGGCTTCAATTAACACAATAGTTTAAGAAAAGAAAAGGGGGAGAAGGATAACTTTGAAAGCAGAAATAATTGATAACAGACAACTTGTAAGCAAGAAAAGAGATACAAGGAAGTTTCAGGAAATGAAGACTGCAAAAGAGAGAGAATAGGGTGAGAGAAAAACAGAGGTTTGAAACCCACACTTTACATAGATTTGCAAAACCCATTGGTTCCTGACCATATGATGCTACAGCAGAATTAAATTACACATTAACAATGCCTCTGAAACATCAAAATAAGATTAGATTACATTTGATACTGTTCACAGGAAAATCTGAAACACTGACACTACCATTCGAGTCAGAATTAAGATAAGGATGCCTAGTATCATCCCTACTATTTAAAATTGTTTTAGATGGTGTAGCCAATGCAACAAGACAAGAAAAGAGAATGAACAGCAGAAATGCTAGAAAGGAAGACACAGAATTATCATTACTGAAGATGCTATGAAGATCTACTATCAAATACAAGAAGATAGCCCCTCAGTTCAGCAAGCAGGACAATTACTAAATAAAACATAAAAAGCAATTTCTTTCCTATAGACCAACGGCAAAAAAAAAAAAAAATGAAAATTATTTCTTGTATGTTTCTTAAGCTGATACATGGACATTTTAAATCATTTGTGGCTGCAAATGTCCATGTATCAGCTTAAGAAACATACAGAGACCTACACAATAGCCATGTGGACATTGAAGTTCTTGATGAGAAGATTCAAAATTATAAATATTCCCAATTCCTTCAACATTGATTTATAAACTTGATGCAGTTTTAATCAGAATCACAGAGGAATTGTTTTTAAGTTGACTAAATCATTCTAAAGTTCATTTGGAAACAAGATTGCAAGAGAAGAGCCAAGAAATTTTGTAATCATGGGATTCGTGCCCTGAAATAATTAAAATATTAAAACAGTGTGGTATGGGCAAAAGAACAAAGATTCATATCATTGGCTAGAAAGAACTTCAGAATCAGACTCAAGAATATCTGAGATTTAACCTACCAGAAGGGGAGTGCTTGAGACCAGTAGGTGAAGGTCAAATGAGGTTGTCTATTAGACTTCAGATCATCTTAGGAATGGATTCAAAGTTTAAATATGAAAAAAAAAGAAAGTATAGAAGTGCGGGAATAAGTTAAAATGTAGATGCATATTGCTAACATTTAGAGAAGTAAGCATTGCAAAGAATGACACCAAAGGCGGAATTTAAAAGGAAACATGTAGAAATGCCTCTATATTAAAATAACAGGATTTTTTTCTTACATCAACAAGCATACAAAGCAAAACAAAGAGATTAATTTCTATCCTCAATAGGCAAAGAATTCTCACACATAAACAACAAAATATTAATCTCTCAATGGAAAAAAATACTTTAAGGTCATGAGAAAGCAATTCCCAAAGGAAGGAAGACAAATAGGTAATGGAGATTTTTTAAATGCTCACAGAAATGCATATTTCTAAAGATAAGACACTATTTCTTATCCTTCAAGTTGGTGAAGATATTTTAAATAATATGCAGTCCATGAAGTTAGAGGAAAATTGCTACCCTCAAGTACTACTGATCAAAATGCAAAAGTAAATTTTTGACAAGCAATTTGTCCGTATGTATTAAAGACTCAAGAGATTTTTAAATGTATTTACTCTCTGCTCCATCAACTGTGGTTGTAAGAATCCATCCCCCCAAAATGAACTACACATGCACACCGAGGTTTAGCACCAGAGACACACTTCCCTGTGCTGTTGGTGATAAAGAAAAAACAAAATTAACTTTCAGACCCAAAAGTGGGAAACTTGTTAGAATGTGGGTACAGTTATGTATTAAAGTGCTAAACAGTCGTGAAAATGATGTTGCCTCAAGGGAATTGAGTTATCAGCAAGTTAAACAGAGCAGATGACAAAATAGCCCATGTTTAAATTCAATAAAATTCTGGTTTTAGAAATCCAATATATATGCATTAAAAGGTAAAACAGAAGTACATGCAGGCAAAGTATCCCATATCTGAAATGCTTAGAACTGGAAGTATTTTAAATTTCTAGATTTTTTTCAGATTTTGGAATATTTGCATACACATATCAAGACATCTCCAAGGACAGGACCCACATCTAAACACAAAATTGATTTATGCTTCAAGTATTCCTTATCCAACACTGAAGGTAATTTATTTTATTTTATTTTATTTTTTATTTTTTTGTAGTTGAAGATGGGCAGCATGCCTTTATTTTATTTATTTTTGTATGTGGTGCTAAGGATCGAACCCAGTGCCTCACACATACTAGGCAAGTGCTCTGCCTCTGGGTCACAGCCTCAGCCCCCTGAAAGTAATTTTATATAATATCTTTCATGCACCTGCATTTTTAACTACAACTTATCATATGAAGTCAGGTGTGGGGTTTCCAACTTGTGGCATCAAAGTGGCGCTCAAATAATATCTACTTTTGGAGGATTTCAGATTTCAGATTTTTGAATTAGGGATGCTCACTCTGTATACCCGAACGCAGAAGTTACCCCCAAATAATGGGGAAATGGGTGATTTTCTTTCAACTGGCCCACATTTTCTGGATGTTCTTAAATAAATAGACTCCTGAACCTTGAGAAATATTTCTAAAGAGTTAAGAAAGCTTGCGGATGTCTATGTTCTTAGCAGCATTATTTCCAACAGCCGATGTCCATGGGCTGATAAATGGATAAACCAAACATGGTGCATCCATGTGGTGGACTATTACCGGGTCTTCAAAGGGAAGGAGATTCTGACACAGGCTACCAGGAGGAGGTTCCTGGAACACCCTCTGCTGAGTGAAATACACCGATCCCAAAAGAACAAATCCTGTAGTAGGACTCCACTTGTATGAGGTAGCTACAGTAGCCAAATTCACAGAGGCAGAAAGTAGAATGCGGGTGGCCAGGGACTGGAGGGTGGGGTGGGGTAGGAAGTGTTGAATGGGAACAAAGTTACAGTTCTGGAGGAAGAAAAAGATCTGGAGATCGATAGTGGCGATGGCCATACAACAATGGGAATGTCCTTAACACTGCTGAACGGGTACCTCTAAGAATGAATGAGAATTGGATGTGCATCTTAGCACCATGAAGAAGAAGAATTTCAAGAGTCTGACACACAAATAGCACCTTGCACCAATCTGGGGGAGGAGCTTCAGATCTTTGGAAGTCACTTGACAGGAACAGCTCATTCTCTGATAATGCCAAATAAACGAGGTGTTATTATAGAAAGTGAGACATAACCAACACTCCGGAGACCTTTCACTTGGCACAGCCGTCTCCTCCGCCTGGCACGCAGAGTGCCCTTCTCAGGCTGGCTCTTTTTCAATCCATCTCCCTCTGGTTGGCTTCATGGGCCCCGAGCTCCCCCAGCAAGGTCCAAGCAGAAGGGTCGCCCTGGAGAACTGGGAAGGAGTCGTGGGGCTGCAGGCTTCTGATCGCCCTTCTCCAACCCGTAGCAGTCTTGGGGTGGGTGAGCCCCCCCAAGTGCGGCTGAGCCTCCTCAAGGCCTCCCAGCCTCCCTGCCCCCTTCTCTTGGCTCCTAGTCCAGACCAGCATTTTGACTTTCTAATTCTCCCCTTTTCACAACAAAAAAGCAAAATGTTCCCCCAGGCATTTGGCCTGGTTTCTGTACCCAAGCAGACAGAGGGCCAGAGAAGGCAAGAAGCCTAGTCTTAGCCAGGTCTCCCGAGCAGCTGCCCGGGCACATCAGGTATCAACTCGCACGGATGCCCCCATCTTTTCGGCTCACAAATGATCAGAGACATTAAATGATGCTCTCCCTCAGTGTCCCAGAGTGAGCCCTTCACTGCTTTGCAAGGCGAGAAAAACTAAGTTTGGTAGTCTGGTTCCGACCAAAGGATGATAGATAGGGAAAGGCAGGTGGTTCACACCTTCTCTGCCGGCACACACGTGGCCCGTCCACCCCCTCAGCATCTCCCCGTTGTCCTCAAATGTCCATCTCCCAACTTGGCCTGGAGAGGACGGATGACACATGGGCTTCAGGATTTCTGGGGCACAGAAGGGAGCGGTGTTTGTTTTGCTTGGTAACCACGCTGCTCTGTCCAGATCGCTCTGTTAGTGTTTAAAAAATATGTCCGCTTGGCCTCAATTAAATCCTCCTGAGAAACTTCAGGAGGCTGGAGGCAGAAGCCAGGTTGCAAAAGAGAGATGAGAGGCCCACCTGGGCAAGGGTGAGCACAGGCAAGCCAAGGCAGCTGCCAATCAATGCAAAGCCCCAACCCCAGTGCTCTGGGGTTTGGGGTAAACAGAGGAAAAAGGTCGCAGAGTAGACCAGCATGTCCACCACCTTCAAGGTGGTCTCGGCAGAAAGGGGAGGCATAGAGCAGATATCCCAAGAGGCCATTAATATTTAATGTTCCACCCAGCCGTGAGAAACTCACGTAGGGGCTGGGAACAAGAAAAGTCATCTGACCAAACCTGTTGGGTGCTATCAACAAGAAACCGTGGTCATCTGGGACACTGCTCTAATGGATTTATCAAGGTATAAAAAGCGGAAACTGGAGAGTAACCAAAAAGACACACAGTTAATTTAATAACGAAGGTAAAACACAACGCAGGCTCCTGTGCCCGGCCCCTTGGTCTCCATCACAGGGACAGTCTGTCTGCTGGGGTCGGGGGACTGACCCCACATCAGTTGCTCCCACTCCAATGGCAGCCACCCAAGGTCCAAGATGGGAACTGGGGAGAAATTAATCAGTAAACCCAACCGTTTAAATACTTTAGACACATCATGCTTCGCAGGGTGAACAGGTGCAAGGGTTTCATGACGGCTGGCCATAAGGGACTCGGGGAGCGGTTGTCTCTCTGCACTTGGAGTCATTCAGACTCTTGATACTGGAGGGAGAAGAACAGATTTTTCCACCCTGAGGTCCTCCACTCATGCCTCCAGCCAGCTCGGAAATGGTTACTGTGGCTCAGCCAAGCTGCCAACCCTGTCTGAAAACTCAAAACCTGCAAAGAAGATAATTGAAGCAGAAAAAACTTCCATCTGCGACATCTGAATGGGTTCCAGGCTTCCGGGTCTGCCTCGAGGTCCCAGTCCCCTAATGTACGACCCACCCAGGAGTGGTGCGGAGGTCAGACTCAGAGCCCATCCACCCATCTGTCTGGGGCACCCATTTAGTTTGTGTTGCTAGGGTCACACGAGCTCCAGAGAACTGCAGTGTAACTCAGCTGGAAGGGACTTCTGGGGACATCTAAGGCTAATGGTAAAAAAAAGGAGAGTAAGGTGCAGAGAAGGGAGGAGACAGGGCCCGATGTCATCCCGTGAGCAGTGGATGGAATCAGGCCAAGGGTCCAGAACTCCTGAGCCCAACTCATTAGCAATTCCTCAAAATGATCAAGAGCAAACTAAGAGGAAATTTCAAGACCTACAAAAAAGTGGCCAAAAGACCTCTGAAACCAACCTACAGGTGAAGGAGCATCCAAGTACCCAGAGAACCTTCTCAGCACAGACTTTGGGAGCTGTCCGTCCCCCTTTGCTCCTACCTCTCGTCCTTCCCCACCTGGTGGCCTGCTCACCATCAGTGTCAGCTGGTGGAGTTGGAATTCTGACTACTCACTGCAGCACAGCAGTGTGGCCCTCAGCAATCCCACAGCCACCTCGTGCTCCAGGAAAGTCCAGCTGCAGGCTCCGGGGAAGAGGGACAGCAGCAGGGACCAGCTTAATTTGGCCTCCTACTGGAGGGTACTCTCCAGGGGTGCAGAGTACGGTACAAACTCCCTGGGGCAGAATGCCCAGGAGAGACACCTCTTGCCCTGGAGCCTCCGGGTCAGGTCCTTAGGTCTCAGAGGGGTGGCTCAGATGCGCTGCACCATCCCTTAGACCCAGGCTTGAGGGTCAAGTGGCCATACCCAGAAGTACTTGGGGAGGTCTCAGATCCAAACCTTTCCAAACCGTATTCTAGGAGGTCAGAGTCTTAAAACAGGGTCGACTCATTAGGAAGCACAAGTCTGGCTTCATGTGAAAGTTATTTGCTAAAGTTTGGCTCTTGAATGTCCCTCAGAAGCCCATGTGTTGAAGGCTTGGTTTCTGGCCTGTGGCACTACTGGGAGGGGGTACTAGAGATCTAACCCAGGGATGTTGTAGCACTGAACTACACCCCCAGAGTTTCACTGAGCTGCTGAGGCTGGCCTCAAACTTTTAAGAGACCAGAACATTTAAGAGACTAGAACGCTTAAGGGCTAGAGGAAGGCAGTTAGGTCGTTGAGGGTGTGCTTTGAAAGAGGATATTTTCCTGTCTCTCTCTCCTTCCAGGCCACCATGAGGCAAACGGGGCTCCTCCACCATGTGCTCCCACCATGAGACACTATGCTGCCATAGCACCCAGGGACAAACTCTGAAACTGGGAGCCAAAATAAACCTTTCTTCCTTTTGAGTTGATCATCTCAGGTATTTTGTTACAGTAATGGAAAGCTGACTAACACACCATTCTAGAAAGCTACTGGGCAAATCAGCACAGGCCTGAAGTCTCAAAGGAAGAGGCAGTTGAGAAAAGGGAGTGTGAACTCTGCCTCCCCAACCTGATGTCATCCTGTCAGCGTTTGTGGAAATGAACACCTAGGAGGGACTCATGGTTCCGTATGCAGGGGTAAGGGGCATCCTTTCTCTGCTATCCCCTATGGGGATTGGAGTAGATGCTTCACCCCAAGGCTGTCTCCCCACCTCCTCAACTCCACTGTCCACGGAGCAGCCAGGGGGATCCTTTGTTGTGCAAACCAGTCACGACCCCTCCAACTGAAAGCCCTTCCATATCTTCTTCCTCTTTCTATGGAGACGAACCCAAATACTAGACAAGGCCAAGCAGAGCTTGCAGGATTGGACCCTGCCCCACCCTCCAGAATCATCTCCTACCCTTCACTCCAGCCACAAAGAACCTCTTTGGGTCCTCAATGCCCCCCCCCCACCAGCTCCCCCTCATCAGGGCCCCTGTGCCTGCATCCTTCTTTGCCCGAAATGCTCCCCATTCCCTGCCTGACCTGGTCCACCTGGCGAAGCCCCACTCATCCTTCTATGTGGTGGGTACAATATGGCACCACGGCAGACAGCCTGAGCTTGGGTCCTGAGTGTGACACTGAGACACTCACTGTCAAGCCGTCTGACCTCTATGAGCCTCATGCTCCTCACTTCTAGAATAAGAATCTACTGGCCTTCGTGGGGTCACCGTGACAGTGAAATGACACAACGCAAGGAGCTCTGTACAGTGCCAGACACACAGATGGTGCTCACACACAGTGCTGGCTATGGTGGCGATGGCCACTGAAGTGATATTAACAGAGGTAGTGAAGATGGTGGTGGCAAGAGTTGACAGCTGAGGTTATGATAATGAAGGTGGTCAGGGTGACGACTCCATGACGCGTTCACCTCCTCCAGGAAGCCTTCCCTTGTCCTGCCCCACCGCTGGCTCGGGCGCCTCTCCCTCCAGTTTCTACAGCATCTGTCCTAACCCCTGTGGCGGACCCGTCCCCCTATGTTGTAACAGTTGGTGCACTTTCCCCCTCTAGAAGCCCAAGTTCCTTGAGGAAGGACCCCTAGGGTGGTCTCCACTGAATTTCCATGAGAAAGATGCTTAAGAAATAAAGCCATTTACTGGGCCAGGTGGTATACACCTGTAATCCTAGTGACTCGGGAGGCCAAGGCCAGAGGTAGGCAAGTTTGAGGCCAGCCTCAGCAGCTCAGTGAAACTCTGGGGGTGTAGCTCAGTGCTACAGCATCCCTGGGTTAGATCTCTAGTACCACAAAAAAAAAAAAAAAAAAAAAAAAGCAATTTTAAAAAATGAGTAACAAATGGCAAGTTACTTGGGTTTTATTAAGAAAGGGCAGGAATGATTCTCACTTAGGCAGCATTGCTTCCTGCCAGAGACCAACGGAAAGACTTCTGAAAGGACCTGACTTGGAAATCCCACATGTGGCAGCAGCAAGAACCAAGAAGACGAGTGGCTAGAAAGCGAGAATGTTCTCCCCATATACCCAGCTGTCTCCCCACTAGCACATGAGCTCCTGGAACTGGGGCTTCTGTTGGTCTGCTCATTGCTGGATCCCCAGCACCCAGACATCCCTGCCTGGCACACATTCGCTGTTCAAATCTATTTGTTAATTGGCTGAATGACAAAAAGTCACTGGGGCAGCTACCACATGAGGGCCTATCTCTGTGTGAACTCTGTGTGCAAAGCTCCTTCCTGAGTGTCACTGGAGCTGGTGCTTTTATTATTTCTATTGCACAGATGGAAACACTGAGGCTTAGAGGGGTGCAGGGGTGGGGGGCAGCTGTAGGAACATTAGGGATCCTGTGGACCTTGTTTTGTAGAGGTAGAAACCAGGACTCTGTGACAGAGAAGTGACCTGGCCCCAGTGTCCATCCCCTCCCCACCTTTCCTTTTAGTTATCGGGGCACCCAGCCAGGTAGAGACCATGCTTCCCGGATACCTTGCAGCTAGGTGCGGCCATGTGATGGAGTTTGAGGTGATGGACTATGAGTGGCCAGGACACAAGCCACTTCCACACTGCTTCCTTAATGGAAATCGCCGTCCTCCCACTTCCTCTCTTGCCCTCTTCTGGAAGGCTGGAGTGAAGGCCGGCCACCAGAGGACCAGCATCCTCCACCATGGAGACCAGGATCATAGACCAGAGCTGCCTCCTTGCCCCAGCTCACCTCCTACCTGCTGGCCATCAAGTGAGAGAAATGAGCATGTCCCCTGCTTCAGACAGTGTGTTCTGGGGTCTCTGGGTCAAAGTAGTGAACCAGGAAGTCTTCACCCAAGGCACGACCCATTTCTAGGGTTTGTTCCTGGAGCACTGTGGTACGGGGTTGTGACGCCATGGGTTTCAGTCCCTATTGTGCCAGATCAGAAGGAAGGGTTAGGAAGTACAGAGAAGGCTGAAGCTAAAGAGGCCCAAAGGGAGGCCGAAGATCAAGCTCCAGCACGTCCAGAGGTCTCCGTGGAGTGTGGCCGGACAAAGGAGCCACCGCTCTGGACATGGCTCCCCAGAGGGAAATCTCCTGCAACATGTATCCTCCCCCCTCAGGCCACCCTGTGACAGCATCTTGTGAAAACAACACTCTGGTGGCTGTTTCTACACTGGAATGATGACAGTTTGGGGTTTCGGTTTCCCTCCCACAAAATGACTCTTGACAAAACAGCCTCCTTTTTCTTTTTCTCCCTCCACCCCCCCAAAATCATACCGTCTTTATGAAAACAGTCTCTCACTAGTCTCGGTGTTTGTGGAGGCTGCGATTTCTCATTTCTACAAACCTGATCCTTTTAGAAATGTATTTGGTGAGCTTTCTCTTTAAAAGACGGCTACTACGAATCTATATATAAAAGTGGAGCATTAACCCCATCATAGAAGCTTTTTAAATCTGAATTCCAGATCCTTTCCCCAGTCCAATAGGCGGTTTTATTTGTTTGTTTGATTGATTTTCTTTTTTTTTGTTTTTGTTTAGCGGTACTGAGGCTTGATCAGGGTTGGGGGGAGGGGGAGCCCCGACCACTGAGCTCTATCCCCAGCCCCTTTTATTTTTTTGCTTTGAGACACAGTCTTGCAAAGTTGCAGAGGCTGGCCTCGAACTTGTGATCCTCCGGCTCCGGCCCCCTAAGTAGCTGGAATTACAGGAGTGTACCAGAATTCCAGGAGGTCTTCATCAGTCACTCTGAAGTTGCTTGATGTGCCTCTCAAAGGCCAGGGCCCAGAAGCCAATGCAATAGTCAAAGCACATCTTGACTCTCCCCAGGGAAGTAAGGACCCTCACCTCTGTGATAACTGAGACTCTCGGTGCCAAGTCTCAGAAAACTGAACTCGAAATGACTTAAGAGAATTGGGTGAGTTTGAGTAACCGGATGGTCCAAAGGCAGAGCTAATCTCATCAAAAATGCCATCAAGGATTTGGTTTCTTCCATACATCCTCTAGGCCTCTGTAGTTATCAATAACATCTTAGGGTTGGTATCCCTCATGGTGGTAAAATGGATGCAACAATACCAGACTTCATATCCACACACCACAGCATCCCAGGTGAGAGAGAGAGAGCTGGCTTCCAAAATCACCCACCCTGCCACCCTTCTCAAAAAAATTACACAAATCATAGACAATCCCTCCTAAGGCCAATGGCAAAACACAGAGGAGGGGAGGAAGAAGTGTTGAAGAGATGACTGGTGTCCCCTACAGTGTCATCTCCAGACACTAGACCAGAAGGACAGTGAGTTTACATTAGTCTCCTTTGGCAGCCACATCCCATGACTGACTCATGTAAACCCTCCATTCGTTCTCCCTGAAGTTTCCATGACGATATAAGTATCTATTTCACTGTCATGGTACAGTTCATTTTTCAGACCTGCGGCAGAAAGGACTTCATATTTATCTCCTCAATTTTTAATCCAATTAGGCTTAGGCAGCCAAGATCATTTTGCAAACTGATGTGTCATCTAACCTTAAGAACAAAGAACCTAGCCAGGCTCTGTGGCACACGCCTGTAATCCCAGCAGCTCCCGAGGCTGAGGCAGGAGGATCACGAGTTCAAAGCCAGGCTCAGCAACTTAGTGATACCCTGAGCAACTCAGGGAGACCCTGTGTCTAAATAAAATATAAAGGTGTGGGGGGGGGCGCTCTAAGGATGTGGCTGAGTGGCAAAGCACTCTTGGGTACCAAAAATAAATAAAATAAAAACAAAGAACCTCTTAGGACCACTTGGTCCTCAACACACTCAGCAAATGAATGACACTTCCCACTCTGGCTGTGAGGCCCAATGACCAGTGGCCGCCACAAGCCCCATGCCACTCACAGCTACCAGGGGCTCCGAGTTGTGCCTGAGCACACCTCCTCTCTCCCGGCAGCTGTGTGTGTCCCCAGCCCACTTAGAACCACGTGAAAGATGCTCTCGAAGCCAAGAGAACTCAACTGGGAAAACGCTACCAAAGCCAATCTACAGTCACCAGAGGATGCTGTCAAATAAGGTGTGGAGGAAACACTCAGGAAAGAAGGGGGTGGGGGGAGTATAAAAAAAATTAAAAAGAAAAGAAAACACATATCAGATTCTAAACTCAGATAACTTCATGAGTTTCTCAGAGGAATCACTCCACTTACAAAAAATATATGTATAAAAATTTAAAAAATTTTTTTTAAAAACCTGGAGGCTCAAGATGATGCATTTCGGGCAAGGTTTATGCAAGACACAGAACACGGAACCTGGCCGGCCAGCCCCAATTAAAAAACTAAAATAAAATTCTTGGCCCTGCATCAAAAGGCTGGCCAATGGGTGGACATTTCCAGGTCTGAAGTTAAATCAAATATTTAAAGATTTATCTGACTTATTTGATTACCCAGCCAACTACTGCCCTCAACCGGGGGACATTAAAGAGTTTCCCCCATGGCTCCCCCCACCCCCCGCCCCTGCTCCGCACCCCAGCTTCCTGCCATTCATAACTGCCCCGGCCTGTTATCAATCATGTCCTCAAAGGAGTAAAAATATCGAGAAAGGGAGGCCTGAGACCAGAGCGCTCGCTCCCTGCCAGCAGGTGTGCTTCCTTGCTGACTGAGTTCTAGTTGGAAGGTGTCCCCCCCCTCCCCCCCCGAAGTTCAGATGTTGGAAACTGAACTCCAAATCCATGATTAGGTTATCTGGAGTTGGGGCCTGTGGGAGGGGATTAGGATTAGATGAGGTAAGAAAGGTGGGGTCCTCATGATGGCATTAGTGGATTCACAAGAGGAGGAAGATAGATCCCAGTTGGCCCCGAGCTTTGTCTTGCCATGAGATGTCACCTGCCATGTTTTGATGCAGCAAGAAAGCCTCTCACCAGATGCTGAGCAGGTGCAGGCACCACGCTCTTGGACTTCCCAGCTTCTAGAACTGTGAGCTAAATAAACCTCTATTCTTTCTCAATTATTCGGCCTCAGATATTTTGTTACAGCAACCAAGATGGCATGTAATTGTGAAAGATAATCCTTCCTGACAGTAAGTGTGGATCTATTGGGCAGCTGGGTTTGGGGATGTGGAAGGCAATGGGTGAGAAGACTAGTCAGGAGAGTAATAAGTCTCAGTGTGAACAGAGCTTGGGTGCTGGCCATTTGAATGGGAAGGAACAGGAACATCAAAAGGGGGTAACTAGAAGCCTGGATGATTGACGGAAAAGCTGAAGAAGGTCAAGTTGGGGTTCCTGGGGGACTCTCACAGGCACACAAAGAGAAAACACAGAAGAGGTATATTTTGGTTAATGAGATGATTTCAAAGGTTCTAACGTTCGAACTTCGAGATAACTACCTTTGATGTTTCGAGGAAGAATAAAACACGGATAATTGGAACCATTTGCTTCTCAATGCTATGGGTGAAGGGAGTCTCTTAGAGTAGAAGTGCAGAGGACTGGGCAGGGCTCAACACATTTGAGTTTCATGAGGTAGAGAAAGAGGTCAAGGACAGGTAAGGCCTGAGAAGAGACCGGGAGAGGACAGAGGGGGAAGGAGAGGTCCAGGTGGTCAAATGCTTCAGAGAGATCCAGCAGGGCCACTGTCAAGGTCATCGGTCATCCCAGCTCAAAGTTCAGAAAGAAGTGTTTTGGACAAGTCACCATGGGCTCACTCTTGGGCACAGGCCACCCCCAAGAATGATGGTGTCACCAGGATCTGCAGAAGATGCCCTTCCACCGTGACCTCAGCCCCCAGGCTGCACCCAGCGTCTGGGAGCCGGATACCAGCAAGATTCGGTTTCTCTGCCATTTCAGGCCCAGGTTTCTGCCAGCAGGACACCCCTCCCAGCACCCACAGCTGGGTGTGTGGCAAGGGGGCAAGGGCTGGGAAGTTATTAGGACCATAAAAGTCGTCACAAGAATCCCTAGATGTTCAATCTCTTTCCAGCTAGAAAGAAACAGGCCTCAGGCCTCCTAAATCAGCTTCCTTGTATCCCCAAAGAAAAAGTCCAAATAAGACAAGCCTGGAAAGTGGACTTCGCCCTGTCACTTAGGCAAATCATGTGTCTGCTCCAGAACACTGGCCCCAGGCATGCTTCTTGTCTGCCTGGTGCACCGGGGTCCCCCAAACACCCGCAACAGGCCCTACGCACCGCGGGCACTCCCTAAGTATTTGTTGATCAGCACATTTGTGGGATTTTCTAAGCCACGGTTTCCTCATCTGTCAAAGGCAGGAGGTCTGGCTCATGGTCCCTAAGAACCCTTCTAGACCAAGGATGATCTCCTCCCAACTCCTCCGACTATGCTATGCATGTTCCAGCGTGGGCTCCAGGCAGAGTGGAGAGCAGCCATTCCCCAGGTGTCAGGGACGAGGGCAATGACAGCAGTGACAGAATGGTCCCCATGCTAGAACCGCATCCCAACTCCGCTCCTGCTCCCTGTATGTGACCAAAACCAGCACCTCTCTAAAGACCACGATGGCAGCTCTCCCTTCCCAGAGTTTCCTCCCTGGGGCCACCTTTTATTCTGATGATGTTAATTCCTGACAACGTCCCTGCAGGTGGACCCCCCCCATCATTCTTGAGGGTGGCAGGTGCCCAAAGGTGATTCCATGGTGACTTGTCCAAAACACTTCTTTCTGAACTTTGAAGATTTTTTTTTTCTTTTCTCTTCTTTGTGGTCCTGGGGATTGAACCCAGGGGTGCTCTACCACTGAGTGGACATCATGAGCCTCTTTTATTTATTTATTTATAATTTTGAGACAGGGCCTTGCTAAGTCCACCCGCAGGGGCAGTGGTGTCACTGTAGGAACCCAGGAGTGGTCCCCCCGCCCCTGCCTGGCCCAACATCTCAGGGTCCTCCCCAAAGGAGGTGTGTCTGTGGATGTGGGACGTACTGGCTTGTTCAATAGTCGCCGCCTGGGTGAGTTCAAAGCCACCCAAAGCCACTTAACAAGGCCCTAGGCAACTCAGCAAGACCCTGACTCTAAATAAAACACACACAAAAAAAATGGCTGGGGAAGTGGCTCAGTGGTTAAGGCTCCCCTGGGTTCAGTCCCTGGAACCAAAAAAAAAAAAAAAAAAAAAAAAAATTGCCCTCTCCAAGCCATTGCCAGACCTAGACCACAGGGTCTCCTGAGAAGTGGTACAGAACCATGGTCAGGGGCAGGGAATTGTATCCAATGAATGAAGGCTTATCTGGTCTGCACAAATAGCTGGTAACAGAGCTGGGGATGATCAGCTCCGTGTCACATGTGAGGACACTGAGTCTGAAAAGATGACATGACCTCTTCCCAGTGCTGAAATGGGCCGATGGTATGGACTGAATCGGAAACCAAGTCTTTCCACTCTCAGCCACGGCCTCACCCCCAGTATCCTGTTGTCTCTGGATGCCCTCCCTCTCACCTCTCATTTATCTACACTCTTGTTCTCCTGAGTCGGCTCCTCAAACAACATGCAGCCCCAAACCCTGTCCCTCCTTCTGGCCAAAATCTACACCATTGCTTCCATTTCTTTTATTTTACTTTTCCTCCTTTTCTCTTTCGAATCTTTCCATTTCCAGCTGGAGAGTTCCAGCTGGCCGTCCACACTGCAAAGACACTGTTATCTCCAGCTGATATCCGTTCTCCACTCTTCCTCGGTTAATTCCAAGATGCCCCAAGCAGGAAAGAACATGAAAACGTGGCCCATCGGATTTCACCCCATGGGCTGACCGTGACCTGTGGCTGAGCAAGGCAGAGCCCGTTTCCAGGAAAGAGGGAAAGGCAGCAGTGTGGCCAAGGCTTCAGCCTCCAAAAATGCAATCCCAGCCAGGCCCGTGGCACACACCAGTCATCCCAGCCACTTGGAGGCTGAGGAAGGAGGACTGTAAATTCAAGGCCAGCCTGGGCAACTGAATAAGACACTGTCTTAAAATAAAAAGGGGAAGGGGGAATGTAGCTCAGTGGTAGAGTGCCCCTGGGTTAATCCCTAGTACAAAAACAAATCCCTCCCCTCTGACCCCTCTGACTGCTATGCAACTGTGAGCCAAATGCTCAGCCTCACACTCTGAGGCCAAAGTCGAACTCAAAACACTCCCCCCAAGTCACTGTGATTCAGGGAAATGATGACGACTCTAGAATGGATGGCCTTAGAATAAGGGCGAGGGAGCCCCCCAGCACGGCAGCACCCCGATGGCATGAGGAACTGAGTCCTCATTTAGGGACTCCCCACTTCAGATAGTGGCAGGTAGCTGATAAGCCACCTAGGAGGTGAAGATAACTGATGAACAAAATGACTAGAAATGACTTCATCAACAATAATCGCACCTGACGTGTGTTTCTGTGTATTTGTCTTGGACTCTGTTCGACATGCTGAAGGCTGAGATCCTGAGCTAAAGCAGGGAATGTAAAGGGCACCTGTCTGGGTGTTCCTCTGTCTCCCTGTCTAAGGAATTCCCAGCTGTGGCCAGTGCATGCGCACAGGGTGCAGTGGATGGAGGATTCTGCCGCCTCCGCTCACCTGGGTTGACTCCACTGTGCTGGGATAGATACTGGGCCTCCCCGGTGTCGGTGACAATGGTGGCTGTCATGGGAGTCAAAGGGCCCAGTAGGGTTGTGAGCCTTCCACATGGGATCAAGCTCTCAAATCAGCTCCCTTGAGCTCAGCCAGCTGAGGGACCCCAAGGAATCGCTTCATATCTCTCTCCCTCCCTCTCTCTCTCTCTGACCAGAGTGTTTTTTTTTTTTTTAAAAAAAAAAAAAGAAGAAGAAGAAGAAGAGGAAGAGAAGGAGAAGAGGAGGGAGGAGGAAGAGGAAGCAGAACAACTCCAAAGGCCCCAGGAATCTACCTTGAGGTCCATGGGTGGAGCAGCCCGTGGGGCCTTACAACAAAGGCTGAGCCGTTTGCAAAGTGTTTTAGTGGAATTGACCCAATATAATGATGAACTTCAGCCCAGGTAAATCTGCTGTGGTCACTTAGGTTCCATGCTTGACCTTGTCTACTGAAGGAAGGTCTGCCAGGAGCCCTGCTTAATAAATAGAGAAACTCAAGCACAGAAGGAGTAAGGAACTTGACCAAGACTATCCCAGATGAGACTGGGATTTGAACTCAGGTCCTCTGGCTCCAGTGCCCATGTTCTTAACCGTTGTGCTATACTGCCTCAAGGACAGCCTGTGCTACACAATCCACAGCATGGTGAGGTTCACTGGTTTTGTTTGTTTGTTTTGCTGGTACAGGGGACTAAACCCAGGGGTGCTCTACTAATAAGCTGCATCCCCAGACCTTTTTTTTTTTTTTTTAATATTTATTTTTTAGTTGTAGTTGGACCCAATACCTTTATCTTATTTATTTTTATATGGTGCTGAGGATCGAACCCGGGACCTTGCACGTGCTAGGCAAGTGCTCTACCGCTGAGCCACAACCCCAGTCCATCCCCAGCCCTTTTTTATTTTTCATTTTGAGACAGGGTCTCACTAAGTTGCCCTGACCTTGAATTTAAGATCCTCTTGCCTCACAGCGTCCCCAGTGGCTGGGATTACAGGTGTCCAGCTGTAAGGTTTTTAAGGAGCCAGAACATTCCACACCCACACATTCCTTTGAGTGAGCCCTTTAGGTGTTGGGGAAGGCAGGGTGAGGCCTGCTCATGGATTCTCAGAGTGCCACTACTGCCCAAAGCATTTCTGAGACTTGTTTTGAGGAGCTGCCGTCAGGGACTTCTGAATATTCCAGATGGCGGCAGCTCCTCAACCTCTGAATCTAAGTAAGACTTTTACATCCAGCCTCAACCCTCCGGTGTCAAAAATCTGATGAAGAGGCTCAGGGATCAAGCTTGGGTGATGTTGGTTTTGGATAAAAATGAACTGGGCTGTAAAATAACAAGAATGGTTTTCCCCCAGGGACTGGTAAAATGGCTTTCCTGGCCAGTGGAAGAAGCGTTCCGCCTCCCTAGGTAGCTACTAGCACGAACAAGACGCTCATCTGGATCCATCCACTTGGGTCCGTTTGATGAAAAACAAAAAAAGTCGGCTCCATCCTTCACAGTCACACCTCTGAAGCCAACGAGTCATGAACTTGGACTTGTTTTTCCAACGGCGGAGATGAATTTCCACTAATTTGCACACTCGCTCACCCGCTCCACCAGCTCTGCCTCGTAAGGAATGACACACATTTTCGAGAAGGCTGGCCAGGTGAGGAGTTCAGCCCAAGGCCAAGTGCAGAGAGACTCTTGGTGACCCTGGATGAGGATGAGTCATGGCACCGAGCTCCAACCAGAGCCAGCGAGTTGGCCGTGTCCCATCCCTAATCCTTCAGAAAAATGCAGTCACTGAACTTTTTGTGGGAAGCTGCCCCCCGTCAATGTCAAGTTTCTTCCTTCCCTGGTTTGATTTCCATGTTGTGAGCAACAGGCCCCTTCTCTTGGATGTTCCCTTTGTTGTCTAAGTGAATACCCCTAAGTCTTCATTCCCAGATCCACTCATTCCTGGGCCTACTGCTGGTCACTGTCTACAAAGACATCGAGGTGGTGTGGGACACCAGTAACAAGAATCACATGTCTTCCATGCCAGGGCAGGGGGTGCACACCTGAAATCCCAACAACTTGGGAGTCTGAAGCAGGAGGACCACAAGTTTGAGGCCAGCCTCAGCAACTTTGCAAGACCCCAACACAAAGTAAAAAGGGGTGGGGATGTAGCTCAGTGGTAAAGTGCTCCTGGGTTCAATCCCAGCTACAAATAAATAAATTTTTAAAAATCATACAGCTTATGTTTCCAAGCGTCTTTCCTCTGTCCTGATTCCCTTTCAAACCCATCGGAAAATGGTGGGAAACAGCCCAGGAAAGAATCCAAACAGGGGGTACCGAATTCGCTGCCCCCAAGGAGAATTAACAGAATCCTTCCAGCTCTCCGTGCCAACAACAAAGCCACTTTTAGAGCCAACACTTTCCAAGCCCGATACTGCCCAAACCAGACCACTGTTCGACATGTTCCCGGAAGGCACAACCCAGATCCACAGGTGCAACTCTCAGGCTCTCTCCACGACATGGCTTTGCGAGAGGGGATGCTCACCCCCAGAGAGAAGGAAGCAGGGCTGAGCTTCCTTGCTGGGGGTTTAGGATGCAGGGATTCCTACACTGGGTGGGAGAGGGCACACACTGGGTGATCTGTAGGATCCTCTCAACCCCTAAAATTTAGTGAGTCTGGGAAAATCTGATGCAAGGGAAGACACACACCCATGACCTACAGCTGAAGTTAGTCCCTCGCTTGTGAGCGCCAAGATTTCCACGCCAGCCTATTCTGGTAAGAAAGCTGCCCTCAAACGTGTGCCCTGATCCCATGAACTCTTGGGGTGGGAGGCGATGGAGAACTCTCTCTCCTCCCCTCCAGGGACTTGATTGGAGTTGACTTTCTTCTCCAGTGGTTCATTATCAGGTTCGTCTGATTCCCACCTCCCACTCCCCCCAGGTCCCAGCACTCAGGAGACAGGTGTCTGGGACCCAGGTGGAAGATGAGAGTCCTCAGAGCCACTGTTGGCAAAACCCGGCCCCCATGCCTAGCTGCCTCTGCCTCGCGGGTCCTCCATGGTACAGAGCAGCTGCCAGCCTGCTTTCAATATCCGCTCGTCCCTGGCTGGCCGACCAGCCAGACGCACCACACACGCACGCGCACACACACACACACACACACACACAGCCCCTTTTCTCTTTGAAGAAGAAAAGTGATTTAATTTCATGAGACTTTGGGGTAATCATGTTATGATCTTCAACATTAACCAGAACCAACTCCCTGCTACAGGAGGGTGGGGAAGGAAAGGGGAAGGAAAAAGTAAACAGTCCCATTCGGGATTGCCAGAAAAGAGAGGAAAAAGAAAATCACAACAGCTGCTTCGCCGGTTCCCTTGATGAAGACCGGCCTCTGCCAGAGACTGGGCGTCTGTGCCAAGGTTGCTGGAAACAAGGAAGTTGGGCTTGGCAGGGCCTCCGTTCCTACAGGTTAATCAGCTCAGTTCTGGGGGGGGGGGCAGATATTGGTTTTCATCCTTTACCTACCTTCTCTCCTAGTCTCACCCCACCCCCCACCTCCCACTCACTTCCCAAGGCACAGCCTGGACCTGAGGCTACCTGCTGTCCTCAGCCAGAGCCCCTCGGCCTCCCTGCCTCCTCTCCAAGGAAGCAGAGCTACTTTAAAGACCAGGTCAAGTGGCTTCTTTTGATTTTCCTGAAGAGCTTTGCCTCTACATCCCGGGGCCCACTTCTCAAAGTCTTTCAGACCACAAAATGAGGCTGGGAATGGAGGCCAGGTTGAAAGAAGGCAAGAATAAGTTAAGGGGTAGATGGCATGGAGTGGAGTGGGGGGTGCTTAAAAAAAAAGAAGAAGAAGAAGAAGAAAAGAGGGCTGGGGTTGTGGCTCCGGGGCAGAGCGCTTGCCTAGCATGGGTGAGGCCCTGGGTTTGAGTCTCAGCACCGCCTATCAATAAATAAAATAAAGGTCCATGGACAACTAAAAAAAAATATATTTAAAAAGGAAAGAAAGAAAAGAGAATAATTCAGGACCACAAAACCCAGAATAGTGCATCTAAGGGTTAGCTGCAGCCAGAGAGGAATTCTCACGAACAATGGTCCTTCTTGGCAGACAGTCCAAGGGTGTGGTGTGCGATTGAAAAAACAGCAAATAACCCAGGCTCCAGGGCCACCAGGGAGGGGGCTGGTATGAAGCTGGAAAGCCACAGTGAGGGACTTCATGGGGACCCCCAGGAAATGATGGGTCGCACCAGGAAGGTGATCCCCTTGGGGCTCCAACTGAGAAGCATCTTGACAGGGGACAGCGGTGGCAAGGACAGAGCTCTCTTTCTAGCTCCCTTCCCCTCCCATCTCTCAGGCCCGCCTGTCGGCTCAGACCTCCTGAGGGCCTAGGTGGCCTCTCTTGCACCCCTCTGCTGGAATGCTGATGCCCAACTTGCGCTGGGAGGTAACACCAAGGCTGGGTGCCACTGTGCCACATAATACCCCATCCCACCCCTCTCCCCACCCCCAGACCCCAGGTCAGATCCGGGATCCATTCAGTTTTCAAGCTGAGACTCCAGAGTTATCTTAGGAATTCTGGAAGAAAACCCCCTGGATATGACTTTGGAATCATATGTTTACAGACTCAGTCCCTCTCTAGGGTGTAGGGAAAGCACTGCACAAGTGTCACAGGCCACTGCATGACATTGCTTCCCGCTCATCCTGAGCCAAGGGTACTGGCTGAAGGGCTGGTGGGTCGGTCTCCCACTGCTGAGCAGGCAGATAAGTACATTCGGTCCCTGTGACCGTATAGTGTGCACCAGGGTCGGGTCTGGGCCAAATCCTTTGGCCTCTATGAGGCATGACGGCCGGGGACTTTAGAAACTATAATTCGTTTTAATATAATGTTTTTCTTTGCAAACACGTTTTTCTGGGTGGTTCCCCCCCCCCCTTTAAACTTCATATTTAAAAATTTAATTTAAGATAAAGGTCAAACAGTGTTGAACGGAGAGATTACAGAGTCTAATTACTGAGAATGTGAAGAAATATCATTATATTAGAAAAGTGATCAAAACAGGCTTAGAGGAAGCCTTGGACCGTGTCAGGAGCTTAATATGGCAGTTCCAGAGGTTGCCTCTGGATGCTTGGCGAAATACTAAAGAAATTCACTCTGGTCCAGGGGATCAGTGTTCAGTCCACCTGTGTCACGTCGAAAATAGATCTGGGTCCCCAGAGAGAAGGGGCTCCCTCACAGCAGCTGACGGAGGTAAAAGGGAATTGGGCTCTTCAGGGCTCGGGCTTTTGTGGTTTGTGGCTATTCTCTCAATACGGAAAATTCCAAGAGGCTGGAGGAAGTGAGGTCTGTGGGTGTGGGGACAACCTGGGCCCCAGGAAGGTTCCGTTGGGAAGCAAATGTAGATGGGTGGTTCCCCAGGACAGGAACAGTTGGAAGCAGAGTACCTACCCCAGGAGTCTTGGGAAGATCAAATAGGGGGTCCAGCCCCCAACAGAATGAGGGCTTTACAACATAAAGCAGATGTTTCTTCAGGGTAAAGCACCAGGGCCTGAGGATGTGGCTCAGTGGTGAAGCACTTGCTGGACAGACAGGAGGCCTTGGGTTCAATCCCCAGCACCACAAGCTTCCAAGGTCAGTGAAGCACAAGCACCAAGCACCTCAGATCAGTGATAACAGCACAGGTTAGAAATTGGGAGATGGGGGATTCTAATTCTCTCTTTCCATGGCCCTTTGCTTTTCCAAAGTTTCAGGGGGTTGGATTCAAAAACGCCATGATTGCCCTGTGTCTACTTCCCTGTGTCTCTGTGACCTCTCTAAATATTGAAGTGAGTTTAGACCAAAAAAAAGTAAAATAATTCCTGTCCTGGAGAGGGGACAAGCACAGAGGAGATTTTCCAAGTCGTCCTTACTGGCAGCTAAAGTGAAATCCACCCCGAAGGCTCATGGCTACTATTTACCGTGAACCAAATGCTGGTCCAAGCGTTTGAACTCGTTCAACTGCCATCTTACAAAGGGGCACAATAGGATGATGATGATGATAATAATAATAATAACCCTCCGCAGACGGACGGACGGAGAAACTGAGCCATGGAGTGGCAGAGACCTGGGGCCCAGAGTCCCAGGGTCAAGATGTGAGAGGTCTGGGGTTTGAATCCAGATACTGTGGCACAAAGCCAGCCACTGAACCCAGTAGACTTCAGAGCCACCTAAGAAGGGCTCACAGGACACCCGGTGTGCTCCAGCCATTGAAGCCCTTGGCCATGTGCCAGGGGAAGTTTCTAGACCAGCTCACCCTTTTCTCCCAAAAGGACAAATCAGGGCCACCCATAGGAGATGAAAACTGCAAACATTTTGTTCACGTGGGGCCCACCTCACTAGTCTTCTGCGGGAGCAAATGGAACCCCCTGGCAACATTTCTTGGATTCTTCACATTCTTACATCAGGCTGCTCCTGCCTTTTGGTCCTTTGGTACCCCAAATCCTAGTTAGGGGTAAGAAGCTGGGTCCCTGAGTTGCAGAGGTGAAGAACATGAGAAGTTTGAAGGGAGGGTGTTGCTCAGAAGACTCTAACTCCTCTTGAAAAGGAAATGACCTCATTGTCTCCATTATTTTGTTTTTAACACAGTGAAAGTGATTAATCCATAGTCAAACCAAAATAGCTTATACGCAGAGGCTACTGAGGGTTTTCTAATTATGAAATAGGAAAGGGGAAAAAAAAAAGTGTTCTCGTTCTTCTGCTTTGGAATAACAAAAAGCCAATAAAGTGGAAATTAAATTGATCATTAAAGAAGACCAAAAAGAAATGTCCCCAAAACTTAATTTCCACTCACTTTTTTTTTTTTAAATTCCCATAACTATAAACTAGTTGAAGAGACCTTTCAAATGTTTTAGTAGGAAAATTCCTGGGAGGGGAAGTGAGATTTTGGTGTCTAAGAGGTTCCAATTTAACAGTTGAGAAAAATGTTTTCGCAGCCCCCGCCCCCCCCTCCGGCCCCAGGGGATTGTGAAACTCATCCACACAGTGCTCCCAGGGCAGAGCAGTCACACTTGCTGGAAGAAACCAAGCTGAGAAGCCAGAGGCAAGCTTATTCCTGTAGCCATGGAGGCCTGGTTGCACATCCAGAGTCCAAGACACAGCCAGGGAGAGGGCGAGGGGTCAGTCTGCACCACTGCCATGTGGTTTGGAAACCAGCCACTCCCCTCCCATGTCTTAGATGCCCCTCTGGAAATCTGAGGGTGACATGCTGTTCTCTCCCCAGGGTCTAAAATGAGACAAGGCCTATAAACACAGAACATAACCTGATCTCGACTCACAACACAGAGCTACTGCCCCAACCTCGTCAATCCCTTTGGAGCCCGGCCATTTATTCATTCATCCAGTCAATAAACATTTATGAAGTGTCTCTAAAGAGTCAGACATCCTGGGAGGCACTGAGGCACTGTGCTGGGAGACAGGACCTTGACTCTGGGAGGCAGGAGCAGACGTATGCACTCAACACCAGGTGACATGCAATGACGTGGCACCTGTTCCCAAACCTAGACTCCTTACCCCATCTCACCTGCTGAGGGGCTGAAAAGACACTGGGCACTGTGGCACCTGCCTGTAACCCCAGCGACTCAGGAGGCTGAGGCAGGAAGACCACAAGTTCGAGGCCCATCTCAGCAACTTAGTGAGGTCCTGTCCCAAAATAAAAAATAAAAAGGGATGGGCATGTAACTCAGTGGTCAAGTACCCCTGGATTCAAATCCCTAGTACCAAAGAAAAGGGGGGGAAAAAAGATGGAGGTGCTTGGGAAAACTCCAGACCGAAGTCAGAGGTATTTATGCAGCACAGACATAAAGGGACATTGGAGGCTGCTGACGTGGACAGGAGAATGGGTGGTTGGGGGCAGATCAAGGGCCTAGAATTTCAGGATAAGGAGCCTGGACTTGATTCTGTAAGAGACAGGGATGGAGAGTCGGAGTAATGAAGGCAGGCAGCTATACCAGATGCACGAGGAGTGTGTGAATGAACGCATCCAGAGTGTATTTAAATGCGGGGGACCTTATTCACTGGCAAAGGTATTTAGCATCGTGAAAACCATTATGCTTTGGTAACAGGAGGACCAAAGAAGCAAAATCCCAAAACCATTCAGTATCTTCCAGAACACACCTGCTTTCTTCATACTCAGCTTCCAAGTCTACCAAATCAAAGTCACCGAAATTCAGAGTCATTATCACGTGCACGTCCCTACGGACAGCGCCACTTCCGCAATGCTTACATGATCTATAAGTTCCCTTCTGCCATTCTGCACATCTGCTACTGGAATTCCTGTCTGACCCACAAAGAAGGCAACCCATTCAAGGAGGGTGTGGCTCAGCAGTAGAGCACTTGTCTGGCCTGTGGGAGGCCCTGGGTTTAAAAGGAAAAAAGAAAGGAAGGAAGGAAAGAAAGCAGAAACCAATGCAAGCCTATGAGGTCTTCATCCTAGTCGTGATTTTCCTCATTAGATAATAATATACTATTGCATTTTACCTGTTTTAATGTCTTCTTAATAATCCACTTTGGAGTGCCCATTCTTCTGCAGCATTCCCCTACAGTGAATATATTATGCATATGTTTTACACCTTTCTCCACACACACACATGAGTACCTATAACTCAGCTACCGGTGAATATTCTAGCAGAAAAGCTAGGATTGGCAAAATGAGGTGACTGTGCATTTTATGGTCAACTCAGTTCATTTGTAATTTTGGTTAAAAATTATACATTGAAATTATAAATAATAAGAATTTGTACAAATAAGGCTTTTCTGGTTTTATCTTGGAACTGGCCAGTAAACAGAAAAGGAATTAAATTTCCCACCTTTCCCCCTTACACTTGAGCACATCCACAAATTGACAGGTCAAAGAGCCCAGCCCAGGCGTTCCCCCAACCTGGGCAGAGTGTGACTGCACTCCCTTCCTGGACCAGGTTCCCAGCTGCAGCAATCACAAAAGTAGCCTCTGGTGTCTGCCCTGGAGGTGCTTACAGTCCAGTAGCATGAGACAATGAGTGAAGGAACAGATCAGGTAATCAAGGTAATTTCCAACTGTGAAATCAAAAGAGAACAGCAACAAGGGTATGTGGGGGCAGGGAAGGCTCAAATGTCCAAATAAGGCACTTGAGCCAAAACCTGAGGAACAAAGAAGAACCAGACAAAAGGAAACGGAAGAAAGGCAGTTTGGCGCTCAGCCGGTGCACAACAGGAGAGGAGAGTGGCCACGGTATGGGCTGGACGCGAAGAAAGGCAGGCTGGGGTCAGATTGGCGGTGCAATAAAACCACTCAGGGTGTAAAGGATGAAGACCTTTACACCCTGAGTGGTTTTAGAAGACCACACCGCTTCAGAAGACCACACTGCTGTCATTTGGAAATGGACCAAATTGGAGTGCAAGAGACTGGTTTGGGGGGGCCCTCCACAGTCAACCAAGAGGCAGTTTTGCAATAGTGGCAGTTTGAAAGATGACATCAAACAGACTGAGCAGGAGATGGTACTGATCAGACTCACACTCAGGGATGAGCTGACTGGGGGGGGGGGGGGGGGGAGGAATGAAAAGAAGAGGTTAAAGAGGTTAAAGATGACTCTCCTAGGAATTTTTTGGGGCTGAGCACCCATTAGAGGTACCCACTGGACATGGAAGTGGAGGAGAGAAAGGGGGAGGGGCAGGGACTGAAGTTCACGTAGAGACCTGGACCAGGGTGGATGGGTGGATTGGCACATGCACACGTATATGCACACAAGGGCTTATATGCAAACAGCCCTAGCCAACCACTATAACCAGCAAAGGAAACAGCACTTTTGCTCAACACACTCACGCTGGCCCCTACTGACTGTTCAGTTTCCATATGCCCCCCTCTCAAGACATCACAATCCTGGGAAAGCCCAGTCTTCCAATCAGTTACAACCGCCCACTAACCTTAACAATCAGATTCAAACTGAGGATTAGGATGCTCTGTATTTCTTAATGACGGGGCAGGGGGGCGAATCATACTGAAAAATCCATTCGAGGAAAGCGATCAAGATGAATTTTCTTCATTCCCATAAGCAGTTGGCTGTGACCAAGGCTCCTCCCCAGAGGTGGGCATCAGCCCATGGCTACAAGACAGTCTTTCTTCCACACATCATCAGCACTAACTAACCTTTCCTAGCTGGACGTGAGATTAAATCTGCCTCTGCCCTTAGACCATGGAGAACTACCATTTGTGCTTACTGTGGCAAAAATATAACAAAGCTTGAAAATACAATAAAGATAATACTCACAGGAGACAATAAAAGATGGATGAAAAAGGAGTCTTTCTCTCAAAAAAAAAAAAATAAAAAGCAGGGGGGAGGTTCTTGATAGTCTCCTCTCTAAGGCAGAATTTCTCAGTGGAAAATGGGAAAAATAGTTCAAGATGTGCTTTCAGATTTTAGATAAGTCTATAACAAATTCTAAAAACGTTTGCCATAACCTGGCATTTTTTTTTTTTTTTAACATAAGGATGAATGCTGTTAGATCTCTACGATGAACTGACGTCGTCACACCTACAGATACTCTGGATGTCAGATCGCCCCATCACAGGATACGTGAAATGTAATCCCTGAACATAATTTTATGTGCTATTTTTCTGAGCTTTCCCTTGAAAAGCCGGGTGACTTCTTGGGTAGCAGCAATTTACCTTTCACACTTGGTAATAATCAAGGTGCCTGATTGCCCTGAATAACATTCTGGGCTGTCAGAATATTTCAAGGCTGCGAATTAGCATTTCAAAACCTTTTGAAACCAGGGTAGGAGGGCTTTTTCCCTTAGCTGAAGGTTCGCAGGGCTGGCTGTGAAGAAGCACACCTGCAAAAAGCTGTATTTCTGGATCTGAATATTGGAAAGGGGTCTCAAAAAAAAAAAAAAAAACACATCAAGAAGGTTGAGAAACATTTCGGTTCCATAATCAAACCGCCTGAAATTTCCGGGAAGGGTCTGAGTTCAGACCTTCTGTTCCCTGTCCCTATAATTCATTAAAGCATCCCGGAAATCCCAACTCTCAGGCAACAGAAACAACATTTTTCTACATTGCTTATCCAGCCCAAGCAAGAGCATAAGAATCTTTGTTAGGCCAAGGCCTCTACTTTGGAGTCGGGACAACTTCATTCCAAGAAAGTGTGGGGTCACTGAAATACAACAATGACCTTCAAGCGTTGAGGGTAGCAGTCTGAGCATGTGGGGAAAAAAAAATCTACTGAGATACAAGATTGATTGAAGAATAAAACTGCCAGATTTGATGGGTCATAGCCCTATCCCATGCCACCCTGGGCACCATAACATCAGACTTGTCCCCTACTAAAAAGTAGAACCCCCAATGCCCATCAGTGGTTCTCCAAGTGTGGTCCCCAGCAGCTTAATCACCACCTGGGAATTTGTTAGACACGCAAAGTCTGGGGCCCCACCAGGGTCTGTGAATCTCCAGAGAAGGGACCAGCAATCTGTGCCTCTCTGATGCAGGCCAAAATGTGAAAACCACTTGCACAGACATATCCCTGATGCCCCAGCCTGCTTGCCATATTGCCCACACCACTTCTGCTCCATGGCTCACTGGAAGCCCACGTTCTAGGCACCACTGTCTCTGACTAGATGGCCCCTTCAAAAGCCAGTTTTATCCTTCCCCTTTGGGCCACCATGGCTCATTCCATTCACATGACTAGAATCAGATACCTGTCTCACCCCTTTCTTCTACTATCACTCAAATCCCCCCGCCTTTTTTTTTTTTTTTTTGGAGAGGTACCTGAGACTAAGACCTCTTCTACCTCTTTCACCTAGCTTCTTCTACTTCCTCGGGAACTGAGTGCCCACCATACACTTAAGTATTTTATGCAGGCCCTGATCCTCAGAAATATCCAGTTAGACAGATTTTTTTTTTTGGCCCATTTTATGGATAATCCACAATGTTAACCCTTAGGACTTGGCTAGCAGGGTATGTGGTACAACATCTGCAATCCCAGCTACTCAGGAAGATTGCAAATTCAAGGCCAGTCTGGGCAACTCGGAGAGACCCTGTCTCAAAATCAAAAAATAAATAAATAAAAAGCTGGGTGTGTAGCTCAATGGTAAAATACCCCAAGGTTCAATCAGCAGTACAAAAAAAAAAAAAAGACTTGGCTATTTGGGGTCAACTAGGGCCCTAACAGATCCCCACATACTTCTGTATTCTGCATGCAATATAAAACAATAACTGATGCTCATTCAGATGACCTGAGTCATTAAGAAAAAGCTGGGTTATGTCTGGGCTGCTCTGTTGGGGTGTGGCTCATTAGAAGAGCACTTGCCTAGCTTGTGAAGCCCTGGGTTCCATCCCCAGCACTGCACAAAACAAATCCCACTTCAAGGAACCCAGGTGTCATTTTTCTGGAAAATGCCCTGATGTGGAACCTCTCAGACTGATCATGAGGCTGATCGCGATGAGGCTTCACTGTGGGTCAACAGTACCACCTCTCCGCCTCACAGTTTAGTGGAGATGTTTTATAAACAATGCCTGGCAGACGAATTATAAAAACAAGGAAGAAACAGCCGTCAAAGCAGGTTACAGAATGGAAAATACCCGAGAGACCAATGAAAACAGGGAGCCGAAGGTGCATTCACCAGAGAGAGGAGGAGGTGCAAGGGCCACACAGGGCCCCAGGAAGGCAGATCCCCAGAGAGAACAAAATGCAAATGTACAGCAAGAGCCCCAAGTGATCATTAGGAAACAGTCTCAGGGGTCATAGAATCTGTGTGCAATCAGTCACATGGAAAACTGAGAACCAAGTGATGAAATTATTTCAGCTAACGCACTCTCACCGCCTATTGTTTATACAGTAAATTCAGCGAGGTCAAGAATTAGGTTGTATAACTTGTCCCCAGGGAGGCTTAGGGGTCCTTCAGCCACGTTGCGGGGAGGGGGGAGAATAGGGGGAAGGAAGGGCCGGAGGGGGAAGGAGGGTTGGAGGAGGAGGAAAAAGATGATATACTCCAATTGTCCTCCTTCAACAACACTGTCTTTAGCCAGAGCAGTTCACACTCAACTTTTACCTGATTTCCTCACTGAGTTGGCAGAAAGAATCCTGAGGCTGAATAGCATCGGAAAAACAGGTGGGGCAAGATGACAGCCAGTGTAACATCACAGAGAGGGTCTTTGCTTAACTGATGAGAGAATGGGGCTCCCAGCAAGCACAGAAGGCAAGCTCTTAATTCTCTGGTCTCTCCAGGTCTCTTGGTCCTTGTACCAGAACAGCCCCTGAACCTATCATTTTCCTCCTGCCAAAGCCACTCACTCCCTCTGCTGTCAACCCAAACCAAAGCAACCCTCTCCCTGGTCTCCAGCAATAGCGGGTCAATGCTCTGTCCACCCTCTATACTACTCACCTGCCCGGGGCACACCTGTCTGTTGCCACCCGTGGCCCAAAGGGTCAAAGTTGTCCTCATGGGTCTTGAAGAAAGTCTCAGGGCACTATGATTCCACTCCCACCCATTAATAACCCTGTAGCAGTCTATTTTGGTTTACTAGAATAAAACACCTGAGACAAGCTAACGTCTTTTAAAGAAAAGAGATTGATTTAGCTTACCGTTATAGAAGTTCAAAGTCCAGACTCAGTTGGCCTCACTGTTTTGGCCTCTGGTAAAGCCTGGTATGATGACATTACACATGGCAGGGACATATGCAGGAGAAATCACATCTCAAAACGGGAAGTCAGAGAGAGAGAGGTTGGGGTCTCACAGTTCCTTCCAAGGACATGCCCTAAAAATGACCTAAGAATTTCCTGTTAGGCCCCGCCTCTTAAAGGCCCACTTCCCAACACTGCCACACTGAAGACCAACCTCCCTATACAGGAACTTTGGGGGGGGACACACTGAAGCCATATCTAAACCACAGCAAATCCTCTGAACTCCAGCAAGGACGGGGGCTTCCATGTCTCCCCATATACCAGTGACCTGATCATTTCATTTCTCCCTGGTCCCTTCACTGAAACTAGTAAAACCCCAAATGAAGATGGTGTATCCAAGTCACATTCCGAGGCGCCACCAAGTACACCTAAGCCACTCCCTACCAGTCTGCAGGGGGTGTTTTGCAGACCAGGGGGATGTTTGCTACAAACAGTTGCTGGGTTGTGAACATTCCCTAAGGAAAGGAAGAGAGTTGCTTGTGACCTCCGACCTTTCAGGACCCTCCCTTTCACTTTCGGCAAGGGCTCTTTCCGTGGGTGCTTAATAACTGCTCTTAAGGCAGGCTCTGGGCCTCTTGCCTTTGCCACATCCCACAGGGTGGGATCCCTACTTCTTGACTCTGAACAGAGCAAGCTGGGTCAGGTGCTCATACACTGCACGCAGGGACCACAGGTATGCTCCTGATGAGCTGGGCTCCTGGGCCCACTCATTCTGAGCAATGCCCCACACCCCAGAGTGCCCCTCCTCAGCCCCAAATGCCCTGGGCCATCATCAGCACCCACACACTCCACCCCAGGCTGGCAAAACCAGTGTTTGGCTCAGGGCCATTTGCATGGAAGCAGACCTGCCGGGGATCTCGAAATCAGGTCATCCAGCCCAGGGCACTTCTCTGCTGCTCCTCTGCCCCATTATCCACCAGCAACCAGACAGTCCGCCGCCCTCCCTGGAACCTTCCAAGGGCTTCCCAGAGGTCTCAGAATCACATCTCAACTCCTCCCAGTGTCCACAAGATGGCGGCCCTCCTGCCTTCCTCTCCTCTCCCTCCTCCCCCACCCCACTGGCCTTTGTTCCTCAAACAGGGCAAGCTCCTTCCTGCCTTAGACTTCCACACTTTTCCTCCTGCCCTGGACTGGTCTTATCTCCAAATCTCTGCAGGACGGGCTCTTTCTCTCTTAGGTCTCAGCTCCGCAATGCTTTTGTCAGAAAGGCCACCTCGGGTGGGTGCTTTGTCTAAGGCCCCCCCCCTCCACTCACTCCCTGATATTAGTGCCCATGGTTACGTCTGTAACGTCTGTCCCCTCCACCGATCATCAGCGTCAGGAGAATGGAGACCCCGCCTGTCCATTGTGGTGTCTGCCACCCTGAGAACTCTGCCTGTGAACAGTGGCGTCCGGTCACAGTCGTTTGAGTCGGTGAATGAATGAGTGAACGAATGAATCGGTGCATGAATCAAGGCAGCAAAACCGATCAGGTGGGTCCCACCCAGTGGTCCTCAGATCAACTGGGTGCCCCGGGCCCAGAGGAGCTGAGACCCAGCAGATTCCAGTCCAGCCTCTCCTGAGGCGCCCTGGTAGCCACTAAACCAAGCAAGATGCTGCCAAGCCGGCATGTGCACTCAATTCCTCTTTTTCATAACACAGATAAAACTTTTACACTGTCCATTTAAACCACCATTGTTTGGCCCTCCTCTAAGGAAACTTCAAAACTAAAATTCCTTTCTCCCCTCATTTCGCCGCTTTGTTGAGACAGAAATGCTCCATTTAGCATTCCTAAAGAGCCATTAGCATCCCAAAGCTCTTGTTGTGCTTGCTCGGCTGGAGGCTTGTGTTCCTGATGGACGGCGGCTCGGGCAGAGATGCACTAGCTGAAACGCAGCCCCTCAGTGCCCCTGCCACTTGGCATCATCTCCCTCCTCGCTCGCCAAACCCCGAGCTGCCCCCTCATTTCGGATATTTAGCGTGTATTCTCTTTCTCTGACTCTTGTTCTGCAAAATTTCTCTTCTCTTTCTGCCTCCCAGGGGCACCTTCTGATAAATGCGGCATTGCGGGGTGGGGTGTGTGTGGGGGGGTGTGTCTTTTTCATTCCAATGAAAGACCCTCCTCCAAAAAGGCAAATGAACATCCCCATTATGGATTAAACCTGTGATAGGGGGTTAAAGCCTTTCTTCCTGCCCCTCTTTCTTTCCCTCTCTTCGTTCCTCAAAGCCAAAACCATTTCCCCCAACCAGGCAGGCTGGACACACCTGGGCAGGTGGAAGGCTACAGTGAGGGATCTTGTGGCACCATGCTTTGAACAGGTACAGGCACCAGTGATTCCTCCAGCAGGTAACACTTCAGCTAGTCAGGGATTCACCCTGCGCGACCGATTCATCGTTCTAGGTAACTGCCTTGCTGCTGAAATTAGACTACAAATCAGACCAAAAAAAAAAAAAAAAAAATTCTAGAAATGGCAACCCAGACATTAGCTAGCTTCTTTCTCTCGGAGGGAATCATGTTCACTGTCTGCTCTTTAGCCTGAATTCTCCATTTTTATGACAGCCTCACATTCTCCACCTAGGGCCTGAAAGATGAAAAGTCAGGCACCCGATGGGGAATTCAGCCAAGCAAACACGAGACCACCCAGACTCTGGGAGAGCCATCTCAGAGCTCCAGTAGAGCTTGCCCTGAATGAGGAGCACCCACTGCCTGGGACTGTGAGGCCTTCGTGGCAAGATGCCTCACCTTTGTGAACCCTCTGTTAAGAGAGACAAGACACTCCCCCTTTTCACCCATGAATCCACCAGCGCCATGAACCATTTGCTGGCTCTTTGTACAACTGATCATTTCATCTGAGTTAACAGATCTCTTTCATTTCTGGCGAGTGCTCTCTAGATAGGCTACCTAGGGGCAAGACCTTGAAGCTCTCTCTCTCTCTCTCTTTTTTAATACTTTGCAGTGATGTATTTTTTATCCACTGTGTATTAAACACCTGCAATGCACCAGCATATCCTCCTCCTTCCTGAAGACACAAACACAACAGCCAGGCTCTGTTCCTGGGGGGATTCGAGTTTGCTGAGGGTGGGACAGGTACTCAGGAGAGAAAGCTTTTCAGATGTTCTACAGCTAATGCCCACAGAGAACCTGGGTTACACAGGACTTTTGCTGCTAGACTTACTTGTGTCTTGGAGAAGCGAGAAGACGAGGTGACTTTCATAACCAGTTAATGGGTAATAAAGTGACCATTAATCCAGGCTTTTGCAAACAGCACTCCCAAATACCCTCACACCACAGCAGCAGGAAGGACCATTTCATTCCAATATCTACCGTGTTTTGGAAGAAATAGGACTGGTGTGGGAGGAGAGCTTAAGACAACGGTCAACAAGCTTTTTCTGTAACAGGCCAGATAATAAGTACTTTTAGGCTCTGCAGGCCACACGGTCTCTGTTACAACTACTCAACTGTGCTCTGGCCCAGAACCCAACCATAAGACAAGACATCAGCAAATGGGTGTGGCTGTGGTCCAATAAGAACGAATTTATTTTTTTTAAATGGGCAATAGACAGAATATGGCCCCAGGGCCTATGGTTTCATCCTCACTCAGTCCAGCATTAAGGAATCATCAATTTCTGGTTCTTCACTAATTTAAGGAGTTAAATTGATAATCTACTTAGCTGGGTAACGATAGCAAACTCAGTTAAGTCATATATTTCCTGAAACCAATGCTCGTCCAAAGGTACCCACCGAGGGCCTTCTCTGTGCCAGAGCTGCGAGGGGTACACAGCTGTGATAAGGAATGCAGTCCCTCTGTCCAGGGCTCATGCGTCAGTCATGGCTGAGGCAGGATTTTGTCTCGACACATACAGGGTATCAGATTCCAAATCATGGAGTCCCGTCCATGAGCCACACAGAGCTCTGTCTCTGCCTGAAGCATTGTACTGTAGGGTAAGAGCACACTGGTTCATAGAGCCATTTCCAGACTGATAGACATTGTTGTTCAGTCTCATACCCACAGACACACACAAGTGTATTTATCCCAGATATACCGGTGAGAGATATATCTATTACCAATAGACTGAAGCCTTTCTGTGCACATGTGAGTTTCTTTTAAGAGGGTGGTAAGAGGTGGGATTGGGACTGTCCAGTCATTTAAAAGACACTTGGTCATGCTAAGAGTCCATGATTATGCCTTTGATCTGGTTCACGTTCTTAGAAATGCATACCTTTGGTCATATGGGCGACCCAAGGGACAGAACATGGAGGGAGCTATGTAAAAACACGGGCTGTAACACTACTTGATGCTGAGAGCCATAGCCAAGTAGGAATGACGCATGGCAATTTCCTTGTCAGCCTACCCAATGTTGCTTAGAGGGAGGACTCTCCATTGTGGAAATGGGCTTGCCTTGGACCCAGGTCATTTGCATTGACATTGCATGAATGTTTGAGAGTTTTGATTTGAAAGGTGACCTTGCTCAGGGATTAGGGCGGATCCAGGTTTAGGGTGGATCCGGGTTTAGGGTGGATCCTGCTGGGAATAGGGCGGTTCCAGGTTTAGGGTGGATCCTGCTGGGAATAGGGCGTATCCTGCTGTCTCAGGCACCCGCTCCTTGAGTTCCTGTTGAGTTCTCCCGGGATTCAGAGAGTATTTGGTATGCAGAGTCCGGTGGAGTGTGTGGATTTTCCCAGAACGTGCGTGTAGAGTGCCAGTGACAGTTGGAGAATAAAGAGTTGCTGTTTGAATCTACAAGGTGTGTGGTAGCTCGGTTATTTTGTTCCCAGCCAGACTGCGGCATTTGGTGGCCCGTACGGGGAATGTCTGAAACTTAGAGGTAAGTGAAATTAATCGCCCCTGAGGGAAGGCAAGAGAATGGGTGACCATTTCAAAAAACAATGTGTTCTTGTTTTGATTTGTTTTGTTTTTATTTCAAGTTGCCTGTTCCTAGAACTTTCTCAGGCAAACTGGGGAAAATGGTTGACTCAAGGTTTGAAGTTGTTCGCCTCCGAGGAAGAGAAATTGTTAGAGGAAGGAGGCACCCCAGTAAGACCAAGAACAGTTAGGACATATGTTGATACAATACAAAAATGTAGCCCATGGCTTTTTAAAGACCAGTTATTAAGTATACCAATGGGACCATCATGGTATCCTGTAGAAGGATTTTTCTTCAACAAGAAAGAGATGGCTAGTTCTGTTTACTACATTTGTCTAAGATCTTGGTTTTTACAGGCATCTGATTAATTTACAAAGCTAAAGTGTTAAAATATCAACCACTAAATATAAAATCAAGTACTCTTACTTATTAAGTTACAACTTGACACCACCTCTTCTGCTTTATTTTACAATTACACAACTAAGAGCATCAGGGACTAAGGAGATATGGGTCAAAGGGTACAAAGTCACCTGTCCTTGAGATAGCATGAATAAATTATGGAGATCTATTGTACAGGACAGTCAAGGTAACTAATGATATGAAGAGAAGATGTTACCTGTTCCCATCACACACACACACACACACACACACACACACACGTGCACAAATAACTATGTGAGGCAATGGATATGCTAATTAGCTTAACTGTGGTAATCGTTTCACAATATATTGGTATATCAAAATATACTGCGTATTTTAAATACATATAATTTTTATTAGCCAATTATACTTCAGCTGTCCGCCGGATATATGCCCTGGGTGCACTGGCTGGTTTACCTCTAATGAATAGGACCCAGGGTCAGTCACAGAGAAGTCTCTTGGCATTCCTGGAGTGGGGGCAGGAGAGCTTCCCGGGACGATCTAGCCCGTCTGCGAGCTCTGAGGAGCTGGATTTCTGAACTCAAATGCCAAGCCAGGCCTGGCACTGGCCAGGTTGAGAATTTCCTTTGTGTCTGAAAACTCTTTTTGTTTGAAGCTGGTGTAACTCGAAGCAGCCTGCCAAGCAGAGCCGGTGAGAAAGTTCCTAGTCCAGGCTGCTTTCCCGGGGCCCCCACAGTGCTCTCTGCCCTTGCCAGGGCCACTTCCCCATCTCATCCCCTTGGTCAAAATTCCCCCCCCCCTCCCGTGAGCCACCTTTTCTCAGCTACCAGGCCAGGGTGCTGAGGTGGCTCCGTGCCAGGCTGAAACAACCCAGAAATGAGGATTTATATTCCCTCACTCCAAGGTCAGAAGGGGACCGAGTTAAACCACACAGAAAATCCCCTCTGAGTGCATGAGCCACTGGAGAGGCCTGGGATTTATTTCCTGAGCACCTGGTAGCACAAGCACTATGATTAATAAAAATTCTCTTTCATAGCTTCAATTATCCCTAGGACATAGACTTATAGATTATCCCCACTTCACAGATGAGGAAACTGAGGCTGAGATGTTCCAGATCTAGCTGGTCCAGGATGGAGCTGGGAGTGTAGGTGAGGCTTACCTAATTCTAAAACTTGAGTTGTTTTTTTTTTTTTTTTGTTCCACGATACCCATAGTTTCAAACTGAGACTCATGATCCTTGAGGACGGTGATTTAAAAAAAAAAAAAAAAAAAAAAAAACTCTCAATTTGAAATAATTTTAGATTTAACAAAATCCCACAAGATGGTACAAAGAAGTTGTGTGCCCTTCACTCATTCCCCAAAAAATTAATTATCTGCTACGTTCATCCCATAATGATGAAAACCAGGAAATCGAACATTATTATCTTATCTACAAACCTTATTCTACTTTCATCAACTGTTCGCCTAAAGACCTTTGCTGGTCGGAATGGATCCAGTCCCGACTCTTACATGGCGTGTAGGTCTCCTTGGTCTTCTTTAGTCTGGGACAGTCTCTCAGCCTCTCAGATTTCGATGACCTTGATGTTCTTCAAGAGTACTGGCCATTTTTTTTCCTAGAATGTCCCTCTTTGGGGATCATCTGATTTTCTTCATTATTCAATTCAAGTTATGCATTTTAGCAAGAATCCCACAGAATCCTTCTTGGGGCAGCCTGTCAGACAGCCCAGGAAGTCAGACTGTCCATCCTGTGACAGATAATGCTGAATGCTGTCTCTGATCCCATGGTTGAGGAGACATCTGCCAGGTTTCTTCACTATGAGATTACTTTTTCCTTTTGTACCTGTGGGAAGATGCCCTGACTAGTTCTATGTAAATATCCCATTTTTCATCATGTTTTATCCCTCTCTTTAGAAGATCTGGCAAGTCTTGTCTGCAACCATTGGTTATTTTTGACAAATGGAGATTTTCTATTTTCATGATTCTCTCTATATTTGTTCTTGGAATTCTACTGGAAGGAACAGTGGACTGTGATTCTTAAAATTCTGGTGTGTGTTTGTTTCACCAAAAGCTTTCCCCCAAATAGCAGATTTCTAGGTCCTCCACCCAGAGATCTGACTTCATTAAGTCAGGAGAAGGCTAAGCACTTGTTAGGCAAGTGTTTTACCCAGTGGTAGAGCTACAGTGGGCTACATCTCCAGCGTGTTTTTTTTTTTTTAATATTATTGAAATATAATTCACACACCATTCAACTCACCCATTTAAATTGTACAATTCTGTGTCTGTTAGCAAATTCATAAAGTTGTGCATCACCATCTAATTCTAGAACATTTTCATCACCCCGTAGAAGAGAACCATATCCATTAGCAGTCACTCCCCATTTATTTACTCTTTGCTTCTCCGTCTCTGTCTACCATTAAACTGCTTTCAGGCTCTATAGATGTGCCTATTCTGGACACTTCACAGGAATTAAATTGTATGTGATTATTATGATTGTGACAAGCTTCTTAGCATCATGTTTTCAAGGAATATGCATGTCTTAGTATGTCTGAGTACTCCGTTCCTTTCTATAGCTAGATAATATTTTATTATATGGTTATACTATATTTTATTTATTTGTTCATCAGCTGATGGACATTTGGATGGTATTTGCTTTTTGGCTCTTACGAATAATGCTGCTATAAACATCTGCAGACAGGTATACACCCAGTTCTGGGATTGTTGGGTCATATCATAGGTATGTTTAACCTTTTGTGGAATTACTTTCTAACATGGCTGCAATGTTTTATATTCCCACCAGCAGTGCAGGAAAGTGTCAATTTCTCCACATCCTCACCAATACTCATTCTTACCTGTCCTTTTTAATGATAACCATCCTAGAGGGTGTGAAGAGTCATCTTGTTGTAGGGGTTTTTTGGTTTTGGTACCAGGGATTGAACCCAGGGGAGCTTAATCAATGAGCAACACCTCCAGCCCTTTTTTATATTTTTATTTTGAGACAGAGTCTCACTGGAGTTGCTTAGGGCCTCGCTAAATTGCTGAGGTTGGCTTTGAACTCACGCTTCTCCTGCCTCTGCCTCCTGAGCTGCTGGGGATTACAGGCACCCACCAATAACCCAGCCTCACTGTGATTTTGATTTGCATTTCCCTGATTGCTAATAATGCTAAACATCTTTTCATGTGCTCATGGGCCATTGTTCGTCTTCCTTAGAGAAATATCTATTCAAGTCCTTTGCCAGTTTTTAAATTGGGTTGTTGTTCGGTTCTAAGATTTGTTTATATATTCTTCAGATATTCCACATACTTAACCAGATACGATTTGCAAATATTTTCTACCATTCTGTGGGTCATCTTTTCATTTTCTTGATATTGACCTTTGGAGCACAAGTTTAAAATTTTTTATAAACATTTATAAAACATTTTACAGTGTTTTCTTTTTCCTTGGTTTGCACTTGGGATTTTGATAGCAATGCTCTATGAACAACTCCAAGAGAATTTTTCCAATGGCTTGATAAATATATCATGGAGGATATGTTGTTAAAATTGGTTGCCATGAAGTTGTTAGTAGTAATACTTCTTTGTGTGTGTGTGTGTTGGGGGATGCTGGAGATTGAACCCAGTTCCTTGCGCGTGCTAAGCAAGTGCTCTCCCACTGAGTTACATCCCTAATGGTTTATTTTCCAGCCTTTACCAGATCTCTAATTCCTCATGTTGTTTGTGCCGCCTCCTTTTATTTCCTGACCAATCTTTCCAGATATTTGTTTTTATTAGTGTTTCCGAACAACCCACTTTTGGCTTTGGTGGATCCTCTCTGTTGAATATTTGTTTTCTAGTTCATTGACTTCTGCTCTTATTTTTATCTCTTCTCCCTCCCCGACCTCATCCCTTTTTTTTTTTTTTTTCTGGCTTATTCTGTTGATATAAAAAAAAAAATTCTTAAATTAGATACTTAGCTCATTAATTTTCAGCTTTTGTCATGCTTCTGGTATTCTATAAAACACACTCCCCTCTTTCGTATCTTTGTCTTTCGGCCATGAATTCATCGCCCCTTGGCAAAGGGATGAGGAGAAACAGTGGAGTGGGTAGCCTGCCTGTTCCTGTAGGAAAAGGCTAAGAAAACACTTCCAGAGGGCTGAGAGCGGGGGGGGGGGGGGGGGGGGGGGGGGGGGGGGGGGGATGTTCCAAAGCCAAACCACGCCATTTGGGGTCATATTTCATTATGGGAGGGGGGCACCCAGTGACAGTGAATCCTTGTGGCCTCACCATCTTGTCCTTGCAGACTGAATTCTATTTCAGCAAATCTCCTTTGCCAGGCCAAAAGGCAAGGAGGCAGATGCTCATATAAAGACTGGATGAGCCAAAGCAATAAACTCAGCCCCAGCTGTCAGGCCAAACTGCTACAGCTTCAGGCTAGGAATCATCTTGCCCTTTCCTTTGCTTCTAATCCATATTGCCCGTTAGTTAATTCTAGCCCTGGACCCACTTAATGGTGAACTCCATTATCACCATCGTAGAAGGTGAGGGCTGGAAGGGACAGAGAGATCTTTTGTCCAACAGCTTCTCTGCACCAAGGAGACCGGAGCCCAGGTCACACATACTCCATTCCAGTTGATGCCACAGTTCATGTTTTATGGTGTCAGTAGAAAATAACCAGCTTTGGACAAGAAATCTAGAGCATGTGCTTAGCCAACGTGAGGCCCTGGGTTCAATCCCCAGCACCAAAAAAAAAAAAACAAAAAAACAGGTTTATGAATAATGCATCCTGCTTGGAATTACACTTTTCAGATACAATTTTTTAAAATATTTATTTTTTAGTTGTAGCTGGACACAATGCCTTTATTTTATTTACTTTTATGTGGTGCTGGGGATTGAACCCAGGGCCTCATGCATGCTAGGCAAGCGCTCTACCACTGAGCCACAACTCCAGCCCATCAGATACAATTTTTGTATCCTCAGCTTCCACTTTGCATTCATTTGCCTTATATGCCTCTACACAGCTTACACAGCTCTTCGTTTTAAGGGTTATAAATGATTCGGTCACTTAATTTGTCAAAGACTGACAGTCATACATTAAAGTCTTCTATTTAATATGTTTGTGCCCCCGTCCAGCAAAAAGAAAGCCAAAAATATAGGGTGCCTGAAGAAAAATATCACAATAAGACTGATTTAATAAATATATTGAAGTTTGTGCACTAAAAATAGTTCTTTTTCAGTTACCATGGAACACTGATGGAGGTGATCATATATATATATATATAAGATTTTTCTAAAAAAACAAAACAAACACAAACCAAACCAAAAAACTGTACTACCTGTACTACCAACTGTGATAAACTAACATTAGACATTAATTCCTAAACAATATGTGGTTTAGGACCTAACCCCTGGAAATGAAAATCCAATTCATAAATAACTTGCAGAACACTGACTGAGAACAGACAGATCCTGTTGGAATTACATCTCTGGACTTTATCGCTGTGTGACTTCAGACAAGTTAAATGTCTTAACTACTCAATCATCTGTACAATGGGAATAACAGTACTCATTCAGAGTTGTAAAGCTTTTTTAACATAAGACAGTATATCCAAAATTCTTAGCACTGGGTCTAGCACACAGTGGGTGTTCAATAAATATAATCAAGTGTTATTGCCATTGGTTCCAAAAATTTCAAGAAAGCAACTAAGCCTAAGCAGAGAGTGAGAATAAATGTTCACCACTAGAAATTAGAAAGATGATATAGGCACATATGGAAATTTTTAATATATTTGTAGTGATTACCATATATAGCTCTATGCTTAAAAAAATGAAAATCTGGGAAAAGATTACTTTCTTGGATAATAAATTACCATATTTGACTCAAAAAAATGGTTGAAAATTCCTGAACAAACATATAAGCATGGAATAAATTGAAATGGTTATCAAATAACTAATTCAAAAAATGGAAGGGCCCAGATGGGCTAATTCTAGCAAACCTACAAGGACCAGCTATTTCTCATGCTACTTAAACTATTCCAGAGCACAGGCCAGAATGGAAACTCCCCACTTCATTTTACAAAGTTAGAATTTATACAAAGGACAATGTAAGGACAGGAAAGAGTGTGCATATATGAATATATAACAGCGAATCCCACTGGTATATAATTAAAATGCACCAATAAAAAATTGTGAAAAAAATAAAGAAGGAAAAATTCAGGCAAATCTCATTTTTGAACATCGATATAAAAATCACAGGTGTGGTGATGCATACCTACAATCCCAGGAGCTTGGGAGGCTCAGGCAGGAGGATTAGGAGTTCAAAGCCAGCCTCAGCAAAAGAGAGGCACTAAACAACTCAGTGAGACCCTGTCTCTGAAAAAAAAAGTACAAAACAGAGCTACGGATGAGGCTCAGTGGTTGAGTGACCTTGAGTTCAATCCCTGCTAACAAAACAAAACAAACAAAAAAACTAGAAAAGAATGATATATCACCAAATGGACTTTATTCCAAGAATTTTGGAAAGCTGAAATGGTAGTAGAGTTCACTTCACCAACCCCATGAAAAGAATTTTAAAAGAGCAATCACAAAACCACAATAAGACTTCACTTCACTTCACATCCACCAGAATGGCTGCAATCAGAAAAATACGTATTAAATGTTGATGAGAATATAGGGAAACTGAATGTTGGTGGTGGAAATATAAAATGGTACAGCTCTTGGGAAACTATTTTGAGTTTCTCAAAAAGTTAAACACAGAGTTACCATATAACCCAGCCAGTCTACTCCTAGGTGATCTACCCAAGAGAAATAAAAACATGCCCACACAAAAACATGTACATCAAAGTTCACAATGGCATTATTCATAGTAAACTATTTAAATACTTGGAAAGTGAAAACAACTCAAATATCCATCAGCGGATGAATGTATAAATAAATTTGGTTTGTTCATACATTGGAATAGTATTCAGGCATAAAAAGAAATGAAGCACTAACAATGCTACTATAAGAATGAACCATGAAAACATGATGCCAATTGAAAGAAATCAATCCCCAAAGCCATATATTATATGATACTATTCATATTAAATACCCAGAAGAGGCAAATCTATAGAGAATGAAAGTAGATTGGTTGCCATAGCTGGGTTGGGAGATAGAAAGTGACTGCTAAAAGATATAAAGAAAAGACAAAAATCTGGTGGTGATGATGATGATAATTTTGTGTGGTACTGGGGACTGAACTCAGGGGCATTCTACCACTGAACTACATTCTCAGCCAATTTTAATATTTTATTTTGAAATCAGGTCTCACTATAGGTGCCCAAATTGGCCTCAAACTTACAATCCTCCTGCCTCAGCCTCCCAAACTACTGGTAGTAGACTTCACTTCACCAACCCCAGGAAAAGAATTTTAAAAGAGCAAACTTCCCAGTGTATAGGAAGTAGAAGCCACTCTGTTGATGAAAGGACAAAAGTCTACAAACATTCTCACTCCAATCAGGATCAAGAAAAGGGTACACTTACCATTATTATGGACCATTACTTTGAAGGTCTAGCCAATGCAGTAAGACAAGAAAAATAAACAAAAGATACAAGAACTGAAAAAGAAGAACTAAAATATTCATGACCTGTGGATTACAGTGGAAGTCCAAATGAACAGAATTAACTGAGACACTATGAGAACTAATTTAAAGAGTTCAATGAAGTTACAGGTTGCAACATATATAAAAATCTCAGGGGTGAGGGTGTGCAGCTCAGTGACCAAGTGGCTTGCCTAGCATGTAAAAGACCCTTGTCCTAGAGTTCAGCAAAAAAATAAAAAATAAAATAAAAACCCAGAGTTTTCCTACACATCAGCAATACTTGAGAAGTAAAACAGGAAGGGAAAATATCTCTTTCATAATAGAAATCAAAGTTATAAATACAAAGAAGGAAACTTTTTGAAAAATTTTGCGATTCCTATATGAAGAAATTTACAAACTCTACTGAGGGCAGAAATACAAATAAGTACAGACATTCTATGCTTGTTGGTTTCTAGACTTCAAATTGCAGATACATGGAATGATTAATATTAAAGTGATTTGAATGACTAATATTAAATTGGAATGATTAATATTAAAATGATTGGCCATATCAAATGCTCATAGGAACTGCAACTAGAGAAACTAGAACCCTCATACACTGCTAGTATAAATATACAGTGGTACAGAAAAGTATGACAATTTCTTAAAAACTTAAATGTATCAACTGCATCATCTAGACATTCTATTTATCCAAGAGAAACGAAAGCATATGTCCATTCAAAGACCTATACAGGCATATTAATGGCTGCTTTACCTGTAATAGTCAAACTGGAAACAACTTAAATGTCTATTAGTAGGTAAATGGATAAATTGTGGTATATCCATGCAACGTATTATCAGTGCACATACATTGTAGATGAGTGAATAACCAAAATAATCATGCAGGGTGAAAGAAACCAGATAAAAAACAACAGTATATATGATTCTTTGTATACACAACTCTAGAAAAGTCATACTAATATATAATAACAGAGAGCACAATGTTGGAAAAGGGTAGGAGGGATTACCAAGAAAAATTAAGAAACATTTTGGGTTGAAAGTTATGTTCATCTTGATTGTGGTGATGGTTTCATAGGTAAATACTTACATTAAACTTGCCAAATTATGTTTTTTTATAAATATGTTTGCTTTGTTTAATTATCTCTCAATAAATCTATTTTAAAATTCATCTGGAAGAATCAGAGAGAGATACAGAGTGTGATTTTTGAAGCTATTTAAATAATTGGATCATTACACACAACAGTCAGTTGATACAGTCACAATTTAAAAATTGTAAGTTATCAACCGGTACCAAATTCACTTTAACCCATCAAATTACCAATGATACTTGTAGTGAATCTCGACAAACTCTCTATTGTGGATAAATGAACAACAAATAAGCAACCAAGAATGGCAATGAAAATATCTGAAAAAGAACTAGTGAATAAATACTGAGCCCACCAGATGCACCATTCAGATGGAAAGTGGAGGGAAAATAGGCAGTTTTGTGAAACAAAAGGGAAAATCCAGAAAACAGATCCTAGTTGATATAATACTCTAGTATTTAATAAATACAGCATCTCAGTGACAAAGATTTTTTTCAATAGTTGTCACTGAATAACTAGCTAACTATTTCATGAAAAAAAAAAAAAGATATCCTTACCTCACACCATATGTCATAAGTAATTCCAGATGGATGAAAGATTAAAATATATGACTTCAATTTCTGGCAACAAGATGAACTGAGGTAATAAAGAACTTCTACCACTGCAAACATCTAGAAATACTAGACAAAATGTAATTTAAAAAAAAAAAAAATTCAATGCATTGCAGATCTCACAGCAATATAAAAGGAAATTCCTAGGTTGCTAGAGGAAAGAAGAATTTGAAAGCCAACATTGAGATCCCAGTGATCAAAAGGTGTGAATGAGTAGAAAAGAAAAGAGAAGGAGGAGAGAGAGATGAGGGCCAAGAAAGCCTGGAAATGACCCTTCATGTCTTTAGGCTTGGGTTTTATCACCCACCTGCAGCCAGGAGATGAGGCCTTGCAAATGAGACCTCTGCATTCCTTCTTTTATTGACTATTTAATGAGCATCGACTTATAACCAGCTCCCTGGTGAATGAAACAGAAAAGGAACCCCGGCCTCCTGAAAAACTTACATTCAAACAATTGTTAGAAAGGAATGAATGAAAACAATAGGAAGACAGATGATAAATATGATTAATGAGTGAATTACATGGTTTTTCAGAAGGTGATATGTTTTATGGGGAAAAAGGGTAAAAAGTCAGGTGAAGGATGATCTCAGGAGGTGGGGGGTGGGGTGGGGAAGAGAGAGAGAGATTATAAATGACATAGAGAGCCACACAAGAATTGGGAAGTTATCAGCAGGATTAAGTAGGACAGTCAGGACAAGCCTCATTGTGAAGTGATATTAGACCAAAGATTTAACATCTGAGTCCATCTAATCCCCAGGCAGAAGGGCCAGGGCTAGGGCTGTACGGAGTTATGCCTGTAGGGATGTTAGAGTTAGGATATCTGGAGACTGAAACAGTGAACAGAGGGAGGGAGAGTGCTAGGAGGCACGACAGAGAGAAGCAGGGATCAGACTAGGGAGGGCTTTTACAGCCATTGCAAGAGCTAATACACAGGAGCGACCTCTCCCTGCTACGCTGGGAACAGACCAGGGCAGGAGGTAAGGGGGCAAGCGGTAATGCAGGTCACAACAACCTGGACCTTTCAAATGGACTCTCCTGAGTAAAAGAGGAACTTAAAAAAAAAAAAAAAATCTGTCCATCAGCCTAAGATGGCAGCAAAAGTCTATCAGTACCCAAAATTCTGAGTAAAGATGGGGGGGGGGGGGAGTCTTAATAAATGAGAAAATAAAAACCCCAGAACTGGGAAGTTGAAATGAACGCTCCTCATTCCATACAGGAATTTCCAAGATGATTAATTAATGCAAAAATTGGTCCCAGTCCAATAAAATACCTCTAGGAATTTGGCAGAATCAATGCAAAAGCTGGATAAGGGCATTTCCATAACTCAGACCAGTGGGATTTCCACAAAATCCCAAATAAAGATAAGCTCACCATCAGAAAGTTACAAAACACATAAGGAAATCATTCACCACGAGCAAAAGCCAGCAGACAAACAAGCAAGAGGATCAGTACCCCCAAGAAGTTGAGATCATCCATCAAACCAATAAGGATCACGGGATAAGTTATGTTGAAGACGTTCACAAGGAATAATGTGGAGCAGAAGGAGCCAGATATTGTATGATTTCACTTCCATGAAGTTCAAAAACAGGCAAGACTCAAATCTATGGTGTGAGAAGTCCAAATGGTAGTTACATTGGAGAAATGATAGTTGGGAGGAGCTTAAAGAAGCCTTCTGGAAATTGAACCCAGCACCTTGCACATGCTAGCCATATACTCCACCCATAAGCTACATTCCCAACCCTTTTTATTTCTTGAGACAGGGTCTCTCCATAAGTTGCTCAAGCTGTCTTGAAATTTGCAATCCTCCTGCCTCAGCCTCCCGGATAGCTGGAATACCAAGCATGCACACCCAATACACCCAGTTGGAAATATTTGATTTCTTGACTACAGTGCTAGATACCCGGGTGAGTTCACATTGTGAAATGCATGCAGGTGAACACACATGATTTGGAGAGAAAACTGGTTAGCACACATGCATGCCACAGAATACAGAGTAGCAAAATTGAAGATGGGCTTTGTAGTCCAAGCCCTTATCTTACAGAGGAGAAAACTGATGTCCAGAGAGCTACAGGGACTTGTGTTAAATCCCCTTTGCTTCCCAATGTGAACAGTTCTCTCTGAAAGGGTGTACGGAGACTAAAGATGCGAGGTAACCAGCCAGACACAGTGGAGGAGAACAAGACCCGAGAGCCACACTGCTTAGATTCTAATTTCCACTTGGCCACCTACTAGGCAGGTGACCCTGGATAAGTTACCTAGCTCCAACGTGTGCCTCGGTTTCTTCACCAGAGAAATGGTGTACAAATGCCAATTTATACAACTACTTTCTACTAAGTGAAATAACCACGACCTATCAAAGCTGAACAGATACTTATATACCCTACGCCCAGGAAGAATCCCACTTCTCGATACTTATTCAGCAGAAGTTCATTCATATGGGCCCCAAAAGACATGGGTAAGTATGGTCAGGGCTGCACTAATTTTAATAGCCAAGACCTGGAAAAAAAAAAAAGTTAAAGGTCTGCCCTACATGGAATGGAGAAATACACTATGATACATTTATATCAGAATTCTAAATAAGCAATAAGAGCTAATTTGGGGATAAACACTACAAACAGACTATCCAAAGAAAGAAGCCAGAATATGATACCATTTGTACAAAGGTCAAAAGTATTCAAAAATCAAGGTACCATTGTCAGGGGGTATGAGAACCTGAAGGGCGCTGGGCAGCTTCCGGGGTGCTGGGATGTTCCTGAGGTGGGTGCTGGATACGCAGGTATATGACAGGGTGAGCAATCACTGAGCTGAACACCTCGAAGTCACGTGCTTTCCTGTACCTATGTCCTATGGCCATAAAAGGTCTACTCGGTTAGCAATAATGGAGCCCACCTCGCAGGACTGTTCCAAGACTAAATGAGGCAGTATTTATAAAATGCTTAGAACAGATCATGGCAAAGGTAAGGACTATGGCAATGTGTGCTGCTGAAAGTCCTAAGTCTAGGATCAGAATCCGTCTCTGGAGCTCCTTCTGAACCCTTTCTCTGAGTCCCCCTCCAGGCAAATACAAGGTGGTCTTGAGCTGGGCTCCCAGGCCACCAAGCCTCAAGGCACAGAGACTGAAGTAACTTACCCAAGCCCACACTCTGACACCGGAAGTCAAAAATGGGTTCTCTCATCCCAACCACCACACATATATCTTAGTATTTCATATACCACCAAATAGGGAAAGTTGTATTCTCTGACCTTGATTTGGAACCAAGTATTCTAAGGATCAGGAAAAACAAAACTTGCTTTTCACTTCTACACGGATCATGTTTTTTTCTGTAGACATCTTTGATTTAAAACAAAGACCTCTGGGTTCAAACAATAAACCAGGATGAGAAATACAGAGGAAGACGGAGTTCCCGTTCTTCCCTACAATTTCTGGGTACCACGATGGCAAATCTGCCCCTGAATGCGGTTTAAGAAGGATTGATTTCTGTGGCTTGGAGTAAGAGGCAATTTCCTTCCCCGTGGTGGCATGAGAGGCTAAGTATTTTCCCACTGTGAATTCTCTCCAGGTCTGAGCCACAAAGGGAGACAGGGCTGGGTCTGGGAATCAAGAGTTGGCTGAGACCAACCTGCCCACCTCTGAGATCTGGCTTTGGGGAGAGGAAAATAAGTTGGCCACAGGGCTGAGGGCCGCCCAACCTCAAGGTACTTTCATGTGTCGGAGGCCAAATTCGGTATCTGTAAACACAATGTGTTTCCTTTTTCATGCTGGGATTGGAACTGTTATTGTTCGGCACTTTCTACACCGGCCCAAATGTAAGCAGAGTGCTGAGGACAGCAGCTTCTGAGAGTCCATGTCTCTCCATACCACACCGATGTGGTTTTGAATTGAGGGAACAATTCAGGTGACGCAGGAAGCCTCAGGCATGGCACCCTGACCCAGGATGCGACAGAGATAAGCTTCTGTCTCAAACTCCAGGGCACTTTGGGAAGAGCTGCCAGAGAACTTCCGAGCCGCTGTTCCTGGGAAAACCACTCTTTCCAGAGAACCACAGTCTCTCAGATTCCTGGCAGAGAGTTGGACATGGTGGTGCATGCTTATAATCCCACTTACTGGAGAGGCTGAGGCAAGAGGATTGCAAATAGGTCAGCCTCCATAAGTTAGCAACTTAGAAAGACCCTGTCTCAAAAGAAAACATCAAAAAGGACTATGAAGATAATCAAAACACTACAATAGAACAAATCCAGGGGAGAATGTCACATGACTCAAAATCCAACTGAGCATGGTGATGTGCACCTGTAATCCCAGAGGTTTAGGAGGCTGAGGCAGGAGGATCATGAGTTCAAAGCCAGCCTCAGCAATTTCGCAAGGCCCTAAGCAACAACAGCGAGACCCTATCTCTGAATAAAATATTTCAACAGGGCTGGGGATGTGGCTCAGTGGTTAAGCACCCCTGGGTTCAATCCCTGGTACAAAAAAGAAAAAAAAAAAATCCAAAATCCAATCCTTTCCTAGAACAAGAGCCCAATTGGAAACCTGGAAACCTACCTCTCCTTCAGACCCATCCAGCACCTGCCCAGGACACATAGTGTCACTACAGGGCCCATTCATATCTATAGCGTAGTACAAGTGAACATGTAGCCCCTTTTATGTGCACAGATGCCTCAGTGAAAACCTATTTTTGCCTGCAGGGAGGGAAACAACTATACTTCTTTGCATCCCTAGACCCAAGAGAGCCACCTGAACAGAGAATGCTCCAGAAATGTCTACTTACAAAGCGCTTCTTTGTCTGCAGGACAGAGGTCAGGGCCAAGGAAAGGTATTCTGGGACTGAAAAGAGCAAACAGTTTTCATCTTACAGGCTAATTCTGCCTGTGGAATAATGGCTGCCTAAGGAATTATATTGAGACAGATTCTAATACCATAAGATCATTCCTGGACCTAGAAGAAAAGTGAGATGCAGTCAATTAGCAATGTACCTCTCTAGGTATAGGCGTCCTCTTCCCCCATCCAAGGTCCTGCTTTCTGTGTCACTTACCTGTAGTCAACCATAGTCCAAAGATATAAAATGGAAAATTCAAAAAAATAAACTATTGTTAGTTTTCAAGTAGGTGGCAGTTCAAACAGCAGGATGAAATTGCAACCTGTCCTGTTCCATTCTGGATATGCTACCTGTTAGTCACTTAATGGTCATATCCATTATCCAGTCGAGTGTCACAATACCACAGGGCTTACGTTCAAGTAACCCTTATTTTACTTAATAATGGTTCCAAATTTCAGAAGAACCAATGCCGGCAATTCAAATAAGCCAAAGAGAAGCCATAAAGGGATTCTTTTATGAGAATAAGTGAAAGTTTTCAACTTCATAAAGACAGAAACAAATCATATGCTGAGGTCGCTAAGCTCCAAAATTCAATATTTTGAGAGAGTGCATATCCTTATAACTTTTATTATAAAACATTGGTATATTTTTTTCTATTTTATGTTTAGTTCTTGTTGCTAATCTCTTATTATGCTTAATTTGCAAAGTGGAATTTTATCACTGGTGTGCATATATAAGAAAAAACATAGGGTTTGGTACTCTCTTGTGATTTCAAGCATCCATGGGGATCTCTGGAGCGCATTCCCTGTGCATCAGCAGGGCCAGGGTGGTGGGGGACTACTGTAGTCACCACAGCCACACCAAGCAGGAACAGAAGAAATCAGAAGCCCTGAAAATAGTAATTGGACAGGCAGGAAATATCCATCACTTTGGGACTTCAAATATGGAATGCAGTATAACATACAGGCCCTCGGGAAACTAAGAACTCATTTCCCTATAGGACCCAATTATTCAAAGCCAGCCCCTTTCAAGATCCCTGTGGTCCTACAGATTGTCTAACTTAAGTGTGGAGCCTCTGGAATGTATGAAAATTGGACACAACAACAAATAACGTCTCTTATCTGCAGGCAGGAAAGGACCCCAGGGAAAATCCAAAAAAAAAAAAAAAAAAAAAAAAATCCAGTGACAGCACAAACCAGGAGGGAGAACAGATGGGACCCCAACTAAAATGTGACCATATGCACAGGGAGCTGAGATGGCCCATCAGCTAGTCCTGAGTCCTCCAGGGAGAAGCATTTCTAGCACCTTCTTCCAGCTTAGGCACTGGCTGTGTTGGGATGTGACCTGGGGTGTGACTTTCTGCTTAGACCTCTGAAAAGCCACCCTTTTGCATAGTCTGGAAGTCGACTCTATGTAGAGAGCCATCTTTCTCCTGGGCCTTCTTTACATGCACAAGCGCACTGCAACCTGAATTCAATTCAGTCTAACTGAAGCTAGAACACTAATCCCAATGGCAGACAGCCCAGGGATCCCCAGGGATGGCCCTGATACAGGCCAAAGCCAGAGCCCACTTTTCTGTTCCTTGACAGTACTTCTGAACCATCGATACAACTGTGCCCTTGGATGGCATCTTCTCTTGTGTTCTGAGCACCAACAGGTGTCTCTGGGAGAAATGCCCATCCCAAAGGAGGCATGGGCTAGGAGCTTAAGTGTTGTAGAAAAAGGTTCTGGGCAAAAGGCTTCCTGCCTGGAGTGGTAGCACACACCTGTAATCCCAGCAGCTCAGGAGACTGAGGTAGGAGGACTGTGAGTGCAAAGCCAGCCTCAGCAACTTAGAGAGGACTTAAGCAACTTAGTGAGACCCCGTCTCAAAATAAAAAGAGCTGGGGATGAGACTTCTCTGGGTTCAATCCCCAGTATCCCCTCCCCCAAAAAAAGACATCCCACATCTCATCAATTTCATGGCTACAAGTCCCTCTCTCCATCAGAGAAGAAAACTGGTACAGAGTAATTTAAGCAGGGCTGAACCCACACCTAGCCAAGGCCATGTAGAAATTACTGACGGATATTTCTACAGATAAAAACTGACCATTGGAATTGGCCTCTGCCTTTTGTCATGGAGGGAAACTTACATAAAGTGCATAATTTTGCAAGAGTAAGTTAAAACCGGCTTCGGAGTTTACAACAGAGATTCACTCTTGGAGCAAGAATACAAGAATGCAGGCTAGGTGTATAGTTCAGTGATAGAGCACTTGCCTAGTATGTGTGCAAAAAGAAAGAAAGAAAGAAAAACCAGGAATGCAATACAGAACTCAGTACAATACACCAGTCAAACCTCATGAAGCAGATAGCTTTGAGGCGAACGTCCCCAGCAAGGGGACTGGCCCAGGCAGCTCACTTGATTCCGAGTGCTATTCAGAGCAACCATCCCTTGGAGTTGGTTATAATAGGACACGGCTTTTATATGATCCGCCTTGGAAACAAACGCGGCTGATACCCCCTGCTCTCTCCAATGCGTCCTGCAGATTTGTCCACACTTAGTCCTGTGTGTGTACAAACTGCCCTTTGGTGGCAAAGACATCTGTTTTTTTGAAAAGCTTCCATTCCTTGTGGCAATCTGATTAATTGAACAAAGCACACAGAAAGCACCTCCTACAATGCCTGACCCTCGGTAGGGGTTTGTGGTCTGTCTTCAGGACACAACCTGACAACCACCTGGGACTGACATTCTCAACTCTGGCAGTTCACCCGGCCACCCAAACCAACACCACGCCTTCTGAGGCTGCAGTGACCACAAGGGCTCCCAGACGACAGGCAAAATGTTGTATGCCACTCTCCAAGTATTAGGCTTAAGTCCTGAGCATTTCAAAAGCCCTCTGAGACCTCCCGTCTCCCTATAATGAAAGGCACTGCAGAAACCCAAGGTATGATTATCACTTCTGAGAGGAAGAAAAAAAAAAAAATACTGGTTCACAAAATATCCATACTTGTGCATCCACAGATAAGGCTGTTTTATAATCCAGTTCCCTGGAGAGCCATTTATTTTGGTGAAGCCAGTGTGCATAGCAGACACTGTAGAAGCCATCAAGATAACACGAATAACAACCAGTGGACTTTTGAAGTGTAAACATAAAAGTCTATTAAGAATACAATGTTGGTTTAATCCCAAGACAAAAAAAAAAAAAATTTGCTTAATGAAAAGCACAACTCATCTCAAGAAGGAAATATCGATACCAGCTGTGAGCAGAAAAATGAGGGGATTCCGTCCAGGGAACATCTGAATTGCAACCCACTGCCTTTCCAATATTTACTCTGGACATAAAGTCTCAAATACTTTTCCGAGGATCTCATTTTTCTACAGGAAGAGGAGGGTCAGAGAGGAGTCTGGGCAGAGCTAAAGGAGAACTTGGCAGAGCCCAGAAATGCAGAGACCTGCCCTACTCCCCCCCACCCCACCCCCAGAAGGTCTGCCCTGACAAATTTGCCTCCCTTCTCTGGACAGAGTTGGGAGCAGCCTCCTTGCCCACCAGGTGCTAATGAGCACCTGAGTAGAGACCTTCACTCCAGCTGCCATGCACCAACAGAGAGAAATGACCGGCCGAGCTGATTTCTGCAGTGGCACCTAACAGCTGGACTGGGGCTCGTCATTTTTAGCCCTTTCCTGGATTCCTTCCAGATATTCTGGCGAAGCAATGGGAGGGTGAGCGCTAGGGTGAGAAGAGAAAAATCATTTTAAGGGGATCTTCAGATGATCAGTTCTACCTCACCGCTTTTGGAGGGGGGTAGTGGGGATTTAACCCCAGGAGGCTTAACCACGGAGCTACATTCCCCCGTCTTTTTGATTTATTTATTTTTGTTCTTATTTTAGGGTATCACTAAGTTGTTTAGGGCCCCGCCTTGAGCAACAAGATTGATGCTGGCCTTACACTGGTACCCTTCCTGTCTCAGCCTTACACTGGTACCCTTCCTGTCTCGGCCTCCAGAGTGGTTGCCATTATAGGTATGAACCATCACAACCAGAGTCCCACCACCTTTGAGAATGATCACAGGCCCTGAAATCAAGAAGTGAAATCAGCAACACCTGCGGATGTCAAGAACCCACAGCAAAGTATTTACACCACTTCTCTCACAGTCCTACCTCCCATCTCCCACCAGGCCCACGGGCTAAGACAAGTAGAGAAAAAACTTACAGACAACTTCAGACTTCAGTGTGTATGAATGTAATTATAATCATGGGATATAATAAAACACAACACAACTAGGGAGCCTCCTCCAGTTTTAGCAAGAAGTAACAGGTTGTTCCCGCTTTTCTCCTGTGCATGAATGAATGGTAGTCATTCCGTCATTCATTCACTCAATCATCCATCCATCTATCCACCCATCTACTCTACAGCACAGTGGATGTTATAAAACAATGAACAAATATCAGTCTGGAGCCCCAGCCTCACCACCTACTAGCTATGTGGCTTTGGGTAAGCCATGTACTGTCTAAGCCATGGCTTCCTCATCTCTAAAATACAGAGGAATGCTTTTATTAGTGTATTACACTAGTTACAATGACTAAATGATTAAATTAATGGGAGTGCTTGGCAAAGAATAAACCCCCAAGGGTTAATCACCATAATGACAGTAATTATAACAATTACTATTAAAAACATATACTGGTCCACAGTTATGCACCAGGCTCTGGACTAGGCAGCAAATACTTTTAGCCTTCTGATTTTCCAAGGGTCTTTAGTGGGGCATTGGTTTTTCTCAGGGCAACACCTCTAATATGATCTCCCAGGCTTGCCAGAGATGAGGGTGGGCCCAAGCACCAGAGCCACTTACAGCATGAGAACCCTGACCCAAAGCCATGTTTAAACAATTATGAGCATTATGTTGCAGGTACCCATAACCATAGGAGGCCAGCCTAGCATGGTGCTCATCTTGCAGAGGCATCTTTTGTGTGTGGGTTTTGGGTTACAGACGGGCAATGCAAAGCCATACAGTGAGTCGCAAAACAAGTTTTCATAAGCTCAACCTGTCACAAACCAGGCAGGGGCTCCTGCTGACATCCCCACAGTAAGATTAAACAGCATGCTTCATCAGGCACTAAATACTAACACAGCTCCAACGTCAGGGGGACACTGATTAAAACTGATGTCAATAATTTATGAAACACAATATGGTCTTCAGATGGTCTTTTGAGAAAAGGGAAGGTAGGGGGAGGGCCTAGCAACCCAGGTGGTTTAAAACTGTTCCCGCCTTTTCCCTTGAATATACACACCCCCACCATGCATGGGTGCTTCTTTACACAGTGAATAGTAAAGGCACATGTGTATAAAAGCAAGTGAACACTCTGATACATATGGGCGGAAGAAAGCATTTAGTTATTCCACTGAGAGCTGTCGAAGCTGTAACATTATACATAGTCTTGTCTTTCATATTGTTTTGAGGGCTTTTTTTTTCCCTAGAAAAAATCCAAGATTGCATTTTAAATAAAATTGGGCTTTACAACCATTCACATTTATTCTATAGAGAAACTGACCTTGAATCAACACTTAAATGTAAACTGGATCGAAGAAAGCATATATGGTACATTTTTGGTAATCTGTAAGCACCTCCAGCAAATACCATCAACATATTGTCAATTTCTAGGGACTTTTTTCAGGGTGGGGAGTGAATGTTAAGAATGGCATTTTCATCTATTATAAATCATGTCTTATTATTTTGTAAGGGCAAAACACAATGGCACAGTGATAATTTATCAAGACTGATGGTTGGAATTTTAAAAAATACCTATTCTTTTGTCTTCGTTGTAAATAGTCTAGATAGCTTGACTTTCTGTGTCAACAGTGTGAAATTCGAAGGACAGGATTATGTTGGGGAGAAAAAAATCTGAGACACTGAACGTACAAAGTTAGTATCTGAAGGATTTATTTATCCTTTCCTAGCACTGTTCTAGGAAAAAGTATCTCAGAACACCTGTCAAACACTAATTCATTCACATATCTCCACTACAGGGCCTTTTCATAAAAAGCTCGACCTTTAATTGTAAATCACTTCTAAATTGTCCTTGCTGGCTTTCTCTTTTTTACAGAATGATGAAAAAAGCACCAAGACTTCAATTAAGACTTTAGGAGAACTTCAATCTGATGTTCCCAGTTATATCTACAAGGTATCAGAACATCTATTCAAAAAGGAAACTATAAATAACTTTAAGAGTTAAATTGGCTTTGCTTTTATAAAATGACTGAATAATTGGCAAGATTTAAAGATACTTTAACTACTGAGAATTAAAATAACTTCAGTAAAAAACCAGAAAAAATATTGTTAGCTGATCATTTATCATGTAGATTATGTACTTATTAGGCCTAATTAAACTTTTTGAACAAAAACCTGCTTGCTAATTACATTAGTTAATATGTTGATTGCTCAATTGAGCTATAAAAAAAAAAAGTCAATCCAATTTGTGCTTTGGTCGGAAAAACAAAATCCTAAACTGTAGACAGTATTTCAAGAACATGACCATCATCATAACAGATGCAGGTTATTTCTTCACATCCAAAGTGACAGGGAGCGATGGGGGTGGGTGGCAAATCGAACAATACCAATGCTAACAGGAATCTTCAGGCCAATAACATTTTACCAAAATATCCCATTTATTCCCCTCAATGTATTCACTTGCATTTGTCCAATTAGCCCCCGCTGGTGACCGTACAAAGTCATCTTTCATATGCATATACAAACTAAAACTGATAGCAAAACCCTGGGAAACCCTTTAAATGTCAATAAAGGGCTTTTCCGCACAAAAGGAAGAAAAGAAAAGAGGAAAGGGAGAGAAGAGATGGGAAAAACCAACATTTCTGAGGGAATTGAGCAGATCAAAGGAACTTTACTCTCCAAGACCACTAAGTCGGGGTATAACTACTCAGCAGAATCCTGAAAAGTCTCTTCAAACTGGAAGCCAATTCTGTTCCTTGAAGGAGGGGGGGGGGGGGGGATGAACAATTAGGTCCGCAGAAGCGGGACACATTGAGTGTAAAAAAATGGAGGCCCCGACTGCCCCGTCTGCAGACCAGGGCGCCTGCCTGGGCCTCTGTGCGGAATGGAACCTCCAAGACACGTTTTCCATTGGCTTGCTCAAAAGTTCTATATCCACAGTCATGAGGCACAAACTATTCGACAACAACATGACACAATTAATCAGAACCAGACCGCAAAACGTGTGTTTCTGGGGACCAGCAAACTTTGCAATGTGCCTCAGAGGGCGAAGCAATTCAAGAGACTCACACAGGCTGGTTTGGGGTTGGGGGATGGGGAGGAAAAAATCTTTACGTTCACAAAAGATGCACACCAAATGGCACATTTATGAACTAACTGATTTTCACTGCAATCACTGCGGGATTTGGAAATGTACATGTTATCCTGAAAAAAGTAAGCTATTGTCTTACAACCTTCTCTCTTTCTGGAGAGAAATTGATGCCTGAGATTTTCTCCACCAACAAAGTTGTACAATTCAGAAGTAGAACATAGCCTCATTTCTGACCCAGGCGTATTCACTGGTGCCCAGTTTTGTCAGATTTCTCTTTCAGGAATTGAAACTCTATTAAAAATCCAGACGCTGGGCCCTTAGTTAATTCAAAACTGTTTAATTTCACCAAACCCTGAAGCGAACCAAAAAAAAAAAAAAATCTGGTATACTTCTTTTTTAGACCAGGATTGAATTAGTTTAAAATAGTTACTGAACCCTCCTTTGTAATCTGTAGATAGTAATTAATTAAAATCACATCACTCTTCTTTGCTAACGCAAACACGATGTTCAAAAGAGAAAAGAATTTTTTTCCCCCAAACCATAAAAAGACAAATGGAGGGTGCAAGAGTGATATTCATCGGGTACCAAACCTCCCCAAACTGCCATCTCCCAAGGGATTTGTGATTGTGGCGCGGTAACTTCCGGGGAACAGGACCCAGGTTCCCAATGGCGCGCCCAGCTGCAACACTAGAAAAGGGGGGTGGGGTGGAGGTGAAACTCAGGGACTAGCCAGACGGAGAGGAAGGCAATGAATGTGTTTCCCGTTTGGATCCGGGATTATGGAAACCTGTCGGCAAATTTTTTTTCCAAACCACTCCCCCCACCCATACCTGACCCTCAGCAGCATTTGGCTTACTGAGTGCATGGGGCGCAAATCGGGCACCCACAGAGAGCCCCACGCGAGCGCTTTCAGCCCTCTTTCAGAGGACCTCTTTCAGCCCTCCCCGGTCCCGGACATCCCTGAACACGCCTCTCAGGGTTCCCGGAGACATCCCCACAACCAGCTCTCCTCGGATGCAGTCGCGCCTGCGTTCCCGCGTACCCGCCGTTGCGAAGCCAGGAGCTGTTGCCCGCCTCCCCATCCACCGCGCATTGCCCCACTCACCCACGCACTCGTTGGCTTCGCGGGCTGTGGCGCGTTGCCAGGGCCGATCATAGTGGAAAGGTTTGCAGCGGTCGCATTCCGGGCCGGCCGTGTTGTGCCTGCAGTCGCACACCAGGCTGTCGTCGCGGTCGCGCACGCAACGAGCCGCGTGGCCGTTGCACTTGCAGCGGCCACCCACCTGCAGGTCCGACACAGCATAGAAGTACGAGTCGCGCGCCAGCTCCGAGTCGTCCTCGTTCTCGTCGCCAAACGTGTGCAGGCGGCTGAAGGCCACGCGGATATCGGTGGCCGTGACCCAGTCCTGCAACACCGGCGAGTTGTCGAAGTCGTGAGCGGAGGGCCGCCCGTCCAGCGTGCTGAAGGCGATGAGGCCGCCCGAAAGCGGGCGCATGTCGGTGTGCGAGTCGGTGCACACAGCCTCCTGCTCATTCTGCTTGGTGATGGGCGCGCGGTGCGGCCGGTTGTACATCTTGCGGCACTGCGTGGAGTAGAACTGGAAGGGCACCCACGTACGCCCGTAGTCCATGGACTTGTAGATGGCCATGGACTCGGGCCGAGGCGAGCAGAATTGCAGACTCACGTAAGTCACCTCGAACTTTTTGCCGAGGGACAGCGTGAGCGTGACATTGTGCGGGAACTGCAGGTAGTTCTCCGACTGCCAGCACGTCAGGTTGTGCGGGTTGTTGAGATCGGTGAGGAAGGCGGGAGGATGCGCCTTCTTCGGGTCGGACGCGTTGCAGAGGTGGCACGAGCGCAGCCGCTCCTCGCCGCGCTCGCTCACTACGCAGTAGCGCGCCGGGGGCCGGCCGCAGGTGCTGGACACGCGCACATCCTTGCCGAAGGCCGCATTGACAAAGTCCGGGATGCAGCGGCGCGGGTGGCCGTTCTCGTCCGAGCAGGGGTCGGGCTGCGCCGCTTGGCCAGCGAACATGCTGAGCCCGGGCCCGCCGCGCACCGCGCCCACCAGGCACGCCACCGCCGCCAGCGCAGCCAGCGCCTCCCACACTGCGCGCATCATGCTGCGTCCAGCTTGCCCCGGCCCCGCCGCGGAGTCAGTCCGCCCGCCGCAGAAGGCGCCTGCGGAGAGAGGGGAGCTGCGCTCAGCCAGCCCGCCCCGCGACCTCCAGCCCTCGCGAGGTGGCAGGACGGGCGTGGGCGAAGGCCGGCACCATCCCCGCGTCCGATTGCCCGTCTCGCTCCCCCGAAGTCCCGGGGGCAGGCGGATCCGGGGACCTCCGAGCCCGCACCACCCGCAACCCTTCTTCCCAACTGGTGAGCCAGGGCAGCGGGCGAATGCTCGGTTTCGTAGCCACTACAGCCTCCACGCTGCCGGAGGAGCATGCCCGCACCCGTCTGCCAGTCCGCGACCAACCCACCTCGCACCCCAAGTCTTGGACGCAGGACAGCTCCGGTGTCCCCCAACCCCATACGGCCCGCGCCCATTCCTCCCGCATCCTGGGGTCCCTCTCAGCTGCCCCCGATTGCGTCCCGCCAGGGAGTGTGCGTTCGGGACTTTACCTCTAGTGAGGGTAAAAGAGAAAGAAAAGTTTGCCTGGCTCTGGCCGGGGAGCCCGCGCGCCGGACGGCGGAGAGCCTCTCGCTGGCTGCTAGCAGGCGCGTCCTGCCTCAGCGCGGGCTTGCCAGCTCCATGCCCGGCGCGGCCGCCGCTGCCCCAGCCCCGGCCCCGGCTGCCGCCGCCGCCGCCTCTCTTGCCGGAGTGACGACGCGGCCGCCCGGCTCGCGCCGCTCCTGCCGCGGTCGGAGTGCTGCCCTGCCTGCGCCCGGGGCGCACACACACACACACTCACGCTCGCTGGCGCGCACTCACACACGCACGCACGCCCCCGAAGGCTCCGCCGCCGCCGCCGCCGCCGCCGCCGCCTCCACTCGCGCTGGGAGTGGGGGGCGGAGGGGAGCGCGGGGGCGGGGCCGCCGGGCGGGGCGCCGGCCAATAACGTCGACGAGCAGCAGCCCGCTCGCCAGCAAAGTTTTAACCCCGGGAAAGAAGAAAGTTAAAGGGAGCCGGCCTCGGACGCTAGAGAGGGCGAGCGGGAGCGGGTGGGAACCGGGGAGCCCGAGAAAGAGCAGCAGAGACAAAGAGAAAGCGAGAGGAGTGCTCGGGGAAACCCCGGAGAGGGGGCAGGGCCCTTGCGCGTACCCCAGGGGATGGGGGGGGCGCGCTGCTCGCCGACTGTCAGCCTAGCGCTGGCTGGGCGCTGGCGAGCACCACACACCCTGGGGAACGCTCTGGACTGGGGAGGGGACGGGTTCCTCCACCACCCCCTGCCCCCTCCCCCGCCCAAGGTCCCAGTCAAACACATCTGTGTTTGTTTTCTTTGCTGCGCCGAGGTCGGGCCTTCCTTCTAACCCAGCCTGATGGCCCTGGTGGCACAGCGCACAGGGCCGTGCCTCTGTGGGCATGCAGCCCCGGGGCTTAGGAAAGGGGAAGAGAATGTGACCTCTGCCTGCCCCGTGTTCCTGCCCGAAGTCCCTGGGGTCGGGCCGGAAGGGGTTGCTCGCCCAAACCCCTCAGAGTTGTCACCGTGCTTTGGGCCTATCTGTTCTGAACGTGGCTCCTTTCTTGCCAGGGAGCTGTGGTGGGCAGGAGACTGAAGGGCTAATACGCCCGCAACACCTGAATACTCGCCATCACCACTTGCAGACTGGTCTGCAGCCTCAGATGTAGGGCCAACCCAGCTCTCCCAAGATCTCCTGAGGCAGGCGTATTGGTAATTCCTTGCTCGCTTTAAAAGTGCTATAGATCACTATAGTATCTCATGGGATCCCCACAACAGCTGTGCAAAGTAGGTACTGAATCCGTTTTACAGATGAGCCTACTGAGATCTCAGGAAGTTGAAGTGACTTGCCCAAGATCTCCCAGCTAGTAAACATCAAATCCAGAAATAGAAACTTGAGCTCCTAGCTGTGTGCAGTGGTGGGCTCTTGTAGTTCCAGGTACTTGGAAGGCTGAGACTTGAGGATTGCTTGAGCCCAGGAATTCAAGGCCAGCCTGGGCAACATAGTAAGACCTTGTCTCAAAAGAAAGAAAACCTAGGTTCCTTCCTATCCATCACATTTGTCAAAGAAAAATCCCACCTAATTATAGTTTCATGGGGCATCCACAGGGCCACCCAGCTTCCCCTGGCCTCATTCTCTGTCACCTTAAGAAAAAGATCAGGACGGTGACAGTATCCTTTGACCATCTTGCAGCAGCAAAAAGCTTTAGGTAAAGAACCTACTGGACTGTGTTTAGAACCAAATTTTTGTTGGTTTATTACTTAAAACGTGTAATCTAGTAACAGACAAGGATGGAAACCCCAGGTCCTGGTTCTGGCCCAAGGGCTGTCTTGCCCTCATACATTAGCTCCATTAAGTGCCTTGTTTTGTCTTATTGGCATTTTCATAAACCCTGAGAATCTAAGCCTCAGGGCTTGTCTGGCCCAGCTCAGTCTTTTGGAAGAAGGCCTTTCCCAGCCTTCCCCAGCCTCCCTGAGAGTCGGCCACCCAAGCCAGCTCTTCCGAAAAGGGAGGCTCACCACAGCCCAAGGAAATAAATCCATTTCATTGCAGGACAGCCTGGATTCACCCTCTCCCTGGGGAAGCACTTTAGCTTTGCCTTTTTGTGCCATTTACCACTCTCTGCTCTGTTTATTTATGCCTTGCCTTGTGGCAGAAAGGATTTCAGGTGACTTACAGGGGTACTTAAAATATGGCCAAATAACATAAATTAGGAGTGAAGTGAAAAGAAATAAAAGAAACGTTTGAACACTGTGGAGTGTTCAAAATCCCAGTGGTATACTGAAAGGCGGCATAGCACTTAGGAGGGCACATTTTGGAGCCAAAGTGCCTGGCTTCCAATGCTGCCTCATCTCTGTGATCCTGGTCAGTCTTCACATCTCCTTGCACCTTGGTGTCCTCATCTGTAAAAGGGGGACAAGGATATCTATCTTCTAGGGTCATGAGCATCAAGTTGACACATATGAATCTTACAGCTTATATTATGTATGCATACATAGTGGAGTTACATAATGCACTCAAATATATACTTTTGCATCTTTGTCTATGTAAATATGCATAAAGCCAGGCACATGAGCTATAGGGAAATTTTAAATTATTTTAAGAACATTTAATTACACAGAAAATGTTCATGATATATAAAAGGAAAAAAAGCAAATAAAAAAAGATCACGCAGAATATCATGTCATTTTTTATTTCAAAAAACATATGCATAACAAGACAATACTGTTTATAGTGGTTATCTTGGAGAGGGAGGCCATAGGTGATTTTTATTTATCACTGTATGTTCTCAATTTTGTGCAGTAAAATAAGAAGGAAAGCTAAAAAAAGAAAGAGCAAGAGGCAAGACAGAGTAGAAATAGGAATAATGCCAAAATGTACCCTGAAATGGCCTACTCACCTCCGGTGGGTGGGCCACTGATTTGTCCCTATGCTTTCCCACAGCCAAAATGAAAAGGAGACCAAGTCTATTACACAATTCCCAGTGTCCATGAGATAAAAACAGACCTATTGCTCAAGAGAATTACAACTATTCTGGGTACTAAAAATCAGACAGGAATTTCTCCTGGGGGGCCTCATAAAGGGAACACTGTGTGAGGTAATAAGCAAACATGCCCGGCAGCATCCCATAATAGTCACAACAGTGTGCTCCATGAGGTGTTCTCTATGGTTGGCCCTTAGTATAAGCTGATGGCATCATGCAAGTCAGGAAAAGATAGTCTGGCACCAAAAAACTGTTCTGAAAAAGGCAGATGAGGGTGCTCAGTTCGCTGCCCAGCCAACCTGGGTGTATTGTGGAGAATCTACAAGAATTCATTGCCAAGTGTTCGTGGTGCTGTTTCCTATCCACAGAGCTTCTGCTGGATCTTGTGTGGCACACAAGTTTGAAACTGCACTCCATAGAGTGTGGTTCTTCTATGTTGCTAACTGAGCTTGGGCCAGTGATCTTCAGGAAGGAATGGAGGACACTATCTCCTTTTATTGTGGTCACCAAGGTCTAACTTTATCTTCTTTAGTACTTCCTGGTGGGCAGGATTATCTCACTCAGTTTGCAATCCAGGAGGCTCAGTACCTCCTGGAATACAGTACACCGTTCTCTACCACCATTCAAAGCCCACCTCTCTGTCACGGTTCATCGGATTCCAACTCTGCTTTGCAGCCCAGATCTAACCTCTGCTTCTTCAAACTTTAGAAATCCATACTGTTTTATCTCTTCTACGCAAAATGTTCTCAATTCTTTTAATGATTTCTCACAGGACGTGGATTTCAGATCATTCAGCAGCCTCTCCCAATGCCCTCCAATTTGTCAGTGTCCCTTCCTAAAGCATGGTGCCTTTTGAGGGGACAAATGAAAAAAACAGATGTGCGAGTGTTGCGAGAGTCTCTCAAGAGTGGGGGTTATAAATACACACCCTCGGAGGCATGTCAGTCTCTGAGCAGCGGGATCCAGGGTACAAACTGGAGTTCAGAACAACAATGTGGTTCTTGGGTGAGAAAGCAAATCCCTAGGTGCTTCTGCAAAGAATGTGTTAGAAGCAGGAGCCGCCATTTATTAAGGCACACAGCCTCACCTGAGAAGCCTGACAGTGAGAGAGTACCCAGAAAGGAGAGGATGTGACAATTTCCAGAAAACTTAGGCACAGCCAGAGGAAGAAGAGAACATGGAATCTCAGGTGTTCCAGAAACCAATGAGCCGGAGAGTTTTGAGGAAGGAGGGGTGGTGAGCAGTGTCACCTACCTTAAAGTGTCACTTAGACCTTAAAGGTCAAGATAAGATCTGCAGTGAGTGCTTTGGATTAAACTACATGGAAGTCATGGGTGACCTTGACTGGCAGTTGCAGAGGGGGTGGTGGGGACAGAAGCCAGATCTCCTAGGGTTGTGGAATGAAAGGGAGGTGAGAAAGCAGAGATACCAAGTGTAGACAACTTCCAAGAAGTGTGACTACAAGAGCTAGGAAAGAGAGAGGGCCTGGTAGGAAGGTGACATGGGATGCAGGGAAGGCAGGGGCTTTTTTATTCTTGTTTATAAGATAAGGCTATTTGAACACGCTTCCATGTTGATAGGAAGGAGCCAGGAGGGGAGAGGTTGAAGACAGATAAAACTAACTGTGTAAAATCGGCAGCCAGGTGGTCTGAAAGTTTCTCTTGTTTCAATGAAATAGGAAGAGATATATCTGCTGAGCATGGGGAGGGGCCGGAGCACTGGAGATTTGGGGATGGGGAAAAGGTTGATACCGTCCTTAAGGACAATGCTTGCTAGGAAGAATCAAAGGACCTACCAAGGCTGGTGACCATGTAGAAGAAAGAAAAGCAGCACACAAACACATAAACCACCTCCAACAGGCCACCAGTCTCTGCGTCGGCTTTGAGAGAGAGAAAGTTGGATTAATCTAGATTTGAGGATGGGACAGAAGGACAAGAGGGTGGGAGACACAAGTTAAAGAAGTGAAGATAAAACAAGAATAGGAGAGGAGATAGAGAAATCAGGATTCTGGAGCCATGCTGTTCCATCGGGTCTCTGGATGCCACCTGTAGTGATTTTGGTTTCAGCTTGAATTAATTCAAATGAATAACACATAAAGCTCAGTTGTCCCTGATTTGAACAGCTCCCCCCCACCCGCCCCGAAAGACCGTTCCTATCATCACAGAAAGTTCTGTCAGACAGAGCTGATCTCAAAAACTTCATAAGATAGAAGAAATGTGAACAAGGGATTACTGAGGAATCTGCGGTCCAAAAACAGGAGGCCTGGGTTGGTGATTCCAGAGGTGGGGGAGCGCTGGGGGGTGATAAGGCCTCCCAGGATAAGAGAGGAGATTCGGTGGTAAAGGCGCAGAGAAGGTGATTGGAGACAGGAGGTCAAAGTGCTTGGTGGACTGTCACCTGAGTGATCAGCATTAGGGCTTGGGACACAGATGAAGGCTGAACCAGAGGCTGGTGTCTCTAAAGCAAGAGAAGAGTGAAATAGATGTGGCAGTGACTCTAACTCGGGATGAGATGCCAGAGGAGGCATAGCCAAGTGGTTCTGGTCTTAAAGGAACAGGTTTGGTTGTTTGTTTGTTTGTTTTTTAATAAAAATGGAAAGAATGTTAGGGAAAGGTGGAGGACAATAGCTGTCCCCTTCTGGGCATTGGGTATGTATGGTGTGGGAGAAGAAGACCCTCACTAAAGAGACTGCAGTGTGAGCTGGGTTCCCCCGGGGAGGGTGAGTCTGTGGGGTGAGCGTGACCTTGGGGAGAGCAATCCATGAACAGGATACAGGGAGGGGATACCCCAGGGATGGGGATTCTGGATGGTACAAGTTAATGGTTTGCAAGGAAGTAGGTCAGAAAGTAATGGTTTAGGAGGAAGGAGATGACTAGTGTGGTCTTCATCTTGGGAATCAAGATGAAGTAAAGAGGTTGACTTTTCCAAAAGTATGTGTTTGTTTGTTTGTTTTTATGGTGCTGGGGATGGAACCCAGCACTTCAAGCATGCTAGGTAAGCACTCTACCGCTGAGCTGTATACCCCCAGCCCCAAGAGCTTCTCTCCCTCTCTTTCTTTCAGTACTGGGGATTTTTTTTTTCTTTTGCAGTATAGGAGCACACTACTGCTGAACCATATCCCCAGCCATTTTTATTTTTATTTTGAGATAGAATTGAACTTGTGATCCTCAGTTTCCCAAGTAGCTGGGATTACAGGTGTGTGCCACCATGCCCAGCTCCAAGGACTTTTCTTTTAAAATCACACAGGTATATAGGAGGCTGGAGATGTAGCTCAGTGGTAGAGGGCTTGCCTAGCATGTACAAGGCCTTGGATTCAATCCTTTACACATGCATACACACACACACACACACACACATACACATACACACACAATGAACGTAATGCTTATTGTGTGCAAAGCCCTCTTCTGAGCACTTTGACAATCATTAACTTGTTATCTTCCTAACAACCTTATGAGGTAGATATATCATTACCTCCATCTTACAGGAGGAAACCAAGACATGGAGGTAATTTGCTGAAGATCACATCACTGAGCAGGGGTTTGAACTCATGGTGACTGAGTTGGAAGCTCTTAGCACCTTAGGGCAAGATAGGCATTGGCTGGGCCTTAGTCCTCCCTGAGAAGAGCAGGTCTATGAGAAGTGTAAGTGGTGGCCTGGGGCCACTGTGCTTCAGGGCACCTCTGGCTCAGTTAAGAGGACTAGATGACTTGGTTTCCAGGACCCCAGCATAGACTGGAAATTGCAACCAGAGATAACCAGGAGTCATCTGGTCTCTCCAGAAGGATGGTCTCTGCCTGGATTTTGTTCCCTTCAGAAATAGAAAGAAGTTGACTTAGACAAGCCATGATTCCAATTTACCCCTTGATACTGGACTGATTTGGAGCTGATTGCTTTACCCATCTAACCATCAGTTTATTTATGAAATGGGGGTAACCACTTTCCACTCAAAAGCTTCTTATGGAGATTTTAAAAGATGCAGATGGAAGGAAAACAACTGCCACAGAATAGATACTTCTCCCTCTCCCTCTCCCTCTCCCTCTCCCTCTCCCTCTCCCTCTCCCTCTCCCTCTCCCTCTCCCTCTCCCTCCCCCTCCCCCTCCCCCTCCCCCTCTCCCTCTCCTTTTTGTGGTGCTGGGAATCCCATATGCCAGGCAAGCATTCTACCACTGAGCTATATCTCCCACCCCACTGTTTTTTTTTTTTTCCTTTTGGTAATTATAATCCTCAGATCTGTCTACTAGATCCCTTCCCACCCACCTTCCCTTTGATAGCAGAGATTGAACCCAAGGGCACTTAACCACTGAGCCACATTCCCAGCCCTTTTTATATTTTTATTTTAAGAAGGCTCTCGCTAAGTTGCTGAGGCTGGCTTTGAACTTGGCATTCTCCTGCCTCCGTCTCTAGAGCCTCTAGGATTACAGGCCTGTGTCACTGCACCCAGCTAGATCCCTCAACCTGGGAGAATTAGGGACATGCTTTCATTTTAAGGCTTCTAGAGCCCAGCTCACCTGTTTGGCCACATGGAAGGGTACTCAAAGTTCCCTGGACAGGATTTCAAGAGATGCAACTGTTCTGGAAAAGGGGTTTAGAACATGGGGAGCAGCCTACACAGCGTGTAGGGTTCCTGGGAATTTAGTTTTTTTTCTTCAGTGCTATTTAGCTGCATCTCAGGTCAGGTCTCCCCTTGTGCAGGCACCTGGCTGAGGATTCTCCAGGTAAGGCATAGAAATCCATGCAAGCCCATTCTCTGCCCAGTCCTTTCATCTACTGGGGCTCTTTGAAGGGGTGAAAAATGCCTTTGGATAAGAGGAACCACAAGATGTAATTTATTCTCATTTACTAAAAGTTTCCAACAAGGTCCCAATAAATGCTATTAAAATAAAGAAAATGTTACAGTGGGGGGAGTCTTTGTCATGAATGGAAGACCAGCCCCAAGGAAGGAAATAAAGGATGATCTCTAGGTGGAGAAAATAGTGGAGGGGGGTGTCTTTGAGCCCAGAGTTGGGTCTCAGCTCATTTAACATTGACAGAATCTGAAGGAGAGAGTCCCCTCAGTGGTAAGATTCCAGGTTTACAATGGAGTGAAGGCAGGAGCAAGAGGATTCATTGGAGGATCCCAAGAGATAGTGTGGATGGCCAGGGAAAAATGGTCCCTAAAATGGTCCCTAAAAATGGTCCCAGAGTTAGCAGGATTGAACAGAAATATTTTGAAATACAGAGAATTGGAAATAAAACAGGACGCATCAGGATCTTCTGAGAAGTTCTAGTCTTCACATCTCAGAATGCTTGTGCCGGCGGAGATGATCCAAACAAGAGCCACTCCATTGTGGTGTGCTGGGAACACATAAAGCAGGGGAGGAAAGAGTACCAGGAGGGGGGTGTGAATTTTAAACAAGGTACTCAGAAGGAGCTCTCTAAGAAGGGGCCCGTAGAGCAGAATGAATGAACAGGGGGAGGAGCTGTGGGGATGTGGTTTGAGCTGAAGGTGCTTCAGGCAGAGTGCAAAGATCCTGAGCAGAAGCGTGACTAGTGTAAGGGACAGGAAGGAGACCACTTGGTGGGAACTTGACGAGCAAGATGGGGAATGGTACAAGTTAAGTCAGAAATATAGGTAGGAGTTAAGACAGACAGGCCCTCACAGACTTTGATAAGGAGTCTGAACTTGTCAAGATCCATCCTGGGTTATGTGAGGAGGCATGCACCTCTGATCTCAGCTACTCAGGGGGCTGAAGCAGGAGGATTACAAGTTTGGGGCTAGCCTAGGCAACTTAGTGAGACCCTGGTCTCAAGATTTTCAAAAATAAATAAAAAAGGGCTGGGGATGCAGCTCAGTGGTAAAGTGCCTCTAGTTTCAATCTCCAGTTCCCAGGGACTGTGGAAATCTAGCCTGGGTACTTCTTAGGCCTTGATCGACTGCTTTCCCTATAACTCTTAATATGATATTGTTTCTGATTAATATAAAAGTTTCCTGAGAAGGAACTATGCTCTCTGGATCCCCAGTATGAAACAGACTGCCTGGCCCAAGCCAGGAGTGCATTACAAATTAATCAATTAAAGGTCACGGAGTTAGGACAACTGAAGGTGGTGAACATCTGTGATAGGCTGAAAAATGGTCCCTAAAAAGATATCCATGTCTTAATCCCAGCAATCACTGGGATCAGTGAATGCTGCTTCATATGGCAAAAATGAGTCTTTGCTGATGAGATTAAACTAAGGGTCTTGAGATGGAGCAATCATCTTGGCTTATCAGGGTAGATTCTAAATGCAATCACAAGTGTCCTGAAACGGAGGCAGAGGGAGATCTGATAAAAGAAGAGAAGGCCACGTGAAAAGAGAGGCAGAGATTACAGCAATATCCTCACAAGCCAAAAAATGCCTGCAGTAGCCAGAAGTTGAAAGAGGCAGGGGACAGCCTCTGAAGGAGGTATATATAGCTCATGTCCAACCTGGTGAAACTGATTTTAAACTACTGAATGAATTTCTGTTGTTTTAAAGCTACCATATTTGGGAGAATTTGTTACAACAGCCACCGTGTGTTCGTTAGCTTTCTGATGCTATAATAAAATACCTGAGATGAAAAATTTATAAAAAGAAAGATTTATTTGGGATATTCCAGTCCATGATCAATTGCTATGCTTTGGGCCTGTGGTGAAGCAGCACACTAGAGTGCGAGCAGGTGGTGAAGCAAAACCACTCAGCCCATCATCAGGAAGCAAAAAAGAAAGAAAGGAGCTGGGGGTCCCACAGTCTCCTTTGAGGGCACACTTCCAATGATCTAAAGACCTCCCACTGGGACCCACCTCTTCAAGGTTCTACCACCTCCTGGTATTGCCACCCTGGGGGCCAAGTCTTTAATTTGTGAATCTTTGGGAGATATTCAAGATCCAAACCACAGCACACAGGAACCTAATATAACAGCAAATCCAGAAATGATAAAATTAAGAGGGCTCTCTTCACATCGGAAAGGCAAGTTTGGGGTAAATGAAAGGAATAAAAGAAGAACCTCTATATCTGAAGAACCTCTATATCTGATCTTAAGACATTCCTCAAGCCAGGCATGGTGGTGTACACCTGTTATCCCAGAAACTCCAGAGACTGAGGCAGGAGGATCAAAAGTTCAAGGCCAGCTTAGGCAACTTAGTAAGATCCTGTCTCAAAAAATAAAAAGGGCTGGGGGATATAATTCAGTGGTAGAGTGCCCCTGAGTTCCATCCCCTGTACTGAAAAAAAAAGAAAAAGAAAAAGAAAAATTCCTCAAGTCCTCCTTTACCTTCTCTTCTTACAGGTAGTGACCATATCTTACTGTTCTTGACTTCCCCACAACACAGAGTTCAGACAGTCTAGGCAATATATCAAAGAATTGCAAGCCCCTCCTCTAGAGTCTAGGTTACAGTACCCTTCATGATGCAAAACACAGTCCAGAAGTAAGTGAAGGTTCTCTTGGGCTTGGGAGAAAACGATAGTCACAATATCAGGGTCCTCCAGTCCACAGGGACCCCACTAGAGTTCTTCACTCAGAAGTCTGTAAACTGGTTGCTAGGGCACATACCTGTACTCTCAGCAACTCAGGAGACTGAGGCAGAGAATCAAAAGTTGCAGGCCAGCCTTGGCAACTTCACAAGACCCTGTTTCAAAATAAAAATATTTTTTTGAAAAGGAATGAGATGTAGCTCAATGGGATACCAGGTTCAGTCCCTGGTACTTAAAAAAAAAAAAAAAAAAAGAGAGAGAGAGAAAAAAGAAAAATTATTTATAAACTTAGGTTAGGCATCTTCCATTCTTCCAGGGAACCAGAGAATCCCAGATTAGGATCCTTGGGGAACTGGTACCTGTTGAATTGGTGGTACATTGAAGGGTGACAGTTAACAGTAGAATCTACCCCAACCCATCCCAAGGATGCAGTACAGAGCTTGTAACCACAAGAATTTCCAAGGGCATTACTGTGTAAGAGACCAGCAGAGCTAGATCACAGGGACAGCCCTGAGAGGGTGCCTCATCTCGTACTCCCCAGATTACAAGTGAGGAAACTGAGGCCAGGGAGGATGGGCAAATTGCCCAGAAGCTGATGCTCCCAAAGATGGCTATGAGTCATGGAAATGGGTTGTGGGTTACCCCGGCAACTGTACTTAGGGAACACCTGCTATATTCCATTCTGCTAACTTAGTTGGGGAAAGAAAAATGATTTTGATGGAAAAATTTTTCCAAGAAAAATGACTACATAAGAGGTTTTGGTGCTTAAAGGGGTAAGCTTCTGTTAACTGCAAAAATCAATTTTGTGGAACAACTTATTTTCCCCAAATGTCAGTAGGATGAGGTATTAGTGGTTAATTTGTCACACAGGAAGAAAATGTAGAGACTTAACTCCAAGAGGTGGTTCAAGATGAGAACAGACATGGATCATTGATTTCCAACATACTGGGGAAGTGCATGGATTATTCAACCATAATAAGGTGTCAAAAGAAACTAGGAGTTGGGGGACAGGAGGAACCTTTCCCTCACCCATGGAAATGGGTGAAGTACCACCATGCCAGTCCCCGGAATGATGTCAGAGAATATACATAAGCCTGGATGGACATGATCCTGCCTAGGGAACCACTTCCTAGGCTCCCTGGGAGCTCTTTGTGTGGTCAACAGGATGTTACAGGTCCCATAAGACTGCTTAGATTGTACACCAGTCATAAGCACTTCCCAACATTAATGTCCCTGTGATGTTGGGAAGTCACTAAAAAGTCACTTCACTCTTTTTTTTTTTTTTTGTACCAAGGATTGAACCCAGGAGTACTTAACAACTTAGCCACAGGGTCTCACTAAGTTGCTTAGGACCTCCCTAAGTTGCTGAAGCTGGTCTTGAATTGTGATCTTCCTGCCTCAGCCTCCCAAATCTCAGAGATCGTAAGCACAGGCCACCACTTCCGGTTCAACTCCCTCTTCTGAAAAATGTGGATGGTAGTCTTCCTCCTTCCTTCCTTCTGTGGATAGCAGAGGTAATGAATAAAAAATCTTATGCAAAAGACCCTGAAGTGTCCAAAGCCCTAAGCATTTTTTATAATGTTGTATAAAACTAGCGCACCCAGTGCTACTGCTACCACCATCACCAAGGGCACCACCCGCTAGAGAGAATGATAAACTGCACTGGGTGTTCTGGATGAGGTGTAAGACAATAATAATGGGCACCACAGAAATACTGGGTTTTGGTATTAATGAGCAACAATAAAGAATTGAGCCGGTGTGGTAGCACACATCTGTTATCCCAGAGACTTGGGAGGCTGAGGCAGGAAGATCACAAGTTTGAGACTAGCCTCAGCAACATAGCAAGACTGCGTGTGTCTCCAAAAATAAAAAGGGCTAGGGATGTAGCTCAGTGGAGAGCTTGAGTTTGGTGGGTCTAATTTGGTTTATCTTTCATGAATTTTTGCTTCTCATAAATGCTTCACCTGCATAAAGAAGACTCCCATTGCAGGTCACGTTGGCTTTGCCCTAGAACTTGGATGATCCTTGGCATCATTAAAAATCTCAGAATCTATGCTGTGAAAACCTGGTTCCACAGTGGGAACCAGACCTTTTCAATGGGAGCCAAGGACTCTGCTGGCACTGGGTACCTCATTCAGCATCCCAAGGCCTGGGAGACCATTGCCTCCTGCCTGGGCCCCCTCAGCTAAGATCTGATTTTCTCATCATCTGGATAGTCTCAGCAACTTGCAGCAAAAGGACGAACCAAGCTGACCTTTCTGGAGGTTTGTTTAAAGCAGAACAATGTTTGTCTTGTCCAAACACTATGAATTACTCCAGAGGATCCTGCCCAGTTTTACAATCCACAGCTACAAATGGCTTACATAAATAGGGACTCATCCCTCCCCTGCCCCCTCTCTGTTCCCCATGGTAACTCCTCCCCCTGCCTGCTTTCTTCCACTCTTCCAGGCCCTTTTTCTGCCCTTTCCCAAGCCCTCCCACCTTCTGTCCTCTGAGCTCCAGTGTGGTGAAGGGGCAGGTGCAGGGGGTATCCTGGGCCACAGCCCATGCTTGGGTTAGAGCTGGCACAGGTCCCCCATGGCTAATTGCTTAGTCCCTGGACAAGTTCACCTTGCCAAGGGGGTCTCTGAGCATATTTGTCCTGTGTGTGAGGCCTTTGGTATGCAGTGTTAGGCTCAGCTGTGAAAGTGTATTGGTAAGAGGAGGCTCCTAGGCTCAATGTCCAGGCAGCCTGTAGCTCACTTAGGCCATTCCTCATCTGGCTGGGCGCTCAGCTCACCCACTGCCTCTCCCTCATTGGCTACACATTCTGGGGGATCCTAGGTATTGAGGATATACACTCTAGGTCTCTCCTAGAAGTAGACCCCCACCCACTATGACCACCAGCCTGAAGGTAACAGAAAAGACTCTTGCAGATCATTATAAGCCATGGAGAACAGGCAGGGCCCATGGGCATGGAAGAGAGGGGGGCTACTGGAAAAAAGCTTTATCACTTGAATCAACATGCTTTGAGAATTTTATTTAAAATACAGTGTTCTAGGTCCATCCCCATACCTAGGAAAGTACTCTCTGGGAATGGGGTCAGGGGCAACTGATGCTCAGAGTATGAGATTCACTACTTGGCCATAAAATCTGCTCCAGTCCAAGTCATCTAACTAGATGGTGACACCAGAAAATCATTTAAAGTCTCAGTATTACCATCCGTTCAATGTCTCTAAAATCTCAGCATCACCATTTGTGCATTGGTTCTAGAATCTCAGTATTGTCCCTTGTATGTCCTCTAGAATCTTAGTAAACCATCTGTATAATGGCTCTAGAATCTTTGAAAGGCAGCTTCCAGCTCTTAGAAAGCATCTGCAAGAAGAGCTGGATACAGGAATACAGACTCAGCAAGGGGTGGGTGGAGGCATCCTGAGAAAAACTGTGGGGTCACTAGCACTCCAAGGAGAGGTGTTGGTGAAGACTTGGAGAGATGCCAGGGGAGTGTGCCAGCACCATTGGTGGTTGGAGGTGTGTGGTATCCTTCTACTGAGGGCCTCTGGCCCTTGAGTCCAAATATGATCTCATTTTATCCTTGTTTTGCAAATGAAGAACCTGAGCCTGAGAAGGGAGTAACTTCCACTCAGAAGTTGATGAGTGGCATGAGATTCCATCTCCCCTACATGCCCTGGAACACCAATCCGTTCTTTCCAGAAATGCCTCCTTCCTCCCAGTGGCTTTCCTTGCCATTCCAGCAAGGCCTGACCTCAGAGCCACACTTCTTTCTCTTCCTCCACAGAGAGGAGGGTCACACCGGGGTGGAAGGACCAGAGTCAAATCTGCCCTGCCAAGTGGACATACACTGAAATTCTAATTTCCAGGACTTTCACTCTGCAGAGCCAAGCCATCCAGGCTTATCCCACCTGGAGGCTCTTGTCCTAGCAGGTCCACAGGGTTAGGGCTGCAGCCGGAGAGCACTCTCCAGCCCACCAGAGGGCAGGGGGCACCATCAGGGGGAGGCTCCAGCATTCAGACCCCATAGGCCATTTGTGCCTAATTCTCAGGGCGATCCAGAAGAAGTGAGAGGATGAAGCCGCTGTCACCTGTTCAACTGATGTCCTCCCCATGGGCCCTAAGGTCCCGGCGGTGAAAAGCAGGAAAGGGATCATGTCACTTCCCAGGCCCCAAGAGCAAAGAACCCAGAAAATTAAGACTGGTGCTGGTTAGGATTGCACCAGCCAGGCCCTGTTTCTACAACCTACACTTGTGCTCCATGTTCCATTATTCACAGTTTGTGAGACCCAGAAACTCTCTGGGGGATCTCCCGCATGCTACAGAAGAATCTGGACTTTGGGGTTCTCCTGGTTAGCCAACTGCGAAGTTTTGCACGAAAGCTCCCTGAACCCAGCTCCAACACTGGCGTCTTAAATTAGCTAAGCCTCCTTCTAGGTCAGCATTTGATTTTTTAATCAATCTCTTTGTCCCCCCCGCCCCCCGCCCCCCCCCCGCTGGCCTTCACCCGAGCTTCCTGTTTCCCGATTTGCCTGGGCCCCCTCCTGGGTCTCGCTCTCGCTCGACTTTCCCGTCGAAGGCACTGGAGTGAGTGATTCCGGGACACGCAGGCGGAGGCCGGCGGGTCCGCGGCGCAGGCCGAGGCTGTATGGAAATGGCCAGAGGAGCCGGCGGGCGCGGCGGCGATTTATTCTGGGAGTGACAGCCTCTTTGAGCGCTCGGCGAATGGCATTTTCTGTCTGTGAAAGCCTTTCTTCCCACCTCTGTTCAGATTAGCCCGGGGGATGAATGCGCCCATTATCCAGCCCGCTGACCATTCTGAAACGCCAAATTAATTACTAAGCACTGAATCAGGCGCCGGGGCCGGGGCACTGGGAGGTGTGAAAATAGCGAGCGGCTGGAGATGGAGAAGGCGAGGGGCGCAGCGCGGAAAGAGCGCTGGGCGGGGTGGCCCGGGGCGCGGGTGCGGCGGGACCCGGGCGGGTTTGGCCGGCCGCCGAGCGCGACCTGCTGGCGCGACCGTGCGCGACGGCGGGCGAGCGGGTTGCAAGGGACCCGCTCAAGGAGGAAGGCCTGGAGCTGGAGTTGCGGCCCCAACCAGGCTGGGGCTCGCTGAGATCGCGAGCCAGAGCGCGCCAAGTGTGCAGGACGCTGGGCTGAGGCTCCAGCGTGGGACCCACGCGCCGCTGGTGCCTCTCTTGGATGCACCGCTCGGGGTGGCCGCCCCCAGGCGACCCCAGCCGGATGCCACCCCTGCCATCCCCGAGCAAGCTCTGAGACGCTCCAGATGTTCCCCCCCCACCCCACCCCCGCCCCGAGGCCTTACAAAAACTTGGGCGACGCTCTAGGACCGCAGCTCCAGCCAGAGCTTCCCCAGCGCCAGGCAAACGCCGGCTGTCTCTACCCGCTGCAACTCGGGGTCCGCGGATGGCACTTACCTCCCCGAGAAGCCGGGTAACAGAGGGAAGCGAGCTCTCGGAGGCTCTCGCTGGAGTGCTCCGGAGCGCAAAGGATCGCGCGCCTTTAAGACTCTTCCCCAGGACTCCGCCAGGTGGTGTCAAGCAAGCCTGGCCCTCGAGAATCCTCAGTTCTGCAGCCACCCAGGCTGCCTGCTGTAGGAACCCCAGACTTTTGCTCCCACCCGTGAGCCCTGCCGCTCCGGCTCCAGTAAAGTTGGAGGGAGGGGAAGAACAGGGTGATAGAGTTTGGGACACAAGGGTACCCAAGAAAAAGCCACCCATCCCACCATCCCATCCACCCTAGCTTTTGTTGGCCTCCCTGTTGAAAGAATCAATTTTTTAAAATTTATTATTATTATTATTATTATTATTATTGGATCAGGTGCTTGGGATGGGGTGAGAGAGCAGAGCATTGAAAAGTCTTGTCCAAGGACAAGCTTCAAGTCTAGTCTAACTGATCCCTCCACCCTTGAGCCAAGATGGCCAGCTGATACGCCTCCCTCAATTACCATTAAAATGACTGAAGAGATAAAATAGAAAGAGACCGGTTGCCACTTCACACTAGGGAAACGTGTTATTCACACCCCTGAAACAGAGGAGTTTAAGAGGACCCCAGGGAAGGCTGGAGGAATTCCACGTTAGGCAGGGAAGCGCACCACTCTCGCAGGCGAGTGCCTCCTCCGAACTCTGGGTAGTGTGCCAGTTCACACGCGAGATTGGCACCTGGGGACACTCCGCAGAGCTCAAGGCTGTGGCAGCGCACAGGCTTGTAGGTGTAAATTAGGATTCCAGCTTCAGGACATTATTAAAATAATTTTGCATCGCTTTCAAGAATATTTTTGACATTTAAAAAATTATGTGTATATATATATATATATATATATATATATATATATATAGAGAGAGAGAGAGAGAGAGAGAGAGAGAGAGAGAGAGGGGTGGGGATTTCAAACTGCCCTGAACTTGCTTTTTTTTTTTTCCTGTTTTCATTGTTTATTGCCATTTATTTTGCCTAAATATCTTCCTTATTTTGATGAACTTCTCACACCACTGAAATGCTACTTTGGGTAACCCTTGAAGTAAGGGTGTTTGGATGCTGGATTTTAAAAATATTTCCATGTGTTAGAATGGCTCTCTGTTAACTAATATATAAAAGCTGATTCGATGTAGGAATCTAGGGTCACAACCCTTTATTTCAACTTAGAACATAGGGACTGTTGCTAGCATTAAACAGGAAAACAAATGTAAACTGCTTACTTTACTCTGTGGCTAAGACAGTAGAGGGCCCATGGATGTAACAATTTATGATTATCTGTTATTAGTTATTGTTTCACTGTCTGTTGGTTTTATAGTTGTGAAAATTTCTCTCAGGTTTTAGATTCAGCCCATATCACCACCACCACCATCATCATTCTTCCACCCACCCCCCCACTTTTTCTCTTTTTATTCTTTCCTTTTTTCTTTGGTGCTGGGGATTACACCCAGGACTGGTAATATGCTAAGCAAGCACTCTACTGCTGAGCTATAGCAGCCCCCTAGTTTACTTACTTAAACACACACATACATTTCAAATATACATATACACATATAATATATCTGTCACTGCCTCCATTACTAATTTTGACCTTGGGCTAGTCCTTTATTCTCTCTTCACCTTCACTACTTCTTTATAAAATAAACATATGAGGCCACATGATTGCTGTGGTCCTACCCTGTACCAATAGTCTGGGAGTCTATTCACTTATAATACGCAACAAAATCACCTACCACAATTTAAAAAAAAATCACCATGATTCGAATGGCTATAATTTAAAAACAAAAGAGTAAGATGTGAAAAAACTGAAACCTTCATATATTGGTGCTAGAAACATAAACTAGTACAGCCATTGGAACACAGTTCCTTAAAATGTTAAACATAGAATTAACAAATGATCCAGCAATTCCACTCTTTGGTATATACCCAAGAGAAATGAAACCATATATCCACACAAAAACTTATACACAGATGTTTATATCAGCATTATTCATAAAGCCAAAAATTGGACACAATTCAAACAATGTTTGTCTATCAATTAATGGTTGCATAAACCAAGTGTGGTAAATCTACATAAATGAATGTTAGGTCAGTCATTAAAAAAAATAAAGTATTGATATGTGTTGCAACATGAATGAACCTTGAACCTGTTATGCTAAGTGAAAAAAGTCAGTCATAAAGCAATATCTATTGTATAGTTCCATTTATAATGAAATTTCCTGAACAGGCAAATCTTTTTTAAAAAGTATTTATCTTTTAGTTATAGGTGGACACAATACCTTTATTTTAATTTTACATGGTGCTGAGGATCAAACCCAGTGCCTCACACATGCTAGGTGAGCGCTCTACCTCTGAGCCACAACCCCAACCCAGAATAGGCAAATCTAAAGAGAAGTAAATTAATTTGTTGCCCAGGACTGGGAAAGTGAGTGGGCAGGAAGATATGGGGATTGATTGTTTTGGAGTGAGAAAAGCCTATTGTTTTGATGGTTGCACAATTCTGTGAATATACTAAAAATCATTGAATTGTATACTTAGTTTTTGGCGTTTTTGTTGTTGTTGTTGTTTACTTTTGCAGTGCTGAGGATTGAATCCAGGACTTGCTCTACTCTATCCCTTTAAAATTTTCTATTTATTTATTGATACTAAAGATTGAACCTAGGGGTGCTTAACCACTGAGGAACATCCCCAGCCCTTTATTTTTTTAATTTTTATTTTGAGACAGAGTGTTGTAAATTGCTTAGTGCCTCCATGAGTTACTGAGGCTGAACTTGTGATCCTCCTGTCTCAGCCTCTTGATCTGCTGGAATTACAGATATGTGCCACAGCACCTGGCCCTTTTTCACTTTTTAATTTTGAGACAGGTCTCATTAAATTGTTGAGGCTAGACTTGAACTTATGATCCCCCTATGTCAGGCTTCCCTAGGATTGCAAGCATGGGCCACCATTTCCAGATCAATTATATTTATTAAATGGATGAGTTGGATGGTATATGAATTATGTATCAATATAGATGTGTTTTAAAAATGTATCCCAGCTGACCATGATGGCATGCACCTGTAATTCCAACAGCTCAGGAAGCCGAGGCAGGAGGATCACAATTCAAGGAGAATCTCATCAACTTAGTGAGACCCTTAGCAACTTAGCGAGACCCCATTGCAAAATAAAAATTAAAAAGGAGTGAGGGTGTAGCTCAGTGGTAAAGTGCCCCTGGATTCAGTCCCCAATACCAAAGGTGAGGGTGGGGGAGCTTATTCTATTCAGTCCATAAGGTTCTGGGGTAAGTACTGGCTACACAGAAGTGAAGAACAGGAATGTGAATTTTGCCCTTATGAATCTTACAGCATAATGGGAGGCGGGTGTCATTCTAGGACCCCATGATCTGCCAAAAGAAGGAAACAGCCTCCTCATACTTTAGCACAAAGATTTCCATGGTCTTTTTGGCTTTTATCATATTGTAATACCTAAATATTAACTTTCTGTTCTTTCTCTCTCTTTGCAATGTTTGCAATGTTACTGTCCTGAAATAAATGATGAATGCACCCTAAAAACTCAGAAGTTCTTGAACCTCAGAATAACATCTCCCAAAAGAGTAGCTGCTTGCAAACCCATAGCAGAATGGGAGATGATGATGATGATGATGATGATGATGATGATGATTTTATTATTATTAGTACTAGTAGTAGTATTAGTAGTGGTAGGAGTAGTAGGAGTAGTAGTAGTATTTTGTACTGGGGATTGAACCCAGGGGTGCTTAACTACTGAGCCACATCCCCAGCCCTTTTTTGTTTAATTTTTCTTTTTTTTTTAATTTTGAAAGAGGATTTCACTAAGTTGCTTAGGGCCTCACTAATTTGCTTAGAGCCTTGCTAAGTTGCTGAGGCTGACTTTGAACTTGTGATCCTCCTGCCTCAGCCTCCTGAGCCACTGGGATTACAGGCCATGCACCAGCATGCCCAGCTAAGGGCAGCAATTTTGAAGCCAGACCACCAGGCTTTAAATTCAATCCTACCTCTCTCTAGCTACTTGAACATCGTCAAGCCACTTCGCTTCTCAGTGCCTCAGTTTCCCCATGTACAAAATGGGAATAACAGTATTATGTCACAAGGATTTCGTATTCGTGGATTCCTATATGTAAAATGATGGCATGTGGTAGCTGATATCATTCATGTTATTGTTACTCTCTGCAAAAGAAGGTGCATCAACTCATCTCACAGATTTGCTATTTTTCCATAGTCCATTAGGTGGCGCAAGCACATCACTTCGAACAACCAAAATGGCCCACAGGGCTCTTGCTCAGCTGAACCTTGATAAATGATGCGTCCGGATTGCTAGTTCCATGGTTGTGGTTCCATAAGAGTTACATAGAGCAATATCACCTATAATGCAGATTTATTTTTCTAATCAGTGTCACTCAGTATAAAAAGTGTTCTTGAATCCAGAGAACATCAAGGGCATAGTCTGGGTAAAATGTCAGCTCCATCCCAATTTATGTACTCTCATCTAACCAGGTGGAGCCTTGGGTTTCCACAATGCCATCTTCATTTTTTCTTTCTTTCATTTTTAAAATTTTTTCCTGGAGACTGAACCCAGGGGTGCTTTACCACTGAACTATAGCCCCAGTCCTTCCTTGGGTTTTGGTTTTTTTGAGAGAGGCTCTTGTTAAATAACCAAGGCTGGCCTGGAACTTGTGATCCTCCCAAGCTTCTGGGATTACAAGGCAAAGCACTACCAAACCTGCCACTTGCTCCATTTTATAACACCCAAAATGAAATTTATGGATGAAATGATCTTCCAACAACCATAGCTTCCTCCCCTGTATCAACATGAGGTTTTACTAATCATATAAAGAGGAAAAAGTCACACACAGTGAAATAACATGTGATAGGTAAAGACGTGGGCACAATAACCTAAGGTGACATAATGAATTAGACAGTTTTTTGCATCTATGTGAGGAATCACCAGGAAGGCGGAGCAGCAGATGAGGTCTGAGAGAGGCATATTGTAGTGGTGAGTCCTGCACCAGGAGTTGCCCCAGTGATGAGTCCTGGGGCACCAGGAGTTGCCCCAGGCGATGTGATTTTTCCAAAGTGGTTAACAGTTCTGGATAAAGGTGCCTTCCTGGAGATGTCACTGTATGTTAACATGGTGACAGCCACATGAAACCTTTGTGTCCACAGACAAAATAAAGCTAGGCTCTGAACACCACTGAGGGGTCTTCATCTCCATGCGTGTCCTGTGGGACATTTAAAAGCTGCAGAGGCAGAGGGGCAACCCCTTGTTGTGCATGACTGTCCGGACAGGCGCTGTGGACGCCTGGCACTTCAAGTCCCTGGCTAAAAAATAGTAGTGGTGACCCCCAGTCACCGTGGCTGCCCAAACCACTTTCCCATAAATTTCCCTGTTGAATAATAGCATCTCCATTGAGAGCCACCAGCCCAGGATCAAAATATCTTTGGGCATTTCTAGCAAAGCTGGTATTTGCATTGGATTTTTTTTTTTTCTAGCCCAAACAAATACATTTGTCTTGGATGACAGCTGTAACTCAAAGGGGGTTCCAGAAAGCAGGGGAACGTTCCTTGTAAGCATCTCCTTTCCTGTTAACCCTTTGTCCAGAACAGGGGTTGGTGGGGGAGGGCTGGGGTTTTGGCTCAGGGGTAGAGCGCTCACCTAGCAAGTGCGGGGCCCTGGGTTCGATTCTCAGCACCACATAAAAAGAAAGGAAGGAAGGAAGGAAGGAAGGAAGGAAGGAAGGAAGGAAGGAAGGAAGGAAGGAAGAAATTGTGTCCAACCACAACTAATACATAAATAAATAAATATTAAAGAAAAGAAAAGGGTTTGCGGGAACACAGGGGAGGCTGCCCTCACCTGCCAATCTTGAGCACAATCCGGTAATCTTGTGGAGGCTTTCCTTGAAGCCCAGCTGGGGAAACAAATCAGCAAAGACATAATCCTGATTTTAGCCACAGGGGCCAGGGCCTCTGACCAAACCCCCTGGCCCAGGGGAATTTCCTGTTGCATGTTGGCTTGGCATGTCAGTCTCAAGCTACTGTTGCTCTGCTTTCTCAGGGATGAGGCCAGTGAGACCCCAGCTCCTTGGGACAAGGATCTGACCCGTTGGCATGTACAGGCTTGCTCACCAGCCTCCATTAATTATGTCCCCGTCACCTGCTACGGGGCTTTTTTCCGGTGTGGGTGTACATCTGGCTCTTCCTTTCTTTCTCTCTCTCAGCAGTTATGACACCTCTCTGCCCCTCTCAACTTGCAGCCTGATTGCCTTGCGAGGCAGGTATGACATGACCCGACCCCTTTGCTGGTATTCCTGGAATTTAAGTGTTTTAGCAAACCCAGACTGGAGTCCCTCCTGGGCAGGGCAGCTGCATAGTTCTCACACACACTCCATCCCTTCTGCCTGCCCCTGGATGTCTCTGGGTCAGCTGGTCACCCACTGCAAGGAGTTTGATGCCTCAAGAATTCTCTCTGAGACTCTCTGATCTAAAAAGGGCCACCCAAGGGCCCACAGCCCATCATCCAATGCAAGGATCTGAAACCTGTGGCTCTGTGTACTGCTGCCAGTCAGCCATTGATCCAGATGGCTTCTGGCCCAAGCATCTACGCACCTGCAGCTGTAAGCCTGTGTGGTTTATTTAGTGCACAGACATTTATTGATCACCTGTGATATGCCAGGCTTGATGATGGGCACTGGGGGAGCTGGGCAGGCTCAGTCCCTGAGTTCAGAGGGCATACAGCCTAGCGGGAAAGATGTCCAATAAACAAAGAGTTGTGTAATTGCAACTAAGATGAGTCATACCAGGAAGTAGAGAAGCAGAGTGAGAGAGTATAGGGCTAGGGTGGGCTGGGGGATGGGACTCTGGCATTGTTAAGAAAGTGACATTTATTTTTTAATTTAATTTTAATTTTTGGTACTGGAATGAACTCAGGGGAGCCACACCCCAAGCCTTTTTTAAATTTTATTTAGGGACAGGGACTCACTAAGTTTCTTAGGGCCTTGCTAAGTTTCTGGGGCTGGCTTTGAACTCGGGATCCTCCTGCCTCAGCCTCCCACGTTGCTAGGATGATAGGAATGCACCACTGTGCCCGGCTAGAAAGTAACATTTAAATGAAACCTGAGGCATGAGAAGATAGATGTTAGCATGCTGAAGTAGGAAGAGCTTTCCCAATGGCAGGAACAGCACAGGTAAAGGCCCTGAGTCAGAAGGCATTGTGGTTTGGTCAAGAAATCATAATAACAATTGACAATTATTGATCACTTGATATGATAAGTGCCCAGCCTGTTCTAATAGCTTTACAGGTATAGTTCTTCTAATGCGCACCGTGCTATGAAATCATCTGTAATCAACCTAATTTTCCTAATGAGGAAACTGGGGCCCAGAGAGGTTAAGTAATTGTCCTGAAGTCCCACAGCTACAAAGCGACCGAGCCAATATTTGGGCCCAGGTAGTCTGACTCCAGAGATTGCATCTGTAACGCTGATTTCAGAGACCCTCCCGTGAAGATAAAAAGTCATGCAGTCATGGTAGCCAATGCATGTGTCAGATGTGTAAAGAGACTGCAGCCCTCCCCACCGACATTTTTTTTTGAACCCAGGGCCCTAGCATGCCAGGCCAGTGCTCTACCACTGAGCTATGTCCCCAGTCCTTTTTGTATTTTTTTAAAAAAATTTATTCTCATTTGTTATATATGATAGCAGAATGCATTACAATTCATGTTACACATATAGAGCACAATTTTTCATATCTCTGGTTCTATTGTATTTTATTTTTTGAGACAGGCTCTTGCTAAGCTGCTGAGGCTGGCCTTGAACTTGCAATTCTCTGGGCCTCAATTCTCTGGTACTCTGGGTATTGTTCAGAAAGCTACTCCTCCATCTCCGTGGAGTAGCTGCGGTTACAGCAGGCATGGTTTATTTCCTGTATTCTTAATGCTCTGGGATGTGGGACATTTGGGGACATTTTGATCCTGGAAGGACTGCCCCTCTCAAAGCTGATCCCTGGGATGGCTTGGAGCAGGGTGGATGGGAGGAGGAGATGCTTTGGGGCGGTGAGGTCTAAGGCTGCCCAAGAGGAGGGCTGGAGTCTCTCCCTCAGCTGGAGGAGGGAGCTCCTCTTTCTAAAATGACAGCGCCCCCTAGTGGAGGTCAGTCTCCACTCCCACCGCAGGGTTCTTCACCGAGAGTCCCTGAACTGGACTTTTCTCTCACCTCCAAAGGAAATTAAGCATTTCCTTGAATGATGAATGCAGGTGGCAAATCACAGTAGTGTCAACAAACAGTACCTGTGACGGTGCCACCAATAAATGAACAAATATTTTTACATCGAATTACAGTTGGAGATCATGTAAAATGTCATTTACATTGACCACTCCTTGGAAAATGTGGTGCCTATTTGTCTGTATGTAACTAGATCCTGTTATCAGAAGCATCAACAAAGAAGCATGTGTATGTTATTGAGTTTCCAGTTTGGTTTTTTATTTATGCTAAAGCTATAATATTATGAAGTAGAAAGTTTTTGCAATTCAGTATAGTTCATTTCCTTTTGGCCCTATGGTTTCTATTTTACTCATTTAAAATATTATTATGAAAGGAGGTCCATAGGTTTCATTTGGCTGCTGAAGCATTCATTACATAAAAATGGTTAAGGACCCTGCTTAAGAAAGAACTGTTTTAATCAGATCTTCTTTCGCTCAGGAGGTAGAACTGTGGATGTGGGTTCAGGACAGGCAGGATCAAGGAGAGTGGGAAGGAGCATAATGTTTTGCTTTAGACTGATGTATCCATGATACAGTGGGTTTGAATGAAGACTTCAATAGTTGGAATCCCCAAATTCTGCTGGTGATGGTGCACAAGGGTGGCAGTGGGACTTCTCCCAGGTGCCAACAAATGCTGACAAGAGGTTGCCTTTTGAGAAAAAAAGGTAAGACAATAGATTGAGACAGGATCGTGTGAAACGGAACCAGACAGGATCACAAGGAGAGAAAACAGTCTCCAGGTCAAAGACGCACATAACACTGCTCTGGTTGACATGAAGAAGACAGATGCCTGTGTGTATGTATGCATGTGTTTATTCATCTGGGAACTCAACCCACGGTGCTTTACCACTGGGCTCCATCCCCAGTTTCTTTTAAATTTTAAGTTTTGAGACAGGGTTTCAGTAAGTTGCTGAGGCTGTCCCTGAACTTGTGAACTTCTTGCCTCAGTCGCTGAGATAACAGGCATGCACCACTGTGCCCAGATAGAAATGATTAGTTTTCAGGTGATCTAAATAAATGACTCCTATTTTGTGATGAACATTTTTGTGTTTTGTTTAAAAAAAAATCCCTCCTAACTCATGATTACCAAGATATTCTCTTATATTTGTAGTAAAGTAGTGGCAAATTTCTGCAGCAACAACTAGAAACAACTGGATAAATTATATGATAAATTATAATACATAAGTATAATAAATTATAATGTAGAAATTATACACACACACACATACATACTGTGTGTGTGTGTGTGTGTGTGTGTGTGTGTGTGATGCTGGGGATTGAATCCAGAGTTTCACAAATGCTAGGCAAGTGCTCTACTGCTGAGCTACAATCCCCAGACCTTTTTTAAAGTTAATTTTTGCAATGTGAGGCTCTAAGGACCTTGTACACATGCTAAAACAGCACTCTACCACTGAGCTACCTCCTCAGCCAATCACCATGGACACATTTGAAAGCAGAGATGGACCCAGTGTAACTAAAACTTCAGTCCATCCCAAGAGCTACCTTATTCTCAAGCAGATTGAGGTGATCAACCTCTCATTCTAAAAGCGTAACAGGGGAAAGGCAGACCCTTGCCAGGAAAAAATAGCATTGACTTCAGTCTCCGTGGTTCTTTCATAAACATTATCTGGCATATCATAAAAAAAATAACATAATGGGCTGGGTTGTGGCTCCGTGGTAGAACACTTGCCTGGTATGTGTGAGGTACCGGGTTTGATTCTCAGTAGCACGTACAAATACATAAATTAAATAAAGGTCCATCAACAACTAAAAAGCAGTATGAAAAAAATAATATGACATGCATAGAGACAGAAAAATGGGACCAATAATCAAGATCAAGAAGAAAAAACAGACAACAGTGACTGACTTGCAGGTGATTCAGATCTGGAGTATGTAGACAAGGAGTTTAAAATAACTATTGTAAGTATGTTAAATGAAACAAAATGGATAAAAAGATGGAGAATTTCGGTAGAGAACTGGATCTGAAAAATAATCAAAGGAATGTTCTAGAACTACAAATTATCCCTGAAGTTAAGAACTCATGGGGTTCACAGCAGAAGGCAAGACTGCTAAACTCAAACACAGATTTAACAGAAAATATATAAGCTATAACACAGAAGGCATAAATATGAGAAAAGAAGTTAATAAGGTTTTTTTTTTTTTTTTTTGGTCACGGACAACACAGTTGTCTACATAGAAGAATCTACAAAAATCTACTAGAACTAATAAGTGAGCTAAGCAATGTTTCATGATACAAGGTTAATGTGCAAAAATCAATTGTACTACTAAATTTAACTGTAAACCTAAGCTTAAATTTAAAATCAAAACAATAAAACCTCTAGAAGAAAAGAAAGGAGAAAAACCTTATGATCTTAGGTCAAGCAAAGATTTCTTAAATATGACCCAGATGTACAATCCTATAAAATAAAAAAAAAATTGACTTCATCAAAATTAAGAACTTCTGCATTTCAAAAACTACTGATAATGGGAAACTAAAAACTATATCAAATTAGAAAATGTATCATATTGTTGGTAAAGGAATTTTATCTAGATGAGCTGTAAGAACCCTCAGAACTCAATAATATGAGCCAGGTGTGGTAATGCACACCAGTAATCCCACTTATTTAGGAGGCTGAGGCAGGAAGATTGCAAGTTCAAAGCCAGTCTCAGTAATTTAGTGAGACCCTGTCACTAAGTAAAAAATAAAAGGGCTGGGGATATAGCTCAGTGGTAGAACACCTGTGGATTCCATCTCAGTATTGCAAACAAAACAAAATTAAACACCTGAATACTATGATTACACACACACACACACACTCTTGAACAGGTCTTTCATCAAATAAGATATACAAATGGAAAATAAGTATGTGAAAAGAGATCAATACCATTAGTCAGAGGGGAAATGCAAAGTAAGCCCATAATTAGATACCACTATACACACATTAGAATGGATAGAGGGGGAAAAAAGCGTTTTAAAGATAATCTCAAGTGTTAATGAGGGTGTGGAGCATTTGGAACTCAGACCTGTTATTGGGAATGTAAAATAACACAGCCATTTTGGAAAGCAGTTGGGGAGTTTCTTACGACATTAAACATACATCTACCATGTGATCCAGCCATTCCACTTCTAGAGGTTGTCCTCAAAGAGGTGGAAAGTATATGGTGTATGTCTTGGCAAAAACTTGTACGTGAATGTTCACAGCAGATTTATTTGTAATAACCAAACACTGCGGGAAAACCTTCAAAACATCCACCCAAGGATGAATGCATAGACAATGATAAATCTATGTTATAGAATATTATTTAGCAATAAAAAGTAGACTTTGGAATCATGCACCTGATATGTGGATGAGGCTCAAAGGAATCATGGTGGAATGAAATAATCCAGACAAAAATTAGAACACACTATATGGTTCCATTTATTTGACATTCTTGAAAATGAAAACTAATCCATAGAGACAGAACGCAGATCAGTGGCTGCCTGCAGGCAGGGGATGGATGGGAGGAAGGGACGAATAAGGGGCAAAGAAAACTCTGGGAATGATAGATATGTTCTTTATCCTGGTTGTGATAATGTGTTTCCATGGGTCTGTACATATGGAAAAACCTTCTCACATTGCACTGTTCACAAATGTGTACTTTATTGTATGTCAAATTATGCCTCAATAAAACCATAGAAAACTGAATCCACAATTAGATACATCTACACATACATTAGAATGGATTAAAAAATTGAGAACTCTGGTCCCCAAATTACTGATAGATTCTTTTAAAAATTTAAGGAAGAAGCTGGATGTTGTGGGGCACAGCTATAACTCCAGTCACTCCAGAAGCTGAGGCAGGAGGATGGTGAGTTTGAAGTTAGCCTGAACAACTTAGTGAGACTCTTGTTTCAAAATAAAAAAATTAAAAGGGCTGAGAATGTAGCTTAGTGGTAGAGTATTTGCCTTGCCTATGTGAGGTCCAGGGTTCAAACCCACATCTCACATGTGCGTGTGTGTGTGTGCGCGCACACACACACACACACACACACTCATAAAAATATTAAGGAAAAACTCATCCTAATTTTATGTGAATTCTTTTACAGTATAGAGGAATAAGAAACACTAACTTTTCATGAGGCCAGTTGCACACTGATACTAAAATCTGCCAAAGACAGTTTAAGAAAAGAGAATTACAGAAAAATTTCTGCCATGAATACAGATGCAAAAGTCCTAAACAGAATAATACCACATTTAACTTAGCAATAGACAAATGTGACAATGTATCATGACTAAGTGTTTTCCAGGATGAAACTTGGCTTAATATTTAAAAAAAAAAAAATCAGTGTAATTCGTACTAACAAAACAAAGGAAACAAGATTTTAAAAGGTATATGATCATCCCAGTAGCTACAGAAAATTTTTTTTGATGAAATTCAACACTTAGAATAAAAATTCTGAGAAAATTTAAAATTTTTCTTAATCCAATAAACTATAATCATTATAGAATGAATTTTTAATTTTTTTGTATGTATTAGGTGGAAAGGATTCTTTTTTTAAAATTTTTATGTATGCAGTCAATTGGGCCAGCACCACTCAATGAATGAGTTTCTGTTTCCCACACTGTAAAGCCATCTCTGTCCTAAATCACATTTCCACATAGGTAGGTGTAGATTCTATTTTTCTCTCACCTGTCTATACCTGCACCAAGATCAAACATTCCTAGCTTTAAAATAGATTTCAATCTCTGGTAAAGAAACCTACACCACCTCTACCTACCCACGTATTTTTCTTCCCAAGGAGTGTCATGGATATTTTCAGTCCCTCACTTTTCACATACAAGTTAGAAACACCTTAACGTTCATAATTGTGTTGGGATTTTTCTTGGGACTGCATTAAGTCTTTATCAAATTAAATGAGACCTCATTTTCATACTTTCCTATGAAGTATGTTTTTCTCTAATTCTTTGAACATATTTGTAATAGCTGATTTAATTTTTGTTCTTGTTTTGCTGGGGAACAAAACAGGGTTTCTTGTGTGCTCTGCAAGTGTTCTACCACTGAACCAAAGCCCCAGCTGCTTTAAAGTCTTTGTCTAGTAAGTCCAACATCTGGGCTTCCTCAAGGACAATTTCTACTGATGGTTTTATATCCTGTGTATGGAACGTATCCTGTTTCTCTAAGCATCTCATAATTTTTAGTTGAAACCAGAACATTTTAAATCTGGAAATTAGACTCACACTTTCCTCCCAGTATTGGTTGCTCTTTATGGTTGATGTTGCTTGTTTGGTGACTTGACTGAACTAATTTTATAAGGTCTGCATTAATTGTTGTGGGTGGCCAGGAAAGTCTGCTCAGTTAGCTTAGTGGTCAGCTAATGATTAAATAGAGCTTCTCTTAAATGCCTTAAGCTAACAGACTCCCAGCCTCTGCAGGAACCTATGCATGCTTATTGAGCAACTCTCTCAGCGCTCTAGTAGCTTGCAACTCTGCTTTAATTAATTTTTGTTTCCTGCTTGCATAGAACCTTAAAGTCCGTAGCAGGTGAAAAATTAGGACCTCATCAAGTCTTTCTTAGGCATGAACACAGTCCTGCACGTGTGCATCGCCTTCTAGGTCTGTAAGACTATGTCAGAGCTTTTCAAAGCCCTCTGAATAGATCATTACCCAGGTTTTCCTTTGAAGGTTTTTGCTAGCCTCTTATCTGCCCTAGTTGGTATTACTGCTGCTGGCAGCTGCACTGTTAGACAATTGCCATTGATGACTTTCAAAAAAAATCCCTGAAAGTAGGACTTTCCTCAGAGCAAACTCTGAGTCAGGTCAAATGAAAACAAGACCTATAAATGGGGCTTTTCCAGAGAGCTGCTGGATAGGTCAAATAGTGACAATTCTATAGGGATGGGGCTTTGGGGGTTTGCCAAATCCATCTGCCTCCTCTAGTATCTACAGGGTTGATGCTTTTCACTAGCTGCTGCTTTTTGAGTCTATTTGATGATGGATTTGGGGAGGGAGAAATGGGAACGTGGGACATTCAAAATGCCACAAAATTTGTTATCCTGAGAGTACAAATAAACGCTTCTCTGATTATTTCAAGTGTTTGGTTTTGGATTTTAGCGTTAGGAAAAACTTGATTTTGAACCTCCCTCCCCCATGTGCTCATTGCTTTCATGAATAATATTTTTTAGGTCATTGCAATTTTGAAGTATTTCTCCAGGATTGCATTGAGTCTTACAGAGCAGTTGGAAAGAGTTGGCTTTTTATGCTTTTTATTCATGAAGAATTAGATATCATGCTAATCATTTATCATTTTTAGATGTCAAGTTTTACAATATCCTGTGTTTTGTCTTCCACATTTTTTTCTATTTTTTCCCTTATATCTTATGTTGCTGTTGTAGTTTTTTTTTTAGTGTTTATTTTTTAGTTGGACACGATATCTTTATTTTTTTTATTTTTATGTGGTGCTGAGGATCAAACCCAGGGCCTTGCATGTGCTAGGCGAGTGAGTGCTCTACCTCCGAGCCACAACCCCAGCCCCTGTTGTAGTTTTTTTTTTTTTTAATGTCTTTTATTAGTTGCTGGTACATAGCAACTTTCCTTTATAATGATCCATCCTAAATCCAGCCATCTTATTAACTTCTATTCTAATTTCTAATATTTTATTTGCCTTTTTCTTTTAGTTTCCTCTGCAGATTCATATAATAATAAAAAATGACCATTTTTTTTTCTTCCTTTACAATAGATTGTATATCATTGTCGGTGTCTTAATGCTCTGGCTGGAATGTCCAATAAAATGGTGAATAGAAGTGGTACTAGTGTACATTCTTGTCTTGTGCCTGATTTTCAAAAAAATCAACTTTCTATATTTACTGCTCTTGGTGACATGCTACATTTTTTTACCTGATTTTTCAAAAATAGTTTTGATATAAAATTCCCATCCCAGACAATTCAACAGTTTTCAGTGTATTCAGAGTTGTTCAACCATCACTACAATCAACATTTTTATCACTCCAAAAGAAATCCCACACCCATTAGCAATACCTTCTCACTTCCCTCCCACCCTTAAACAACCCATTGACTTTCTGTTATTATGGATTTTTATATTCTGAAAATTTAATGTATATGGAATTAATCAACATGTGGCCCTTTGTACGTGGCTTCTCACTTTCACTTAGAATAACATTTTCAAGGTGCATCTATATTGTAGCTTAGGCCTGATTTTAAAGAAGATGCTTCAAATATTCTTGTTGTCAAAATGATTTATCATGAATATTTTTTAGATACCCTATTTCAGGTTAAGTGTATATTATTCTTAGTTGTCTAAGATGTCCTTCCCCCCACTGCCAAATAGATAATTTTATCCAATGTCTTCTCAGCATCTAATCAGATAATTACACGGGTATTTCCCCTTTACACTGTTGATATGATGATGACATCATGGAATTTTCTACTGTCAAATTACCCTTGCATTTCTGGGATAAACCCGAGTGGTCATTTTTGGTTTCCTAATATCTTTGCAACTAGGTTCACAAAAAAGATTAGCCTGGATTTTTTTCTTTCTTCTATTATCTTTACTTAGTTTGCATATAAAGAGTATAATTCTCTCATAAAATGAGTTGAGGACTATTCCTTCTTCTTCAATCATCTGAAAAGGTTTGAAGGCTTTGTTTATGATTGAAAGGATCTCTCTGTTTCTTGGGAATTTGGTAAAATTTATCTGTAAGGTCTGGCATTTTCTTTGTTAATTTTTTTTTTTTTTTTGAAACTAGGGAGTGAACCCAGGGTACCACTTTACCACTGAGCTGCATCTCCAGCCCTCTTTATTTTTTATTTTGAGACAGGGTCTCAATAAGTTGCTCAGGCTGATTTGAAACATGAGATCTTCTTGCCTCAGCCTCCAGAGTTACTGGGATTATAAGCTAGTGACACCATACCTGGCCCTTTTTATTTTTAATTTTGAAACAGAGTCTAGCTAAATTATTGAGGCTGGCCTTGAACTTGCAATCCTCCTGCTTTAACCTCCTGAGTAGCTGGGATTACAGCTATAGCCCAGCCTGTAAAAAGGATTTTAAAATATTGTTTCCATTAAAAAAATTAACTTCTGTAGGCATTCTATTTCTTCTTGAGCTGGTTTTATTAAGTTATTTTTATTCCTATGGGAAGGGAATCCTCACTTCATTGAAGCTTAAAAATCCAACACCATAAAGTTGTTCACAGTTACATATTATTATTTTTATAATATCCACTTCATCTGTAGCATGTTTCCTTTTTCATCCCTAATATTATTTACTTGTGCTTTCTGTTTTTCTATCTGGCCAGATGTTGTGTTTTCAAGTAGCTGCCTTTTGGTACTATTTGGTTCTTTCGGTTAAATATCAGCTATGATTTTGACTCCTGTTTTTATTATCTGCTCCTCCCTTTCTTTAGTGTGGCTTACTGGGGATTGAACCAGGGTCTTGCACACGCTGAGCTCATGTTTAACCCTTGAGTACACCACAGTCCTATTATCTCCTTTGTGGGGGAGTGAGGACTTGACCACTTTTACTGCAGTTTTGACTATGTCATATTTTCATGATCCCTCAGTTCTAAGTATTTAAAAAAATTTTTCCCATTGTGGGTTTTTTCCCTTTGCCCCAAGGGCTATTTAGAAGTGTCCAGTTTTCTGATTATTTGAATCTTTCTGTTTCTGACATCTAATTTAATGGATCTGTCGTCAGAAAATGTTGTATGTGTGACATCAATTCTTTGAGACCTAAGACCTGTTTTGTGGACTTGCACATGATTCATTTCAGTCATTGTTCCAAGTGTGCTTGGTAAGAAAGTTTTTTTTTTTCTATAATTGGGTGCAGGGTTTGTTGTTGATCAAATCTATAGCTTTACTACATTTATTTTATTTATTGGTACTGGGAATTAAACAATGGGGCTCTTAACCACTGAGCCACTTCCCTAGCCCTTTTTATTTTATATTTTTAGACAGGTTCTCACTAAGTTGCTTAGGGCCTTGCTAATTTTCTGAGGCTGGTCTTGAACTTGCGATCCTCCTGTCTCAGCTTTCTGAGTCTTAGGGATTACAGGCATACTCTGCTGCATTTGACAATCTTTTACTTTTTAAAGTATATATCATTCAAGATATGTTTTTTAAATCTCCCACAATGATGATTAATTTCTTAATTTTGTAATACTATTAATCATTGCTTTCTATGTTTTATATTTTTGAAATTAGTTGTGCACAAATTTAGATTTGTTTTGCCTGTTGGTGAATTATGCTGGTACTGCTATACAGTATGTCTACTTTGTTTTCTTCTTCTCCTCCTCCTCCTTGTCCTTCTTTTTTTTTTTTTTTTTTTTTTAAAGATGGGATCTTGACCTGTTGCCTAGGCTGGTCTTGAACTCCTGGGTTCAAACAATCTTCCTGTCTCAGCCTCTTGAGTAGCTATGACTATAGGCACATGGTATCTCAGTCAGTATCTCTATGTCTAATAATACTTGTCTATTTTAATCTAAAATTGACTCAACTAATCGCTTTTATTTTATTTTGATATTTCTTTTGCCATTCTTTTACTTTCAGCCCTTTAGTATATTCATATCTGAGATGTATCTCTTATAAATAGCAACTAATTGTCTTTTTTTTTTTGTTGGGGGGGTACTGGAGATTGAACTCAGGGGCACTCAGCCACTGAGCCACATCCCCAGCCCTATTTTGTATTTTATTTAGAGACAGGGTCTCACTGAGTTGCTTAGCTCTTCGCTTTTGCTGAGGCTGGCTTTGAACTTTTGATCTTCCTATCTCAGCCTCCTGAGCCACTGGGACTACAGGTGTGTGCCACTGCATCCAGCCTAATTGGATTTTGTATGTGTTGATCATTCAAACAATCTTTGGTTCTTAATGGGTCACTTATTGAACTTACATACATTATGATTATTGATAAATTTTGGCTTGTTTCTACATTTTTTTTCCATACTGGAAATTGAACCTAGGGGCACTCTACCACTGAGTTCCATCCCCAGCCCTTTTTATTTTTATTTTTTTTACATTGAGATAGGATCTCACTAAGTCACCCAAGTTGGTTTTGAACTTTCGATCGCCTGCCTCAGCCTCCCAAGTCCATGGGTTACAGGTGTGAGCCAACGTGGCTCACTGTGGTTTTGACTTGCATTTCTCTGATGATGTTGAACACTTTTTTTTCACATGCTTGTTGGCATGTGAAATATTGTATATTTTCTTTGGAGAAATGTCTATTCCGATCCTTTGCCCATTTTTAAAATTGGTTGTTTATTCGTTAGTTGTAGTTCTTGATATATCCAAGATTCAAATTCTTTACTATAATATGATTTGTAAAACATTTCTCTAATTCTGAGGGATTCTTTTCTGTTTTTTTTTTTTTTTGTTGTTGTTGTTGGTTTGTTTTTGTTTTGTTTTGTTTGGGTACTGGGGATTGAACCCAGGGGTATCTTACCACTGAATTTCCTCCTCGGTCTTTTTTAAAAAAAAACATATTTTATCTTGAGACAGATTCTTGTTAAATTGCTGAGGTCTTGCTAAGTTGCTGAGGTTGGCCTTGAACTCGAAATCCTCCTGCCTCAGCCTCCTGAGTCACTGGGATTGCAGGTGCCACGACACCAAGCTTTCTTTTCAGTTTCTTTGAGATAAAAAGGTTTTGCTTTTCATGCTATCTATTTTTCTCTGGTTGCCTGTGCTTTCAGTCATTTCTAAGAAGTCATAGCCAATTAAAAGGTCACAAAGACTTACAGTTATGTATTCTTCTATGGTTTATGTAAATTTCGCTTTCAAAGTTAGGTCTCTGACTCACTTTTGAGTTAATTTTTACATTGGAAATGTGACAGGGACCCAGTTTAAGATTTTGCTTTTGGATTCCCAGCTGTCTCAGCACCATTTGTGGAAAAGACAATCCCCCACCCCCGCTTTGAATTGTCTTGGCACCATCGTCAAAAATTAATTGATTAGAAATGTGAGGATTTATATTAGATTCTCAATTTTATTCTACTTACCTACACGTTCACCCTGTGTCAGGACCTCATCCTCTTGATTTACTGTAGCTTTCTGGTAAGTATTAAAATCAAGAAATATGACCAGTGTGATTCTGCAATCTGTACAATTAGAAAAATGAGAAATTATACCCCAATGATTCAAATGTATGAATGGCCAAGATCATTGTAATGTCATGTGTAGCTAATAAAAAAAAATTAATTAAATTAAAAAAAAAGAAGAAACGTGAGTCCTCCCTATTCAGGCTGCTTTTATTTTATTTTTTTTTTTTAATTCCTAGGTACTTTTGTTGCTGAGGTGAATAAACTCTGTTTGCCATTATATTTTCTGTTTAGTCATTGGTGGTATTTGGAACTTCATTGAATTCTACATATTGATTTTGTGTCTAGCTACTTACCAAGCTCTCTTATTAATTCTAAACATTTTTCAGTCCCTTGGCTATGGTTCCTCAGAAACCTAATCATATATATCATTGGCAAGTAATGATGAGCTTGATTTTTGCTTCCCAAATTTATGCTCCTTATTATTTCCCTTAGAATTCAGAATACTGTACAAATCATCCGCAGTTATATGCACCCGTGTTTTACTTTCCTTTTTCAATGGAATGCCTTTGTTATGAAAGACTGTGTCTGTTCTTCATTCCAGGTCATCCTTAGGTATCAGATCGTTTGATTGAGATAGAGTCACCTTGTATTCCTAGTCACCAAGAGTCCTCATCAGGGGACATCTCATTGGGGGGGGGGTAATTGTCCCATTTTCCTCCTGTGTCCTATTCATGTGATGAACAACGTTAATAAACATTTACATTGATTCCTCTTTTATAAGCTAATTGTCTCCCATCCGGTGGGAACAAATTAGCCCACGTGGACAGAAATCACTAGGGTTTCACTGGCACATACTCCCACCTGCATAATACAGAGATGTCACAAAATGAAAGCCAGAGATCATGTCTAGTTTGGCTTGCAAGCAGTCTTAAAATACTGTTTGGAATTAGTTGCCAGCGTTTAAAAATTAGTTCAGATCCATATTCTAATTTCTAGTTTCTCTAGAAAAATTCTAAGATCTAGCCACACCAAACCTTCATTTCCACATTTCCCGAGGAGGGCTGGGGCTGAGCCCCAGGGGCCCCCTTAGGGATCTCCTCATTAGCATCTTCTCCATACCTTATTATCTCCATATCCTATTTTCTCCCAGACAGACATCAGGATTAAGGGTTATTGCCAGTTTTTGTATTTGTGTAATTGCTTTTCTTATAACAGAATTAAGTGAAAGTGAAATATTTCTTATAATTAAATCTCTAGAAAGTGTAAGAAAAAAAAAACCTAAATAAAATAAAAGAGGCCAAGAGGGCTATGAGTTTCAAGAGAAATGGGGCAGGCATGGTTCTTGGTGGAAGTGAAGAATATTCCTATAGGTTTAATAGACAAAGTGTGTCTGTTGGAAGAATCAGACATAAGAGGCTCCCAGAAAAGAAATAGAAGAATAAGGAAGAGTGGGGGAAGGGGGAAAGAAAACTTTTTTGATCTGGAGGAAACAAAAAAAAAGGACTGAAATCTCAACAGGGTTTGTTTCGGGAGGCACAGAGTATAAACAATGCTTTTATGAAATGTCATCATATAGTAAAGGAATTTCACCTCATCAGTTCTGAGCCTGTGTTTGACCTGCCTGGCATTTGGGGATGTTTGAGTTTCTGATGTCTGTGCCAGGTCTTTCAAAGCTGCCTCTGTTATTTCTGGGAGTCCCCAGGGCAGTCTCAAGGCAGTGCCAGTGCTAGGGTCTGTCCCCCTGCATATCCCAGGGTGCAGGGCTTTGTGCTTTCAAAGCAATGATTTTCTGGTTCCCTGGGGCCAGAGCTGGGTGTGTTCCTTCCTACTCTCTCATGAGACTGCTCTGCTGCTGTGCCCGCCTTTCAACAACCCTAATGGGAACAGGTCTTTTTGCTTCTCCCTGAAGCTCTTGCCACATAAGGTTCAGATGCCAATGTGTGAGGCTGACCTGAGACCGAGGTCAAACCCTCATCGGAAGCAACACCAACAGAGTGGCCGGGGAGGGATGGGGTCATGTTGGCCCCATCTCCAGCAGCTAACGCCCAATTTAAAATTTTAAAATGGCAATGCATCAGTTGGACCCTAAGCCACTCCTCTGCTGACATTCTGGAGCTTCTACAATTCTTTATCTGTCATTCTGGGGCTCATCCATAAATCTCTTCCCACAGGCCCTGGACTTTTAACCAGATAATGCATTCAGTATCTGCCTGTGGGTGACCAGTCCAGTTGAGACATCAGGTGCGTCTGGACCTCTTTAGGCCCATCCAGAATGTCAGCATTCCTTAAACAAACTCTGCTTTGTCACAACGCATTACTATTTTAATTAAAGGATGGAGACAACTTGCACTTATTTGATTTCAGATTTTACATCTGTAGCATAAAGCATTCATCCATAGTTTTCTTGTGAAGTCTTAGTATTGGGTTAAAACAAATGGGAAGAGTTTCAAAAGTTCGTAAGATTTGAAACTTTAAAAAAAATATTTTTAGTTGTTGGTGGACATGTCTTTATTTATTTATTTATTTATTTATTTATTTATTTATTTAATGTGGTGCTGAGAATTGAACCCAGTGCCTCACAAGTGCTAGGCAAGCACTCTATCACCACTTCACAATGCCAGCCTAGTATTTTTTTTTTTTTTTTTTTTTTGGTATTGGTGATTGAACTCAGGGGCACTCAATCACTGAGCCATATCTTCTGCCCTATTTTGTATTTTATTTAGAGACAGGGTCTTACTGAGCTGCTTAGCACCTTGCTATTGCTGAGGCTGGCTTTGAACTCTCTATTCTTCTGCCTCAGCCTCCCAAGCCACTGGGATTATAGGCCTGTGCCACTATGCCCAGCTTGAAACTTTTATTTTTTACTTCAAATATATATATATATATATATATGCCCATCTTGAAACTTTTATTTTTTACTTCAAATATATATATATATATATGACAGTGGAATGCGTTACAATTCTTATTACACATATAGAGCACAATTTTTCATATCACTGGCTGTATACAAAGTATATTCACCCCAACTTGTATCTTCATACAGTACTTTGGATAATAATACCCATCACATTCCACCATCATTTCTAACCCCATGCCCCTTCCCTTCTCATCCTACCCCTTTGCTCTAATTAGAGTTCATCTATTCTTCCCACACTCACCCTCCCTACCCCACTATGAATCGGCCTCCTCACATTAGAGAAAACATTCAGGATTTGGTTTTTTGGGACTGGCCAACTTCACTTAGCATTATCTTCTCTAACTACATCCATTTACCTGCAAATGCCATTTATTTATGCCGAATAATATTCTTTTATTGCAGAATAATATTCCATTTTGTATATATGCCACATTTTTTAATCCATTCATCTATTGAAGGGCATCTAGGTTGGTTCTACAGGTTAGCTATTGTGAATTGTGCTGCTATAAACATTGATGTGGCTGTGTCCCTGCAGTATGCTGTTTTTAAGTCCTTTGGGTATAGACCGAGGAGAGAGGTGGCTCCATTCCCAATTTTCCAAGAAATCTCCATACTGCTTTCCATATTGGCTGCACCAATTTACAGCCCCACCAGCAGTGTATGAGTGTACCTTTTCCCCCCACATCCTCACCAACACTTATTGTTGTTTGTATTCATATCAAATATATATTTTGAAATTATCTTTAATTTACAAAAAAAATGTAAACAGTCTCCATAAGGCTGCTACCCAGCTCCCCAAATATTAGTGTCATACATAATATAGTATGACTATTGAAATTATGAAGTTAATATGGATATACCACCATTAATTAATCTACAGACTTTATTACAATTTTGCCAACTATAACCACTAAATATCCTTCTTCTGGTCTAGGATCCAATCTAGAAATCTCTCATACTTTTCAGTTTTGTGAGTGACAATCTGACCTTGACACTATTGAAGATTTTGTAGAATAACCTTCAGTTTGGGTTAGTCTGATTTTTCTCAGGATTAGATTATGGTAGGATTAGATTATGGTAAGACACTTTCAGCAAGAATACCACAGAAATTAAGTGCCTTTCTCAGTGCCCACAAATGATGTTGCTAAATCTTCTTATGACCATCTTAACTTTGTTCATTTGGTTTCGGGTGTGCCTGCCCAGTTTCTCCACTGTAAAGTTTCTGTTTTCCCTTTAAAATTACTAAGTATCATATGGGGAGCTACTTGACTATACAAATATCCCATTTGTATCAGTCCATTCAGGCTGCTATAACAAAAATACCATAAATAGAGTGCTTATCAATAACAGATATTTATTTCTCATAATTCCAGAGCAGGAAAGTATAAGTGCTGGCAGATTTGGTGTCTGGTGAGGGCATGTCCCTCATAGATGTGTTCTCACATGGTGAAGGGTGACTGAGTTCCCTTGGGCCTCTTTTATAAGGGCATTCATTTCAATCATGATAGAGGGAGCCTCATGACCAAATCATAACCCCAGGCCTCATCTCCTAATACCATCACGGTGGGGGTTAGGTTTCACTGTATTAATTTGGGGAGAGGGGACACAAACATTCAAACTATAACACTGTTTATCCTACTGTGGCCTACTATACTTAGTATCCACTGCTGATCTTGCCTGCAAACATTATTATTGAGATGTTTACCAAATGGCGATTTTCTACATCCATTATTTCTTCTCCACTTAGTCAGTGGAACGGTACTATATGGAAAGGTTGTCTCTTTTCCCTCCTTAATTTACTTTTTCATTTTTTCGTTGTCAGTGTGAACTCACGAATATTTATTTCATTTTACAAGCTCTAATCTATAATGATCACTATCTAGTGTGTTAGTCAAGTTGTTTTGGATTTGGTCATTGGGAGTCCCTTCAATTTGGTTCCTGAGTTCTTTTGACAAGCCTTAGTCATTTTTTTGGTGTTTTGTGTTGAGTTTTCATTACTTTTTAGTACTATAAGATGTTTTAGATTCATCTTGTTCTTCCCTCATCCTGACTCTTCAATTAGCCATTTCTCCAAGGACTCCTGGTTCCTTTTATTGGAGAATGATGTTTAGAAACCAAGATTGAGGAGCTAAAGATGCTCACTGTTGATGGTATTTAGTAGGCAGAGCTAGGAGATACACGTGTCTTATACCATTGCCCTTCTAGGTATCTAAATATCTATGTATCTTTTTATCTCTTAATGGCCTGGAGTATATACTTAATACCTCTGATTGCAGTGTAACATCATAAGATTCATTCTAACCACCTTCCCTTATTTCTAACTTCTTTCACCAACACTGAGAAACCTGACTCTCATTATTTACAATGTATTTATTTATTTAGTCCAATCTTAGTAAATACATGAGAGTTTCAGAGTTGCTCAACAGTGGTTAGAGATGGAGGAGACTCAGAGGTGGGGAGGGGGGGATTTTCAAGGAAAGGTAACATCAAACGCGGGAGTGAGGTAAGAAAACAAGAACATTGAACTTGGGGTTTTCAAGAACATTGAACATTGAACATTGAACTTGGGGTTTTCCTGGTGACCTTCTTTGAGGGCACTGAGGAATAAATGTAAGATGAGGAAGTAGAGACCACGTAGACTATGCTCTGAAAACACTGAGCAGGGAAAGGAAAGAGAGCCATTACAAATAGGCATATTTTTAAATGAAGCCACAGAAGAACTGTATAAAGTGGTATGCAATCAGGAGTGAAGAGGCACCCTTTGGGGGGGTCTTCCAGCAACTTGGGAAAGTTTCTGGGTGGCTCTCATTCTGAGTTCTGTCCAATAGATGCCAGATGCTCTTAAGAGCTGTGTCAGCTCTGTGGGAACAGGGACACAGGCAGAACTCCGTGTTGGAGGGGTGAAAGCATGCCAGGTCAACATCTGAGTCACAGCTGCTGGTGGAAAAGAGTGCCCATCTCTGAGGGGATGCAGGATGGGACCAAGTAGTCTTTGTGGGATGCTCCAATTTCTCAGGCTCCAGCTCCGGTGAGAGATTCTGTTTCAGCCTTCTTCCAGTTTTAGTTTTAAGAACACTCTGCATATGGAAAAAGTCAAACGCCCCATAAATTCTCCAGGCGTTTTCTTTACCTTTCAAAGTGCTCTCCTAATCCAACTTTCCCATCTGACACACACTGTGTCATTCTTGCTACTTGATTCCTTATTCCAGAGCAGTTCTATCCCTTCTCCCGACCCTAGCCACCTCCTGGCTGTTTCTACCTTTCTTCTCCTTTTCCTCCAAATACCACCATTATTTTTTGTGGCGGACAAAGTAGGGACTGAGGAGACAGAAGACCTTGCCCATCCTTATGGAGCTGTATGGCCTTAGGAGTGCCCCTTCACAATCCCTACCCAACTTGGTTCAGTATCTGTAAGAGAGGGTGTGGGTGAGGACTGTGGATGAGAGGCACTTGATGGGCATTGAGCCCCTGCCCATCTCTCACTCCACGCTGGAACCTGTCTTCTGTGACTACCCATGGTGACTTTCTATTTCTGACCATTTGAGGAAGTTGCTTTTCTTGGTATTTGGGGAGTCAGGAAAAGAAAAGTTATTGGTGTTCACATCTCTCAAAGCCTCAGGTAGGGCTGTGGCTTTTGACCAACAATAACGGATGACCTTGTGGCTGTTTTTGGATGCTTCTAACAGTTATTGTGACACAGAGTCCTGTTCAATAGTGAAGGTGGAGATTTCAGACTGGTCCTTTCTCTATACTAAAATAAAATGGTTATTTTCTTTCTTTTTCTTTCTTTCTTTCTTTCTTCTTCTTCTTCTCCTTTTTTTTTTTTTTTTTTTTTTTTTTTTTTGGTACAAGATTGAACCCAGGGGTGCTTAACCACTGAGCCACATCCCCCAGCCCTTGTATTTTTTATGTTAAGACAGGGCCTGGCTAAATTGCTGAGGCTGACCTTGAATTTGCAATCCTCCTGCCTCAGCCTCTGGAGTCACTGGGATTACAGGTTGGAGACCCCACACCTGTTTTTTTTGTTTTGTTTTGTTTTGTTTTTTCCATTGCAAGCGCTGCCTCGACAGTATTAGGGAGTGAACCCAACAACCTCTGTCCCTAAACCTTTTTATTTTCTATTTTGAGACAGAGTCTAGCTAAGTTGCCCAGGCTGGCTTCAAACTTCAGATCCTCCAGATTCAGCTTCCAGAGTAGCTGAGATTCCAGGTGTGCATCACTGTGTCCTGCAGCAGTCAAATTTCTTATCCCCATTTTGTACATGAGGAAACTGAGGTACTGGGAGGTGCAGTGACTTCTGGGGTTCTCTGTGAGTCCTTCCAACTTTTGGTACAACAATCTACCATGTTACCTGCGGGGAATAAGGAAGACAAGAAGAGGGTCTTGACCTTGCATGTAGGAACTCCCCCCGACCCCTACCCCCAGGAAGCAGGATCCAGCTGAAGTGACAGCGGACCCCCGGCGCTGGGGAGGGAAGGCGAGAAGCCAAACTAGTAGCTGAAGGAGCAGGGCCTCAAGTCTGGATGGGTTGGCGTTTTCTAGGGCGGTTCCTGCGGAAGGGCGGGGATTAAAGTGCCCCACCACACAGCAGGGGTGCAGGCACTGTAAGGGTTAAGAGCACCCAAAGAAAATAGAAGTAGGAGGAGGAAGTGGGGCGCCGTGAGAGAAGGAAGCAGCTCGTCGGAGCTTCCTCTTTCTCCTCCTTCCCCGAAGCCCCGACCCCAAGCCTTCCCCTGCTCCGCCCATCCCTCCTGCGAGGCACGAAACGTGCTTCCACCCGCCGGGCCGAACCTCGCCTTACTCCTGGGGGTTCGTGCAGCCGCACACGGGCCGGGGTTTCTCCACTGGTGGAGCAGGAGGGCTTGTGCCGCAGTTGCTTTGCAGATGCTCTGCGGGCTCCTGGTCCTCAGATGCCCAAGCCAAACCGGCAATGGGCTGACACTGCCCCGCCACCAGGTGGCGGGAGAGGCTGGCGAGGCAGCTAGTGAGGTCCTGGCCCCGCCCTCCAACAAGTCCCGCCCACCCGTCCCCGCCCTTCACCCACCCTCCCGAGTTGCAGAGACTTGGCAGATGCTGGGACTTGCCGCCCGGCTCCAGCCGCGCGGCGTGGAGGACCGGATCGTTCCCCAAATCGCAGGGAGTCGCCGCTGGAGAGGGGCTCGGCGCCCGGCGGGGACTGCAGGTGTGTGGCTGGGCAGCCGGGGGCGGGCGTCGAGGGCACGGGTGGCAGCTCGAGGCAGAGCCGGAGTAGATTGGGGACCACTAGGGAGCAGTGGGCTCTTGAGAGCCGGTGCTGCCGCGGGGAACCTGTACAGAGATTGCTCTTGTGAACTTCCGCGGATAAGTCCACGCACGGCGGGGTCACTGGGTCGCAAACCCATGTTGCAGATAACCCCGGAGACACAAGTGGCATCCCGGGACCTTTCACCATAATCTAAGTAGCTAATGTTGGACGCCTCGGTGCGACTAAGTGTGTCCGCAGCTCCTGCCTGGGTCACAGAAATCCCTGTGTCCAGGGGGTCAAGGAGCCTGCCCCGCTCCGTCCGGGAACTCTCTGCGTAATGTGGGCATCAGAAGTCCTTTTTCTTCAGGACCCGGGAGTCTTGGAAGTGCCTGCCTGTGGCGTCTGCGTCGAGCCTCAGGCTTCCCCCTGCTAGTGAGCACCAGCCTCCAAACAGCGGCTGCTGTTCTAGAGAATTGCATGCTTTGCGCTGTCAGAGGGTCCATGTTTACACACACACTGTGTGTGTGTGTGTGTGTGTGTGTGTGTGTGTGTGTGTGTGTGCGCGCGCGCGCCCTGGCCCATCCCAGGCAGGGGTAAAAGCGCAAGAAGTTCAGGACAGGAGGAGGAGGAAGAAGATTATTCAGAGGGAAAAGGAAGGCGAGATGAAAGCAGCAGGATGTGGTATAGAGAGAGTTAAGCCTCCTGCAGAGAGGCGGGGTGGGTTTGGGCAAAATGAGGGCCCAAAGTAGGCCAAGTCAGCCTCGGAGGTCTTTTCTGGATCCATTCTCTTCCTCTCTTCCATGGACTTCTGGGTCATCTCATCCAGGCTTTCTTTTCTCCTGTGTTCTGCACCACCTAACCTGGTAAGGCTCAGGTTCCCAGAGCTGAGGTGCCTCCTGGAGATTCTCCAGGCTTCAGGTCCAGCCGGGCTTTTCAGAGGTGGACCACCTGAAAAAATTGTAATAATAAGCCCCTTAGGTGATGAGGTTGGACCCACTGCTTGGGAACCATGTGTGGTATGGAAAAAAAAAAAAAAAAGATCTGAGTCCTAACCAGGCCCATCTGTGTGGACTGCAGCATCCAAGGAGGGATAGGGACTACTTACCCCTCTGCTGGCCTCAGTCTCCTTTATCTGTCAGACAGGCTCTAATATTGATGTAGAGAACTGTGTGGAAAGTTAAAGGAGACAGGTGTGTTGATAATAGATGCACCTGGGAAAGGCTCCACGGGTGCTCATAGAACAAGAGTGGGCAGCATGCGCTTGGTATGCGTCTTCACTTAGGAGTCCATAGGACAAAGAAGACAGGGTGCTCAGGCTCTCTTTCTGTTTCAGGATGCCCCCTTGCCCCCTGAGTTTTGAAGCATAGCTAGTCAGGACAGCAGGGCAAGAAGGCTCTGGGTCTTTACTTGCTTGTCCTTGTTGGGGTTTTAAAGACCCCTTTCCCCTCATCTTGTTCAGCTTAGTGGGGGATGATTTGTCATCTCCTCCCTCGGAGCTGTCGTGGAAGCAGACCACCTTTACTGCCTGCTTCCCTTTCCTCCCTCCTGCAAAGCACTGCTTTTTGTTTCTATCAGGAATAACAGGGTGGATGCTAACTGGGGTACTGGGCACTGAGCACACTGGGGGGCTGATGGTAGTGTGAGATGAGAAGGTAGAGTTTGAGCCTGTGGAGGAGGCTGGCTGTCAGAGGCTGCTGCAGGGTCCTGGGCTAGTCATTGATGAGGGAGCCTGCTGTGGCCAAGTAGGGAAGTTGGGGGGGCGGGGAAGGGCCTTTTCACCTGTGCAGCTTAGAGTTTGGGAGCTCCAGCCTGGATTTAGGTGAGCACTCAAGCTGTGCTGACTTGGCCTGGGTTCAGAGACACTCACTGCCAGGGGCTGAGCTGGTCAGACCTATGGGACCACAGTGATCCAGAAGAACTTTTGGATTTCAGCTGGTGGACTGAAAGCCTAAATCATTTTCTCTCTTCCTTTATCTTTTTGTGCTGAGCATCTATCCCAGGACTTCATACATGATAGGCAAGAGCTCTACCAGTGAGTGATAGCCCCAGACAGCCCTATGAATCAGTTTTTGTTTGTTTGTTTGTTTTTGGTACCAGGGATTGAACTCAGGGGCACTTGATCACTGAGCCACATCTCCATCCCTATTTTGTATTTTATTTCGAGACACAGTCTCACTGTGTTGTTTAGTGCCTCACTTTTACTGAGGCTGGCTTTGAACTCATGATCCTCCTGCCTCAGCCTCCCGAGCCACTGGGATTACAAGTGTGCGCCACTGCACCCTGCTAGGTCCTCTGAATCACTTTTTCTTTTCTTTTCTTTTTTTTTTTTTTTAAACACAAGTTTAAGAGAGATGGACACAATATCTTTTTTAAAATCTTTATTTATTTTTATGTGGTGCTGAGGTTCAAACCCAGTGCCTCACAAGTGCAAGGCAAGTGCTCTACCACTGAGCTCCAGCCTCAGCCCTGGACACAATATCTTTATTTTACATTTATGTGGTGCTGAGGATTGAACCCAGTGCCTTGTGCATGCTAGGCGAATGCTCTACCACTGAGCCACAACTCCAGCCCTGAATCCGTTTTTTTAAGAGAGGAAACTTCTAATGGGACATAATAGAGTGATCACCAGCAGGTCAAGGGAGAGGTGGTTAGTTTGATTTTTGAGCTTCTGGCCTAGATGGAGAGACAGAGGAAAGACTCCATCTGGCTTCTTCCCAAGGAGAAGATGATACAGTCCCATAAGAAACACACTAAATATTAGGATATTTCACGAATTTGAAGATGTACATGTTTTCACATTTTAGCCATACCGAAATCCAGGTGCATCTTACCAGAGATGGCATCTTACAATTATAATAGCACTATTTCTTCCTTAATGGCACACAAAATAATGATGAATCTTAAAACTGATCATGTCTGGGGCTGGGGATGTGCCTCAAGCGGTAGCGCACTTGCCTGGCATGCGTGCGGCCAGGGTTCGATCCTCGGCACCACATACAAACAAAGATGTTGTGCCCGCCAAGAACTAAAAAAAAAAAACAAAAACTGATCGTGTCTTAGATTCTGTTAAGTACAATATGCAATTTTGCAGATTCAGGAGTATGTTTTAGATGTACACAGATGCATGCAGAATTATGCCAATCTCATATTTTGAATGTATTATTTTTTTCTAGTAGCTCTATCTCCTAGGCACCCACATTTTCATTATATCCATTTTTTAAAAAAATTTCACTGTATCCAGTTTGAAAGGAAATCTCTGTACAAAGTGCTCCCTGCCTTTATGAAGATAGCACATTGGGACTGATTTCATTATTTCTTGACAATTTGATCAAATGGTTCTCACCTGCCGTTCTCTTTTGTTCCCTGTGTCTGCTGAGGACACATCTTCTGCCCTTTCTCTTTTATCCTTCTTTGTGTCCTTCCGCCCTTTGGACCTATGATTTTTATGGTGTGGGGCACCATGCTAAGCACTTCATGTCCTTCAATCTTCACAGCCTCACTCGAAGATAGCTCTAGCTATAGTTCCCAATTTATAGATGAGAACACTGAGGGTCGAGTCACTCAGCCAGAGAGTGCCAGAGCTGGGCTGTCTCTGGCATCTGTCCTTCTCCAGAGATGAGCAAGCTGTAGTGTGGCAGCCCTGTGTCTGCCTGTGGTTATCAAGTACACGCCTTGCACTTTGTGGGGCACAAACTGTGGCCATCCACAGGTGGTTTTTGTTTGTCTCTTTGCTTCTAGGTTCTGGGTAACTAAGGTTACCTGTCAAGTGACTTTTGAATAAGCAAGGCCTAGCTATAGTAAGGTATGAGTGGGAAAAAGTTGACTTTGGTGGCACAGAACAGATTGGTCCTTTATGGTCCTTTTGATCTTTTTTTTTTTTAATATTTATTTTTTTAGGTGTAGATGGACACAACACAATGCCTTTATTTGTATGTGGTGCTGAGGATCAGACCTGAGTCCCCCCCGTACTAGGGGAGCGCTCTACCGCTGAGCCACGATCCCAGCCCGGTCCTGTCCGTCTTTGCATGTGCTATTCCACCTCCCTAGTTTCCTTTTCCATTATCCCATCTGCCCAAGGAGCTGCTGCTTCCCCTCTCTGATGCCCAGCTCAAGTGGCACCTTCAACCCCCTCCTCATCTCACCTCCTGACACTAAAGCTTCTATGGCTCCCCCCACAGTAGCACTGATTGTCCTGTCCGACAAGGACTGACCAGTGACTTGGCACGATTTGGCCTGCCCACCCTAGGCACCTGATGCTCACGTTGTCATCAAGCAGGTCTCACTGCCAAGTCTCCCCAGGATCTCCATCCGTGCACACTCACAGCGGAAGACGCCTGGATGCAGAACGGTGTGGGGGACAGCGGGGTGGGGTCACCAGGGAGTGGTGTGCTTTTCATTTTCATGTCCTCCAGAGTCTTATTGTTGCTGTTGTTGACCTAGGCAAATGAACTTGTGTGGTTTCCTCGTAGGGGGCAGGGCTGGGTGTGAGGGCTGAAGGTGGCTTCTAGGCTTCTGCCTCACATGAAGTCAGGGGGCCCTGCTTCTGCCTCAGTCCTCCACTCCTAGCCAGGGGACCACAGCGAAGTCTGTGCCCCTTCGGGTGCCCGTTTCCTCCTCTATACAATGGAAGTGTGGCCCTCGGTGCTTTCTGCGGCCCCTGCCTAACATCTCGTGTTCAAATCCTTTGCTTGGCAGTCTTGTATAGAATAAAGTAATAATGACAGTAGTCATCAGCCCTTTTTTAATTTTTTTTTTATATTTTATTTTGAGACAGGATCTCATGAAGTTGTTCAGGGTCTTGCTAAGTTCCCAAGGCTGGCCTTGAATTTTCGATCCTCCTGCCTCAGCCTCCTAAGTTGCTGGGATTACTGTGTAGCAGACTCTTATTTAAGGCTCTTTGGGTGCACGCTCGCGTGTTTTTTGTTCAACAACTTTTCCCGGTATGTGGGCTTCCTCTCCTATGGGAATCAGATGATGTTTGTGCTGGTTATCACCTAGGTCTCTGTCCAGCATGGGCCAGGGACTCATTCCCTGCCCCCCTATCTCTGCACACTCCAAGGTCCAGCTTATGAACATCAAAGTTAAATACCATTATAGGGGGGCTCCTCTTTCCTTTGTGATGTTCATCTCCCCACCCACTTAGGATTCTGTGCATTTTTGTATCTCCATCAACAGCTAAGGGAGTTCCCATTCATGGAAAATTCCACCTGAGGATGGACCATGTTTTCATTCTGTCCCTCTTAAGACCTGCTGTTTCTTAGGGCTCAGAAACTCAGCTCTTGCAGGGCATTGTGGTGCACCCCCCCCTGTAATCCCAGCACCTCGGGAGGCTGAGACAGGAGGATCCCGAGTTCAAAACCAACCTCAGCAACTTAGTGAGGCCCTGAGCAACTCAGCAAGACCCTGTCTCTAAATACAATACCAAAAAAGGGCTGGGAATGTGGCTCAGTGGTTAAGTGCCCCTGGGTTCAATCCCTGGTACAAAACAAACAAACAAACAAACAAACAAACAAACAAAAAAAAATCCCAGCTCTTGAGTCCTTGTATCATCTGAGAAGTCATCTTTCTGTCTCCCACATCCTTCTTCTTTATCCAAACCTGTTTTCCAGAATCATGACATCTGGGCAGAAACATCATTAGGTGTTTGGTCTGAGCATTTGTTCTCACGTGATTCAGTGGTCTGGGCTCTTGTCAGACAAATCTTCATACAACCACTTCCACCCAACCTGACCAAGGTGTTTATTTATTTATTTATTTATTTTTTGCATTAGTTAGATCACATTTGCACCTACAGGTCTTCCAGAGGAGTCTCAAGCTCTCTCTAGATAGTGGGCCCCTTTGAAAAACTGATGGAATTGATATATCACTAAGCACATGGGTACATACGTGCGTTTCTCTCTCTCTCTCTCTCTCTCTCTCTCTCTCTCTCTCTCTCTCTCCCTCCCTCCCTCCCTCCCTCCCTCCCTCCCTTTCTCTTTCAAAGTTTTGCATAAGATTCCAGAATCTTGCAGATCTCAGCACTCCACCAAGGAACCTGGCTTAATAAGCTATGTTGTAGAAAATATGATGTTCTCTATGCTGATTTCTTTGGATAACCCCCAGCACAACTTCACAGGAGAGGAAGCTGTTGTGAGAGGCAGCTAGGGTGATGATGGATAATGAAAACTGTGTTAGGGACATCCCCAGTGACTCACTGGTGAGAATTTGAGGTGGTGTAGTAAGGGGACTGAGCTCTATGATTGTACACCCAGCTATCACCACGTGCACATTTTCTGGATTTCTCATCAAACTTTGAATTCACCCATTTGCAAGGTGATTAATGATCACAACTTTTGCTAGTGGGGTCCTAACCAGGAACCCCTCTGTTCTATCCCCTAATTAGGGAACTAGACTTATGGCTAAGACTGAGAAAATGTGTTTGTAGGTATTTGCATGAATAGAAACAGTCTAGGAATCAGTGAGGTGGCCCCTGCTCTTTCTTTACCACACATCTATACAACTTCCCATGTTCCCAGAGACTGAAAGCTTGGGGCTTTGTTTCTCTGATGTTGTCACAATTCGTTGGAAGTGAAGTCATGTCCGAAGGAAGTTTTCTTCAATTTCTCATTTCTAAGGAACTTGAAAAGCATGAATGGGCTGGGCATGGTGACCCATGCCTGGAATCCCAGCAGCTCAGGAGGCTGAGGCAGGAGGATTGCAAGTTCAAGGACAGCCTCAACAATTTAGTGAGGCCCTAAGCACCTTAGTGAGACCCTGCATCCAAATAAAAAATAAAGAGGGCTGGGGATATGGCTCTGCGGTTAAAAACCCCTGGGTTTTTGAAACCCTCTACCAGCCCCCCCAAAAAAGGCATGGATGATGATAAACTTTTCAAATACTTTTAAAGAATCTATTAGGAATCTATTAGATGCATGTGACACATCATATCATGATCTCCATCAACTGAACCCTCCTTGCGTTTCTAGAATGAATTCAGTTTGGTCCAGGCATTTTATTCACACGTGCTAGGTATGATTTGCTGTGATCTTCTTTAGGATTTTTGCATCTGTACGCATGTGTTAGTCAGCTTCCCATCCCTATAACAAATACCTGAAATAATCCATTTATAAAGAAAAAAGGTTTATTTTGGCTCACAGTTTTGGCGGTTTCAATCTATGACTGATTGCCCCCATCACTTTTGGTCCATCACAGTGGAAACATGGCAAAACAAAACTGCTCACCTCTTTGGGGAAGCAAAAGAGAGACAGAAAGATCTGGGGTTAGACTCTCCCCTTTGAGGGCATATTTCCTGTGACCTAAAAATCTCCCTTTAGACTCCACCTTTTCAAGTTCCATGGGATTAATCCTTTAATACAAGAGCCTTTGGGGACTTTTAAACTATAGCAACTCATAAGTGAGTTGCTATTAAGTGAGTTGCTATCGTCTTTTTTCTGTGCGGCTATCACCAGTGCATGCAGCTTTGCAAAATGATTTTGGACACAACTCTTTTTTTTTTTTTTTTGGTGGTACTAGGGATTGAACCCAGGGCCTTGCACATGCTACACAAGTGCTCTACCACTGAGCTACATCCTCAGCCCAACACAACTCTTCTTTACCTGTACCCTTTAATAGAGCAGAGGATGATGTGTTCCTTGGATGGTAGGAGAATGGCCCTGATATTTTGGTCCTCTGCTGCCAGATTCTTGTCTTCAAACCCCCAACACTGTCTTCTCTCTTTCTCAATTCTCTTAGTGCTTCCAAGCTGTCATTTGAATCATCTTTGTGTGTGTGTGTGTGTGTGTGTGTGTGTGTGCATGTGTGTGGGGTACCAGGGATTGAACTTGGGCACACTCAGCCACTGAGCCACATCCCCAGTCCTATTTTGTATTTTATTTAGAGACAGAGTCTCATTGAGTTGCTTAGTGCCTCGCTTTTGCTGAGGCTGGCTTTGAACTCGCAATCCTCCTGCCTCAGCCTCCAGAGCTGCTGGGATTATAGTTATGCACCATTATGCTCGGCCTGAATCATCTTTGATTCTTGGCTTTTCAACAGTCAGCTACTGAGTCCTGTGAGTCCTTACTTTATATGCCATTGAGCTTATGGGAAGGCCCATCTCCATGCTGAGTTGGGTGGATCCCTTTGGAGTCTGGCTCAGTCCCAGGTGCTGCCACAGCGGGGATGCCAATCATACACATCCCTTTTTCCCCAGAGAAAGGCAACCGAGATGCTGAAGATATGATATGAAATGATTAAAATAGTGGAAATGTTTTTTTTCTCTAAGGGGAAAAGTAACATCTGTCTTCAATGTTTGAAGGGCAGCATTCTTAGGGAAAGATAAAGGTTATTCTCCAGGATGGAAAAGAGATCCATGAAGGGAAATGGAAAGGAAATAGACTTAGGCTCAGTGTGAGGAAGATTCTAGAACAATTCAGGGCAGATCTCATCATGGTAGTGAGTTCCCCATGGGGGAAAATATTCAGGAAAAATACATGTCAGATGGTGTGGAAATGATAGCTGTGAGAACGGAGACTGAAATAACTCTCCTTCTCTAGCTCATCGCTCTGAGACTGACCAATTGTGTAATAGCTGATTGTTCTGAAAACATGATTTAAATTTAAGAATTTAAATTATTAATTTAAATTTTGGCCCTGAACAACGAAATCCCAAAGCTGGGGAGTTCCCTCAAAAAATCCCACAGTCGTGCTTCATAATGTGTTGCCCCAGAGCAGAAGCCCTTTGGCTGTTAAAAAACAAAAAACAAAAAAAATCATAACCATACATGGTGAGGGATCCTGGAGACCCCCACTGGTCCCCAGATTCTCACCCACCTCGTAGGCTAGGAGCCTGGGCTTTTCTTGGTCTCTTGTTCTTGGTTCTTTCTGAAAACCTGGTGAAATAAACTAGTTGAGCCCTACTTCAGAATTTCCTTCTTTTGCAGGTGTCCCAGGTAAAACTCTCAGGATCCAACTACCCAACCTCCAGGTTGATCTGGGAATGAATGGCCTCTTGTTCACGGGGCTTTTAAGCCCATGTTTCATAAGCCTTTGTATTTTGCATTCACTTCTGTATTGACATCTTGGGAGTTTCATTTTGAGAAAACTAGAAGCTCAGAAGCTCTTTTGTTGGCCTGTTACTGTGCTGGAGAGAACAAAGAGGGTTGTGGTGGGATGTGCAGGCTCCGGAGGGGAACAGGAGATGTGATCTCTCTAATCCTTGTCCCTGATTTACCTCCTCATGTCTCGGAGCCCGGTTACCCCCAGGACCAAACAAATTCTATGATTCTGGCCTCCAGGAAGTTTCCAAAGCCTGCTGTCTGGAAGCAGCCTTGTGGGAGCTGCTCTGAGGACTGAGCAGAGAAGGATCTTGCTCTTTCCCTTCTGGTGACCCCCTCCTCCATGACGGGACTCCCCATGACTATGAGACCCTGTTCAGACCCAACTGGCAGCAGTCCCTCTCTTCAGCCCACGGTCCTCTATTGGATGGCTTCCCTAAGTCACTGTGGCTCTTTGCTGGCATATTCCATTGGCCCTTCCCAGCCTGCATTTGATGCCCACCCACCGCTCTCACCTGGAGGGAGCTTTCTCTCTGACTGTCGCACACCCCCAGCCATTCCTCTGCTGCTTGCTCTCCTCACCATCCCTGGATTTGCTTCTCCCCCTCCCCCAGACCCTTGTCTCCAAGGACAGGCTGGTTATTTTCACCTGGATGCCCCATTTCTGTGCATGCCTAGGACTGAGGCCTGAGTCTGTCTACAAGGCGGGCTTCCTCCGTAGACTTCCCCATTTCTCCCTGCTGTTTTTAGGGCTCCAGTCCTGAAGGCTCAGCCTCATCTCCTCGTGTGCCCTGCATCTCCCTTGTTCTCCACTCTCTGGCCAGTTGCGATGGTGCTTCCTACGGGCCCCATGGTTCTGGCCTCTCTCACTTCCTCATTGTTCTCTCTGCCATCCAATGCAGCTCTCTTTACACCTGCAGGGGGGCCTTGGGGGCACGAGGTTCTTCCTTGCTCCGCGAGGAGATTCTATAAGGAAACTTTGTTACCATGTTCAGAAGACTCTTCCAGCACATCTCAGCACACCAGGGGAAGTCCAGAGTCCTTGGTCTTGTGTTCAGGGCTCGAGTCCCACTCCATTCTGAGAATCTTCATCCTCTCCTCCAGCAAACGGCCTGACCCAGTTTCCCCAAGACCAATGAGATGCTTTCTGTTGAGGAAACCTTCCCAAATATTTTGTTCAGAGTGGACTTCCCAGTGCTTAGTGAAGGACAGCCCCCTGGACTTATGCAGTCAGTGTTTGTTGAATGAATGTCCACTTGATGGAACAACCAATATGGAGGACACCTGAGCCTGTGCCTTGGGTGATTAGTGATCTGGCAGACTGGGCTGCCCTCCATCTGAGATCTTTGTGAGGTCCAGTGCATCCTCCAGGTAGGTTGCTGGCCTTCTGTGGGCATCTGAAGGAACTCAGACACCTATCTCTTTGCTTTCTAGTAAGAATATGTTGGACAGCCTCCTCTGGCTGCTTTGGAACCCATGAACCCCTGCCAAACCCCAGATGTTGAGACCCCGCCTCTCTATGGGGATCCTTTTTTTTTTTTTTTCTTAAACCACTCTTCGATTTACTCAGTGTTAAGACAAGCAGTTCTCTAAGTCTGAGAGCAGGGGAAGCCCTGGGGAACCTCCCCCTGACAAGCCACTCCCCTGTCTGGTGACATCTTCTAGCCAGGAGCCTGGGGAAGTGTCATTGCAACACAGTGTTTACAAGGCCAAGGAGCTTCCTGTCCCGCCTACCCGGCAGGCTGTGGAGCAATCAGGAGTTGTGTTTTCATGAGGAGTGGGGCAAAGAAATAGTTGAGGAGGGGATTTCTTGGGATTTTTTGAACATCACTTAGGGGCAGGGGGTGGTATAGTGGCTAGCCTGCCTGACTCTGGAGGAGGTCAAGGGAGAGGTAGAATACAGATTTTTAAATTAAAAGCAGGTCAAGTATTACTAATAATTATTATTAATTTGCATACTTTCCTTTACCTCTTGTAAAAAGGGCGAAACATTTTTCACAGATGTGGCCCTTCAGTTTAATGTGGAACTCTTTAGAACAAAGAAAGAAAGAAAAGACGAAATTCTCTCACTCCAAGCAGGGGGCCATGTGTTAGAGCAAGCAATAGACGATTCTTTATTTTCCTCCTTTTCTTTCTCTTTCTTTTTCCTGGATTTGAAGAGGAGTTATGCTTTGAAAAGGGAAGAGGGCTTTCTGGGGGCAGGAGTGAGCAGGGAGAGGACTCTTAGAAACTGAGAACCTTCCATGCTGATTTAGAGTTCCCCTAGGTAGAGAGACACCCCTCTCCATGCACACCTGATAAATGGGCGGAGGAGATGGATTCTGGCCTCTCTGCCTCCTCAAAGGGCTGTGGCAGCTCTGAGGCACCCACCTGTCAGCCTGGAACCATCACCATGTCACTCACAAGAACACCATCTCGTGTCCAGAGCTCTGGTGCAAATGTCTGAAGAGGTCTTAGCAGGTACTTCTTGGCAGGTGCCTTGGGGTCTCTTGGACATGGGAGAGAAATATTCTCCATGTTCCCCCTTTATTTAGTAAATGGGTAATCGAAACATAGGGCCCACCCCACACTGTGAACTTTAGAAGCTCTGAGGTTGATTTCTGTGGTACAGTCTTTCTTGAGCCCCTTAGAGAAAGAATGGGGAGCTGCCCAGCCACACAGCCGGGGTGCAGAGGCCTCTGTGACAGTGACACATTGGCCATTCTGTGAAAATAGTGGTTTGTGTAAGGAGGTTTGCCACAAAGTGTCAAGAAAGAAAAAAAAAATTACTGGTAAGGACGTGGCAGTTTAAAGAAATTGATAATAAAAACCCCTGGGAGATGAGAGGTGGAGTTCAACAAGGCCTCGCCTTCTGTAGGCGTCAAGAATACACATTTCTGAACTTGTGAGGCTAAGCGCAGGCCCAAGGCATGTGAGGTGGTTGGGGGTTGGGTTAGAGAATGTTCTAGAATGTACCTGAGTCAGAAGAAGGAGGTGGTGGAGACTTGTGGAAACTGATGGAAGCAAGCCCTCAATTCTGGACCATGTGCCGAGGCACTGGATAAGGAAAGAGGTACCCAGAACTTCCCATCCCTTTATCCCTCCCTGTTGGCACAGAGCACCATGTTATCACAGTCCAGCGTTTTCCACCGCGATGGTGGAGAACACTCTGTGTAGGCCAAGGCTCAGCCTTATGAGCTTCCCATCAAGGCTCCTCTCTAGGGGACGTTGAAGGGCTTGAGTTGGGAGCGTGAGCATCCTGTGATAATGGCTACCAGTTCCACTTTAGGTCCAGAGCTCAGTCCCCTCAGGATCCCATCTTCTCTCCTCCCCACACCCATCTTGCATTTTCAAAGATGGGGAAATTGCTTCTCATTGGCTGTCCTACTCCTAAGGCCTACTCTGTAGATGAAGGTGGGAACCTTATTTCCACAAAACCACTGGATCTTGTTTCAGGTGGGAAAGTTTCGTAATGCCCATCGTTTATTCTCCTGGTACCTTCTGAGTGACCAGTCAGAGACCATCTCTAATTCTTTAGGTAGAACCTCACTCCCTTGGCCTTGAGTTGCTTCAACCTTAGCTAACCCGGCAAGCTCCAAACAATGTCTGGTCTTCAAATAACCCAACCTCGGCTGCTGCTCCCTCTAGGATAGGATATGGAGAGAGGAACAAACCATGTAGAAAATGTATGCTGCCTCTCTGGAGGTTGACTGCAGCTTTTATGAGGGAATTTGGGGTAGACCAGGAGTCCCTATTTAAAGTCAGACCATAAAACACACTGTACACATTTGGGGTGGGGGAATCCAACGGCTGTATCTAAGTGACAGCAACCATAGAATCTCACTTTCTTGGTTAATCAGCACTGACTGAAATATTAATTAGCATTTTGATTTTTCTGTTGTATTGGAGCGACTCAAAATACTAGTGTCTTAAACAAGATTGAATTTTTTATTTCTTTGTCCTTTAACAGTCTAAGTGATCTAGACTTTACATGACAACCTCACAGGTGAGGAATCAAGGTTCCTTCTGTTGTATTGCTCTGCCTTCCTCAGTAAGTGGATCTCATGGTCCATGAGAGCTGCTCTAGCAGTTACCATCACATTTGCCTTCCAGCTAGCAAGAAGAGGAAAGGGGAAAGGGATTTTTGACTCCATAATCCCTTCTAGCCACTGGCAGTCCCTGGCTCCCTTCCTTAGTGCTCATAAACTGCCTCATAATGGTGCGCAGAGTTCATTACCAGGGGACTAGTGCACGCAGTGAGAGAATTTCCAGGATTCTACCCTCTTTCTGTTCCCCCACCTCTCGAGGACAACCTTTTCTAATTTGTCTCTGTCTCTTTCTGCTACGCATATTTTGCTTTCTCCAATTCTATAAAGGTTAACAGTGGCAGTTCCCTTTCATCACCCCAAGTTTCTTTATGACTCTGAGATGCATTTATCCTCATCCGTAATCCAAAACTCAAATGAGGCAACCAAGGCTGGGGGGTGTAGCTCAAGGGTAGAGCACTTGCCTAGCACGTACGAGGCTCTGTTGGACTTCAGATCCTGTTGTATCAGACCCTTCTCTCCCAGTCTACCTCTGACCCCATGCCTGCTCTGATTCTCTAAATCTCAAGGCCAATGTCATGCACCAGCTCATTGCACATGGCCTTTGAGCATACCCACCAGCACTTAGCTTGGCCTAGAAGGCCATTGACAGTCTGCCACCCCGGCCATGTAGCTTCCTTTCCCAGCATGCCCCACAGTATACTTTATGCTTCAGGGGGCTGAACTGTTGGCCCTTCCACTAACGGACCTGCCCTACCTCCTGCCTGCCTCCATAGTTTCTACCACCATGCTTGGATCTCACTCAGGGCGTCTCCTCGTTCCTGAAGATTTTCTCAGGAGTTATCCTGAGGAAGAATCTTTTCCAATTTACATTCTCCCTCCTTTGCGTTCCTTTTGCACTGACTTGTACCAACCTCCATGGGACACCTCACCGGTTGTATCATTTCTAGCCCAAATGTAATTTTTATTTTTTATTTTTGGTACCAGGGACTGAACTCAGGGACACTCAACCACTGAGCCACACTTTCAGCCCTATTTTGTGTATATATATATACTAATATATATATATATATATATATATATATATATATATATATATATATATATATATATATATATATATATTTAGTTGTAGATGGACACAATACCTTTATTTTGTTTATTTTTATGCGGTGCCAGGATCGAATCCAGTGCCTCACGCATGCTCGGCAAGTGCTCTATCAGTGAGCCACAATGCTGGCCCCCTATATTGTATTTTATTAGAGTCAAGGTCTCACTGAGTTGCTTAGCGCCTCAACATTGCTGAGGCTGGCTTTGAACTTGCGATCCTCCTGTGTCAGCCTCCCGAGCCTCTGGGATTACAGGCGTGCACCACCGCGCCCTTCCCAAATGTTATTTTGAATGCTGCTCCTTGGCTCCTTCTGGCACAGTGAGCTTTCTGGGCATATACCTGTGCGTAGAATTGCTGCATCACGGGGCCAGCACAGGTGAGCTTTAGTAGGGACTGTTGAATGGTTTTTCCATTCCAAAAGTGGTCGTACCCACTTGTGCTCCCAGCAGCCAGAGTGAGTGTTCTCATTGCCTCAGATCCTCACAAACACTCTGTGTTTTCCATCTTCTTTACCGTAGCCGTTCTAGTAGGTGTGTAATGGTATCACATCGTGGTTTAAATTTGCATTTCCCTTATGACTCATGAAATTGAGCTCCTCTTCATATTTCTAGTGGCCATTTATCAAAATCTCTTTCTCAAGGTGTCTGTTCAGATCTTTTGTACATTTGGCTATTGGGACTGTCTATCTTTAAAAGGAAAATTTGTGGCTCTTGCTACTGAGGCATTGTATGGTGACTGTTCTGGGTGCCATCTTCCCCTGACAATGGGGTCCAGGAATCTCATGGCCTGGTAAAGTCCCTAGAATTGTAGACCTTCAACACGTATTTTCTGTTGACTGAATAAGCCATCTTGGATCCCTACTTTTCAGTGGGGTGATGATTCTTCGAGAGAAAAATGATCAAGGATAATGGGAAGAGAACCCTGCTTTCTCTCAGGCGCCTGGAACCACATACTCTGATTCATGACCATACCTCTGTGAGTGAATTTCGTGCTAAGGTGGGCTTCCGTGTTTCTACAGAGCAAATACTCTATCTCCCTACTGATCTGAATAAACAGAAATCATCACAGCAGAAACAGAAGGAAGCCTCTTATCTGATAAAATGTGCACCAAGGAAAACATTCGGTTTATCAAACCTGGGTTTTATGATAAAAGATAATTGCAAAAGCACTCTCCAAATCTTGTAAATTACCATCTCTACCCACTGGTAGAAAGAAATCAAGTCCTCTTCTCTCATGTGACCATCATATCCCAAAGTGTGGTTTCATTTTAATGGCTGAAGAATAAAAGTACCTGGAGGAAGAAGATCATCAAACACTATGAAAAGTTTTCAGATGAAACAAGAAACAAATTAGAGCCAGGGAATAGATATGAGGGGAATGCATACTCCTGATTTGGGCTCTGAAAATAACTTCAAGACCTTTTGGATGTCTTCCTGTGTTTCTCAAGTCTTGCTTTTGTGACATTTGCGATGTGTTCATTTTCACTCTTTAGCTTCCTTTTATTGTTTGGTTTGGTTTGGTTACTGGGGATTGAACCCAGGGGCACTTACCACTGAGATTCATCCCCTTATTGTTATTTTTTTTTTTTAATTTTGAGACAAAGTCTTGCTAAGTTGCTGAGGCTCCCCTCAAACCTACAATCCTCCTACCTCAATCTCCCAAACTGTGGGATTACAGGGGTGTACCACCATATCCAACTTTTATATCTATTTTTTTTTTGTACTGGGGATTGAACCCAGGAGTGCTCAACCACTGAGCCACATCCCTAGCCCTTTTAAATGTTTCCTTTAGAAACAGGGTCTCACTAAGTCGCTCAGGGCCTTGCTGAGTGGCTACCTATAAACTTGGGATCCTCCTGTCTCAACCTTCCAAAATGCTGGGATTACACACATGTGCACACCCGGCCCTAATATCCATTAATATCCATTCTTATTTGGGGGCCTCACTTCCATTTTTACATGCATGCTAGGAAGTCACACTGGCCCCTCTAAGCTTCCCCTCTTTCTTTCCTGAGACACTCCATGACTGCACCTTGAGATTTTAATTTTCAGTTTTCTTTTCCTGGTAAGCCAACCTCTCTGATCCCTGGCTTCTTAGAAACCTGCTTCCTTGAAATCGATGACTTGTGTCTGACCACGTCTAGCACTTTCCTCCATGATGCCTACACTTTGAGGTGAATGTGGTCCTTTTCTCCGTGATTCTGTTTTTACCAACCTTTATTCTAATTGGTCAGAATTAAAGATAGAAGTTAGAAGAGTCGTTTGCATAATTCTCTATGACTCTCCGAAATATGTGAGGATTAGGGGACAAGGATTAGTCTAAGGGCCTGGGCTTACCTTCACGAACCTCTCAACTGCACTCCAGGTAAAGCCTCTGCCTACCCTAGACGGTGGCTCAAGGTCAAACTTTATGACCCATGTGAGAAAAGCAGCATCCAAACCTCAGTTCCCATGTGCTTCTCTTTTCTTTTATCTTCCTTGGAAGCCTCTTAGCATTTACTCATTCCTTAATTTATTCAGCAAATATGTGCCAGGCACTCTTGTAAGCCCTCATAGAGCTTACGCTCTAAGGGGGCTGCTGGTGAGAGACAGACAGGAAATACAGTAAAAAAGTGAAATGTCTAGCATGTCAGTTGGGAGCGAAGATGCAGAAAAAAGAAGACTGTGCCGGAGATAGGATTTGCCAGTCCTTGTTAAGAACATAATGTAGAGACTGGAAGGAGGATTGGGAGTGAACCGAGCAGACATCTGGGAAAAGAGCGCAGAGGTCCAGGGAGAGGAGGGTGGCCGGTGTGCTCATTCTAGTCCTCAGAATGTGGTGATTTCCATGCCGGCCTCAGGAAGCTCAGTACTTGAAATGAAGGACAATGCATTAATCATCTGTGTTTCTACCACAGCATCCAGCAAAGTTTCTTGTGGTCATATTCACTCGATAAGAAAGGTTTTTATTTGAGTAAATAAAAACAGGTTGGACAGCCTCTCAGGGAGCCTTCCACCTCTGAATTGCAGTGATTATCTTAGATGCCTGGTGCATGCCTGGCACTCTCTTTCTAGCTTTTCTTTCTGGATTTTTCTGAACACATAGGTCCAATGACTTTTGGAGATGTGGTTTAGTCTCTGTCAGGGTGGGGCCTACCTTAGCTGTATTTGACCCAGATACTATTACTGTGAAACAAACTTTCATATGATGTAGTGGAATGAAGCATTTATTATGCTCATGGATTCTATGAATAAGGGATTTGGGCTGGGCACAATGGGGATGACGTGTGTGTGTTCATTGATGCCTGGGGCCTCTGTTGACAAGATGCACACAATTGGGGACTATAGTTGTAAACCAGACATGTGGCCTCTTCACATGGTTTGGGCTTCCTCACATCATGGCAGCCTACATGCACATGGTTTGGGCTTCCTCACATCATGGCAGCCTCCATGACTCAAAACCCCGAGAGTCATGTACTGTGTCGCCTTTCCTAACCCATCCTTGGAAGCCACATGGTGTCACTTCCACTGTAATCTGTTGGTTGAAGCAGTCCTGGGCCTACCCAGGGTTAAGGGAAGAGGAATTTGATTTCACTCCTTGAGGAGTGGTAATGCTGTATTATAGAAGGAGATGTGGAGTGGCAGGACCATCTTTGGGAATCACAGTCTTATAATGTGCCTTCTGTCTTCCTGGGGAGGAATTCTCATTTCATGCCGTCACTGGGCCCTGGTGGATTTCCACATGTTTGATTTGTATTCTGTCCAGTGCAAACAGGGTGACATGTTTGGGGGGGATGACTGGCCTTCTTCCCACTGTTCCCAACGGTGATCTCAGGCTTTCCAGGTCAGCCATGGAGCCACCTGTATGAGGGAGCAGCAGTTAAGGAGTCAGGTGGAGGGAGTGTACCTCTAGTGTCAGTTTCTCATTCATTGAGGGGTGTCAGTGTGGGGTGGGAGAGACGTGTTGGTGTGTTGGGGTAGAATCCTGTGGAACTGGTGTCCAGTCAGATGCTCCAATGTTGTGTTTGAGGAGTCTGAATGTGTTAGTCAACTTTTTGTTGCTGTGATCAAAACACATGACAAAAGCAACAGAGAAGAAGAAAAGTTTATCTGGGGCTCACAGTTTCAGAGGTTTAGCCCATGGTGGCAGACTCCATTGCTCAGGGCCCGAGGTGGGGCCACAAGCATCATGGCCAAAGGGCACAGTGCAGGAAAACTACTCAGCTCATGGTGGCCAAGAAGCAGAGGGAGAAAAGGGAAGGGATCAGAGGGAAGAGGAACCTTTCCAGAGCATGTTCTCAGGTACCCACCTCCTCTAGCCATGCCCCACCTGCCTACAGTTACCATCCAGTTAGTCCATTTGAACTAGGATGAACTAATTATGTTGTAGCTCTCACAGTTCAATCATTTCACCTCTAGAAATTCCTGCATTAACATAGGAGCTTTGGGGAGACACTCCATACGTAAAGCATAACACTGAGTAACCATCCTGGTACTTCTCTTAGGATCACCCATGTTCCTGCCCTGGCCTGGTGCCTTTGACACCTGGAGACAGGTATGGGGAGTAGGGTTGGGCTCAAGAGTGCTCTCATGTTCCCACGTCAAATAGAGACCATGCTTCTACCCCCAATTCCCCAGGGGAAGGAAAAGTGCCACTTCATCATTCCAGAATAAAGTCATGCAATGTTAGTGTCGGAAGGAATTTTATTCATAAGTGAATCCAGTGTGCCCCTCTTTCCAGGTGAGGTCCCTGAGGACTGGGGCTGGTGTGTAGTCAGGCACAGACCAGGTGTCAGCAGGAATGTGTTCCCTGGGACATAACAGAAAAACATTGTGGAGTTATTATTAATTTGCTCCATGTCATAACCATATACATGGACAGGTTGAGGAAATGTCCTTGGATTTAAGAGATGTGTGATAAAGTATTCGATTGAACCAGGTGACTTCTCCAGTATCTTGTCATGGTTAAAATGATCCAATCTAATACAGACATGAACGGCGTAACAACACTTCAGTCAGTGACAGAACACAAACATGACCGTGGTCCCTTAAGATTATACAAGAACTGAAATATCCTTATGGTCTGGTGACATTGTAGTGACATAGCATCATACTTGATGATGACAATGAATGACTAATTTACTAAACTCTTTGTCATTATTTTGGAGCGTATACCTTCTTCTTATAAGAAAGAAAGTTTCCTGTGAGACAGTAGCATGTGATGCCAGCCATGTGCACTTTGTGGTATTTGTGCCAGGACCAAACCGCCCAAGGACACCTTTCCAAGACTGTGTCCTGTTGTGAAGCAACACGTGATTATTTGCGAGGGGAAGAAGTGAAGCTCCCAGGTCTGAAAGGTGACATGTTTTCCTAGGATCTATGGCACTGGAGACTCTATGTGGGCAGAAGACAGGATGGGGACAGGGAGGGATGTCCAAGGGTCAACTGTGTTATTTCTGGATGGGATTAGGCAGGCCCAGGTGGGGTAAGGTTTCCTGGGGAGGCTGGAGGTCCTGAGCTCATTAGACTAAATCTTCAGCCCCTGCCTAGCCCTCCAGGGGCTTTTGAAAGAGCCCAGGTCTCTGTGAGACTCTCTGCCACAATAGGGAGAGAAGCCACAGACAGAGTGGGAAGGGGTCCCTTCTGGAGAGCCTGCCTGCAGGGTGACCTCCACTTGAGCTGTCAGCTCCCTGTTCCAAGGAAACCTGGTCCCACTGTATCTCCCTGGAGTCCTGCTGCCAGTGCCCTTCTGACTGGAAATTCTCAAAGAATTCAGAAAAGCCTGGGGGAAGCCCATGCACCTAAACCTTCCCAAGGGGTTCTCTAAAGATAGGGGGATCTTTGTATTTTCTCTGTCTTACTGCTTGCCTATTGACACTTGCATCAATGCAGGAGGATGGATTTAAGGAGGCTGCAGGATGAACTGGCTGGCAGATAATATAAGCTACTGCCTCTAGGCTGTAGGCAGCAAGAATGGCTACAGCTGCTGGTTCCCTGGAGAGTTCCTGGCTATGCCTCTTTAGAGATCCTCGAGCTACAGACCCTTGGGTTGCTCTGCCACATCCTGTGCCCTGGTGCTGTGCGGGCTGCTCTCGAAGCACAGGCCAGATGTGCAAATTCTGTGGCTGTGCCCGGGGCCAAGCGCAGAACAGCTTGCTTTTCTTGGAAATCATCGGTGATTTGTTAGAAAAACAGGAAACATTGGGGCTGCTGGTGTACATTTTTGCTTTTTTGTTTTTGTTTTTGAGCTCCTTTCATCTCTATCGGTCTCAGGATGTCTGAAGGGTATTTCTGCTCCACCTTGATCTTCAAGCCTCCTGCTGTCTGTCCCTCCTTCTCTGTCTGTGCATCTTCTCTCTTCTCTCCCTCTTGGCTTCTGCCGCCTCCTCCCCCAACCATAGTCAGGGAACTGTGGAAATGAGGTGATGTGCGTTATCTTGGGTGGGTGTTTCCATGGAGTTGACTCCCAGCCCCTCCCCCAGCCCCTTCTTCGCCCCTCCCCCCTTGATCAGAGTTAAACTAGAAGCAAAGTGGTCACGGGGACCTGATGGGACAGCTGGAGTGGCTCCCACTATCCTGCCTCTGACCCAAGTGGGGTGATGCAAGTCCTTCATCTCTGCTCGGTTAGGCAGGAGCTGGAGGAGCCCTTGGATGTCCCCTGGCCATGGGGACACAGAGGCTGAGAGAGGAGGAAGACTCTCCAAGGTCCCTGAATAAAGGGGAGGAATAGAAAGCAGAAGAAGTCCAAACACTGGTCCTGCCTTCTCCCTGGCCATGTCTCCAAAATGCAGCCAGCAGGAGACGGGACCCGAGGCCGTCATACACTGGATCTTTAAGAAAGTTCTAGAAAGAGCTGCTGCTTCATGGAGGTGCTCATGGCATTTTCTGGGTGTGATGTGGCCAGGGCTGAGCTCCGGGGATGGCTGCAGCTCCCTACCTCATAACGTGACATTGTGGAGAAGCCCATCTTCCCATCTTATGGGTGAAGAACTGAGGTGCAGGGAGGTTAACCCGGCCTTTGCTCCTGAAGCCAGGGCCGGGGAGGTGAGAAGGGCCGTGGTTTCCAGGTCCTTCTGCCCAAGGTGCTTGCCCTGAAGCCCCCACTTCCTGCCCTGGGCCACTCCTGGGTTTTCATTGATGGCTGGGGGCTTTGCTCCACCCCTTCAGCCTAGCCCCTTCTCCCAGGGGAACCAGGCTTAGGGGATGCCCTTCTGAAGTCATTCAAGAAGTCTGATATGAGAGAGTAGGAACTCCCCACATCTCTCTGGGGGTGTGGTTTTGAAAAGGAATTAAACTGTCGAGAGAGAGAGAGAGAGAGAGAGAGAGAGAGAGAGAGAGAGAATGATGTGTAAGGCTAAGTTGAGATGAGGGACCAGCGTGAAAGTGGAAACATACTCATATTCAAGGAGCTTGGAACTTTGGATGAGGGAACGATAAGGACCAGGACCGTGACTCTCCTCTCACACCAGGACTCCTGGATGCCCTGAGCATCTACAGGTAACAACAGGCGCTGGAGAGAGGAGGGGCCTCCCTCTTCTCCTGCCCTCATGTCCATTCCTCTGGGTTGCACCACTTTGGGGGAGCAGAGGTTCTCACCCAGGGGCCTATGAACCTGGCTGGGGCACATGTGACATCATTATTGTCACTTCTAACTGAAGTTTAGAATTTCCTTCCATGGTGAACCTAGGCAACTAACCACAGTCATATCTGTAGCACCTCTGTCTCTGTTGTCTCTGTCACCAACCGAAATCCAGATGTGCTCAGATCACTTTACAGTGGTTGTAGGTACCTCAAGTGTCATTTGTGCTTTTTTTAAAAATACTTTTATTAGTAGTTGACGGACCTTTATTATTATTTTATTTATTTTTATGTGGTGCTGAGAATTGGACCCAGGGTCTCCCTCACTCATGCAAGGCAAGTGCTCTACCCCTGAGCCACAACCCCAGCCCCTCATTTGTGCTTTTTAATACTTAAGAGTGATGAGACTCATTAGGCTCGCTGCTGGTTTTTATTCTTCTCTCCCTCTTGGCTTCTGCTGCCCTCCAACCCAGTCAGAGTCAGGGAACCGTGGAAACAAGGTGATGTGGGTTACCTTGGGTGAGTGTTTCCATGGAGTCTGACTTCCCAACACCTCCCTCCTGTCTCCTCATCCCAGCCCCATCTTCACCCCTCACCCCTTGATCAGAGTTCCACTAGAAGCAAAGTGGTCTCTGCTTAATTTTATGTGTTCATCCGAGGCACACGTCTCCCTACTTCATACATCTGATTATTTTAAAAGTTTGATGACTGTATCTCAGTGTGATTCCTCTCCTCGGCAATCTTGTGTATTTTATTTCATGCATTTAAAATATTATTCTGGAAGACGTATCTATAGACTTCTCTAGAATTTCAAATGGGCCCATGGCACAGCAAAGGTCACTAAGGCCTGCTACTAGAGCGATGAAGAATTCATGGTGTGACCTGACCCCTGAAAAGGGATTTGGTGTTAGTCAGGCCTGAGTTAGCATCTTTGCTCCCACTGGCTACGGATCCTCAGAGAGTGACTTTATCTCTCAGAGCTTCATGATGTGTAAAATGGAGATGAAGACTGTTCACCTTGAAGGATCGTCCCACGTGCAGGTGCCTGCTGTTCAGCACCTGGCAGCCCGTCATGAATGTAGCTAGTGACAGTAGCTGTAGTCTATTTAAGCCTAAGAAATTCAGGCAGGAGGGCTGGGATTGTGGCTCCGCGGTAGAGCGCTCACCTAGCACGTGTGAGGCCCTGGGTTCGATCCTCAACACCACATAAAAATAAATAAAATAAAGGTACTGTGTCCAACTACAACTAAAAAAATAAGTATTAAAAAAAAAAAACTCAAGCAGGATCTTTTTCTATTAGAAAGGGAACTCTAGGCTAGGTTCATTTCTTAATGTCGCTCATGTAGAAGGGTACACTTGAGTCATTGTGATTTCTATCTTTTTCTTTTGCCTGGGTTAGAAGAAGTTTTCACCCAGGTGTCCTGTATGAATCCTGGTCCTTGAATTCACTCATTTAGGAAAGACTTGGTATTTCCTCAGGGTGGAATACTACTCAATTATAAAAAGGAATAAGTACCATTCCATGTGACAACATGGAACTTATGCTAAGTGAAAAAAAAATCCAGATGTGAAAGACTACATATTGTATAATTCTGTTTATATGGACTGTCCAGAATCAGCCATTCCTTAGAGACAGAAAGTAAATTGATGGTTGCCAGAGGATAGGGAATAGGGAGAGTGAGGAATGACTGCTAATAGGTACAGAGTTTCTTTTTGGAGTGTTGGAGATATTCTGGAATTAGAAAGTGGTGATAGATACACAACATGTTGAATATACTAAAAGTCACTGAAGTGTATACATTAAATTGTTGAATTTTATGTTAAATGAGTTATTATCTCAATAAAAAGAAACAGATACACATCCTATGAATACTAAAAAAATAATAAAAGAAGCTGGTGTGGTAGTGCACACCTGTAATCTCAGTGGCTCCGGAGGCTCACAAGTTCAAAGCCAGCTTCAGCAAAAATGAGGCACTAAGAAATTCAGTGAGACCCTGTCTTTAAATAAAACACAAAATAAGGTTGGGGATGTGGCTCAGTTGTCGAGTGCCCCTGAGTTCAATCCCCTGTACCAATAATAATAATAATAATAATAATAATAAAAGAATAGAGTTCTATGTCCACACATTTGACAATTTTGATGAAATGGACCAAGTTCTTATTTTTACTAATATTCAAAGAGAAATAAATCATCTGAATCGGCCTATAATTGTTAAAGAAAGCAAATTAGTAATCAATAATCTTCTAAAGCAGAAAGCTCCAGACCCAGATGATTTCACTGATGAATTCTACTGAATATCAAGTAGAGAAATGATACTAGCTCACTACAATCTATTCCAGAAAGTAGAAGACAAAGAACTGCTTCTTCACTCATTTTATAGACTAGCATCACCCTGATATCAAAACCAGACAAAGCTATTACAAGGAAGAAAAAGTACAGATCAATATTTCTCATACACATAGATGTAAAAATCCTCAACAAAATAATGGCAAGTTAAATACAACAATGCATTAAAAAGAACTCAACACTATAACCAGAGGGATTTATGCTATTTATTCAAGAATGGTTCAACATTTGAGAGTCAACTAAGATAGTTTTGCTACATTAACAGGTTAAAGAAGAAAACTCATGATACAATATGAGCATATCAATAGAAACAAAAAATTGACAAAATACACTACCTCTTTTGTAAAATGGGAATAGAAAGGACCTTCCACAACTTGATAAAGAATGTCTATAAAAACCCGATAGTTAACATCATACTTAATGGTGGGCAACTGGATGCTTTTCCTATCATAGTGGAGGGCCTTACTAATGCAAAAAGACAAGAAAAGCAAATCCAAGATGTATAGAGTGGGAAAGAAGACATAAGGCTGTTTTTGTTCATAAGGGACATGATTGTCTATGTATGAAATCCCAAAGAATAGACGACAACAAAAAATAACAATTCCTGGAACTACTAAGCAATTATTGCAAGGTTGCAGGATACAAGACTAACATACAAAAGTAAATTGCTTTCCTGTGTACTGGCAATGAACAATTGGAATTTGAAATTAAAAATGCAATACCATTTACATTACTGCTAAAAATTAAAAAAAACCTTAGATATAATCTAACAAAATATATCAAGAATTATATGCAAAAACCTGAAATTGATGAAGAACATCTAAGAAAATCTAAATCAATGGAGAGGTATTCTGCATTCATGGGTAGGAAGATTCATTATTGTTAAGATGCTAGTTCTTCCCAGACTTGATCTACAGATTCAGTGCAATCCCAACCAAAATCCCATCAAGTTACTTTGTAGCTATTAACAAATTTATTCTAAAGTGGAAATGGAAAGGAGAAAAATGACCTAAAATATTGAAGAATAAAATCAGAGGATTGACACTGTTGACTTCAGAACTAAAAGCTATAATGACTATAGAGCCACAGTGATCAAGATATGGGATATTGGTGTAAACAGACAAATTGATCAGTGGGATAGAGTAGAGAGCACTGAAATAGATTCATAAAGATATAAAACCAACTGGTCTTTGACAAAGGAACAAAAACAGTCCAATGAAGAATGGAGATCCTTTTCAACAAATGGTGCCAGAATAAGTGGACAGCCACGTGACAAAAAGTGAATCCAGACACAAGCCTCATACTGTACACAAAAACGATCACTCACAATGGATTGTAGGACCTATAAGTAGTAGAATGCAGACAAAATTTCTGGAAGATAATATGGGAGAAAATCTGGATAACCTTGGCTCATCTAGATTTTTGAAAGTGAATTTTTAGATGCATCACTAAAAACATAATCCACAAAATAAAAACCTAGTAAGCTGGACTTGATTAAAATTTAAAACTTCTACTCTTGGGAAAGACACTGACAGGAGATTGATATGTGAAGTCACCGACTGGGTATCTACACACCATATACCTGATGAAGGATTTGGTCCAAAATACACCGAGAGGGCTGGGTGTGTGGTTCAGTGTTAGAGGACTTGCCTGTCATGCATGTGGCCCTAGATTCCATTTCCAACACCACAAAGAAAAACAAAACAATAGCAACAATTAAAAAAAAAAAAAGTCCAAGTCATGTGACTCTGGGTAACCAAGCAACCAAAATAAACAAAGAACTCTAAAAATTAATAATAGTAAAATAAACCACCCAGTTGAAAGGTGAAAGAGTTGAAGAGCCACCTCACCAAAGAAGAAATAAAAATGGAAAACAAGAGCAGGAATTGCAAATTAAAACAGCAATAAGAAACCACTCTGCACCTATTAGAATGGCCCAAATCCCAAACACTGACAACATCAAATGTTGGCGAGGATGTGGAACAACTGCTACTCTCCTTTATTACTGGTGGGAATGTAAAATGGCACCACCACTCTGGAAGACGGTTTGGCCATTTCTTACAAAATTGACATCCTCTTACCATACAATCCAACAGTCCTACTTCTAGGTATTTACCCAAATGAATTGAAAACTTACATCCATGCAGAACCTACATACAAAACATTTATAGCATTTTATTCATAATTGTCCCAAACTGGAAGCAACCCAGATGTCATTTGAATAGGCAAATGTGTAGACAAACTGATATGTTTAGACAATGGAATCTCATTCAGTGACATTAACTGTGAAATCATGAAAAGACATGGAAAAACTTTAAATGCATATTGAGAAGTGAAAGAAGCCATTCTGCAGAGACTCCGTACCGTGTCAGTCCAGCTGTATGACATTCTAGAAGACATGAAACTATGGAGACTAAAATGTACAGTGGCTGCCAGAGGTTGGAGAGAGAGAGAGATGCAGCCGAGAGGACTTTTGGGGCAGTGAGAATGTTCTGTGTGGGCACATAACGTTATGCTTTCCTACAGCACCAAGAGTGAACCCCGATGCAAACTGTGGACTTGAGTTAATACAAATGTATCAACACCCGTCTACCAAGTGTAACAAATGCACTACACTAATGGGAACTCTTAATAATAGGGGAAATTGTGGGCAGCTGTGGGAGAATGGGTCTATAAGAAGTGCACTTTCTGTTCAATATTTCTGTAAAACTAAAACTGCTTGAAGAATTAAGGCCTCAAGCTGAGGTTGTGGCTCTGTGGCAGAGCCCTTGCCTAGCACATCTGAGGCACTGGGTTCGATCCTCAGCACCACATATAACATAACGAAATAAAGTTTAAAAAAATAATTAAGGCCTATAAAAAAAGAAAAAGAAATAACCGTTTATCTTCTTATGTCAACTGAAATCCACCTCTGAGCCCCATCTTGCCAGGAGCTTCTAGGAACTCAGTGTTATTCCCCATAAACCTTCCCAAGGACTGTTGTCTTCTTAGCATGGGAAGGGATTAATGGAAGAAAGAAAGGAATTCATAGCACCATGAACTGTTCTGGATTCATCTCCATGGTCTTAGGAACAGCTCCCAGGAAGCTTAGGTTCTGACCTGAGCCCTTTCGTTGGCCCCTGGCAGAAGAAATACAGGAAGAAGCTGGTCTCCCAGGCAACCTGCCCACACTGTGGGTGGCCAAAACCCGACTTGATCAACACCTCTGAAGACTGACTCACTGGGACATTACAATAGATTGTGATTTCCCCTCGAGGCCCAAGGAATGCCCCCTATTGCTCATGTGGTCAGAGCATCCTGGGCACATATTTGGGTGGGGCTTTGGTTGGCATACTCATGAGGCTCTCCAGGGACACTCTGCCCATGCCCCATGCCAGGCTCCAGGGGGAGATTCTAAGCATGATAGTGGGGCCCTGTCATCAGAGCTGGAAGCCCAGCAGAGGAAGTGGGCAGTCACAGTGCAGGCACTGGGGAAGGCGAGGGGCTACGGGTCCTGGGAGAGCGTGAGTGGACACCCGGCCCAGCCGGGGGGGTCAGAGGCCTTCCCTGAAGAAGCAACCTGTAATCAGAAGGTGGAAGAATGCATCCTGGGGTCCAAGTCAGAAGCAGGGGAAGGTGGCGGGCATTGTTTCTGGCAAAGGAAGAAGTCCATTATGGAAAGGGAGGGTGTGACGTTGGTCAGGGAAGAAGGCCTGGACCTCGCCAGGTCCTGCAAGCTGGGTTAGGGGCTGAACTTTGTCCTAAGACAATGAAAAAACACTGGAAGGTTTAAGAGGGTCAGGGGGAGTGATTTCAATCCTCCCTGGGTGTCTCTGGGGGATGTTTCCAGGATTCTCCTATGGTCCAAATCCCAGATGCTTAAATTCCTTATATAAAATGGCACAGTATTTGCATATAACCCACATACATTTTTTTTTAAAAAAATATTTCTTTAGTTGTAGATGGACACAATACCTTTATTTTTATTTGTTTTATTTTTATGTGGTGCTGGGGATTGAACCCAGTGCTTCACACATGCTAGGCAAGTGCTCTACCCCTGAGCCACAACCCCCACCTTCTCCCCATATATTTAAGTCATCTCCAGATTACTAATAATATCTCCTACCATGTAAATGCTATGTAAACAGAAGTGATACTTTATTGTTTAGAGAATAATGACAAGGAAAAAGATCGGTAGTGTTCAGTACAGATGCGATATTTTTCTTTTTGTTTTTTTGTTTTCTTTAGCAAAGCTGAGGATTGAACCCAGGACCTTGAGCATACTAAGCAAAGGCTACTGCCATTGTGCTACATCCCCAGCCCCAGAGGCTCTTTTCTTTTTCTTTTTTTTCTGAATAGTTTTGATCCCTGGTTGGTGGAATCCTGTGGATGTGGAACCCGCAGAGGGCTGAGTGTAATCGTACATGCTTTTTTAGAAACAATTGAAGAGTGTGTTTGTTGTGATCCTAATGACATAAAAAAAACACCCATACAAGTATGTATGCTTATACACAGACTTTAAAAAGGATCAGAAGTGGGCTGGAGAATATAGCTCAGTGGCAGAGCACTTGTTTAGCATGCATGAGGTTCTGGGTTTGATCCCCAACCCTGCAAAAAGGAAAAAAAAAAAAGGGAGGGGGGCCATAAAGTAAGGAAGGAAGATATGTGTGTGTGTGTGTGTGTGTGTGTGTGTGTGTGTGTGTGTTTGAAAATGGAAAAACATGAAGATAAATGGTCAGGCTAAGAAAAACTTCCAAGTTTTTTTTTCTATGCACCTATGTATACTGTAAAAAGACTCTTTGGAAAACATTTTTTTTTTTTATTGAGGAATGATTTATATCTGATGAAGTACACAATTATACAGTTTGATGAGATATGAAAAAAACACACACCTATGTAACTCATACTCCTACAAACATACAGAATATTCTATCATCCCTAGAAGTTCCCTCATGCCCATTTCTTGGTATTTCTCTCTGTACTGTCCAGAAGTGATCACCACATTGGTCTATTTCACTGTAGATTAGTTTAGCAGGCTATGCATTCTGGAGCTTATTGTAAATGGAACCAGAGAATGTCCTTTTTTATTGTTTTTTTTTTTTTTTTTTTTTTTTTTTGTACCAGGGATTGAATCCAGGGGCCTTAACCACTGAGCCACATCCCCAGCCCTTTTTTTCAATTTTTTTTTTTTTTATTTTGAGATAAGGTTTCACTAAATTGCTTGGGGCCTCACTAAATTGCTGAGATTGGCCTTGAACTTTCAATCCTCCTCCCTTAGCCTCCCAAGCTGCTGGGATCACAGGCCTGCACCACTGCATCCAGCAATCTTTTTATATTCCTCTTTATTCATACGCCATGTTTTTGGTTTTATCTTAAGTAGTAATCCATTATATAAATATATCTAATACTTTTAATTGTTCTATTCATGAATCAGGTTGGTTCTTTAATGAGGCTATTATGAAGCTGCTGTGAACATTATTTCCTCAGCATATGGTTTCTTTTTGGGGGGGTTGGTGGGTAAAGGAGTGGAGTTATTGGGTTGAAGCAGTAGGTGGTTGTTCAATTTTGTGAAACCGATTTTCAATGCTGTCCCATTTCATGATTCCACCAGTAATATACAGTGGCTCCATTATCCTTATGAACTTGGAATTGTCCATCTTTTAAATTTGATACACTTTAGTGATGGGACATCTCATGGTTTTAAATCTGCATTTTTCTAATGACAAATGAGAATTAGCCTATTTTCATGTGTTCATTGGCCATTTCATCTCTTTGATGAAATGTCTGTTAGTGCTGGGATAGAGATCACTTGTCCCATGTATGCATTGTGAATGTGGTATCCTACCTTGTGGTTTGCTTTTTTATTCCCTTTATGGTGTCTTTTAAGGAGCCGAAGTTTAAATTTTGATGAAGCCCAATTCATGAGTTCTTTTTCCTTTTTATGTTTCATCCTTTTTGTGTCCTAAGAAATGTTTGCCTTGTGCAAGAGCATGAGGATATTTTCTTGTGTTTCTTCTAGGAACTTCATTGTGTGTGTGTGTGTGTGTGTGTGTGTGTGTGTGTGGTGCTGGGGATCGAACCCAGGGCCTTGTGCTTTCGAGGCAAGTACTCTACCTCCTGAGCTATATCCCCAGCCTTAGTTTTAGCTTTTTAACATCCAGAACTCTAATCCATGTCAAATTGACAATTTGTATGGTGTGGTACATGGGTTAAGTTCAATATCTTCCAGATGGATGTCCAGTTGTTCCAATACCATTTGATAAAAGATTTTCCTTTCCTGTTTAGATTGCCTTGGTGTCTTTGTTGAAAATCAGTGAGCCAAGTCAATAGTGGTTTGTTTTTGGTTTTCATCCTTTCTGAACTTTTGGGCTGATATGTGGATCTATTTGTCTTTATATTGCTAATACCATATTGTCTTCATTAATGTAGATTTAGAGCAAATCTTGGAGTGAAGTAGCACAAAATCATCCAACTTTGTCCTTCTTTTCTAAAATGGTTAACTGTTCTAAATATTTGGCATTTCCATGTACATCTTAGAATCAGCTCCTCCCTCCCTCCCTCCCTCCCTCCCTTCCTTCCTTCTTTATCTCTTGAGATATTGACTGGGATCACATTCAATCTGTAGATCAATTGGGGGAAATAGAATATTGAGTCTTCTGACCCATGAACATTGTATCTCTTGCCATTTTTTATTTGATTTATCTTTCCAATGCTTTGTAGATTTTATTGTTTGTTTTCAGAACTAGTTATTGAAGCTAGGGGTATTCTACCACTCAGCTACATCCCCCGCCCCTTTTATTTTTTATTTTGAGGCAGGATCTTACTAAGTTGCTGAGGGTCTTGCTAAGTGGCCAAGGCTGGCCTGAAACTTGTGATCCTCCTGCCTCAGCTTCCAGAATTGCTAAGATTACAGGTATGAACCACCAGCCTGGCTTGTAGATTTAAATGTAGAAGTTTTGCTTGTTTTTTTTTTTTTTCTTAAATTTATTCACAAGAAGTTAATTTGGGGGATGCTATTGTGAATGATATATTTTTAAAGTTTCATTTTCTAATTGGTAATCACTAATATTTGGAAATACAATGGAACTTTTTATATTGACTTTGCTTCCTGTAACTTGATAAACTTACTTATGATCGTTTTTAATAGATTTAATAGACTTTTCAGGATATTCTGTGTATATAGTCATTTCATCTGAGAATCAACTTTCTAATTTGTGGGGTTTTAATTTTTTCATTGCCTCAATCCAAAGGCTATGATCTCTAGTATAATGTCAAATAGAAATGATGAGAGAAGATGTTGTTCCTGATACTAGAGGAAAAGTACTCACTTTTCACCTTTCAGTATGATGTTAACTATAGTTTTTTTCATAGATGACCTTTATTGAACTTTTAGGAAGTTCTCTTGTATTTCTATCTTACTGGAGTTTTTATAAACGGGTGTTGAATTCCCTTTGTCCCCTCTTTGAGATACCAATCACATACCCATTGGGCTTTTTGGTTGTGCCCAGAAGTCATTTTAGGCTCCATTCATATATTTTAATATATCTTTTTAGTTTTTAATCTTTGAGTGGCTGTATATTAAGTTCACTAATCTTATTTTTGCAATACACAATCTTTGTTTGATCCATCCAATGAATTTTTCTTTTCCCATATGATCTCCGTTCTAGACTTCCTTTTAAAAGATTCTCATTCTTCCTGATTCTCTTCTGAGATTTCTCATGAACTCATGATGTATGTTTTCCTCAAAATCTTTTTATCTGTAATAGCTGTTTTAAGTCTTTGTCTCCTAATTCCAATACATCTTCCATTCTTGGGTTTATTTCTATTGAATTGTTTTCTGAGAAATGAGTTACATTTCTCATCTTCATCTGTCTATTCATTTTTTAAATCACATTCTGGGCATCGTGGTCGCCATGTTGGTGAGAGTCTGGATTTTATTGTTCTCCATTAAAGAATGTTAATTTTCTACTCTGGCGGGTAGTTAATTTATAGGTGGAATCTGTGATCCCTTTAGGTATTTCTTAAAGCTTACTTAGGATGTGTGCAGAGTTGCCCTTACTCAAGAGCTGGAGTTGCTCTAGAGTCTCAGTTAAATGCCTGAGGTATCCAGCGATGTTCCTGAACTCTGACGGATTGGAAATCCAATGGCTCCCGATGCCATGCAATTTCTAGAATCTCTGTTTTAACTCAAGATTTCCCAGGAGCAGGTTTTCCCAGTCTTCATAAGGTCTTGTCCTGTACATGCAGTTTAGGATTCAGCTGAAGTCTCCAGAGAACCCCCTCTGCAGATTTCTGGAACTCTTCTTTTCATATTTTCTAGTTCCTGGACCCACAGATTCTAGCCATTGCAGGAGCTTGGAACTCTGGTTTCTATCTCCTCAGCTCAGAAAGACCTTTGTACTGAACTTGGGTTCTGTCCCTGTGCTCCATGCTCTGGGAAATAACTTGAAACAGAAAATCAGGGAAGTCAAGAGGCACACTCTCCTTGTGTATTTCCCTTCCCTCAGAGGTAGGATTCCTGTGCTGCCTGCTGGCCAATGTCCTTAAACAGTCACTTCACAAGTTTGACCAGTCTTATAGTTATTTATGGACAGAGACCTCGTCCAATGCCAATTACTCCTTCCCCTCTGGTGGGGAAAATACTCCTTCCAGACAGACTCTTGAATGTGGCCTTTTTAATAAGATAAATATATTTAAGTGTGATTTGTATGATTTTTTTTTTTTTTTTTTTGGTACTGGGGATTGAACCCAAGGGTGCTTAACCACTGAGCTATATCCCCAGCTCTTTTAAAAAAGTATTTTTACTTAGAGACAGGGTCTCCCTGAGTTGCTAAATGCCTCTCTAAGTTGCTGAGCCTGGCTTTGAACTTGCGATCCTCCTGCCTCAGCCTCCTGAGCCACTGGGATGACAAGTGTGCACCGTGTAATTTACAGGCAAGTAGGCAAGTTCTCTACCACTGAGCGACACCCCCAGTCCTAATTTTTGTTTTTTAATTTGATTTTAAAAATTTTGAGAGAGTCACAGGTTCATATGTAGCCGTAAGAAAGAGTAGAGGTCTCATGAACTCGTTACCCCATTTACTTCAACGGTAGCATCTTGACAAGCTGTAGTACATCACAACCAAGATGTTGACCTTGACCTTGATATAGGCAGATACAGAATTTCTGTCACAATGAGGATCCCTCATATTGCCCTTTTATAGCCACACCCACTTCCCTTTTGCCCTTATCATCTCCTTAATCCATGGCAACCAATATCCTCTCCGTTTCTATAATTTTGTCATTGTTTGTTGAATCTGTCACCCATTGAAAGACATCTGGATACTTTCCAATTTGTGTGGTTTTTGTGTGGACATAAGTTTTTATTTTTCTGTGATAATTCCCAGGAGTGTAACTGCTGTATCCCACAAATTTTAATACATTGTATTATCATTCCTTCAATGAATTTTTGGGTTTCCCTGGAGATTTCCTCTGTGACCCGTGGATTATTTACATGTGAGTTTAGTTTCCAAATACTTGGAAACTTTTCTATCTTTCTGTTATTGATTTCTAATTGGATCGCATGGTGGTCATAAAATGCACTCTGTATGATTTCAATTATCCTACCATTTTAAGGCCCAGGAGATGGTCTATCTTGGAGCACTTGGAAAGAATGTGTACTCTGCTGTTGTTGGGTGGCGAGTTGCATCAATGTTCATTTTCTTTATAGTTCTTCTAATCAATTGTTGACAGAGGATTGTTGATGTCTCCAAATATGAATCAAGGATTTGTTTATTTCTCCTTTTCATACTCTCAGGTCCACCCCCCTCCCCTTCCTCTCCTTTTGTCTTGGTACTAGGGATGGAATCCAGGGCCTCATGCATGCTAGGCAAATCCTTTATCACTGAGCTACACTCCTAGTCCCTTTCCTCCTTTTTAAAAATTTCAATTTGAGACAGGGTCCTGCTAACTTGCCCAGACTGTTTTGAACTCCTGATCCTCCTCCCTCAGCCTCCTGAGTAGCTGGAGTTACAAGCCTGCACCCCTGTGGCTGACCGTATGGTCAGTTTTTCCTTTACATATTTTGCTGCTGTGGGTGGTGTGAATGCATTTGAGATAGCTCTGTCTTTGGGGAATTGACCCTTTTGTTTTATTCTATAGTGCCCATCTCTGTTTCTGGTAGTTTTCTTTACTCGGAAGTCTACTGCATTTGCGACATAGTCATGCCTGCTTTATTTTGACCAGTGTTTGCAGGATCCATTTTCCCTTCCTTTTGCTTCCAACTCACCTGTATCATGACATTTGAAGTGATTTTCTTGTCAGCACAAGGTTGGCTCATGTTTCGTCATTCACTACCAATCTCTGTCATTTAATTAATATCTCCAACACTTTGACATGCGTCATTATCGATAGGCTGGGGCTCAAGTCCGCTATTTGATTATTGGCTTTCTAGGTTTTTAGTCCCTGTTTGTTTCTGTTTTCTTTTTCTGCCTATGTATTACCTGGACTTTTTAAAAATTTATTTTTATTTTATCTATAACATTTTGCTATATTTCTTCTCTGTATAGTTTTGGAGCAGTTCCTCTAGGTATTACCATGTACACACATGACTTAAGACAGTCTATTGATGTTAGTTCTAGTGAAATATAAAAACCTTACTCTCCTCTATTTCCCCGTACTCTCCCCCATTTATAATATAATTGTCTGTACTCTGCATACATTTAGAACCACATCAGACAGCGTCAAATTGTTTTATTTAACCATCCACCATCATTTAGAAGACTCAAATGTTATCTAGATTTTTGACCTACCTGTATTCTTCCTCAAGTGCCAAGCTTTCTTTTTCTAAGATCATCCCAATTCTGTTTAGAGAATCTCCCTTAGCTGTTCTCTTAGGGTAGGTGTGTTGATAACACATTATCTTAGATCTCCTTTATCTGGAAATGTCTTGATTTCTCTTTCATTCCCAAAGGATATTTTTGCTGGTTCTGGGCTTCTGGGTTGACGGGTGTTTTTTTGTTTTTGTTTTTTTTTTCTTTCTTTCAACGCTTGAAAAATGTTATAATGTTATCCTACTTCCTTTTAGCCTTTGTGATTTCTGATGAAAATCCGACTTGTGTTCAGAGGGTTTCTCTTCTATGGTATGGTGTCGTCTCTCTCTTGCTGCTTTTTCAGTTTTTTTTTCTCTTTGCCTTTAACTTTCCTAAGTATATCTAAGATGTCTTGGTGAGTGTTTCACCTGCATTTTTTATTTGTAGTTCACACAGCTTCTTACATCTGTTGGTGTATGTATTTTGCCAGTTTTACCAGGTTTTCACCAATTATTTCTTTGAGTGCATTTCCAGTCCTGCCCTCTTTCTCTTTTCCTACTAGAACTCCAATGACGTGGCTATTAGACCTTTTCTGTCATAGTCCTACAGGTACCTGAAGCTCTGTTTTTCTTCAGTCTATTTTCTCTATTGTTCAGATTAGAGAACATTCAAGTTCATTGATTTTTTTCCCCTCTGCCCTCTACCTTCTGCTCTTGACCTCCATTACATTTTCACTTCAGTTATTTTATTTCTCAGTTGTATAATTTCCTTCTTGGCTGAGATTTTCTTGTTTTTTCCTTTGTGCTCAGAGAGTTTTATAATTGCTCCTTGCAGTTTTTTTTTTAGACAGCTGCTTTAAAAACGTCAACATCTGTCATCTGGGTGTTGGCATCTATAGAGTGTCTTCATTCAGACTGAGAGCATCCTTGTTCTTGATGGGACATGTTATTTTTAATGGGAACGTGGGCATTTGGGGTATTGTGAGAATTATGAGGATCTGAATCTTACTTAAACCTTACGCTTTCTTTACCTGGTTTCCTCTAATGCTTCTTAGACAGGGGAAGTGGAGGGTATTGCCTCATTCCTGCCAGGTGGGGGTACAAGTTCCAGTTCCATGTTCAACTTCCACTGACATTGGGGCGGGATCCTCCTTACGACTGGGTGGAGTGGGAGTTTCAACTTCCTGTTAGGTCCCCACTGATACCTCTCCAGCTAGAAGGGTTAGGAGTGCGCCATTACTGTTCCAATACAACCATGGTTGTGGTGAGAGTGGGTGATCTCATTATGTCTGGGCAGTAGTGAAAGTCCTGAATGTCCATCAGGCTTCATCTGATGATACCAGCTCACCGGGGAAGGGCAACTACTGTCTGGGGGGTGGAATTCCAGGCTCCTCACTGGAAGTCCAGATCTGGTGTCTATTGACACCATAGGGTGGGAGGGGGCACATTACCACCAGTGGGGACAAAAGGCTTGACCCCTACTTGGCTCTTAGACAGTTACCCACAACGGGAACTTGGGGAGCCTCATCACAGGCTGGCGGAGCGGAAGTCTAGTTTTCCTCTGGACCTTTACTGACACCACAGTCTTCTCTGGGGAATTTGGCTGGAACACAGCAGTGATTGTTTGAAAGTTCTCTCTCTTGTTCTGCTGCCCCCTTCCTCATTCTTTAGTTACAGGGAGTCAGATTTTTCTCTCTGTATCCATTGGTTTGTCCAGGTTGCTAGCTTTTCCCCTCCAATTTGGAATATATGAGGTAGAAAGAGAACCTTCCTTATTCCCAAGGTCCTAGCTTGTCTGCTTTCTCTACCTCTCAGAGCCTCTTGGGTCTGTTTTTATATACAATGTCCAGGGTTTGTAGTTGTACTCTAAAGAAAGAATAGGGAAGAGTATACCTAGTCCAATTTCCCAGAATCATTTTCTAATTTTTCTATAATTAACATAATACTTGTGTGATTAAAAAAAATAAGCTATAGAATGTGTATTATTGTAAAAATATTTATAGAAAAAAATTATATAAAATGTCGCCTCTTGGAATTCAAAGTATCATGCCGATACTTGGCCATGTAACCACACAAGGTAGTTTTGTTTTTTTATTTTTTAAGATGTAAAAAAGAACTGGAAACAGCTTACAGTTCTTTTGGTCCTGATTTCCAGAAATGAACTTGAACGAGGTAAAGAAAAACAAAAATGACTTTAACAGAAGGATACTGGGGCGACTCATAAAGCCCAACCCCCTGACCCCCTGCTCAAGCAAAACTCCCAAAGGAATTGCCCCTTGCAATGGCCCTCAGCCTACGCCATCGGATCCTCTGGTCCCCCATGTCACCTGATCCAGTGGCCACTTCTCCGCCTGGTGTTGGAGATCTTGCATGGGCACCCCACACACTCCCTCCTTGAATCATTCTTGCTTTGAGTTCTGTGACCTCACACTCTCCTCCTGTTTCACAAGCCTCATCTTCTCCGTGCCCTTTGGTTGATTCTCCATGTGCCACCTCTGAACATGGCATGCCCTGGGGCTGACTCATCATCTCACTGACCACCATATCCTAGGAATCCCCAAATGGAGAGCTGTCGCCCTGACATCCCCACTGGGGTCAGAGGGGGTGCAATGTAGATGAAACAGAACTAATGTTTTCACCTCCCAAATTGTCCTTTCCCCAGAGTTTTTCATCTCAGCAGGTAGAACCCATCAGTCTTTACTAAAGAAGAACAAAAGCAGATCAACTATTCAATAAGTGTAGACGCCCACTTGGGGGGCCAAACTTTACCCAGCCCAACTTCTATAGAGTCTGTCCTGAATGGAAGCCTGGGTCTTCCTCAGTCCATTTCCACCTGATTCAGACATAATGTCGCTCTTTGATTCTGGCCTGTCAATGTTAGTTTTCTTTTTCGTTCTTCCTTTATTTTATTATTATTATTTTTTCTTTATTATTTTGAGGATACTGGGAATTGAACCTAAGGTCACTGAGCTACATCCCCAGCCTTTATTTTATTTTTTTAATTTTGTGACGGGTTCTGAGGCTGGCCTGGAACTTGCGATCCTCCTGCCTCAGCCTTCCGAGTTGCTGGGATTGCAGGCAGGTGCCACCACACTTGGCTCCCAGTGTTGGTTTTTCAATTTGGATCATGTGCACCTGTGTACCTTTTTCATATCAACACAAATGTTTATTTTTCCTCTCTCCCCACATATAGAACATATTTAGAGAGAATCCTGGGAGAGATGGCATCCGTGCTTGATGCCCTAATGTCATAGTAAATGATCTTCCTGAAGAGTTTCGGAAAGTTCTAGACCGGGCTGACTGGGACTCTTGAAATCAGTGTCTGCTTCATTAAAAAGTTGTAAAAAAACACACCTGGCCTGGTATCATGAGGAGTATCTGATTTCAGTTTTGTTCACGAGTCTGGATGGTTTCTTTTCTTGTTAGGGTGGTTTTGCTTACACAAATAAGCCCTGTTCATGAATGGAATGGAGAAGAAGGTGGGAGATTTTTTTCTAATATAATTGGGCAAGAGTTTAAAGAGAGTGAAAAATGGAGACTAAAGAAGATGGATTTGTCAAAGTTGGAGAGCAGTTATTGCTGTCAGATGAATGAGGGGAATGGTTGATCACTCTAGGTTGGAGAAAAGCTGAATAAGGGAAGAGATAGCGGATCAGACCCCAAATTATTCTGATGGTAAAGTATCTGGAAGTCACAGGGCTCTGGAGTGTGGGGAGGGAGGGGATGAAGAGGAGGGGTACAGAAAGGGAGACCCGCGAGGGAGCAGGGACAAGTCTTTGCCCACTTCTCGACTCTCCTTCTTTTCCAATGAAGGGCCCAGGGTTCATGTTTCTATGAACAGAGAAGTACAACTACCTGTTCAGTTCTTTGAGGGTATATATATATATATATCCAGAAATGGAATTGCTGGGTCATATACTGATTCTATTTTTTATTTTTTAAGGAACTACTGTTTTCTATACCTGCGACACTATTTCAAAGTGCCAACAGCAGGAAGGCCCAGGGAGACCAAAGTTGTGGTCAAGGCCAAGAACAATGGGCTGTGGCCACAGGAGGGAAAGAAGAAACACACTAACACACACAGTACCGGCCCGGGGCCACATACAGCGCTCAGGGCTTGAACCACATGATGTCACTCATTCGGAACAACCCTAGAACTCACCGAGCCCACACCATCACCACCCACCCGTTCACATCTCCTCCCCCTCCTGGTCCTGGAGCCCACCCATTGACCAGTGGCTATTCATTGTTCCTGCTGTAATAGATTCATCTGGTGACTAAATGTCTCTCCAAGAATCTTATATCTTAAAAAAAGCAAACCAGGACAGGGGAAGTGAGCAGCGCAAACCCATGGAGAATGAATCACTAGCAATGGAAATTCAGGCCATTTTCGTGCAAGACATCTTCCTGAAAGCTTCAAATTGTAGCACACAGACGAAACAGCAGAGTCAGCCCTTTGAGTGTCTGGAGAAGGACAGAAATGATTTCCTATAAATAGCGTGTAGGAAAGGCTATGGACTTTGGGAGTCAGGCCATCTTTAGATGCTCTTCCAGCTTAGGCCATAGGAATTAGGACCACAGGAATTTGGACAAGTTAGTAATGTATCTTCCCTCAACAGCAGGAATAGGGGACAACTATGATCATGCCTCGGGGTGATTATGATAATTAAACTGGGTAATCAAGTGAAAATGCCCAGCATAGTACCTGACATAGAAGAGCCACTCAGAAAGAGCCAGCCTGGGGGCTGGGATTGTGGCTCAGCAGTAGAGCACTCTCCTACCACGTGGGAGGCTCTGGGTTCGATCCTCAGCACTTCATAAAAATAAAGGTATTGTGTACAACTAAAAAATAAAGAAAGAAAGAAGAAAAAGAAATAGCCAGCCTGCCTGCCTTCTTTTCTTCCCACCTTTTTTCCTTCCTATAGAGAATTGATACTTTTATGTAATATCACAAATATACCAATTATTTACTTTTTTAAAACTCTTTTAAATAAACATACTATAAAATTTACTAACTGAACCACCTTTTGTTTTTGGTGGTGCTGGGGATTGAACCCAGGGCCTTAGTGCATGTGAGGCAAGCCCTCTACCAACTGAGCTATACCCCTAGCCCCTGAACTACTTTTAAGTGTACTGTTAAGTAGAGTTAAGTACATTCACATTGTAGTGCAACCCACTCTCCAAAACTCTTCATCATGCAAAATTAAAACCCTGGGCCCACTAAAAAAAAAAAACCTCCCAATTTTCTCTTCCCCTCAGCCCCTGGCAGCCACCGATCTACTTGCTGTCTCTATGAATTTGGCAACTCTAGGGAGCTCATATAAATGGAATCTGACATTTATCTATTGGACTGGCTTATTTAATTTAGCATAAATTGCTTAAGGTTCATCCATGTTATAGCACATGTCAGAATTTCTTTTTCCTTTTAAAGGCTGAACAATATTGCATTATAGGTATATACCACATTTTGTTGATCAGTAAGCTCGGATGCAAACTTGGGTTGTTTATATTTTGGCTATCGTAAAGAATGCTTCTATGAACAGAGAAGTGTAACTACCTGTTAAGTTCTTTGAGGGTATATATATCCAGAAATGGAATTGTTGGGTCATATACTGATTCTATTTTTCATTTTTTTAAGGAACTACTGTTTTCTATACCCGCTACACTATTTCAAAGTGCCAATAGCAGGGCACAAGATTTATAATATCTCCACATCCTGACACTTTACTTTCTGTGTTTTAATAATAGCCATTTTAGTGGGTGTAAGACAGTATCTAATTATAGTTTTGATTTGTATTTCCTTGATGATTAGTGATGAAAAGCATCTTTTCGTGGGCATATTGGCCACTTGTATATCTTCTCTGGAGAAATATCTAAGTCCTTTGCCCATTTTGGAATCAAGTTTTGTTTTGTTTTTTTCTTTGTCTTTGATTTTGTTGTTGAGTTGTAGAAGTTCTTTATATATTATGGATGTTTATCAGATAAATGATTTGCCAATATTTTGTTCCAGTCTGTAGCTTGCCTTTCACTCTGTTGATTAAAACCTTTAAAGCACAGAGTTTCAGATTCTGATGTCCAATTTGTCCATTTTTTCTTTTCTGCATGTGCTTTTGCTGTCGTATTCACAACATCATTGACAAATTCAATGTGATGAAGTTCTCTCCCATATCCAAGAGCTTTATGGTTTTAGGTTTTTATATTTTGATCTTTACTGTTTTTGAACTAATTCTCTATGATATTAGATCTTCCTATGTGATGACAGGATATGCATTTCCAATTGCTTTTGCTTTCTTTTGTGTCTCTCAAAAGTTTTCTTCATAAAAATCTTGCATATTTTTAAGGTTTATTTTTAAATTTTATTCCTCTTGATACTATTGTAAGTGGAAACCTTTTTCCCAACACATCTTTAGCTTTTAAATTTTTTTGTGGAAACCTCAGGAAGTGGAGTCCAGTGGGAGGAAGTTAGGTCATTGGGAGACTGTGTTTGAAGGAGATATTGGGACCCTCTCTTTGCTTTCTGATTGCCATGAGGTAGACAGTATCATGTATTCTCTCCATGATGAACTGCTTTGCCACAGACCCAAAAGCAAAGACCCATTCAACCATGGATTGAAAACTCCAGAACTGTAAGCCAAGACAAACCTTTCTTCCTTATAAATAGTTTATCTCAGGTATTTTATCACAGTAACAGCATACTGACTGACACTATTTTACATGCACACAGACACACCTGTGCTCTACAACCTCCCCATAGTACCACAAGCTGGGAGACAAGCCTTTGGTACATGGGCCTTTGGGGAATGGTCAAGATTCCAAATTATAGGGCCTGAGGATATAACACAGTGGTAAAGTACTTGATTAGCATGTGCAAGGCCCTGTGTTCAATCCCAAGCACCACACACATGCACAGGTATACATGCCCTCAAGAGCATTCAAACTATAGCAAACAGAAAATATTACCTTGCAGGTCTAATCTGTGTACTAGAATCATCCAAGGAGTATTTTATTTCTTAACCCAATCCAAAAGACACCTGGAGCTGGGCAGCAGAAATAAATTTATGTTAAGAAAATTCCCTGATCATGTTAATATTTATCAAATTTATTGAATGCTTACAACGTGCCACACATTATTCTAACAACTTCCCATATATTAACTTGTGCTTTACCCCGAGCTCTTGCAAACCTCAGGTACACTCTTTGCCTTTCCTGTCCTTTTAAGTGATACCAACATGGTGACAGACACAAATGCGCCAAGACAGGCAGCCCAAGCAACACCAGCTGCTTTGGTGCGGGGTCCCTCCTCGTGCACCCCTTCCGATCCCTCTCCAACACACGACTTCTCTGCTTCAGGTGGAGTCTCCTCTGCGACCCGAGTAGAAATGATTCTGACTTCCAACCCAGGAAGGACACAGCAGAGACTAAAGAGATTTTGTAACGATAGGAGGCAGGTGGCAGGGGAAAGCAGGGGACACAGGCCGGAGTGCGCTTCTTTGAGGATACCCAGACGTATAGCTTTGACTGTCAGGAAATAATTCTTGTCTGTAGTTCTTTTTGTCTTCACTCAGTCAACATATGTAAACCTGATTTAGTCAGTTTTTGTGCCACTGGGACCAAAATAATGACGAGAACAACTTAGAGGAGGAGGAGATTTATTTTGGTTCATGGGGCTCAGAGGTCTAGTCCGAAGAGAAGAGAAAGGGGCCACAGGAAGATGCACCCCTCCAGGGTATGTCCCCAGGGACCCAGCCAGGACCTGTAGGTGTCCTTTCAAACTAGGACCCATTATTTTTAGCTCTCACAATCTAATCATTTTCCCCCTGACTATTCCTGCATGAACAGGCGCTTTGGGGATCACCGCATCTCCAAACCCTAACCACACTGAGGTTACTTAGGTTAGTCATTTTCTTCCCTGTCTCTTCCAATGTGATCACATACATCATTCACGATATCATTAATTTTTTCATCTATAGATATATCCGTTTTGGTCCCCTGCTCCCTGTGGGACCAGAGCTATAAAACATGAACCTGGAATGTTCCAGAATACCAGGAAAGCAGTGGGAGGTACTAGCCAGGAATTCCTCCTTCCCTATGAGATGTCGACGACCCAATTTCTCCTCTTTAGCACTTTGAGAAGACACCCCACCCCCCAAAAAAAGAGAAGCTCTCCTCTTTGCCTCATGGGGGCTGCCACAGGAAGTAGACCCAGAGCCCACCCCCTCTGACCAGCCTTGGGCCTACCTCCTGGAGTTGTGTCAACACGTGAAGGGGCGGGAGAAGCAGAGCTGCCTCCCCTGTGTCCACTGGGACCCCCACAAACCCACCCTCAATGCCAAGTCTATCTGCCCTATTCAGGGTCCCCAGTAAGGAGGACTCTTTGTGCTGGCTCAGAAGAGGAACTTGAAGGTGGGGCAGGCCCCGTTGTTAAATGTCTCAACACTGCCCCTGGAGGTGGTGGGGGGGGGGGCCATTCCCGGCAGCAGCTGGAATTTCACAATGGGAGAAGGGGGGCTCCTCTTAAAGAGGTGGGTGGGGGTGGGAGTGGGATGCCAGGGCCAGGCCAGGCCTTGCTTGTCAAAACTTTAGAAAAGAGGCTTCATCCTGAAGAGAGGGGGATCCCACCGTCAGTCCTCCCTTGTCACTTCCTCTCCAAAGCCAGAGGGGACCGGTCACAAGGAAGGAGTGATGACCGACTGACTCACCAGGAGGAAATGAGTGTGCCAAGGGCCAGGCCACAGCTCAGCCGAGAGGTCCCTCAACTGGGCTCCCCAAGCTCAGAGCCCCAGCAAGTCCTGACCCCTGCGCGCTTTGGTCAAGCTCTTGATGGCTCCAAGACGCCCGGGGAGTACCCTTCTACGGAGGAGGCCTTGATTTTTTTTCCCCATTACGTGGGACAGGAGGGAGGCTGGGCCAGCAGGTGTCAGAGAGGGCCCCGGGGTCGGGGGGTGGGGTAGCTGTTGTCCTCTAGGACTGGTGCTAGCAGCAGCTCTAGGACAGTGTGTTCTGGCGCCCTTAAGGACAGGGGTGTGGCAGAAGTATGCAGATGTGTCTCACATTTGCATCATGACAATGTAGGACACACAGGTGACTCATGCCTGCCTCGTAGCATGTCCATCACGTGAGGGGCTGGGTGGAGGATGACTTGACACCCAGCTCCCACAGTTCAGCCCCATGCTCCAGGATAGAGACACCAGGCCCCTTCATGCCACCACGGTCTGCTGGGTGTTTGCTCTCTGGCTTATACTTGTGAGCTCTGGGTCTCTCTCAGGAGCTGAGTTCAGCAGCTGGTACAGACAGACACTGTGGGTTTCCTGATCCCAGCAACTGAGAGTCTGCATTTTAATTATTTTTTATTATTTTATTTTATTTTACTGAGGCTTGAACCCAGGGATGCCCTACCACTGAGCTACTCTGTAGCCCTTTCTATTTTGAGATGGGTATTGCTAACTTGCACCGGCTGGCCTTGAACTTGCCATCCTCCTGCTTCAGCCTCCTGTGTAGTTGAGATTACAGGCTTGTGCCGCCACGCCTGGCAGATTCTAAACCTCTTTTTCTTTTTTGGAGGAGGGGAGGGGGGATACTGGTGGTGGAACCCAGTGGCACTTGACCCCTGAGCTCTATTCCCAGTCCTTTTTATTTTTAGTTTTTATTTTGAGACAGGGTCTCACTAAATTGCTTAGGGCCTTGCTAAAATTGCTGAGGCTGGCCTTGAACTTGTGATCCTCCTACCCCAGCCTGCAGGGTAACTGGGATTACAGGTGAGCACCACTGCATCCTGCGATTCTAAACCTCTTAAAGCAAACTCATGGTCATTGAGTTGGGGTGCAAAAGGGCCTGAGGCTGTCTTGGGACAATTTGGGAATTGCTTTTGTTTTTCTAATAACTGTATCTGACTGCGCTGAGGGACCATGGACCGTGATGGTTGCAACACAGCGTTACCATGTACTGGAAGAACCCAGACTCCCTGGGTTTGGGTCTTGGCTTTGTCCACCTCCTGTTTGTGTGACCTCAAGCAAGTTGTTTAACTTCTCTATGCTACTAATTGCTCATCTGTTCCTTTTGCCCCACCAGCACCCCACAAAGGGGATCCAGCTTCAGCCTCTGACTGTTCAAACGCACCTTTTTTGCCCCTGGTACTCACTCCTGCACCATGATGAAGAATTCACATCTTTGACTTGCCCTACAGTGGATATACAAGTTGCCCATTCTCCAGGTAGCATAGGAGCTGGTGAGCAAATTTGCTAAGTAGGTATTGATCTGAAGAGCCATGCCCTCGGGTGGCGGGCAGCCCAATCTGTGTAAGGGATTCTCTTAAAGTCCCCACTCCCTGGCTCTTGGCTCTGGGGGGATAAAGGAGGGTCTTACAAGGTGGTGGACAACACTGTTTTTAATCTTCCTAATCTCATAATGACAGGATGCAGGTGTCTCTTTGTTGATTCTGGACTAACACCCCCCTTCAAGCCCACTAGGGTGATTACGGCCCCCATCTCCGCAGTCCACTGTGCCTCTGAGGACTTTGGAATGTTGGGCAGGTAGCACCTATGTCCTTGGAGTGGGATCTCAGCCACAATTTGGGAAGACAGAAGTCCAGCTGATACCTTGGCCTTGAAGGAACCCCTTCCCACTCTGGCTGTCAGCAGAGGTATAGCACCTGGAAGTTCAGGGACTTGAAATTTCAGAGACCTGGAGGTTCAGGCTGTGTCAGAGGCCAGCCCCAGCACCCCAGCCTCTTTGCTCCTGGGTCTAGGTCCTTGGCACGCTGATCCCTGCACCCAGATCTTGACATATGCTATCTCCTCTTTCTGGAATACTCTTCATCTCATTTTCCCCAGAAGCAAATGTGTCCCTCTTCCGAGACCCACAAGAACCAGTAGTGGCCTTCTCCTCTGGCCTCCTTCCAGAATTATCTTTTCTTCAGAGCCTGTTTCACTGTGCTATGGGGTCTCCTCTTGCTTTGTTTAACTGTGAATGTCTATGTCAAAACAGAATGTCTAGGCCTCTCTATTCACTGCTGTATCCCTGGCATATAGTAGTTGGTCAAGAAATCAATGACAGAATGGCTCTATGTGTCCATCCCTGTACCATCCACATTTCATAATGCATAGCCCCCTGGGGACATCAAGGAAGTGATGCTCGACACCTCACAATAGGGCTTATTTGTTTCCTGGGCATGTGGTTCCCACCAGGGCTAGAGAAGTAGAAAGATTTGCCTACGAGGTGACTCCATGATGGGAACGCTGCGGTCCTGCAGCGAGACCTGAATTAGGAGCTTGCATCTCTTTGCATGTCATTTGCATGGCTCAGCTCTGGGCTCTAAGCTTCCTCTTCTGGTTTCCTGGTCAGTCCCCAGATCCACAGAACAGGCCTGCCACTTCCTCTGCTTCCCCACGAACTGGCCTGACCGGCCAGTGACAAAATCTACCCCAAAGAGCTGAATGCAATGAAATTCCCAGGCACTGGGACAACCCCTGCAAAGAACTATAGCATGAGAGCCTGATGCAGTGGGAACTTATGACATCCACGGTGACATTTAGTTTCCCAACAGCCCCGAGAGATTGGCACCATCATCATCATCATCATCATCCCCATTTGATAGATAAGCAAACTGAGGTTTGGAAAGCGTTAAAGAATTTGCCCCAAATCTCACGACCAGCCAACATCAGGGTCCAGATTGGAGTCCAGGCCTGTCGGATACCAGAGCCCAAATTAATCACGGTGTCAAAATGCATGCCATGTCCTCTGAGGGATTTGGGGAACCCCCACCCGAATCCGAGACGCTGGGCTGACCCTGCTGGAGGCCCTGCGTTCCCCATACGATACTAAAGCCCCTGAAGTCCCCTCCTCTGCTGCCTTCTACCAAAGTATTCCCAGGAGAATAGGGAAGGTGGACTAGGCAAGGACTTTGGGGTGACATCGCGAAGCCTCAGAGAAAGGAAAGAAAAAATGTTTAAACACAGGGTGAGAGCAGAGAGGACCCAGTGTCCGTGACCCATGCCGAGGTTGGCAGGATGGGAATGGAGGTTTGTGTGAGGACACTCCCCGCCCTGACACCCCACATGTGGAAGGAGATCCTATGACCACCCCCATCCCTGTAGGCCTGGGAGGATTCAGGCCTGGAAATTCAGAAAATCTCCCCCCAAGCGATTTGGATTTTCTTGTTGAGATCTTCCTGCCCTAGAGTCTGCACCCCCGACCTCTAGGATCTGGCCATGGTGCGGGCATTCCCTGGGTACTTGGCCCTTCACTTCCTATGCCTCTGTGCTGTTCAGTCACAGGGTGGCTGCTCCTGCTGCTCAGATGTGGCCGATCCTTTCAGGACTCCACTTATCTTGTCTGTTAAAATGGGAATGATGAGAACAGGACTCACACATTTCTGAAAGCAGCTTGGGACCTTCAAAGGAGATAATATATGCAAAGGCAAAGTTGCATCGTATTGGCACATAGTAGGTGGTCAATAAAATAAAATTTTCCCTTCTTGCCTACTACCCAAGTTTTGATGGCACTGTTTCTACCCTGGAGGCCGCACTAAGGCCTCTAGAGCTGTGCCCACAGTACCCGAGCTACAGTGGGCTGATCGCACTGGACTTGGAGTGCCCTCCTGGGCCGGGTGCTGCCCTGCTGGACTCAGGGACCAGCCTCGTATTCTCTGAGAGGGGGGCTCAACAGGCTGACCTGGCATCTGTTTCCCCACACAGGCAATGACTCAGGATGCAGCCAGGGGCCACGACGTGCACGGAGGACCGCATCCAGCATGCCCTGGAGCGCTGCCTGCATGGACTCAGCCTGGGCCGCAGCACCACTTCCTGGTCAGGTAGGGCTGAGGGAGCTGGGGAGGTGTTCTGAGGACCCAAGGGGGCCTCAGAGGCGGTGTTGGGCCCTGGGCCAAGCATGGAAGCTGGCAGATTCTGGTTCACGCTCAGAGCCTCACCTGGGCTGGGCAAGCGCTCTTCCACTGAGCTGCCTCGGATTCTGTTCAGATCCTGTGTGTGTGACTTGAGCAAATCCCTAGACTTCACCTGGGCAGGAGCCTGATCAAGCACAAATCCACAGCACGCAGCTGTGTCTCCTCTCTCCCTTGATGCTTCCTCATCCTACGCAGGTGGCTATCTCGCTTCCTCAGCATGTGCTAGAAGCACAGGTTTGGAATCGCTTAGAAACACCCCAGCTACTGATTCCAAAAGAGCAGCCAGGAATTCTTCACAGGCAGTTCTCCCCCAGATTCTCCTGCTCACTTGTTTCTAGTTCCTTCCATAGCCCTACCCTCCTCCAGCCTGCAGAACCAGGGAGAAACTCAGCAGAGCTTCAAGGATTAGGAGCCTCTATGCTCCCTGATTCTCAGGACTGAGAACTGGGGAATCTGCAGGCTGGGGCACGTGTGTCTCTGCGGCTGGTGCCTAGTTATAAGAATTCCTTATTCTAGTGAAGATTTTTTTCACCTCTGTGTCTGCTTGCCTCTCTACCTACTCTATGAGTTAGATGCCTGCTGGTTCTTAAACATACCTGGTTTCTTCCCACTTCAGGACCTTTGCACCTGCTGCCTGGAATTCTTCCCTCAGACGTAGCTGGCTCCTTCTCATGCAGGTCTCAACTCAAATGTCACCTCCATGGAGCTATCCCTGGCCTTCAGAATTAGACAAATCTGCATTAAAACTGTCTTTAATTGGCTGTACATCCTTGTGCAAGCTACCTATCCTTTCAGGACTCCACTTATCTTGTCTGTAAAATGGGAATGATGATAACAGGACTCACATTTCTGAAGGGAGCTTGGAACATTCAAAGGAGACAATATATGCAAAGGCAAAGTAGCAATATATTGGCACATAGTAGGTGGTCAATAAAATAAAAATTTCCCTTCTTGCCTACTACCCAAGTTTTGATGAGGCCTAAGCTTGCAGAGTTGAGGAGCATTGTTAAGTCAAAGAATGTGAAAAGATCTGACTTTGGAAAGTTCTACAAAAACCTGTGTTTAGGGATCTCCTGGCCTTTGGAAGGAGTCCATGCACATAAGGAGACATGGAGTTTAAATTCCATGAAATATACTGTCAATTCACATCCACCCTTCCTAATCTCCTTTTCCCCAACCCCTGACATATAACCTCTCTTAATTCATGTGACCACACCTTTTCATTTTTAGGGGTTTACCCTTGTTGACTTCAGGGAAACAGAGACAAACTAAGAAAGTCTGAGGAAGTTATAGCAACAAAGTGCTCATTATAGCTTTTGAGCTATAAATGAATTTAGCTTCCCCTTCCTGGGTTCCATTACCAGGCAGTTCAGGGAAACTCCATGATTGTCACAGATACCTTCTTGGGTCTTAGGGTGGAGCTGGCTGCTGCTACTCTATTTATTCCACAGTTTCTTAGCTCTGATCTAACTTCCTTGGGTCTCATAGGCACCAGCACACATTGCAGGAAAGCAGGGGAGATGGGAGCACCAGTGCTCCCCAGAGGTGCAGGGGCAGAGTGACCTCAAGTCCATTGGCCTCTAAGGGGATCCCAGCCCATGTCTCCAATCTGTGCTCTTGAGCCTCTTGTGCAGGAATAGGAAATGGGTCATCATGTCTCAATGGGGTAGGGGAGCACATTGGTTCAGCGTGCTCACTAAGGCTATCTTATTTTAGAAAGGAATGTTTCAGTGCCATCCCCAAGAGCAGAATGTCCCAGTATAGATCCTGCCTCTCTATAGCTCCTGAGTGAGGGTGGCCAGAAGAGACCTGAGCTGATCACTTGCCTCTTTTTACTCCCTTTCTAGCGGGGCTGTGTCTGAATTGCTGGAGCCTACAGGAGCTGGTCAGCAGGGACCCGGGCCACTTCCTCATCCTCCTGGAGCAGATCCTGCAGAAAACCCGAGAGGTGAGGGTATTCCCTAGACTTCCAGAACACCTGTGAATCCCAAAGGAGTATTCTGGCTCTTTTTTAAAGAATTCTCTTTTTTTTAATTTTTTTTTTTTTTTTTTTTAGTGAATGATTGAGTTTGGAAAACATGATTTTTCTTCAGTTGGCTCCCTCTATAAAAAGAAAGTCTTCGTTTATCAAGACATCTAAGATTACCTTTCTGGCATTACCATTACCTGGTGCTTTTTATACTGTGATCCTAAGCAAGCCAGTGTAAGCACTAAACGGCTTCTGAAGTGCTTGACTTATAAACCTAAATAAAGAGGACCAACACTCCTGTAGGAACAGGGGAGAGTTTGGTAGAAGGGATTGAATAGGAGTTGTGGCAGGTGCATCATCTATCCAGAGTAAAGAGAAGGAAAAGTCTAAATTTCATCCAGCACAGAAGAGAGAGTTGGGCGAGTTTACTGTGCCTCCATCCCCTCTGAGTTCCAGAATGGGCCATGAGAATGCTGCATTTGACCTCTCCATCCTCTCCACAGGTCCAAGAGAAGGGTACCTATGACCTCCTCACCCCACTGGCTCTACTCTTCTATTCCACTGTCCTCTGTGTAAGTTCACATGGGCCCAAGCAGGAGAGGGAGGAGGGGAGAGGGGAGGAGAACTACGAGTAACTTCTGTCAGGGACACTGTGCTCCCTCCTCTGAGGATCAACAGAGAGAGGAGACTCTAGGTTTTTTATCTTGAGATCGTTTTTGACCCTCTGATGTCTTGAGAGCTACCATCTTGAGGGGCCTCTGGTAATTCCTCGTGGCTGCCATTGTACCTGGCATCTCTGGGCTTCCAAAGAGGAGCTGCTGTGACAGTGTATTCATCAACCACAAGAGAGATTCCATGGAGAGATTTTGTGCTCACCTCAATTTTGACCCCAGTGGTCACTTTCACCCAGTGTGATCATCTCTCATGATCTGGTGACCGAAATGACCGTGTACATGGATTCGTTCTACCCAAAGCATAAACACTTGCCTGTAGTGAGGATGTTTAACTACAGGCTGGAAGAGCCTTCTCCCAAATAAGTGGCAACCATGCACAGGGTAAAATGACCTTGAGGTGAGAACTTTGCAGAGAGGCTCTCTCAAGTTTGGGTAAACTGTGTCTGGTCAAAACCAGGCCCCGGGTGCCATCTTGCCCATCTGTGACTCACTCCCTGAAACTCATTTCTCGTTCTTCCTAATCTTTTTCTGATCATCTTTTGTAGAACATTCCAGAAAGGGAGAAGAAGCTGTCCCGGAATATCAGTGAGTTTTGTTTCTCACCTGAATCTCTCTTGCTGCCCCTTCTCTGTCCTAGACACCACACTTCCCACCAGACTCAGATCTCCTTCTGAAGGCAGCCCGGACCTACCACCGGTTCCTGACCTGGCCTGTTCCTTACTGCAGCATCTGCCAGGAGCTGCTTACCTTCATCGATGCTGAACTCAAGGCCCCAGGTGAGTGTTGAGCACAAGGAGCAGGGCCTCTGTGGTCAGGAAGCTTCTAGCTCTTCTGAAATGTTCTTTGGTTATGACCCTCCTCACCTTTTAATCTTCAGCTCACCTCTGCCCATGCCCTGGTCAAAACCTTCATGGTAAACACAACATCAGGTGCCTGAGTCTGCACAAGCTAAAGCAGTAAGTGTGGAAGGAAACCCAAGGAGAAATCTTTAGGGGAAGCTGGAGCAAGTGTTCAGGACAAGAAGACCCCAGCACTTCACCTGTGCCTCTGCTCCAGGTAGCAAAGGGATCTCCAGGTTTGCTCAGGTCAGCCAGAGAAGCCCCCAGAATATTGACTAGAGATCCTGACTTGTTCTCTTTACCCCAGGAGCAAATTGGCATACGTGGGTTAACAGTGTGGATTAACAGTTAACAGGGGAGGACGGTTGGTGATGGGAAAGGACAGGCTGATGGTCACTATGCAAGTGTGGATGAGGACTTGGTACTGTCCAGGTTTTTACATATGGAGTCTGAAAAGGATGGATTCTTCAGAAATCGAAAATACTATTATAGACATACAAATGAAGTCTAAGAAAACTATGATAGAGCAAGAGAAAACATAATCAAATATGATAGGGTAGCCCTATATTATAATTCATCACAGTGATATTCCAAGGAACAGAGTCGCATAACATCTCAACAGATGTCTCTGAAACATTTGGTAGAATTCAACATGCAGTCCAGATATTCAAAACCTCTCATTATATGGAAACTATTTCCATGGAAGTATTTTAAATATGGCAACAGCCCAAGGTTCAGTACCAGAGGCACTTCCTTTAAACTCAGTTGTCTCTCTTTTTGCTTATAGTTATTTTGCCTATGCAAAAAAGACAGAAATAAAGATATTTCCTCATCAAGAGAAGATAACATTTTAATGATTTAGAGTTCAAACAAGAGGAGTCTAAGAGAATCACCAGAATGAATAATTGTCAGAACTAGAAAACGGGTAGCTTAAGTGTTTTCCCATATACTGATATCAACAGACAAGGATACATAATGAGAGAAAAACAGAATAACAATTAAAAACATGAAAGAAATAACAAATATGAGTAAGCTACATAGATAAAACAAACTATACTGAAGATAAATAATTGAAAAGACATATTGCTGGGTTGAATCAATATTTTAATAACAAGTGTTAGAAAAATAAATGCAATTCTAATCAAAATACCCAACCAGATCTTTTTAAAATTTAACATATTAAGTCTATTTGAAAGAAATAGCATTTATTTGTGCAGTTACCATGCAGTTACTATATATATATATATATATATATATATATATATATATATATTACTATATATATATATATAAGTTACTATATATATATATATATATATATATAAGTTACTATATATATATATATATATATATATATATATATATATATATATATTCTTTTAAAAGAGAATAAAAATGGGGGCTGGGGTTGTAGCTCAGTGGTGGAGCACTTGCCTAGCATGCCCAAGACCCTGGGTTTGATCCTCAGCACTGCATAAAATAAATAAATAAAATAAGGGTATTGTGTCCAACTGCAACTAAAAAATAAATATTTTTTTAAAAAGAGAATAAAAATGTGGCTCAATGGTAGTGTGCTTGCCTAGCACATGTGAGGCACTGGGTTTGATCCTCAGCAGCACATAAAATAAAGGTATTGTATCCATCTACAACTAAAAATATATATATTTAAAAAAATGAGATATTTCCCTTACTAGGTCTTTGAAAGTAGTATAGAGCTATGGTAATTAAATTAGCACCTATTGGTACAAGAATAGATTGATTAATGGAACAAAATATAATATCTAGAAACATAATATTAAAAATTTATTATATGACAAAACAGCATCTGCCAATCAGTGATGAAAGAGTTCAGACATTTAATAAGTGGTATCAGGATAATTAATCTCAAAAAAAAAAAAAAAGACACACCAAAAAATACCCAAATGGATTCCCATCTCAAATAAAACAACTTGCAGATAGATGAAAGGTTTAAGTGTGGAAAACAAAGTCAGGAAAGCAGTAGAAGAAAATAAATTACATCACCCTGGACTGGAGAAGAGTTATCAAACACATCCCCAACGCAAAAGTGATAAAGAGGACTGAGGTTGTGGCTTAGTGGCAGAGTGCTTGTCTAGCACATGTGAGGCACTGGGTTCGATCCTCAGAACCACATAAAAATAAATCCCAGTCAGCTGACTTCCACAATTGATCAGAGCATTTAGCCCTGGCAGCATTTAATTGCATTAAACACACTCAGGATTGAAGTATCAAGTCTTATCCCCCAACTCATGGACCCTAAAAAGCTCAAAACTGAAGTTTTTTTCATAAATTCTTTTGGAAGGGTTCATGACTTCTTTTTCCAATCAATCGGCTGGTCTGTCTTACCCTGGCCAATCAGCTGATCTGTGTGCCTCCCAACCAGTCAGCTGATCTGTCTGCCTCCCAACCAATCAGCTGATCTGTCTGCCTCCCAACCAATCAGCTGATCTCTCTCCCAACCAATCAGCTGGTCTCTCTTTTCCCCCAAACCTCATTGGTCTATCTCCCCACAACCAGTCAGCTGACTGTCACAATTGAGCAGAGCAGATACCAGCTAGGGTTGGCCAACCCCAAAATCTACCCATAAGATGGGCCTCACTTCATTGTAGATACTTGTATATGTTATAAGAAATCGGAACGGCCTCAAAGAGGCCTTGGAGAGGCACTCAGGCAAATTATAAATAGTCTGCCAACATAACTTTCTGAGATACCCTAAATCAACAAACCACTTGAAAGTCTCTCTCTTTCATTGTCTCCTCCCACTTCTCCTCAAAACAAACAGATCTGGACCTCTTTGGGCCTCTTGCTAGTGACTGGAGTTCTCTTACCAGGAAGCCAAGTGTTTCTTCCCTTCTGTAATTTGGAGAGAAAGAATTCAAAATGTATATGCCTTGGCAGGGTCTTTGGCTGATACCAAAGATCTATGACTCTTTCTTATTTTGAAATGGGCAATAGAGATGTTGGGGTGAGGGAGAGGTGTCACCTGTGGGGAGACCGCTTCCCAATTTCAGATAATACCAGCTGGCTCCCCTCTGTGGAATGCGTGCTATACCTTGAGGTATTTTTTGTGGGCAGCCGGGCTGGAGCTCTGTTCTGGGCAACCCAGCAAGCAGATGTGGGGAGGAGGGGTGGGTGGGGGTAAGGCTCAGACCCTGTGCTGAGGGGATGCTACGCCTGAGGCACAAAAGCCACTGCAGAGCAGACACTGGAGATGGAGATGGAAAGAGAAGGAGGGTCTTTTGCCTTGGAGCAGGGAGGACCCTGAGAACCATCACTCAAGGTGCTGAGGGACATTTCCCCTGGGATCACATGAAACTTCAGATATTCTGGTGACCAGGGAGAAGGCAGATGCCTAGAAAGGGAAACTCAGGTCAAGCTGTCCTAGAAATACTAGAAATTTCTCTTCATCCAGGGAAAGCAGAACTGAAATAGGAAACCATTTACTCTACCTCATACCAGAGAATAATTTTCAAACAGTTAAAAAACACATACAAATGGCCAGGTGCAGTGGCACATGCCTGTAATCCTAGAAGCCTAGGAGGCTGAAGCAGGAGGATTGAGAGTTCAAAACCAGTCTCAGCAAAAGCAAGGCAACTAAGCAACTCAGTGAGACTCTGTCTCTAAAATATAAAAGAGGGCTGGGGATGTGGCTCACTGGTCAAGTGCCTGGTACCAATAAATAAATAAATAAACAAACAAACAAGCCAAAATAACAACAAAACACATACAAATGGAACCACCATTTGACCAAGTTATTCCAGTTATCCTGCTCCTCAGCATATATCCAAAAAGTTTAAAATTAGCATACTATAGTGATCAGCCACATCAGTGTTCATAGCAGCACAGTTCACAATAGCTAAGTTATGGAAGCAACCTAGATGCCCATCAGCAGATGAATGTGTAAATAAATTGTGGTATATACACACAATGGAATATTACTCAGCCATAAAGAAGAATAACTTTATGACATTTGCCAGTAAATGGATGGATCTGGAGAATATTATGCTAAGTGAAAGAGCCAATTCCAAAAATCCAAATGGAAACTAAACTGATATGTGGGGGAGGGGAAGAAGCGAAGTTTAGTAGATTAGACAAAGGGGAATGAAAGGAAGTGGGGATAGAAATAGGAAAGATAGTAGAATAAATCTAACATAATGTTTCTATGTACACATATGAAATCACCTAAGTAAACCCCACCATTGTGCCCACCCACAAGAATGGGATCCTGATTAGAATAAGATATATCCCATGCTTGCATAATTTTGTCAAAATGGATTCTACTGTCATGTTTAACTAAAAAAAACCAATAAAATAAAATTTAAAAAATGTAAATGATAAAATGAATTAGATATACAAATCAACACAAGCATAAACTGATGGAAACATTGCATGATAAAAGGCTTTTTCATGAGAATTTTGTAAATATGAACCAAACCTACACAAGTATGGTAATATTTTTATGGATTATTCAAGGATAACAAAAAGTATAGAAAATAACATTGAAGGGCTGAGCAATCATCACTTAACAATATCAGATTCACAACTCAAATGCCCTCTTTTCAGGTTTCATCATTGCAATAAATAATACATAAATACTTAAAGCCAAAAAAAAAAAAAAAAACACACATACAAATATATTGTGAGCCTGTGTTAGAGATGAAGTTAGCTCATTGCTGAGGGAACCATCAAGAGATGGTTTAAAGAAAGATATGAAAAACTGATACAAGTGTCTCATATAAACTAGAGTAAGATTGGAGCTTTGGGTGCTAAAATTAGCTGCTATGGTAAAGAGGAATGAAAACCAGCACTTCTTGGGTTCTGTTTTCTACCCAACAACAATCACTTGCTACTGATCTCACTTCTACAAGTTCATCTCCAGTTTTAAAGAACGTGAGCCCTAATCAATAGCAAACAGTAGGTTAAATAAAATGACCTTCCTCTGCCTGAACCGAAGGTATGTTTATTAGAAAAATCCTTCAGTATGATTTTTGGTGATACTCGTGCCTGAGTCCTCCCTCTTTCCCCAGCAATCCCAGCTGAGGGAGGTAATAGGAGGATGCCACAGTCTGGCTGGGCACAATTCACGAGCCACTTGTCAAGCAGAAACGAACTTTATTTTTAGAACACACGCCATACCACATGAGCTCTTCAGGAATTCCCTCAGAGCCCAACTGCCACCACTGGCTTCCCAGAAGCCTCTCAAGCTCCCCGACTCCTCCTGCTCTTGAGGCTGATTGGCTGGGTCGTGTGGGCGGAGCCAAAAAAAGTTCCCCAATGAGCAGCTCCATGGTCTGAAAGGGGGGTGGGAGCCCAATGAGCATCACCGCAGAGGAGCCAATCAGTTGGTAGCTAGAAGTTTGCTAGGGCCGCTGTGAGCCAATCATCAGCTGGCAGCTGGAAGTTTGCTGGGGCCCCTTCAGCTGTGGCTCTCAACAGGAGGAATTGGCAGAAGGCAAGAATGGAGGCCAGGAACCTGAGGCTTTGGAGAAAGGCCAGATAATTTAGTTGTTACCTGTGCTTGGTACCGGACCAAGGTTTCAGATCCTGGGTCTGCTACTCACTATCTGTAGGGCTTTCAGAGAGACATTTAACTTATATAACCCTCAGTTTCCTCATCTGTCAAGTGAGCCATTTGTAAAGATTAATGCTGCCTACACTGATGTCACATTGCTGTGGTCAGAAGGTGGTGGTGGTAGTTCAAGAGATGGGTCCTGGCAAGGTTGGCAGGGAGAAGGTGACAAGGGGCCTGGGGAGCTGGGCCCTCCACCCCATGGAGCCTTAGTGTCCCGGTTGCCATGGAGATTGTGGCTGGGTGGCAGAGGAAGCGGGCTGGTTATCAAGGCTGGGGGCCTCCCCCTTCTTCCTGACTCCACCCCCAATGGGGTCACCTTCAGCCTGTCTGCTGGGGGTGGCAGGAAACCTCACGTCAGCGCCCCTGGGTCCTGCCACCCCACAGCCCTCTGGAGCTCAGCCCACATGTTTGTTAAATATTTACCCGACACCCACACGACAGTGCAGACCACATACTCTCCTGCAAAGAATTGATCTGTAATGCTGAGTGGCACCCGTGGGCATCTTACGTGCAAGTCACTCAGCAGTCTTCGAAGCACACAAAACCTCAAGGAACGCTGTCCCAGACCACAGCCCTGCAACGTCAGAGACACAGAGAAAGTCGTATTGTCCCATTTCACACACAAGAAAACTCAGAGGATTCAGCATCCCTTTGTCCAAAATGTAAATATCCGGTGCAAGAGAAGGAATATGGATCTCGGTATGACAAAGACCTGTGCTTTGTCACTTACTAGTTGTTGGTCTTGGGCAAGTTATATAGGCTTGCTGAGCTTCCCTGTCAAAAGCAAAACTTAAGTCAATGTTGATGACAACTACGTGAAAGATGAGATCCTTTCACTGACTGTGTGCTGATGGTGTGCTAACCACGGCCGACCATCCGTTGCACGTACTCTTAAAAGGCCTGTTGGGGGCTAGGGTGGTGGCTCAGTGGTAGAGTGCTTGCTTAGCTCGTGTGAGGCATTGGGTTCCATCCTCAGCACCACATTAAGAAATAAATAAGCAAATAAATAAGTAAATATAAAGTTCTAAAAAAAGAACTCCTATTGGGTAGTGACTATCGATACCCATTTTTCAGATGATGAAGCAGAAGCCTGGGCCATTGAGTTAGCTGGTACCCAGTCATGTAGCTCCTAGATGACTCTTTGGTTCCAGAAACCATAACCTATTCTCCTGTTTGCATAATGCTCTCTACCTGCAGGCAGAGAACAGGTGACTGACTGTGTGAACCAAAGACCCTGGGCTGTTCCAGCTGTCTTTTTGTGTAACTTTCCTTTCTGGGGAATATCTTTTATTTTTTCCCCTTTTGGATACCACCAATGCTTTCCTGCCCTTTGACTTCCTGTCAAAGTAGAAGAAACCTCAACCTCAGCTCATTCAGTTTTGCCTAACAAATGGTAGCGGGTGAATTCTAGATAGTCTTCTATGGTAATAAGATTCTCTTAAGATATTACTCATTAAGACATTTGATTTTTGTTCTTTTTTGGTCTCTGACGATAGGATAAAGGGTTTAGTTCATTTGAAAGAATGAATTTCAAACATCATTGACTAGTGGGTGGGGGAGATTTAGGGAAAAGGGCAGAGGGCAGGTGTCCCAAGAAAACCCAGGTTGTGATCAATTAAGACTAAACTGGCTGCATATAACAGAAAGCCCCAAATAACAGTGGCTTAAATTCATAACGATTTATTTTTCCCGACTACAAAAGGAAACAAAAAAAATCTGGAAGAAGGTAGTCCAGCATTGGTAAGTGACCCTACAAACACCCTAGACTGGCCTTCTCTCACCTTTCTGTTCTACCATCCTTAGTTGGAGGCATTATCCTCAAGAACATTTCATGGTATAAGATGGCTGCTGGTGCTCTGGCCATCATATCCACATTGTAGTTCACAGAAAGGAGGAAGGGAGAGAGGTTGCCAAAATGAATCCAGCCAACATCTTCTGCAAGGGTGGTTGAGAAGTGTGACTTCATAGCCTGGTGTCTCATTAGTGAGAAAGAAAAATGGATATTTCATAGATGATTAGAAGTTTCTGCTGCCTAAGATTTACTTATAAAAGTGGTACGGAAAACCCAAATTGGGCCCATTGGTGTGACTCTTGGTAGGGTGGTGAGAGGGGTGTCATGACAGGTCTTGCCTCACTTACCCCCAGGCCTGAGGCTCTGCAAAGCTGGAGGAACTCACCCCACAGGCATTTCTGTGGCTTCACACCAGCATGTGTCTTTTGTTATCATTGTCCTGTTGGTTCCAAGAATTGAAACCCACTCTGGCAGCACGGAGATCTGCGCACCAGTTTCCTTCCCCTTAGTATTTTCCTCTTGCCTTTCCTAACCGCATCTCTTCCCATCCTCCACTTCTCTGCTCCCGGACTCCCATCTGGCAGGGATCCCAGGTCTTCCTGGCCATGTCCTCCCCCTGGCTTTGTTTGAAGTCTGTGCTGTTTCTTCCTGCCCAGGGCCTGCTGAGGCTATGTGGCCACCAGTCTCAGGTTTCTCTAGCCCCTCTAGAATCCAGGATCTCAAGATGGGGAGCAAGAAGGTGTTACTCATGGGACCCCCATTGGGAGAAAGTATAAGAGAAACCTCGTTGCTGGGAGTGTCTGCTATAGATCAGGCTTTTCAGCCGTCAGCCATGAGCTGACATTAATTACAGAAACTGGAGGACTCAACGACACCATCTTTTGGGATTGCAACACAGTTAGGCTGGGCTCTGCTTGACATTAGTGCATGGACTTTGTGAAATCTTGCTTTTGGGCCTGGTGAGAGGAGACTTGAGTCAAATTGTTGTTGCTGCCTGCCTCACCTGTGCCAGGTACTCCCAGCAGCCTCTGTGAGGTGCGCTGGTGTGTGGTTGACCTTATGCTAGTATTTGTTTGAGGGCAGAAGCGGTGCCTTTTCTATGTCCTTGGTCTTCACAGTCTGCTGTCCTGTGTAGAGAGCCATCTATTTGCCACCTTAAGAAGAGGCGGAAGCCTCAGTGGGCAAATGTGGTTCAACTGTGAAGGGTCCTGAATGCCTGGGCAAGGAGGTGGAACTTCACCATGACCACCTGGCACCCTGTGAGTACCCATTTTCTGTCCATAAGGGCTGGCTCCACTCCGCTTCCTAATGGCAGGAACCTGAAAATAAGCACCACCCAGGCCGTGTTTTTTTGGGTTTTTTTTGTTTGTTTGTTTGTTTTTTGGCTGTTCAACCTCTGCAGTTGGGGTCTAAGGAGCAACCTCAGAAACTTGGTCCCATCTGCTAAGGAGACCAAATGTGTCTTTCAGTTTTCCATCACCATAACAAGATATCGGCCATGTCCATCACTATAACAAAGTAGCCAAGAAAATTAATTTATAAAGAGAAAAGGTTTATCTGGGTTCACAGTCTGGAAAGTGCCAGCCCATGATCAAGTGGGTCCCCATTGCTTTGGGCATGTGGTGAGGTGGCACCTCATGAGGGCAGCCCTCAATGACCTAAGGACTACTGTCCAGGAGGCCCTACTTCCCAAAATTTCCATCACTTCCCAATAAATAACACCACCTTGGAGCAAGCGTTAACAAATGGGCTTTGGGGGACTCTTATGATTCAAGTGATAGCCTGAGGGATGGGTCAAGCTTCCTGTTGAGGGAATGGGGTGTGGGGTTAAAGGTGATCTTAGTACTGGTACTGCCACCTGCCTTAGCAGTGATGATCTTTCTGGTGCCACCAGGGAACAAAATGGAAAGCAAGGTCCATCTGGCTTGCAGGATGTTGGGAGACATTTCTAACCTCACAACGTTCCCCAACAAATAGGGAGTTGGAGTACAATTTCTAAACCCAGTTCAGAGAGTCAGTTTGCAAAAAAAAAAAAAAAAAAAAAGTCAATGGGATCAAAGCCTTCCTTCCCATTACAGGATGTTCTAATTTGTTCCCAGTCTGACTCCAGCTCCTCCAATCATCCCCCAAAACTCCACACCCCATGATGCGCATTGAGACCATTACCAAGAGAGGCCAAGAGAGGGGACTTGATGGGGTGGTCAGGGTGGGGTTGGGGGTTTTGTCTGATGATTGTATGCTCCACTTGGCGACGGCTGAGGTCTTGGGTATTCGCCAGGCCAACCAGCTCTGAAAACGGCTTCCTCTGGGTCAGGGTGTGCTGCAGGTGCCCTTTCACATAGCCCCCCAAGAATGAACCAAAAAAACCCAGACGCCGTTACGGGGAGTCCATGCAAGGAATAGGGAGCAACCCCAGCTCTAACTGTACTGTCGTCCTAAAATAAGGCTAGGAAGATGTCCCAAGATACGTGGGGATAGGAATGTAAGAGGTTAAAGGACATTTCTCATGACGGAGCTACAGAGGAACAGAATCCGTAGACACTTCATAGACAGAATCCCAGGAAGAGTGATGGTTAAGACTGAGCGGTTGTATTGGGGGACAGGGGTAATCCCGGTAAGCTCTGGGAGGGCAAGTGGGGTCGGAAGCATTTTGAAGGAAACCTGATGTGGAAGGAGAGTGACTTCACAGCCTGCTGCTCCCCAGAGTGTGACCAACTGTATGTCCTGGGTCGACAGAGGCAGAGTTGGGGGTGGAGGTGAGAGGTCAGTGGGATGTGGGCTTTGTGTTAAAAATAAGTAAATAAACAGGGCTGAGGATGGAGCTCAGTGTAGAGAGCTTACCTAGCATGGCCTGGGCCCTGGGTTCCATCCTTAGCACTGGAAAAAAAGAAAAAGAAAAAAAAATGGTAAAAAAAGAAATGGTAAAAGAAAAGAGAAACAAAGTTAGGAGGTTTATCTTGTGTGTGTGTTTTGCAGTCAGGGAGACTGGGGGATATCCATTTGTCTCCACTGTATTCTAGTGGGGGCGGGGGAGGTTCAAGCGGAGCTTTTTCCTGTAATGTATGTGAGCAGCCACCAGATGGTGTCCCAAATCCTGAGAGTGACAGCATGATCTCAGGGATTTAGCAGCACAGATAGAACATCAACTTCGACTCATGTGCCAATTACATCAATTCAACATCATCTAAATGACTGACACTCAAGGCCATTCAGTCCCAAGGTAGAAGAACATGATTTGGCAATTTTCTGCCATTTACTAATCAAAAATCATGGACTTTCTGTTTATAGCTGTCTCTATAGCCCTGATCTTGGCTTGCGTATCAGAGGACATGTCCCTCTGGCGTCATAGTTCAACCCCAGACCCAGGTGGCCTGCTCCCCACAGGGACTTCCCTGTGACCACCTCCAACCTCTGATAAGAGGGTAGCCTGCTCCCCACAGCCCCAGCCCGGCCTCTGTTTCCCTTGGTCTGTGGGAGAGTGGGTTGTTGAAGCTCGTCACGGGTGACACAGAACTGAATAAAGAGATACTGTCCAACTGAGTCACATGGCAGGAAAAAATGTTTGGTTGGTTTCTTCCCAGGGGGGTTTGAAGTCTCAGGAGAGGGAGAGGTGGAAGAGGCTGGAGAGGAAGGGATGTAAGCTGGGAGGAGAGCGGGGCTCAGACTTCAGAGAAAGTAGCATTAGGCAAGGCAGCAGCTGCCCATGGGGTGCAGGAAGCCAGGCAGAGGTGTGGATGTTGGACGGTTGCTGCCTGGCTGGAACTGAGGCTGAGCCGGGGGACCGAGGGATGCCTGGGACGCACACCCACCAGGACCGTGGGTTGTGGTGGTTGGTGCCGGGGACCCAGGAACACCTAGATAGTGTGTGACTCCACCGCCTTCTGTGCCCAGGCTCTCCCTCTCAGGATACTCTGCTTCACAATCTCTAATGTTCTAGACTTTTGTGGATTCCAGATGGGGCTTAGGAAGCATAGACTGTTTAGGGCCTCAGAGGCCACCCATCTAAGCTCCCCCTCACATGAGGAACTGAGACCCCCAGGTAAAATGACCTGTCCAACGTCATATGGAAGAGTCAGGATAGAATTCAAGCTTCCGACCAGGGTTCCAGCCCTGGATCCTTTTCTTCCTCTGTCAGGCTGCCCCCTGCCTGGGGACAGGGCCTGGGCAGACTGGCTGAGAGGGGACTGGGCAGCCCTTTGGATGGAGGGGCAACCAGGGTGGAAAGCCCCCCAAAATGGGTGAGGCTCAGGATGGATTTGGGGGGGGTGGAGGCTGAGGTCACAAAGGTGGGATAAGGGAGTCACTTGTGAAGAATGACCAAAATCACAGAGGTAAACGCCAGGCACATGGAAGGTCCAAATAGCAGCTCTCTGACCCAGGGTTTCCTGAGCCTCATCCACAGGCACTTCTGACCTGACTGACCAGTGCCTGGCTTGTTGCAAGGCATGAGGACATGATTGCTAAAGGAAGAGATCAGCCCATGAACTCTTTTTTCTTTGTTCTTGGCCCACAGGAATCTCCTACCAGAGACTGGTACGGTCCGAGCAGGGTCTGTCCATCAGGAGTCAACGAAGCTCCACCGTGTGAGTTTTCTTGGGGCAGGGGCAAACCAGAAGAGGACCTCCCTCCCTTTCCCCATCCTCTCTACCCTGGCATCTGGCATCCTCTCCAACATTGCACCTTTTCCCACCCTAGTCACCAGTTAACAGGCTTCAAGGGGACCAAGAACCCTCTGAATGCTGGTGATGTTTTGTATATAACTTCATTTTTCTGGGAAGAGGGTCTTCTTGCAGACTCTTGAAAGGGGTCTGCATCCGTCATGCCAGGTATTGGGTGCACATTACCTCTTGCATCCCTACTTCTCAGGAGAGGAAACTGGAAGTCAGAGAAGCCAAACAACTTCCCCAAGGTCATATAACTAGTGAGTGTGTGACCAGGATTTGAGCCTCAGTCTTACTCAAAGGTCTTTGCTCTTTCTGCCGTGTCTTTCTCCTGTTACTAAAACAGTTGTTTTCCAAACTCTTTCGACCAGGATATACAATTTAAAAAATACATTCTTCTATGATAGACTGGCACACAGAGAGAGAGCTGAAACATTTTTCATGAACTGAAACTTACCCCCGTTATCTAGGATGAGCTCTGTCCTATTCGGCATGATTTTATTTAAATAACAAGTTCTGTTGTGACACCCCAAACCCATTTCATTAACCCACTCTTGGGTTCTGGCCTGCAGTTTGAAAAGCATCAGAATGGAGGTACCCGTTCTGAGGATCCCTGGAGATCTCAAAGTTATGTGGGTTCTGTCTCATCGTCATCTCACTTTGACATGCTGCAAACCCAGGGACCCTGACCTCCACCAACTCAGACATTTTAGCCGCCCCATCCCTCCCACCCAACAACCTAGGGGTTCACTTCACATTGAGCAAATGCTTCTTGAGGTGGTTGAAACACTTCTGGGTAAAAACAAGCAAATAAAAAAGTCTATGGTAGATGTTGAGACAGAAAGGACATAAAAATGTCTTAGAGTAGCCCCCTCTTATCTGCCAGCGATACGTTCTAAGGCATGCAATGAATGCTTGAAACTGCAGATAGTTACTGAACTCTATATGTGCTGAGAACTTTCACCTTTTCACTTAAAGGAAACATTTTGTGGTGGGTTTTGCATATCAGAATTTTCAGCCTCACTAATCTTGTGCTTTGTGGCCAATATCAAGTAAAATAAGGGTTCCTTAAGCACAAGCACATGACACCATGACAATCTAAGTGATCACTGAGACAGCGACTGAGTGACTAATGAGCAGATAGTATATGCTGTGCTGGACAAAGGAATGATTTATGTCCCAGGTGGGCTGCAGCTGGACTGTTCAAGATTTCAACATGTTACTCAGAATGGTATGCAATTTAAAATTTATGAATCCCTTACTCCTGGAATTTTTCATTTGATATTTTCAGAGCATGATTGACTATAGGTAAACAAAACTGTAGATAATGGCGGGGGTGGGGTGGACTACAGGCAGGTGGGCTGGTGAATAATCTCCTATACCTTTAAGGTACTTACTGGGCTTTGAGCACTACCTTCACATGTGTTAATCCATTTAATCTCATGTTAATCCTGTGAGAAAGGTGTTTTTCAGATAAGGGAACAGAGAGGTTAGTGGGAAGAGCTTAGGGTTGGAAGATGGTCTCACTTCGTTAATTATAAACTGAGAATGATGAAAAGTTCTTGAACAATGAAATAATGCAGGATCTCAGTCTTGCCCTTCACATAGTGAGGCTTAGCACATGCCCATGGCGGGGTGGTGGTGGGGGCGGGGAGTGCATAGGAAAAAATCAAGCACTCAGCAAGGGAGATGCCACTTATGAGAGCCTGCCTCCTTTTTTCTGAAAAATGGGGAAATCAAAAACTTTCTGTCTAGTTGATGGGGACTCTGTTCTGTTTCTCTGCCCTGACCCTGGGACTCAGCTCTGGGACAGACATCCACAAAGCCTGCAGGGAACCCTACTTACATAGTTTTTCTTTGCTCTGAGTTTTAATAACTTGGAATTGTGAGGATAAGAAGAAGCTTATGATTATATTATATGACTATTACCATGGTTCAAATTTGCTCTAAGGTCATGCAGTCATGGAGGGCTTGGCACGGGGGAAATGAGAAGGCCACATGTTGACCATCAGTATCTGATGAGTCTCCCTAACATTCGGGTATGTTTAAAAGTCTCCATAATAAAGAAATTTAAACACTAGCACCAAGAGGGAACCCAGATTTCCAGTGGGAAGGGAGGTGGAGGTGGCTGAGCCAATACCCACCCCTTAGCCCAATGTGAGCCTGCATGATGGCTTTGGGCTAATTTGAAAACATGCCCCATGAGAGAAGGAATCAGATGAAGCCCTCACTGGCATCCCTTCCTATGGGCAGATGCTGCCCCACTCCATGAGGAATTTCAGGCCCTACCTGCCTCAGCCAGAAATCATGTGGCTGCCTTACTCCCCTCTCCCCCTCAAAAATGGTCAATGGGCTCCAAAACTACCATCTTCTTTTGAATAATGTGCATCCACCTATATGTCCCATGGGGGGAAATGTTTATATAAAAAGATAAGATTCATTTTAAAAAATTAAGTTCAGTTTGGAAAGTCTTTGAAAGCTCCAGTTGAAAGATACTCTAAAGTAGACCACAAGCCTTCCTCTTGGAAATGGGACCCTTGAGCCCTCCAGGACTCTCTCCTGGCCTCCTGCTATTGCTTGCTCAAGCCATCCTGGACTGTGAGGAGGCCCAGGCCTCTGCAGAGCTGAGCTCCGAGCTCTGCAGGGCAAGGTGTGTGGCTGTGCCTTGGCCTGTGGCACACCCCAGATCTCACATCTCGTCCTCCGTGTCTCCAGCACTGTGCTGTTGCTGAACCCAGTGGAGGTGCAGGCTGAGTTCCTTGCCGTGGCTGACAAGTTGAGTGCACCCGCACACTCACCCCACAGCACCTACACCACCCTGCTCCTGCATGCCTTCCAGGCCATCTTTGGTGCCCACTGTGACCTCCCTGGCCTGCACTGCAGGCTGCAGGTATGGGCCTGGGACCCTGGGGCTCTGGTGACTTCTGGCACTTCCCGTGAGAGGCACAGCTCCCTCTCTGTTCCATCTCGGCTGCAGACTTCTGGTATACCCTGGCCTCCCTTACTCTGAGTGACACTGCAAGACAATGGCTAGATCCTGGCCAGAGTTAGGTGGCATCCTGGGTAATGGGGCTGGGTGCTGATGCCTGGTGCCTCAGAAGAAGGCACCAGGAATGGGAATGGGCTTTTGACTGAGACCAGGCTTTTAGTTCTGGCTCTGTGATCAGGCAGCTGTGCCATCCTGGATAGCCCCTTCTCCTCTCTGGGTACAGTGAGCAGTCTAAAGTCCTTCCTGCTCTGCAGTATCCTGCCTCTGGGCCTCTCTCTCCTGACCATTTCCTGAGAGTAGAGAGGAGGCGGGGGGAGGCCCAGCTCCCTGGCCAGCCATAGTAGACGTGGGAAGTCAGACCAGAGTGCAGACTGGTGGTGGCTGCCTTGGTCAAGACCCTAGGAACAGAGAAAAAAAAAAAAAAAAAAAAAAAAGCAGATATCCCGGCGACTGGACAGGAGCAAACCTCATCTCTCCTGGACTTTCAGTCCAAGACCCTGGCAGAGCTTGAGGACATCTTCACAGAGGTTGCTGAGGCACAGGAGCAGGCATCTGAAGCTGGGAATGCAACCGAGGCTCGGAAGTGGCTCAGGACGAAGCTCCAGGCTGTGGGAGAGAAAGCTGGCTTTTCTGACGTCTTGGGTGAGGTTCTGGGTTCAGGGGGGCTTTGTTATCTTCCCCTATCACCTGTTCTAGCTCCCAGGGGGGTGTAGGTCAATGGGCTGATGGCTCTGCTCTACCCAACCATTCAGGGATCCAGGTTTGTCAGTTTTTTATTGCTCCACCATCCCTTAGGGCACGGATCTGTCTGCAGGTGCAGGGTTGGCTTGCTATCTATCATGTTGGCAGCTTGTAGGAAAAAGAAAAGATGGTGCCTGCTGGGGTCCTGGGGCTTGGTTGTTTTGTTGACGGTATTGTAGAAGCTGCATGCATCACTTCCACATGTACCCCTTTACCCACCTGTGTAACATGGCCACACTGTGCCCCCAAGGAGCCTGGGAAATGCCCTCTCTACAATTCTTCCAATAAGGGAGCACAGATTTGAGGGAACACTTAGCAGTTTCCATGACAATATTTCTCATACAAACCTTTGAAGATGGTTCTATTCTTTTCCCATTGGGACATGGTAAAAGGAGGCTCAGGGACTGTGAGGTGGCCATATCCACCCAACTAATCAAGTGCATGGCTTTATACAGTGTACTTCAAAGAAGAGCCCTCTGGCTGGGAGCCAGGCATGCTGGCTCTAACTTGGCCTTACTCTGTCCAGGTGTATGGCTCTGTGCCAGTCCTACCCCAACTCTGGTCTTTTCTCTAAGTCAAAGGGTCTGGGCTGGATATTCTCCAAGACCCCTTCTCAGTCCTCTTCTCCTGCCCTCACTCCTCTTACAGACACCGCAAAACCCGGGAAGCTCCACACCATCCCCATCCCTGTCGCCAGGTGCTATACCTACAGCTGGAACCAGGATAGCTTTGGTAAGGATCTGGCTGGACCCTGGGACACCTGCCCACCACACTGTATGAGCTCTTTGTGGTCCTGGGTCTGTACTGCTGCCTTCTCCCTCTTCCCATGGACCCTCAAAGTCCCTAAGCAGAGCAGGGGGTAGCACTGAGTCCTAGGCTGGCCCAGCCCCCGCCCCTTCCTGCTTCTCCCTAAACCTGCCAGAGCCTTTCCCTCAGAAGTGATTCTAAGACCACCCACCCAGACACTGCCCTTTCTTCCCTGTAGATATCCTACAGGAAATCCTACTCAAGGAACAGGAGTTGCTGCAACCAGGGATCCTAGGGGATGACGAAGAAGAGGAAGAAGAGGAGGAGGAGGAGGAGGAGGACTTGGAAACGGATGGACACTGTGCTGAGAGGGACTCACTGCTCTCCACGAACTCTTTGGTGTCCCATGACTCCACCCTATCTCTTGCCTCCTCTCAGGCCTCAGGGCCAGAGCTCTCCCGCCATCTGCTGACCTCCTTTGTCTCAGGCCTCTCCGATGGCATGGACAGTGGCTATGTGGAGGACAGTGAGGAGAGCTCCTCCGAGTGGCCCAAGAGGCTTGGTAGCCAGGAATGCAGGAGCCACCGCAGGCCTGGGCAAAAGTTCAACAAAATCTATAAAATCATCAAGAGCACCAGCCAGCTGGTACTGCGGAGGAACTCTCGGGGCCTAGAGAGTGGCTCGGACACAGCCCTGCCCCTGCGAAGGGCGGGGAGCCTCTGCAGCCCACTGGACAGCCCAACACTGCCCCCCTCCCGGGCACAGCGCTCACGATCCCTGCCCCAGCCCAAGCTCAGCACCCAGCTGCCCAGCTGGCTCCTGGCCCCTGCCCCATGCCACCAGCGCCGCCGCCCCTTCCTGAGTGGGGATGAGGACCCCAAGGCGTCCACACTTCGGGTTGTGGTCTTTGGCTCCGACAGGGTTTCAGGGAAAGTGGCTCGGGCATATAGTAACCTCCGGTAAGACCCATCATGGGGCACATGGCTCTGCTCTGTGTTATTCTAGTGGAAACCAGAAGTTGAGTATCCAAGAGCGACCGAGGACTCACTTCTCACTATCTTCTTTTCACCAGGAGGTTGGAGAACAATCGCCCGCTCCTCACACGGCTGTTCAAGCTGCAGTTCTTCTACGTGCCTGTGAAGCGAAGCCATGCAACTGGCTCGGGTGCCTGCCCAGCCCCTCCGAGCCAGATGTCTCCACCCCCCACAGACTCCCCGAGGCAGCCAAACCCACCAGTATGTCCCCAGTCCCCTGCCAAGTAGGATGGGAAAGTGGATGTGAGCAGGTTCCAGGTCCCTAAAGGGAGCTGATTGGGAGTCAGCCTAAGCAATCAGTTGCGTTTCCAGGGCTCTACCTTCTGCCTGACCGGCACTCCCAGGTTCCTGCCTGCACTTGGGTACATCATTTTGCCGTATGACAAAGACCAAAAGTTGTCATACTTCTCCAAGAGCAAGGAAAATCTTAGCTGGGGGCTGCAGGTGTGGTTCAGGGGCCCCTGCAGCAAAGATGGACAGGCCTCCTGGGTAGCTGGGAATGACTCTTGTCCCTTGCCTCAGGAGCTGGGCACACCCCCATGGGAGGACAGTACAAATGACATCTCCCACTACCTTGGCATGCTTGACCCCTGGTATGAGCGCAATGTGCTGGGCCTCATGCACCTGCCACCTGAAGTCCTGTGCCAGGTAAGTGGCCCTTGGGGTTGGGGTTGGGGTTGGAACCTGCTGGCTATTGTCACTGAGCCTCAGTTAGAAGGCTGTGGGTTTGCTTTAGGCTTCCAGGAAGAACTGGGGCTTACTTTAAAAAGAGTAGGAAGCTTTCTTCCTCAACTCCTGGCTTGTCCTGGTTGGTCAGGGGCCTTCCTGGAGGCCTATGTGTCAGATGAGGAGGGTGTGAGGCTGCATGGTGCTCCCCAGCCAGCCCCTCCAGCTTCTCTCTCACCCTCTCTCTCCCACCCGCCACCCCCCGACCCCGGTTCCGTCTGCCTCTGAATCTCTCCTCTCTCTGCCTGTGTGTGTCTTTTCCTCTCTTCCTCCCACTACCTCTCTTTCTGTCTCTTTGTGCCTCTGGCTTGGCTCCCCCTCCCCTGGCCACAGCACTCCCTGAAGGCTGAGTCCCGGCCCCTGGAGGGCTCCCCTGCCCAGCTGCCCATCCTGGCTGACATGCTGCTCTACTACTGCCGCTTCGCTGCCCGGCCGGTACTGCTGCAGGTCTATCAGACGGAGGTAAGGTCTGCCCTGCCCATTCCATCTCCTTACCCACACTCCCTGGCAGCCAGGGTCCGCATTGCCAAGTCCCAGGCTATGTCGTGCTGGGCCTATAGGCCCCCACCCACTCCCACCCGCTGCCATCAGCTAGACTGGAGGAGCCGGGTGGGACCTCCCCGCGCAGAGGCCCACACTAATGCCTGTGCTCCTGCCCACTCCAAGCTGACCTTCGACACTGGGGAGAAGACGACGGAGATCTTTATCCACTCCCTGGAACTTGGTCACTCTGCCACCACGCGAGCTATCAAGGCTTCAGGTGTGAACTGCAGGAGCCCAGTGTGGAGGCAGGCGGGGAGGGGGGCGGGGCTAAAATGAGGCCGCCTCCTGGGAGGCGGGGCCCAGTGGGGGCGGGGCCTTGGGAGAAGAGACCTTGAAGACTGTGTGTGGCACAGGTCCTGGCAGCAAGCGGCTGGGCATCGATGGCGACCGGGAGGCCGTCCCTCTAACACTACAGATTGTTTACAGCAAGGTAAGACCGATGCCCTCCGGGGATCTGCTGCTGATCCTCCACCAGAGCTTGGTCCCGGAGCAGGACTTATTGGTTGCTGGGTCGGGTGGGGTGACATGGCAGGGAAGGATTTTGAGCCTGACCTGAGCCACCCTTGACCTTTAGACTCCTGAAGCAAGCTCCCTTGGGTGCTGAGAAAAGATGGCCAGAGGAGAGAGCAGACAGCTCTCTCGGGTGGCCTCTAGAGCCTCCCAAGGCAGCAGGCACAGGGGTCTGTGGGCTGAGAGGGTCTGGCTGTGCTGCATTTCCAGGGAGCCATCAGTGGAAGAAGCCGCTGGAGCAACGTGGAGAAGGTCTGCACCTCTGTCAACCTCAACAAGGCCTGCCAGAAGCAGGAGGAGCTAGGTGAGTGCGGTGGGTGGGGTGGGGGTGGCATGGCAGGGAGGGATTTTGAGCCTGACCTCAGCCACCCTTGACCTTCAGACTCCAGTATGGAGGCGCTGACGCTAACCCTAACAGAAGTGGTGAAAAGGCAGAACCCCAAATCCAAGAAGGGTTTTAACCAGGTAAGAGCTTCCTTCTCCCTCCAGTGTGCCCGAGTTCCTGCGTATTGGGGTGTGTGTGTGTGTGTGTGTGTGTGTGTGTGTGTGAGAGAGAGAGAGAGAATGTACACATGTACACCTGTAAGTGAGAGAGAGAAAGAAGGAGTGTCCCTGGCAGGGCCTGTAGATGGGAAAGGAGAGGCAAGTGAGAGCTTTGGCTTGGGGTATGCAGAGGTATGCAGTGTCATGGGTGTCTGGGAGAGAAGGGTGCCCTGCCAGAGGATGTGTATGTGGAAAGGTTGTGTGGTACGGGGATCCCTGAGTCCAGGGCAGAGTGTACCCTGTTCCGGGGACACTGGGGCTCTCACAGTATAGAGAGCAGTGCCATCTCCCCAGAGAGCACTTCTTCCAGACTCAGGAAAGAGGCCAGAGTGGAGGCAGGGGCTGATGGAGGCCTCAGGACCACCACCCCGCCCCGCCCCCTGCAACCTGACCATTGGCTCTGGAGAACTTCCACCCCAACTCCTGTCCATTACTCCTCCAGGCCTGATGGGCAATTCTGGGGGAAGGAACTACTGAGGTCTGACAGTGTTGGGTGGCCAAGGCTCCAGGGTCTGACCCTTGCTTCCCTTCCAGATTAGCACATCGCAGATTAAAGTGGACAAGGTACAGATCATTGGCTCCAATGGCTGCCCTTTTGCCGTGTGTCTAGACCAGGATGAGAGAAAGATCCTGCAGAGTGTGGTCAGGTAGGAAATGGTGGAGAAGTTCAGCGGTAGTAAAACGGGGTCCCAGAGAGGGGATTGGTTTCTCTTCTACCCAGGAGGCCTGGAAAGACCTGGAGAGATCTCAACCCGCACTTACCCCTGCCCTGCCCCCCAGGTGTGAGGTGTCACCATGCTACAAGCCAGAGAAGAGAGGCCTACCGCCCCAGAAATCCCCTGACCTGCTGGCCCAGCCCACACCCGACCTCTGCTCCCTCCTCTGCCTGCCCATCATGACTTTCAGCGGAGCTCTGCCCTAGCGTGACCGTGGCACCAGGCTGAACAGAAAGCCGAGGCGACCCCTATGGACTCCTCTTCCCGGAAGTTACTCCTGTAGAGAACTGAGTGGTCCTGTGCCAGGGACCTGCAGTGGGCCTAGGGTGTGGTGGTAGAAGGTCTCTGGGGCCTCAGGAAGGAGCCTGGGCACCTAGCTTCTCAGATTCCTCACAGCAGAGGGAGAGGGATGGGTGAGTGGACTTCCAACGGGTTATCTGATACTCTAGCACTCCAGAGGAGCCTCTATTTAGGGCTCCTCTCCTCACCCTTGGCTGGGCCCATCCTTGCTTTGTCAAAGACGTGGGGAGTACTGTGTCTGGAGTCCAGTCCTCTCTACTCTGGAGCACAGGTGGGAGAAATATAGATGAGACTTTTCTGGACTTGACCTTCAATCCTGTCTCCTCACCCCTCACCCCAGAAACATGTGCACATTCACACATACTTTTTTCTCAGACTCTCTGAAAAACAGCACTACTATTTGACCTGTTTGCTTCCAGGACCTAGGACAGATGCTCTCTTGAACCCCTTTCTGGATGTGAGATCCTGGGGAGACAAGACAAGCTTAAATTGAGTAGTGGTTCGGTTACCTTCTAGCTAAAGGACCAAAGGAAGTGAATAACTTCTTTTGAGTTTCATTTCCTTAGCACCAAATGAGAGGGGAAATTAAACTTCTGGAAAGGGTTTGAAAAGAAAAGAAAAGAAAAAAAAAAGAGTTGTCCACAAACCACCTAGCCCAGTGCCTCGCTGTGGTAGGTGCTCAGCAAGGACTGGAGACTTCCCATCTCAATGCTGATTCCCCTGTCCTTGGTCATGGCATGCTCACGCTGCCTCTGGGATGCTCCTTATTCAATCCATCCCCGTTCATGATGAGGCAGAACTCCTTACCGCCCCAGAGAGGGAGTAAGGAGTGAGCCGTTGTACCTTCCAAAGAAGGAATTGCCTTTGTCAGCTTCAGAGGAGGGCTTCTCAGGTGCTGTACCCTTCACCCCCTTCTCTATCAGGTAATCCCAGTGCTCCCCCCCACCACCACTCCATCATGCTCCATGGACTGATACACATTTTGTGCATCCTCACAAGTTCACTAGAAATGTGGGCAAGATCTCAGAGGAGTAGAAGATGGAAGACTGGCATCATGTGCTTACAGCCTGACTCGGGGGGGACCTGAGACTCATACATAGGCAATCAGCAAAATGACAAGGTCAAGAACTAATGTATGGTGTTTAATATTATTGTTAAATAAAACTCAATTTGTTTCATATTTAACGACCTACTGTTATTTTGCTACATGACAGTTCACTGCTAGTTAAGACAGTTTACCTAAATCATTTCATACGTAGAAGTAAGATTCTTGGAGAATTGCTTTGATTATCTTTTTGTAATTTTTTCACTGTGTAAAAAAAAAAATACATCTGTGTTACAATTTCCCCGGCACCGTTCTATTTAGGCCTCATCATACACCTTGACACACAAAACAACAACAACAACAAAAACCTGCACAAAACAAATAAAATTGCTATATCTAAAGGCTCAACATTTCCTATGCCACTTCACTTGGGAAATATAAGCCCATCTATCCAGATGCTCCCTGTCTCTCAAACCTCAGGGAGTGACTGGGCCTAAGGTGATCCTTGCTGATGGATGGTACCCATGGACTCACCATGCAACTAATTGAGAGAAACAAGAGAGTTCAATAGTGGCCCTCCAGATCTGGGTATGCTTTTAGACTTGGACCACGGGGAGGGAAAGAAGAGGAGGTGTTAGAATAGTGGAGGACACTTATGACTTGGGAAAGATAGGTAAGCACCAGATTCCCAAATCAACTACTTGGGATGGAGAGAGAAGGATCTGTGAGATGCTTCCGGTCTGCATCAGTTGGCTATTACCATAATGAAGCACACCTCCAATTCAGTGGATTCAAACCATGAGCATTGGGTTTAGGGTGACTTGGTTCCAAGCTGCAGTTGGGGTACAGATCTGCTCTCTGGTTCTCTCAGGCACTTTGGATCAGCACACCAGACCAAGAGGGGCAGGCAGAGACATGTGATGCTCCAAAGTCTGGGGCCACATCGCTTTTGTCAGTATTTAAGAGGCCAAAGTTGATGAAGCTTATCAACCCACAGATTTGATAAGCTCATTAAATCTCACAAAAGACCAAATGAAATCACATGAGAAGGGCACTTCTCTGATATTCTTTTTCAAGCCGCATAATCTCAGTTGAGTCGAGAAAAATATCAGACAAACCTTGATGGTGGGATATTCCACAGGATGGTCTATGTCAGTGTCATGAAAAATAAAGAAAGGCTGAGAAAATAGTAAATCCAAGGGAACTGTGTAAATCTTAAAACCAATGCAGTATCGAACCCTGGATTGGATCTTGAGACGGGAAGGATATTAATGGGAAAATCCTAAAATCCCAAGGAAGTCTACAGTTTAGTTTTTGAAACACAAACACACATAGGCTCTTCATTGTTGAACTAAGGGGAAGGAAAAAATAATGAGAAAATCTTAGAAACTTCCAGAGAGGAATAAAGTATCAACCACTAATCTAAGGGGTCCTTTCTCAACAGAAACAATGGAAGCCAGATGACAATGAATTAACATCTAAAGTGATGAAAACAACTGCCAACCTAGAATTCTAAACCCAAAAGTGTCTTAAAGTTGCTTTTTAAATTACACACTGCCCTCAAGAGGTAGCCTTTAAATATAAAATCACAGGAAGGTTGAAAGCAAAAGAACAGACAGGATAACACCTTGAAAATCTGACCGATAGAGCTAGTATTGTTACACTAATATCATACAAATACCTAAGGCAAGAAGCATTAAAAAAAAAAAAGGTTAAGAGGGGCACTGCATAAAGATCAAGAAGTCAGCTGGGCATGGTGGTGCACACCTGCAATCTAAGCAGCTCAGGACTCTGGGGCAGGAGTATCACAAGTTCAAAGCCAGACTCAGCAACTTAGCAAGGCCCTGAACAACTTAGCAAGACCCTGTCTCTAAATAAAAAATGAATAAAATGGGCTGGGGATATGGTTCAGTGGCTCAATCCATGATACACCCCCCCACCTAAAAAAAAAAGGGAAAAAAGATCAAGAAGTCAGTCTAGCAAAAAGATTTCAGAATTATAAATTTGTATGCACCCACCCAATAACATAACTTTAAACTATATAAGGCAAAAATTGACTATATTAAAAGTCTTCACAACCATTGTGAAGAACTTTTATAACTGATAAAACAAATAGACAAAAATAAAACAACTTTTATAGCTGATAAAACAAATAGACAAAAATATTAACAGAGATACAGAAGATCTGACAACACAACAAATCTGACCACATTGAAATAGATAGAACTCTGTGCCGGACGATAGAAGTCGCATTGTTTTCAAGTACAAGTAGAATGTCAAATTTCCAATGATTAAAATCAAACAGATTACATTATGACTACACTGAAATCAAACTACCGATAATAAAAGTATTACCAAAAAAATCCCAAATACCTTAGCACTATATTTCTAAATAATTTATGGGTCAAACAAGAAAAAGAGAAACTAGAAAATATTTTGAACAGGTTGATAATGAAGATATGATATTGAGATTAATGAACTGCTCATGCAATGCTTAGAAGGAAATTTATTGCCATAGCAGTATATCTTATTGAATAGTAAAGGCTACAAATCAATTATTTACATCTCAGAAAGTTAGGAAAAGAACAGTGAATCAATATTTATTTATTTATTTTTATTTAGAGACAGAGTCTCACTGAGTTGCTTAGCATCTCACTGTTGCTGAGGCTGGCTTTGAACTCATGACCCTCCTACCTCAGCCTCCAGAGCCACTTGGATTAGAGATGTGCGCCACTGTGCCCGAAAAGTGGATCAATGTTAAAGAAACTGAAAAGAAGTATAACAGCAGAAATAATTGAATTAGGAAATTAACATGCTAATTGATAAAACCCAGAGAGACTGATGAGAGAGAGAGAGAAAAAGACTACCAATATGATGAATAAAAAAGACAACATCTCTACAAATCTTATAGATATTAAAGAGAAAAAAGGTTCAGAGTGTCCTATAGCTCAGTAAACTTGCTGAGCGTGATCAAGGACCTAGGTTCAGTCCCCAGAACTAGAAAAGAGAGAGAGAGAGAGAGAGAGAGAGAGAGAGAGAGAGAGAGGAGAAGAGAATTTAACAAACAATTACACAATTAAATTAGACAATTGTATAAAATGGAGAAAGGGATCAAAATACAATTTTCCAATCTGACAGAAGAAATGAAAATTCTGAGTAATTCTTATCCTTTTTTCTCTATAAATAAGACATTTCCCCCTTTGCTTTATTTCAGGGTTTTCTCTTTGTCTTTAATTTTCTACAGTGACAATATGATATATGCCTACATAGAATTTTTTTTTTTGTTTCTCTCCCATGAGATGGGTTCTTACTATTGTCCAGGCTGGCTTTGAACTCCTGGGCTCAAGGACTCCTCCTCCCTCTCAGCCTTCTTGGGACTTTAGGAAAACAGCACCATCACCCAGCTATTGTTTCTCTGTGTTGTTTTGTTATTTATCCCACTTGGTGTTCTCCAAGATTTCTGGTTCAATGGTTTGGGGATCCGTCAATAATTGGGGGGTATTCTTAGTTATTATCATTTTAAATATTTCTTCTCTTTTAAATACTTTTTGTAATTATCTCACAGTTTCTTGGACATTCTGATGCAGGAGCTGGCAACTTCTGCCCCGTGACAACAGAAATGAAAACCAGGTCAGGGGACAGGAACACACAGTCGGAGTTTTAATTGGGCAAGTTAACCTCAAGGAGAGGGGAGAGAACAGTGAGAGAGAGATCAGGCTGGCTCCGTGCACAACGAAAAGACCTAGTTTTGATTCAGGTGGAAGGGTTTTAGGAGTAGGCTGGGGTTTAAGAATTTTAACTGGCTTTAGGTACAACTCAAAGGTGGTTTTGGTTTTTGTTGAGGTGTGAGCACTTCCACGCGGAGGGAGGGGTCATCTAGTGGGTCTGGAGCCAAACGGTCCATCTCTCCTGCTGACACCACATCTGTATAAGTATCTTTGTCCTGGGATAAGGATGAATTGCTGCAGCTGCTAGAAGATCACATAGTGGGATCAGAAGCAAAAGAAAACACAAATCACGCGAGGAACAGGTTTAGGGCTTGGGAAATTTTTCTTTAGCTTTTTGTGGTAATCTCCCGATAATTCCATCGCCTTTCTAGTTTATCCTCAGTGGTGATGTGAAGGCAAAGGCATCCTGATTTTAGAGCTGCACCTGGGGTTTTTGAGGTTGATATGATTGTTGGTGAGAGTGAGGGCACAGTCAAGAAACTATATCATACTTTTTAATGGGTAACAGTTAAGGGTTGTAAAATAGGGGGGGGGGAATCTCCTAATATAATTTTAATGGCCGACAGGCTATGAGTTAGATCTGGGGATTGCATTTGCCCTTTTGGTGGGGAGTGGGTTGGGGGGAATCACACTGTCTCCATTCTGCTTCATTCTGTTTTTCTTTTTGCATTTTAGTCTGGGAAGTTTTTATTGACATTTCTTCAAGGTCACTGATTCTTTACATGGTGTTGTACAAACCGATTAGCCCTTCAAAGGTGTTCTTCATTTCTGTTACCATGGTTTTTCTTAAAACATATGTTTGTAGTTGTAGATGGACATATAACTTTATTTTATTTATTTATTTATTTTATGTGGTGCTGAGGATCGAATCCAGTGCCTCACACGTGCTAGGCAAGCGCTCTACCACTGAGCCTCAGCCCCAGCCCCCTGTTACCACGTTTTTGATTGCTAGCATTTCCTGTGCATTCTTTTTGGAGTTTCCACCTCTGCTTATATTATTGCATATGGTTTTTGCATCTTGCCCACTTTTTCCACGAAAGCCCTTCGCAAATTAATTTCATTGTTTTAGGTTCCCAGTCAGATAATTCCAAGAACCCTGCCATTTCTGAGTCTGGTTCTGATACTCGTTTTGTCCCTTCAGACTTTTTTGTTTTATTTTGCTTTGTTTTTCTGTCTTTGAGTATGCCTTGTGGGTTTTCTTGTTGTTGTTGAAAGCCAACGTGATGTACTGATTAAAAGGAAATAGGTCTTTAGCATCAGATTTTATGTCAATCTCTCTAGGAGTTAGGCTGTGTTTGCTGTTTGCTGTGTCTATAGGTGTCAGGGGTTAAAATTTCTTCTGTACGCTGTGTTTTTTGGCTCCTGTTGTACAAGAGCCCCACTCATGTGGTAGTAAGTGTGGATGAAGTGTTCTATAGTCCTGTGATTAGGTTTCCATCTTTGATGGGGCCATGCCTCTGCTGCTTCTTCCCCTTGGGACAAACAGGACAATTAGGGAAGATAGTGTTGATATTACCCTACAAAAAGGCTAGAGTGGAGTGGATCTGAGTACTTCCCTTCCCCCAGGTCAGTTAGGCTCTGGTAGAAGTTTCTCACAGGGGCAGGCTTTGTGAAGAGGTAGAGAATGCTCTCACCATATTTCAAAATGGCTGCTTCCCCTTCCTAATGCTGGAAGCATAAGGGAATTTTTTCTGTTCTTCACTAGAAGAACCTGGGAGGGCCCTAGAGGTAAAGCTCACAAATGTGCCGGGTCCTCAATGTGCCACCACACCCGGCTTGTATTTAATTTTTGAAGCAAATGTTTGTCCTGTGACCTCAGTTTTTTGTTGAATTTAAGAAGAGTTGTCACCATGCCTGTGACAGCCTGTAATCCCAGTGGTTTAGGAGGCTGAGGCAGGAGGATCAGGAGTTCAAAGCCAGCCTCAGCCAACCGTGATGTGCTGCGCAACTCAGTGAGACCCTGTCTCTAAATAAAATATAAAATAGGGCTGGGGATGTGACTCGATGGTTGAGTGCCCTTGAGTTCAATCCCCTGTATCCCGCCCCCTGCCCTAAAAAAAAATGAAGAGTTGTCAACTTTCAGTTGATCAACTTTTTTTTCCCACAATGTTAAGATGGGAAAATGAGAGCTACCAAGCTCCTCAGGGGTGCTATAAAGCTGTTCCCACTGAGCTGAAGTGACCCCAGGGGTCTGCAGCAACCAGTTCTTGAGATCTGGCAGGAAGGATTTCCAGCCAGCTACAAAGACAGCAGGAGGTTTTGTTTTTTTGTTTTTTGGGTTTTTTTTTTTTTTTTTTTAGCAATAATGAGGACAAGGACATACAGCATAGGCACTGGGTGGACCATCTCTGGAGAGAATGGCGTCAATCTTACAGAGTCTGGGTTCCTAAGTCCCTTTTGAAGCCTGGGTTTGAGTCTCTGTGTTCTTGCCTTGATTTCTCATACCCCCTTAAGTGGCCTATTACCCTTGGCTTAGCTAGCCCTCGGCAAGTTTTCTTTGCGAGGGTCATGATGACCTGGTCACAAAGGATGGCTATGACATGGTTTCAGTGATGACCTGGTCATGGGGTGAGGCGGGGGTTGGGATGTCGGGATGACCTGGTCACAAGAGATAGTTGCAACATGGTCTTGTGCTGATAGTTTCCTTAAGTGGTTGCAACTATGGTTGGGGGAGGTCTGACATACCAGTTCCCATTTCCTGGATGCTGATCTGCTTTGATAAATTTTTTTTTTCATCCCCAGTCAATCCTGTGACTTATGGGCTCTCTTTGATGTGTATGTCTGATGTCCTCCCTGCAAGTTACTGCCCTTCCTTGTCCTCCCCTACGCACCTGCTCATGGCTGACTATTCACCTGTCACAAGCAGGAATGGAAACCCGAAGTCAAGCCATTATTATTTTTTTAATTAAAAAAAAAAAACTCACAAAGATAACCACAGGCCAAATGGATTCTCCAGTAAATTCTTTCAAACACTTAGAGGAAAAAAATGACTCCAATCTCATATAACATCTTTCAGAGAACAGCAAATGGTATTCTTTCCAACTCCATTTTGAGTCCAACATAACCTTCATATTAAAACACAATAAGTTTGTTTCTGGGTTATGAATCAAGTTCCCTCATAAACTTAGATCCAAAAGTCTTTAATAACTTAAAAAAAAACAAATAAAAAACCAAAAGCAAACAAAACGAACAACATCTTTAACATACCAGTGGAGAGTGAAATTGGCCAAATTACATTGTTATATTGTGTGCATGTTATGAATACGTAACAACAAATCCCATCGTTGTGTACAACTATAATACACCAATAAAAAAATGTGGAAAAAAGTTGGCATATCCAGCAACTATATGTAAACAGGATATATATACATCAAAACCCAATAAGATTTATCCCAGGTAAATAAGGATAGTTTAATAATAAAAAATTAATTATCTTTTTGGGGCATGTTGGAGTGAGGATGTAGAAAAAGCCTCATTATAAAAGTCAAGACAAAATTTTGTGTGTGAAAAGTTAAAATCAATAAAGGAATAAAGTAATATGCTAAAATATTATTTATCAAAAAGAAGATGGTAAAAGAAGAACAGAATCACACACAAAAAAAGGTATGAGACAAATAGAATAGTGCAGCTTGAGATGGGGCTGAATATCATGGCAGAAGGATATGGTGGAGGGAAGCAGTTCACATGACGATCAGAGAGCAGAGATAGACTCCACTCCCAGATAAAAAATATATACCCCAAAGACACATCTCCTCCAGCCACATCCTATTAGCCTTCAGTTACCACTTAGTTAATCCCATCTGGGAGGTTAATTCACTGATTGGGTTAAGGCTCTCATAACCCAATCATTTCTCCTCTAAACTTTGAATTATCTCACACACAAGCAGGACTGGAGGACACCTCACATCCAAACCATAACATCCAGAATGCAATTCAAAATCATTCAATATGCAAATGAAATGTAGCATATTTTCAAAGAAAAAGATTATCAACATAAGGCCCCAAACAAGATATTGGAATGATCCAGGTATTGGAATTATCAAAGACTTTGTTGTTATGTTACACATAATGAAGTAAAAAAAAAAAAAAATAGAATGATTGGCTTCATTAGTGGCTCCCAAACATGACTGCACATTAAGATTTTTTTTAAATATTTATTTAGTTGTAACAATCTCTTTATTTATTTATTTTCATGTGGTGCTGAGGATCGAACCCAGGGCCTCGCACGTGCTAGGTGAGTGTTCTACCGCTGAGCCACAACCCCAGCCCCTGCACATTAAGATTATTTAAGAATCGTTTGTAAAATACCAATGTCTGCACCCCAACCCAAATTAATCAAAATTTCTGGGAAATGGAGGCTGAGTGCCCATATAGTTTAAAAGTCCCCCGGATAATTCTGATGGATGCCGAAGGCAGAGAAGCAACACTTTGGTTATTATCACCCCGACTAGGAAGACAGATTCCTTAGGCCAGGCTTCAACATAAATCACTGGCTAACCTGTAGATGGGTACCTGTAGGTCTGACGCCCACTCTGAATAGTCACCATGATCTATGACCAATCCATGAACCAAAGTGTCACAGATTAAAGGGAGTCGGAGCCAGATGTCTCATCCAGTCCATGACTCTTGTCAACCTGAGTCATTGAGTACTGAAGAAAAGGGTCAGGGGCCTTGGGCGTCTGTGACAGGAGTCCTAGTTGTGTCCTGCTGTGGGCAGGTGAAGGAGGATTGTGCTCTGACCTCCCCACCTTGTTTTCCAAGCTAGACCTCCTCCACATAGCTGCTTCACCCACGGACTACGGAGAACTGGCAATGACCTTGAAGACTCTCACCTCGCGCCGCTCCATGCAGTTATTCCTGTCCCAGGGCCACAACCTTCTAGCCTTGCCATCCCTAGCAGGGGCATTTATCCTCTGATTTGGGGACATGGGGAAGTCTCCCATTGCCAGGTTTCTGCTTCCTACAAGGTTGGGTGGGCTTTAGTGATGGGAGCAAAATCCAGCTGTGCGCTGAGTGTTCTCGGGGGGGCCGGGGCTGTCAAAGGGGAGTTGTCCCTCCCCCTCCCCTACTCCACCTCCGTGATTCCCTCCTGCACCTGGAGGGATCCCTGCGGCCTTCCACTCCCTCTGCTCCCTTGGCCAGTAGAGGTGCTCTCTCACCCCAGCCCTCTGATGGTAGGGAGGCCTGGCAGGAGCAGAAACTGCCACCGCTTTGTGCAACCCAGGCCACCTCACACATCTCCAAGCTTCATTTCCTCACCTGCGAAGGGGATGCAGTGTCTATTTTTAGGGGACGGTAGGTTTTAGGAGAGGAAGTTATGTAAATGGGGATGGCGCTTTCTAGACTGTTATCCAGGAAACGGCTTGGCCCCAGGAGATCCCTGGAAGCAGAAAGTCAAAGGGCCTTGGCCAGCTGAGCAGGGACCTTCCTGAAAAGGAGGCTTCTCTAAAAACAATGGCTCCTCCACTTGTTTGTCCTCTGGCTGCTTGGTGCTTCCTGCAGGGGCCCCAAGGCAGTGGTCTATCACCATCCTGGGATCTCCCGCAGAGATCCAAGTTAGGGTCCCTGCTGCCTCCCAGGTAAAGTGCCCTCCGCAGCCCCTGGGGCAGGAAAGCCGACAGCCCCCTCCATCTGCTTCAAGTCAGGCTGAAAAGAAGGTTCCAGTCCCTGCAGTCACACACAGGAGATGCGTCTGGACCCAGCCTGCCTGGAGCAGCTGGGGAGGGGGGGCTTCAGATTCCCCTCCCCTATTGTCACAGTCACCACCCACTCCAGCACTGGGAGGTGGTCTTCTTCCCTGGGGGAGAAGAGACTTCCCCCACTTTCCCCATCTTTCTGAATCCCTCTTTTCCCCCAATCCTCCCTGAAAGGTTGGGGTAAAGGACGCTGCTGCTGTCCCTGGAATAAGGTGCCTTCTGCTTCATTCTGGGGGAAAGCAAGCAGGTGGCTGACTGTGGCCCCATATGTTCATTATTTCCCTCTGTCCCCTTTGCAGGTACACTTGCGTCTTGGCTCAGATCAGCGCCTCTGAGCCTCTGCACCTCTGAGTGTGTGTCCTGTGTAAAGTAGCTGTGGACATAGCCGCCATGTGTGTGCACCTCCTGCAGGATCTCCAGAAATTTAGAGCCGGAAGGTCCAACCTTTCAGTTACTGGACCCTGGACAGGGACTTGCCAGAGAATGTCCACCCAGAGCCAGGAGCAAGGGTTTTTCCAGGCTTATTATCGCCATGCTTATGTTAATGGGCTTGTGCCTCCCAGACTCCCTCCTACAGAGGTCAGCACTATTAAATAGGGGAGCTGTTAGAAAAACCAAAATGCCAAGAAATCAAACGCATGCTCCAAAGTAGGTGGTCAAGGCAAACTTTCACTTCTCCCAGAAGAGCATGCTACAGAACCTAGCCAGCGCGCCTGGGCTGGCAGTCCACCTGTTTTTATCCCAAAGGTAGCACTGCCCATTGCTTTGATTGGAGGACTCAGGGGTACAATCTCTGCAATTGGCTCATTTTAAAATTAGGGAGGGAAAGCCAGGCACGGCAGTGCATGCCTGCAATTCCAGCAGTTTGGGAGGCCAAAACAGGAGGATTGTGAGTTCAAAGCCAGCTTCAGAAAAGTTGAGACGCTAAGCAACTCAGTGAGACCCTATCTCTAAATAAAAATACAAAATAGGGCTGGGGATGTGGCTCTGTGGTTGAGTATCCCTGAGTTCAATTCCCAATACATCCTCCCACCACAAAAAAAAAAAAAAAAAAAAAAAAGTAAAATGGCTACAATTTGATCCAATGAAGGCTGAGTACTATATTCTGAAGATGAACCACCATTCTATTTCTCACAAAACTGAGCAGCAAAGAAGTTGAGTAACTTACCCAAGATCACAGACAGTAAAAAGGAGAAGACAGAACTCAAGCCCACACAGTGCATTCCAAAACGCCTGCCCTTAACCACTAAGCTATATGCCCCCCCCCACAAACCACTCTCAGGACTGGTGAGTGGTGGGTAAACTGAGGTCCAGAAAAGCCAAGTTCGCACGATGTCTGAGAAGGATGGCTTCCTTATAGAGGACTTCAGAAGGAGTTTTGACTTTTCATAAAGGAAGCGACACTCCTCACTTCCTCTGCAGAAGTGGGCAGGGTGGGGGTGGAGGGAGGAGAGGGCAGCTGTGGCTTGGCCAGGATCCAGGCAAGCCTGGGCTGTCCAAAGGAAGCCTGAATATAGCTCAAGGCGGGAAAGCCGGTCTAATGTGGTCCCCCAGGACCTCAGAAGCAGAACAGCCCCCTCCCCAACCCCACCCCTGCACCTCCAAGGGAAGGGACTTCCCATCACCAGGGAGGCGTTCTTCGGGTAAAACTGGAGCCTGGAGCCTCTAAGGCCAGAACTCAGGATCCTCTGGGGACTGAGAAGCTTTAGGAAGCTTTGGAAATGTGCTTTCCAACCCCTCGGGTTACAGGTGAAGAAACTGAGGTCCAGGAGCGGGGAGTCACACAGCTAGAGGCTAGGAGGAGAGCCCAGCCGGATCACCTGTCTTTCTAGGGTGTGCGTGTGTGCATGTGCGTGTTTTCATGTGGCATGCACCACAGTGTAGATATGCAGAGACTAGGCCATTTGCACAGGTAAAAGGGGTTAGACTCTGAGTTTTCTCACTGGCCAGCCCCAACTTTCTTGGTCCCGCTCTCTTCCTGGTATGAATCCCTTTGCCAGAAGGAAACAGGAATAATGTATTTTATACACATCTAGAAGGTCCCGGCACCTCCTCCACATCCTGGAAAGCTCTCAGGCCTGCTTCCCAGCTCAGCATCTCCAGAAAAACCAGTGGGGTGAGGTGGCGGGAAACTCAATTAAAGATGAAGGGTGGGGGGAGGGGCAGGGAAAGAGGGTCCCCTGGGTCTCCCACTCAAGGATGTCGTGAGAACAAGGAAGTCAAAGGAGACCGGGCATCTTTCACAGCAACCCCAAGTTCTCTGCACCCAAGGGAAGAAGGGTGCCAAGGAGCTGGGAGACAGTTGTACCTGCTAAAATCTGGGGAGGGAGAGGGTTACAGGTTTCCCTCACCAACATGATGGGCTGCTTTCAAAGAGGGAGTGGTCTGATTTTCTGTGTCACTCTGAACCACGTGCATAGGTTACTGGTCCCCAAAAATATGTTCACGTAAATTTAATAAAAGAATGTGCTTGGTCCTTAGGTACTGATATAAAATAATCTCCCAGAAACACAAAGCCAGTCAAAGAACAATCCGTAGGGTACAAACTCGTGGTGTCAATGACCCTGAGCTATGAAGAGTAGTTTGTGTTGAGGGGGACAGAAAAGAAATTGGGGAGGGGGGGAAAGGGGGACTCTCTTTTTTTTTCTATTTTTATAATATTTTTATGTAATTCATAAAAGAGTTTTATACTTCTGTTGCTCCATGTAAAAAATATGCGCCCTGGAACCCCCCTGTATCAGAATATGGTCCAGGGGGTAGGAAACGGCTCCCAGACTGTGTCCACCTCTCTTCACTGAAAGAGACTGTGGGATTTGGGGAGAAGAAGTCCTACCGAGGACAGGCACTAGGGAAAGCACCAAAATGCAGTTTCCCAAAATGTAACATGCTCTAGATTACAAAGGGACGTATTTAATTTCTAGAACCTCTTGATTTCCCTAATGTGAGTAGATAGGAATAATAGAAAGCGGGGTGACTTTCACCTGGCTTGGACTTCTTGTAGATACATCCTAGAGACCAGAATAAATTTCACAGGATCCCCCGCTCTTCAGCCAGTGGGGCAGTGGGAGGGTGCCACCACCATCTTTGGGTAGGGCATGTGCGTGTGTACGTGATGGAGAAACTGAGGCACAGAGAACACCCAAGTCAGGGTGAGAAAGTGAGTCTCCAGCTGCCCCAGTCCCTTCTTTCCAAGCACAAAGAAGGCAAACTTGTCATTTACATAGGTCCCCTTCATCTCCTTTAAGATTTTGTTAGTCAGAAGTGTGTGTGTATGTGTGTATGTGTGTGTGTGTGTGTGTGTGTGTGTGTGAGAGAGAGAGAGAGAGAGAGAGAGAGAGAGAGAGAGAGAGAAAGGGATTTCTCTTTCCACTCTGAATACTCCTATAATGTTTGAGTATTTTTACCATAAACACATATTTATGAATTACTTAAATAATTATTTTAGATATCAAAACTTTTTAAAGAGGACATTAATGGTGCTTAAAATCAAATTGCGTCCCCTCTCAGCTTCCCCCCCAAACCCCCCTTAAAAAAAGAATGATGGAAAAGCTGAGTGGCTGGATATGAAGCATAAACCTACTTCCTATAAACTTATCACCTTAATTTGTCCCAATTCTGCGCACACACACACATCCTGCAGAATTATACTACCAGAAGTGAAGGATAGAAAATTCCCAAACTGTCCTGTTTCTCCATTTCCATGGCCCCAGCTGACAGTACTAGTCACTAACAGATTCCCAGGTGACGCTGATTCTGCAGCTCCAGGGACCTCACTTTGGAAACCACTGGTTTGAATTTTGACATTGCTTCCACCTGCTTCCCCGGGTGGTGGGTGTGAGGACTGGAGGGGATTGCCTGAGAAGCAGGTGGGTCTTTACTGTACCACTGCCTTGACTTCCTGGAGTGAGGTGGAAAGATTTGGAATTCTGACGGGCTCAGCCTGCTGGGGGGGGGGGGGCAAGTGACCTGGATGGAGCTGGGTTCTAATCCCACCTCCACCAGGGATATGAGTCTTTCAACTCTAGTATCTCCACCTCCATAACTGTACCTATTGTTTAACAGAAGTAAAATGTTGTTTCTAGAATGGTTTTCGGGTTCATTGACTTCTCACCATTTTCTAAGAATGGGTCCTACCAACCAGAGGGCCATCTGGGCTTTGAATGGTGGTTCATCAGTTGGGGTAGCAAAACTAAAAGGTGAGAACAGAATGGAAAGAGAGTGCTCTGAATGCCTTTTTTTAAAAAAAATTTTTAGTTGTAGATGGACACAATAACTTTATTTCATTTATTTATTTTTTATACGGGGCTAAGGATCAAACCTGGTGCTTCACACATGCTAGGCGAGTGCTCTACCACTGAGCCACAACCCCAGCCCCTGAGAACGTTTCAAAGAGGACCAGGATATGTCTGGGGTCGGGGGGAATCTAGGAGAGAGGAATCAGGAACTAGTGAGCGGAGTCACCTGGAGAAGAGCGAAAGGAAGAAATAAAAACCCCTACCCTATCCCAGGCTACCTAATGCCGTGGCATGGAGGAGGGGTGTCTGGACAAAAGAAATATCCGCAGAGGATTTCTGAATAGTTTGCTGATGGTTATGCAATATACTCTCCCTGCATCTCCAGATGCAACCCTCAGGGAATTTTACATTGCTTCTTAGTGTTTCGTGTAAGTGGATTTCTTAGAAAACTGAGACGAAGAATCAGGTGTGAGGGCTAAATGGTCCCAGAGACACATCCCACAGGAGGCAGAACTGAAAGCAAGGGTACAGTGATCCTGAGTTTCCCTGTCCAAAGCAAATAATTCTCACCAGACTCCACCCTGATCAACAATGCCAGGCGCCAGTATCTGTTCTTCCACGGGGGCGTTGCTCACAATTGCAAGAGGACTTCATTTTTATTCAAAGCTCCTGAGTGCTTTGAAATGGATAGGAAAAGGACTTAGAGGGTGTTTCGTTGTTGGTTTTTGCCTAGAAGGAACAGTTCTCCTGGAAAGAGGAATAAGGACCGAACAGAAGTATTTGCTTCTCATAGGACAGGGGACCCTGAGAAGTGTAGCAGCTGTGTGCAGTGGGGCCATCAGGAGTGGGGGACCCTTCCCTGGTGAGGAGGGTGCAGATGGAGGCAGAGGCGTGGTGATAATGATGAGCCCACCTGCTTCCATATCTTGGGCATTGATCACCCCAGGATGGCTTCGTTTCCATGAGTGGACCAGGTAATCTGGGATCTAGAGCAATAAACGCAGGGAGGCTTCATTGTCTCCATCATTGCCGAGTCCTGGTCTTGGCCTTGTTGGCCTGGGGGTGAGGTTGTCGGGAGACAGGCACAAACACAGGGAACCTGGTAACCGCACAGCCTGGAAAACCCAGATAAAACCAACTCTAAGGAAAGAGAATGGAGAGAAGAAAAGTCACGGGGTTGGTTAAAAGTGGGCATGTCACTCTGACTCTTGTTCCTGGCCGGCCACCACGAGTGTGTGACCTCAGCCATGAAGGTGCCTCGGATCCTCTTTGCAAGGGACAACTCTGGGACTGTCTACAGTCACCAGCTGTCACCCCCGTGGCGACCACACCCAAAGCAGTTGCAGAGTCAGCCACCGTTTGATAAGAAGCTCAGCGCAGCCACAAGAAGCCAGCCTCAGCGTGTGATTTCCGATTCAGTTAGGCCAAAGCTGATAAGCGCAGGGGGCTGCCCGTGGCGGCCACACCGTGTGGCTGCGGCCAAGTCTCCAGCCTGCAGGGGCTGAGTTCTTGATCCTCGATCACGTCCTTGGTTGGTTCGTTCCCACATTCATTCATTCATCTGTTTGCTTTATTTAATGAGCCATGCATTCTCTTTCTCTTCTCCTGTGATGGACAGAATAATGAGTAAGACCTGGTCACTGCTCTCCCAAACAGTTAATGTGGGGAGGGGACAGGATGGGGAGGGACAAGGGACAGGCAGGCATATGACCCAAGAACTCTAATACAGAGCTGCGAGATGGAATGTGATTCCAGCCAGAGGAACAGAAAAGACAGTGTTATAAGCGGGAGGCAGAATCATGAGAAAATGATTTTTCAAATCGTTTTCTCTGCAAAATGAAGAGTCTCAACAGAACCTAGTAAGGACCTTGCAGGAAAAAAAAAATCAGGAACAGAAAAGACAGTGTTATAAGCGGGAGGCAGAATCATGAGAAAATGATTTTTCAAATCGTTTTCTCTGCAAAATGAAGAGTCTCAACAGAACCTAGTAAGGACCTTGCAGGAAAAAAAAAATCAGGGATTTCATAGCCCCAGAGCACCTTTGGTTACAAGAGACAAACGCCACTCAAAGAGGCCTAATCCAAAAAAAGATTAGGAACAATAAAAAAGAAAAATAAAAAGCGCTGGGCATGGTGGCACATGCCTATAATCCCAGTGGCTTAGGAGGCTGAGGCAGGAGGACAAGTTAGAGACCAGCAACTGAATGGAGCCCTAAGCAACTTAGGGAGAACCTGTCTTAAAATAAAAAGGGCTGGGAATATGACTCAGTGGTTAAGTACCCCCTGGGCTTAATTTACAGTTCAATTTACAGTTATCTCCCCAAAATAAAAAAATAAAAAGATTATGAATTTATTGGGTCCATAGTTGAACATTTCACGGATAGATAAGGTGTCAGGGTTTCAGGCATAGCTGAATCCAGGCACTCAAATCTTGCTTCCATCAATCTGTCTCTCTCCAAAGCCATTAGGCCAAATAGGATGAGGACAAAGAGTTTGTGGCTTTTTCAAAGTTCTATAAATGTGTTGGAGACTCCCCCCAAATAATGCTTGAATTCAAAATATGACAAAAAGAAAACAGAGAAACGATGTGATAAACTGACATGTCATCTTAGAGCTGATGTGCTACCCACAACTGTCCTCGCCTAGCACTAATCTTTGATCCATTCTCTCCTTTGAACACTTTCTCCTTTGACTTCTTTATCCTCTTCTCCTATGGGGAAGGATGGCAAGGGTGAGCCAGGAGAAGAGTTGGGTTGGGAAGAAAATCCCACAGCCTGGATTGTCGAAAACTTCAGTACTTCTGGGAGGAGCTGAAGCCAGGGGCTAAAACACAAGATTGGAGGTTAAGGAGAAACTACATCAAGAAGAGTCTTGAAAGTCACACTAAGGAGAGTTTGGCCATCATCATGAAAGTAATAGGGAGCCATTGAAGGTTGTAGCAGGGGTACAACCTGATCAGATTTGCATTTTACTATCTGAAAGAGGCCTTTGGCTGTGGGATGGGGGCAGGGTTAAAAGGAGACCTCCGGCTGTTGCAGTGTGTCAGAAGGAAGACCATGGCGGCCTGATGAGGCAGTGACAACCATGGGAATGGGAACAGTGGACGGATTCATGAGATATGGACAGGACTTGATGCAGCTTAGATGCAACAGGTGAGGGGGCAAGGTGCTAGGATGACTCCCAGGTTTTGGGTTCTGAGGGAAGAAACCGAAAAGCAGCTTTAGAGGGAAAAATGATGAGGTTGGTTTATATCTGTCGAGTCAGAGGTGCTTGAAGGACACGTGGCCGGTGATGACCTGGGAGGGGAAAGGTTGGCAAGTTTGGAGCTCAGAAGAGAGGTCAGGGCTCCTGCATCCCTGTCCCATCAGCACCCGAGGAGTGGATCCCTGTGGAGGTTCCCTGTCCTGCCCCCTTGCACCAGATCACAATAAAGAAGCTCCAGTGTGTGGGGGGGCGGGGGGTGACCACAGATGCAGCAGCTTCAGAAAACAGCCTCGAGCAGGATGTGTCTGGGAGGAGCTTCGAAGGCTTTGGGGAAGGGGAAGGAAGAGGAGGGACAGGGCCGGCCTGTGAGCCGCTGGCTGTTCTCTGCAGATCTGTAGGCAGCAGTCAGGACTAAAGTCAGATAGAGGATCCTCCCAGACGTCCTGGTCCCTGGGGTGGTTAGGGTCGCTGGGTGCCAGGTGGGGAGCTAACCAGCTGGAGGGTTTGAGGAGTGGAGCAGCTGTGGCCAAGCCAAGGTAGGTGTTGGCTGGGGAGGGAGGGGTCTCCAGGGAGGGAGGGGTCTCCAGGGAAGGAGTATGGAGAGACTCAACTGGGCAGAGCCGGTGGAAGGGTTGGGAAAGAGGGACGCAGAGGGGCCGAGAGTCCCCGGGCTCTTAGGAGCCCAACTCTTGGGCTGCTGAGGCCAAGCTTTCTGAAAAGCTATGGTGGTTCTTAGGACCAATCTGCCTGGATCTGATTTTCCAATGAAGAAACACACAGGACCCTGTAAGGGCAGCTCTGCTCCCTTGACCTTGACTTCTGTATACGCCAGGGATGACAGGGCTCATTCTACACGCCCGGTGCTGTGGGGTCCCCTCCGCCCATTTGATTCTCAGCAGCCATTGGAGGTCAGACGGATACGTGTTTTAACACCCAGGTCCTAGATCAGGCGATGGAGGCTGAGAGAGGTGACTTGCTAAAGATGGCAGAATGAGGTGAGGACTCCAAGTCAGTCATCCGGGTCCCTGTTTGTGTCCCCACTGGGACATCACCTCTGCCTCCCTCTCCAGGGAAATTCAGGGGCAGTCTGGCTGATCCGGCTTGATTTTTCTCTGTACACGTGGATCAAGCACCTTCTCTGTGCAGCTGGTGCCAGAGCCTGACCGAGGCCCGGTCTCTGTCCTCGAGGAGATGACCACCTGGCCTGGGAGTGGAGACACGGCCATGAGGGTCCGACACAGAAATGAGATGCGCGAGGGTCCTTGGTGTGTAGGAGTCGGGGAGAGAGAGCCCCCCCGGGTGATGGACCAAAGAGGGCTCTGGGCCACCTGAGCTGAGCCTTCAGGGAGAGGAAAAGCCTGGGGTGCAGAAATGGGGCAAGAGACTTTCCGGCTGACGGGGACAGAGGGCACAAACCCACAGAGGCAGGCAAGTGGGCGCAGAGGTTGGGATCAGGGAACGGACAGTCAGCCACCCCATTTGGCTCCAGCGGAGTAGAGCTCTCTCGGGTGTGGGCCTGTTGGGTTCATTTATTTAGCCCCAAGTGGCTTGCAAACATCCCCTTGTGGAGTCCCCATGACAATCCTGTGAGGGAGGGGCTCCTCTCCGCTCTCCTTTACCAACAGGGGAAAGGAGGGCACAGAGGCTTGAAGCAACCAGCAGCCCGGGTGGCCCTAGTGACAGAGCCGATTGGAACCCAGGCATTCTGGTGTGGGATGCTAAGCCACACCGCTAAGGCCCCGTGGCCTGTCCCCACGCTGTCTCCAAGAGACCTCCTCGGCTGAGTGGCAGGAGGTGAATGGCCAGCTACTGTGCCCACCATCTGGTGCCTCAGTAGCCAGGCCCCTCAGATCCCACCCAAGGCCCCTGGCCCCTGGGAACAATGCTTCTCATCCCTACAGGGCTCTTCCACACCCAGGTGTTTCCTTCCCAGCCAGGGACAGACGCATTTGAGGAAACAGGACTGCCGCCCTCCACAGGGGACAGCCAGGGAAACTGGGCCTTGGCCTCCCGGTCCCCTGGGGCTCACTCGCCTCCCCTCACAAGGAATCCACTGGTCACACCTCTAAACCCATACCCGGGCTCTGTTGTCTGGCAAGTCTGATGATCGGGAGTGTGAGGCAGCTCAGTGGGAGGTGAGGCCCGCCCCCCGCCCCCGGGGAGGTGAGAGAAGCAGGTGACACAGGACCTGTGGAGTCAGAGGGTGATCGCGGGATGCCCCCCCCCCCCCCCCCCCCCGTCTTTCTTTCTCTCTTTTGGTCCTGAAGGCCTGGCCCAGGTGGTAAATTCTTCTGTCTGAGCAGCCTGCTGCGGGTTCTGGGAGCCAGGATTGGGGTGCTGGCTTCTGCACAATCCTCCTCCTCCAAATCCTCTTCTTTAGTTCTTCTGCCCGGAAGTGGCCCCCACATCTTCACACACCAACTACAGTGTAAACAGGCTCTACTTGCTTCTTTCTACCCCTTCTGTGGTCATCCTTGGGCCCACTGGACCTCCATGGTAGTGACCGATTCTGTATGCAATGTCCCTGAGGATTATCCATTGCTCATTTTGAGGAAGAGTGCTCTCTGAATCCCAATTCATTCGTTCATTCGTTCATTCAGTCCTTATCAATGATCTCGCCTCTCTGTCAAGAACTGTGAAGGATCTCTGTGGCCCTACGTGTGATGAGCAGGTTAGCCGGCCACAGTTCGAGGTTGCTGATGGAAGACATGAAATTCTAGGGTCAGAGACAAAGGACTTTATCACAGCCCAACAAGCAACCCTAGTGTTATGTCCATGGGTGTCTCTTGTGGCGAAGGTCCCCTGGGGACATGTGGAGGACAATCCAAAGGGATGTTGTGCATCGTAGCCAAGGAAACCTGAATTCAGGAAAGCTTGGGCTCCCCCAGAAGGCTGCAGGCAAATCTATCCAACCTTTGCCCTGAATGGAGACATTATCTCTGGACAGCAAGTAAATCTGTCCTGTGCCAGGAGAGAGGTACTCTCTCTTGCAAGGCTGTTTGCTATATAAATATTCCTGAAAAGATAGATGGTCTTTAAAAAGTTCACAGGATGTGCACAAACACAAACCTATTGTCCCTTTAATTTTTGCACCCGACCACACTGTCCCTTGGAGACATCAAGAATCCTCCCACCCCAGGACTCTATTTCTGTTGTTCCCTTTGATGGGAACATTTCTCTGCAGATCTGGCAGGGCTCGATCTTGTCTCCTTCAGGATTTTATTCAAATGTCACCCCCTTGGGAGACATACCTAATCACCCTTTTAAAAACTGCACACATACTTGGGGGGCAGGAAAAATGAAGGGATGTTGGTCAAAAGGTACAAAATTTCAGTTAGAATAAGGAATGAATTGAGATGTTTTGCATAGCACGGTGACTGTAGTCATAACAGTGTAGTTAATGATTGCGCCTGGGTGTGGTGACACACACCTGAAATCCCAGCAACTTGGGAGGCTGAAGCAGGAGGATTGCAAATTTGAATTCAACTTGGGAAACTTAGTAAGACCCTGTCTCAAAATAAAAAGGATTGAGGACATAGTTCAGTGATAGGGTGCCCTGGGACCTATCATCATCATCATCATCATCATAATGTGTTGGATGTGGTGATCTTCAACTTATAATGGTTCAACTTATGATTTTTCAACTTTATGATGGTGCTGAAGCATAGCCATTACAACCATTCTTTTTTGGGGGATGGGTCTCAGGGACTCAGGAACACTTAACTACTGAGCCACGTCCCCAGCCCTTTTTTATATTTTATTTAGAGACAGGGTCTCACTGAGTTACTTAGTGCCCCACTAAGTTCCTGATCCTCCTGTTTTAGTCTCCTGAGTTGCTGGGATTACAGGAGTGCGCCATTGTACCCTGCTAAATTTTTTTTTTCTGGTACCGGGGATTGAACTCAGGGGCACTCGATCACTGAGCCACATCCCCAGCCCTGTTTTGCATTTTATTTAGAGATAGGGTCTCCCTGAATTGCTCAGTGCCTTGCTGTTGCTGAGGCTGGCTTTGAACTTGTGATTCTCCTGTCTCAGGCTCCGAAGCTGCTGGGATTACAGGCTTGCGCCACCTGGCCCAGCACTATGTATCTCCTTAATACATACAATTACAAACTGTCAACTTACAATACAATTCTTTTTTTTTTTTTTTTTGGTACTAATGATTGAACCCGGGGCTTCACTACTAAGCCACACACTCAGCCTTTTTTTTTTAATTTTTAAAAATTTGTTCTAATTAGTTATACATGTCAGTAGAATGCATTTTGACACATGGTACACAAATGGAGCATAACTTCTCATTCCTCTGTTGTACATGGTGCTGAGTCACACTGGTTGTGTAATCATATGTGTATATAGAGTAACAATGTCTGTCCCATCCCCACCACCCCACCCCTCCACTCTCCTCTCACAATCCCTGCCGCCCCCCCCCCAACTATAGATCACCATCTACTTATCAGAGAAAACATTTGACCCTTGGTTTTTGGGGATTGGCTTATTTCAATGATATTCTCTACTTCCATCCATTTACCTGCAAATGCCATATTCCATTCTTCTTTAAGGCTGAGTAATATTCCATTGTGTGCATATACTACATTTTCTTTATCCATTCAAACTGTTGCAGGGCCTCTAAGTTGGTTCCATAGTTTAGCTATCATGAATTGAGCTGCTACAAACATTGGTGTGGCTGCATCACTGTAGTATGCTGATTTTAAGTCCTTTGAGTATAAACCGAGGAGTGGGATAGCTGGGTCAAATGGTAGTTCCATTCCAAGTTTTCTGAGAAATATCCATACTGCTTTCCATAGTGGTTACACCAATTTGCAATCCCACCAGAAATGTGTGAGTGAATCTCTTTTTCTACATCCTCACCAACACTTATTATTGCATGTATTCTTGATAATTACCATTCTGACTGGAGTGAGATGAAATCTTAAAGTAGTTTGATTTGCATTTCTCTAATTGCTAGAAATTATGAACACTTTTTCATATGTTTGTTGATTGTATTTCTTCTTCTTCTGTGAAGTGTCTGTCCATTCCTTAGCCAATTAATTGATTGGGTTATTTATTTATTTTTGGTATTAAGTTTTTTGAGTTATTTATATATCCTGGATATGAGTGCTCTATCTGAGGTGCATGTGGTAAAGATTTTCTCACATTCTGCAGGTCCTCTTTTCATATTATTGACTGTTTCCTTTGTGAGAAAAAGCTTTTTAGTTTGAATCTATCCCATTTATTGATTCTTTTTTTGTGTGGTGCTGGGGATTGAACCCAGGGCCTTGTGCATGTGAGGCAAGCATTCTACCAACTGAGCTATACCCCCAGCCCACCATTTATTGATTCTTAATTTAATTTCTTATGCTTTGGGAGTCTTGTTAAAGAAGTCAGGTCCTAAGCCGACATAATGAAGATTTAGACCTACTTTTTCCTCTAGTAGGCACAGGGTCTCTGTTCTAATGCCTAAGTCTTTGATCCACTTTGTGTTGATTTTTGTGCAGGGTGAGAGATAGAGGTTTAATTTCATTTTGTTATATATGGATTTCCAGTTTTCCTAGCACCATGTTTTGAATAGGCTATCTTTTCTCCAAGGTATGTTTTTGGTGCCTTTGCCTAGTATGAGGTAACTGTATTTATGTGGGGTTGTCTCTGTGTCTTCTATTTTGTACCATTTGTCTACATGTCTATTTTGGTGCCAATACCATTCTGCTTTGTTACTGTAGTTCTGTAGTATAGTTTAAGTTCTGGTATTGTGATGCCTCCTGCTTTACTTTTCTTGCTAAGGATTGCTTTGGCTATTCTGGATCTCTTACTTTTTCAAATTAATTTCATGGTTGCTTTTTATAGTTCTATGAAGAATGTCGTTGGGATTTTAATAGGAATTGCTTTAACTCAGTATAACACTTTTGGTAGTATGGCCATTTTGACAATATTAATTCTGCCTATCCAAGAGCATGGGAGATCTTTCCATCTTCTAAGGTCTTCTTCAATTTCTTTAGTGTTCTATGGTTTTCATTTTAGAGGTTTTTCACCTTTTTTGTTAGATTGATTCCCAAGTATTTTATTTTATTTTTTGCAACTATTGTGAATTGGGTAGTTTTCCTAATTTCTCTTGCAGACTTATCACTTATGTATAGAAATGCATTTGATTGGTGGGTATTGGTTTTATATCCTGCTACTTTGCTGAATTAATATATTAGTTCTAAAAGTTTTCTGGTGGAATTTCTTGGATCCTGTAAATATAGAATCATGTCATCAGCAAATAGTGATAGTTTGAGTTCTTCTTTTCCTATTCGTGTACCTTTACTTTCTTTTGTCTGTCTGATTGCTCTGGCTAGAGTTTCAAAGACTATGTTGAATTGAAGTGGGGAGAGGGGGTATCCCTGTCTTGTTCCAGTTTTTAGAGGGAATGCTTCCAATTTTTCTGCATTTAGAATGATGTTGGCTTTGGGCTAAGCAGAGATTCCAATTTTTCTGCATTTAGAATGATGTTGGCTTTGGGCTAAGCAGAGATGGCTTTTACAATGTTGAACTATGTTCCTACTATCCCTAATTTTTCTAGTGTTTTGAACATGAAGAGGTGCTATATTTTGTCAAATGCTTTTTCTGCATCTATTGATATAATCATATGATTCTTATTAAGTCTTTTGATGTGATATATTACGTTTATTGATTTCCGTATGTTAAACCAACCCTGCATCCCTGGGATGAATCCCACTTGATTATGTTGCTCTATCTTTTTAATATGTTTTGTATGCAATTTGCCAGAATTTTATTGAGAATTTTTGCATCTATCCTCATCAGAGATACTGGTCTGAAGTTTTCTTTCCTTGATGTGTCTTTGTCTGGTTTTATTATCAAGGAGATATTTAGCCTTGTAGAATGGGTTTGGGAGGATTCCTTTGTTTTCTATTTCATGGAATAACTTGAGGAGTGTTGGTGTTAATTCTTCTTTGAAGGTCTTGTAGAACTCGGCTGAGAATCCATCTGGTCCTGGGCTTTTCTTGGTTATGGTAGGCATTTCATGGTGTCTTCTATTCCATTGCTTGAAATTGATTTGTTTAAATTGTGTATGTATCCCTGATTCAGTTTGGGTAGATCATATGTCTTCAGAAATTTGTCAATGTCTTCAAAATTTTTTATTTTATTGAAGTATAAATTTTCAAAATAGTTTCTAATTATCTTCCGTCTTTCAATAGTGTCCACTATCCCAGCCCCTTTTTATATTTAGAGACAGGGTCTGGCTGAGTTGCCTAGGGCCTCACTAAGTTGCTGAGGCTGACTTTGAACCCTCAATCCTCCTGCCTCAGCCTCCCAGCCACTGGGATTACAGGAATGCACCACCACACCTGGCTTACAATACAACTCTAAAAAATAATTTTAAATATATAATAAAGCCTCAAAATCCCTCCCCAACTCAGGGACTTCTCATTCCCCCTCCCAACTTTATTTTTATAGCACTTAGCATCATCTCATATCCAAATTTAATTACTTAATTGATTTCCTGTCCCTTTTCCCACACTTCACACCTACTAGTGCCACAGTCCCAGGTGGTCGGGTCCATCCCACACCAGCTGCTGGGGACTTTCCAGGATGTTGTCAGAGACCGGTGTCTTGGTTTCCTGTGATGTGCATGCTTATGCTCACTGGGCAAACTGGGAGAGGGATGGAGAGTGTGAGATGACGCCTGGCGTGCTGTGGATTGTTCCGCACCTTGCACGTCTTTTTGTGGCACAAAAGCAGCAGCCAGACTGAGTTGCACCCTGAGTGGTCCAAGATGGGACTTGAGAGGGCCTTCTGTGTGACACAAACAGTATCAGGTAACGGGGACACAAAACAACATTCCTGCCCTCGTGAAGTTATATACGTGCGCAGGCAACCAGACAATTAACACAATATAAAGAACCAGATGCCCTGGAGAAGTGCAAGATGCACCAGAAATGTTTGCTGAATGACTGACATGGGCACCGTGGCTCACCTCAATGCCCAGTTCACACTGAATGTTCTGTAATTAACTCTTTGCTTTGAGAACTAGAACTTGAACCACAACATAACCTGTGAATTGCTAAAGTGTCTGCTTTTGAGAAGCCAGCAGCTGGCATAAGTGATGCCACAGCCAAGCTGGTAGTGCTGATGTGGTTGGCACTAGCACTGCCCAGGGCCTCTGTACTGTGGATGCAGTGGGTGGGCGGAGGGGACTCAGGCCCTGGGGAGCACATGGCCCTTCAATGGGGGCAACCATACTTTAGTTCCAGCAGATGGTTGCCATAAAGAAACGTGGGCCCAGGGTTACCTGTTTATATGTTTCATAGAATGTATTATGAGGAACTGACCCATGTGATTAATGAGGCTGAGACTCCCATAGTCTGCCATCAGCAAGCAGAAGGCCCAGGAAAATCTCATGGTATCATTCTAACCTAAATCCAAAGGCCTGAAAATCAGGGAAGCCAATGGTGATGGTTTCCAATTAAGTCTGAAAGCTCAGGATGCAGGATCACGGACATCCAAGGGGCAGGTGAAGATGGATTTTCCAGCTCAAGCAGACAGAGCAAATTTACTTTTTGTTTTAATTGGGCTCTCAAAGAATTGGGTAATGCCCACCCACTCAGTGAGGGCGCCATCTTCTTTACTCAGTCTACGATTCAAAAGCTAATCTCTTCCAGAAACACTCTGCTGTAGTTTGGACCTTGAGTGTCTCCCAAAGGCCCATGTAGAAAAGACTTGGTCCCCAGACTAGTGCTATGGGGAGGTGGTGGAACCTCTCAGAGGTGGGGCCCAGAGGGAGGTCTTTAGGTCATTGGGGGTGTGCTCATGAAGGGGATTGTGGAAACCCAGGTCCATCACCTTTCTCTTTGGCTTCCCGGATTGTGAAGTCATTGAGTTTGCGCCACCATGTGTTCCTGCCATGATGTGCTGACTTACCACAGGCCCAAAGCAATAGGGTCAATTCACCATGGCCTGAAACCTCCCATACTGGGATATACAATAAACCTTTTCTAAGTTAATTATCTCACGTATTTCATTATAGTAATGGAAAGCTGACTAACCCACAATCTCAGATACATAAGCAGAAATAATGTTTTATAAATAAAACTCGACACATAAAATTAACCATCACAAGTATGTTGTGTATGTTAGACCTCGGAGATATTTTCCTTGCCTTAATTAATTAATATTCAAGACTATTGGGAAATGGCACATGCCTGTAATTCCAGCGGCTTGGGAGGCAGAGGCAGGAGGATCGCCAGTTCAAAGCCAGCCTCAGCAATTTATCCAGGCACTCAGCACAACTCTGGGAGACCCTGTCTCTAATAAAATACAAAATTGGGCTGGGGATGTGACTCAATGGTTGAATGCCTCTGAGCTCCATCCCCGGGAACTCCCCCCACTCCCTAAAACAAGATTATTGGGCAAGTAGAATCACACTGTGGTCATGAAGAAGTTATAGTATGACCAGAAGCCCCTCTGGGCAAAGACTGTGTCTCATTCATTAATTTCTAAACACTCAGGTCTTGCATAATGTCTGCCACTTGGATAGCTTTCCATGGATGCATTTTGATTCATTCAAAAACCTCAGTCACCAGTAATACTACCAGGAATAGGAAAGAGCCAGAGGGGCCTCTAAACCACCTGAAGAGATATACCAAAGCCCAAGGATGGAAGTTTTATGCTCAGGCTTTGTTTCTGTTTTTTACATTCACGATGATCACCTGTGTTCCTCTGGCAAATTGACAGTGAGTGGAAGAGCAGAGATGGCTGATCAGAGTTGTAGCTACTACAGATGGCACTTTGTTCAAATAAGGAGGCACCCCTCCAAGCATGCAAATTATAGTAAGTGCTTCTTGGATGGATGAATTACAAAACCTCACCTTTTCTTGATAAGAAATGCACAAAAAAAAGCCAGTGGAGCATTCATTGGACTGGACCAAAGCCATATATTCAGGGCACACATATATTCAAGGCAGGGTCAGCAGGGTTGAACAGAGTATGCACGCTGGGGAAGTCAAAAAGCCCGAGTCATTGTGTGGAGGGTGGAGGCTACCCTCACCTCTTAACAGTTCTTTGCAGTCTTCACCATTCGATAGCGTGCAGTGTCAGTTCGGCTCCATCAAGATGCTTTGAGAAAATGTTTGAAGACATGCTTTGGGGTTTGAGAGGGCAACCTTCTTTCCTAAGCAATTTCTCTCATTCCTGCAATTAAAAACAAATGAGATGTTGATGCACTTTGAGAATGAGTGTGGTTCTGTTTGTTTCCATTTCCTGTCTTAGTGCAGGAAATTGGTCCCCTGAGAGCTGTCCCCCACAATGGTGTGGTCAGCAACCCCAAAGAAGAGGAAGTAGATTGCAGAGGTCCACTGTGGGAGGAGCCAGAGGGCAGAGCAAAGCATTCCCAGCACCTGCACAAATATACCTTAAATGCTGAATAAACAAACGCTAGATGAGGAATTAAGTGAATGAATGAACAATAAGGAATCTTTCGGACAGTGATTGTTAAAAGAGTCTTAGAATTTTATCTTCAGTTGAAAATCACCCCCAGGAACATCTGCACCTTTCCACAGAAGCTTCTTGGATTTACACTTCTCTTTTAATCTGTTTGTGTGATTTCTTTTCCTTTCCATGATCATTATAAGTTGATCCCACCTGGGCAGGAGTTGATCTGCATGCTCATTTTATTTTACTAGGGCAGAGGAGGCTCTTGGAGATTTGGTGGGGAGAGAGGAAGGAATACAGAAGGCAGAGGCGATGACTATGACCTCAGGTTCAGATCTGAGTTCCAGCACTGGTTCCGTCATTCATTGATCATGTGACTTTTGGCCAAATTCTTCTTCACCTTCATTCATTCATCAAACGTCTAAAATATGTGTTCAGAGCCTAATAGGTGCCAGTGCCATCTTGGGTACCAGACATGCTCTAGCAAGGAAGACATACCAGGACCCAGGGTTGCTTGGGCTCAAATTCTAATCGGTTGCTAATAAAACTCATCAGGACACAGGGAAATTACCAATACTGACAAATTCTGTGAATAAAACTAAAGCATTTACAAGAACATGACTGGGGTGGTCAGGAAAGATCTCTCAGAGGAGGTGACATTTAAATAGAAACCTGAACTTTCAGAAAAAGCCAGCTGGTGGGGAAGAGCTGGGGGTAGGGCCAGGCAAAGGCATGCAAAAGTCCTAAGGTAGGACTGAGCTTGGCAAACTGGTGCAACCCAAGGAGTGAGAGCAGAACGAGGCGAGGCTGAGAGGTGCCCTGGGGCCATATTAGGCAAGCTTGCAGGTAAGAAGAGGGGTGGGGGTGGAGTTTACTAAAAGATGGAAGGGAAGCCATGGGGGTACTTTAAGCAGAGAACAGGTTGCAGGGGGAAGAATGGAGGCTGGGAGCATTGGGGGCACTACCACAAATCCAAGCCAGAGATGATGGTGGCGTGGACCTACTAGGGGCAGTGGGTTGGAATAAGGTTATGTTCATTCCCTTCATCTACACAGGAAATTAGGAGACCTGGGAAATCCAGCTTCCGGGATCCCAGTTGGAAAATCTCTCTTGGCCTCCTGCCCACCTCTGGATTTGGGATTAGGACCTGAATCATCTGCCTTGTGGCCAGCTGCCTATCTATAGCATGCAGTGGCTAATACTCTGTGGCCATCTTCTGCTCCTTCCCTTAGATTGTTCCTTCACTCATGGTCAAATTTTCATGTTTGAATTTGCATAGTTCATTATGATTTAGATACCTACTCTTATAACCCTTACAAACGCATGCTATGGACCTCCTTTTCTTTTTTCTTTCTTTTTTTTTTTTTTTTTTGAGATGGGGTTTCACCATATTGCCCAGGCTGGTCTGGAAATCCTAGGCTCCAGCGATCCTCCTGCCTCGGCCTCCTCAATAGCTGGGACTACAGGTGCTGGTCATCATGCCTAGCCCAGTGTACCTTTTTAAAGAGAACTGCATGAATGGTTGACACACTCCTCTCTTCAGTTGTGTTTTGGGTCCCTGATCAAAATGTCCAGATGTTATTTAATAGTCTTATGTGTCACATGGTGTTTTGGGGTACACCAAGGAGGAGGCTGAGGTTCAGAGAGGCCAAACGATGGACCATGCCATTCAAGATTGGGAGAATTGAACTCAAAATGAAGAGGTCACCCTCATAGCTCAGGTGTCCCTGGAGCCAAGAAAGGAAGAAAGCAGTGGTGACTTTAATGGATTTTTTGCTCTTTTCTGGTTTTATGCAGCCATGCAATGACGATGTTCTTAAATTGAGTGATGGATTTATAGACATTTTATTATGCTCACAATTTATACATATTAGCTCTCTTCTTTCTTGTGTGCCATCCACTGAATGGTAAAAATCAGAAAATGTAGAAATATATTAAAGTAAAAATTATCTGGCTTACGAGTAAATATCACTTTTTGTACTTTTGTACGTATTATTAAAAGATAACACAAATACACAGATATAAGCACAAGTAAAACTGGATAAATCTGATCTAATATGATCTACATGTTTTGCTTTCCACTCATAACTTTATAATAATTCTTAAAATAAAGAATGTACTTCCTCTAATATTATTCTTTTTTCAAAATCCTTTGGTTACTCCAGTTTCTTTGCCTTGCCCTATAAATTTGAGAATCTACTTTTAAGTAGCTACAAAAATATCCTGCTAATATTGGAATTATGTTGATCTATAAAACATTTTGGAAGGAACGCTTTAGGTTTTCCAAACCATAAACATGGTATGTCTCTCCACTTATGTAGATGTTTGATTTATTTCAGCAGCACTTTTTAACTTTCATTATACAGATCCCACACATTTTGTTAGATACCTTAGTATCTCTTTTTATCCTTTTGGATATGTTGTAAATGGTATTGTGTTGTAAATGGTATTTTATTTAAAATATGAGAAATATGTTAAAATACAATACCATTTACAAGTGTCCATTGTTGGTATGTAGAAATATGACAAGTGTTTTGTATGTTGTTCTTATTTCTTGTGACCCTGCTAAAGTCACTCACTAGTTCTAGATGTACTTTGTAGATTTAATTTGTTTGCATTTATTATTAATTATGCTTGTTTTAGGATTTCTATGTAGACTTTTCAACTGCAAATAGGTTTATTTCTTCCTTTCCAATATGTGTAGGTTTTTTCAGGAAAACACTTAGTCTTTTACCTACCATTAAGTATATTAGCAGATTTATTTTTTGTTTGCTTTTGGTAGATGACTATTATCAGATTAGTAAAGTCCCTCATATTCTTTTGGAATTTGTATGTATGTATGTATGTATGTATGTATGTATGTATGTATTTGCTGTTTCAGTACTGGGGATTTAACCTAGGGTGCTCTACCACTGAGCTACATCCCTAGCCCTTTTTATCTTTCTATTTTGAGATAAGATCTCATTAAGTTACCAAGGCTGACCTCAGACTTGGGATCCTCCTGCCTCAGCCTCTAGAGTTGCTGGGATTACAGACATGTGCTATTGCACTTGGCCTATAAATTTTTATCATTAATGAGTATTAAAATTATCAAATACTTTTACTGCATCAATTGACATGATCATATGCTTTTCTTTTTTAGTCTTTAATGTAGATTATGTTTATTAACTTTCAAATATTAGACCAGCATTACATCCTGGGATAAACCCCCTACATTTTATTCTTTCTATATATTGCTGGACTTTATTTGTTAATATTTTTTGAGGATTTTTTTCATACGTGTTTCTGAGAGATATTAGCCTGTTTTCTTTTCTTCTTTGTTTGGTTTTGTTATAATGTTCTCTCTTCATATATTTTCTGGGCCCAAATGTTATTTAGGTATGTGATGTTTAATTTCCAAGCATTTGCAGATTTTCTAGATAGCTTTATGTTATTGGTTTCAATTTTCATTTCATTATGGTCAGCAAACCTGCCTAGTAGGATTTCAATTATTTTAAATATGTTAAAGTTTGTTTTATGACCCAGGTTATGGTCTATCATGGTGAACATTCCATGTTCAATTGAAAAGAATTTACATGCTGCTGTTACTGTGTATAGTATTCTCTAAAAGCCAATTCAGTGGATTTATAATGTTATTCATTTTCTCTATATCCTTGATGATTTTTCATTTTACCAGAGGCCTGATAAAATCTCCAACTATATTTGTGAATTTTTCCACTCATTCTTTAGTTCTATTGATTTTTATTTCATGGATTTGGAAGCCCAGTTGTTAGGTGCTTTATGTAATGCCAACTTTGTTCCTAGAAATTCTACTTTCCCGGAAGTCTGCTTTTGTTCGGTGCTTGCGTGATAGATCTTTCCCTCTCTCTTTGCCTTCAGTTTACCCATTTAATTATATTTAGAGTGAGCCTATGGTGGCATAAAGTTAGTTCTTTTTCTGTTCCTATTGATTCCAACCATCTCTACTTGATGTGTTTAACTCATTTACACTTAGTGTAATTGTGACTGTGGAAGTTGACCATTCTGTTATTATCCATCTCGTTTGCTATATCTGTTTTGGTTCCCCTGATAGAGGGGAAAGAACAACAAGGAGTCTTCCCATGCCCTTGGGACTATAGTTTCTCTGGTTAAGAGAATTTCACTTTTTCAGAACTTTAGTCACTTGCAGGGCCCTGACTTCTCACTATTGCTGTTACTATTATCACAGTAGCAGGAGAAAACCAAAAGGAAGAGATTATTCCATCCCTCTAGTCTTCAGAGAGCCCCTTTCTGCTTCTGAGATATGAAAAACATGGCATTTTTTGTTTGTTTTTAAACAGTACCGGGGATTAAACACGGGGTCTTACACATGCTGACACTGTACCCCAGGCCAAGAGAAGGCTTTTCACTGACTTTTTTCTATCCTCAGTATGTACTTCTAGGTTCTGGTCTGGATTTGGGTCCAAGCCAGTGTAGAACAGAGAGTGAAGAATGGAAACCACATTGCCCGATTGTTCGTACTTCAAGTTCTGATTTCTTTCCACCTTCTGTCTGCTTCCAATTACTTCTCAGAATCCTCATCCAGATGCTGCATGTATAACATCTGGATTTTTTAGTAGTGTCTAGTGGGGAGTTAACGGTGAAATGTACTTACTCTGTCTTTACTGGAATCAGAAACTTTAATGTCGTGTTTTGATGTTTTCTAATTTTTTTCCATGCATATACACAAACTTAAAATGCTTTTAAAAATTAATGATAGAGGCCAGGCATGGTGTTGCACACCTGTAATCCCAGGGGCTTGGGAGGCTGAGGCAGGAGGATCATGAGTTCAAAGCCAGCCTTGGCAACTTAGTAATCAGCCTTAATCAACTTAGCGAGACCCTATCTCAAAATTAAAAAAAAAAAAAATTAGAAAGAGCTGGGGATATGGCTCTGTGGTTTATCACCCCTGGATTCAATCCCCAGGACCAAAAATTTTAAAATTAATGTTAGAAATGGGTTAACTGTTTTGTTATCTGCTGTTTAAAAATGAATATTTTGGAATTTCTTTTTAATGCAGCAAACATCGATGTACATCATAATTTTATGACTGCATAGTGTTCCATAGCACAGATTAATTTATTTAATTGATATCCTATAAGTGGGCTTTTATATTTCTTCTGGGGTTGTCTCCATTATAAACAACTTGGTAGTTTATTTGTTTGATTTTTTGGATTTTTTATAATAGCCATCTCAATGGGTGTGAAGTGTTTGATCTATTTTTAAAATGATCTTTATTTATTTGATTGGAGTCAAAGTAAAGCTGGCTTTTTCCTGTCAACAAAGAATCTTTCCTTCTTTATATTTTCAAGTAGTTTAAATAATACAGAAATTTTCTCTTTTTCTGTAGGTTTGAAAGAACTTCTCAGAGGAAACATCTAGATCAGTACTACTTTTTAGAGCTAGTTCTTACTGTTTACTAATGTAAGTAGTTTTTTCTGACTCTTTCAGAGCCTTTCCTGTCATTATTATTTTCCCAAAAATCCACATATAGCCGGACACGGTGTAATCCCAGTGGCTCGGAGGCTGAGGCAGGAGGATCACGAGTTCAAAGCCAGCCTCAGCAAAAAGCAAGGTGCTAAAGCAACTCAGTGAGACCCTGTCTCTACATAAAATACTAATCAGGGCTGGGGACGTGGCTCAGTGGTCCAAGTGCCCCTGAGTGAACAAACTGGTACAAACAAACAACAAACAAATAAAATTCCATGTATAATCTAAAGATTCAGATTTTATTTTTTGAAAGAAATACATACATACACACACACATATAAACATACACATATATGTGTACATCTAAAAAATACTGTCTCTTCTCTCTCTCTCCATTACCTTTCCCACATATATCTCCTTGTTCTCTCTCCAGGGAACAAGCTCTTGGATTTGTTCCAGTGTTCCCCTACTATTCATCTGTCAGGCCTGCTGCTCTAGGGAGCAGACTATCGGACACTTCTCACTGTGGTCACAGTGAGGCAGCCTGGGGTCATGATCAAGGGCGCAGGCTCTAGAGCCAGATAGTCTGAGATCAAGTTCACATGTCTTTATGTACTAGCTATTTGACCTTGAATAGTTATGTAACCTTTCTATGCTCCAGTTTTCTCCAGCTATAGAATGGGAAGGGGAAACACTACCCACCTCATAAGCTTAATATTTGTATTAAAAAGTTGATACTTTTTAAGTGCTTAGAAGGGTGCCTGGCATATATATTAAGCACCATTTAAGTATTAACTAAACATAATTGTTCCTCAGTATCTTCAGGGATTTGCTTCCATACACCCACCCCTACTTCCAGTGGGTACCAGGTACAGTCCCTGGGAGCTGCACCGTCTTTCTTCCCTGTCCCTAGCTCCAGCCTCTCTCATACTCTGTGTTAAATGAGCACCTACTGCATGCCAGTCAGTGTTGGGGGGATGCTCATATTTACATATAACCTATGTACATTCTCCTGTATATTTTAAATCATCTCTAGATTTCTTAAAATATCTAATACAATATAAAGGCTATGCAAATAGTTGTACTGTATTGTTTAGGGAATCATGACAAGAAAAATGTCTGTGTATGCTCAGCACAAATGTAAGAGTTTTTTTAAAACCCCAAATATTTTCTCTCTGTAGTTGCTTGAATCTGCAGATGTGGAACCAACCGATATGAAGGTCCCATATATTTGTCGTGAATATATATACATATATATGTTATAACAATTGCAAAACAACCTAGACTTCCCACCATTTAAATATTTAAGTACTGTTTAAATATTGCTTCAATAAATCTAGACTTTCCCTCCGGTGTCCTGGAAGCCTAGGTTCCCTTAGGAGATTTTCTGTCCCAGATACCCTTTCTGTTCCTTCCCACCACTCACAGTACTGCCTCTTATTTTGCAGAACCACTTCTGTGCAGAAAAACAACCACTCTACTTTCCATTTTGCTGCCAGAGACAACCACATCCTCCTCACCTGCACCACAGGCCCCCATGGAGAGCTCAGGTCAGTGTGGTGGGGGGTCAGGGTCTAGCAAACCTGGCTGCTCAGTGAGGAAGGCCCCTCTTGTGACTGAGATGTCCCCCAAGGCCAGCAGGGCCACTGGCACCCAGCTAAGTGAGAGACCCCAATTCAGCTGTCCAAGCATGAGACCATCTTGAGAGGTGGACATGTACACACTTGTACGAGGGTCCCAGCTGCTGGCAGGCTGTCGAGTTGGACAATGAGAATAATGACAAATAGCCAAGGTTTGTTACCAAACACATGCAAGGGAACAAAACTTCCTAGCTCTTACAGTGATCAAGGAGGGATCAAAGCCCATGACAAATGTTAACTTACTTTGTCTTTATAACAATCCCCCAAGATAGGCATTATTATGTCTCTCATTTTATGGAAAAGAAAACTGAGTCGTGGGGAGGGCAGATGGTTCCACCAAAGCCATACAGATGTCACACGATCAAAACAGGATTGGAACCTAGCAACCCAGCACCCGTATCCTTAAGGATTTCACTATGGGATGTCTCAAACGTACACAGGATTCTGTGATGAAGGGATATGTCACTAGGGTTTTCATGAAAGGGAAACTGAGGCTAAGAGAGGTCAGATAATTTGCTCAAAGACACACAGCTCAGTACATGGCAAAGCCAGGACTGGAACCCAGGCTCGCTGATTCCAAAGCTGAGATTCTTCACTCTACATCATTCCGGGTCAAGGAGAGATGACCCTTCCCCCAAATGCGTATCATCAAATGATCACTCAGCAAGTCAAAGACCACTTCTTGGGCCACTGGGCACAGATTCTAATGCCCTTGAAGATTTCTCTCTGGAAGAAGGGGAGGGGACCACTCCGCCCACCCCAAACAGGGACAGCTACCCATATATACCCATATACATTTATATATAGCCTTATGTATATTAAAAACAGCTGTATGTGTGTTATCATTTATATACTGGCTTATGTGATTGTGGAGGCTGATAAATCCCAGGACCTGTAGTTCACAAACTGAGGACCCAGGAGAGCTGATGTTCTAGTTGAAGTTCAATGGCAGAGAAGAAGCCAGTATCCCAGCTAGAAGGCAGTTAGGCACGGGGAGCCTCTTACTCGGGGAAAGATCAGCCTTCTGCTCTATTCAGGTCTTCAACTGATTGGCTAAGGCCTACCCACAGTAGGGAAGGCAATCTGATTTACTCATTTAATTTAAATGTTAAATTCAACCCAAAACACCCTCACAGAAACACCAGGATGACATTTGACCAAAGGTGTCAAGGCACCCTGTGGCCCTGTCAAGTGGTTTCATAGAATTAACCATCATCACGTGTGGGTGGGGGGTAACTTCAAGGAAATAAAGATTAGTCTAAAAAACAAACAAACAACAACAACAACAAAAAAAAAGATTAGTCTACTTGAAAAATTTTCTTAGAAGATTTTAATCATGTCAGAGCTGAACCCCAAGAGAATTAGGGTACTGCTATCTCCTCAGTGCCAAGGTTTATATTTCAGAACAAAGATTCGATATATTGCAAAACAAGCTAATAAACAACAACCTAATCAAAAATCAACTTTCTCCAACTGTATTTTTTTTTTTTTAAGTACTGGGGATTGAACTCAAGGGTGCTTACTGCTGAGCTAAATCCCTAGATCTTTCTATTTTTTATTTTGAGACAGGGTCTCGCTTAATTGCCCAGGCTGACCTCGATCTTGCCATCCTCCTGCCTCAGCCTCTTGAGTCACTGGGATCACTGGCGAATGCCACAGTGCCTGGCTTCCAACTGTATTTTTTGCATCTCCTCCCACCACCAGGACCAGCAGGAGCATTACCAGGGAAGAGTTACCCTGATGCTGTGAGCTTTCTCCTTAATTCGGGGAGGAGCTGGGAGCATCTGGTCACTGGATTCCTCCTTGATCATTAACCAGAACTCCAAGCTGATCACCTAAGACACTAGTAGCACATCGGAAGTTCCTAGGGAGTTATAAAAAAAAGTCAGTGATTTGGCCCCACCTCAGAGATCTGGCAGAGGATGTTGTGCATTTGTAGATTTTAAAGCTTTTGAGTGGTTCTAGTGTGCAGTCAAGGTTGGGAACTAGAGAAAAGTGAAGCCCTCCAGGAGAGGAATTGGTTCTGACTGGGGTCACAGGGCATTGGAGTGTTGGCTTGCCAAGTCCTGGGACAGATGAACTTGAAATTAAGGAGCAGGCCTGGACTACAGGGGTCCTACCATGGTAGGGATCTTGGTGGCCTTTCTTCTCCCTCTATCCCTTCCTCCCTCCCTCCATATTATCTCTTCAGCTGTAATAATGTTGCCGAAAACTTGGTCCTTGTCCCTGATGCCAATCCAATAACCAGGACACAGTTTTGAGAAAAAAGAAAAAGAAAGTTTATTGCTTTGCTAGCAAAGAAGCACAGGGGACTCCTGTCCCAAAGACTGTGATTCTGCCCATCGGCAGGAATAGGGGACTTTCAAAGAAGTGACTCAAAGGCTACATTCCACATGTTCTCTGTTGCAGTTGTAATTCACTTGTTAATTTGAGAGATAGTCATTTCTGAGATCTTCTGGTGCCATCCCAAAGTCTGGATTACTTCCTCCCTATGGTGGGTGTGTGATCAAGGACAGATAACTCTGCCTAGGATGGGAAAGAAAGGTAATTCTGTTTCCCCTGAGAATAGAGAGTGGAGGGAGATTAGGGAGGAGCAGGGAGAGAGAAAGAGAAAGAAACATGTCCATTTTATTTTATTTTATTTTTTAAAGAGAGAGAGAAATTTTTTTAATATTTATTTTTTAGTTTTCGGCAGACACAACATCTTTGTTTGTATGTGATGCTGAGGATCGAACCCGGGCCGCACGCATGCCAGGCGAGCGCGCCACCGCTTGAGCCACATCCCCAGCCCAAACACGTCCATTTTAAAAGCAAGTTGCAGTGGCAGAGCAGCAAGGGCTATATTCAAAGCTTAAAGTGGACCACTGTACAATAACACCTATGGGGGAACTGGAAACCTTTGTTTCAGACAAAGGTTGCATTTCAAGTCCCAGGTGTGCATGAATAGGTATACACAGGGTCCTACCTGGATGTGCCCTCTTCTCTCTTTTTTTTTCCCAGTAAGCAGGCAGATGATCTCACACAAAAGCACAGCTTTAGAGGAAAAGCATTTGACTGAGCAAGCTTGGCTTCCAAAAGCTGTGTGATCTTAAATAAAGGAGCCTTTTTTCCTTCATCTATAAAGTGGGAAGAGAGGCTCTAGGGTCCTTCTAGGTGTGAACTTTGGTCATTGGAGTCGTAATCTGGGACCAGGGTAAGGGTTCTGGACCTGGAACCTATAAGACAGAGAGAACAGTAATTGTCCTGTCAAACTCACAGGGCTCTTGGTAGAATCAAATGACATACACCTTGGAAAACACGTTGAATATCCAGGAGTCAAGTCAAAGCATGCTAGCTGCTATAACAAAGGACCCCAAATATCAGAAGAATGGCACAACAAACGTTCATTCTGCACTCACATCACAGTCCTATCTGGGCTCCACACAGTCATTCAGGGCCTGAGGCATTTTCCTTTTGTGACATCATCATCTTCAACATGTACCCTCCTAAATCACTGTGGAATGGAAACAGTAGAGAGTACAGTGCACAAAATTTTATGAGAGGGGCCTGCAAGTCTCATACATCACTTCCTCTACATTCCATTGGTCAGAATAGTCACATGGCTCCTATGTAATTGCAGGGGAGTCTGGGAAGTGTAGTCTTCCTTTCATGAAAATGAAATCCACATGATGAACATATAGCATTGTCTTGCTACTTTTAGAGGATATTCTTTCAAGTGCTATTTAAATATTACTATTAATACCTAATAGTAATATCCTGTATTCATTATTATCATGTGAGAACACAATAATAATGAATGTCATTTATTTATTGACTGTTCTGAGTCACTAATAAGGTTAGACATATATATTATATATTAACAATCTTGAGATACTTGAGCCCAAGAAATACCCCAATTTTTTTTTTTCTTAATCAAATCAAATCCACCTTCAAGACCTCATTTACCAAGATCAATATGAATTCCAGTGTCTTCCACTTGGGACTTGTGATAAGTCCAGGGCTTAACAGTCTGGGTGGCAGGAAGAGTCTGTGGTCTTCTATACTTGGCTCCAGCCTCCAGAACTGGTCATCCAGGCTTACAGTATCCAGGGGACATAAGGAGCTCCTTTGGGGACATTCTTTTGCTCTGGCAAAGGTGGACTAGGAGACCTTTGCTGCAGCTTTTGGGGACACTGGTCTTAATGCTTAGATGCCTTCCTCTGATCTTTGCTACCGTTGTTAAACTAACCAGTCCCAGCCAGCCCTTGTCTTTCCTTTACCTGGAACCCCATAACCCTTGTTGCCTCATGGTCTTGAGGAATCTAGCTTCCTACATTTTAACTAAAGGGATCCTTCATTCCCACCCTTTGTGGACAATCTAGCTTGATTGGCTCAATTAGCGTGCTGGGGAACTTGTGAATGAGTGAAACCAGGAGAGTGGGAAGTGTGAATTAGAGAAGCTGTGCCCATCTCAAGTGGACAGCCGCTCCCCAGCCCCTGTTGATTGCCCCATGTCAGAGGAATGCATGCCCAGGATCAACCGATTTTCAGATTTTCAAAAGATGCCGGGCACCTAAGATTTTACACAAAATCTCTTGATTCAAAAAGGTTGGTGCTTAATTCATTTTTTAAAAGATACTACACAAGCCCAAACAAAAAAACTCTTCTGCAAGCCAGATGTGGACCAAAGCCTGCGAGTTTGTTCCAACTACCCAGACTTTCGAAAACAAAGTTTATTTGAGATTGTCTCCTGGGGCTACTGGCAACTTCTCTATTTTTCTCTGAAACATAAAAACATAACTCCCCTTGCAAAGCAGAGGAACCTTTAGGGCTCAGAGGACAAAGGCCTGGCTTCCCTTCTAATGAGGAGGAAAGGAGGAAGTCGTGGTGGTTGTGATGTTAGGTCTTTTTTGTCCATAGAAAGAGAAAGAGATGGGGTGAGGGAGAGGGAAGGAAGGAAGGATGGGAGGGAAAGAGAAAAAAGGAGATACAAAAAAAACATCAATTAATGTCTGAATAGCTGCCCCTAAATTAACCCATTAAATCTTCATGCAAGGTGAGTAAATGGAAGGACAGACTGGGACCAGTCTCCATGCCGGGCCAAATGACTTCCTTGCCTGTTTGGGAGGGAAGCTGCCCTATCTGCAGGATGTCCAGGGGGAAGATGGGGCTCCAGCACTCCTCTCACTCTTCCCCTGGAGGAGAACCAGAATGGAGTCTTGACAGGGGGAAGTGTCCCACAGGGGGACAAGTAAGAGCCAAGAGGAAAGTGGAGGCTTCCAAGATGTCAGGTGGCCCCCATGGACTTTGTCTAGGCCCACCCCAGAGCCACTGAGGGGCCACTTGGTGAGCACCAGGAAACAGGGAGCCTTGGCCTGAACGAAGTTTAACTCTTGAGCCACAACCTAAATTAAATTTATAATCTCTCTCCTATTTCCTTCCAGAGGAACGTGGCATGATTAAGGTTTATATTTAAAAGCATAAACACTGGGCATGGTGCCGCATGCCTGTCATCCTAGTGACTCAGGAGGCTGAGGCAGGAGGATTGCAAGTTTGAGACAAACCTCAGCAACTTAGTGAGGCCCTAAGGATTTAGCCAGACCCTGTCTCAAAATTTAAAAAATTTTAAAAAGTCGTGGGTGGGGGTGCTGGGGATGTGGCTCAGTGGTTAAGTGACCCTGGGTTTAATTCTTGGTATGAATAAATAAATATAGAGCTCAAAGCTGGAACACCCAAGAGGAGCCAAAAAGAGAGGTCCCTGTCCCTTGAGACGAACTGATTCTTTGAGGCTAAACCCTAATTCGGCTTTAAGTTTCCCGGCAGCCAAGTCAAAAAGGGAAGCCCTGAGGCATGTGGTCCTCCGTTGTTGTCTGCGACCTCCAGACTCTACATTTGCCTGTAAGGACAAACTCTTGGTTGGAGCTCACTACAAAGAGGAATTTGTTGTGTGGGGAGTGTTTCCTACACTTCCTGTCTATGCTGGATCCTCCAAAAAGCGGACACCAAGACAAGCTTAGATGTGCAAGGATGTATTCAAGGAAACACCTGCCAGACAGAAGATGAGGAGGTTGCTGGGAGGGTGAGCTGCCCCACAGCAATGCAAATCTGACCCCAAGGAAAGAGAAAGAGAAGCAGAGCCGGGTGGAAATATCTAAGATTGTCTGGGGTGGGATTTTGCATAAATTAATGTGAGAAAGGATCAGCAGGATGGTGGGGAGCCTTGAGGCAAAGGTAGCTGTCACAGCAGGTATCTCTTGGGGATGCCTTTGGAATCCCTTGTTGCCCTCTGTGTTGACCAGGAGTGTGGCTCCACAAGGAGCAATGGATTTCACAGCACAGCAGCTTCGGGGCCAGGGTCAATTAAACTCTCAATAGCGGACGATCAGCAAGGTGCATTTTCCTGGCTACCACACTTTGCAAATGTCTATTGCTTCTTCTTGTACCAACTTTGTGTTATTGCCACATCAACATACCACTATTAAAAAAAAAAAAAAGTATTCTGACTCTTGTCAAGCAATAAGGCAGACTTTGTTGAAAAACGATTGCAATAGGAAAGAGAGAGTAGGCTCAACTCAGAATAAGGAAAACAGTTGGGGAGCAGGGTCCATGAGTAGAAACACCCCAAGAGGAGACATCCACAGGGAGAGATTCTTGCTAAACTGACTGGACAGGATTCTTACTAGAGGCAGGTCTTATACATGGAAATTGGGGAATGAAGATATCAAGGGTGGGGAAAGCTCTTTAAACTGACTTAGCAGGATTCTTACCAAAACTGGGCTGGACAGGCCCAAAACAGAGTAGTCAATAAGGAAGGTCAAGGCCTGGTTGAGAAGAGAGTTCAGAGGAGCTAAGGAAGGTTTGATCAAGGACAGTCTTTGTTACCACTTGTTACATGGTGTTTAGCTCATATGTTTCTTTAAATTGACTTTAAATTTTAGTTTCATGTATAGATTGAGGGACTAGTTATACATATTTTTTTCTAATACACATTAAAATAAATGCATAGTTATTCAAATTTTAGGATTGTTATGCACCACCCAAAATTGTATTGCATATCATCAGGAGTAAAATATAGTCCCTCTTTATCCATCGGAAATACATTCTAAGAACCTTAGTGAATGCCTGAAGCCCCAGAGATTACCAAATCCTTACCTGTAATTCTGGGGTTTTTTCCCTCATATTCCCTGCAATAAGAATTTATCTGTCCTTCCATGTTTTATGCCCTTGTGCATCTTTGAGTCTTTCTCTTGTGCTTTGGGGGCCATTATTAAGTAAAATAAAAGTTACTTGAGCACAAACACTACTATACTAGAATGGTCAATCTGGCAACCAAGACAACTACTCAGTGACTATCAGATGGGTAGTGTACACAGCATGGATACGCTGAACAGTGAGATGAAGCAGCATGATATGAAATTTCATTATGATACTTAGAGTGGCAAGCAATATAAAACTTAACTTATGAGTTATTTATTTCTGGAAATTTCTATTTAGTATTTTGGGACTGCTGTTGATTGTGAGTAACTTGAACTGTAGAACTGCATTTTAGGAAATGCTGATTTTACTGGGAAATGCTGGCTTTCCAGAGGACCAAGGACATAGAATTACGGATGGAAATGCCATCTTCCAGCCTTGACCCGTGTGCTGGTTGATTACTTCTGGGCACCTCTTGAGGTTCATGGAAAGGCTAAAGACATTTTCAGGGCAAAGAGAGGTGGGTGCAGGAGTGAGGCCAGGTGGGTCTTACTCCAAGTTCCTGGCTCAAAGACCCCCTACCTCCAGATGCAGAGTTGGACCTGCAGAGGAGTGTTCAAGCTGTGCTCCGGGAGCTCAGTGCCCAGGCCCCTGCCCTGCAGAGCAACCAGGGTAAGAGCCACTAAGCAGGCAGCAGCCATGCGCTTTGCCTCCCCCACCCCACCCCTCCATCTCTGCCCATGTATTCAGGAAGGATTCTGACCTGGAGCCAGCAGGCAGGGGCTTCCAGTCTAGACCCCTCCCCACTGGAAACACCTAGAATCTGGAGGTCCATCAGAAATGGCTTCTCTGCTCCCTAGTGTAACCTTCCCACCAGCTGTGGGAGAGTGCATTGTGGACCTGCCCATCTCTTTCTTAACCACTGTGCCTAGCTCTATTTCCAAACAAAACTCCCCTCTAGGCCAATAGAACTTCCAGAAGGTGGCTGAGACACACACTTGTAAACCAGTCTCTATGATCCACATGCATATACTTTCTCCACATTTATCATCCTCCCCTCATTTTTGCCCCGGGAATTTGCTGTCCACTAAGGGTTGAAGAACAGAGTCCCCCCATATGGAGGAATCCACCTATGATGTGCACCTGGAGCCCAAGGCTGGCTGCAGGGTCAGTGCTGGGCCCCAGGCTCAGGGTCCTGCTCAGAGGAATCTTTTCTAAGAGCTGCCTGCCTTGCCTGGTCTTGCTGGGTTCCCCTGTCTCCTGGTCCAGGCATGTGGAGGTGGTCCCTGCATAAGAAGGTTGAGCGAGATCCTGGTAAGAGCCCAGTGCTGGTCCGCATTCTGCTCAGAGAGCTGGAAAAGGTGGGTTCTGGGCTTCTGGGAGGTAGATGGGATTGAGAGAGGCTCATTAGCTCTGTGTCCCCAGACTTGGATCATTTGTGCGTCGTGTGCTTGGTGTTTACCATGCATATGTCCCTCTTAGACTTTTACATAAGCAATATTTTCTTCATGTTGCCTCCCCCCACGGAGTTCCCTGTACCCATGCCCCACCCATAGATGGGCTGCCATACCTGTGCTCCTTCCCCACCCCACTCCTCCTCTATCCTTTTCACCCCTCTTGGCATAATGGGATCTGCCTTCCACCCCCTCCCCTGCCCAAACTGCCTCCGGTTAAGATGAGATGTCTGCCCACCCCCCACATCACAGGATCTCCTGTTTTCCAGGCAGAAAGCGAGGACCTCCGGCACATCATCATCCCCCTGCTACACACTCTAATGTATGTGCTCACTAAGGTGAGCTGGGGGCTGGGGTCCAGGCGGTAGTGGTGCTCCACAGGTGGTCGGGCAGAACACTGTCCTCTCCCCCTTAGTGAACACCTACCTAGTCCCTGCCAGGGGAAGCCTAGTCAAGCTCTCAGATTGCTTCCTGCACACTGGCTTGTAAGCTCCTTTTCTCTCCTATGTGGGGAAGCCGAGGCAGTGTGGAGAATTCATGGGGAGCTTCCACTGGCAGCTTGAGTTTGCTCATAGTTACTACATCACTGATCCCTACAAGAAGGAAAGACATACCGGAAACAGATTTTTAATGTCTTAGGAAAAGTACCCAGGAGCTGTGTGTAGTCTTGGGGGGTGGGAGGGAGTGGTGAAGAAGAGGAGGGGCAGGAAGAGCAAACCTGGGGCTTCCGGAGGAACTGGGATGATCATGGAGCTTAGCTCCCCAGCAAAGGCCCAGGCCCAGGGCACAGAGAGGAAGAGGAGGAAGGGGCGGAAGGGGAACCTCTGGGCATTGTGGGAGACACCTGTGGCATGCAAGGAGGAACAAAGGAGAATCAAGGAGTAACTCCAAGATTCTGAGACTGCAGAACTGCAGAGGTATGCGGCCTGGGTGAGCAGAAGGGTTGGGAGGGAAGCTGGTGGTGCAAGGAGATGAATTTCTTTCTTGGTTAGCTGGAGTGGGGTGTCCAAGGGAGGTCTCAGATGCTGGGAGAAGAGCCTGGAAGTTGTGGATTTGGGAGAGAGCTGTGAGCTGAGTCTGGCTAGCACCTTCCTCCTTTCCCACCCACCCCCACCCCACCCAGGATCCTTCATGACCTAGAGTTCGGGGCACCCCAAATCTTCCCTTTTGTTCAGGCCACAGGCATCACAGAAGAACTCTACCAAAGAACCTATGCCTTCTGCACCAGGTTACTGACCCTTCCCACCCCCTACTGCACAGTTGCCTTGGACTGCGCCATAAGACTGAAAACGGAGACAGCCGTCCCAGGTGAGAGCCACTGGGCATCCTCATCTCCCATGCTGCTTTGCGAGCACCACCCAAGGTCTATCCCTTTTCTCCATGATTCCAGGGAGCTCAAGAGTCTCAGCACCTAGCATGGGAGGGTGCAGGCTGGGAGTCAGAGACTCAAAGCATCAATGGCTGACCTAGTCTGGTCTGTAGGGACACTGTACCAAAGGATGGTCATTGCTGAACAGAACTTGACGAATGAACTGTATCCCTACCAAGAGAGGTGAGTGACTCCATTATGATTGCTGCCTGCAGCCCCTTTGGGGTGTTGGGGCTCGTGTGATTGATCATGAGCAGGAGGACCAAAGAGGAGGCTAGATTGAAGAGTCCTAGCAGAGCTTGGTGGCCATGACTTCTGTCCTGCAGTGGACTGAGCTCGGAGTTCAAGAGTTGTCAGGACATATCTTTTTCTGGAGTCCATTGGAAGGAAAGACCTCTATTCTTGGCTGGATTCAGAGCAATCCTGCTCATAGGCAGAGGGTGCACCTGGCCCTGGTCCTGAGGCTACTCTGTAGTTCTACTGTTGAATCTCCATCCCGCCCTTGGCCATGATGGAGCATCAAACCAGCCAGGCAGCCAGAGGCAGCTCCAGAATATCCATAGTGTACGGGGTTGAAGCCACAATCATGCAAGGAAATCTGTGTGCCCAGCCCTTTACATAGGACTGTCCACTGTTGGTGTTGGCGAGAGGGGTGATGACAATGGGGGTATGTGCCTCTCTCTTCCACTGACTTGACATTGAAAAGGTGCAGCTTGAGTTGAGGTTTAGAAAGAGTGCAGGGAGGTAGAGGGGGACCCAGAGCAATTAGTGCTGGAGAGGTGGGGTGACAGCTGAGTCAGAAGGAGGGTGTTCAAGAATGGTTTTCTGGTGTGTTCAGGGTGATGAGAGAAGATGGGGTTGGTTCATTGTTCAGAGATCTAGTTCTAGCAGGAAGGACTTAGGGTCCCTCCCAGAGGGTGACAAGGTCCCTGAGTCAGGATGCTGAGGGAGGGAGCAGGATTTGGAACTTCCCTTGACACAGTGCTAGTCCTGCTTCCCTGTATGAAGACAGTGGACTGCAGCCGTGGGAACTAGAGCTGTCCCCTAGAAGGTTCCGTATGTGTTCCTATTTGCCACAGTCCCCACTACCCCTTATTGTCATCTCACTATAGATTTTTAAATTTGAGGCTCCTCTTTTCAGAGGAATTCTTGTGTTGTATGTGTGTGTGTGGGGGGGGATGGCTCCAAGCTTTGAGGGTGCCCATCCCCAGTGGCCCCTCTCCCAGCTGGCCTCTTCATCAGTCCTGCCCCTTCCCCCACCCCCACCCTCAGAGTGTTCCTCTTCGTGGATCCTGAGCTGGTGTCCGCCTCTGTGTGCAGTGCCCTGCTGCTGGAGATCGAGGCAGCCCAGGTGACCCCAGAGGCCTGCATGCGCCACGTGGTTTCCCACGCCCTGCAGGCGGCTCTGGGGGAGGCCTGCCACGCTGGTGCTCTGCACAGGAAGCTGCAGGTAACTGGTGCCCAGGCCCTGCGCAGCCACACCACTCACTCACTGATCTCTTCCTGCTTCTGTTTCATATCACCTTTCCTCCCGCAAATCAGCAATGACTACATGCTTGCTAAGGACAATCTGAAAAGTGCAGATAAGCTAAAGAAGAAAATAAAAACACCTCCACCCGGAAATAAGAGCCGTGAACTAAATATTTTAGTATATTTCCTGAATAATAATAACAGTAATTATTATGGCCACTTTTTATTGATTGTCTATGGTGTTTCAGGCACTCTGTTAAGCCCTTTCGGTTTTCTCACATTTTGAAATTCTCCTAATGGATGCAATTATCATCTACATTTACAGATGGGGACACTAAGGCAACAGAGAAGTTGATAACATTGTGGTCATACATATACAAAGGGACTGAGCTAGGATTTAAACCTATATCAAGCTTCTATTTAAATTGCCTCCCAGCCCCCACCCCCACTCCTTAATAAAAAAGTTAAGATATTAAACTCTGTAACAGTTTTATATAATGCATATGTATCCAGGTACATGTGTATTTATTTTCCTATGCCATTGGAAATATGCCACGTAGAAATATTTTCTTTCTAAAATATGAACTTCTAATAGTTGCACAATATTCTTTCTTGTCCTGTGTTGTTATATTTAACCACCCCCCCCCCATTTTGGTTGTGGCGCATTTGGTCTGTTCCCAACACTTATTTATTTCCTAGCTTTTCTCTGACTCAACCTTGGCCCCTATTTGTGGCCCAAGAGATCAAGTAGGTTGGAGATTTTCTGGCCAAGGATTAGCACCAGGTGTTGGATCTTGGGTGGTGGAGGACTGCTGCCTGTTGGGGTCACCTTTTGTGGGGTGGTGGAGAAGACTAGGGAAGGTTGGATTCCATGACAGTTAAGGTTGGGAGATGCTAAGATTTGGGACAGTGATGCTGTTGCTTTGCAGGAGGAGCCAGGCACCCCAAAAGAAGGATGCCCTTAAGGGTTCAGCTGTCCCCTACTCAGCCTGCCCCAGGAAGTGGACATGTGGTGGGGCTTGGTGGGGGGGGGGGGACCAACTCCATAACTGAGACCCTGTTTTGCCCATCAAAGTGCATTTGATGGCCCAAGCACAGTGGCGCATGCCTGTAATCCCAGCAGCTCTAGAGGCTGAGGTAGGTGGATCTTGAGTTCAAAGCCTCAGCATATTAGCAAGGCCCTAAGCAACTAATAAGACCCTGTCTTTAAATAAAATACAAAAAAAGTGCTGGGGATGTGGCTCAGTGGTTAAGTGTACCTGGTTCAACCTGGTATCCCCCATCCAATGCATTTGATGGGGTGCTCTTCCTACTGTTGTTTTCCATATGAAATTCTCCATAGCCTGAACCCTATACTTTGGATCCTTTGGCGGATCCTTCCTTTAGGTAATGTTGTATCCCTCCTTAAACCATTGCGGGACACAGGCCATGTCCCCATAACAGGGTGTGAGGGGTAGAGATGAGTCTTGGTTGCAGGCAGCATCGGGCAAAATGCTGCAGGGCAGCAGTGGACCCTAGACGTCAGGTCCAGGTGCCTTTTTCTGGCAGCTCCCACCCAGCCCTCAGGAGCAGAGACAAGGTGCCCTGTGGGGCTGGCATGAAAGCTGATTGGGTGGATGCGGGGCCGGGGCTCAGGCTCTGACGTCCCTCCACGCAGGCCAGCTCCCGCCGTGTCCTGGAGCACTATTTCCACGCAGTGGTGGCCGCAGTGGAGCAGATGGCGAGCGAGGCCAGCCCAAGCCGGGCGGGACACCTGGAGAGGCTGGAGGAGATTTACTGCTCGCTGCTGGGGCCGGCGGCCACAAGGGGACGCTGCAGCGGTAAGCTGGGGACCTGCTGGGACACTTGACGGCAGGGGGCGACCGAGAGCAGCGCTGTACCCGCCTGGAGTCTGCGGGATTTGGCAGAGCCAGACAGCGCCTGTCATAGTAGCCTGTGGATTGACAGGAATGCCCAGGGACATGGCAGGACCTGGGCTAAGAAGGTGGCTCATTCGGTCACGATAACTCGCAAAATCTACAGAGGACCTACTACTATACACCCCAGTAGGAGTTCCAAGCATTTTACACATATTTAAATATTTGCATATATTAAGTCAACCAATCACGGTAAACTTACGAATTAGAAACTATTATTCACCATTTTTTACAGAAGAGAACAGTGAGTTAGAAAATCACTTCGCTCATAAGTGGCAGAGCCAAGATTCAAATCCAGGCAGCCCAGTTCTTCACCACTGCATTGGAATAACAGACAGATGTGATGGTGGGAAGACATTCTGCAGAGGATCTAAAGTCAGCATCATTTAGAGCCTGTATCATAGATTATTAACATGCATGCTTCCTCTCTATGTGCATGCTCGTAAGACAATGGCATATGCTGATGGGGGCAAGCCTCATGTCGGTGGGGAAACCCAGAATAGCCCAGAGAACCCAGAATATGTGTTTTCAGGCAGTTGCAGGATGATTCTGATGTGTGTCCTGTTATTGCATGGCCATCAAAGTATACATGGGAGGCGCCACCCTGCATGTCCCAGAACACATGGTCACTCACTGGGCTTGCATAGTTACAAGGCACAGCATAAAGGGCTGAAACCATTGCCAGAAGTCAGTGTGCCAACCCTGGGGCTTGAATTTGGCCAACCCCCAGTTGGATGGAGGCTGCAGAAAGTCAGGGTGAGGCGGCAGGAAAGCCCCTGCCTAGACTCCATCTTCCCGGTTTTCCTTTCTTTTGTTTTGCTTTAAAATTCTAAACTGCCCCTGATCACCACATGGAAATGGGCTGTTCAGGGAGCCTCCCTCCTCCTGCAGCTGGAACAAATCCTGTGGCCAACCGTGGGACTCTCATTAGGTTCCACTTGCTAACACTCCACATCACGCTGCATTGATCAGGAGAGATCATCTGGGCCACACCCACCATCCAAGCCCCATCTGGGGACACCTGTCTCCTACCTAGGCTTGTCCTGTGCATCTGACTGATCAGCCAGCACCCTGGTCCAGACCCTGCAGCTGTAGGGGGCAGCGTGGGACAGTGACTATAATAAGCAGCACAGTGTCATAGATGAGAGCCAGGCTGCTTGGGCTCAAATCTTTGCTCTGCCATTTACTATTGTGACCTTGGGCCAGTTACTTCACTTCTTTGTGCCCTGGCTCCTCCCTGTTAATTGAGGATTATGTTACCTGTCCCCCAGGGTCGTTGGCACGATCCAGAGAGATGATTACAATGTCTGCCAGGTGAGTAGAACAGCCCCTAGCAGGTAGGAGGTGCTGGATGAAGCTTGGTTGCCCTCCCCTGAGGAAGTTCACAGCCTCATGGGGGAGGGGGCCACAGCTGGGTAGGAGTTCAACAGAAACAGCCAAATCCTAAGGCTGCAGGTTAGGTGTGCCCAATGTGTACGCAATGAGTTCTGCTCAGAGAGAATGACCACCGTGGACCACCGCAGTGATCAGAAGGTTATGGAAGGAGGGGCAGGAGGAGGGGCTGGCCCTTAGTTGATGGGGCCTCTTCGGCATGACTGGCAGGAGCAGAGGGGTGCATACAACCAGAAGCATCTCTGAGAGATAGAGTTCTTTCCTGCCTCACTGGATGTGGGCAGGGTGTTGGAAGAACAACGGGAAAAACCAACGTGACTGTCACACGGTGCCGAGGGCAAAATCAACAATAGAAAAGTCTGGAAAAGATTGTGTGCTGATTTACAAAGGGCTCTGCAGCTGAGCTGGACAGTTTGTAGGACACAGGGAGCCCCTGAGTATCCTTAGGCGAGGAGGTGACTGCAGCATCGGGCCCCGGATGACCTGCTGAAGGCAGAAATGGAAAAGCAGACCCCACAAGCCCAGACACGGGCCAGAGAGGGTCCCTACCACCCCTCTAGGCTTCTCCACAGGAGCTGGGCAGGTGGGGAGGGTGGAGGAGAAACCCACGACCCTCCTCTCTGTGGTCCCCACAGCCTGCTTCTTTCTTTAGGTGATCCTCTCCAAGACCGGCCACCGAACATCCCTCTGCCCAGCCCCTACATCACCTTCCACCTGTGGACAGACCAGGAGCAGCTCTGTACGTGCCCATGTCTCTGACCCCCTCCTGTTGGGAGCTGGCTGGAAACAGGGGTGTGTGTGTGCTTATGTCTGCGAGTGTCTGTGCACACGTCTTTGTTTCTGTGTGCTCCTCTGTATGTGTGCTGTGTGTCTGTAAGCCTAGCTCAAGTGTTCTCTGTTCTTCCCCAAGTCGTTCGTTGCATGCACCTGGAAGAAGGACACATTTTCTCCATGTTGGGATAGCTCAGGGTTTTAGCCACTGGTCTCAGAACATGCCACTAGGCCATGTTGATGCCAACAGACAATGTCCCCAAGAGAGAGGCTAGCACAAAGCATTATGATTCCCAGGGCTGGAGGGGACCTTCCAGAATGACCTGCTTGTCCAATGCTTCCCCTTCACTCTGGTGTCCGCCCCCCTCCATCTTGTCTCATTTCAAGCAAAAGAGGGAGGTCAAGGATGCATGTTTTGGTGGGAAGTGCAGGGCTGGGGGACAGGGTTCAGATCCTGACATTTGATTTTGCATGCTTTTGAGTCATGCTATGCAAATGTGCCTCTCACTCTGGACCTCAGTTTCCCCATGTGTAATAAAACAAAGGTGGATTAGAAAAGCTCGAAAATCTTCCCTGGAGCTGATGGTATCCTTCTGGAAGCTACAGGGAATAGGAGGTTGGAAGGTGCCAGACTCAGCTTAATGCAGGAGGTGCTGGGTTAAGCTGATTTCTTTAATGCAGGACTTCTCAGATCCTTTAATATCTTCACTTATGGGATTCGACCCAAAGGGACAGAAGTGCGCAGGGTTCTGAACCTTTGTTCTTTTGTGGAGCATCTTGTGGGCTTCTTCAGCCGAACAGGGTTTGAGAAACATGGAGCCCTCATGGCTTTTCTGGGGAGGGTCCCTGCCAGCCCCAGATGCCCTGACCACTCTGATACTCCTTCCTGTGCTCCCGTCCAGGGAAGGAGCTGGTTCTCTTCCTCCGCCCGCGATCCCAGCTGCGCCTCAGTGCTGACCTGGAGGCTTTGGATCTGCAGGGCCTTGGGCCAGACCGGGACTTGGCCCGGGTGTCCATGCTGTCCACTGACAGTGGCATTGAGCGAGACCTTCCTGTGGGAGTTGATGAGCTCCCTGCCCCCGGCAGCCCGGAGATGGAGCGGGCCGGCCTGCAGCGTAAAGGGGGCATCAAGAAGCGCATGTGGCCCCCCGACTTCTTGATACCTAGCAGCTGGGATGGACCACTGGGGCTGCACCGGAGGACGGGCAGGCCCAGTGGGGACGGGGAGCTGCTGCCTGGGGTCTCCCGGGTGCACACGGCACGGGTGTTGGTGCTGGGGGACGACAGGATGCTGGGGCGCCTGGCCCAGGCCTACTACAGACTCAGGTAGGGCCCCCAGGAGGACGGCTGGGAGCAGAGGTGGGTCAGGGGCACAGGTGGGCCTGGTGTGTGCAGGTGAAAGATCAGAGAGGAGCAACTGAGGGTCAAAAGGAGAGGTCTGGGTGGGACAGGGGACAGACACAACATAGCACACCCTGTGTGCAGCCATCACAGAGCACTGCTGATCCCCATCACCACCCTGCCTGGGAGTCATGACTGCACCCATTCCACAGATGAGAAAAAAAGAGGCTCAGCGAGCTGGTACAAACTTCCAAAATTCCAGTAATAATCAACGGCAGAGTCATATCGGTTTCACGCCAGCCCCCTGCCCCTGCTCTTACTGTCTGTGCTTTGCTACCTACTGCCAGGAAACGGGAGACCCAGAAGTTCTGCCTCACTCCCAGACTCAGCCTGCAACTCTATTACATCCCCGTGCTGGCACCTGAGGTGACTGGACTCAGGAGGGGCGAGGGGACCATAGAGAAGGAGTGGAGGAGGGCTGGGAGCCCAGGGGGGTGGGGGGCGAGGGGAGCTGGGTGGGCAGAGACACATCTGCAGCCTGGCATCTCCTGGCTCAGGAACCAGAATCACCAGCCTTAGAAGATAGAGATGGCAGAGACTTCGAGAGTCTTTTGATTCAGAAGTCACCAATTTTGGGGGTGCCTGGGTTGGGGGGTGCATGTGGCCAAAGACAGAGTCTCTCATAGTGACAGTCTGCACTGGGTTTCACTTTGTTTTTGCAAAGGAGTTAGTTGTAAGCTTCTCTCAGACATGGGTGTCCCTCTCTCTGTCACTCTTGTGTGCACACACATGCACATACACCCACACACCTGGATTCCTGAGATCACTTGCCAACGTCCCTGGCAAGTGATCCTTAGAAAAGGCTCTTCCTGCTTCGCCTGAGCTAATGAAGTAGAAGACTAATTCGTCTTTACATTGTGTGGATATTGAGGCCTGGAGAAGGTTAAATGATTGACCTACATTCATAAAGCACAGGCCCTGGTGTCTGGGGTCCTCTGACCAGCCAGGGAGGGCCTAACAGGTCTGTCCCATCCCCTTTTCCCCAGGAACCCTCAGCATCCAGGCACCCGGAGCTGGGAGAGCTGGCTTCATTCCTGGGCCGCGCAGACCCCTGGTATGAGAGCACCGTCAACACCCTGTGTCCCGCCATCCACAAACTGGCTCAGATGGTAGGGGCAGTGAGGTGCGAGGGAGGGAAGGGCACAGGGTCTGTGCAGAGTGGGAGACAGAGGAGCCAAGTGGGGGAAGGAGGACGGGATGGAGTTGGGAGGAGGTCCTTTGGAGATATTACACTTGACCCTTGACCTCAAGAGACTGTCTCCAGGGGACTGAGGAGGGTAAAAGGGCATGCAAAGAAGAGCCCCCTTCAACCAGTATCTGGAAAGACACTGATTTTGGTCCAGACTGTTACAGAAAAGGCAAAGTAAAATATCCTTTTATAAATGGGTAGACCAAGGACAGCCCTTCTTTGGTGAGCTTTCTAGGATCATTTTTCTGTGATTGTAACAACCAGTGTTTCCTGAGCGCTTACAAAGCTCTAAGCACTTACACCAAGAGACTTGCTCATCCAATTCTCATACCCCACCCCAAATAGGTACTCATGGCTCCAGGAGAAATTGTTGCTATAACCCCATTTTACAGATCAAGAAGTTGTGGCATGAAGAGATTTGATTGCTTGACCCAAGTAATGTAAATGAGTAGTGGTGTCTCACTTAAAACCAGGCAGGCTGACTCCCGAGCACATTCTCTGTTAAAAGAATAGACCATTCATCCATAGCCCAAGTATGTCTGGGAGCGGGGAGAGAACTGGCCTGAGAAGGCCTTTATGTATTCAGAGTTATACCCTTTTTATTGTCATAGATGTTGCAGACTTTTTTTCTCTCTCTTTCTAATTTACCTATCAGCTATTTGCCTTGCACAATTTAACATTTTTTGTGTAGACAGACGTTTCACTTTTATTCTTTATGGCTTCTGCCTTTGGGGGCATGCTTTGAAAAACCTCTGCCAAGATTAAATATTCACTGATAATTTACCCAAAACACTTTTAGTGCCTCTATTCTTGCATTTCATTAATTAGCCCATCTGCAATTAATTTTAATGATTTGTGTGAAATATATAATTTTTGTGGAGTTTTTTTCCCCCAAAGGTTTAACCAGTTGTTTCTAAAGCTCTTAATTGCATAAACCATCATGCCTCATGCATTCGATATGCCACATTTATCATTTATAAATTCTTACATATGCTGGAGTTTATTTCTGGATACCTATTATCTTCCGTTGATCTACGCAATTCTGTACACGTTAACACTTTTCTATTTTAATATCTGGCAGGGTAAGGTTACACTTACTCTGCTTTTACAAAATTTTTCAGATTGAGCTTGTTTATTTATCTTTCCTTATAAACTTTAGAATTGCATTTCAAGTTTTATTTTTATTTTCTTAAACTCTTTTGGGATTTTGATGGCGATTTAGAGGAGAATTAGCATCTTGAATGTATTAAGTTTCCCCTCTCTGGGATATAACTCTTTATTTATGAAAAACCTCTTGTCTATCTGTCAGTATAATTGTAGTTTTCATCACAGAGCTTTTGCCCATTTTTCACAAAATTTATTCCTTATGTTTGATAGTGTTTCTTGCTGTTGGGAATAGTTATCTTTCTCCCATTGCATTTGGGAGAACCTATTTGTAGTATAAAAGGAAGTTATTGATGTGTCAAGATTTATTTAAGTTTTTTTACAATTATGGTAAAAAAATATGTAACATAGAATGTATCACTTTCACCCGTTTATTAATTAGTTGATTAAATAGATTGAGAGAGCAGCAGAGCTCAAATACAAAAAGATCACATGGTTCAACCTCTTGTTTGAAGGAAACTCAGGCCTCAAAAATGAGTAGCCAATCCAAACCTAGAATCCCAACAGGCTCTTTTATCTTGAGTTATCTGTGAAAGAATCTTCCCTCTTCCCAGCACCCAGCATGGCGCCATGCCTTACATGTTTAGGTGCTCAGTATGTCTCTGTGGAATTGAAATGGAACAGATTCCCTAGGGAGATGGCGCTCTGGACAAGTATATTTTGATTGGTGGTCAGAAAGGTTTGGAGTGTGTTGAAGGACCAGAGGGGTTTGTCCATCATAGAGTGTATGTGGGGGCTTTGGAATGTGGCACCTCCTACAGTGTCCTGGAGGGAGATGGCTCAAGATATCCCCACCCCCGCCCCACAGCCTCCCTGCTTGGACACATCCCGGACTGTGGATCCGTTCATCCTGGATGTCATCACCTACTATGTTCGCATGGGGACCCAACCCATCTATTTCCAGATATACACAGTCAAGGTAAGTCCCCCCCCCCCCCACCAACAGGGCTCCCAGGCTACCATGCCAGCCTGCGGAACCCAAGACCTTACCACCTAAGTATCCTGCCTCTAGGGAAGCACTAGTCGCCAGGCTGCAAACCATGAACGCACCCAAACACTTTTGATTGTTAACTTTAACTTCTTAGTCTCTGGATGAATCTGATCATTACTAACTTCCAAGACCTCAGATCCAAGCAGATGGCTGGGAATCAGGGACCATCTGCTCTGAATTCTGTTTTCCAGCCTCTGGTCATGAATTCCCATTGCTCCAAGGCTCTCTCATTTTCTCCCCCATGTCGCCTCGCTTCAGACTCCAGTAGACCTCTAGATTGCTGCCCATTCTCACATTCCCCCTCCCCTGCTGCCTTCCTTCCCTCCCCGCTAGTCAGTTTGTCATCTGAACCATTCTCCTCTGGTCCCTCACTTTCTTTTACATGCCTTCTCTCCTCTCTTCCCTCCTGCCAAAATCCAAGCCCAGATCAGTGCTACAATGTGCCCTACATTTTGCTAAGGTTGGGCTTCCGAGGCCCCTTGGCTTGATGTCTCCCCACATTCCTAGTGTCCACCCTCTGCAGTTCCCACATAGCTTCCTTGGTGAGCTCCCCCTTACTCTGGGACAATGACTATTTCAATCTTCCACCACTTTCCTCAAACCCTTGCATTCAGCAAAGGACTTGTCCACCCACTCCACTGAACAAAGAGAAAGGGAAGCTATTAGGTCCCCCCAAACTCCCTACCCACACCCAGAAATGCATCTACACCCATTCTCATCTTTGCAGACTCCTGGCGTGGATGTGGACCTCCTCCTCCAGTTCAGAATCCCTCGCCTATTCTCTCATCTCAAATGCTCTCACTTCCTCCTGGACCTTCCTCCTCTATCATTCGCTTTCACCTGTCCCTCACCATCATTTGGTCTTGGTAACAGAAAAGGAACAAAACAAACTTTGAAGAGTGGAGGAGGGGTACCAGGAATTGAACTCAGGGGCACTCGGCCCCTGAGCCCGCTCCCAGCCCTATTTTGTATTTTATTTAGAGACAGGGTCTCATTTGAGCTGCTAAGTACCTCGCTGTTGCTGAGGCTGGCTTTGAACTCGCGATCCTCTGGCCTGAGCCTCCCGAGCTGCTGGGATTACAGGCATGGGCCTTGAGCTCATTGATAAATGAAGTTCCCACTTATTTTCCCTTAAGGGTATGCATAGCAACAGGGCTTGGTAGGAGCAAACCGGAAGTATTAGACTTTTTTCAGGTCTCTGTTTTATCTCTGACTTTTTTTCCCCCTTTCTGTCTCAAAGTTCCACACTTTGGTTGCATTCAATGGTGAAAGAATTTGGCCTAAATCCTTTAATTCCCAGGATTACCCAGTTCTTATGAGCTGATCCAGGTAGAAAGGACCTATTTGGGGAAGGCTGTGTTTTGTCTTTTTTTTTTTTTTTTCTCTCTGCTCTAAGACCATTGGTGTTTTCTTAGTGGCCCTTCCTGCAGAGACAACAGAAGTGGCCAATACGCTTGCATCCTGGCTTTATTCTGCCCAAACCCTTAAAGCTCCAGCCCCGGGAGGCACATGGTCTGAGCTCTGGGGGTGCAACAGGCAACACCACTATAGACTGGGGACTCCTGAATCCCTCACCAGGAGGGAAGGAGTCTCATTGCCATCCATCCTGCTTGTCCCCATCAATTCCTTCTTTTAGCATCTTTACTTAAAATTCTGTTCCTGACTCCTGCTTTGTTTTGAAGATTATTTTAAGGTTCTATTTTAATTCAAAATGTCCAAATATGTTTCTGATTCATAACTGAACAGGTTTACAAAAATATATCATGGAGAGAGAAGCGGCGGGGGCGGGGGGGGGGGCGGAGAGGGGAGAAATTCACGTAAGAAATAAAGACTTTTGACTTACCCAGAGCCTTTCCCATTCTAGGCAAACCCTCTACCACTACACTACATCCCCACTGGCTTTAAGTTATATTAAGACTTGTCATTGACCGTGGGTTTGTTCAGATAGTATTAAAATGTACTTATCTAACAAACAGCTTTTGAATGTATATTATACAGCAACAGGAAACAGGGATTATAAAATGCTTCACATTCCATTTTTTTTCTTTAGTAAAGGACAACTATGAGTTAGCATAAATATGACTATTAGTTTTTGTTTACAAAATCTCTATTTATGGCATATAACATGTCGTTTTGCAACGTGTAAGCATTGTAGAATAACTATATTGAGATCATTAACGTGTTATCTCAGGGCCATTTGACCACTGATCCATCCCCAGCCCTATTTTGTATTTTATTTAGAGACAGGGTCTCACGGCGTTGCCTAGCGCCTCACTTTTTGCTGAGGCTGGATTTGAACTCAAGATCCTCCTGTTTCAGCCTCCCAAACTGCTGGGATTACAGGCATGTGCCACTGCACCTGGCTTACCTCTGAGTGAATCCACATGTTCCCTAGGTCTGGAATGCCATCTCTCCCCTACTTCACATTCCCTCCTTCACCCCCCCATGACTCTCCCATCCTATATAAAACTGCCCTGACCTACATTACTCTCACCCCAGCTGGATTGGATATTGTTTCACCGTGTCATCATAATGTTCTAGGCGTGACTCCAGCATGTCATCTACTGATCTGTAATATTCCTGCAGAATATGTCGATCCTCACCCAAAATAGGCATCCCTTGAAATAAGTAATTGTGTTCCATTCATCCTTGAATCTCCTGTAATGCGCGCATCTATGTGTGGATGTGCGTGTAGTCGCGCATGCGCACCAAAGTGAATGCGAGAACGTGTCGCTGCGGTCCTAGGGGATCAACTGGTGGAATGAATGCTCAATGAGAGGCACTGTGTGCCAGTAAAACATTCGTGGCTGTGCCCTCTGCTTCCTCCACTTGCTGGCTTTGAGATCATAGGCACCACTCCCTCTCCAAAATTAATTTTCCCCATATTTAAAATGGGAATATAATCTTCACCTATCATAATGTTCCGGTGAGAATTCAACTGAGTAGAAAAATATAGTAAACAGATGGCAAAGACGAGGGCAAGGTGGTGGACATACAAAAGATGCCAAGACAGTGTGAAGAACTTAGATTAGGATCTCTGCTTTGCTAGTTGAGACCCTGGGCAAGTTTAACAACTCAGATCCTGAGTTTTCAGACCCCTCAAACAAGGCCAAAGACCTACTTCCCTGGATGGCCGTAAGGATTAAATGAGATCCTGTGTGTCAAGTGCCCACCAGAGGGTCCACTACAAAAGGGTCTCCCAATGAAAGGTATTCTTGAACCCTCCTGGGTTTCTGTCCCTTGTTCCTTCATGCTTTTGTGCTCCTGTATCCAAAGATTCAATCTACCCACAGTCCCCCAGCAAACCACTGTGATATAGACTTGGTTATAGATATGTCATCCCAGAGTGCAGTTGGGGTCACCCTGCTACTGAAAATCTAATTGATATTTGCCTGACTCCCCATTTCGCATTCTAGAGAAGGTCGCATGCCCTGATATTTCTGCAGGCGCCTGCTAACTGATACCTCACATCCATCTCCACTTCCAACTTCCTGTCTTATTGAATTTTTATTCTTCAGTCTGCCTCCTGAAGTAGATCTTTTACTTACTGTCTCCCTGATTTTGACCTAAATGCAGGATTTAGGTCCTTTCCTGGAATTCCAAAAAGCGAAATAAAACACCAAAACACAATCATCTCACAATGGCAAAGGAAATAAACATCTTGTCAACACAAATACCTTAAAACTAAAGCTTTGGCATCTCTCAGTACCCTTCAGCCCTGGGTCTGGAGAGTATTGGTAGCTGCTGTTTGCTGACGTGCTGCAATGAGGGAGAATGCCCACTAGGGGGTGCCATGGGGCATCACAACAGGCTGCTAGGAAGAACCTAACTCTTGAATTTGGGCTCCTGTTCCAGGATTTGGGGGAGGGTTCCAAAACCAAGACTCTTTTTTTCTTGAATTGGATGCTGGCAAGAAATGGGAGTAAGTCAGTGAGTGACTGGGCTTCTCAGCAATTTTTACCAGAGAAGCTAAGAAGTCAGCTAAAGAATTGTACTGCTGGCATGGGGGACAGGGGGGTGGCTGCACAATGTCCCTGTTTGTGTCTGTATTTGGACATGTTTGTGGAGTGGTCCGGTTTTGTCTTGACCCATCATGGTCATGTAGCATGGCTTGCATATTGGCTAATGACATCAGCATCCATGAAGTTGCTAATGGTCAAGAGGACACACCATGGCCTCCCTCCCAGCTTTAAGAGGCTTCATTTCTCCTCTCCACATTCCTGTCCTCAAAAAATCCTTGGTCACTCTTTCATGTTGTCCAGACACCCTTCCTCTTCCCCCAGCCATCCCTGGTCTCTCCTCTCTGCCCCCTTCCCTTGAAGTCTCCCCAAGGTTAACTTGGCCCTCTCCAGGTTTCTCTGTGCCCATTGAAGACTGACTGGCTTCTCTCTGGTCCTCAATCTGAATTTTGTCTCCCACCCTCCCCGCTCCTTTAGACCGTAGTGATTACTAGGTAGTTTGGGTGTTTAGCCATAGTTTCTTTCAATATTTATTAAGGCTCATGTGCTCCTTAACAACAGAGACATGATTCAAGGACTTTGCCATTGGATGATTTTGTCATTGTGAAAAACATTCTAGAATGTATGAATTTACACCAGTCTACGTGGCATCTTGATGTGCACTTAAGAAACTTGGTAAACACGAGATGTGTAAAGTGTCTGCTGGCATATCAGGGCACGCTGATTTACAGGGAGCTGTTTCTTATTTATATGTAGAGGGGAATACACTCTAAAATAGCAATAAAAACAGTGTAATATACAACCTAGTAGCACAATCATGTATAATCGTCTTCAAATACTATATGCATAATTGTATGTGTGATACCTTTATATGACTGGCAGCACAGGGTTTTTTCCGCCAGCATTGCCACCAGCATGTGAATAAGATGCTGTCCCATGCACTTGCCTCTCTAGGTGATGGGGATTTTTGAGCTCCATTGTAATCCTGTGGGACTGCTGCTGATATGCATCCTGTTGTTGACCAAAACATGGTTACGTGACACATGGCTATATGTCATGTTGCTGTAGATAGGGATAGATTCAAACCCAGGCAGTCATTTCATGCAGCTCAGAATCTAGCACTGGGCAGGTTGGGTGGGGGACACCTGCCCCTTCTCTGGGCATCCTCAGGCTGTGGAGTCAGAAACAGCCTTCTCCATCTCTCCTCTCTTTCTTCCCTCCCTCCTAACCCCTCTCCCTTCTCTTCCTCTCTTCAGATGTTTAGTGACCTGAGCCAGGACCCTACAGAGGACATTTTCCTCACTGAGCTAAAGGTGAAAATTCAAGACTCCAAGATCCCCAAAGGTGAGCATCTACTCCCCTTTTCCCAGAGGAAAATGATTCCCACACACTTTTCCTCCCACCTTTCAGCCGGTGACACCACTTCATCCATCCCTACTGTACCCCACACCTCTGCTGAATGCCAGGTCTGCCTTCCCCTCCCTCCAAAATCCCCCAAAAGGCAACATGGAACCCACCCACCATGTGCTGCCCTTCTGTCCAGGGAGAGCTACCTGGTCAATCCAGCAGCTCAGCTATAGCCTCAGCAAGGGGCGAAGTCAGGGTGGAGGCTGGGATCTCACATCTCCTGCCTCTGCTCATTTTCCCTCAGAGGGCTTTTCACCCCGGAGGAGAGGTGTGACGGAGGGCCCCGGTGCAGAGCTCTCCATGTGCTACCAGAAGGTCAGTGTATGTGGACATGGCCAAGAGGGACACCTGATGGAACTGGCCTCAGGGACATGGGGTGGGGGACAGAGAAGCAGATGGAGCCAAAGGAGACTTCTTCCCCTTTCTGAAAGCTGCCACCAGTTTCTACATCTTCAGAGGGTTTTGCAGGTCCTGGTGGGTCAAGGTTCACCTTATAATACAGGAGATGATGAGATCTAAGAAACAAGAGCGCTGTCCCCTGGCTCAAAAGTGTCTTCCTCCCCCGTTGACCACATGCTTGCACTGATGGCACTGGGGTCTTATTCCTTTGGGACTGGGAGGCCGCCTGTGCTTGCTGGGGTTAGTAACTCTCCAAGCCTCTCTCTGCTGGCCCCCTCTGGAAATCGGTGACATGGACAAGAGGCTTAGGGCAGGTGTGGGAAGCCCAGGGGAGGTAAGACTGTGCATGTGAGGATGCATGGGGCAGGCACACCCAGAGAGCCCCCATCTGTTGCTCAATCCCCTCTCCCCAGGCCCTGCTCAGCCACCGGCCCCGAGAGGTCACCGTTAACCTGAGGGCCACTGGGCTGGTCCTGAAGGCCATTCCAGCCAGTGAAACGGAAGGTGAGGAGCTAGGAATACAAAGCAGAGAAAGAAAAGGGATAAGAAGAGGAAAGGTGGGGAGACAGGAGAGGAGAGAACCAAGCACTAGGAGCCAGGGGGAGCCAGGGGAGGGAGACCCCACATCATCCCCACCATCACAGAACCCAGGCTGGGGTGAGCTGAGCCCCATGCTGTGCTGTTTGAAGCATGGTCCCTGTCCTCAGGTGGCTTCCTGTCAAGTACCCCAGTCTCCAGCACAGACCTGGAGGCTGCACCTCTGCATCTGGAAGGACTCAAGGAAGGGTTACTGGTAACCTCCCACCTTTGAGGTGGACCTGCCTGCAGGATGGGTTGTGTTGTTTAGGAATTTTTGGATTTTTTTTTTGGGGGGGGGGACCAGGGATTGAACCCAAGGGTGCTTAACCACTGAGCCACATCCCCAGCCTCTTTTATTTCTTTGAAGCAGGGTCTTGCTAAACTGCTTAGGGCCTCACTAAGTTGTTGAGGTTGGTTTTGAACTTGTCATCCTCCTGCTTCAGCCTCCCGAGCACTGGGATTACAGGAGTGTGGAAATTTTGGATTTTGAACACTGCTGCAAAAAAATGGAGATAATAAAAGATACCAATGTATGTGCATATAAATTATAAATATTAGCTCTCACTGTGAGATCCCTGGTCTCCTGGAATAATGGGAAGGACAGCAGTGTGACTTACCAACCATTCCACACATGTATAAAAGTGGGGAAGGGTGTTGGGTTCGAACCATGAACTCCTTTAAGCATGTTAACCCCATGAGATAGGTATTACTAGTATTACTAACTTTTTACTAGAGAGGAAATTAAAGTAAAGAAAACAACTTATCCAAGGTGACCTCTGAGAAAGGGTCAGAACGGGGGTCAAACCCAGGCACCTTCACACTACATTCCTCACCACTGCTCCACACTGTCCCCTAGGGTGGCCAGAACTCACTTCAGGTATGTGACTCACAGATGCTTCTAGAGATCACTTCTGAGCAAACAAGAAAATTCACTCCCATAGAAAGATGTTTTGTTTCCCACTCTATCCCCTGTGCCCCACCCATGTCCAGGTTCATAGTAGATATTCAGTGAACATTTGCTGAATAAATGAAGTGCTCCTTTACACACTAACATTTGTTTTAAAAATGAATGAATGATGCACGCCTGTAATCCCAGCATCTCGGGAGGCTGAAGCAGGAGGATCGCAAGTTCAAGGCCAGCTTCAGCAACTTAGTGAGGATCTAAGCAACTTAGCAAGACCCTGTCTCAAAATAAAAAATAAATAAATAAATAAGTGTAGGGGATGTGGCTCAGTGGTTGTGTACAAGTTTTGTACAAATATAGAATGTGTGCTGGGAGAAAATTTCACACGTCATCTGCAAATTCTACTTGCCTAGAAGCGATTTTATCAGAAACGGATATTATTTCTAGAGTTTCTTCTTTGCACCAGATGCCAAAAAAGTCGAGAATCTGTGATGCTTTTCTAAGAACACAATGCACAGCAGACAGAAAAGGGTCGCTATAGGATGACAGCAAAGTCATTGAAAATTTAGAGACAGAGTCCTGGTACCAAAAAAAAAATTTTGGAATATTCCATTAAAAAACATAGAATGAAAACAAATATTTCAGGCTGAAACGCTACTGAAGAAGCTAAGTTTGATCTTTTCTCTCCTATTCAATTACCAATAAGGTCATCCGTGTGACCCTAGTCAAGCCACCTGCAACCTCTTCACTTCTAAGAGATTTCAATAGAGTTAAGAGACACTAATTTGTGTGCATATAGCAAACTATAAATGTTAGCCCTCATGGTTAACTGTATCCATTCACAAGTCTCCTCCCAGGACTGGTGTGGTGATGCCAAAACTTCCTTTGGAGGCACAAACACCTAAAAACCCTCTGTAGTTGGCAGGGAGGGATTAAACCTGTCAGCACCCACATAGTTATGATTTTTGACATATTATACCCTATTGAGAAAGTTGAAGAAACTCTCTCAACTCTTTGGACCAAGACCCTCCTAGACACCTCCACCTACCTGTCACCTGGGCCAGGTGTTCTCTGAATTCTTAACAAGCCCAATAGTTGCAGAGAAGTTCAACAGAACTTTCTTCCTTTGGAAAAAAAAAAAAAAAATGGGTGCAAGAAGAGATGAAGAAAGGTTGGCGGGTAGGGATTTGGGTCCACAATATGGTTGCTGGGTCTGAACTTCTAGAACCTTTGTTGATTTTCCAGAGAAGAAAGATGGATGATCAGGAAGGCGTGGAGACTGGGTAGGACCAAGAGGGAATCAGGAAGTGTTAGACAAGCAGGGTGTGGGAGGGGGCTAAATAGGGAAGAAGGGAGGAGGGTGGGCTTATGGTTGTCTTCTCAGGGACCAGAATCTCCAACTTCCCCTGTTTCCCTGGACACTCATTCATAGCATCCCCATCTCGTTCAGTTTCAGGGTTCCCCTACTGCCCCCCAACTGCTGCTCCAGTTACGGACCACACGTGTCTGAATGTCAGTGTGACCGAGGTGGTCAAGTCCTCCAACCTGGCAGGAAGGTCCTTCTCTGTAAGTACAGGGAGGAATGGGACAGGGAGACAACCAGATGGGAATGGGGTAGGTGGCTGGGATCCCCGAGGACAGCACATCCAGAAAAGGGGAACTGGCTTGTTACCTTTGCTGCTGAAGTGGAGCCTCATACGGGAGATAATCCATTCTCCCGTTGATCAGAAATACTGAGCACCATCTGGTACAAATAAGGCACTTGAAAATTTAAGGCAATACCTTCCCTAAGACTTCCCCAGACAGCCACACAGTGCACCCACATCCAGTCACCCCAGGCACTATACAGCAGACTCCTCAACAACCCAGCTCAGCCTTTGACCACTTCAAACCAGCTCTTTCAACAGGGTCCACCCTACAGCCACCCCTTGCCCCTTTACCTGGCCTTGATTGATACTGATGGAGACATAGGACCCATCCATTTTCTCTCTATCTGAACTTCACTCTCTATTCAGCCTGACCCTGGAGCCCCCTCATTAGGTCCAGGTGTAATCAGCATGCTCCAAGGTCAAGTTGACACCCTCAGCTCCCAGCAGACACTAGCTTTAGATCAAGCTGCCTATGCAATCTGTATGCCCCTGTGGCTGAGAACTTCTGAAATAAATCCTGCATCCGTGTTGGCTAAGCCCCGTCAAATTCACGACCTCCCAGCCCACCCAGACCCTTTCCTGTCCTCTCAAGTCCCTCTACCAGTGTGCAATTCTTTTTTCTCTTGTTTTGAAATCTTTCTTCCTCTCTCTCCTGCTCCTTCTTCATATCCAGTAAACCTGTTCAGGCCTTTTTTTATCCTAAAACCCCAAAGCAACTCTGCTGGGACCCCACTAGCTCTCCAGTGACCTGCTGTATCACCTATCTTCCCTTCTCAGCCAAGCCTTTTGAAAGATGCCTCTAGAAGCTTCCAGTCCCTTTCCAGACTTTTCCGCCCACCACCATCTGCTTTGACTGTGGCAAAGTCACCTCCCTGTTATCAAAACCAGTGGTCACTTTTCAGTCCTTCTGTTTCTTGAACATTTTTCAAGATAAGGTCTGAACCCACAAACAAAAGTTTCATTATTTATTTGGGGAAATACAAAATAACACAAAGAAGTAAGTTCACTAGTAGTCCCAATGCCTGGTGTAGGATGATTATTAACATTTTCAGGTATAAACCCCTAGCCTTTTCTTCTATCTATTTTTACATAATTTGATAACTGCAGTACATAATGGTCTGTAATGATGTTTTTATTCAAAAATATACTAAAACCCTGTGTATGTATCCTGATGGCACCTTCTTTATGTCATTAAATATGTTTTGTGTCCTTCAATATATTCCATTCAAAATTTATCATATGGTGTTTATGTATGCCTGAATAATTATGGAAATGATTTTTATAGGCCATTCCTGGAAGTGCTCATTTTTCATTATCCTAGGCATACAGTGAAGAATCTCTTTAGGGTTAAATATGTGCTAAACATCATGGATATGCCTTTTTAAAAATATCTAGTAGTGAAATCTTCCAGTTGAAAAACATCCATATGTTAGAATTTTTCATGTATTTTGCCAAATTGCCCTCCAAGTTCCACTCACGGTTGTATGTGAATGTCAATTTCACAGCACAATCAATATATAAACTGATCTGTTTCATTTTTGCAAATCTGATTGTCAATTTATTTTTTAATTGACATGTCTTTACCAATTACTGATTGAAAGTTCTCTTCTATTTATTGATAATTCATATTTCCTGTATTAATACTGCCGTGTACCTGTTTTATGAGGATGTTAGCCCTTTATTTGCCCTATATTTTGGAAATGCTTTTCCATGTTTGTTGTTTAATTTTTCTTTTTTACCTAAAATAGCTTTATGTTTTGATGTAGCAAAATTTTCCAATTTCCTTCAATCATGTTTGCTTCTGACATGATTATCCATGACCTATGTCTGACATACCATAATTGTATACACTACTAAGAAAAAAACAAATGTTTCCTGAACTAGGAATAAGGCTCTCTTATCACACTGATTGCAAAAATACTTCCTAATTTTAGAAATGTTAAAATATGGGAGGGTGAGTGTAGAATTGATGAAAACAACATGCATGTTCCTTTCTTGTAAAGAAATATTCTTTATTTCTTTACTCATTTTAAATAGTTGATATTTAGTCTGAGTTGTACATTTACGTTCTGTGTCATACTGGGAGACTAATCCTTCTGGTGACTGGGTTCACTGATCCCATGGTAGTTCAATCCCTTGTTTGTTTCCTCAGTTATGTGTCGTATTTATTGGGGATTTATCTGTAGCAAACCTGGGTGGGAAAACTGTCCCCCTAAAAAATTCTGTCTTTGCTCTTGCTAAGTGCCCCAGTGATGTTATTGGCTAAAGACCATACAGTTTCTTTCCTGCTTGGAGGTATGAACTGGCTGGGAATATAAAAAGCCTGAAAATAATCAGTAAAGAATAAAAGACAAAAATAGAAGTTAGATCTTAAAAGGGGGGCGGGCACCCTAGTGGGTCTCCCAGCCCTGATAGAAACTGGAACTGACCAGCTGAAAAAGGCCTCAATCCTTTATTTAAGGGGAAATATATCGAAAGGTTTTAGTGTGGCAGGCTTCTTGAGGAAAACAGAAGAGTGGGGGAAACAGGTTTTGGGGGCTTGGCAGGTTACACCCATCTCCGGTGGCTGCATTTGAACCTTGGGCTGTGAGCTAAGGCAGGGCCCCAGTGTGATCTGGGCTTTCTCAAACCAGGGAATTCCACCCAGCAGTTCCCAGAAAAGTAGCCTTCCTGCCTTATGTTGGCTCAAACAAACCCATAATTTATACATGGCTTCCAACACTTTCTGGCTCAGAAACTTCTAGACCATGCAGATAGAGTAAATGTATACCCCAAATCCACTATCAACAGCCTTGGAGCTAAGAATTTCCAGGCAAACCTTCTTCCTCACTGACAGCACAAGCCAAGCTGACAGCCTTCCAAGGGGGAAAGCCCTCCTGTTTCTGCTGCAGGGTCTTTTTCTAATTCAGTCTTTCAGTGAGAGTGTAGCTTTCAAGAATCCTTGAAGGGAATCTGTATCAAATCCCTGCTTCATGTGGGCCCAAAGCCTTGTCTCCCATCCACCATGGCTGATGAGGCCCGAGCCCCTGATTCCTGAGGTTAGCAAAACCTCTGGGCAGCCAAAGCATCTATCTGAATGACATACTTTGACTTCTTTGAAATTTATTGACATTTTCTTCATTGCCTGGAACATGATGAATCTTTAAATATCCTTTGACAACAAAACATAGATGTGTTCTCTATCTTTAGAACACAAAGTATGGTGTTTGTGAAAGAAGACACATTATATCACCATAATCTATAAGTTAAAATTGTTTTTCCACTTCCTCTGTCCAAAACCAAAGAGGGATTTGTTGACCTTCTCACCATGCCTTTGATTTTGTTAATTCTATTTTGATTTCTTTGAATTTGAATTTTTTAAAATCTTTTCTAATATTGCTGTTCTAAAAATACGATGCCTTATGCCCAATCTCTGCATGAAACTGGTTCTTGTGTTTTTCTCTCTAGAAGCTTTAGATATTTCATTGCCTAAAGGATTCTGGCATCTTATCGTCCTTCATTGTTTTGGACTTTGGATGGACATTTCCAGTCTGGAGATTTGCATATTTCCATTCTGAGATAGTCTCTAATACAACTTTTTAAAATTCCCTTCCTGTTATTTCTTTGCTCTTTCTGGGACTACAAATATGGAAATGTTAGGCTTCCTAGATGGATCCTCTGATTTTCTCAACTTCTGTCTGTGTTATTTATCATTTCTTTAACGTTGGCGAAGTTTTCTTCCAATTAATTTATTGAATGTTCAAAGTTCAAAAAAATCTTCTTTGTTTTTTGTTATTCATTTTAGTAGTAATTCTGCTGCCCAAATGCAGTGTCCTATCTCTCTGAAGATAATAATTATGGTTTATTTGAAATTTTCTTCTGCTTCCTGAATGGCGTCTATTTCCTCTGAATCCTGTTTTTGTTGGCTTCTTCTTTCTCATCTCTTCTCTTTTCTCCCTCCCCCCTTTTTCACCCTCACCTCTGTAAGGCTGTCTCCAAATATCTGTTCAAATTCAAGAGTGAAGCTCTAAAAACCTGAGTCAATGGTAGACCTTATGGTGGGCAATCAGATGATCATGGTCCATTCCATGGGGGAAACCCAAACATGAGTATCTGCAGTCTCTCTCCCAGGATAGCTTTGTTTTTCCAGAAGAGTCCATTAGGCTTCTGCCTTGGGGAGGTGACTGCTGCTGGGTGTCACTCTGAACCAGGGTTGGGCAAGGCCCCAGGAATCTCACCATGCTGTGAGCAGACTTCCACATACTCCACCTGCTGGAGCACAGCCCTTCCCTCCATCCTCCTCCATCGGTGATGTCCCCAAGTCGAGTCTCTGGCTATCTCTCTGACCTCTCAGACAGAGAGAGGGCTTGTGGCTGGGCTGTCCAGGGCAAATGAGAACCTGAAGGATTTTGTCAGATTCTCCTCATTCCTACCAGCTGCAGAGCCGAGAGCCTCCAGCCCATACCCCTTGCTGTCCAGAATCTTAGTCCTTGTGTTTGACCTTCTTCTTCCATGGTAAGTTTCCACTGCCCTTTCTCTACCACGGTGTTGTGGTACAGAACTGCAGATGTCTTCAGCTCTCATCAATGATGCACCTCCTTGTTTGGAGGTGGATTCCAAGAGGGGGAAAGTGAGACAATATGTACTTTGCCATTTTGAAATCAGAAATCCTTATCCCTTTATTTTAAAAACATTTTTTTAATTTTTTTTTTTTTTTTTAGTTGTTGATGGACACAAGACCTTCATTTGATTTATTTTTATGTGGTGCGGAGGATCAAACCCAGTGCCTCACACATGCTAGGCAAACACTCTACCATTGAGCCCCAAGCCCCAGACCAACATTTTTATTTTTATTTTAGATATGCCTCTAGCAAATAGCATACAATCAAGACTCAGTCTGAAGTCTTTTTGCTTTGTTTTTGTATAATAGGATAAAAAAGAATGTAACATAAAATGTACCACCTTGGTTGTTTTTAAGTGTGTAGCTCGGGGATGTGAATTGTGTATATTCTCACAGTTGTGAAACATTTGGTTTTTTCAACAAGTGAAAGTTTAATCCATGGGTAACTTTATGTGCTATTTGACCTTTACTCTGCCATCTTTTTTTAATATTTATTTTTTTTAGTTGCAGTTGAACACAATACCTTTATTTCACTTATTTATTTTTTATGTGGTGCTGAGGATCGAACCCAGGGTCTCACACATGCTCTACCGCTGAGCCCCAGCCCCAGCCCCTACTCTGCCATCTTATGCTGTGCTTTCTGGTTTTTTGAATGCCCTTTGCTGTTTCTTTATGCTATATTCCTCAGGTTTTACTTGCTCCTTCCCTCCTCCCCTGCAGATGATCTGGAAGTGATATGTACTTCTTTTTCTATCAATGGTTACCTTTAAATAAAAAGATGTATATTAGAAATTATACTTAAATGTTAGTACTCCAATGAAGCCGGCTTCCAGCACTGTCATAGATATTTCCCCCTGTTGTATATTACATTGGTCGATTTTGAATGAATTCCACCATGGGAACAAAAATCACGTTCACCAAGTCTTTAAGGATCCTAAATACATAAAATCCGAGATGCCATTTTCTTGTTTTTCTTCTTCATATCTGACCATCATATTTTGGCCTGTTTCCCTGAATTTGTTTTCCTAAATCAGTTCCTTAAATAATTACTGTCCTCTAAATCTTCTATGTCCCACTGTTTCTCTTGTTCCCTGGATTATCAAACGCACTTACAAGGACTTAGGCCAGTTTGTCAAAGACTCCCAAGTCTGTACCTCCTGCTTTGACCTTCACCCCTGCGTCTCTGAATAAGTTAGTGTGAACTGAATGTCCCACAACACCCCGACTCTGGGTATTTAAAACTAAAACCAATAACACCAGATAGTTAAGAGGTCTCTAGAGCTAAACGGCCTGGGTTCAGCTCTTAGCTCTGCCATTTATTGGTGATGTGACTTTCAGCAAGTTACTCAGTCTCTCCATGCCTCAGTCTCATTATGTAAAATGAGGATAATACTATCACCTCCTCAATCTAGAAGTTGTAGGATTAAGTAATCGTTGAGCAAGCATTTTGTATGCTATTAGCAATGGGAATGAAAAATTCACATTTTATGTCCCTACTCTTGTTCAATGATACTATCGTACCCAATCACCTGTGTTAGAAACCTGGGAACACCCCCAGATGCCTCCCCTTCCTCAATTTCCCCCATGTCCTTCTGGTTTTCTCCATCAAACACTTCTCAAATCTCTCCCTTCCTCTCTGTCTTCCTTCTTGACCGACCATTCTAGTTGATGTAGGATTGAAGGAGCCTGGGACTTTCAGTGCTAAACCAGGAAAGTTCAGAGCAAATCAGAACCAGCTGGTTACCCAAGGTCCAGACCTTCATCCATCTCTCTTTGCTAGACAAATATGGTAGCCTTCCAGGTGGTCTCCCTAACACCATTCCCATGCTCCTTAAGCCCACTTTCCACATCTCTGCCTAAGTCATCTTTCTAAAACAGAATTCTGACCTGTCACTCCACTCTTGGAACCCTTCCATCATTTCTCATTCTCCAAGGGCAGAAAGATTTCCAGAGCCAGATGTGATGGTGCATGTCTATCATCTCAGTTGCTCAGGAGGCTGAGGCAGGAGGATTGCAAATTCAAGGTAACTCAGTGCAACCCTGTGTCAAAATAAAAAGTAAAAAGTTCTAAGGGCATAGCTCAGTGGTAGAGCAGCCTAGGCTGGGAAAGGAGGGAGGGAGGGAAGGCAGGCTGGCTCTATGGGGCTCCTCTTCTTCTCCATCTGCAGCTTTGGCCTCTCCTTTCAGGTCTTCTCTGCCAAGGGATTTGGAAGTGTTCTGGAACCCTTGCTTGTGCTGTCTGCCCAGAAACCCCTTTCCTCCCTTCTTCTTTCACACCTTCTTTTTGTAACTCCTCATCCTGCAAGATGAGAGACTCTCATCTCCCTGGGAGGCCTGTCTGGATGCTCTTCTTCCCTCCACATTATGGCCCCTCTTCCCACTCCTTGGTGAGCTAGAGGCCCCACCTTGATAATCTGCTTTATATTCCTGGGGACACAGCCATTTGCAACTCTGGAAATGGCACCACAGTTTAGGGGGTCCACGGGCTCAGGTCCCTGGTCTTAATCCTCCCTGTTCCCCTAGCACTCAGTGTGCCTGGCACACAACAGGTTTCACCAGATGTTTACCAGTCCTCCCTCTGTGACATCCCAGAACCAGAAGCCCACTTCCTCTGAGCACCCACCCACTGTAGGAGAGCTCCAGTTGGCAGAGAGATCTGCCTTCCCATAGGGTAGCATGATGTTTAAGCTTTAAGCCCCACAGTGGATCCTTTTGCCCTTGTGTTGTATTTCCTCTTTCAAAGTCAGTTCCTTACTTCTGTTTTCAGTGACCTCTTTAAACAACCTTGGTCAGGGGCTTTCTGAACATCTAAATTTATCACCTCGGCAAGTTCCCTTTTGTCTCTGAACTGATTTACTTGGGGTGGGGGGTGGATTCCAGTACCTGTGCTTTCCTCTTGGAAGCCAGGTGGGTTCATAAGCATCTCCTGTCCAAATGGCTCAGAAAGTAAACATTGGTCAGTAAGAGGAAGTTCGTGGTTGAGCTGTAGCAAAGCTGCTCCCAGCTCAGAGAACAGCATGGGCAAGGGCATGGGGACTGGCCTGGTGAGTTTAAGGATCAGCAAAGATGTGACATTGGCTGAACTGCAAGTTTGATAGAGGACAGCAATGGCGAATAAGGCAAGAACACAAGAATTGGGGCTTGGGGGTTTGGAAAGCAAGAAGTGATTGAAAAGAACAGGAAGCAGTTAGCAGCATTTTGCCCACCCCCTCATCTTGTGGGGACGCGCACCCTTTGCAAGTTCCGCATCTGACCATTTCCATGGGCATCCACCATTGCCACATTTATAAACTACAGTCCGAGACTCCTGACCATCTTGTGGTCCTCCTGGGACAAAGTCCAGCAGGAAGGGTGTGTGTCTAAGCTGCAAAACACAAAGGAGAAAGGAAAGGCACCTGCTGACACTGTGGGCAGGTGGAAGGATGCCCTGAGACTGCATTTGTTATAAAGAGGACAGGGCCAGGTCCTGAGTGGGGACATGGAAACCCAGGTCCTGCTAGACACACCTGGAGCAGCCTGATGCAGGGCAATGAGCACTTAGCTGGGAGTCGGCAAGCTGGGCCCCATACCACTGTGCAACCTTGAGCAGGTGACACTGGTCCCCCCTGGCCTTGGTCTTCCCACCAGGTGCAATTCAGTCATGGTCCCATTAACTGCCACCAACTGAATGTACCTGGCTTTCCTATAGCCCCAGTTCAATAAGAATTCCAACCCCCTACAATATCTCCAGAAATTTCTGGAAGATTCCTGGTTGTTATCCCAGTGCAGGTACCCAGTTAGCTGTTCACCAAGCGCCCACTAGGTTTCAATGCCCCCACCCCCACTGTCCACAAGCAACCCCATCCCTGTGGCTGAGAAACCCAAGGCACCAGAGCTGCTTCAGTTTCTGTTACGAAGCCAGGAGAAGTCCCCACTCTCCTTTGTCACCCTCTGTCATGGGGTCCTCCTTGCCACCCATGAAGGTTTTGGTAAATCTTTCTGACTTCACTCACAATTCACCTGTTCAGATTGACATGTCTGGGGATGGGGTGGTGGTAGAAGGGGTCTTAGGCTAGGAGACAACCAAAGAGAAAAAGAATCCACCGTGGGAACCCCACATATACCCATGACAACTGAGGCTTCATCATTGAGACTTCTGTTCACACTTGGCTCCTTGGAAAATTACAAACAATAATAATAATAATAATAAGTCACCGAACTTACAGTTCTTATCATATCTGGCACTGTTTCAAAAACTTTCATATGCTGTATCAGTTAATGTTCAGAATAATCCTACAAAGTAGTTGCTGTTATTGCCATATTTTTTTTCTAAATAGCACAGAGAGATTAAGAAACATATCCCAAATCACACAGCTAGTAAATGGCAGAGACAGGATTAGAACCTGGGCAATCTGGTTTGGAGACTGCTTAGACTCTCCTCCTGGAAGATTCTTGTACTCTCCCACTGTGGACTTCTGGCTGACCTACCCCAACCGTAAATATTCAGCTAACATTCCCAGACACAGTTCAGATAGCTGCTGCTATCTGACAATGAAATAGTGGGTTGACTCGTGGTTCTCGGCTCTGCATCCATGATCAACTCAAGGATCTCTAATCTTATGTGTGGTTCTTTTGAGCAGCCAGGATTGAGAACTGACTCTTGCACCTTCAGAGTTCTGGGGCTGCAAATTACACCAAAATGCTGCCCATGTGTGGAAGGGATTAGAGACACAGAAAGGTCCTCTGAAAGTCCTACCTGTACCCACAATGCTCCAAGTCCTCTACCTCACGGTCTCCAGAGCAGCCCTCTCAGGTGGAGGATTGGATAGATGCCTGGGGCCTGCTTTACTTTGGCCTGGTCTGAGGTTTGTGTACTTGGTTGCTTTCTGGACCCTCTCTCTATGCTCCATTTAAATAATTTTTTGCATAATTTAATGCTGAGAACTAGGGCCAGGACTTATAAACCCTCTGAATGACTGCCCAGTTCTATACCTAGCAACATACAGGAGGTGACTGGAAAATGCTTATTGATCAACCCTCTAACTCATGTCACTCAATAACCTGGCACACACCATCCACAGCATTCCAACTTCCATTCAGGTTTCAGGAAAACAGTTAAGATTGGGGGAAAAATGGCAGAAACCATGCACGATCCAAAGGCAACCAGGAAGCAGTTAATGTAGGATGATCACTGCTCAGAGTCACTTGCAGAAAGAGAGCCAGGGTCCTACCCTGTGGGCAGGACCGAAGAAACACACCAGATTCCAAGATAGGAGATGTTGGCAGGGACATCCACCGAGCAAAGGTGACACTCATGAGCTATCTCTCTTACAGACAGTGACAAATACCTTCCGGACATCCAACATCCAGATCCAGAGCCAGGAACAGAAGCTACTGACTCTGTCACTGGACAAAGACAATCGGCGTACCTTCAGGGATGTGGTCAGGTGAGCTGGGCCCACCCCTAGGGCTCCAGGCCCCATGGCACAGACCAAAGCAGGAGCCAACTCATGCCATCTTCTACTGCTAGTCTCAGATACCTCCTCAGAGGCAGAGCCTGGGATAAAGCAGGTGTACCTCGTGGGCACTGGGCTTCCGCCACTGCCCTGTGATTTAAACCCAGGAAGAAGAGGCAAATGAATGGCTATCGCTGATCCAACCCCCTCTGCTGGCACTGGCCCCTTCCACACAGGCTACCCTCCTGGGGCATCTGTGTCCCAGTTAGTGCCAGCTTTCCAGGTTTTCCCCACCGAGGTGTGTTTAGGTAAGGAAGGCAGACAGACACACAGGTGACTGGATCCCCTGGACAGCCCAGGCTCATATTCGCCTCCCCTAGAATTTTCCTCTTCCTTCTGCATTACCCTCCTCTATACCCTACCATAACATATCTGCTTTTCAAACATCCAGGGCATATCTGATCCCTGACATGGGTGCCCTGACATGGTCTCTCCCCATCACAGATTCGAGGTTGGTCCCTGCCCAGAGCCTCGTTCCAGGGCCCAGAAGTCCAAGACGTCGTGGCTCAGTTTACAAGGGCAGAAGGAGATGGAAATGGCCAAAGCCAAGCCCAAATCCCTTCTGATGCCCATTAACACATTCTCTGGCATCGTCCAGTGAGTCGCTGGGGCAGCAGAAGAGCTGGGTCTAAGGACAATAGGCCCAAGAAGAAGAAAACACTACCCCTCCAGCCCTCCAGTACTTACCCACAGTCAGAACAAGGCCTGGCTCCACTGGGCAGCTCTGGCTTTGACCAGGAGACAGTGAGTGCCTGAGAGTGCACAGAGCTTGGCTGTGGAGTATGTGGCGGAGCAGGACCCACACCAAGGCCAGGGGATCACCCAGCAAGACTGTGATGTCATGAAAGTACCCATACATAGCTTAGCTTGTCACATATACATCCATACCTGCATTTATTTCCAACTCCTACTTCTCCCACTGTCTTTGCCCACGTGAGCTCCACACCCACCTCTGAAAACCAAGGTCAAAGCTACTGTCTTGGCTGGATCCCTGTGGGGAAAATCAAAAGTAGATACACACAACTGCACCTGTGCCCTCCTGAGTCTGTTCCCTTCCTTCTTGGGCCACTACTCACCTCATCTATGCCCAGGAGGGGGCCTCTCCGGGTGGAGGAGGAAATGACAGAGTCAATAAATGTACATTAAAGTGTTTCTGCTTTCATCTAATACCTGGTGATATTTGCATTTTAATAAAAATCTGTGGGGAGGGGCAGCAGTACCTAATACAACCAATTGGACCCACTTAGGCCAGATAATGGTTTGGTGAAGTATTAACTGCTGTGTTCTATCACCCTGCCCCTTTCTCCTCTCATTCTTATTAATTTAAGGACTCTCCCGACCAGCATTGTCCCCAAACAGAGGTGGGAATGCAGGGTAGTTTCAGAGGAGCCAGGAATTGAGGACATCAACATTCTTGCCATTTGAATTTTTAAAAATTATATCAAGGAGAAAAATACAAAAGATGGATGACACAGCCCAAGTGACAGCCCCAGAACTAGGTATGGGATGGGGGTAGAAAATAACAAAAGCTTGGACTTGAGCCCAACCCTATCACCTGTGTGGAATTCCCCAGGGATGCTGGCTATGGAGGTGGGGATGGTGGAAGAATCCCTCTGAAGTTTGGAGATTCAAGAGTAGAAAGGTGGGCACTTCATTTTTGGTCTAGTTGTCCTAGAGTGGGGGCAAGATCCAGGGCACATTCTCAAGGTCAATGAGATGGATGTAAGAAGAGCTATCTGGGGTATAGATGGACCCAAGGGCAGCCTTAGAGAATGTCTCTGTGCCTCCACGGGGCATGGGAAGCAGGCAAAGACTTTCTCAGTGAGAAACAGACACAGCCAAGGAATCTCAAAGAGAAAAGGGTGCATCTGTGGGTAGCAGTGTGAAACATGGCACCTGAAGGCCAGATATGGGTAGCAGATGGAAAGTGGTAGGGCAGGTTGCATGCCTCCTAGGACAGATCAGCCCAGGACAGGTCAAGATGGAGTCACCAATGGATGTTATGACTTCCACTGAAGCTGCTTTCTGTGGGACCTAGAGAAGAAAGGGACTAGGGACAGTCCTCTGTGGGCCTGAGTGTTTTAAAACTCGAAATGACTACAGGGATCACTGAATTTGGTGCATTTACCTGGAAGTTGCTAGATTTTATTTTTTCTGCATTGGTGTGATATAAACTGATTCATATCAATTTGAGCATTCACAACCACTAGGTTTTTAAGTAAACATCTGCAGAGTTTACAAGTTGTTAAGGTTAGGTGAGGCTTTGAACCTCTTTCCCAGAAGCTTCTCTACCAACTTACAATGAAAGCAAGTCTTGTCCAAATTCTGCTACACATAGAGATAATGGCAAGATGATGGCCACAGCCCCCACCCAACCCACAGCCAATTTAGGTGCTCTGAGCACAAGTCCTATGAGAAGTTTACTGAATCACTGGCTGGACACTGTGCCACTTTGGAGCAAAGCCTATGGCACTCTTCCAAAGGGTTTGCACTGCTTGAATGTCTAGATTCTTCTGCCCTATTCAAGTGAAAGAAGAAATGCCTCTGAAAAAAAATTGTACCCAGTCCACGTGACACCCTTGGGCACCACTAATTTTGCCAATGAAAAACTAGGCTAATAAATGAAGCCACTTCTGTTGATCTATGATTGTTTAAGTGGTTGTAGTAGCTGCCTCCGGAGTGTGGCATTTTGATTAAATGCTAACCAAGCACCTCTGGAGTGAATACTCACAAACACAGCAACTGGCCTACCTTTGGTATAGATTTTAAAACTAGCCAGTTCCTAATACTGTTCCGGGGCTCTGATGCACCATCAGGACTGGATCTGACTGCCCTCAGCTGTCAGTCTTATTAGGGATTGTTCTGGCTGAAATAAATTGTGTCACCCATAGTCACAACTCTTCTAGGTGCAGCTCACGTGTAGTTCCGGGAACAAAAAACACTGCCTTCCTGAAACTTTGATTGTGATGCAAACACAATAAGCAAGGTAAACACGAGAAATAGAAATTATAGTGCATCTGACAGTGAAGTGCTATAGAGAAAAATTAAGCACAGGAGTGTGAGTCTTGGGGATGGCGGTAAGGGCTTGGCAATTTCACTTAGGGAGGACAGGAATGATCCCTGTGGGTGGTCATTGATCAGGGGGCATTTAGCAAAGACCTGAAGAAGATGAGGGAGGGAGGAGACTCATGGATATCATTCATTCCATTTTTGTTCTCCCACCCCCAGTTTGACCATGAAAGTTTTTACTCGCTAGAAGCAACCCAGGAATTTAGCTCAAGTTCCTGAGCAATGCGCGGCAGCCAGCGGCCAGGTGGGGTCTGTGGCCAGGCTCAGAGCGCACTCTGCAGGCTACTTCTCACGCCCCAGGTGCACCTGTTCACCACGGGGAAGGCGGGGTGAGGGCCGGAGGCTGGAGGACGTGGCAGGTGCAGTGGCTCCGCCCTCGCCGCACCGCCCCCTGGGGGCAGGGCCACTTCCGGGTCAGTGGCCGGACGTGGGGTGGGGGGGTGGCCGTTGGTCGCGTGACCACAGCGCCGCCAGAGGCCGGAGGCGCAGTCCTGCTAACTCTGCGCTGGGATCCCCGAGCCTCCCTCCTGGGGACATGGGGACACACCTGCCCTGTGCCCCGCGCTGCCCTCCGCAGGTCCGGGTCTGACGGAGCTGGGCAGCCATGAGCGCGAACCCCCAGTGGGACGTCAGCAGGGCGCTGGGGGTGGCCAGGCTTTTCCACCTGGTGTGCGGAGTCCGGGATGCCTGCGTGACCCCGTTCCTGACCCTCTACCTGAGACAGCTGGGCTTGGCCGCGCCCTGGGTAGGCATCCTAATGGGAACCAAGCACCTGATCGCAGCCTTCTGGGCTCCGTTCTGCGCCTTCCTGGCCAAAAGCTTCCAGAAAAGGAGAGTGCTTCTGATCGTGTCGCTGCTTGGTTCGGTAGGAGCCAGCCTCTTCATGGTCCTCATCCCAGCCTTGGACAAAGATCTGGAATACCACTCTTGTAATAGAAGCAGTAGGGTGACCACTACAGTGGTACCGCCAGGGGTCACGTTAGCTGTGAACACCATCCCCATCCAAAAGTCTGCCTCAAAGCACTCAGCAGGAGGGGCACCCAGCCTCCCGGCCAGGAGGGATCCCCGAATGGTGGAAGCCTCTGGCTTAAGAAATGGACCTGGTGAAAGTGACCAAGAAATTTTCAGTGATCTGTACAGATACTCAGTGGACTCCACTGAAGGAGCCAGGACCATGTCCCAGATTCTCCATTCTGTCACTTCAGGGGTGAAAGCTAATTCCTGGGAAGATGTTTTTGAGGCTTTGAACACTACCCTCACTTTGCTTCCTGAGGCCCCGGAGCTGGGAACTGTGGCCAACTCCTCAGTTGCCCAAGGGGAAGCTCAAGCCCTTCGCTTCTCCTCGGGAGGGTTGCGGTGGACTTTCATCCTCTCCCTGGGGTTCATGGTGTTCTGGGAGCTGCTGACCGCCCCTCTGGAGCAGGTGGCAGACGACAGCCTTTATGAATACCTGGATTTTGTGGATGCCACTGACCGATACAGAAGCCTGTGGATATGGAGATCACTGGGCATGGCAGCAGGTGTGTGTGGCATTGCAGTCTTGGTGGAGCAGCTGGACTGCTTCCTGGTGACCGATGGCCCTCCGGGTGTGGTGCATTTCTATGGTTATTCGCTGATCAGCACCCTGGCCTTACTGGTGAGCATTACCTTTCCTGTCCCCATCTACCGGCGTCAGGAGCCCAGCTACAAAACCGTCAAAGCACTGTCTCTTGTCGGGGGCGACTCCCGCCTCGTTCTCCTAGCCCTCACTGTCATTTTGATAGGAGCTGTTGTCAGTACCGTGCAGAACTTTCTGTTCTGGCACATGATGGACCATGGCAGCAGAGAGTTAGTGATGGGTTTCTCCATTGCCCTGGGCTTGCTGGGGGAAATTCTGCTCCATCCATTCAAAACTGCATTGCTTAAGAAACTGACCAGGGTGGGTGTGATAGGGCTGGGGCTGGGCTGCCTTGCCGGGCAGCTGCTCTACTACTCTTTCCTCTGGAACTGGTGGTCTGTCCTCCCTGTTCAGATCCTGAGTGCCGTCAGCAGCGGTGCTCTGTGGTGGGCTGTGGGGGCCTCCATAGAGGACCTGGCCTCCCCTGGCACAGAGAGGCCTCTGAGTACCATGTTTCGAAGTCACTTTTACGGGGGTGGCTGTAGCCTGGGCAGCTTCGTGGGGGGCTTCGTGGCCATGCACTTGGGCCTGGCTGTGCTCTACCAGGCCTGCTGTGTGCTCCTGTTGCTCTGGTTAGCCCTGTTCCTGTCCGTCCAGCTGAGGCTGCCCCAGGACCGGAAGATCAACTACTCAAAGCTGCTGACTGTGGAGGGAGGTGACACCAGCGACTCTGAGCAGGGCTCAGAACGGGACTGGCTTGTGAAGGCCATGAGGGAGGAGCACTCAGACTGGAAGGGCTGAGAGGAGGTCTCAGTGCTCGGATCTGGGAAAGGACTAACGGGATTGGACAAAACTGTCTGCTGAGGACACAGAATCCTGCCCTGGACCACCGGGAGCCTTGGGGATGAGGAGGCACGTCAATGCCAAAGGCCCAAATGGATCATCTCATTGCATGATTTTCTTTACTTTTGTAGTAAAAAGAGATTTGACTCTTTTTTTTTTTTTTTTTGCCACTTTAAAATAATGGAGGAAGAATACATTTGCTTTAAAACATTCTTTTGTATTCACTTTTTTTTTTTTTTTTTTTTTTTTGGTACTGGGGGGATTGAACCAAGGGGCACTCTTATCACTGAGCCCTCTCACCAACCCTTTTTATTTTTTTATTTTGAGACAGGGCCTTGCTAAGTTGCCCAAGTTGGCCTCAAACTTGTGATCCTCCTGCCTCAGCCTCCCAAGTTTCTAGGATTACAGATGTGCACCACTGCACCTAGCTTTTTTGATGTATTTTGATGGAGAAGTTTTGCAGGAGCTTCAGTTGCACTGATTCTGGTGCTGTTGGATCCAGCAATGGCTGAAGTGATCCAATCAAAATGGAGGTGCCAGTAAGGCAAAAAAAAAAGGCCTGCCAGATACAGTGGCCAGGCAGGGTGACTGACTTAGATGAGCCATGGGCAGTCCCCATGGATCATAGAGGCCTGATCCTATAAAAACCGTGCTGGGGCCAGAAAAGAGTAGCAGTAGACACCCAACTCTCTCTCCATATAGAGCACCCACATTCACCCCAGTGCTTAAGTTCCCTATGGGAGAAAATGATGGGGCAATACTGTGTGTTGGGGGTTAATAAGTTTCATTCGTACTCTCAAATATGTACGTCACCAGGGAAAGGATCCTTAGAATCATCATCCATGTTTACCCTGGAGCAGGGGCCATTGAATGCCCTTTGGACTCAGCTTTGCACACTCCATCTCTCACGAGCACATGAAGATTTTAACATTTACTTTGATTAGGGGGCAGTGGTCTCCATAGAGTAGAATGCTATGCACCTGTGCCCAGCCACTTCTGGGGTTCCCCCCAGAATCTTCCCTGAACCCCAGGGTAGAGCCCTTTCTTCCAGAGGCCAGTCCCAAAGAGCCCAATTCTACCTTCTGATGAAGTAAATATGGATGTTGGATTTAGAAGGAGCCTCATGTATAACAAATGCAGAATGTCTTATAGCTGGAGAATAGGAAAAGAGACATGAATGCCCACTGCATCAGACATGTTTCTAGGGTCTTTATTCTTTTTAAATTCTCCCTAGAAAGCCTTACAATACAAATAACCCAATGCAAAATTAGCTTTGCTTTAAACAGAGATTCATTTGACTCACACAGTATGTCTAGGGGTAGGTGGCCCAGAGCTGATAACAGCTGCTCATTTAGGATCCTTCCATATCTTGGCTCAGCTTGTAGGCTTCCCTCTCATATTTGTACTCATAATAACAAGATGGCTTCTGCACCTCCAGACCTCTCACCCATGTCCAAGCAGGAAGAAAAGGGAAAGACAATAGGGCACAGGGGTAAACAGGCTCAGAAAAACAAAAGCCTTCCCAAAATTCCTCAGCCAACTTCTGAGTGAATTGTGTCACGTGATCATCCCAACCGCAAGGGAGTATAGGAGGCAAGAGTATTTTCAGCTGGGTGCAGTGATACCCCAAGCAAAATTTGGATTGTGTTAGGAATAAGAGAGGCTGGGTGCAGGACTGTCATCTAGGAATAGATGCAGCAACTGGAAGGAATTCACAGGGGAATTTGCATCCAGATTCATCTCATTCTAAAGCTTATGTTCCTTTTCACCCCTAAACCAGCCTCCCCAATTCACCATCAGAAATGACTTTAGCAGTTTGACCCCAAACACCATAACCCAAAAAATAAACCAAAATTTTAATCTGCATTTTACATGAGAAATGGAATCTCAGAAAAATCCCACAGTGGGTCATTGGAAGAAACACTATCAGAGCCCTTAACCCCTTATCCCAAATTTAAGACATTTCTTTTATTCCAATAGTCCCTAAGCCCCAGGAGCACATACAAAAGGACAGGTTCACGGACTCCATCAGAATCTCCCTGGGGGGCCCAGAAAGCTGTTTTGATGCAAAGTGATTCTGACATAGTTAACCAAGCACTGATCCAACTCAGTTTCCCTGTCCAGAACCCTTTGTCTCTCTACTTCCTTACCAAATACTTCTACTGTGCAATGAAAAGAATCATGGGCTGTTGATTGGCTACTATAGACCAAGCACTGCTCTAAACACTTTCCAGGTACAAGTTCATCTTATCTTCAAAACAGTCACAAAATATAGTCATTATCACCATCTTCAATTTATAGGTAACAAAGCCGACGGCTAAGTAATTTACTTGAGGTCACACAGGTTAGTAGATGGCAGAGTCAGGCTTTAGACCCAGCCTGGTGGCTCAGGGACCTGCCATTTTGATGACTGTGATCTATGGTGGGAGGATTAAATTGAGATTTTAGGGGGCTGGGGATGAGGCTCAGTGGTAGAGTGCTTGCTTAGCATATGTGAGGCCCTGGGTTAGATCCCCATCAACACACACACACACACACACAAACAAAAGATTTAAGGCAGCTATTACTTGAAACGTATTGGATAGTAGATAGCATTCACTAGGTAGACAGAATGTCGAATAATTATCTTCCTGGCACAAACCAAAGACTGAGGAACAGGAATTGGCATACGAAAACAGCCAAGATCATAAGTGTGGTTTAGACTGAGGAAGGGAAAGAAGAGAAAGAGTTTTCTTTGCCATTCTTTTTCTTTTTTTTTTTTTAATTTTTCATATTGTGGTTGGTTATTTTTCCACATTTTTAATTGATTCATTATAGTTATACGTAATGGTGGTATTTGTTGTATATTCATCCCTGAACACAATGTCTAGCAGCATAATCTGGCCAGTATCACTTCCCAGCACTTCCTTGCTCCCTCCCTCTCCCCTCTACCCCTCCCTCTATTCCACTTACCTTCCTTTGATTTTCATGACATACCCCACCTTTCTTTTCCCTTTTCCTCTCTAGCTTCCACATAGGAGAGAAAACATACAACCCTTGACCTTCTGAGTTGGGCTTATTTCACCTAAAAAAAGGGTCGTTTCTTTGCCCCCAGGTAAATTTGTGTTGGACTGCTTAGTCAACATTTGTGTTTGTCAAGAATTGTGCTACTTGCCTGGGGAGTTCAAGGATTGATAAAAATGATAGTTCTGGCCTCAAATAAAGTTGAGCTAGAAATACTTAAGTACATGAGCACATACATAAAGGAGCATGGGACAGCATGAAAAATGCCACACAGAAAGTACTAGTGGAATTTAAGAAAGGGACACCTCATTTCTGATGAATGAACTCCAAGAAGGTTCAAGAAGGAGACTGCATTTCAGTCTAAGCTCTCATGGACAGGTAAACTTGTGTGTGTTTGTGTGTGTGCGGTACTAGGGATTAAACCTGGGGGTGCTCTACCACTGATCTGTACCCTCAAACTTTCTTTTTTAAGTTTTTTTTTTTTTTTTTTTTAAATTTTTAAGACAGGGTCTCATTAAGTTGTGAAGACTGGGCTCAAACTTGCAATCCTCTGTCTCATCCTTTCAAATTGCTGGGATTCTCAGTGTGTACCGCCACAGCCGGCTTGGGGATAGATCAACTTTTAACAGGTAAACCAGGAAAGGGCGTTCTAGAACAGTGTGAGCAAAGCTACAAAGGAGGCAAAAGCATGGAGAATTCTTGAAGGATAGCAAAAAAATACAGTTTGGCCAAAGCAAAGGTTTTGTATAGGACAGAGCTGAAAGGCAAGACTGGAGTGATAGCTTGGGACTAGATCATGGAAGGTCTTGATTCTGTAGAGACTGGGGAAACCAGTCTAGACAGGGTCATGACAGGCAATGTCTACACTAAACCCTCTTTAAAAATAGCTTTATTGAAGTATTGTTCACATACAATTAACTGCACATATTTAAATTGTACAGTTTGTTAAGTTTTGAGACAAGAGCTGTGCATACTGCAATGACTTCTGACTCCGGTTTTATTACAGCCAAGGAATACAAATTAGAAACAACTGAAGCAAAAGAATCCCAGGCCAGGCGCTGTGACACACACCTGTAATCCCAGCAGCTCAGGAGGCTGAGGCAGGAGAATGGACAGTTCAAAGCCAGCCCCAGCAATGGGGAGGTGCTAAGCAACTCAGTGAGACCCTGTCTCTAAATAAAATACAAAATAGGGCTGGGGATGTGGTTCAGTGCTTAAGGGTCCCTGAATTCAATCCCTGGTATAAAAAAAAAAAAAGACACATAGGGCAAGACCAGGGAGGGACCCAAATGTGGAACCCCTGTGTGCTCTCCTCCGAAGCATCACTCTCCCAGGTCATGGACGTGTGACACTGCATCCCAACCAGGGAGACTCGGCCAACTGTTGATGTGCTCAGTTTTTACTGGAGCTTCATTACATAGGCACCAATCATTGACTCACTGGACTGTCACTCCATCAGTCCCTCCCCTCTCCCCAGAAGTCAGGCTGATATCAAATGGCTCAAAGTCCTAACTTTCTAATCACATAGTCTTTCTGCCACCACCAGCCCCCATCCTAAGTCATTCATTAGCATAAATTATCTAGAAGCCCATGATGAATCACCCTCATTAGCATACATTCAAATGTGGTCTGAGGATCCCACCATAAATAACAGACACTCTTACAACTTGGAAAACTCTAAAGATTTAGCAGTTACCATCTAGGAACCCAGGACAAAGGCCAAATTCATTATTATAAGGATAACTATTTTGAATTATGATGCAAAATAGGGTTGTTGAGTTTATTAGTGGTGCATGCCTGTAACCCCAGCAACTGGTAGGTTGAGACAAGAGGCTCATACGTTTGAGACCAGCCTCAGGAACATCATCAGCAAGTTAGGGAGACCCTGTCTGAAAAAATAAAAAAGATTGGGTGTGTAAGTTAGTGGGAAAGCATCCCTGGGTTCACTCCCCAGTATCAAACAAACAGTATCATTCCTTTTCATTGCTAAGTAGTCTTCTTTTGTTTGGATATACCAAATCTATTTATTCAGGCACCTGCTGGTGAACATTGGATTATTTCCAAGTTTAACTATTACAAATAAAGCTTCTGTGAATATTCATGTGCAAGTTTTTCTATGCATTCTTTTGTTGGATAAACATTTTGGAGTGAAACAGCTAGACTGTATGGTAGGTATAACGTTAACTTTTTAAATGTAAAAATAATTATTTAATGACTATAAGCAAGACTAAGCAGTAGAATTGTGCTTCTTCTGCATACTGGGTACAATGAAATGCTATGATTTTCCATACAAACATGAAATGGTATTCATATGTGGATTTATTCATATGGAATTAACACCCTCACAAATAACTGACACACCAAGTTCAACCAAAGTAAAACACAAAATGAAAATTGTTGGGTTATTCATATCTTAAATTTAACATGCTTGCTCTATGTAAAAAATACTTGTAGAAGTTCATAATAAATTGTTTCTATTTCCAGACACTATAGAGAAGACATACTGCATTATTAATTTTGTTAAAGAAACTCTTGAATTTGAAATTACTCTTAAAGCCCACATTAAAATAACTTTAGATCAAATGCCTTATTCTAGCAATTAGTTGCTTTATTTAAAAATTTGTTTTAGAATTAGTGATAAATATACATTTTAAGAACACAATCATTCTACCATAACCAATAGAAAGTTAAGACATTATTTCCATATCTTTTAAAGCTTTTCTTTACTGTGACAAATTTGTTTTTACATTCTAAATTTTTTTAAAAAAAATTTTAAGCAAACATGTATTATTAAAGACAAGTCAGTTTTACAATCTGTATGTTTAAAAGCAGGCATTACCCTTTATTATACTCACTTACTTAAATGATTCATTTTTGTAGGAATCAGATGACACTATGCTTACTGCACAGCGCCATACTGGTATATACTGATATAACAGGAAACAGTATGTTATGTTAATAATTACTATTAAGAAAAGATTGTTTTATGCATTCAGAATTGGTTGTTAAAATTTTCCCAGCTCGTTCAACCTTTGCAGATCCCCTACCCTGTGTTGAGCCTTGCTTACCAGCGTAGGATATTTTCTAATTCTAAATTCTGTCCATTGGAAGCAATTGGCAAGTCATCATAATACTGCCTTTTTTCCCAGTATGTGTTAATTCGATAAGAAATTGCTTTAAAAAAAGAGTTTTCTGCAGCGTTTGCACTATTTACATTCCTACCAGATGGAGTTCCAGCTCCTCTGCACCCCCAGACCCAGGATAGTTGATCTTTCTTATTTTAGCCATCTAAACAGGCATGTAGCAGTAGTATCTCATGGTGATTTTTAATTCACACTTGCCAAAGAGCAAATGTGATGAGCCCCTCTGCGTTTTACTGTGCTTTTGAAAATTAACCAGCAGCAAAGAAGCAAGTACTATTAAAACACTTTCAAGTGCCCAGGTGAGCACATCACCTGTCAAAATACTAAATGCTTCAGAGCAGTGGTCTTTGTGCCTGGAGTACATGAAAAGAAAAATTAACAATCAGAAAGACTTGATAACTTTGTTTCTTGGGTAGTTCCACTTAAACATAAACTTCAAGAGATGGAATCACACCAGATGAGCTCTGAAGGTCTCTAAGGATTCCATTCTGTGTGTGGGGACGCAGCCTCTGTGGGAAAATGCTGAGACCACCAACAGCTTTGGAAGTTTATAAAACTGTGGAAAACGATCTGCAGTCCAAATTACCCTGTTTAAACAAGGTCGGCCTCTCTCATCTCGTTGGCTGTGTGCATTTCCAGCATGCTGTGTGGAAACACTGGTCTTTCCAACAGAAACACATTATCTGAATCCCAAACCTTTCCTCACCACCACCTAATTTTTTATGTACCCTAAAGTTGGTTTACCATCACCCTGTGACCCTGTTCCCCAAATGAGGTTTACAACATTTTCAGGCTTATAGTCCCCTTTGAATAATCTAATGTCATGGGTGCTGTCCCCTGAAATATGCATATCAGATTGTTCATGCTCACTACATTTCATGGATTAGAAAAACAAATTCCCAAAGCAAGAGCAACAAAACATTTTACTAGCTTCAGGTTAATTAAACAGTTTTGAGATATATATATATATATATATATATATATATATATATATATATATATATATATATCTCCAAATATATTGCCAGTGGCCCAAATTTGAAAACTTCTTTTCTAATTTTGTCTTCCCTTGACTTTTGCTATCACAAACTTCTCAGATGCTGTGCATTTTGTTACATCTCCTTGCTCAGCTCATTGCACTTTTCTTTTTTCTGGCCATGATGGGTGAGACGTGGGGATGAAGGAGCATTCATTCTAAGTAAAGGCTCTGGGGGAGATTTTTCAGGACAAGAGAAACTCAGGGCTCCGAGCATGCCATTGAGCACGCCACCAGGACCACAATCATCAGTTGAGGTCGAGCCTGAGATCTAAACTGTACAATCAGAGTAACAGTCATTGGAAAAGCGTCCTTGGAATGTGGGACCAATGCTACCCACTCCATTTGTGCAGATGTGAAACTTTGAAAAGCATTTTGCCACTGTGATGAAGACTGCCTTGGAATAAAGCTGACAAGGGAGAAGGAAAGGCATAGCCAACAAACAGAATGAGACATGACAAGGTAAATGTCAAGAGGAAAGTTCAAACAGTATTTCATTATTCCTGTGGGGCAGGCATAATGCTGATGCTGGGGTATTCAGAAAAAAACTTCTAGGAGATTGTTAAACAAGCTTGCATATTCAAGGAACGAAAGACGGGGTCAGAGAGACTTAAACTTCCAGTTGTGACTTCTACCCTACCAGTGACTCTAGCCAATGATTCAGGAAAGTTTCCCAAAATCAAAGTAAATGAAATCTTAGCTCCCTGCCTTGTGGGTCTCAAAGATATGGAGCCTGACATTTCTTGGTTCTGGCCAAGAGGAAAGTAAATATTGAATGAGCCACTAACTGTTTTGCTCATATTTACTTTGACCATTAATTTCCAACCGAGTTTTGTAGAACATTTCATTCTAGTGGGGTGGAGGGTTAGAGAAGAGCAATAGAAAAAGATTCTGTGGCCAAACAGCTTTGGAAAATGATATCAATTATTGTCACCTCTTATAAACTTACAATGCCTACTAGCAAACAAAGACTCTCAAAGGCCCTGTAGCCGACAGACTTGTACAGGTAGGTTTGACCTGTAAATCCCATCCTGTATTTGATATCCAAACCTTTTCCCGGTGAAACACCAATCATGATCTTGCAGAACAAGTGTTCCCTAGAAGACGTTTTGGGAAATGCCAACATTAGCAGCTCTCTCAGTGGCCTTTTCAGTTCAGCAGAGTTGGTGCTCAGAGACAAATCTGGGCTCCCAGACTGGCAAGAATCCTGGACATCGTGCTAAGAGCAGAGCTTGTCTAATGTGGTCAGTTTTATGAAGAGAGAGATGACTATAGCCTCATTTTACAGATGGAGTGACTAGGGCTCAAAAAGGTGGCAGTTCAAAGCCATATCTAACTGACCCTGGAGTCCATCTCTTAACCACTATGCTAAACCAATTCAGGTTGGGCGCAGTGAGTGACATAAGCCTGTAATCTCAGCAGCTCAGGAGGCGTGGGCAGGGGGATTGCAAGTTCAAAGCCAGCTTCAGCAATAGTGAGGCGCTAAGCAACTCAGTAAGACCCTGTCTCTGAATAAAATACAAAATAGGGCTGAGGGTGTGATTCAGTGGTCAAGTGCCCCTGAGTTCAATCCCTGGTACCTCCCCCCATTTTTTCCCAGATAAATAGGGAGCTTATTTCTAGCAGAGGAGCAATGATCAGAGGTCATGGCATGGTAGGGATAAGACATTAAGTTTGTGGGTGAATTTCACATGGGGATTCATGACAAATAAGGTTGGAGAGGTAGGCTGGACATTCATAGGATGTCTATAAGATTGGGCATCCTATATGTCAACCCAAGGGAAAGGGAGCTCACCATAGCTGACCTTTGCCTCCTCTCTGTGCCTGACACCTGCATACAATACTGCCTAACCCAGCGGGAGACACTGAGCCTCAGAGATGTTAGCTACTTAGTTGCCTAGTTTCATGACTATTAGATGGTTGGTAGAGCCATGGCTTGAACCCAGATCTGACCACTAAAAAAAAATCTCATGGTTCTTTTGGACACCATGCTGCTTCTAGAGAAATGAAGATGTTCCCAGTCCATGGAGAAGCATTGAAAGTGTTTGGCTGTCTTGCTGATTGCATTGTGAATGATAAGTCTAAGTAGGAGGAGATTCTGGGGGCTGAGGTGTCTGTTTTGAATGGACCACAGCAACTGTCTAGGCAAGAAGGGGCTGCATCCCACAAGAGGGTGAGAATAGGGCCTGGGAGTGAAGATCAGTGGTGGAGCTCTTTCCTAGCATGCACGAGACCTGAGCTCTATTGGCAGCACCACCAAAATAAATAAATATATAAATGGCAACTTTACCATAGTCACAAAGTTTTGAAATTATTTTTTAAAGAGGGTGAGGTTCAAATGACAACAAAATGTATATCAGAGTTCCAGAGGTGGATTCAGTAATATTGCCCTTAGTTATTGACTGGATAATGGGACAGGAGATTAAGGAAGAAGGTGGTGTCAAGGATCATGGACAATTTTGCAATGTTGGATGCATGTGATGAGCGGGGTAATCTACAGAATTGGCAGAGCCTGGGAGCCCCCTGAAGGTGTCAGTCCAAAGCATGAAACCAGCACCCTTCCAGGTCAGAAGAGCAAGAGACGATCCAGCAAGTTGCTTCTAACTTCCTACTAACTTCCCTCCACAATCTCTGACTATCATTGAGAACAGAGACAAAGCACAAGACATCTAATAGTATACGGAGGCTTTTTCCCAGACATGTTTATGAAATTTTTATCATTTTTCAAGCCTGGCTGCCAGATGGCTTCAAGACGTGACAAATTGAAGCTTTTTCTAGTCCCTGGAGCCTGTGATCTTTTGATAGGAACATGATGTGAGATGTATTCTGTTGCCCAAATAAAGTTAAGATATGACCCCTTGGACATGTTGCTTACCCCACTGGGCTTCCACCTTATGTCTGAAAATGAAAGTCTTGACCTCTATGACCTTCTATGTGGTACTGCTTGGCCTTGATACAATCACTTCTTTGAGGCAAAATCACTCTGCCTCTGCCCATCTCCCTCAGAGTAGCATGGTATCAGAACCTGATAGGTAGGTACCAGGGCTACATATAAACGTTCATCTCTGTCCCCTGAAACTGGCACTAAGTCCCTTGTCTTGTGCAGAGTGGCCACCTTGAGCCCGAAGACCATGTGACCTCAAAGCCAGGGTCCAGTGGGCAGTGGGATGAGCAGAAGGACACTCTGTAGGGGCTGGAACTCTGTCTGTAGGTGGAGCTCCCGTGTGGGGGCTGTCGTAGAAGAAGAGGTCTGGACAGGTGCCATCTGTCTGGGGACGCCTGCCTGTGGCTGTCAACATTCCCCTCAGCTCTGTTCACCTCAACCACAACAGGCTCATTCTACTTTGGCATTTGTATTCAAAATGGAGTAGCTGTTCTACATATCATGGAATAGCCTTGGACACCTGTACCATGAGCAAACTGTGCCAATAAGGTAGACCAAACACATTTGTGTCTTTCCACAATGCCATAAGCTATAGCACTTTCAGAAGTGGCAGTTCATTTACCAAATACTCACAGTTCATCTGATAGTCATAAGCCAGGCAAACACTAGTTCTTTTATTCCAGTTTTAATTTCTTTTTCTTTCTTTCTTTTTATTTTTTATTGATTGATTGATTGATTTTTTGGTACTGAGGATTTAACCCAGGGGTACTTTACCACTAAGCCACATCCTCAGCCCCTTTTTTTATTTTTTATTTTGAGACAGAATCTCACTAAGTTGTGAGAAGACCTCACTAATTTGCTGAAGCTGGCCTTGAATTTGCCATCCTCCTGCCTCAGCCTCCTGAGTCGCTGGGATTACAGTCATGCGCCCCGACACCGGGCTCCAGTCTTAATTTCTAATATCTGTAACACTCAAGTCACACATCACACTTCACACAAGGATATCTATTTAGGTCACAGAAAGACTGAGGAAGTGTTAAGATGGCTGCAGAGTTACAGGATGCTGTGCCAAGAGCACAGGCAGAAAGAAATATGAATGTAGAGTCCAAGAGTCTCTCTAGGTGGTCAGACAGATAAGGGTTTTATTGAACCATTTCTGCAGAGTTGCCAAAGAAGAGGGTCTGGATAGCAGTTGCAGTTTCAGAGTGTCAGCTTAGAGTGTCAGTTTGAGGTGTCCGCTTGGAGTGGGCCATGTACACTCTGCTGAAGCCCAAGATCAGAGATCCAGAGATTCCTCTCTGTGTTGATTTTCCTGGGCAGTGCTTATGACAAGTAACCTGGCGACGGGGCCAGGATGCCACTGCATCCAGTCTTGGGGATGGGAGCATCCTCCTCTTATGGGTCTCAGGTGAAGGGGTTTCATCTGGTGAGGTTGATAAGCTCCCGTGTCTGATGTACGTGATATGATTTGGAATGTCCACGTGTCCAGGAGCTCCTTGATTCAGGAGTATAAGTTGGCACTTATGGGGCTGGGGTGGTGGCTCAGTGGCAGAGCACTTGCCTAGCATGTGTGAGGCACTGGGTTCAATCCTCAGCACCACATATAAATAAATAAAAAATAAACGTTCATCAACCACTAAAAAGTATTTTAAAAAATAAGTTGGCACTTATAATTTATTTTATAAGCTTGTGCCTCGTGGTTGTGCAGGGCAGATGGTCATTGCTTACTTGTACAAACGAGGTGTGCCTCACTCTGCTTTGGCACTTGTATTCAAAATGGAGTGGCTGTTCTATATATCATGGAGTAGCTCTGAGAGGACACAGCCTGCTTCCCACAACCTGCAATCCTTTTGCCCTTTCTAAAAGGCAGGTGCATCATCATGGACCTGCAAAACCATTTTTCACCTCCACATGGCCTGAGCTAGAGCTGAAGAGGGCTCCTGAAAGCAGTCAGAATGGGAAGGGAAAGGGAGGTTTAACCAAGGGTCCGAAGCTTTCCACCAGGAGCACTAAACACACTGGGAGAACTGGCAGCCGCTTCCTTGGGCAACCTGGTTCCATGCCCTTCCCAAAGATCCAGATTCAGAGTGAAGCTGGCTCCCTGAAGTCCTGTTGCTACTGGGTACTTCAGAAAAATACAAGGTGGGGTGCTGAACGGGCCTAGAGAGACACAAGAAGTGGGTCAAGGAAGGCATCTGGGAAAAGGGGACGGTCACAATGGCTTTCACTGTGATTGGCCCATAAGAAACAAAGTACCAACCAAACATGGTGGTGCAGACCTGTAATCCCAGCAGCTTGGGAGGCTGAAGCAGGAGGATTCCAGGTCTGAGACCAGGCTCAGCAATTTAATGAGGGCCCTAAGCAACTTAGTGAGACCCTGTTTCAAAATAAAAATAAAAAAGGACCAGGCCTGGATTGTGGCTCAGTGGTAGAGCGCTTGCCTAGCAGGCGTGAGACACTGGGTTCAATCCCGAGAACCACATAAAAAAAAAAATAAACAAATAAATTAAAGGCATGGTGTCCAACTACAACTACAAAAATATTTTTAGAATAAATAAGGACCAGGGATGTAGATTAGTGGTCCAGTGACCCTTGGTTCAATCCCTAGTATAGGAAGGAAGGAAGGAAAAGGAAGAGAAAGAAATAGAAGTATACCACACGCTCTGCCAGCCCAGAGTAGCCCAGGTTATCCCTTCCCTGGATCAGAATGGGGGAGTCAGTGTAAAAGGGAAGAAATGGATACATGATTGCATGCACCGCTTGAGTCTCTGAGGGCTGACAAGGGGTCAGAGTCACAATAAAAACTAGTTACTCGGGTACTTGCCTCCTCCTCCTAGGACCCTATCCCTTCCAACCCTTTCTGCCCAAGTCTCACCAGTGTTTCGTTTGTTTTGTGGGTGACTACAGAGAGGACCTCCCAAGTATTTACCAATAAGTCAGATTTCACCAGGCACTCCCTGGACCCCCCCACTGCCGGTGGAAAAGATGAGCAGATTTGTCACTGAAGAACTTAAAGAAAGTGCTCCCACTATGTTATGATCTCTTCCTTTCATGACAGAAGCAGATGGCATCAACAAACAGGGCCTCTTTCTGTTGTTCTTGGCAAGTGACACCAAAATCTGTGTGCCCTTTACCCAGAAAAGAGACTGTACTTCCAGAAAGCAGAGCAGCTAACACTTGCTTCTGACCAAAGCCTCTTTTCTTGGAGGTTTACTGGCTTGATTTTTAGGTTTCTTTGGGAGATTAGGAAGAGTGCTGCCCTAAGAGAGGTGAATCAGGTAAGAGATACACCGGGATTCACCACTGAACCCACCTTCAATGAGCCAAAGTTGCTGTGGCTACACCCCCCAGGGACCCATCATTTTGAGGGAAAGTTGTAAGAGGGATCTGAATGCCTTTCCCCTTGCCAAACAACCATCCCACCTTGCACAGAACTTGGCTGTCAGCAGGAAATAAACCCCACCATGTCTGTCCCTGGGACCTTGAAGTCAGACCAATTTGGGAGCTGATGCTGTTTAGATACTCAAAAGAAATCCTGCCTTCCACAGACAGCCAGAGGTAGTGTGGCGATGTCTGAATTTTGCTTAGCATTATCTTGACTGGGGACTAAAGAAACACTTAGCAAAACCATTTAAGCAACAACAACTCTCTCTTGTCAATTTGTGCCAAGAATTCTTTGTCTTGTTGCAACCAAAGCTTGAGCTTAAGCAAGTTTTGTGTGTTGAACCCTTATAAGTATTCAGCATCGGGTATTTGCAGAAAATGAACTAAAATGCTTGTGGTTTTTTTTCTTTCAAAATTTAAGCACTTTATATTTTTTAAAAATTTTATTTGCTCTTTTTAGTTATACATGACAGTGGAATGTATTTTGACATATCATACATACACTGAGTATAGCTTCCCATTCTTGTGGTTGTACTTGATGTGGAGTTACACTGGTTATATATTCTTATATGAACATAGGACAGTTATGTTCGATGCATTCTACTGTCTTTCCTATTCCCATCCCCCCTCCCTTTCTGCCACTTTCCCTTGTCCAATCAGGTAAACCTCCACTCCTCCCTCCCTGGTACCTATTGTGAGTTGGTATCTGCATATCAGAGAGAACATTCAGCCTTCGGTATTTTGGGATTGGCTCATTTCACTTAGCATGATATTCTCCAGTTCCAGCCATTTACTTGCAAATGCCATAATTTCATTTTTCTTTATGGCTGAGTAAATTCCATTGTGTATATATAGCACATTTTCTTTATCCATTCATCTGTTGAAGCACATCTAGTTTGGTTCCATAGCTTAGCTATTGTGAATTGAGCTGCTATAAACATTGATGTGGCTGTGTCACCGTAGTATGCTGATTTTAAGTCCTTTGGGTATAGACTGAAGAATGGGATAGCTGGGTCAAATGGTGGTTTCATTCCCAGTTTTCTGAGGACCCATCATACTGCTTTTCAGAGTGGTTGCACCAATTTGCAGTCCCACCAGCAACATATGAGTGTACCTTTTTTCCCCACATCCTCACCAACATTATTGTTGCTTATATTCTTGACAATTGCCATTCTGACTGGAGTGAGATGAATCTCAGTGTAGTTTTAATTTGCATTTCTCTAATTGCTAGGGATGTTGAACACTTTTTATATATTTATTGAACATCTGTATTTCTTCTTTTGAGAAGTATCTGTTCAGTTTCTTTGCACATTTATTGCTTGGGTTATTTGTTTTTTGTTTGAAGGTTTGTTTGGAGTTTTTTTTTTTTTTTGGGGGGGGGGAGGGGTTAAGTTTTTTGAGTTCTTCACGTATCCTGGAGATTAATGATCTATCTGAGGTTCAGGTGGTAAAGATTTTCTCCCATTCTCTAGGCTCTGTCTTCACCTGCTTGGTTGTGTCCTTTGCGTGAAGCTTTTTAGTTTGATACCATCCCGTTTATTGATTTTTCATTTCACTTCTAGTGCTTTAGGAATCTACTTAAGTCAGTCAGTTCCTGAGCCAATACATTGAGTATTGGACCTGCATTTTGTTCTAGTGTGTACTGAGTTTCTAGTCTAACTCCTAGGCCTCTGATTCACCTCAGGTTGAGTTTTGTGCAGCATGAGAGATAGGGGTTAAATTTCATTCTACTACATATGGATTTCCAGTTTTCCTAGCACCATTTGTTTAAGAGGCTATCTTTTCTCCAGTGTGTGTGTTTTGGGTATTTTTGTCTAGTATGAGATAACTGTATCTATGTGGGTTTGTCTCTGTGTCTTCTATTCTGCTCCATTGGTCTTCTTTCCTGTTTTTGTACCAATACTGCTGTTTTTTTCACTAAAGCTCTGAAGTATAATTTAAAGTTTGGTATTGCCTCCTGCTTCACATTTCTGGCTAAGGATTGCTTTGGCTATTCTGGGCCTCTTATTTTTTCCAAATGACTTGCATGATTGTTTTTCTATTTCTATGAAAAATGTCATTGGAATTTTGAATGGAATTGCATTGAATCTATATAGCACTTTTGGTAGTATGGCTAACCAAGACACACAAGGTCTTTCTATCTTCTTCATTTTCTTTCTTTAGTGTTCTGTAGTTTTCTTTGAATTTTTCACCTTATTTTTTTAGATTGATTCCCAAGTTCATTTCTTTTTTTTTTTTTTTGAGGCTATTGTGAATGGAATGGTTTTTCTAATTTCTTTTTCAGCTGATTCATCATTGAGGTATAGGAATTCAATTGACTTATGGGTGTTAATGTTGTATCTTGCTACTTTGCTAAATTCATTTATGAATTCTAGAAATTTTCTGGTGGAGTTTTTTTTGTGGGGAGTCTTCTGAATATAGAATCATATCATTGGCAAACAGATATAGTTTTTTTAATATTTATTTATTTATTTTTAGTTTTCGGCGCACACAACATCTTTGTTTGTATGTGGTGCCGAGGATCGAACCCGGGCCGCACGCATGCCAGGCAAGCGCACTACCGCTTGAGCCACATCCCCAGCCCATAGTTTTAGCTCTTCTTTTCCTATTTGTATCCCCTTAACTTCTTTCTTTTGCCTACTTGCTCTGGTTAGAGTTTCAAGGACTGTGTTGAATAGAAGGGATGAAAGTGGGCATCCCTGTCTTGTTCCTGTTTTTAGAGGGAATGCTTTCAGTTTTTCTCTGTTTAGAATAATGTGAGCTAGAAAATCTTGAAGACATTGACAAATTCCTAGAGACATATGACCTACCCAAATTAAACCAGGGGGATATAGAGAATTTAAACAGATCAACTTCAGGTAATGAAATTGAAGATGCCATCAAAGTCTACCAACAAGGAAAAGCCCAGGACCGGCTGGATTCTCAGCCAAGTTCTACCATCATCCTCAAATTATTCCATGAAATAGAAAAGGAGGGAACTCTTCCAAACACATTCTATGAATCTACTTAACATTACCCTGACACCAAAACCAGACAAAGACACATCGAAGAAAGGAAACTTCAGACCAATGTCCTTAATGAACATAGTTTGCAAAAATTCCTAATAAAGGCAGCAGAATACAACAGACACTAGTATGGCAATAGGTAAATCAATGGATGTGCAACCGATGTGATTCTGCAATATGTATACGGGGTAAAAATGGGAGTTCATAACCCACTTGAATCAAAGTGTGAAATATGATATATCAAGAACTATGTAATGTTTTGAACAACCAACAATAAAAATTAAAATAAATAAATAAATAAAAAATTCCTAATAAAATACTGGCAAAGTATATACAAAACACATTAAAAAGACAGTGTACCATAAACAAGTGGGTTTCATTTCAGGGATGCAAGTTTGGTTCAACATACAGAAATCAATAAATTTGATTTATCACATAAATAGACTTAAAGACAAGAAGCACATGATTATCTCCATAGATGCAAAAAGAATTTGACAAAACACAGCTTCCATTCACATCTAAAATACTAGAAAAAATAGGGATAGAAAGAACATACCTCAACATTATAAAGGCTACATACGACAAACCCAAGGCCCACGACATTCTATTTGTTTTTGATATCCTTAAATTTTACTATAATATGCCTAAGAGTGACATGTTTGGGTCTTGATTGTTTATTTGTTTATTTTTGTTGTTTTTCTTAGACAAGCTTCCTTTTGTCAACTTAAGATCTCTTTTGAAAATTCTTCATTATTTTTATTCAAATATTTTATCCACCTCCATTTTCTGAGGTAAATAAAATACTTGAATAAAAACATTTGTATGATCCCTTCTGCTCACTTTCTTCTTTCTTCCATTTTACATTTTAATCCTCAGCTTCTTGGTACTATGGTTTGGACATAGTTTGTATCCTAAGGGCTCATGTATTGGAAGATTTGTTCCCAGTGTTAAGAGGCGGAGGAACTTTAAGAGGTGGGGCTCAATAGGAGATTGATCCCTGGGCTCTGGCTTCCTATCTCACCTGTGACAGCCCCCTATCATGCATTCCCCCTCTGGTGCTGCCCACCATGGGGTCCTCACTAGAGACAAGCCAATACTATCACTGTGCTTTTGAACCTCCAGAACTGTGAGCTAAATAAATATCTTTTTTTTTAACAAGTTATCCAGCCTCAGGTTTTATGCTAAAAGAAAACAAACTATTACACCTCCTTTTTATTCTTCTTTCTGATGCTTCTGGGAGAGTTCATAAAGGTGGTCTTCTACTTACTACTTGTTCTTTGTTTCTGTACTGCTGTCTAACACATCCATTGATGTGTTGATTTCTTTCAATTTTCATATCCAAGAGGTCCCTCCAATTTGTTCTGCATCACGCGTGCTTGCTGCTGTTCGGTGTTTCTATCATCTTCCCTCATCTCTCTGAGAATATCTGTTATGCCTACTGTAAACACTTATACTCCTCATCTATTGGTTGTTTGTTTTGATTCATGTTGTTCTGTCTATGATCTTTTTTTAATAATTGGTTGCCCTCCTCAGATACCCCATTATTTGTCCTTATGAGTTTCTTGAATCCTTAGCACCATCAACTACTACCCCAGCAGCCAACGTGAACTTACTAATCCAGTAAGAGAGCCTCTGGTGTTGCAATCCCAAAACAATCACTTCCCTTTTGTTTTCCCCAACTGGGCAATTCTTTTCCTCAGTAAAGAACTCTCTCCCCACAAAATTGTTCTTTTCCAAGGGCTTGCTCCCTGTTGTAACCACCTATCCCATTATATTCATCTGCTCAGACTGCTAAAACAAAAGATCACAGACTGGGGGGGGGGGGGTGCTTGAACAACAGGAATTGATTTTCCCATAATTCCAGAGGCTGGAAGTCCAAGTTCAAGGTGTCATCGGGGTTGGTGTCTGGTGAGGACTCTCCCCTTGGGTTGCAGATAGCCACCTTGAGAAGGTATGCTCATCTGGCCTTTCCTCTGTGAGTATATACAGAGAGAGGGACCATGTGAAGTTGACGGTGTCTCTTTTTATACAGACACTAATCCTAGGGGATCAGGACCCCACCCTTGTGACATCATTTAACCTTAATTACCTCCTAAAGACCCTATCTCCAAACAGAGTCACCTTAAGGGGGATGGGCTTCAACATGAGAATTTGGGCGCAGCGGTACACAATTCTGTCATAACACCCATGGAAGTGGGAACGGTCAGGTTGGTCCCTATCACGGAGCATATGAACATGAGACACTGCTTGACTGCACTTATCTGTTTCTTAGGGCTTCTCTCTTCTCAATCTGCTACTCTGGGTTGGCATCAAGTTAACACCAGGTTGATACTAGTTTGCTTTCTTGTTGATGTTTCGTATTTTGGCCACACAGTGGTGACGATTATGCAGTGGTCTTGCCAGGCCAATATGGAGGTGAAAAATGGCCCTGATACCTGTCTCAGTCCTCAGTCTCTGTCCCTCTTCCTCTGGAGTGGCCACGACACGCGTGTCTGCACAAACACAGAGTCATCTAACCACCTTCTGTTTTCCCAGGGTTTCCTCTCAGTTTTGTCTTTGCTCATCAATTGCCCTTCCACCTTGGCAGACAGGGACAGAAGTCCTATGGGAAACCTGGACTTGACCTCATTTCAAATCTCAGCTTTGCCATTGCTAAAGATGAAGTTTCATCTCCCAGTTCCCCTGTTTTGTTTTTTCCTTTTATATAATGAGAAGTTTGGAAAAGATGATCTCAGGTTGTCAATGGCTTTTAAAATTCCATGATTCTGCTTGGTAAATGAAGAGGTGGCAGGTAGGGGACTTTGAGATATTTTAAGACTACACAGTTTCCAAGGAGATAAAGAAACATACTGGGGAAATACCCAACAAGGAAGAGTTATTAGCAAGAATGGTTGTCAAGTTCAGAGGGCGGGATGTCAATCAAGATTCAGGGAATACAGAGAAGGGGGAAGAAAACCACTGACTGAAGGGAGGTTTGGGGAATTGCAAGTCTCGAGAATGACCCATGCGATTAACCACCATAGAAGCAGGTACAATATTTTTTTAACTTCTAATTAAATATTTCAGAAATCCCCAAAACACGCGTAATAATGTAATTAACACTGTGTCCCTAGTCTGAAATATTACTCATTACCAGTATATAGTCACCCCTCCATAGTCCTCTGTCCCTTCTTTTACCACAGACATGAGGTAGTAATCACCATCCTGAATTAGTTGCCATTCCCAGTAATTTACATTTCTACTATATATGTATGTATTCAGGGGCAATATTTTCTCTTTCTCTTTAAACAGTTTTAGTGGTGCATTACAATTATACAAAATAGTGGGATTCACTGTGATACATTTGTATATAAGCATATAGCATAATTTGATCTATTTCATCCCCCCTGTACCTCTCCTCGTGCCTTCCCCAATCTTTGTCTTCTACTCCACCAGTCTCCCTCCCATTTTCTATTTTTTCTCTCTTCCTTCCATGTATGACAGAAAACTTGACTTTCTGAGTCTAGTTTCTTCACTTAGCGTGATGTTCCCCAGTTCCATCCATTTTCCTACAAATGACATGATTTCATTCTTCTTTATGACTGTGTGTATGTATGTATGTATATATATATATATGTATATATAACATTCTTTATCCATTCATATGTCAGCTTACACCTAGGTTGGTTCCATAACTTGCCTTTTGTGAGTTACACTGCTATGTACATGGCTATGTATGTATCACTATAGTATGCTGATTTTAATTTTGTAAATAAATACTTTGTTTTTAGTTAGCTTTGTGTCACTATGACCATATACTCAACAAGAACAATGTATAGAGGAAAAGCTTATTTTGGCTCACCGTTGCAGAAGATCAGTCCATGGTGGGCTGACTCTATAGTTCTGGGCCCAAGGTGAGGCAGAGCATCATGGTGGAAGGATGTGATGGAAGAAAGCTACTCAGCTCATGGCAAATGGAAAGCAAATCGCTTGAGTGCAAACAGCCAGAGAAAATATAATCCCCAAGTACATGCCCCCAGAGACCTACTTCCTTCAGCCACACCCTACCTGCCTACAGTTACCACCCATTAATTTATTCAATTATTAATCCATCAAAAAGATGAACCCACTAATGAGGTTATAGCTCTCATAAGCTGATCATTTCACCTCTGACTGTTCCTGTATTGTCTCACTCATGAGCTGTCTGGGGACACCTCATATCCAAACCATAACAAATACTAAGGAGTGGTAGAACTGGGTCACATGGTGATTCCATGCCTAGTCTTTTGAGAAACCTCCATCCTGATTTCCATAGGGGTTGTACTAATTTATAATCCCACAAATAGTGTGTAACGGTTCCTTTCTCCTGCATCCTCACCATTATTATTTGTGTTCTTGATGGTTGACATTCCAACTTTCTTTTAAAAAAAAAAAATCAGATTTGATGTTTGAAGATTGAGAAGTGTGACAACTCAAACACTGGAAGTCAAGCAAGGTGACCTGGTTGAAGGGGCCCAGGAAAGAAGAATCAAATAAACGGACAGATTTTTCAGAGCATGAAAATCTTCCTCTTACTTGCTCTAGGTAACAAGGTCACTGACAGAGCTTCTGTACCTGGACAGAGCATCCGTCCTATTCCTGATGCAGGGAGAAGCCACACTTCTGGAACATCTGAGGTTAGGAGGAAAACAGTCGTTTTTAGAGACTGCCTAACAGAGCTATGGGTTTGGACCAGTGAGAGTTCTCTCAGAAACACCAGCATTGAGAAATCAGAACAGAACAGGGAGCTATTTAACATTCTGGGGTCAAGCAACAGAGCAGGCTGAGGTTTGGGCAGCCTCCAAGATGAGCGTTAGCCTGTGACCAGCCAGGGAGATGATACCCGTGATCCTCCTGGTCACTTTCCTTGTAAGTGGCCCTTGAAGCTGCCTCTGAGTGGGGCCTGTCAGCCTCAGCCTCAGGAAACTGCCAAAATGAAGCAATAGAACCATTCCATGAAAAGATGGCTGGGGACATGACGTTCCTATGTCCTCTTACGGGTGATTACTGGATCACTTGGTTAGGATGGTGTCTGCTGAGTTAAAGGAAAAAAATAAATAAATGTTAAATAGTAATCAAAAGATGGCTGAGTTCAGGGGGGCTACTGGCCTTACACAATTCTATTTGTGAAAGCCCAACTGAGCCATCTTTAGACAACCCAGCCCTGCAGGGAACATAGGCCCTAAATGCTGCCATTAGCAGATTAAAATGTGCTACCGTTAACATTTACAATAATTGGTGTGTGTGTGGGGGGGGGGGGGTTATAAAAGTGAAAGGATTTTTATAATTTTGCTTTTTGAAATTATATGTCTGAGTAACTCATTGAATACACAATTTGCTTTCCTTTTTTTTTTTTATCAAAAATCTGTTCTTAATTGGGAATTCTTGAGAAGCGAGAAAATCAAATCCCCAGATTTCTCAAACGTGTGAAATGCTGTCTGAATGCTCCAGTTAACAGTTCATGAAGCTGCCATGTTACATTGGTGTGCATTTCATTAAACAGCTATTCTCTAGGCTGTGGTAAGGGTTTTTGTATTTTAGAGCCAAAAATTTATTTTCAGGCTTCAAACATTGTTGTAGGCTCTCAGAAAGCCACAGGCCCTAGACCCTGTGCCTTCAGGATTAGAGGAGTAGGAAGGTTTCATGGGAAGCACTCACGTCTGAGGACATCCACTCGCTGTTCTGTCCCGATTTCCCCTGCTTCTCCACCATGGTCACTTGTAGTGGGAGCAAGAGCAGTGCCCTAAAGATAACATCCCCCCATGTGGTCACCAGAATCTGTGCACTGCTTGTTTCTTCCTCCTGGCTGCCATAACAGTGGGGACCTGGTGGTGTTCATTGCTATAGCTACAATCTATAAGAGTATCAGGTACTTCACAGCTACTGGGCATAAGTACTCGTTGAATACATGGTCACCTCTGGGAAATGGGATTGGGTAGTGGAGAAACAGTGCTCCAGCTGTATCTATATTGTTCAAATGATATGTAATCAGAGTGCATTTATTTATTACCCTTGTAATTCAAAAATAACACAATTTTCACAACATCACTTCACACATACCCCTCAAAACAAAAATAACAAGCGTTGGAGAGAATGTGAAGAAATTAGAAGATTTGGGTACCAATGGTGGAAATATAAAATGGTATAGCCTTTATGAAAAACAGGATGGCAGTTCTTCAAAAAAATAAAAATAAAAGCAGTATTACCATATGATACAGCAATTCCACTTCTGGATATGTGGGGTGCTGGGGATGAAGTGCTCTACCTCTGAGCCACACTCCTAGCCCTAAATATTGAGATATTTGAACACTTAAGTTCACAGAAGCATTATTTACAATAGCCAAAATATTGGAAGTAACCCAAATGTCCATCAATGGATGGATAAGCAAAATGTGATGCTTTAAAAGGAAGGAAATTCTGACACGTACTACATCATAGATGGATTTTGATGATATCAGGCTAAGTGAAATAAGCCAGTCACAAGAAAGACAAATACTGGGTGGCTTCACTAATATGAGGTACCTAAGATAGTCAAAATCATAGAGACAGTACAATGGTGGTTGCCAGGGTGTGGGAAGGAGGGACAGGGAGCTTCTGATTTACAGTCATTGAGTTTCACTTTTACATGGTGAAAATGTTCTGGAGATTGGTCACTGCATAACAGTGTAGGTATACTGAAATGTACACTTAAAATAGTTATGATGGTTAATTTTATGTTTTTATTACAATTTAAAGTTTTAAATAACAGAATTCTAAAAGTAATGTTTTGAAACATTTATAATTTTGAGTGTTAAGGAATTTTCTAAGCAAAACATAAAATTCAGAAAGACAGAAAGAACGATCAACAGATTTGACTAGATGGATAGTTAAGTTTCTATGACTTGAGACACCATAAGCAAAATTAAAACACAAACATCAGTCTAGGAGAAAATATTGTCATATATGATGGGTAGTATTTACCATAAGAGAAAACTATTGTACGAGAAGATGGGATTACATTGGGTTTTGTTAGCAGAATTCCAATTACTGAAGTCCCAGAGGAGACACTAAGACAAACAGACAAGTGGGAGAAGACTGTAGGGTGTGGATGTTTTTGGAACAAAATGGGTGGCTAAGTCAAGAACATAATTATTAATCTAGCAAACAGAAATGTGCAGGTACCATTCCATATTGCTCCCACTTAAGGACCATAAACCCCATGGAAATGAAGCAAGTAGGGTCTGGGAGGAATTTGGGAAGTATTTGTGCAGTGTTAAAGAATGAACTCTCAGGGCTGGGGTTGTGGCTCAGAGGTAGAGCACTTGCCTAGCATGTGTGAGGCACTGGGTTCGATTCTCAGCAACACATATAAACAAATGAATAAAATAAAGGTCCATCAATAACTAAAAACTATTTTTTAAAAAAGAATGAACTCTCAAAAGAATGGACTTAGGTAATTAATAAGAGTCTCAGGCACTGGGCCTGAAGGCTCAAAATTTTGGGGACCTGCTGAATCCATCTCCCAAGGATGTAGTCACAAGGTAAATGGACCAAACATTGCCCCGACTTTTCTATTTATTGCCTTCTCTATTTTTAGAGACTCTTGACTAGGAGTTGGTGAATCAACATGGGTTCATAGGTGGTGGTCAGTTTATCCTTGTTTGCTACCTTAGTGGTCTTCCCTGTCCCTTGCTGCATCCAACAAAGATTCAAACCATTCAAAAATATTAGGATGAACCAGGCATGATGGCCCAAACCTGTAATTCCACTGACTCAGGAGGCTGAGGTAGGAGAATGATTAAGTTCAAGGCCAGTCAGGGCAACTTAGCAAGATCCTGTCTCAAAATAAAGTCCTCCTGAGTTCAATCCCCAGTAACTGAAAAAAAAAAAAAAAAAAGTTGAGATGAAAATCCTGCTCCATTTGTGTACAAAGAATCGACAAGCTTTCTATGGTCATATAAAACTGATCAGAACTAATTAAAAAACTAAGATGAATAGAAGTGAACATAAAAATGCAGGATTTGAGGGAAAGGGAGTTTAGAGTACTTGCAAGTAGGGGATGACTTGCAAGCTAAAGGCCCTGGGTTCAATCTGTAGTACTGGAGGAAAAAAAGGTAGAATTACTATCCAGAATATATAAAGACCTATAAATCAATAAAAATGCATAATAACTCATTTTTTAAATGTGTACCAAACATGATCAAGAAACATCTAGAGGAACAAACGACTACACATAGATGCATAATTTCACCTATTAGACCAGCAAACTTTTTTTAATATTTATTTTTTAGTTTTAGGTGGACACAATATCTTTATTTTGTTTTTATGTGGTGCTGAGAATCGAACCCAGTGCCTCATACATGCTAAGTGAGTGCGCTACCACTTGAGCCACATCCCCAGCCCTAGACCAGCAAAATTGAAAAGAGACTGGCAATACATCCCAGTGTTAGTGAGTATCATAATCCATTCAGGCTTCTATAACAACTTACTACAGACAGATAGTTCAAAACATTCATTTCTCATAGTTCTGGAGGCTAAGAAGTTTAAGACCAAGAAGTTAGTAGATACAACATCTGGTGAGGACCTGCTTCCAGGTTTGCAGATGGTTGTTTTCTCGTTGTGTATTAGTCAATTTCTTGTTGCTATAATGAATTACCTGAAGCAGGCTAACTATGAAGAAAAGAAGTTTATTTAACTCACAGTTTTGGACATGCAAGAGCATGACACATGTATTGGCTCAGTTATGAGACAGGTCCTCTTGGCTGCAACACATGGTGAGGATAGCAATGGTGGGAGCAAGTGGTCATATTGTCAGACAGGAAGCAAGACGGTGACTCAGGTTTTCATAATAACTCACTCTCAGGAGAACTTTGCAGATGATCAGCTTTCCTTTCTGATAGCAGCAACCCAATAAACAACCCAAGGGACCTCTCATGAGATCCCTCCTGTTCAAGATCCCACACTATCTGCCACCACCAGACTGAGGGCCAAGCTTCTAACATAGGAATTTTGGGGGGACAAACCAGATCCAAACCATAGCACATTATAATCCTCACATGGCAGAGAGCAGAGAGAGAAAGCAAGTGCTCTTGTGTCTCTTTTCGTATGGACACTAACCCCATCACAAGGGTCCCATCCTCATGATCTAATGACCTCTCATAAGCTTCATCTCTAGTCTACCTTGGGGATTGGGGTTCCAACAAATCAACTTCAGAGGCAAATCTTCAGTTCGTAACAGTGAGGACAGCTAGGTACTGTGACACATACCTATAATCCCAGTAACTCTGGAGGCTGAGGCAAAAGGATCACAAGTTCAAGGCCAGCCTCAACAACTTAGGGAGACCCTGCTACAAAATAAAAAATGAATAAATAAAAAGGTCAATATGTAGAGTATCCCTGGGTTCAATCCTCAGTACCACAAAACACTAAAAAAAAAAAAAAAAAAAAAAAAAAAAAAACTGCAAGGACATAGGAAAATGAAAACTCCACATGGCTTTGGTCAGAGTTTAAACTCATAAATGAGATTTGTAAAATCTTCAGACTATAGCATATAAAATCTTCAGGCCTATAGCATTGAGTATATCCTGGAACTCTCTCAGCAAGGGCAGAAAACAGAAAAGTCGTATTTCCACTGGATAAATTATTTTCACATTTAACTCAAATCCATCTGGAATTGTATGTATCTTTTTTCCCCCAAATAATTAGCTAGCTATCCCAGCACCATATGTTGAAAACCCACACTTTCTTGACAAGTTGAATGCCACCATAGCATTTAATGCATTCTTACATAAACTTGGGTCTCTTTCTGGGCCTTCTGTTCTGTTTCATTGTGTCAAGGATCACAAACTGGGGTCCTTTGAGCCCAATTCAGTGTCTAAATGTGTCTGTTTGGGTATTTGTCTGGAGGTGTTTTCTTAAAATTGTGAATTTTTTTTCTATTTGGAATACATTTAGGGTCTAGCAGCACACATTCCCTCTCCTTTTAAAAATATTTCCTTATGTACACTGATTCTCCAGATGAACATTTACATATTTTATCAGTTGCTGGAGAGGGGATTTTTTTTTTTTTGGTCTAGGATTTTGATTGCAATCACATTAAATTCCTACATTAAATTCCTTAATTCATTTGGATGAAATTTACATCTTTACAATATTGAGTCATCATTCAGAAATTTTATGTCTCTATTCCAAGTCTTTTTTCACATTTCTTTTTTCTTCTCTTTCTTTCTTTGGAGGGGAAGAGGTACTGGGGATTGAACCTAGGGACTGGCTCATGCTAAGCACTGCTCTGCCCATTTTCTTTTAAAGCCCCCCATATTTCTTTCTTTTTTAATATTTATTTTTCTTTTAGTTTTAGGTGGACACAATATCTTTACTTTACTTTTAGGTGGTGCTGAGAATCAAACCCAGTACCTCATGCATGCTAGGCGAGCGTGCTACCATTGAGCCATAACCCAGCCCCCGCACATTTCTTATTGTTAAGCTTATTTCTAAGAGTTTTCTTCTGTTGCTACCAATATAAGTGGACACATTTTTTCTATTTTTTTCAAAATTACAGAACATAGTGATTGTAAAAAAATATCAAACAATATAATAGAGTAAAAAGTCAGAGAACCATTCATAACAACCACCCCCAACCCTATGTCATTCTTGCCCTCAAAGATCTAGCAATATCATTCTACAGCTTTTTCCAAAGCTTAATCACACACACACACACACACACACACACACACGCATGCACGCACATGCACTCAATGGCATTATACATACTGTTCTGCATCTTGCTTTTGTCACTTAATTTATCACTGATACTTCTCCATGTCCGTGCATATAAATCAACTTCATCCCTGTTATAAATTGTATAGCATCGCATATAATACAAATCGTTTTTAATTAACCAGTCATTCTCTTGGATTTTCACAGTACATGATCACAGCATCTGCCATCATGTAAAGAAAGAAAAACTTAATTTCCTTGTCTTTTTTGCACTAACTAGAGCATCTAAAACCCTGTTAAGTAATTGTAGTGACAGCAGAAAGCCTGTCATGTCCCTAACTTTAATAAGAATGTCTTGAATGTAAATGTTAATGTTATTTGTTGGGTTAAGATATTTTTTATCATGTTAATAAAATACCTTTGTATACTAATAGTTTTTTTCTTTTTTTTCTTTTACTAAAAGCGATGGTTGATTTTTTTTCAATGCCACACTGGCATCTATCACAATGATTACAATTGAGACATACTAATAGAATTAATTTTATGAATGGATTTCCTAATATCAAATAATTTTATATTCATATTCCTGGTGAATTATTCTTTTAACCTGGAGGTCATAACAAATATAGTGGAGCTGCAAAATAGAAGGGGTTTAGATCTCTGATCACTGCGTGGAACAGAACCTTCCAGAAGATGGGAGATAATGTACACTAAATTAAATCAAGTAATGTTAACATTAAGATTTTCATAGGTAAGACTGTAATTGGCCTGCCCTTTTTTCCCTTTCTTTGTCTACAATTAAGTTCTTTATTAAGCTCTGCTTTCGGCATGATTCCAAAGATCCTTTTAATTCTCAAAAGAATAACAACACAATCTGGTTTGATGCTCATCAAAATAATTTCCTCTTCCTGGACACACGGTGAAACTTCATTTCTAGCGCCTTGCAATATAAGTAGCCATGTGACCCATTTCCACTAGAAGTCAAATGAATGGCGATGGTGATGAGTTTAAGCAGACGGGCCTGTTCTGTATTTTCTCTTTCCCCTTCTTTTTTCTTTCTCCCCTTGGAGGTCCCAGGTGATTACAGTGAAGCTGAATGACAGAAGGGACTTAGACCCTGATTACTGCCTGAAAGACCCTCCCAGGAGAGCTGGGGGTCTGTGCACCCAGCAACATGCTGGTCTGGATGCCAGGATACAAATGTTTGAGGAATTATCTTGTGCCTTCTTTCTCCTGTTATTCTAACCCACCCCACTCCTTTTAAACAGACAACTATCTCAGAGGGAGGATGGGACAGGACAGAAAATAAAATATACCTATTGGTTTGCAGAAACCTAAATCCATTAGATGATTAATCAAAATCCAGTAGGAGATTTTACCAGAGGCAAATATCAATATAGATAAAGGAAATGGGTGTGGGCAGGGGGCAGGCCAGGGGGAGTGATTTTAAAAGAAAGCAAGGCTCATGGAGGGAGGTAAAAGAGGGAATCTGAGAAGAGTACAGACTCATGTGAGCTCAACACCTGGTTCCTTGCTCCCATAGGCCCTGGGAAGGCAGTGAGACCCCAAAGAGGGATGATGGTAGATGAGGGCATCAAGATTTTCATGACTCCAGCAAAGCAGCAGATGAAACAGTGGAAGGAACTTTCATACATACATGAGTGGACATATGGGCGGAAGAGGAGGATATTTTAGCAGCCACCTGGATGGGCTCTGGATGGACCAACCTGGCCCTGCTCCATCTGATTCCAAAATCAAACATATACCTTTTACACCGAGGTGAACAGGTGATTTCGAAGCAGAGGGCCTCTTCCTCAAGGGCTGGAATCACACAGCCACCCAAACTGAGCTACTCACTCAAGAGAAAGGGAGGGAAACCCTAAACTGCGTAGGGCTCTCTCTGGATAAACAAGGAAACACACCTTTGCAGAGTTTAGATTAGAATTGTTATTAATGGCCGGGTGCTGTGGCGCCTGCTCCCCTATAATCCCAGCGGCTTAGAAGGCTGAGGCTTGAGGATCATGAGTTCAAAGCCAGTCTCAGCAATTTAGGAGCAATTCAGCAAGGCCCTGTCTCTAAATAAAATATATATATAAAAAGGGGGGGGGGCGGGTGCTGGGGATATGATTCAGTGGGTAAGTGCCCCCGGATTCAATCCCTAGTACCAAAAAAAAGTGTGTGTGTGTGTGTGTGTGTGTGTGTATATATATATATATATATAATTATTATTATTAATGTTCTTACTGTCATCCTGCTGGGTCTGTCTCTTCTGGGATCCTGTGGTGGACAGCATCTCAGGTTTAGGGGCTTAATAAGGGCTGGAGATAGTGAGGGGATGGGTGGGTACACGCTGGGTGGGGTGGGGTCTGTCCTGTTACCTCTGCTGAGCCCACCAGGCCAGCTAGAAGGGGCAAGGCACGTGTTCTGGCCGGCTGTAGAGATGAGGACGGTCAGAGAATGGAGACAGGCAGGACAGAGGTGGGCGGCATTCCCACCACGTCTCCCCCTCCTCCCGGCCAGGATTTAGCGCGCGAGGTGGCGGCGGCGGCCGGCAGGGGGCGCCAGACCACCGGCAATGTGGCGGGGGGCGGACTCGCTGGGCGAGGGACACCGCCCCGGCAGAGACCGCGCATCCCATCCCACCCGGACTCGGGTTCCCAGACAGACTGGGGAGCGAGGCGGCCCGACCAGTGTGGGAACCCAGGCAAAGCGACCCAGGGGAGCCGGGGTGGAGGGGACGAGCTGGATCGAGGTCGCGGACAGGATCGAGCACGCAGCAGGAGCCCCCAAGGCAGACGCACCGTCTCCAATTTACACGTGGGACCTCAGGTCAAAAGAGTCTATGCACGTGCCCTGTTGGGATCACGAAAGGCAGCCATCATAAAGCAAACCGTTTAAACAGGACATTTCTGTGACACTGTTTTGACACTTCCAGGCCCCCGACGCCCCGCAAAAAAAAAAAAAAAAAAAAAAAAAAAAAAAAAAAACTAGCACCGGCCCCACCCAAGACTCTTGCACCCCAAGGGGCCTTGCTTGGGCCGTCCTCCACGTGCCCGATGGCTGCCCCTCACTGGTCCCCAGGCTGTCGCCCATCCTCACACATGCAGCCCTAGGTGTCTGTGACCAGCTACTGGGTTTAGATTTCACGCTTCTTCCCATCTTCTCTGTTCACCTCACCCCCTCCTCGCCTCAACTAAGTGCCTCCTTTCCTCTTCTTTCTTCTTGGTCATTGACCTAAGAGGTCCAGTCGCCTCTTTCATCATCACACACCAGGGAGGGAGGTCCCAGGAGGAGCGCCACACTTCTCTGCCAGATCCTCCCTCTCAGCCATGAGCTCCCAGACCCTGCCTCCCTGAGTCTTCTTCCCAGAGTTCCTGAAGGGTAAAAGCGGGAAGAACTCCAGCAAGAGTGGGGTTCGTGGGACCAGAGGTCGGAGGGCAAAGCCTGGGTTCCAGGTGTGGTTCACAGAACCAGGCAACCTGTTGCTAGGTAACCAGATTTCCCATCAGCAACCCAACACATCGTCCTCAACTGCCTACCCTCAGCTTCCAGCTGGCTTTTGCTGAATCTCTCAAACACCCACCCTAAAGGAGGAGGAGGGAACAAGCAAGAGCACAGCCCCCAGCACCTCTGAGTCCTCTGTGGCTCTGCCACCCACTATTTCACTGTGAAGTCAGGTGCCTGGAGCCCGGGCCTTTAGGTCACTGCCACCATGAGTCTGGGCATCATGGAAGAGGAAGACCTGGCTGAATACTTCCGGCTTCAGTATGGGGAGCGCCTACTGCAACTGCTGCAGTGAGTGTCAGGGGGCCTGGCCTACTCAGTCCCTTTGTGCCTGGGACTACCCACACCCACACCATGCCCCACCATCTAACCTGTCCCCTCCTCTCTTATAACCCAGCACTCCCAATCACCCTGCCCCATCACCTGGACACCAGATCCCCATCACTGCTCTTTCCCCAAATGCCAGCATAGACTTATCTCCTCAATCCACCATCCCTTCCACTCAGGTCAGAGAGTATACCCCTTTCCTTCCCATGGGTATCTGGCTCCCTGGGTTACTTCCCTGCCCAGCCTGCCCCAGGCTCAGAATGCTCCTGTCTCTCTTGCCCATGTCTTGGGCAGGAAGTTCCCCAATATGCAAGAACAGTCAGATTCCCCATCCATCCAGCTATTGGAAAAGAAAAAGGAAGCCAAGATCATGCATCATGCTATGGAACAGAAGAAGGAGGTAAGGGTTGGGGGGGGGGCTTGGGGATGGGGACGGGGGTACAGGACAGGAGAGGGAGCCATCTGGGGCTCAGGGAGAGCAGGTAGACATCCCTCCATTTTGGAGGTGTGGGGAGGAGGCGGCTAAATTGGAGGGTCCTGGCTAGTGGTTCTGGTCTTTTTCTCTGGGGAGAATAGAAAAATCTAAGTCTTGGAGTGACCAGTGTCCTGGAATGCTCTAATTTGAGCCAGGAACAGGATGCAAAGTGGGAGGCCATCTATGAACCCTCTTGGGTTGGGGGGATAGAGACTGTGGAGCAGGAGAAGCTGCTGACCTCCTGACCTCTCTCTCTGCTCCTACACTCCCAAAGACATTTAAGCGCAGAATGGAAACCCTCAACCTGCGCTGGGAGGAACTGGGAGTCAAGGAAGAACAGCTGAAGGCCCACATCCAGAAATTTGAGCAGTTCATCCAGGTATGAAGGGGCAAATTGTTCTTCTTCTTGCTTTTGAGGGTCACTCAGGGTTAAAAGCATCTTCAGTGCCGTTAACAATGCCTGGTGCTTCCCAGGCATCCTGAAGTCTCCACCTGTGGTGTTGTTTCTAATTTCCTGTTTACCTGTCAGTCTCTGCCCCCTCTAGATGGCTGTTTCCTATTTTCTTACCAGTTCCTGGGATGTATAGTTTATCCAGTGAATGAACGGTTGAATGGGTGGGTGGATGGATGTGACCCTACCAGGGATAAGCACTTGGGGATACAGTAATGGATGGGCAAAGGTTTTAGTCTCCTCATTCACCATTCTTTTCCATCTTTGTCCTTATACCAAAGGTACAGGTGGGGGACTGTTGGAGGACCATGCCACACAGAGACCATTCCAAGACAATCCCCCTCTCTTTGTCTTTAGAGGAGTAATTTAATCATCTTAAAATCCAGATTTATCCAGATCTGCCAGCACTTATGGATTCTTGAAGGTCCTTGGCTAGCTGCAGGGGGTCCAATTGCTATATCTGCCACAGAGGAGCTCTGCTCTTAAGCCACACTCTATGTCTAACCATGCAGGACAAGAAGTCAGTGGGCTGGGCACATTCCCCTGGGGTCTTGTTCATTTTACCTGACAGAGAAAAGCTGATGGAGTGGGGTTGGGGTAGCAGGAGATTTGGGAGTGAGGGGTTCTCCAAATGACTTTAGGAAAGTCCTCAGTTTGGGAATCCCATAGAGCTTGCTACAAACACAGACCTTTTTGCTTGCAGCAGGTCTGAGGTTGGGCCCAGGTATCTACAGTTTTTAAAAAGCTCCCTCCCAAGTGATTCTGTTGCACAGGTATATTTGAAAGCCACTCATTTAGAGCTGCTTGTGCCTCTTCCTGTGCTAGGGAGAGGGCATGAATTCTCCACACATCTTCCTCCATGTTTTCCAAATGCCACCACCACACATGCCCATCCATGTGCAATCTCGGAGCTCCCAAGAAGAGAAAGGAGCCACACAAGTACAGTGCATAGGGTGGGCTTGATCCTAATCTTGTGAGAGGGCTTTACAGAAGGAAAAAGGCAGGGTTTAGACTGATTAATGTAACTGAGCCTCATTCTTTCTTTCTGGGCTTGGAATTTCCTGACTATCTCCTGGAAGCAATGCCAGGCTGGGCTCCTAGACACACTTTCTAGAATGTCCTTATCTTACCGGGCCCTCTGGACTAAGCACACAGTTCCTATCTCATCTTCATATAGTTTGATCAATGTGGCCCCCAGCTTTTGCGAGGAAGAGTGGGCTTACTGTTTTGCATTTCTACAGTTGGAGAAATTGAGGCACCGAGGACCAAATCAGGAGAAAATTTGGGCCTCCCAACTCTGACCCAGCCATCTGCCCCAGGATAAATGATCACCATTAGAAACAGAAACAATAGAAGCTTTGTCAGAAGGGTTCCTGCTCCCACTTCTGGATTTTCTCAGCCTCTCTCAGGGTTGGGTTTTCTCCAGACACTGAGCCCCGATGTAATTTGGTTGTTTCCTCAACCCTGGTTTCTCCTGGATTCTCCCATCCACTCTTTGAAATCCAGAGGCCACAGAAGCAGACTAGTTTCCTGTCTGCTCCTTCCAAGGTCACCTCTTGACTCTGAACTAAGCTGCTGTCCTCTGAGCCTTACCTTGATCCACAGGAATCTCTTAGCTTCAATCACTAGCATCAAATAACCAAAAACTCGCTTCAGATAACTCCAGAAATCCTTTACCTTGGCACCTCCTCTCCCACATGGTGACCCAGACAGAGCAGAGCTGAGGGCAGCCCAGGCAGGCTGGGGGACCCCAGGGAGGACAGGACAAGCCTGCCTAACCTACCCTGGCTCCCTTGTCCCAGGAAAATGACCAGAAACGGATCCGGGCCCTGAAGAAAGCCAACAAGGAGCGGGAACTCAAAAGGCAGCGCCTACGGGAACTGGCTAAGGCCAAGCAGGAGATGGCGGCCTTGCGGCTGGAGCACCAGCGGCTGAGCGTCAAGCTGCAGAACTACTCCATCTTCAACAAGTACCTGGAAAAGGTGGTGGAGAACTCCGAGGTGGGTCCCAGGGACAGGGGGCAGGCCCACCTCAGCACCCCTCTCCTTCTCTGGGATGCTGGGTTACAGGGTGGAGTTCAGCTGCAGTAGGCTGAGGCGTAGGGACCCTCTGGGGCCCCAGAGGCTCTACAGGGATGGTCACCCTGGTCTGAGGAGGTGCAACAGCCCTTAAGGGCAGCTGGCAAAGGCCCCTGCTGAGGCTGGATGTGTTTCTCAAAGGGTGGGAGCCAGGAGGTTTGTGTGTTCATGTGCCTGACAATCATGTCAATGTCTCTGGGTCGGTTGCACAACTGGGGCTGTGGCTACGGCTGTCTGAAAGTAGGTGTGTCTGTGTGTTTGTGTTGGGAGGACAGGCTTTTGGAGCACTAAGTTTTGCCCTCATCAACACGTGGCAAGCATCTATCCCTACTTCCGCCTCCTCCCCAGTGTCTTTTGTTTACTTATGAGGAAAGTGGGGAAAGGAAGGGAGAGAAACTAGAAAAGCATCCAACCTACGTAGGACACTGCTGGTTTGATGCTCTGCAAGCGTGGCCTTGGGTCAGTCATAGCCCCGAGGGGAAAGCAAGCTGATCACCCTTTCACAGAGAAAATGTAGGCTCAGAGAGGTTGAGTAAACTACTTAGTGCCTCATGGCTTGTAAATGGGCCCCACAATGCCTTAAGCAACCGCTCTCCAGCAGTCCCTGTGGCCAGAGGTCAGGGATCTTTCTTAGTCCCGGTCCCACTGTAACCCTTAGAGCATTTGACACTGTTATTCCTCTTCTGTGAAACAGATTTTCCCTTGATTCTGTAACATTCCCTTTCTTCTACCTCTGGCCCACTTGCCTCAAGCTCCTCTGAAGAGGTCCTCTTTCTAGGAAGGAAGATGGGAGGAAAATGTTCCAGGGTGTCCATCTCAGAAGCCCCTCTTCTCCTCCTCCTCCTCCTCCTTCTTCTTCTCCCACTCCCCCTTCCCCTCTACCTCCTCCCCTCCCTCCTTCTCCTTCTATTACCAGGGATTGAACCCAAGGATGCTTTACCACTGAGCCACATCCCCAGCCCTTTTTTTATATTTTATTTAGAGACAGGGTCTCACTGAGCTGCTTATTGCCTCACTAGGTTGCTGAGGCTGGCTTTGAACTTGCAATCCTCCTTTCTCAGCCTCCAGAGCCACTGGGATTATAGGCATGAATTATCATGTCAGGCCTCGCTTTTCTTCTTGAGAAATCCCTGCAGCTTCCCAGCAATACCACCCCATCAATGTTTGTCCCCTCCCCCATGGATCCAGCAACAGGGTGCAGCCAGGAACCCTCTAGAGGGGTGTGGATGAATTTCTGTAAAGGGCCTAGGAGAAAAAAGACACACAGCTTTTTAAAGTTCCTGCAATAATAAATTAGGTTAGAAACACTAACCTAATTTATTTCTGTGTGAGTCCCAAATCTGTCTTATTTCCTCTATTCTATTACCTACTGTAAGATAAAATGCTCACTGTAACATTCCCTTTCTTCTACCTCTGGCCCACTTGCCAAGATTGGGGGTTTTCTGGGGGTGGGGAAGCAGTAAGAAAAGAATACCATATTAAAACAACAGGTAAATTGGGAATTACTTCTCCAAATCAGACTGGTAAAATGGCCGTCTTAGAACGGAGCAAACTGGCTAGATCAGCCCCTTGTACCTAACTCACTCTTCCTGTCCACAATTCACTCTTCCTGTCATCCCCAGGCCCTACTGCTGCTGCGATGGCAGCTGGACCCAGGTCTGGCCCTGGACTCCTCCCCTTTTCAGCCATCAATCAGCTGATCTGGTCAGTTCTGCCTCCTAAGCATTTCTGGAATTCAGCCCCTGCCCCTTCCTCATCCAGGCTGCCTGTCTGGAGTTCACCTCTGTGTCACTTCTGGCCATCCTGTTCAGCATTCTACTGCCAATCTCATCTCTCTCCCTTCCTTTGTTTTGTTCAGGATATTTTAAGCATTCTGGGAAGTATAGAGAGCGCCAGCACTCAGCACACAGTGTTGTCCAATCTTCATAGTTTCTATTGGTTCCCGATTCTTTTTCCTTAAATAAAAACACTACTCATAATTAAAACAGCTTTTGTTTTCTTCCAAATCTCCTCAGGGGTAACCAGTATCCTGATGTTTACATTTCTCATTTCCATGCCTGTTTTTACTATTTCGTAACATATCACCCGTCCATAAAACTGGAAGAGTGTATTGTGCGTATCTTGGGGACTTTTGTTAACTTGCTATTTTCAATCAGAGTTTTAATATTTTCTTATTTTTAATTGGCACATAATAATCGTACATATTTATGGAGTACAGTGTGACATTCATAATGATCATTATGACATGCATAATTTATCACATCAAACGTTGGTCATTTCTTTGTATTATAAATATTCAAAATCCTCCATAATGAGTCTGAGGGTGTAGCTAAGTGGGTAGAGGGTTTGCCTAATGTGGGTTTAATCCCCAGTGCCCAAAAGAAAAAAGTTGGTAGAGCACTTGCCTACAATGCAGGAAGCCATGGATTTGATCCCCATCACTACAAAACAATGCCTCTCAACTAGCTATTTTGAAATACCCAATTATTGTCAATCATAATTGTCTGCTATGCTATAGAACATTAGAAATTATTCTTTCAATCAATTATATTTTGAAGAACAATTTTATTATGGAAAATTTCAAGCACATACAAAGGAGAAAGAACAGTCGATGGAATGCCTGTTACTCATCACCTCATTCCAGCAATTACTGTAGACACATCCCCCTCACCTTCCCACCCTCACTATTTTGAAGCAAATGATATTTTTTCATGCATAAGTATTTCAGTATGGATCTGAAAGATGAAGGCTCTTTTTAACATACAGATGCACAACAATACCCTGGTCACACCTTGTAAACATTTGATGATTATTCCTTAATATCAAATGTTCACCTAACCAATGTTATCATTTCCCACTTATTGCAGTAATATTTTCTGTAGTTTGTCCAAACCAGTCCCAACCAGTTTCTTCACACTGTGTATGTTTCTTAAGTGTTATAGACATTGTGTTGAGCAGAAGAAGTCAGACACAAAAGAGAGTATTCTGTTTCTTTTCACTGATATGTTTTAATACAGGTAAAATTAGTCTTAATTGATCAAAATACTGGTTTCCTTAGTTGTGGGATACAGACATTATCCAAGAGGGGCAAAATTATTTTAATATCTCTTCTTCTTTTATTACCTGGAATAGCACCTTAAAGGGAAGGATTTCATGAAGAAAATCTTTCCTTGGTCAACTACTTGATTACTATGTGGATCTTAGAGAAAAAGCTTGTTAAATACTTGACTCTTTACAGTGTTTAGAATAATGAATTGGTTTTCCAGCATTCTCCAAAATTAACCTGTAATGTTTTTAGTATCATTATGAACTTAACGATTTTTAAAATATGAGTATTTCTCAATCCTTTGCTCTTGTTCTTCCTGATGTTCAAACTGTCCCTCTTCGGACTGTGGGAGCCTCTTTAAGTTGGCGCCTGACGTCCTTTTGACGTCAAAATAAGAATTTGTGAGCCCTTCCTAGGAGCTCCAATGTAGTCTGTTCATTTTAACTGCTGAAAGCTGTTTTATGGTGTGCTGAGTAAACTTTGGGAAATGCAGAAAATGAAGTTCTTTTTGCTTCTTAAAGATCCTTCGATGACAAAGTTCACATTTATTCCCTGGGGTTTACTAGGGACTTCTTTGTTTTTTGGAACTTCTCCAGGTTCATCTCTCTCTCTCTCCCCGCATCTGGAGCTCAGGTCATTCATATTAAACTACGTGGAGCATCCTAAACATGCCAAACACAAACCATTCGTCTTTACCCTCTACCCCACCCCACCCCCACAACCCTTGCTTTTACCTAGCTATCTTTTATTAGTACTTCCAGTCTCATTTGAGCCATTTTTTCTCCCAGGAAATCTTTTCTGGCTGTTCCCACTCTTTCCAACGCTGGGTGATTCTTCCCCAAAGGGGCATATTTGAGAAAAGGCCAGCAGGGCAGTTCCCAAGACTCCAAATCTATCACTGGAAATGTCATGATATGGAGAAAGTGCTGGGGAGTGTCCTCTGGGTAGCTGGAAGGCACACATTGATAAGCCTGGGGGGAGGGGGGTGAATTAGCATCCCAGAACTGGAGCTCACTTTGACTTCTAAAAGGATGCTTTGCCTGGCTTTTGTTCAACTGGATGGAAGTTTGAAGGTTAGAGCTGGAGCAGTATAGCCACCCTGCAGGAAGCAAGCTGGGCTTGGTAGACCACCTTCTCCACTGGACTTCCACTCTACTAGTTCTCGAACAGCAAATTTGTTGAAGGAATACCAGGAAGCAACAAGCTTGATGTTATTGCCCCAGGCTCTGCACAGCCCCACGCCCAGTCCTAGCTAGGGCTTATCACTCTGTGTTGTAACTGACTGTTTACTGTCTGTCCTCCCTCTAACCCTGAAGCTTTAAGCCCCAGAAAAAACAGGGACTGGCTTTCTTATCTCCTGCTATGTCCCTAGCATTGAGCACAGCTCCAGGCGTATAAGTGGTTCTTGGTACATTCTTGTTAAATAGGATAATCATTGCCTTAGGAAATATCTCAAAATGTCTTCTATGCTCAACTCTCAACTCTGTGTCTAGAATCACCTGGGAGATCTTTTGCAACATTCAAATGATAGGGACCATCTCTGGGAGTAGAACTTGACAGGTGTCCTTTTCAAAGCTCCCTAGGTGATTCTAACATAGATCTAAGATTGAGAACCCCAACCCATTTGTGCTTCCTGGCAATATATGGATCATGGCCCATATAAACCCAGGAGAATCAGGAGGTAGGACAGTAACATCTGCACATCTCCTGCCTTGGCCAGGCCAGCCTACCCTGGTGTCCATGTGTTCAGGTGTTAAGGTTGGAGTTTGGCAGAGCTGCGGTGGCTGCATCTGCCCAGGGGCAGTGCAGTGACCCAAACCCTGGCCTCAGTTTGAGGAGATCCACGAGGTGATCGGACGCTACAAGACGTTGGTGAGCATGCACCATGATCTCATGCAGTCAGCGCAGGAGAGCCAGGAGCAGATAGAGCGTGCCAAGGCGCGACTGGCTCGCTACATGGAGGAAAAAGACGACGAGATTCTCCAGCACAACAATGAGCTGGCGCGGCTGCAGATGCGCTTTGACCGTGCCCGCAGCGATGTCATCATCTGGGTGAGGCACCTCAGCTGTGCTGGGCAAGGTAGGGGGCTCCAGGGCTTTGTGTAGGTGAGGCCTGCGCATGTGCACCTCCCCCCATACACACCACACACACACACACACACACACACACACACACACACACACGACACATAGATGCAAGTTCTGTGCTCACATCCCATCCTGGTCCCCTCCCCAGGAATCTCGCTGGGCACACATCCAGAATACAGCAGCCAAGAAGACCCTCTTGCTTGGCACCATTAAGATGGCAACGCTGAACCTGTTCCAGATCGTGAGCAAACAGCTAAAGGAGACAGCCCAAGTGTCCCTGGAGGACACGCACAAACAGCTGGACATGGTAGGAGGAAGATGCAGGCACTGGGGTCAGCTGGGTGTGGGCCAAGGGGCTTCTCAAGTGAATGGTTGAGTGGAGGAATGAACCAGGCACAGCATTGGCTCTCAGATGTCAACAGCATCAGAATCACCTGGTGGGGAGTGGGCAGGGAGAGGTGTATCCCTGGGCCATACCCCACAACCTCTGACTCCATAGGTCTGAGATAGGAACCCAATTTCCCAAGTGATGCTGCTGCTCCGGGTGCCATACTTTGAGAACCACTACATTCATACTAAGACCCTTTTTGGCCTCAAAGCACGTGGCCAGAGCAGGGATCCACTATTGATTCATTAGTCATCTGACTGTCTTATTAAATTCTAGTGAGAGACCATGGCTTGGTAAAGACCAATGTTTGAATCCCTACTCTGTTAAAAAGGGAAACTGGCAAGTTTAGAGAAGTATTCAAGTCACTTTAGTACCTGTCTGAAGTGTTCTTAGAAGCAATGGAAAGAAAATTGAAAAGGAGATAGATTTTTTTATTGTATGACTCAAAAGTTTTTTTGTTTTGTTTTGTTTTTTCATGGTATGGGGGATTGAACCTCAGGGCCTTGTGCACACCAGGCAAGTACTCCACCAACTGAGCTATATATCCCCAGCCCCTCAAAAGTTTTTTTTTAATGACATTCATATTCCTGTGCCACCTAAAATCACAACCAGAATTACACATATCTGGCTTTGGGAGAAATTCTGTACCAGTAGATGTATCAGTGATGCTTCTTCTGGCATGCAGAGAACCAGGACTAAGCCACTGTGTGTTCCTTTGGCAAAAGCCCTTAGCTCTTCTGTGACATATATTACAAATCACTTGAGGACTGAGATTTGTGGTTGTTCCCTGCTGAATCCCCCAGTGCCTAGAACAATGCCTGGCACATAGTAGACACTCAGTACCTACTTGGTAAATGAATGTGAAATACAATCCATAAAATCAGCTGAGAGGCATTTTATTTTTTGAAAAAAGTGAAACTTATGAAATCTATATCTATATATGAAAGATTTCCCCATTGATCAGCTAACAAGGATTTTCCCAAGACATTACTCAGCCTGTGTTTTAAGGCATATTACAATAGAGCTATTTTACCATTCATAGAAGCGTATTTGCAAGGAAGTTTATTCTAGAAACAGCAATATTCAGATTTTTTTGGTATAAGGATATCTTTACACTCTGAAAATACCAACCCCCAAGATAGCTTTCCTTTCTATGGGTTGTATCTATCAATATTTACCAAATTAGAAATTGAAAAAAAAAATGTTAAAATATCTGTGTGACCAATTAATTTGAGAATAATGATAAAAGGCATGCTAACAGAAACAGCATTTTTTATTTTTTAAAAAATTTTTAGGTATTTTGTGAGAAGAATGGCATTATTGGACACTGGCAAAACTCCTTACTGGATTGATGATTTTCTATTTTGATTTTCTCAATTTTGATCTAGGAAATCTCAACCTTGATTTATTTTAAGAGGAGTATTGCCCAAAGGTTATTTTAAAATATTTCATTCCATGTCTATAGGTTATACTCCTGTTGACAGAAATATCACATGACCTAGTAGCCTGGGAAATTAAAAAGAAAAAAAAAAGCACCCGGGAAAATCAGAAGTTAAATATAGAAAGAGAAAAACAGAATCTAGTGAATTCTTGGATTCAAGGACCTTCAATAGGGACAATAGTTGACTCTGAGCTTCCTAGTAACCAGATGAAAAACAACACATAGTCCTTGTGCCAAAAGAAGAAAACATGAGGTTGCATGCAGAGTTCTAACTGAAATTTCTCAATGAAACTTCAGAGACACTCAGTGACTAATGTTTTCAACAACATTCTGACAACAGACACCAGGCTTGGTAAGGCAGTTGCTTACATAGAGCGAAGATCTTGGTGGTACACACTACAATTAGGAAAAGGCCAGGATGATCTACATTCAATATATTGTGTTGTGAAAGGTCTAGAATTTTCCTTGAATGAGACTGAACTACATGGAGCAACAATTTTCCAAACTGTGCTTGGCAAATCCTAGAATCTTAGAGCTATTGTTTCCTATGAGGGAATAAAAGGGCCCCATGGACTAATACATCTAGAAAACACTAAGTTTTAAACAAAGTTGATTTCTTTGCTAATGTTCCTTGCTTTGAGATTCCCAAACAAATGGTGTTTCAAAAACTGACTTAGCCACCCTTTTCGGAGTATGTGACCACTTATTACAAGAACATAGTTTAAGAAATACTGAATTTGGCCATGCATGGTGGCACATGCCTCTAATCCCAGTGACTGTGGAGACTGAGGTAGGAGGATCAGAAGTTCAAGGTCAGCCTCAACAACTTAGTGAAGCCCTAAGCAACTTAGCAAGACCCTATCTAAAAATAAAAAAATAAAAAAGGGCTGGGAATGTAGCTCAGTGGTAAAGTACCCCTGGGTTCCAAGACAAATGCTGCATTTGTCTTTTTTCTAATCTTTGGGAAATTGCTTTAATTCTTTGGCTCTTTATTTCCTCATTTGGAAAATAGGAATTCTATCAATAATAGAAATATCAGAGGTTTGGAGCTTTGGATAAAGTCTGTGTATTGTCATTGTTTTAAAACTGAGATCCTAGAGGCCATCCAAATTTTTCTCCTTCTTTCTTTTCTTTTCTTTTTTTTTTTTTTTGTACCAGAGATTGATCCCAAGGGCACTTAACCACTGAGCCATATCCCCAGCCCTTTTATTTTTTGAGACAGAGTTTTGCTAAGTTGCTTAGGGCCTCACTAAGCTGCCTATGGCCTGGTTAAATTGCTGGGGGCTGGCTTGAACCTGGATACTCCTGCCTCAGCCTCCTGAAGCTGCTAGGGTATGCACCACCTCGCCCAGCTCCCTCTTGCCTTTTTAAAGACAAAGAAACTGAGTTCCAGAAAGATGAAGTGATTTCCCCAGAGCTGCTGCATCAGGAGCTGGGTCTTCTGACCTCTAAAGACCCAGCTGGGTCTTCTGACCTCGGAAGCAGCACTGTATCAAGGTGACTACACGTGCTTTCAAACGGAAGTTAGTGAATAGAGCTTAAACTTTTCTTGATGACTCAAGATGATCATAATGAGCATCAGGTCTGGGTTCCAAGACCTCAAGGACTCTGAAGTTGTGGAGGACATCTGCCCTGGCACTAACCAGGCCCTTCCAGCTAAATGCTTTTATTCTGTAGCCCGTTTGTAAGCCTATCTCTTTCTCCCCACTTCTGTTAGACTACCAGTCCGTTCTTCATGCCATCACTATTGCCTGTCCCTAGGAGGTCCCAGCTCCTTTCCTACATATGGCGTCTAATCTATTAAACCTCATGTTCAGGTTCACCTAGAAAAACTGACCAATGAGGGATCACGATTGCCTTGGGAAAGTGATGTACTTCAAGAAGATATGTACTGTCTTGGGATGGAGGAGGACTCTGGTTGGGTGGGGTTAATCACTGATGCCCTTACTGTGTCAGATCCAACAGTTTATCCAAGACCTGTCGGACATCTGGTCAGAGGTGAAGAGGAAGGAACAGCAGCAAATCCGGGTGTAAGGGGGCAGCATGGTTCCAGCATGTTCTGAGACAGGTATTGCGAAAAAGCAAGTTCCTGGTGAGCTTGCAGTCCAGCCAGCCCACTTCGTCTTCTGAGGACCCTTGTGGCTTTCTGTTTGTGAATACCTTGCCATTTTCCCCCAGGGTCTCAGTCCATCCAAGTCCTGAAAATATTAAATGTTGTTAGAAGTTTTTTTCTGAAGTTCTCTCTCTCTCTTTGGCAATTTGTTCATAGGAAAAGAGGGAGGGGAGGACCCCACAAGCGCTTCCTCTCAAGCTAGTCACTTAAGTTGCTGGGGAGCTAGAAACCATGTCTTGGGTCTGGTGGCTCCTGGGCTTTGGAATTTACACATATTAGAGTTCAGGTGGGTTGCAGATAGCAGGATGAGAACAGGGGACCCTTATCTCCTTGATCACCTCAAAAATTAAAAATAAAAGAAAGAAATTGGTATTGAAAATGCATAGGCCCAGAAGTGTTTCAAATTCCAGAGTTTTTCAGATTTTGTAATAGTGTCATGTACATAATGAGATGTCTTAGGCATGGGATCCAAGTCTAAACATGAAATTCATTTATATTTTACATGCACTTTGTGCACACAAACTGAAGATAATTTTATGTAATATTTTAAATAATTTTGTGTGACCCCCATCACATGAGGACAGGGGTGTAATTTTCCACTTATGTCAGCTTCAATAAGTGCTGGATTTGGGAGCCTTTTAGATTTCACATTTTCAGTTAGGGGCATTCATACAGATAGAGATAGAGATGTCATATAAGATATATCTGTATATAGATAGAGATGTCATATAAGCATGGGATAGCTATATCTCATGGTGTACACAAACAGGCATTGTACAGGGACTTGACTTTGAGCAGTTATAGGCGCTGGTCAAGAAGTGTCTATAAGGGGCTGCTATCTTCACATCTGATACTGGTGCTTGAAGTTCACAAGGGAGGTCGTTGGGATACAAACATGGAGGTAAAGTGGGGGGAGATGGAGAATAAGTCAGAATCCATACACACAAGCCGGAATCTCTGAAGACAGTCAGAAACCCATGTCAGTTCTTGTTGCTTCTGAACTGGGTGGTATGGATGTTCTGCAGAAGCCAGGGTCATTCATCAGAGAGCTAAACACACATATCTATCTGACCAAGGGGCTGAAAGAGGCACCATCAAGAAGATGCAGCAGTGGCAGACTGGCCACAACTCACACCATCCAGGCAAGCTGGCACAGTAGCGACAAGACGTGTGAGCTACAACATGGCGCCACTTCCCTTTGACTCTCCCACAGGAAGCTCTCCATGACCCACCTTCATAGGAAACACCCAAGAATAGGAATTCTGGGTAACTCAGCCTGGGTGAGCTGACACATCACAAGCCACCCCACTAGCACTATCTCCATTTTATAGGGGAGGAAATGGAGGCTCTCCTTTACAGCAGGGGCTGGACTCTGGGAGGCCACAGGGGAGCTAGCCCCATCCAAACAGAACTCTCCCTAGAACAGGTTAGAGAGCAGAGGTCATCTTCCAACCCCAGAATGGGTGAGTTCCAGGATGGTGATCAAAGGGCAATAAAGAACCAGGGCCCTCCCAAAAAAGGTCTTGTGGAGAAGAATGTGCCTCTATAATAACTTCCCCTGACTGCTAGGCCCCAGGGCTAGGTCCTGGGAGGTGGGAGACACAGAAGCACAGTCAGTTCCTCCAACTTCTCCCCCGTCCCCCCAACCTTCTGCTGTCTCTGTGAGGTGGTGTTTGAGAAGCCCAGCCTGTTAGGACTGAACATGCTTCCTGGAGGGGCCAGGCCTGAGCCTCCACCCAGAGGCCCTCCTCCTCCTCCCTTCCTCTGTGCCCCCTCCTCCAGCTCCACCACCACTTGGCAGCCTCATGTTTCCCGGTCAGCTGAAGTGGGGACTCCAGAAGGATCATGCTTGGAGTTCCGGTGGTCACACACAAGTTCATCTTAACACACATACATTTACACACACGCATCTTACTCATTCTGACATTATTGCATTTTTCAGGTTTGCTTATTTTTAAAGGAGCCCAGCCCTGAGACAGAAGAAATTCTGCGGATCTAGGCAGATTTCTGAAGAACAGGAAAGCCACAAATCCACAATCTCATACCCAAGCCTAGGGATAAGGAAACAACACGTTCAGAAATGTGCAGGGATTCTCAGGGACCTGAGTGAGAGGGCTTCCCATTGAGAGTAAGGGCTTCTTCTCCTTCTTCAGCTCCCCACTCCCTGCTCCTTCTCAGTCTCTCAGCATGGCTACCCGGGGCCCTACACTCACATAAAGAAGCCCCAAGCCTGCTCAAACAACGTTCAGACTCCCAGATACAGGAGATTGCATTCCAAGAAGAAAATGAGGGTAAGGGCCTGATTGGATTTTTCCCAACCAGAAAAGACATTAGCTCATTAGAGCAGAAATAACTGATTGGTTCCAGAAATGAATGGTTCTCATCAGCAAAGGCAGGAAGCAGGAGGGCTCTGGGTCTTTTATGGATAAATGGAAGGAGGAAGGGGGAAAGCCTTCGGGGGGCTCCCTCTCAGTATTAGAGCACCCTGTTTCCCGTCAAAACCTGTTAGCTTTTCCTGAGGGAAAACAGTAGGAGAAGAAAGGAAGGAAGAGCCAACCCTACAAAGAGCCAGGTGGACAGTTATCCCCATGTCTGTCACGTAGGACATGTCTTACACACAGCTGCTAATGAGGACAGGATTAAAGCCGTTGAAAGCCCTTCAGAGAGATCCCTATCTCCCTGGAGTAGCTGAAGAGCCCCCTGCCTCTGTGAGACTAGCTATTAGCCCTTAGATTCAGACCCTGTCACAAGATTTCTACTCTCAAAGCCCTTCTCCCAGGATCTAGGCCTGGACCCCACACCTTATGGATCAGGCTTCTAGTAAGCTGGAGGGGCTCTGGAACTTTCCCCTTCTCATTTCAAACCATCTCAGGGTTGACCACTTGGGCACCTGAGTGAGCTCCTCTGCTCCCAGTCCTAGCAGAAAAGAGCCCACTGAGAGCTATGACACCAGTCAAGTGTAGGCTGTCCCTCTGGATGACCAAGGAATCCCTCAGCTTTAACTTTTGAAACTTGAGGGAGCAGGCTCCCAGCGTAGACCACGGAGTCAGGAAGAAGAGCCAGGCATCCAGAGTGTGACATCATCCTCATGGGGTGAAGAGGGGTAGTAGCCATCTTAGGAATTTTAGGAGGAAAAGAGCTGGATCTAGAAACATCCAGCAGAATGACAGCCAGCTGCACAGCAATGTGAAACTGACAGATTGTAGTAGTTTTGTAGTCTGAGTAACAAATCGCCACAAACTTGGAGCCCTGAACCACTTATTATGTCAGTCAGAGGTCCTTGGTGCCTGTACCAGATTCCCGCTCAGAGTCTCAAAGGCTGGAATGGAGGTGTTGGCTGGCTGGGATCTCATCTGCAGGCTCAGGGGAAGCATCCACTTTCAAACTCATGCAGGTTGTTGACATAATTCAGTTCCTACAGCTGTGTGTGTCTGAGGTCCTCACTTCCTGGCTGGCTGTCAGCCAGGGGCTGCTTTTGGCTCACAGAAGCCAACTGAATTCCTCATTGCACGGCCCCTTCTATCTTCAAAGGCAGCAAGGACACATGGAGTCCTTGTCGGGCTTTGAATCAGACTCTTCCAACACCAGCCAGAGAAACTCTCTGCTTTGAAGAACTGTGATTAGATTAGACCTTTCCAGATAAGCTCCCCTTTGCCACATAACTGGGAGTGAGTGACACTAGGGTGAAGGTCATAGAGGTCATCCTTAAACTCTGCCTACCACTGATGGAGAAAGGATGTCAAAACAGCTGGAGAAGGTAGAGGGGGAGAGGCTAGAAGATACTAAAGGCTACAGGCCAAGATGAGTCATGGAAGGAAAGAATCTTTTAGACATGCACTTGACCTAATATGTACTAGTGACAATCTCATAAAGTCAGGGTTCTTCTAGGGATTAGAGATCTCTAGGGCATCGATGAATGAGCTTCATTGGGAATCTCTTTTGTTGTGAAACTTTTATATACATGCACGTAAGGATTTTTTTCTATACCTGTCTGTGGGAACAGGAGAAAGTTAGTCCATAGATCTTTCAGCAAACTCTCACAGGAATTTTAACCAAAAAAAAAAAAAAGTTTAGAAACTACTGCCTTTAAAAAAAAAAAAAGTAACTTTATTGAGGATAATTTACATTCCATACAATGCACTCATTTAAAATGTTCAATTAGTGGTTTTAATACATTCACAAAGCTAATGGATTGAATGGGGGTAGGGACAAGAGAGGAAGGAGGCCCAAATGGCTGCTGGGAGAATATCTTATTAAAGTATTTTCTTTTTTTTAATATTTATTTTTTAGTTGTGGTTGGACACAATACACTTATTTTATTTATTTGTATGTGGTGCTGAGGATCGAACCCAGGGCCTTTCACATGCGAGGTGAGCGCTCTACCGCTGAGCCACAACCCCAACCCCAAAGGGTTTTCTTTAAGTAAAATTATTTCTGCCATGTAAACATAAAATGAACATCTTTATCATTTATGGAGAGAACCAATATGACATAAAACATAGATCAAAGGAGAATGTAAGGTTCAGACCCATGTGTGGACCATCAGGGATGCTAAAACTAATTTGCTAACAGACGCAAAAATGATCTCTTCCACAAAGCAGAAATCAATTACCTCTTCCCTGTACAAAACTCATTTGAATTTCTATGAACAGAAATTATTTGCATTATCTCCATAAGTTAACATCTACCTCTATGGAGTTGCAAATGGGTTTTTAAAAAGGCAAGAAGAAAGACACAAATCTCCCTAGAACCAGATAACCCCAAGAAGCATCCTCTAGAAAGAACACCAATGAAAGGAAATTCAGTAATATTTTTGCTTTTTTCATAGCGAATTTTCCTGATAACCTGAGGCTGTTGCTGTGGGCCAGGCCAACTTGGACTTATGCACAAGAACAGTGTGCCAGGGAGGGGCTGTGGTTAAATTGGGGTGATGGCATCTATTTTAGTCAGATTTTCGCTGCTGTGACTGAAGGACCCAATCAGAATAGCTGTAGAGGAGGAAAAGTTTATTTGGGGGCTCACAGTTTCAGAGGTCTTAATCCATAGAAACCTGGCTCCATTCCTCAAGGCTCGAGGTGAGGCAGAACATCATGGTGAAAAAGTGTAGCAGAGGGAAGCAGTTCACATGATAATCAGAAAGGAGGGAGGGAGGGGAGGGGGAGAGGGAGGGAGGGAGGGGGAGAGAGAGGGAGAGGGAGAGAGGGAGGGAGGGAGAGAGAGGGAGAGGTCTCCACTTGGTAGATACAAGTATGTGTGTATATATATATATATCCCAAAGCCATGCCCCAAAGCCCACCTCCTCCAGCCACACCCTACCACTTCAGTTACCACTCAGTTAATCCCTATCAGGGGATCAATTCACTGATTGGGTTAAGACTCTCACAACCCAATCATTTCTCTTCTGAACCTTCTTGCATTGTCTCACATGTGAGCTTTTGGGGGACACCTCACATCCAAACCATAACAGGGTCCAAAGTCTTCCCCGGCTCCTGCCAAGTGGATCCAGAGACATCATAGGAAACAGGGATTCTTCAGAATCCAGTTTAAAAACTTTTGGCTTCGATATTTCTTAGGTTCCTACCTGCTTAGCATTCTAGGGAATTTTCTGTTCCCTAACTCTTACTCTTGGTTATTTGTATTTTGTAACTACCTCCTCCTGCTCGAATAAAGATACCTTAAATGTTAAAGAAGTAACTCCTTGAAAAAGGAGTTAATAATATTAATAATGCCTGCATGTTATATTCAGAGCTTGCCATGCAATGGGTACAGTGTCAAGCACTTTAAACCCAGGGTCTCATTTAATCCTCTCAACAATCCTACAAGGCAGGTGTTACCATAGATCTAATTTTATAGACAAAAGATGATTCAGAGGTTTGGCTGACTTTTTAAATTAACATTTAATTTATTGAAATTACAATTCAAAAAAACTAGTTCTTCCTTAAGATTCAGTCTACAAATATTCTGTTTGTATACAGCCTATTTTAACTACCGCTTTTAAAGGATTTTTAAATGTCTGATCTCAATTACAAAGTTAAACTCTCTTTAAACACTTTAAATTACATTTAGATATTTATTGTATTCAGCCTTTTTGACTTAACAAAACCTTTCCAAGTATTTAAATTTCAATTATTCATCCAGTGAATTAAACTTGATAAATATGTGAACTTTTAGTTCTCTTTAATGTTCCAATTATATATTTTTTCCAGGAAGTTTTTAGTTTAAAATCATAAGTCTGAATTAATTATATACTTATTAATTTGGGGGTTAGCTTTTCATGGCTGTTTCCAAAATACCTGACATAAACAACTTAGAGGAGGAATGATTTATTTTGGCTCATGGTTTCAGAAGTTTCAGATCATGAATGGCTGACTGTACTGTTTGGGGCCAGCAGTGAGGCAGAACATCATAGACAGAGAGAAGAAGGAGCCAGGAATAAGATATGGTCCCAAGGGCATGTCCCTGGTACCTTACTTTCTTCAACTAGTTCTCATCCCTTCAAATTATTAATCCATCACATGAATTAATCCACTAATGAGATTAGAGCTCTCATGGTCCAATCATTTCCTATACTAAGCCTCACCTCCAGACATTGATGTGTTGGGGCCTGAGTCTTTATACACATGAGCCTTTGGGAGATAGTCTAGATTACAATCATAATGGTTTTCAACTGGAGTTTTAAGATTTTTGCTTAAAATAGGCTGAATCCTAGTAAGCATTATAAATACATAAACATTCATAGATTCTTTTACACAAGAACATTAAAGCCATGGTTTGCATTCCCTTAGTCTTTCTATTCTTCATTTTAAATCTCCATTGGTTTAAAAGTTTCTCACCCACCAAGGAAACCATAATATCACTTCCAATTGGGGGGGGAGGGGATTGCTTTTTGACTTTCCTGAAATTCCAGAACAACTGCTCTGCCCTATCATTGCTCTGTCAATGACTTTGTAATTCAAAGAAGGTGCCACATAGCCAAGGACACCTGGATCTAAGTTGATTGTTAAGATTTTTGCATGTCCTTGACTTTTTAGATTCGTCATTTTCTGACACATTTCTGCATCTTTTGATCAGATGGAATTCTGCTTTCTTTCATACTCTGCTGCCGGGTGCTTTAGACCTCACAGGTCTTCGAGATACTAAAATGAGATCTGATTAGATCATGGCTTAGGAATCAGTTACTTTTCACCTGGTGGTGCAATTTCTGGTATCTGTCAGCCATGGGAACGGATTTGGGGGGGTCATCAGTTCCTTCCCAAGTTTGTAACATCACACCTTATACTTCCATGGCCTATGAGGTCAACCGGCTCTTAGGACAGGAAACAGGGAGACTTCCTTCAGGAACACTGTGTTGGATTCTCTTTTCCCTAAAGGATAAAGTTCACGTAGATGAGACCAGGATGACACAGAAACAACAAATGGAGAGTTAGACAAAGTCTGGGGGGAAGCACAGAGGTGTTGGAGCACCTCTTCATTCTTCTCCTCTTTGGGATGACAGCAAGCCTGGCGAGGCTGGTAGAAGTGGTATTGCTTCCATTTTCATTCATTCATTCGTTCATTCATTTGTTCATTCATTCATTCATTCAACAACATTTATTGCTCAGGTATTACGGGCAAGGTTATTGCCTTCAAAGAGCTCACTGTCTATAAAAGAGACATATCAACCAAAGCTCCAGGCTGAAAGTTATCTCTCTTTGTGAGAAGGGTGTTGGAAAGGTGTCACGGGGGATCATGGGAGGGAGCAGTAGAGTTGCTGGTAGAAGGTAATCAGAGAATGCTTCGTGTTTACTGAGTGCTCACAACATGCAAACTCTAAGTGCTTTACACAGAATGGCTTGTTTAATCCTCCCAGCCCTTTTGGGCAGGGAACCATTATTATCCCCATTTTGTAGGTAAGGAGATTGTTGCAGTCATCTATTGCTGCATAACAACCTGTCCCCAAATCGAGTGGCTTAAAATAACAATCATTTGACGTTTTCACCATTTGGTGGGTCGGGAATTAAGACTGGGCTCAGCGAGCATGGCTCATCTGGACCCGGGGGGGGGGGGGTGCTTGGAGCTTCAGGATGGCCTCACTCACTTGACTGCCAGCTAAGCACTTAGCCTTCATGTGACCTCTCTTTAGCAGGATAGCCAGAACTTTATATGGTGGCCACTTTCCCAGAACACGAAAACAGAAGCTGCAACTGGCGTAGCACCACATTCAATTGGTCAATGAATGTCACAGAGCCAGATTCAAAATGGAAGTGGAAACTGACATGGAGTGGCACAGTCACCTTGCAAAGGGCATGCTGGATGGAGGTCACTGCTGGGGCCACCTTTGGAAACAATCTTCCACAGACATGGAGTCTAAATAACTTGTTCAAAATTGGACAGCTGATAATTAGGCCCTGAGGGTCCACAGGATAAAAGTCAGACATGTAGAAATGTGAGGGTGAACTTTTCAGATTAAATGATGCATGTGAGTGAGGAGGACCCACTGACCCGAAGACCTGGAATGGCATTGTTGAGTTGCTAGAAATAGTAGGTACCCAAGAGTGAAGCAGAGAGAGAGAGAGAGAGAGAGAGAGAGAGAGAGAGAGAGAGAGACTGGGGCCAGATGGTAGATGACTTTGAATGCAGGCTAAATTATTTGAGCTTGATTCCATGAGCAGTGGGAGGCCATGAAAAGTTTTGAGTATGTTGACTTGATAAGAGCCATGCTTTAGGAAGACCAGTCCAGCCCTGTGTGTTCTGGATGAGTGGAGGCAGCCAAATAAATGAGGAGAACCCTGCAGGAGTCAAAAGACCTGACCTGGATAGCACACAGGGAGACTGGGGGAGATACAAATGCAGGAGGCGCCACATGGATACATGTGACACACTTGGTCTTTTATAGATAAGGAAGTGATGATTCCAAGAGATTAACCCTCCAAGATCTCTTAGCAGAGCCAGTAGCAAAGGCAGATGGTAAGAGCCCAATGTGTTAAATGAAAGGTGTGGCCTAGGTTAGAATCCACCTCTTTGGGCCCCTCGACCACTCAAGTGCAATGGGTTAGAGAACCATAAAACTTGGGGACTACAGACTTATCTCTGGGGTACATTGTTTGGTGTCAGACCCATGAATTGTTCACTGAATTTACCTGGCCTGAGCTAACAGAAAGTATTCACTTTAAGTGACCTCTGTATTCTTCATGCCATGATGTGCTCTCTCAGAAGGGAAAGAGAGACTAAGGGAGGCGTGATCTATGTGGGGTTAGACTGGGGCTGGGTATAAAGGGGAAGATGGGGCTTCATTTTGTCTCTTTCTTCATTTACCTCTTCCTGTGCTGCTTAGAAGGTCTTTCTGAATAAGACCATTTTTAATTTTTTTTTCGTTTAGATGGACACAATATCTTTATTTTATCTATTTATTTATTATTATTTTTATGTGATGCTGAGGATCAAACCCAGTGCCTCAGGCAAACGAGGTGAGTGCCCTACCACTAAGCCACAACCCCAGCCCCCACCTCCCCCAAATAAAAAAAAAGAACACTTTTTTAAAGGCAACAGGGAAGAGAGAAAAGGAAATATGATATTCTGGGTTTTTTTTAAAGTTCTTAGTCTGAAAAGACACAAAGGAGAGAAAGAAAGACAGACAGACAGCCTGGTTGATCTCATTTTTAGTTTCTCTGGTTGCAAAGGGGCTCCCCACCCCCTCTCTACCAGTTACCCTTTGGGATCTGTTTCTTCTATTCTTTTGACACACTTCATGCTAGGAGAGCTCATTTTGGCTTCCTCAAAAATTGGACTCTAAATTTAGAATTGGCCTCAAAACTTCTGATCTTTGAGCTCAACTTGTCTGGGTTGGCCCAGGCTGCAACAGCCACCCCTTATCACCATTAACGTTGTTGTTCCTATTTGGTTCCCTGGTTGTCTTAGAAACATGGATTGGTATGATCTGTAACAGCCAAGAAATGTGAACCAGAGCCCACCCATCTACCCTGGTAGGACCCTGTCCCTGTTCTTTTTCTGGTAAATAATGTTCTCTCCAAACAGAAAACATTCCCCCAGCATTTCCTAAGAGCTGGGCCCCTTGGTCCCATTCCAAATTCCTTTTGGTCTCCCTTCCATCTGTTGCAAGTTCTTTTCCTGCCTTCTCATCTTTTGAATCACCAGAAAGAGGAGGAAGAAGTCGTTTTCGTTGGTGCCTCAGCCCAGCTGTTCGCCATCTGGATTCAGGCCTATTAACCCCTGACCTTCAGCCATAATCCTGACCCACACCTCCCTCCACATGACCAGGTCCGGAGAAGGAGCCAAGAGCCAAGGGATGTCCTGCGTGGTCCTTCACATGCTTAGTTCTAAACAAGGCATGTCCATTTGAAGGACAGCAACAGCTTCTGAGTTCTGGGCTCTGCCCCTTGCTTTCATATATCCTTTGACAAAGTCACATGACTTCTTACCTGAACCTATTTTCTCATCTAAAAATGAAAAGGTGGAATGAGGAGGCACCTACCATTAGGTACATTACCTTTAGGTGTATTTAAAATATCCCCAAGCCTCTAAGATGACCAGTCCCTTACGGAAGAAAAGATCCTCCAACAGCATTACATTAAATTCCTCACAATTTAACAGGTCACTGAAGAATGTCAGGGAAAGGAGTGCCCTCCCCTTTAAGAAGAAGAGATACACAAAGACTTAGCACACAACCTTGTTCACACATCTCTGCATGAACATATTACAGAGTCCCAGCATCCTTCAAGGAAAATCCGGGAACCTAACCCCCAGACTCAACTTAGAACCATTCTGCAGGAGGCCAAAGCCATCTGGATCCAATTTGTGGTAGTTTTGGAGATACCCAGTGATCTCAAAAGATGAAAGTGAAATTCTTAGAGCAGCGTGTCCCGAATTGCTTTCCACAGAACACCAGGAAGCCATGTGGGACTGCACTTCACAAACCTGCTGCCAAGGGAGTTCGAGGAAAGCTGGATTTCTTAACTGCAGGATTCCTCAGAGCCTTTAAAAGGCTAAAAAGACCCTGAATTTAGAGCCACTCCTGGAGACATTCTGCGGAAGCTTCTTTTAACAAGCTGTTTGGTTTTTGCCATTTTTGCTATTTCCATTTTACAGATGAAAACACTAAGGTTCCCAGAAATTGAGTGATTTATCCAGAGTCCTGAAGTTTGGAAGTGAAGGGACAGGGATTCAAACTCAGGTCTAGTCTGAATCTAGAGCCCCATGGTCCTGGAAATACCTCAGGGGAAATGGAACAAAGGGCAGGTTTCTGGGAAATTGGTGGGGAGAGTAAGGGGGTGCATTTTGGGGTATATACAACCTCAGGTATAAGGACCTACACTGCTTACTGGGGACAAATCCTTTGGAAAGGGAATATTACATGTATCCATACTATTCCTCACAATTTAACAGGTCACTGAAGAATGTCCGGGAAAGTAATGCCCTCCCCTTTACGAAGAAGAGATACACACAGACTTAGTGAAGATTCAGAGATACCCATTCTAGAGAAATCCAGTTTTGAACCCAGATTTGTACCACACGACATTTCTCCCCATCACAACTGATTAGATGGAGTCAGTATCTGTCCCCTGATGGCCAATCGGCTGACTGGCTGGTACCCTGTGACCTGGGTGGGAAAGGTGAGTTGACCCATGAGATGCTATTTTGAGAATCTGAACCAGAAAATTCAGAGACTGAATTCATTCTAGTCACTCACTTTTGAACTTCATTTCTCCAGCGAGCAAGTATTGAGAGCACTGTGCAATGCGTTGGGTGACACATGGTGAGCCAGGCCACTATCCCTGTTCTCAAGAAGAGCCAGGCCTTAAACAAAAGTAGTGTTCATGAGCGGTGTCATTACAGCCCAAGTGAGGTTTCTGAAAAGAAGGAACATGTCCTGGGATGGTACATACCAAAGGGGCACCGTGTGGCTTAGAGAAGTGTTGTGTGGCCATGAAGGGACACTAGTCACATGGCTCCTCAAGAGGCCCTTTTGCCAGGGATGTGATTGACAGCTTTCAACTGTCATATCTTTAGATCCACAATAATGTCACGCCAAGACTACTCCCTCCATAGCTAGCTTGGAGCCGATGACCGAAAACAGTGGGGACATTACCGTGGGTTATCCCTGCTCGACACAGGACTCTTCCAATGGAAGGTCTTTGCTCTGAGGCTCTCTGTCAGTTTGACCAAGCCCCTCTAGTTCTCCCTAGCCAAACCTCCTTCTTCCAAACTTGAAGACTCTTCCTCCCTACTCCTGATCCCTCACCTCCTTTATAATATATGTCATTTACCCCTAAGAAATCTTTTGCACATCTAATTCCATTTTGATGCCTACTTCTCAGAAGATGCAAACTGACACAGTGATTAGGGGAAGTGTTCCCTGGGAAGGAATAAAGAGCTAAGATCAGAAAGATAAACGGACCTGAACGAGGGAAAGAGGATAGTTGGACAAAAACAGGTGGGCTAGAAGAGGAACATTCCATATAGGGCCAGCAGTATGTGCAAAGCCCCTGTGGTAGCAGGGGGAGGGGTGGGGAATGTATATATAGTAATTGAAGAGCTGAAATAGGTAACATGACTGGCCTGCTCACTGAGGGGGTATAGAGTGGACAACAAGGGGCCCCCTGAGACTGGGCCTTGAGAAACACCATCAGCGTGAGAGAGGAGGGGAATATGCGTTGAAGGAGTCTGAGATGGGACCCTGGGTGTGGGGTTGGGGAACAACACAGGTGAATTCAAGGAACTGTGTCTAATGTGGTGGAGGGGTCATGGAAGTTGAGGATAGGAACAGCTAGGATATAACTGGCACCAGAACAAAACTTCTGTCATGAAATGATGGAGGTAGAAGTCAGAATGAAGCCGGGACTGAGTGTGAGGGGAGGAGGGAAAGAGAGGGACTACAGACCACACTTTTAAGAGGTCGATCATGAAGGGAAGGAAGGCAGTAACTGGAGGAAGATATGGGTTAAGAGAGGATTGGAGCATTTGCTATTTCAATGGGAGAGACAAGAATGCTTCCCCATTAATAGGAAAGTTCATTATTGGAGGAAGTAGTTAAGTACATAATAGAAAGGAATCGATCGGCGATGATGTGAGGCTCCTGGAAGCCAGGAGTGAAGTCGGCAGTGAAGCGTGCTGTCCTGGTTTAGATACGGGTGTCCCCACAAGCTTCATGTGCGAGATGATACAAGAACATCCAGACGTGAAATAATGGGGTTCTGAGAGCCTTAACCTAATCATCCGTGTGTTAATCCAGTGATAGGAATTTACTGGGAAAGGTAGGATGTGGCTGGAGGAGGTGAGTCCCTGGGGGGTGTATATTTTGTCCCTGGTGAGCAATGCTCCACTTCCTGTGTCATGTTCTGAGGCGCTATCATGTCCACACTTCCGCCATGATGTTCTGCCTCCCCTTAGGCCCAGTGCTGATGGAGTCGGCCATATGGACTGAGACCGCTGAAACTGTGACCACCCATACAATTTTCCTTCTCTAAAATGGTTTTTGTCTGGTCTTTTGGTTACAGTGATGAAAAAGCTAAGACACATGGCATGAGGCAGCCCTGGGGGGGCCGTGGCAAGCTCAGGAGATGTGGGTAGAGCACGGACTCCGAAGAGGAACATGGAAGGAGAGAAAACAGAATGTAGCAAAAGCACAGCGAGGCAGAGCCACCAGGAATGAGAAAAAAATCTACCACTGTTGAGAGAGTCACTGTCCCTGGGGCTTCTTGTACCCTGACCTCCATTTTTACTTCTGGCTCTATTGTATTCTTACAACAACTCCCTTTTTCTCGAAGATATTTCATCCACTCAACACATATGGAGCATCTACTGTGCCTCCAGCCCAATTCTGAGTGCTGCAGCGGAAGGAATCAACAAGATGGAGGCCAGTTCCTGTCCCCAGAATCCGTTCCTACATCCAGAGAAGCGGAGCGGCCTAAGCCCTTTGACAAAGTTGTCCGCAATCTGGACTGATTTATGGACCAGTCAAGGCATCAGAAATGGGGGCCAGAGGGAAGTGGACTTCCCATAAGAGACGTAATTAGAAAGGACTTGTCATCTGGAAGGTCTTTGGGGGACATCTAGATATGTCTCTGGGGCAATCTGATGCAGAGGATCACTCTATGCTTCCAGAGTGTTGTGATGTGCACGTGGCCGGGGATGACCCTGTATGTGTGCAAAGACAGAACCACAAGTTGACCACCCTCCTAGGAGGCATCCTCATTCTTTGTGGTTGCTATTGTTTTTAGTTTTTGTTGCAGAAATTTGGAAACTTGCTAAGGTGTAGAGAACAATGGTTCTCCATTACCCATTGTTCTCATGACCCTTACTGCTTCCTCCTCCAAACACCTCTAGCAGCTTGACCATGACTCCCACTTGGCAATCAATCTTTACTTTCCAAGGAAACCTTAATTTTAGCCACTCTTGAAATCAGCACAATTTCTAGGCTTTTCTGTTAATGTGTGTGTGTGACAGTTTGCATATTAATTGTCACCCAATGGTTCTTGCGATAAAGGCTCAGTCCCCAGTGAGGCATTCCTGAGAAGTACTGGCACCTTTAAGAGTTGGGAGGTCTCTAGATCATTGGGGGTATATCCTTGGAGGGGCCAATGGGATCCCAGTCCCTTTCTTTTCCTCTTTTTGGCTTTTCAGGTGCCATAAGATGAGCAATTTTGCTCCACCATATGCTCCTAACCACTGTGTGCCACTGCTGGTACAAAGCAATGGGGCCAACCAATCATAAGCTGAAACTTCTAAAACTGTGAGGCAAAATAAACCCTTTCTCTTTGTAAGTTGATTATCACAAGGTATTTCTTACAGTGACAGGAAGCTAATATAGGGAGCCAATAAATTTCTTTCTATTCTTCTGTTTGCAATGAATTTTTTAAAAATCTCTTATAATGGAGAGAATCCTGTATAATATGGAGACCCGGAGTTAAGTCCTGCCTGCCACCCTGGCCCAAACATCTCTTTAAGGACATCAATCCCTGCCTGTAAAAGTTCCCTAGGGCTTTGGGACAAATTACCTCAAAACTTAGCAATTATGGTAATTAATCTCCAAGATGACCCTTAAAAATCCTTACCACCTAGTATTTATGCCCTTGTGTGTCTCCTCCCAGACTGAACCAGTGTTGCTCTGAATGGAATTTAGTGCAAGTGGCAATGTGGGAATTCCAAGGCTGGGTCATAAAAGACCTTGCCCATTAGAGAAATGCAAATCAAAACTACTCTAAGATTTCATCTCACTCTAGTCAGAATGCAGTTACCAAGAATCCAAGCAACTCATACATTGCTGGTGGCACTGGAAATTGGTGTACTCACTCTGGAAAGCAGTATGGAGATTCCTTGGAAAACTTGGAATGCAACCACCATTTGACCCAGCTATCCCACTCCTCGGTTTATACCCAAAGGACTTAAAATCAGCATTCTATAGTGACACAACCACATCAATGTTTACAGTAGCTCAATTCCCAATAGCTAAACTGTGGAACCAACCAGATGTCCTTCAATAGATGAATGGATAAAGAAACTGTGGTATACATACACAATGGAATAGTACTCAACATTAAAAGAGAATAAAATTATGGCATTTGCAGGTAAATGGATGGAGTTGGAGAATATCATGCTAAGCAAAGTAAGTCAATCCCCAAAAAAACCTAAGACAGAATGAATGTTCTCTCTGATGAGTGGAGGCTGATCCATAATGGGGGGAGGGGCCATGGGAAAATGGAAGAATTTTGGATTGGGCAAAGGGGAGGGGGGAGGGGCAGGGGGATGGGGGTATGTAAGGTGGTGGAATGAAACAGACATCGTTACCCTAGGTACAATGGTGTGACTCTGCATCGTGTATAACCAGAGAAATGAAAAGTTGTGCTCCATTTGTGTACAATGAAACAAAATACATTTTGCTGTCATGTATAACTAATTAGAAAAATTTTAAAAATAAAAAAATGTTAAAAAAAAAAAAAAAAGACCTTGCCCCCTTGCACCTCACTTGCCTTGGGCATATTCTACTGCATTGCATTGTGAGCATGGGGTGCAAGGGGCGGGGGAGGGTTGCCTGGCCTAGCCCTGGGGAACCAAGGGAGTTTCTTGGCTTCCGCAATATCTTGACTGAGGCCTACAATCATCCTCCTCTCTGATGCTCAGTGGACACAGATGTCTGAAGGTATGTTCCATGATAACCATCCCTTCAAAACAGGCTCTCAAGCCCTCCAAGATGTCAAGGGACATACTGGTGAGTGTGTGTCCACAGAAGAAAGTCAGACAAGGTCCCAAGTCCTATTTCCTTTCTGGGTCACTCCAGAGCCTTTTCTCTCAGGTCTCTTGCAGCCAGTATCCCAATCTCTGTGGTCAACTTTGAGAAACAAAGCTAAAGGAGAAGCTTAAGTTTCCATGGGCCAGAAGTGAGGGGTGTGTGTGTGTGTGTGTGTGTGTAGCAGAGCTGAGTGCAAACACTCAGACATATATCCTGAGCTGAGCTGGGCATGGTACTGGCTGCAGAGCCTATGGTTTGCTCCCCACTCCTCCTCTGCTGACTAGATGACTCCACCCTGTCTCTGCCTTCCTCCAAGTGGGAGCCCAGAGCCTGTTAGCATGTCCCAAATCTCTCACCACCCACCTCCTGGCTCTCCCACCCACACAATTCCCACTCCTCTGCCTGGCAGAGTGCCTTCACCAGGGCCTGGTTCCCTCCCTGACTCTCGTTCTTCTTTCTCCCCTTTTCCTAAATTGCCTTGCTCTTGTAATGTGGCATTGAGCAGGCATCTCTGAACACATTCCTGAGTGTGTGCGTGTGTGAGTGTGACTGTGTGCCTGCTGAACCTAGCCTATGGGTGTGTGTGTATGCTCAGGGCTTGTAGACTCCGCTGTGAGAGAGGAGGTAAGGAAGGGGCAGAGGTCCAGTCCCTTGACATTTCTGAGCAAAAGCCTCCAAGCTCTGGCCCCTGCCCTACCTCTCAGCACCCCCTGGTCCAACCTGCCTGGCTCACCGTCTCTCTCCTCAGCCCAGGGTTCTATTCCTAAGCTCTATCAATCATTAGACTAACTATGGAAGAGCTTAAGCATCACCTCCTCCTAGAAGCTTCCTCCAGCCCTGATTCTGGCTGGATGCCCTGTAGGACAGCCATCCACCCCTCCAGCATGAGCTGCTTGAGGGTCAGGATCTTGTCTGTACTGGTCACCTTCCCCCAGCATGGGCACAGTGCCTAGCCCTGAGTGGGAGCTCACTGCAGGGTGCCCTACACAGACATGCCCTGGATTTGACTGGGTGCTGGATAGAGGGGAAAAAGAAAGAAATGGGGAGAAAATATTTGAGAGGAGAAGGCGTGTGGATTTGTATGTTCTGTTTATTTATTTATTTTTCCTTCAGATAAGCTATCTCCATGGAACTTTTGTCCTGATGGGTTAAGGTTCAAGGGAGCTGAAGGGATGTTGGGGGCTATGGAGTTCAGTTCATCCTTGGAACTGGGGTAGACAGAACCCAAGTGAAATTGTGCCCATTCCATCCTCCACCCACAACCCACATATATGTGGCACCACATCAGGCTGCTTTCTGGAATTAAAAAAAAAAAAAAGTGAGTTATCCCTCAGTTTCTAATCTTCCTGATTTAAGGCCAAGATCAAACACACTGGTAGCTCTGACCCTCCCTCTCTCTTCACCCTCCCCACCCTAAGCTAGCATGCAAGTCTGCCTGGTCCGAGCATAAGACTTGGGAGGGAGGTGGCCCCGCCCCTAGCCCCTTCCAGCCAATCACTGAGCCCTTTTGGTTTCGGGAGCGAGGATGGGGGGGGGGGCGCTGGAGGCCGAGAGAGGGGACTGGAAGGGGCTTGGAGCCCTGCGGGCTGCGTGCTCCCGGGGCTGACGCAACTGGAGAATTTGGCTTCTTTTTATCACATATATCATTTTGCCATATATGGTCACTGAGGGCTACTGGCAGCGAGGCTCTGGTCCAGATGGTGGGCTCCCAGAGTGAAATGCGCTACATACCAGCCCAGAACAAACAGACCATCGCTCACCCGGCCCGGACAGGTGGGTGGGCCAAGAGAGGGGGTTATATATAGTTCTGTTCACATTCCTGCACTAATGCATCTTGGCCCCCAAATGCGCAAACAATCTCCATTTCTGGCTCTTTTTACTGAATTTGCTAATTGCTATTCTTCTATAACCAAGGGAACGAAAAAAATGCTGGGAGGAATGTGGGAGGAAGAGATAGGCTGGCCTGGCCCTCCTTCCCTTTCCTTGATCTCCTGGCCTCTCCTCCTCCTCCCTGGCCTCTAGCCTCCCCCTCCCCCAGCCTTCCTCCCCTATGGCTCCCCTGAAGTCTTTCCCATCCTCACACTTCCAAAGATCCCCAGCTAACTCTCCTCCTTTCTCCCCTTGTAATATCCCCATGGCTCCCTGCCCTTCTCCAGTCTAGGTGACAGGTCTAGGGAAGCACTCCAAGGCTAAGCAGTATTTAAAGCAATGAGGAGTCACAGTAGACAGGCCCCCCCCCCCATTTTCTAGAACATTTCCTTGCTAAACAGTTGGAGGCTTACCCTTCCCAACCCGCATAACCTGTGAGAGATGCTACCTCTAGCCTTCCCAGGGTGCAGTTAGACCTGAATAGCAAATGTGGCAGCATAGGAAGCTAACCTCTGAGGTTCTAAAAGACCCCAATTAATATTGGTTGTCCCCAGAAGCCCCACTAGAAACCATCCTGTCACTCTCAGGTGAAGACTTCACTTTCTTTCTTTCTTTTTTTTTTTTTTTTAATTTTTTATTTATTTTAATTAGCTACACATGACAGTACCATGACCTTGACTTTCTACCTCTAGCCTGAAGCAGTCAGGATTACCAGTCCCTAACTTCTCCAGATCTTCAAATTTGCACATCAGAGGAGGCAATGTTGGTTCCCCAGGGCAGTGGTGCAAGTCTAAAGCTTGACAGACAGGACAGGGTTTAGACCAACTCTTGTGATGATGGCAGGGTTGGGGGTGTTCACTAGAGCCGTTAAACTTCAGATATCAGGGGCAAGGGACACCAACCTGTCTCACACAGTGTCCTGGAAACAACCTCAGAGAGCTCACTGTACATAAAATATTGCCTCTAATTTGCTCCAAATTATAGGTTCCAGTTCTCCCAGCGTTCTACTTCCTGGTACCTCTAACTTGGGGTGAGAGCAACATGGAGAGCTTTTAAAAACTACTGGTATCTGAGCCCCATCAAGGGATTCTGATGTTGGAGTCTGGGTAGGTCTCAGGAATGTGATATGATACAGAGGTGGCCTTTTATATCCGTGGATTCTGCATTCATGAATTCAGTCAACCTCAAAAAAAAAAAAAAAAATTTAAAGTTCAGAAATTTCTAAAAAGCAAAAATCGAATCTGCTACACACAGAGCACCATGCCAAATCCACCCGAATGAAGTGATTGGTATGTGAGGACATACATGCTGCCTCCCACCTTCACCTCTCCAGCTCTCATTAACTGATCATTGCTCTCCTGAGTCTCCTTCCTATGCTGTGAAGTAGGCCTTCTATGGTTGCATCTGTACTGAACAGGATTATTTTTCTTGTCATTATTTTTTGAACAGGAGTGTAGCAAGTATTTACATAGTCTTTATATTAGGTATCTGTAATGTAGAGATGATTTTAAGTCTATGGGAGAGGAGCCATAGGGGAGATACCAGGGGATGAAATTGACCAATTATATTAGGTGCACATAGGAATATGTAACAACGAGGCACACTATTATGTACAATTATAATGTACCAGTAGAAATTATCTTAAGAAACAAAGAAATTTAAGTTGAATAGATAGATAGACAAAACTTAAAAATAAAGTCTGTGGGAGGATACTATGCCATTTTATATGAGGAACATCTGTGGCTGAGCATCTGTGGATTTTGTTATCCATGGGAGTCCTTCAATCAGTCTTCTGTGGATACCAAGGGACAATTATATATCTGTCCCCTCAAACTTCTCAGGTGATTCTGGTGTGTGTGTAGCTGTAGACCAGACTGGCTCTTTCTGGGGTACCTAACCTGAGCCCACGAGTTCCTGATTCGCCAACCCAGGGCTGCCTCAGCTTCCTCAAGCAAATCCATGGGCCAGGGAGCTAAGGGTTCTTACTGGTTGGTGAGGAGTCCTGACCTGGGCGTTGGAATCCTCTCACCTGGTTCTACCCTGAGTTAACAGGACCCTCTACTCATGCTCCTAATTTCTTAAAACCACAGTTTCTTTAACAATAAAATTGGGAGTTAGGGAAGTTTTATGAAGAGCGAATAAGATTATTTACATAGTAGTCATGTTACAGAACAATTGTTAAACACCCATACTATGCTGGTCACTGAAGATACATGATTTTATTCAGTTCTGCTCCTCTGCCTACTTTAAAGATAAGAGAACTGAGGCTCAGAGAAGCTACATCCTTGGCCAAGTTCCCACAGCTGCTATGTGGAGGAGCTAGACCACAGTCCCAGAGCTTGCATGCGTAAGCAATGCCATTGTTTTACCCAAGAGTGGGTTATAGAGGGTCTTAATGCTGTTTGTCTTTTCCTGGAATATCAAGGCCAAGACTGACTCTGGAAGGACACTTCAGGTTATGCAGAGAAATGCCCTCAGTGGTACCCTCCTTGATTTTCTCATGAAAGTGGTGTGATGTGACCTCTGTCCTCCATTATAGGTCACTCAGGAGTGGGTTTCGAAGCTTGATTCTTCATGTAACAATAGCACAAAATAGTGGTTGGCCCAAAGACAAGGTGAGAGAGTGGAAGATGAGTTGATGTCTTAAGGGGAGCAAAGTTAGAAGCAGCACGAATCAGAAAACTGGGGTGTAGGAACAGGAATTGGCAAGTCCAGACACAGGAAAAAGGCCAGGTGAGAAAGCTCAGAGAAATGGCTTCATCCCTCTGTGTTCTTTGTTGACAGCACTTAGAAAGTTGGACTTGAGAGATGAAGTTCAGGAGACTGATTTCCAAGGAGGTGCTTTGCCTGAACTTAGGGAAACAGCCATCAGAGAGACTTCTCTCATAATGTTGAAGCAGGGATGAACGATAAACTTACAGTTCCATAATACAAACCGCAAAATAAAGTTTACGATGTATTACAAAATAACTTAAGAACATGTGAGATTATAGTTCTACATCATAAAATTATTTTCCGACATTATGCCTTTTATCATCTGTATTAAACATATCCCGATCCAAGACTTAATTTAAAGTAAAGAAATTGTGTTTGAAAAAAATAATAGCTTTAAAAAACAAAACAGAGGGAAACCAGTTTCTAGCTACCTCCTTTTTCAGTAAGGCTAGATTTGAATGTTCTCTGTTTTTTCCCACCATCATTTCATTGAGAGAGAGCCTTACCTTTCTGTATCACCTGCTGGATTGGATGAAAACACTTCCTTAATCCCCTAAAATGTGTTTGTGATTCAGCTCTTGGAGTTCACATCACTGTCATTGCAACTGAGTGTTCTCCTTCTGTGCCCTCAGTGGAGGAGAGATCTAGGCTCAGTGTGAAGGTAGGTGACTGGCCCTGCTTGGTACCCACACACCTGTTTCAACATATTATAGAGGATGTGAAATAGAAGTTACAAAGTGCCTCTCTGGACTTGACTTTCCACTCACCTTTCCAGGGGAAAGACGTGATAAAGGAATCACGGGAAACACTATGTAACAGTTCTTGATCCCATTAGATACACCCCAAAGGAAACAGGGACCCACGGCAGGGAAGTTCTGACAAGGCTCTGGGCGTGGGGCTGGGTCAGGAAAACCAGCCTGGGGAGGAACATAGTCTTCCAGTCCTTATGGATGATGTCATTCTTTTAAAATGTTTTTGTAGTAATTTTCAAACATATACAAAAGGAAGGAAAATAGAACAAAGAACCCCCTCGTGCCTCGCGCCCCTGTTTAAACATTATCAGAATTGTTGTTCTTGCTTTGTCATTTCCTCCCACATAGTTTTTTTCTTCTTTTTCTGGAATACTTAAAAGCAAATTTCAGCTACATTATTTCACCCATAAATACGTCAGTATTTATCTCTAGCAGATAAGGACTTTGTTTTTTAATACAGCCATCAGGCCAATATCACATCCAACATAAATAATTCCTTAATATCCAATAATCTCCGTTTAGTTTTCCCTAATCGTCTCAGAAATGCCTATTTTCAGTCTGTTCAAATCGGAATCCAGACAAGGTTCACACACAGCATTCGGCTGACATGTCTCAAGTCTTAATTTATAGCAGTTTCCACTCTCACAGAATTTATTTGTTGAAGAAACTAGGTCATTTGTCCTATAGAATTAGTCACATTGACTGTATCCACAGGGGGCCACTGAAGTTTTCTTTGAGATAAGGTCAGATGTTAAAATGCAAAAACCTAGGTGGGTATTCTCAACTCTGAGCACACATCAGAATCGCCTGGGAAGATTTTTAGATATTTCAGAATTCCTGGGCCTTCTGATTCCTCAAATCTAGGATAGAGCCCAGGAATGTACTTTTCTTTTTTTGAAGCTGTCTAAGTGATTGTGATGTGGCACCCCCCACTTGAGAATTACTGACCTTGATTGTCAGGCTTTTCTTAAAAGGGCTACTGATGATCCAGAAATAATATAAAGGAGGAGAAGGAAAAGAAAGTGGAGGAGCAGGAAGACTTGGGGGAGACATTCTGACTGAGGGCCAAACACTCATCTAGATTGGGATGATGTAGACTGAGATAAATTTATTAGGAGAGATTTGAGATACAGGTTTACAAATTGAGACCCAGGACACTGACTATAAATACAAGTCTTCAAGTCCAAGATCTAGTCAGTGTTTTAACCCCCGTCCTGCCAACAAACATAATTGGCGGGTAAGGAAGAGGTGGTGTGAATCAAACCCACATCCAAAGTGGGAGTATGACCCTCCCCGGGCCTGTGGATTCCCCTGTTTCTCTGTGTTCTGAACTCCCAGACTTAAAGATGGATTTCACTTAATACCGCAGATCAATGTGGTCCCTTGTGAGCCTACTTGTGAACAGTAGAAAGACAGAAATGAAAGATCATGACAAATAAGTTAAAAGGCTTTGTAACACACAGCACATGGGATAAATCCCTTACGTGGCATATTTTAAAAAGCCGTATTCGACTATAGTTAAAAATAGCATATTTCTTTCATTTTAAAGAAACATTTAGCAAGTATTTGAATAGTATCCATTTGAAAGTAAACTCTTTATGGCTGAGTATGATAAATTTCTCATTATGCACGGATGTGAGTCAACAGATACTAAAAAGATTCTGGAAAACAAAGTAAAAGAAAAAAATGACTAAATTTGATTCATTAAAAAAGAACTTAGATAATGCAGGCTAAAAAAAAAAAAAAAAAAACAGTGACAAAATTAACTCGAAAGCAACAGTTTAGAAGAAAATACTGGCCAGATATTTGACAATTTTATTTTTTGAAAATGAAAAAATATCTTCTACACATAATTAAGAAAAATAAAAGCAAGTGAATAGGGGAAAAGGGATAGGATATATAAACAAGTAATTAAGAGAAGAGAATTTCCAAATGATGAAAAAACAAAACATGATTGTTATGGTCTGAATGTGTCCCCTAAAACTGATGTGTTGGAAACTTAATCCTCAATGCAACAGTGTTGGAAGTGGGGTCTGAGGTGAGGCATTTGGTCATTAGGACCCCATTCTAATGATGAGATTAATGCTCTTATTAAAGGGGCTTGATGGAAGGAGCTAACCAGTTTTCACCCTTCCATCCCTCCTGCTATGTGAGGATGGAGGTTCCCCCCACCTCTGGAAGATATAGAAGAAGCAGAGGTTCGAAACTCAACAGATAGCCAAACCTGCTGGTACCTTGATCTTGACATTTCCAGTCCCCACAACTATGAGAACTACACATCTGAGAGAGAGAGAGAGAGAGAATTTTTTTAATATTTATTTTTTTCAGTTACCAGCAGACACAACATCTTTGTATGTGATGCTGAGGATCGAACCCGGGCCGCACGCATGCCAGGCGAGCGCACTACCGCTTGAGCCACATCCCCAGCCCACACATCTGTTCTTTATAAATTACCATGTCTCAGATATTTTGTTATAATGGGGACAAAACTAAGACAATGACCCACAGCTGTGATAATCAAAGAAGTGCAAGCTAGCTGGACATGGTGGCACACACCTGTAATCCCAGCGACTCGAGAGGCTGAGGCAGGAGGATTGCAAATTTGAGGCCAGACTCAGCAATTTAGCAAGACCCTCAAAATAAAAAAATTAAAAATAAAAAGCACTGGGGATATGGCTCAGTGGTGAAGCATCCCCGGTTTAAACCCTGGTACCGAAAATAAATAGCTAGATTGATAAATAATTTTTTTAAAGTGCAGGCTAAACAGCAATAAGATGCAATTTTTTTACCCATAAATTGTCTGAAATTTTTAAATAGCATATCTTAGCAAGAGAGTGAGGAAGTTGATTCTCTTGTGTGCAACTTAGGCAAGTATGAATTGGCCAGATCGCAGGTCAATTCATATTTATTTAAATTTAAATTCCTACATTCTTTGGCTCAGCACTTCCATTTTTAGTATGTAGTCTGAAGAAATGGTAGCATGTTTGGTTCAGGAACAAAGATGGTCTCTTTGTCCTCCATTTCTTCAGTATATATTTGAGTGCCTACCATGTGCCCAACACAATTTATGGATAGAAGGAACAGAATAAAAAAGATTTTTGCTTTGAAGAAGTTGAAGTTCCAGGGGAAGGAGACAGAGCAATAAACAAATGAACAATCTAATAAACAAATGACCAAGTAGGAGAAAATCAGGCAGTAATAACTGCTGTAGGAAAGTATTCAATAAAGCATGATAAAGATGAACAATTGAAAATCACTTAAATATTCCTCAAGAGGGAAATAGTTTTCAATAAAAATATCCATTCTGTGGAATATCATGCAGCATTTCAGAAGCATGAGATAGCTTCACATGCACTGCCACAGTGTGTTCTCCAAGACATAAATTTGAATTTTAAAAAACATGCAAAACACAAAAATCTGCAACTCAGTATGCAGAGCATAATCCCATCTATGTAAAAAAAGGAACACAAATTACACATATGTACACGTATGTATGTATGTATGTATGGAAGTGCAATGTTCTGGAAGAATATACAACAGATGGATAACAGTGATGTTTTCTAGGCAGGGAATTAGACTATGAAGGGGCAAATCAAGGGAAATGTTTGCTTTTTCTGTATGGTTTGAATTTTTTACGAGAATGTTTTTACAAATGCCTCACATATTAAAAGGAACAAAATAACTATTACAGAACAGAAAATGATGGAAAGCTTCCCAATTCAATTTACAAAACTAGCATAACCCTGATACTGAAACCTTACAATGTTATTGCAATAAAAAAGACTAGAGATCAATTTCACTTATGAATATGGATGGAAAATTCCTATGTAGAACATTAGCAAATGGAATCCAGCGGTATACATATAAAAAAACCATGACTAAGCAGGGTTTATTCCAAAATCACAAGGGTGAATGAATATCAGGAAATCTAGTAATGCAATTTATCAAGACAATCGGTACTGCCCTTGGACCTGGGCAACAGCCCCTCCCCTCTGCCAGCCCAGCTTCTCCTGCCATTTCCAAAGGATAAAGGATTCCTCTGTGCCAAGGTGACTTGTGTGTGTCCAGCGTTCCTCATTTTAGACCACACATGCCAACATTTGGTTCTCCAAACTTCCTGCCTGAATGGCCCAAGCCTATTTCCAGAGCCTCCTCTGGCCTGCTCCCTCCCCTCCAGGGTGGATCTTGCACCAGAGTAGCACAGAGCCCTACACCCCAGGATGGCCAAGGTGAGGATCTTTGTAGGGGTTACAGTATAAGAGGGTGGAGGTGAGACATGTTGGCTGGGGTGTTCTGAGCTGTGTGCATGAGGCCCCTTGGAGTATAGGATGGAGCCAGGGATCCAAAAAGAAGGCTGGTCTGAGGTTGGGTCTCTGTGTTTTCCATAGACTTGCATGATCTTAAAAGAAGTATGAGAATTCTGCATTCAAACCTGGCCTTCTCAAGTGTTTATGAAGTTAAATGTCAAAACAGGAGACAAAAACTTATTTTATTTAACAGTTTGGTGTTATGGTTAACAACCTTCTAAATATTTAGAAATAGAGCAGTGTAAGCCTCCATTTGTACTTTTGGCCCAGGGCCCACAATCATGAAGGACAAATCAGCCATAATGGAAGCCAGGAGAAAAAACATTTTACCGAAAATAGAGAGAAAAGACATCGGAAAGACGAATTGAGAGAAAGAAGAGAAAGAGTAAGAGGGAGGATAGAAACGGAAATATCCATCAGGCATGGTGGCAGCACACCTGTAATCCCAGTAGCTCAGGAGGCTGAGGCAGGAGGACTGCAAATTCAAAGCCAGGCTCAGCGACTCGGCAAGGCACTAAGCAACTCAGGGAGGCACTAAGCAACTCAGTGAGACCCTCTCTAAATAAAATAGAAAATAGAGCGGGGGATGTGGCTCAGTGGTTGAGCACCCCTGGGTTCAGTCCCCCCCAAAAGAAATGGAAATATCCTAAAACTCCATCAATGGGTCTTTAAGATATGCCTTGGAGGGATGGGATCTTAGACATTTTGAAAATTTTAGGTAATAACAGTGAGGACAATCATCTAAGAATTGGGAAGCAATTTTCTGGCTCTAGAAATGGATATTTCCATTTATAGTTATAAAATAAAATTTGCCAAAATTGACCCTTTATCTGCTCAACTATGAACAATATAAATAAAGCAGATACCCACCCCTGGTTCTTGGAGAAACCATGAAGTCCACACAACCTGAAAGCATTTTGTCAGTGTTGTGGTTTCCTCCTGTCAGTCTGTGCCAGCCAAGCCAAAGTGTGTAAATGGGCACTCCTCTGGCTTCGACTGTGAAGATGTGGTTTTGTGTTTATTATTTTAAGCAGGATTGATTTCTGGAGATTAGAGTTCAAAAATACCAAGCAGAGGCGCTCCAAGGTTTCTAGATGGTCTTCTATCTTTAACCTTGCTCTCAACCCCCTAAATTATTTTCTACACAGAATGACCTGACCTTTTGTTCTTTTGTTCTGTTTTTGTTTGCTGTACTAGGGACCAAACCCAGGGCCTTGCACATGCTCAGCAAGCACTCTACTAAGCGCTTGACACATTGAGTCACATCCCCAGCTCTGATCTTTTGTTCTTTCTAAACAACTTTACGAAGGCATCATTCACCCATCGTAAGATTCACCCATTTTAAGAACATAGGTAGATAAGCTTTAGTACATTTATACAGTTGTGCAACCATCACCAGAGTCCAATCTTAGAACTGCTTTTCTTTTCTAGAAATTTCATATAAATATAATCATGCAATATGTAGTCTTTTGCACCTGACTGCTTTCACTTAGCATAATATTTTTAAGGTTCACCGATGTAGGGGAATGTGTCAGTACCTTATACTAATCTAATGCTCTATTCATACTATTAATCTCTAGTATTCCATCCTATGGATCTACCACTTATCACTCAACCTGTTCATCAGTTGTTGGGCAGTCAGGTTGCTTCCAGTCTGGGTATATATGATGAAAAATGTTGCTACGAATGTTTCCTACAAGTCTTATACTTGTATAATTATATAAGACATATACTTAAATTTCTTTGGAATACTTTTCTAGAGGTGGAATTGCTGAGTTGTACATAAGGTTCTTAAAATATAGACACATTTCACTAAATAACAGGTATACACACTGAGAAATGCATCACCAGGTGACTTCAACATTGTGTGAACAACCTAGAATGTACTTAAAGTAAAATGCATATAATGTCTCTAGGCTATATGACCTTATAGGACTTCTATCAATGACTAAAATGTCATTAGGCAGTGTGTGATTGTAAGGAGCCACCAAACTATTTTCTTTTTCTTTTTTTTTTTATTTTTAGTTGTACATGGACATGATATCTTTATTTATTTATTTTTTAATGTGGTGCTAAGAATCGAACCCAGTACCTCACATGTGCTAAGCAAGTGCTCTACCACTGAGCCACAACTCTAGCCCCCGTAAACTTTTTTTAAAAGTAGCTGGATCATTTAAATTCCTGCCAGCAATGACTGAGGGTTTCTGTTTCTTTGCATCCTCATCAGCACTCAATATTGTCAATCTTGATTGTAGTCACTCAAGTGAAATATTTCATTGTTGTGATGGTTTTTACATTTTTTTAATTTTTTGTATTCTTCTAATGTCTGGTGATATTGTACATTTTTTCATGTGGTTATTTTCCTTCCAAATAACTTTAGTTAAGTGTCTATGCAAATCTGGGTTATTTGGGGTTAATTGAGTTATTTGTCTCTTATGATCTGTTCAAAACCTAAATTGAATCAGGTTATTTTTCCTGTTGAAAGTCTTTCAGTGGCACCCACCCTTTGAGAATGAAGACCTTGACCTTCATGTGGTGCTGGGTTTCTGTTCGAAACTAAAAGGCTCAGGGGTTACTCCAGTTGAACTGGGCTGACTGGGCTGCGCAAAATAACCTCACAAGAGACACAAATACCTTTTTCTTTGGGGATCGCTGTGACAGCTCCTCTGACCTTAAGGATCTGCAGGAAGAGAGAGAGAGAGAGAGAGAGAGAGAGCACTGACCCCTTTTATTGAGGAGAAGGGGTCAGGTTTCAGGGGGCTGAGTCTATCTTCATGATGTCCACTGTCAGCAGGTTGACTGACATCTAGGTAGGCCACACCCAAGGGCACAGTAAGAGAACATGGCACTTCCATGGAAGATTCTACCCTAAACAGGGCAAGGAGTTATATTACAAAGGAACAGGTGAGCGCGCTCCACCCATGGGGCTGCAGGAAGACACGCCTGGGCAGGAAGATACAAGTCACTAGAATCCTAGAAAAGCAGGGCAGTCTAGCAGCATGGGTGCCTGAGGCCACATCGCCCGGCAGGGGAGTTAACTCCTTCATGTGAGAGGTTGGTCTCCCACAATGCGACCCCGTGAGCCCACAGGATCTGGACTCTGTCTCATCCCTTCAGCCTCATCTATTCCACTGTTCTGCTCACTTTGCACTTCGGTCTGGATGCTTTTTGTTCAAGGAAAGCATCCAGAATTTTCCCCTGCCTTTATACATTTCTCTCCCTCTCTTAAAACCTCCCATTCTCCAGTGTCACTTCCACCCCTCCTCTCTTGTCATATTTTTCTCTTCAAGTTAAGTCAGGAATCTCTGAAATGATAGACTTTGTCATGGCCCTCAGGACATCTACTTCATTGCACTTACTACCATTGTAATTATATAGTCACATGTCACTAACGATCGGATCCATGCCCAAGAAATCCACTGTTGGGCGATTCTGTCATTATTTGAACATCATAAAGTATTCACACAAACCAAACTGTCTGGGTCAGTCACGCACATGGCTTCCCTAGGTGATGGAGGGACACAGCAGGGGAAGCATTGCCTGGCGTACTGTTTACGCTTTTTTTTTTTTTTTTTTTGCAAGTAGAAAGAATACACTCTAAAATAAAAATAAAAGGTATAGTATAGTAAATACACAAACTAGCAACGAAGTCGTTTTATCATTAGCAAGTGCTATGTACATCATCATTTTTGCTCTGCTTTTACAGGACCAGCAGCACAATGGGTTTGTTTATACAAGCATCGTCATAAACACACGAGTAAAGCCTTGCTACGTGACATTACAATGCTACAGTGTCACTAGGTGATGGACATTTTTCAGCTCCATTATCATCTCATGGGATCAGAGCCATCTATAGTGTCTGTTATTGACCCAAATGTCCTTCTGTGGCACATGACTGTATTTTAATGTTTGATATGAATCTTTGTCGTCCATGACTTTTAACAGGATCCATGATAAGCATAAGGGTGTCCTCATATTGCCTCCAACCTGTCCTCACTGTTTAGCCAATGCCAGGCACGCAGTAAATCTTCTGAATATACTTGTTGAATGAATGATTAAACAAAAGTCCCTGCTTCCCTAAGAAGTTAAGACCTTGAAAGACCAAGTTCATTCAAAGCCAGCAGATGACAAAAGAGTGTGAACAGATGGGAGGGTCATCCAAGGTCTGACCAGTGGACAGAACCATGAACATGGTCAGAGTCATAGGGAGGAACTATGGACTGAAATAATAATAATAATAATAACAGGATATCTTTTTGAGGAATTTTAAACACTAAGTATCCACATCAAGAGCCTAGGAGCAGGCCTCCAACAATAAAGAATTTGTACACTCAGAATTTCTTCATGGGAAGACTTTAGCTCTCAATGCAGAGTAGATGAGGAATCATAATGAGTGAGATTAAATCAATCAGTCAATCAGTCATGTTCTACCATAGCTTAAGAGGCTGCAGAAAGGCATCTGTAACTGAGTCCTGAAGGGGAAGCATCCCTATCTCCACACCCCAGGTCAGAGCATTATCTACTTACTGGAGACCAGTACAGTCAGGAGCCCAGCAGGGCCACAGGCACACAAGCCATGATGAAATTTTCTCTCCATTTGCTTCTCTCTCACAGTCACTATTTGCTTCCTTATCTCTACCCTAATCTAGAACAGAAACAAAATCATTAGTGAGTGTATTTGTTTGAAGTTACCTGATGTTCATTAAATATAGTTCAAGAAAATTGAAAATTTTGAAGTGTTACTCTCAAAAACAATTGCCATGTCATCAGTTTAGGGTCTTCCAGATTAGATATTTTCCCCCCATGGGTTGGAGACCTTTGGAAGATGAACTATTTGAATAGAAATCTTTTTTACTTATTCATTTTTCCAAAAACATATTTTCCAGCTTTATTGTTGGATAATTGACAAGAGAAACCTGTACCTTTATGGTGTATGACAGGATACGTGGCTATATGCATACACTGTGAAATGTATGTGCCAGTGTGGTAAGAACATTCAATTATCTTTTTGAAAATATAATTTTATTTTTAATTGACACCTAGTAATTGTACATATTTCTGGGGTACAGTGGGATATATATATATATAAAACGGTAATGATCATTTCTATCACATTTCTTTTTGGTGGAAACATTCAAAACCCTCTTTAATGGCTATTTTGGGTTTTTTTTGTTGTTGTTGTTGTTGTTGTTGTTGTTGTTGTTGTTTTGAGGTTTGGATGACTTTTGATTTTTACTTGTTTGTTTTGCAGTGCTGGGGTTAAACCCAGGGATTCTGCGTTCTGGGCAAACGCCCTGCCACTAAGCCACAGCCCCAGTCCATCTACTAACTATTTTGAAACATTCAATTACTTGTTGTCAACCAGAGTTACCCTACTATGCTATATAGAACATTAAAAGTAATTCCTCCTATCTAACTGCACCCCCATACCTGATAAAATCTACTATCTTATCCATTTTCGGGTACGGGATATATAATAATTGTTAGTAACTAGAGTCACCATGGTAGATAGTAGAATCCCATTTACGTCTACAAAGTTGTATGGCTTACTAACAGAACAGAGAAAAATAATTGAGTTAAGAGTATAAATTGCTGACCTGAATAAAGTCAGCTGTGGGCTGGATGCTCCACACCCCCAGGCTAAGAATCTCTGAGAGCCATGGAGATGAGGGTCAAGGTACCCACAGCTGGGTTTGTTGTGTTTTGTACCTTGAGCCCTGACAAGCTTTCAAGATCCTCTTGCAGATTGTGATTCGGGGGCACCTATATTAAAGAATGCTTCTTAGGATAGGAATGCAGCTCAGTGGTAGACTGCTCACCTAGCATACGAAGCCTTGTGTTCCATCCCCAACACTGCAAAAATAAATAAATAAAAAAACAAAAGGAACTTTTTTTTTTGGATTGAACCCAGGGTGCTTAACCACTGAACCACATCCTCAGCCCTTTTTGTATTTTATTTAGAGACAGAGTTTCACTGAGTTGCTTAGGGCCTGGCTAAGTTATTGAGGCTGGCTTTGAACTCACTATCCTCCTACCTCAGCCTCCCAAGCTGCTGGGATTAGAGGCACCCACCACCACACCTGGCTAAAGGGCACTTCTTAAGTTGTATGCATTGGCTTATTCGTTTGTGTATATACATTAAGGAAAAAATCTCTAAAGAATATACCTGATTACCTGTTCTACCTGATTACCTGTTCCCAGGAGAAGGCCAAGGCAGTTGGGAGTCAGGGATTAGATAACCTGAAACAACGTTTTCATTTTGAACCAATCTTAAATTTTTACAAAAGCTGCAAATATGGCACAAAAATCTTTTCTTCTTCTGAATCATTTGAAAGTAGATGTTGATATGATGGCCCTGTCACCTCTGAATACTTGAGTGTATACTTCCTACAAAGATATTCTCTGATATAACCAGATACAATCAATAAGACCAGGAAATTAATACTGATACATTTCCACCATTCGAGTTTCACTCAGTGTCCAAATAATGTTTTTTATAACAAAAGGGATCCAATTCACAATCACAGATTGTCTTTGGACTCCTTCAGTCATGAGGCAAGCATTCTCTACCAACTGACCTACATCCCCAGCCCGATGCTTTTTAATTTGAGTTTGTCTGATTTTCCTCATGGTTAGGCTCAGGGTATGAATCTTTGGCGGGAATCACACAGAAGTAATAGATGATGTCTTTATTTCATCTATCAGGCAGCACGCAATTTGGGGGCAACTGTTACTGATGACATTACCATTAATTACTGTATTAATGTGGTGTCTGCCAGGATTCTGCACTGTAAAGTTACTCCTTTTCCCTTTGTAACCCACAAATACTTTGTAGAGAAGTACTTTGAGACTACGTAAATGTCTTATTCTTTATTAAATTTTCAATTTATTCACCTTTTATTGTGTAGACTCATAGTTTCTTATTGCTATGTAACTTCTTATATTGTGGGGAGAACCATGTGATTGCATTAACTTTTAAATTAATTTGGAGGGTACTACAGATTGAACCCAGGGGTGCTTTACCATTGGGCTACACCCCAGTTCTTTCTTTTTCCTTTTCTTTTTGAGACCAGATCTCCCTAAATAGCCAAGGTCGCCCTCAAATTTACAAGCCTCCTGCCTCAGCCTCTCAAGTTGCTGGGATTATAGGTATGCCAGACCTAAATTAATTTTTAAAAGGAAAAGGCCCAAAGTCTAAAACCTTCACTGAATTCATCATTATCCTTTGGCAAGGTCCAAGTACACACCATCCAAGGTACCTAGGGCGTGTGTATGAGAGAGGGGCAGGTGTTAATCCCAGTGGGACACAGGAACTGAGAGCGCAGAGGGACATTTCCCCAAGTGGAAATGGTTGACAGGAAGAATGGAGATTGAATGTCAAAGACAATCAGCCTTGAGAAGAGTTCCCAAAGTGAATGTGAAAGCCAAACACCAAGAAAAGGGACTATAACCAGAGAGCATTTGGAGACTAGTGTTGGAAAATAGGAAATTTGTTGTAATGGAATTAGGTGCCAGGAAGTAAAGGAACAAGCCCCGAAGCCAGAAGGTGATCATGAGGACAAGGAGGCCCCTGCTTGCTGGCGTTTAGCATCAGTTTCCATGAAGTCAAGACCAGGAGGAACAGGCAATCAGCACCCGGATGAGAAGGCTGCTCAGGGGCAGAGGGCCAGTCAGTCCTGACAACTTCTCCCAGAGATCCTTTGTCCTTTGGAGGAAAAAACAACCTGTGAATTTGCTGGTGGTTCTTCCCAGAGATGGCCATCAGCCTAGCCTTTCAACGCTGCAATGATACTGGTATGGAGAAAGTGTGGGCAGTTGCTGAATTCTTCATAGACGCCATTTTTTTTTTTTTTAAACACAGGAAGTATCTGCCAAATTACACAAATTATGCTTAATGCCACTCATTCTATTTCTCTCCCCCAGGCTTTTCTCTCTCCACCTCTCAGCCACAAATCTATGGAAGTCTGCTTATCATTCCTACATGTACAAGATATTTTAGGAAACTGTTTGTATGTTGGCAGCTGTCCCTGGCCTGACCGGAGCACACCTCAGCAGACAGACACATTCTGCAGATTTCTAACAAAGCAAATATGTTGATTTTGGCATCGGTTTGCCCCAACTTATCAGACTCTATTGCTTGGTTGACTAGTAGAAAATATCTAGGGAAAACACATTTTATGACTTTAATTGTTGTTATAGGTGCTTTCAAAAAATAAATGTGTGACCTGTAATATATTTGAGTGAAAGAGCTCACATCTGGATTCGATTAACTCTGGAGTCTGTTGGCTGACTTAGCACGGGAGCCTTTTCTGGAAGTCAACTCTGTGTCTAGGGATTTTGTTTTCACCCAGAGAGGCACAGTGGAGACCTTGTTTCAGCACAAAGGCATTAACTGTTAGTGGTGACCCCTCGTGAACATGGCAGAGCTAACCCAAGACCTGAAAGTCAGAGTCTATCCTGTAGGACTGAGAAAGGCAAGCTGAAGGCAAGGGTTAAATGGACGGAGAGTTCCAGAATAGTTCCACAGACACAGTACATTGGCATTGGGCATTGCCACTTTAACTTCCATCCCCAAGAAGGATCCAAAGAAGCTTTGGGGAATGGATGGTGGCACCTCTCATCTTCATTCGAGGTGAGAGGACAGAATCAATGATAAACACTGTGGAATGACTCCCTTTCATTAGAAGGAAGGTGGTGTAATCTATAACAGACACCCTGGAATATTTTACTTTCTTCTCACAAGATAATCAGAACTGTAACTACCATGTGGGCACATCTCACTCTCTTTATGGGAAAGAGGGCAGGTTTGATGGGAAGAATCTGGATGTGGTGGCACGTGCCTCTAGCTACTTGGGAGGCTGAGCCAAGAGGATTGTTTGAAACCAGGAATTTGAGGCCAATCTGAGCAACAAAACAGACCATGGCTCAAAAAAACAAAAATTAACAATTAAAAATGACAAGAATGGATGAAGTTAACTCAATAGCTATACAGGGGCCCATAGTCTCCGAGGATTCTACAAAGCAATGTCTAGCCAGGATGAGATGCCTTTGACCTGGACCCTTGTGGTTAAAATCTGCTGGCAATAGCAGTTTCTGGCTAACTAACAGGGACTTCACAGTTCCCCCTAAATCACTCTCTGGGTGCAATAAAAACAAGAGAGGCTCAACTTCCAATTCCTCCCTTTCCAACTCCCATCCTCCCTGTGGATAACGGAAGCACAAAGCTTACCCACCCTAGAGCATTGTGGGCAAATGGCATCCTGCCCTGCTCCTGCCTCCCTAAGTGACCTCCTTCTGATCTTTCATCTATGTAGGCCCGTCCTCCCCTGATCACACCCTACATATAGCAAAAGTTCCATCTCTCCTTAGCTTCGTCCACTTTGCCTCTCAGACCAAGTTTTTACCAGTTACACCGCTAATCAGAATGAGGTGTATTCTTGAACCTGACTTGGTGAAGGAAAGGTAGTCTTTTTCCCCAACTGCATGCATATGTTCATGCCTTCAAAAAGCCTTTGACGAGTTGCCTTATATAAAGCTCCATGAGCCACTGGATGGATGACCTTTCTTTGTCACAGGGAAGGAGCTACCTTAGGAGCAAGATAAATGGATTTTTCTCTGGATGGAAATGTACGAATAATAATCTTTAAAATAGCCTGGATTATTGAACGAGGTTTTCCTCAAAGCATGTCCCAAGTATTAAGTCACTGAATCCCCACCGCCAGCCCTCTAAAGGAGGTACAACTATGCTTCCAACTTTGCAGATGAGGAAAAAGTTACAAGGAGGTTAAGCAACTTGAATAAGGTAACTCAGCTTGTTCTAGAACCATCAGTGGTGATATTCTAATCACTCATTTAGATTTGATAGTAAAATCTCCTTGTGTTTGGGAATGACACAAAATACTATAGGTATTGAAAAGTTCTTGGGTACAAATTGCAGAAAGATCCTGTTAGGTTCTTGGTCACATTTTTAACTCTGCCTATGGTCTACCGACCATCCTAACCTGTGTCATTCCTTAACAATGTCCCCTCCTTTCCCAGCCTTGGTCACCACCCTTATTCTACTGTTTACCTTGAACCCTTCTTTGGCTTTTTTACTAGTTCTCTGGCTCTCCATGACTTCCGCCTGTCACTTAGCACATCATTGGTAAATTAAAAGAACACAGTACAGCTTTGTCCTAGCCCTAGCCAGCTCCACACCCACCGATGTCTGGGGTCAAGGCCTTCCATGGCACATTACAGCCAACTTTCCAGAGGATCTATATGCCCTTTTATTCATTTTGGTTAAGTGACCACCTTAAGCCAAAGTACTATTGGTAGGAGTAAGAATTCAAAATTGAAAGGATGCAGTCCTCATTCTCAAATTGCTCATCATAGTGAGAAGACAGACTTATAAACTGATGTAAAATGATAAGATAATCATTATTAATAGATGTAGGTATAGATACAGCCCTCCCTCTGTCCAGAGGCATCAAAAAGGACTTCACAGAGAAAGGGAGTTTTGAGCTCAGAGAATGAGTCAAAGTCCCAAGTGGATCAGTCAGAGGAACGAGTTCCAGGTAAAAGACACAGTACACGGTGACAAAGGGCAGAGTGTACATTCATGGAAGGGCACATGGCTAAGTTTAGTTAGACTGTAGATTTTGATGGGAAGTACAGGAAGTTGAGCAAAAACAGATACCAGATAAAAGTCCTTCATGAGTTGACTAATTTTATGGATACAATTTAAATTCCAAACTACAAAATGATTTTTAAGTTTGTCTAGAAATAGAAGAGGAAGAATTGCCAAAGATTTTTTTTTAAAGACTAATAATGAGAAAAGAGAAAGATATTGCTCTACTAAACATTAAAACATACTGTAAAATTACCGTGGTTGAAATTGTGTGATCCTAGCAAGAATTAGACAAAGATATGGAATAGGAAAGTACAGATGTGGACCCAAGTATATATTATTAGGCTTATTAATATAAATGTGGCGTCTCAAATCAGTATCAAAGTGATGGATTATTCCAGAGATGGTACTGGAACAACTTTGTGTTAATCAGCTTTCTGTCGCTATGACAAAATACCCAAGAAAAGCAATTTAATGGAGGAAAGATTTATTTTAGCTCACTGTTTCAGGGATCTCAGTCCATGGTCAGCTGGCTCCATTACTGTGGGCCTGTGGTGGAACAAAGCATCATGGAGGAGAGGGTGCGGTAAAGCAGAGTTGGCATCTGGGAGGCAGGGAGGAGGAGTCAGGGAACAAGATATAGTGCCCAAGGACATAACACCAAGGACCTAGTCCTTTCAACTAGGTCTTACTTCTAGTAGTTTTCATTACCTCCTAATAGCCCATTCAACTATGAACTGATTAATGAGTTAATCCACTACAAGGTTAGAGCCCTCATGATCCAATCACTTCCCCAAAGCCCCACCTCTGAGCATTATTGCATTGGGGAGCCAAGCCTTCAACACATGAATCTTTGGGGAACATTCTAGATCCAGGCCATAACAAAGTATTTGAAAAATAATAACAAAAAAAAAAAAATTGGATTCTCTACCCTTCCCATTATTCACAAAATAAATTCCAGCTCAACACTGAAATTGGAACCCTCTATGATGATGGAAATATTCTATAATTGTGATGTCCAGCATGGTAGCTACTAACCACAAGTGTTTACTGAGTATTTAAGCATTTAAAACAAGGCTAGTGCACTAAAAAAAATTTTTTTTCAATTTCAGTGGATCAAAACTTAAATTTATATGGTCATTTGTGGTTAACATCAACTATAGCAAGCAGCATGGTTCTAGATGAACTAAATGCAGGAAGGAAAAAACTACTGTCAAAATATAAGTAAATATTTATACAATCTTGAGGTGAAGATCATCTTCAGTATAATATTAAAAACAGAAATCATAAAAGAAAAATGGATTTGACTATCTAAAAATGTAAAACTTTGGAAGTCATGAAGGGGACTACTGTTAAAAGATAAAGGTCATGTATAACCACTAAAGGATTTCTATTTTTATACAAAAAGATTACTAATTGATAAATCAGTTGTAAACTAATTAATTAAAATTAATTGATAAAAATGGAGAAACTTTGAGAAATAAGCAAAGAACATGAATAAGAAAATTAACAAAAGAAGAAGTGCTAATGTCTAATGAGCATAAAGAAACTTCAAGCTCTCTTTTAGTCACAAATTCACCAATTCAATCAACCATGAGATAATTCCTCTAACTAAGGATGTCCTTAAAAATGTTGCTACAGGGATAGGGTGTAGCTGAGTATCAGAGCTCTTGCCTAGTGTGCAGGAGGCCGTGGGTTTCATCACCAGCATGGGGGAAAAAATGCTATAGGTATTATCTATAGTAAGGGTTAGGGAAGCAGGTGTTTTCCTACATTGTGTGGGCAAATGTAAATTGATGCAAACTTTATGAAAAGCAACTTAGCAATAAAGATTAAATTACACATTTTGGGGTCAAATTTTAAGTGTTCTTTTTTCCATCATATGTATTTTACAGGAAGACCCACAAACTAAGATCCCTAGATTTAGCGTCCATGATAGCCACAGTCCAGGTCCCATTCAGTGTACTTGGTGTTTTTCTTCATGGCAACAGGGTGCCATGGAGAGGTGAGATACTGTCCTGAGAGTGAAAGGAAACCCTGTCATTCACTGAGCATTTATTTAGCTGTGTGCCAAGCACTTCACACACAAGATCTGCTTTAATTCTCAAAACAACTGCAGGAAGTAAATGCTATTCTTTCCATTTTAGAGATGCAGAAACAGGCAGGCTGGGAGGTCAGAGCTATCACCCCGCAATCAGAAAGCCAGGTTTGAAGCCTGGTCTGTGACTCCAAGTTCTGCTCCTTTGCTTGGGAGGATTCCAGGGCCACAGGAAGCACTGAAGCCCCTTTGGGGCAAGCATGGGTCCAGCAAGACCCCTTTAAACAGAGATGCTACAGTCCTAGGCTCTCCAAATTAGGAGCAGCAAACAGTTCTCCAGGTCACAATATAACCAGTGACTTCTCTGGATCTCTTAGATGCACCCTTCCTGGTACCAGAAAGCAAAGAAAATTTGTTGTATATCCGGGTAGGAAGGAGATGGGTTTCGACTAGTCTGAAAAGACTCAATTTGTTGGGAGATGAGACAGGGTAGAGCTCTCAGAAAAGGAATTTGGGGAATTGAGTGTCCTCAGACTTTTCCATCTGCTCCTCAACAAGGACCTGCCAAGTGACGCCGGAATGCTGTGTGTGTGCCCAGCCTTGTCTCGGCTCATCCGTCTCACGCGCAGCGCTGGGGCGCAGGTTCTCCAGCAGGGAGGGGGAGGGAGAGCTGCTTGGGGAGGGAGACCCGGAGGCTGCCAGCTTCTTCTTGCGGCATAGTTGGAGGCTGAGATAGCCGTGTGCTCACAGGGAAAGGGGTGGGCGGGGACGCCAAGCCACCATTTGGTCTCCATCAAAGTCAGAAAGCCACTTGGTCAGCTCTGCCGCCAGAGCTGGAGATGGAGCGAGGGCAATCGCGGTTGGGATGTTTTTCAGAGTTTTTTCCCAAGGTCAAGGGCAGGAGAACCCAGAGGAGAGTGGGCTCCATTGGACAGGGAGGGATGGAATGGTATAGAGTTTGCTGGGACAGAGGGGAAGCACCGAGATCGATTTTTATTTTCAAAACGACAGACCTGGGATTGGGGTTGTGGCACAGTGGTAATGGGGCGCTGGGTTCGCTCTTCAGCACCACAGAAAAATAAATAAATATAGGTGTTGTGTCCATCTACAATTAAAAAAAAAAAGAGAGAGAGAGAGAGAGAGAGAGAGAGAGAGAGAGAGAGAGAGAGGGACAGACCTGCCTCTTTCCTCAAAGAAATGAGTGTTTTGCTTTTGTTCCCTGCCTCCACCCACCCACCCCCCCCAAAAAAAAGAAAGAAAGAAGCTATGTGAACTTGGACAACTATGTCTGCTGTTGAGCCTCAGTTGCAGTATCTCCAAGCCAGAAGGTATTCTGTGAAGGTCAGTTTTAGCATTAAGGTTAAGGATATATGCACATGTCCTCTAGAACTTATTAAAAAAAATTATAAGTTCTGCCCCAGACCTACTCAATCAGAATCTCCAGGGAACCAGCCTGAGGATCTGTATTTTAATCTACAACCCTGATAAGTCCTGATAAGGAAAATTCAAAATTACTGCTAGGTGACAGGACATCTCTGACGTCCTTATTTGGGATAAAGGGAGATTGAGGCCAGGAGCACTGGCCCTTGGGAGGTTTGTGATCCCTAAATTCTGTCCCTCTTTGGTGTTGGCGACTGGAAAGCTGTTATGTGAACTTGCTCATATATCTGGGCACTATGAGGGGCTGCAAGGAAACAGCACCAGGTTGAGGAACTCAGCCCAGGACAGGTTTAGGAACAGGGGATTCCAGTTTAGCTCGATAACTATCTTGGCAGAGGTGTTTATGAAGCCTTGATACAAGTTTTGACTTTTCTGAGCCCCAGTTTTTCAACAAATGGAGACAGTTAATAAGCTCATGATCATCCAATAGTCAATCCAGAGTCTTGAGGCCTGTAAAGGACCTTTATACCCGCAGGTAGTATCCAGTGAGATATTAGAAGAAATGCTGAAAGCAATGTGAAGCTCTTTATCAGGGCCCACCATGAATGTGGGCTGTTAATAGCATTCCATAGAAATGAAAAGGGTTCTGTATTCAGCTGAGGAAATGCTTGATTAAATTGAATTAAACAGTCTTTGATTTAGAGCCTCTCTGAGTCTTTAATTGAATGTGCACTGTGACTTGCCAGGACAAGGGTGTGTGTGTGTGTGTGTGTGTGTGTGTGTGTGTGTGTCTGTGTCTGTGTCGGTCACCAGACTTGTTGGGTGACACCATTAATTAGTGGATTAGCTTTCTTTCTTTATTCTTCCTTTTTTTATTATGGTGAAATATACATCATATAAAATTTACCATTTGGTGGCATTACATATGTTGTGTACTCATCACCAGCCATCTTCAGAATTTATTCCTCTTCCCACACAGAAACTGCAAGCAACAAATTCCCATTCTCCCTTCCCCTGGATCCTGGCAACCATTATTCTACTTTCTTCTATGAATTTGATTACTCTAGCTCCCTCCTATATGCAATCATACAATATTCATCCTTCTATGACTGGCTTCCTTTAGCAACGTGTTCCCAAAGTTTATCCATGTTGTAGCATATGTCAGAATTTTCTTTCTCTGAAGGCTGTATAATTTTAGGGCCGTTATGTAGATATTACCTTTTGCCAATCCACTCCTCCAATGATGCACATTTGGGTGGTTTGTACCTTTTGGCTAACATGAAGAGTGCTACTGTGAGCAGGGGTGTACCAAAACCAGTTCAAGTCATCACTTTTAATTCAGAAGTGAAACTCATCTCTTGAGCTCGTGTTCTATGGAAACACTCTTCTTTATAGTTCTGAGGTAGCACTGTTAAGTGAGAAAATTCCTGAATTTTCCAGGAATATTCCTGCCCTGCGTGATGCAGTGGGGAAACATGCTAGGTTAGGAGTTAGGATGTGCATTTGTCCCCCAATCTCTCAGAGTCTTAGTTTCCACAGCAGTTAAATAAGTATGATTAAATAGATGACCTTTTGAAACCTAAGATTCTTTGCCTAATGCACTCCCTCTCCCACAGAAGCAGGGAAGCAGGGCAGGGGGTGAAGAATGACGTGGCGGGGAGGAGATATTAGCATACAAAAAGGAATCACTTAATATTTTTATTTTAGGGATGAAACTCAGGACCTAATACATGCTAGGAACCACTGAGCTACTTAACTTTTTTTCTTTTATGAGGGAAAACAGTATTTAGCTCTTTCCTTACCTTAATGCTTCAGGATCCAAACACTCCTTGGCTGGTTCTCCCAGACTTGGTTTTATCGGCCTTAAGAGCTGGTATCATGGCTGCAGACTTTCTCTGCTCTTTGGCCCTCCTGCTCCTTAGCCTCAGGGTGGAAGAGGAAGAGAGCTGCCATTTCCCTCTCCCACTTTCCTTCCGCAGGTAAAAGCACACACACAAAAAAGCAAGCACAAGGGGAATTGTCCTTTTGCCTCTGAGCCACTGAGGATGAACCTCAGGAATTACCCTTTTCCCATAACACAAAAGTATTTTCCTCCTTTCCTCCAAAAGCAGAGTTTCCCCTCTCCCAACAGGAATCACGGGCTGCTCCTGGAATTTTAAATACAATAACCAGGTTTATACATTAAGCAAACTTTGCCTGGTTCCCATGGCAACAGCTCTAATTTGGAGAGTTGACCGTAGTGCATTCTAAAGGAACTTGCAAGCTTCCTTATTACTACATCTCACTGATCAAAAAGGGAAGAAATCTTAATCATTCAGAATGATGAAAATCTAAAATTAAGTCACACAGCAAAATAAGACTCTCTGGGCACCTGGAAAAACCTGCACATAGTTTCATACAAAAGACAAAAACTTTACTTGCAAGAAGTCTTTAGACCCTGAGATTGTATTTACTCTTAAAAAAAAAAAAAAAAAAAACAACTTATTAACGTGTATTCATTGTACATATTAGCGGGGTTCAGTATAATATTGCAATATATGCACAGAGTGTACTGATCGAATCCAGCCTTCCTTTATCCACCCTTCTGTGCTGTGACATTTTTGACACATTCCAATCAAAATGGATAAAATAAACAAAGTGTCAGTTTTCATGGAGAAAAGCTCCAGTTTTTTAAGAATTTCGTGTCAGTTGAGCTGCCTTATTGAAGCTGCTCTAGGTTTTGAATCAAAAAACCTAGGAATACATTCAGAAAATGGATTGGATAAATTTATAGTAGTACGTAGTGGGTTGGGAACCAGGTGAGGTCTTGGCTAAGATTGAGGCCCAAGATTTTATGAAAATTTAATTTTTTTCAATGTTAGGGATTGAACCCAGCATCTCACATGTTAGGCAAGCACTCTACCATTGAGCTACCCCCATCCCCTTTTAAATTTTTATTTTATTTTGAGACAGGGTCTTATTAAATTGCCCAGGCTGACCTCAATTTACCATCCTCACACCCCTGTCTCCTGAGGATCTGGGATTACAGGTGTGTGCCACCATACCTGTCTGAAAGTTGGATGGATCTGTGTAGGGAAAACTTACATTTTAATTTTTTTTTTAAATTTTTCTCTTTTATTCAGTGAGTGCTACAGATCAAAACCTGGGTTTTATGCATGCTAGACAAGTGGTCTACCACTGAGCTACACACAGGGCCCTAAAACTGATGAACAAGCATACTTAAGTTCAAGTTGAAGCTGGGATTTTTAGCCTGAAGTCAATTTACAGTGTTGGTTTAAGGGAAAGACTGTAAAAGGCCTTTGATTCTGTAAAGCTAAATGTCCAGTGGTAGAATGGGGCTGCTCTGCTCCATATGAAGGTGTCGCTGGTGGCTTCCTGTGGGGCAGAGTGCATCCCAGCCCTGTTTCTAAAATGATTGTTTCTTCTGGGCAGATGTGTGATGTGATCCTGTCCAAGATTCAAAATTGTGATCAGAAGCTCCAGGGATGACTGCTGGAGCTGAACCTCCACCCAAGGACTGACGAAATTCCCCCTAAAGGCAGCGCTTCCCAGAGCCAGGCTGGCTGACGTTCCTACATGCCTTCAGGCCAGGTTACTCAACATCTCTGCATCTGGAGAAAAGTGAGCTCTGCCCAGCGCTAGTGGGTCTGTAATTAGGACAGCCATAATGGAAAGCGTATGGAAGTTCCTCAAAAAAACTAAAAATAGGGCTAGGGCTGGGGCTCAGTGGCAGAGTCCTTGCCTAGCATTCATCAGGCTCTGGGTTCAATCTTTAGCACCATCAAAAAATAAAAATAAAAACCTAAAGTTTGAATTACCATATGATCTGGTGTAAGGGTCAATTCGAATTTTCACCTTGATTGGATTAAGATGAAGAGGTTGTCTCAGGGTATGGCCATGAGGATATGTCTAGGAATAATTGGCATGTGGGATAGCAAAGTGAAGTGGAGATCCTTTCTTTCTAAGTGGGCAGCACAATCCAAAAGGTTGGAGGCTTGGATGGAATAAAAGTTGGAAGAATAAGGAAACAGCAGCAGACACACATTCCCTTCTTTATGAACAAGTTTTTGATTGCTTCTGGGATAGCTTGAGCATATCACACTCTCACTCCTTCACTCTTCCAAAGCAGACTCTGCCAGTGATTCTCCAGGGAGGTTCCAGAAGCCCTCTGTCTTGGACTGGGGTTGCATCATTGATCCCTCTTGTTCGAGGCTTTGGCATCTTGGACTGCACAGCTACTGATTCCTCCAGCTCTCTAGCCTGTAGACAGCCACCCTGGACTATCCCACTTTCGGTTGAGCAAGCCAATTTAATCAATCCCCTTTTTATAATCAGACCTCCCATTGGTTCTGTTCCTCTAGAGAGTCCTGACTAATACACCCAGCAATCCCACATCTGGATACTTACCCAGAAGATTTAAAATCAGTTTGTCAAAGAAATATCTACATGTTCGTTCTAGTACTATTACAAATTTTGGCACTGCGGGGTGGCACACCCATAATCCCAGCACCTCTAGAGACGAAGGCAGGAGGATAGCAAATTCAAAGCCAGTCTCAGCAACTTATTGAGGCTCTGAGCAACTTAGCAAGACCCTGTCTCAAAATTTTAAAAGGGCTGGGGATGTGCCTTAGTGGTTAAGTGCCCCTGGGTTCTATGAAAAAAAAAAATTGCCAAATTTTGAAATCAACCTAAGTATCCATCAACTATGAACACATTTTTTAAAAAAAAAAGATGTGGTATTTATACACAATGGAATACCTACCAGCCTTTAAAAGGAGGGAAACCATTGGCAGGGATCCAGCTCAGTGGTAGAGCACTTGCCTAGCATGCATGAGGCCCAGGGTTAAATCCCCACCACTGCAAAAATAAATAAAGAAAAAGAAGGAAATTCTGTCATTTGTGACAACATGGATAGAAGTAGAGAACTTTATGCTAAGTGAAATAAGCCAGGCACAGAAAGACAAACACTACATGTTCCTACTTTTATGTGGAATCTAAAACAATCAAACTCATAGAAGCAGAGAGAGTCCCCAGGATGGGAGGAAGGGGAGGAATAGGGAGACATTGGTCAAAGGGCACAAAACCTCTGTTCGGCCAGAGAAATAATTTTTGTTTTTCTTTTATGATCCATTGCACAGCACGGTGAACATAGTTGATAACAGTGTAATGCACATTTCAAAGTCACTGAGAGTAAACTTCAAATATTCTCGTCACACACAAAAAAATGGTATTGGAGGTGACAAATTTGTTAATTCAATTCATTTAATTAATCCATGTTGTAATCATAAATCAAAACATCCCTGTGTACAATTTCCCATAAAATAAAATAAAGAGCAATTATGCAAGATAGACTTTAGAAAATGTCCTGATTTTAGAGCATTATTCCAATCCTATTAGTAGTCTAAGGGCAAGAGCACATTCTTGGGTGAAGGAGTGTCCCCTGAAAGGAATGATGTTTTTTATGAGTTTGTGGCCAGAAATAGGGACTTGGAAAGAGGCTTGGACTCAAGGAGGGGAAAACTGCGTTCTGTTCCTGGAGTTTTGAGGAGTAGAAAGCCTGGACCCAGGGTAGGGAGGTTTTCCATTGGGAGAGGTAAGTTGGATTCTACAACCGTGAGCATGTAAGGGAGCACAGAGAGATTCCCAGAAGATAAAAGGCAGCCTGATCAATGCTGGACACCCAGTTAAATTTGAACTTCATGTCTATGGCCATACCACCCTGAATGCTCTAGACCTCATCTGAACTTCATAAGTATGTCCCAAATACTGCCTGGTTCCAAATGTTGCATGAGACATATTTGTTGCTTATTTGAAATTCAGATTTAACTGGGCATCCTGTATTTTATCTGGCTACCCTGGAGAAGACAGTATGAAGACCCTCCATATTATTTTTTCTGTTACCTCCAAGTTTTCAGTAGTCTCCCTAAATATTCAAGTCTGCCTCAGCTTTGCTGGTGACACTTGAGGGAGACATCTGTGCCCAGGCTTAGGGTGAAAGCATACTGAAATACTGAGGACATAGACTCCAGATTGAGGAGGGCTCCTTCAAGAGAAGAGAAAGGGGAAATGACACAGAATCTCAAGGCTTCTTGGGTAGAAGGGGTTGGGGGGACAAGGTGGATTTTAGCCCTTTTGATCATTTCTTTAGGAGTCCTAAAAACTTGTAGAAGACAACTTGGTAAAAGTATGTGGCCAAGGAGGCTGGGGACTGGTGATTGTGATTTGGATATTAAATGCCAGTACAACCTCCAAAGCCAGAAGTTTGGGACACACAGATTACAAGGGCAACTTGAGGCATCAGGGTTAGGGTCATTTCTAAGCAAGGACCCCTTTAAGCTTCCAAATTGCCTTAACAGGGGGTTCACTTGGAGCTTTTCCTACTGACTCTGTTGCAAAGGGGGCCCTCAAACAGAGAACATAGGGTGTTAGGTGATTGTATACTTCAAAGAAATGCTCCAAGCCATTTACACAAACTCACTAAAAAGAAAAAGAAAAAAAGTGACCCAAACCCATCCATTTTGAGGGCTCTCAGAGCATCAGTCACAAGATATACAAAGGGAACTGGGACTTCCCTCCTTCTCTAGTACGTAGCAAAGGAAGGGTTTCTACCAAGTTATCAACCTGTGGTACAAAAGGGCAGCAGGGAGGTGCCTGTCCTCAAACCAAGTGAAGCAGACTTTTAGATGCTTAAAGAGCCTGCCTATGTGCCCTAGCATGGCCTCATCCCGCAGCCCACATGCCTGCAAAATAAAGATAGAGTAGCTCAGGGCAGCTGCATAGGAACAGGTTACATTTGCATGTGACAAGTCACAGAGGAGTGGACTTTCTCCATCCATAGAAAGTGATCTTAAAAGAGGACCCCATCATGAATCTAAAGAGACATATGCTGAGTGAAATATAAGTCAACCCTGGCCAGCCTTCTCTCCCAAAGCATACGTAGTTTATGATGCAAATTATATAAAATGGAGCCAATCAATAGTGCCAGAGAGCAGATAGGCGTTTCCTAAAGATGGAGTCCAAACAGGAGAGAGAAAAGGGCTAATTATCAGTGGTTGCCCAGATCGTATATTGCCAGGGCCAGAAAATGGTGCCAGGAGATGTCTCAGCTGGAGAATCTCTAGGGAATCCTTAACAAGCTCTAGTTACAAAGTGCCAATGCCTGCCACACCCAGAGAGCATTAAAGCCAACTAAGATTTTTTTTTTTCCTGCCGCTTATCCCATCTCCTAGCCCCAACTCTTACTTTGCAAGAAGCAGTCAGATGAGTGGAGGAGGTGTGGAAGAGTTCTACAGAGAAGCAAGGAAGAGGCCAACCAGATTTGCAAAAGTGGGGTATGAAAGCATCCGTCTAGTGATTGAGAAACTCGAGTTTTGATGTTAGATTTGATCTTGGTTTTCAAATCTCTAATGATGAATAGTTTGTTAATTCCTGCAAGACTTTCAGTGTGGAAAAAAAAATAAAGTTATTTCCTGCTTTGCATACCAATGAGTCTAACTCCTTCCATAACCAGGGATGTTAACTCTACAGAGCCTATATCTAGTCAAATCTACCTTCTGAGGATCAAATGAGCTGTGGAGTATTCTTAATTACCTCCATGGGAAATGAAGAAAAATAACATACATGGAGATATTGCCAGATAAAAGAGTTTTGAAGGAAAACAACCAAGATCCTTTCCAAGGTAATAAACTGAGGTGGTTAAGATCATGGACTGGATTTGAATACTGGTTCTTCTACAGCCTGGTTGTATGACCTTGGGCAGGTTGCACAATCTCTGTGTGCTGTGCTTTCCCCATTTGTGAAATGGGGATGATGATATTAGTCAGCTTAGGCAAAGATGTTCTGCAAAAACAAACAACTCTAAAATCTCAGTGGCTTACGTGGGCCAAGTTTCATTTCTTGTTTATAGCACATTTTCCATTACAGGCTGCCTTTGGCTCTTTCCTCTGGGACCACACTGAAGAAACAGCTCTTATTTGGAACCTTGCTGGTATTAAGGCATGGTTGATGGCCTCGTTGACACTCTTAAGGCTTCTTCTCAAAAATAACACATGTAATTGCTATTTACATTTCCGTGGCCAAAGTCAATTACACAGTTAAATTTGATATCAGCATGGTGGGGAGATATAATTTTCCCACAAAGAGATGCAGAGAATATCTGGGACAATAATTTCATCTACTACAGTACCTACCTACGTAATGTGCTCCAAAAAGCACCTTATAAGGTCATGCAAATATATATAAGGGCTCTTACTAATATGTCTTTTTGCACTGGAATTTATTTAGGAGTTTTCCTAAGGAGACCATTTGCTCTGAGATCCTAGTTCAAAATAGTTCTGACATCGGGAACTATTCAACTTGGCAAGAATCACCAAAATACTTGGAAGAATCCTAACTAAGAAGTAATTAGAACCTGGACCTTAATGTCTGATTTGGGGTCTCACTGAAACAGTCTCATGAAGAGGGTAAAAATAGCGCCATGTTTTCCTGGTCCATTCTCTGCAGTCTGTCCCTGAAAGACAGGCATCAAGGTACTGGGCGATCATGTCTCAGCTATTTCAGGATGACTAGGCCTGTAGAGCGCAGCCTCTGCAAAGTTATTCTTAACTCACTTGTCTGGAGGCAGACGGTAACAGCTCCACTTCTGTCAAATGCTTAGACTATGGAGGGAATGAGCCCGGGCGCTGGGCCAGCCGTTCTGTTTTCTCTTAGTATTGGGATCAGCATTATCTGGGCCCAGAGTCTAGCCAACAACTTTTTCATGAAGTTCCATGGGGACCCAGGCCATCTTTTCAGGGGGTCTGACACAGAAGTTCTTCCAGGTATGGATTTGGTTTTGGGTTTTCAACTAGGCAAAGTTTGGGGGCAGGGAGCTGTCACTAGATCAAAGTGGGGGTGGTGGTGGTTACCATTCTTGAGCCATAGTGGTCACTGGGTGGGACCCAGTGACCACTTGGAGTTTCAGACTCTTCTTAGCCCCTCAGAACAGTTCAAAGCTCTCCCATTTAGAGCATGCAAGAGACCAAAATTCTGACCATTTCAAGTGGGAACAGAGGTAGATAAGCTGTATTAATGACAGTTTTAATTTTACTCTCCCCCCCGACCCCACCCAGTGTCTTGCAAATCATTCTTTACCAGAACGTTCAGAATGACAAAGGTTTATAGATTATTTTCTAATTAATAAAATGGGTACTTACCACGGGTTTTGAGCCACACACAAGGAGTCCGAATCCCAGTCCTGTCCTTCAAATCTCTACATAACTGGGTTCACAAAGATCTCTCTTGTGGAGCCAAAGGTGATCAACCTAAGGCAGAACTCAGAGGTGCCAGACATTTGTGCCATAGGTAGATAATGGAGGCTTTCTGGAGGAGGTAGCATGTGAGCTGAGCTTGGAAGGAATGATGTTGTGGGTTGAATTGCATCCCCCCGCAAAGATTTGTTCAAGTACCCATGAATATGACTTTGTTCACATTCCTTACAGACTTAATCAAGTTAAGAGGAGGCTCATTCTGGATGGGGGGTGAGCCCTAATCCAGTGACTTGGTATCCTTATAAAAACATGGAAGTCTGGGCACAGATACAAATACAGGGAGGATGCCATGTGCCAACAGAGGCAGAGATTGGAATGATGTGTCTCCACGCCAAGGAATGTCTGGGATTGCTGACAGCCAGCAAAAGCAAGGGAAATGCAAGGGGAGGTTCTCTCTTAAAGCCTTCAGGGAGAGCTTAACACCTTGATTTCAGACTTCTAGCCTCCAGAACGATGAGGGAATACATTTCGGTTGGTTTAAGCCACCCTGTTTGTTGTTGTCTGTCATGGCAGCCCCAGGAAACCAGTAAAGATAGCCAAGCCTTTGAGATGGAGGAAAGGACTCTGGGTAGACCACCACTAGGGACAAATGTAACAACTTGTGCAAGCAGATGGCATCTTTGGGAATACTTAATCATTTAACATAATTCTAGCAAAGGAGGTTAGATTAGTCAGCTTTTCAATTGCTGTGACCCCAATACCTACAAGAACAACTTAGAGGAAGAAAAGTTTATTTTAACTCATAGTTTCAAAGGTCTCCGTCCATGGCTGGCAGACTCCTTTGCTCCAGATCAAGTTGGAAGGGCATTGCAGAGGAGAGCAGCTCAGCTCATGGCAGCAGGAAGCAGAGATCAAGACAGAAAGGGATCAGGAACAGATAAAGTCCCAGTCCATGCCCTCCATGGTCTACTTCCTCCAGCCACACCCCACCTGCCTACAGTTACTACCCAGTAGTCCATTCAGTTATCAGTGGATTAGTTCAGCAAATTGATTCATCTACTGATGAGTTACAGCCCCACCTCTGAAACTTGCTGCATTGGGGATCATGCTGTCAACACATGAGATTGGGGGAGAGGGGGAACATTTCAGATTCAAACCATAATGAGATGGAAAGAAGGGAAGGGTTGAATACAGTGAGAGATCATGATAGAAATATAGAACAAAGCCTTCAGTGCCAGGCTAAGAAATTTGAGCTGGGAAGCCATGAGCATTAGGACATTGTTATCCCAGGATGACTTTGAATTTCCCTTTGTCCCTCCCCTTGGTTTTGGCCCCAGTAACCGCAGATGACACTGGGCTTAGTGCCACAGGACAAATGCCTCAAAGGTAGAAACAGGGTCTACTTTGTCTTTGGAGCCTCAGCACATAGCACAGGGCACATAAGATGTTGCAATATCTATGTCGTCTTAGCTATCCGGAAGAGAAACATAATTTTGCTTGAGTAACCAGGAAATTCACTAGTACAGGCTAAAAGTTCATATCCTAGAGTGGCCGTGACAAATGACCGCAAACTTATGTGGCTCTAAACAACAGAAATGTATTCTCTCACAGTTCTGGAGGTTGAGGGTATAAAGTCAAGGTGTCAGTAGGGCTGGTTCCTTCTGAAGGCTGTCAGTCTTAGGGAGATTCTGCTCCAGGCCTCTCTCTTGGCTTCTGTGTTGCTAGCAATCCTGGACATTCCTTGACTTGTCAACACATCATTCCAATCTCGGCCCCCATTAGTACATGGTGAATGTCATGTAAGACTAAGACTCACCCTAATTAAGAACAACACCCATCTTATCTTGATTACATCCATGAAGACCCTATGTCCAAATAAAATCACATTCACAGAGATTGGGGTTTAGAACTTCAACAGATATTTTTGGGAAACACAATTCAACACATAATAGAGGGATAACTAGCTTCAGGTACAGCTGGTTTCAGGGGTTCAAGCAATACCATCAGGGTCCTCTCTCTTCAATGTTCAGATGTGCCTTCTGATGGATGGCCACTAGAAGCCCAAAGATACAAGTATCTGATGATGGGAACTGTGGGGTTGAAAGGGACAGTAAATAGCTCTTGGGTTTCATGCTGATAGAGGGACCAAGAAGAACAGTGAGTCAGGAAAGTAGAGAGCAAGTCCTGGTTGTTGAGTGCTATGGTTTATATATTGTTAGTTTCCCCCAAAGATACGTTGGGAGCTTAGTCTTCAGTGTGATAATGTTGGGAAGTGGGACTTTTAAGAGATAGGGCTTAGTGGGATGTCAATAAGGGGTGCTCTTGGAAGAGATGGTGTGACCCCAATGTCTCTCTGGCTTCCTGTTTCAAGATATGGCTCATATTTCTGCATGTGCTCTGCCATTGGGTTTAGGGCTTTTGCTAGAACCTCTTCCATGTTGTTTGAACTTTTGTCCTCCAAAACTGTGAGCTAAATAAGCCTCTTTTCTTTAACAAATTTTTCCTGCATCAAGTATTTTGTTATAGTAACATGAAACTGATTAACACATTTAATGATAATTTATTTAATGAATAAATGAGAGATAGTCTGGATAGAGAGCAAAGATAGGGAGAGGGTGGTGCCAGTGGAGTGGAGCTGTTATGGGGTCTGGACACCTTGTTAACTGGTTGGGAACAGTCTCTTTGAAGGATTTGGTAAGAAGCAGGTACCCAACACCAGCCTTGAAGAAAAACATTTTATGTAAAGCTTGATATCTCCTGCTAGGACCAATAGAACATGATCAATTGTTTTCCCTAACCAACTATTTAACTTCCCTTCCCCATTCCTTTGGTGATAGCTCTTCTTTCTTTTTTTTTTTTTTTTTTAAACATTTATTTTTTAGTTGTAAGTGGACACAATACCTTTATTATATTTTTATGTGGTGCACAATACCTTAATTTTTTTTATGTGGTGCTAAGGATCAAACCCAGTACCTCATGCATGCTAGGCAAGCGCTCTACCTCTGAGCCACAACCCCAGCCCCTGGTGATAGCTTTTCTTTAGGATAATCACCACCTTCAGCTCCAGCTCTTGAAGTCTCCAGATAGCCCAGAACAATCCAGAAGGGTCTAATCCTTTGACCACTGTGATTGACCCAAGGAAAGAGCTCCTGTGTGTCTACTGAGTCCTAATCCCATGACTTTTTCTGAAACTATTGAGAAAAAAAAAAGAGCTCTTTTCTACTGGGGGGAGGGAGTGGTGCTAAACTGGAAAGATGTAAGTGTGAGGCTGCTAGGTTCCATCTGTGCCACCACATGGGAGTAACTGCCTCTGACGGAAATCTAGACAGAAGAGATCAGAGCTGAGAAATTAGAGAACCGAAGGCCTGGGACACAGCTCAGCAAATGCTCTAGCCAGGCCTGAAATAGTGTATTTCCAAACACCTTCCAGAACCTGGTTGGGCCAGTGGAATTCCCTCTCCACTTCAGCAGGTATGAGTAGGTTTTTTTTCATCGACAGCAAGAGTCCAGATTCCACAAGGATGCTGTTCAAAGGTGTTTGAGGCTTTGGTTGGAAGGGACCCAGGTGGCTAAGGTGACCCTGGAGCTTGGTACCTGCTAGGAGCTGGGATAGATAGCTATAGAGTTTTCTTTTCTCCTCTTGCCCTCAAGTGTTTGGTTAAGAAAAAAACAGAGACTAGATTGGTGGTCCTTTGAGTTGCTCTGGTCTTTTCTTTCCAGTATACCATGTATCTCTCCAGGCTGCAGCCCTGGGAACAACCCTGGACCTTTCTTTAAATTTCTTGGCTTGCTATGGCTATACTGAGACATCAATTACACCAACCACCTTCGATAACATGGGCTTTAATCCCATGTGGATACCTTTCATTTAATGCTTCTTATACTTCACACCCCATTCTACAACAACATCTCTACAACAACCATATTAGAGATGCCAGACTGATATTATAATATTGTTGTTTCCACCAATGTACAAACGAGAAAACTAAACCTGTGGTTTATAAGGGCGCATGCCTGTAGTGTGACGGCTGGTGAGCTATGGTCACTAAGAAGTGAGACTGGACCCCGTTTCATCCATTTATCCACCCATTTGTCCAACAAATATTTATTAAGGATCAATCAGAACCAAGTTTGTTGCTGTTGTTCTTGTTTTGCAAAGTTCAAAAATGAGTTTAAAATAAGTGAGTAAAATCCTGCCTGTAAGGATTGCCTAGTCTTTGAGGAATACGAAAGATATGTTTCCAAATGTAAAAGGAAGAAAAGGGTAAGTTTTATGAGTGGTCCAGATAAAATGCTGTGAAATTCAAGGGTCCTTTCCTCCTGTGGAATGGATATTCATAGACATCTTCAGAAGGCAAGAAGGATGTGGACATACATGGATGAGAGGAAGGGCATTCCAGGACCAGAGAAAACATGAACGAAATAAAAACTATGGGAGGTCAAGGAGACTCATCTAAAGCTGAATGGAGACTAGGACATAAGACATGTGAGGGAAAGACAAGAGGTACATGGAACGTTGGGTTCAAAGACAGATCTTGAAAGACCAATAGGGCATTTTAAAGAGGCAAAGCTGTGGTCTATAGGTAATGAGGATGAGCCCTACATGATTTCATCATGAAGACTCACCTGAGCAGTACAGACAGTGGTCGGGAAGGTAGGATACTGCCTAGAGGTGTCAGTTTTTCATGCAAGAAGTTATAAGGTCCTGAGTCAGAGCATCATTCTGGTTATTTTATGCTCTACTGACAAAAAATCCCAAAACTTAATGGCTCAACGCTCTTGATGTCTCCAATTGCCCAGAACTTCAATAAGAATGGAGGATGCAGGCTGGGGCTGGGGCTCAGTGGTAGAGCGCCCACCTCACATGCATGAGGCACTGGGTTCGATCCTCAGCACCACATAAAAATAAATAAAGATATTGTGTCCAACTACAGCTAAAAAAATTTTTTTTAAAAAAAAAGAATGGAAGATGCTTTACTGGAGACCTCTCCAGAATTCCCAATATTCTCCAGATAAATATGTTATTTTACTTCACAAAAATTATTTCACTCTTTGCTTATTGTTCTGTTGAATGGCTCCATTTTGTTTTACTGTGTTGATTCTCCTTTAACCTACTAGGCTGTAAGCACTTAGAAGACAAATAGATGTAGCGCCATAGACACGACAAACCACAATTTAAATATTTGTTGAATTAATTGACAAAAATAAGAAACCTTAATGGCTTGAAAGGACAATTTTATTACAACTCACAATTGCGTGCATCAAGAATTTCTGTAGGGCTCCACAGGGTGATTCTTCTGTTCTGTGGAGCATGCCCTAGATACTCAGTGGTATTCAACAGGTATGGTGGGACAGTCTGGAAGTCCCAAGATAGCTTCCCTCCCATGCCTGGCTTCCTGGAAGAAATGGATGGGGGGCGGGGGTTGTGTTCAGATGAACCCATTTCCTGCTCCATGTAGTTTCAGGGTCTCTCCAGCAATTCAGGGCTTCTAAGACAAGAAGTAGAAATTGCTGATCTCCGGAGATCCTGGCCTGTCCTGGTCCTAGAGATTGCCATGGTATCACTTCTATCATATTTATTGGTTCAAGTAATCAATCCTTCACTCCCAGATTCAATGGTTGGGACATTGGCTCACCTTTCCACAGAAGGGTTGACAAAAATCTGAAATCTTTTATCTACCACAGGTAATCTCAATGGAAATGGACAAAGGATGATGTGACTGGTGGAAGACAAATTACAGAGGGAGAAGTCACAAGGCTTAGCAACTGCTGGGAGTCATTCATTTGTGGAGTATTTATTGAGCATTTACTATATGTCAGGAGATGTTATAGATGCCAAGGACATGGCGTGCACCAAATAGATAAAAACAGCCTCCAAAAGCTTCAATGCAAGCAGGGTGAGAGAGTGAAAGATGGCACAGAGGTTCAGCATAGTAGTGTCATTGTATAGGGGATCCAGGAGGCCAATTTTATTTTAAGTTTGATAGCATAACCAAGAAACTAAGTGCTCAATTCTCTTGGCACTTGGGCTGAAGTCATAACCACAGTAACAGCTCTCCACCTCCAAGCTATTGAGGAAATCCTGGATTTTGCTTCCAACCACAGACAGGGCCTGCGAGATTACAAAGAGAAAGACAGGCACTTAAACAACCTCCTGGATTTCCTGCTTCCTTGGGCAGGAAAAGCATGTGGAATCATGCAAATCCACAGCTCACTGTCAATAACACTCCAGAAACAAGGAAGGCTCTAGTGTTGGAATTTACACTCAGCTGAATTCCCCCATGCATTAACTTGATAACCCCTCTATTGACCCCCATTTAAGAGAAACAAATTTCTGCCTTTAGGAAACTGTTTTTGAGCATTTGGAAACTCAGATTAGTCTTACATCAAAGTAAATTCAAATTCTTACAATGCATTATTGAGCTTAAAAAACAGGCAAGTTGCAAAGCAATATGTATAATATAGCATTGGGGGAAAGGTAATTGTGTATATATATATATATATCTGTGTTACACAGAACAGGCACATTGCAAGATATGGAAGGATACTGTATCGGTCAGGATAGGTAAAGTTACATGCCAGTATTGAGTAACCTCAAAAATCTTAGCATATGCCACAATAAAGGGTCACTTTTCAAATACGCTAGTGTCCATCATGCACTGGTTGTGACTTGTTCTTTGCACTCTGGGATCCAACTTTATGGAACATCCCATGACAGAGAGAATAGAGAACACAGCAAATATGAACCATGTGTTGGCTCTTCAAAAGCCTACACAGAGGTGATGCTTGTAGCTTCAACTAACAGTTCATTGGTGCAAAGTCACATGGCTAAACCCTGTGGGGACCCAAAAGTGACTATGCGTGAATATCAGGTATAGCTCAGTGGTGGAGTGCTTGCCTGGCATGTGTGAGGCTCTGGGTAAATTCCCTAGTACCACAAAAATAAAGGATAAAAAGTCATCATGGCCATCTGCTGAACCACTTGTAGTAGTTACTTCCGGGGTTGGGTGGGAGGGTGGTGAAGGAGATTTTACCTTTCACTCAGTACATTTCTGTGTTATTTTAATGTCTTTTAAAAATCATTTACTACTTTTTATAAGGAAAAAGAGGTTTTAGAGCTAATTTACTTTTTACCATGTTTCTTTTTCTCTTTTTAAAAAATATTTATTTTTTAGGTGTAGATGGATGCAACACAATGCCTTTATTTTTATGTGGTGTGAGGATCAAACCCAGGTCCCACCTGTGCTAGGTGAGCGCTCTACCATTGAACCACAATCCCAGCCCCTTTACCATATTTCTTATGGAAAAACCCAAAGATGCAAAAGAAGAGCACTGTGACATGTCTGTTGCCAGTGTTCTACCAATTTTTTTTAGTTTGTATCTCTAGAGACTCTAAAAAATGAACCACTGTGTCATTATCACTAATAAAAAATTAACAATAATTCATATTTATATATCCGACTAATATTCAAATTTTCCCAATTGTTTTCTTTTTGGCCAGGGACAGGGAGATAATCTTGCCTTTCCTGTGTGTGTGACTACTCAGTATGCATGGATTGAATAATGTTTGAATCAAGCTCCAAATAAGGTCCATATATTATGTTTGCTGATTAATATTTTGTACTTTGACTTGATTTATAGGTTTCTCGTTCATCTCTCTTTCTCCCTTCCTTTTAATTTCCTTGCATATTATTATTGAAGAAATTACATTATTTGTTGTATAAAACGTCCCATAACCTGAATTTTTCAGATTGTTTTCCTGTAGTGACATTTGACATGTTTCTCTGTCCTCTGGTTGGGGTTTGAATGTCCCCACCAAAACTCATGTTGAAATTTAATCCCTGTCATGAGGTATTAACCCAACTATAGTATTTAGACATGGAACTTTGGGGAGATAATTAAGGTTAAATGAGGCTACAAGGGCCCAGCGCTAATCCAATGGGACCATGACTTTATAAAATGGAAGAAACCTGAAGTAAGATGTCCAGTGTCTCTCACCATGTTGTATCTTGCACCACCTTATGTTGCTGCAAAGAGAGTCCCTGCCTCTAAGTAGAACCTCAACAGATGTGGCCATCAAATTTTTTTTTTTTTTTGGTACTGAGGATTGAACTCAAGGGCACTCGACCACTGAGCCACATCCCCAGACCTATTTTGTAATTTATTTAGAGACAGGTTCTCATAGAGTTGCTTAGCCCCTCACTTTTGCTGAGGCTGGCTTTGAACTTGAGTTTCTCCTGCCTCAGCTTCCCAAGTCACTGGGATTATAGGCATGCACCAATGTACCCTCCTTGGCCACCCAATCTTGAATTTCCTGGTCTCTAGAACCATGAGATGAATAAACCCCTTTTCCTTGTAAATTACTCAGTCTGTACTATTCAGTTACAGCCACAGAAAATGGACTAAGATACCTCTGTATTCCTGGTCATGAGAGTCCGAGGGTCCATCAGATTTAGGTGTGATTTTCTTGACAAGAATAGCTCAGGTGGACAGTGAATTTCCACTGGGGGTCACAGTCAGGTTGGTTTTTTGTTTTGTTTTGTTTTGTGATATTAGAATCTATTCATGATTTCTATCTATATCTGGTATTTTCAGGAGTTATAAAATGATGGGGTTTCAATTCTATCATTCCCTTGTTATTTATCAGATGGGGAATTTCTATAAAGAGAAACGTCTCCCTCATCAACTGTTTGACTATCCTGACACACAAGTATACAGAAAAGTCAAGATAAATGTTTGATTGTTTGTTTTCCCTTCATTTACCTGTTTTAAAAATCACTGTTTCCAGGGCTGGGGCTGGGGCTCAGTGGTAGCGCACTTGCATGGCATGTGTGACGCACTGGGTTTGATTCTCATCAACACATACAATAAATAAAATAAAGGTCCATCAACAACTAAAAAAATGTTTTTTCTTAAATCATTGTTTCCTTCCCCTCTTCAAAGTTTTTTTAATCATTATGAACTTGTGTACTTAAGCATTTAAAATGTTTCAATTTCTTGCCATTATTATCATTATAATAATCAAATTGTGCCTCCCACCTTTGGTGAGTGGGAGCCTCTTCAAGTTAGCTACTAAGTCCTTTTGTCCCAATTTAGTCACTTTTGATATTTTGTTTCCTTGCTTTCTGTTAGGACAAGATATGCTAAGCTCATTTTATATATTTCCTGTTTCAGACTTGAACTTAGCCATTTCTCCTGGACCCCATCAGTGGGGAATCATAATTATAGACCACAATTTATAGCCACTAAGGGTGCTCATTGTTTCTAAGTCTTTTTAGGGGACAGAGGTAGGAAATGGAATTATTTTTCCTATATTTTTTTATTGGTGCATTATAGTCGTACATAATGGTGGGATTTGTTGTTATACAGTTGCACATGCACACAATATAACGATATAATTGGGTCAATATTATTCCCCAGTATTTCCCCTTACCTTTCCCTCCTCCCACCCCCTCGTCCCTTTGCTGTTTTCTACTGATCTCCCTTTGATTTTCATGAGATCCACCCACCACCACCTTTTTCTTCTTTTTTCCTCTCTGGCTTCTACATATGAGACAAAAACATATGTCCCTTGGCTTTCTGAGCTTGTGTTATTTCATTTAACACAATGTTCTCAAGTTCCATCCATTTTAGGAAGCTTATTTTTAATGACACAATATTATTGTCAATTCATACTGAAATTCCAGTCCCAATTCAGTACCACAAAGTTCTTACTTAACCTATCTCACATATATACTTGTTCTCTCCTGCTCTGAAGATTCTGGCTCTTAGCAATACTTGTTTCTTTACCTCACGGTATACATATAACAGTCTCAAAATAACACTGCTGCCACCAATATGACTACTTAAAATAGGTCATAATTTATTTTTCTCTTTTTCTTCCTTCTAACCCTTCTTTCCTTCCCTCCTTCCTCTTCTTTCTGTTCTTAGTTCTTTTTCTGGCTTGTTCTCCAAGTGATTATGTGTCAAATTGCATAAAGAGCCTAGTTCATTTTTTTTTGTTCACTTTAGATGTTTAGTGATGCCCCTTTTTAAAAGTTGAATTTTGTTATAGTCATATAAAATATTCACATGGTTCTAAAGACATATCTACAAAATAAGATATATTCATAGAGTTTTACCTTTATTTCTCTAACCTGGTACCTCCCATTTTCTATATATAACATTTAAAAGTCTTACCTTTTGTAAACACACACACACCTTTTTTAATACCACACATACTTATGCTTTCTCTTCTTTGTTTGTTAGCATCAATTCCAAAACAGAACTTCCCTTAGAACTTGGCAAAAGAGATTCCTACCCTGGGTTCCTGCCCAGCACCCCAGTCTTTAGAGGACTCCATATATCAAAAACACAGATAATGCACTTATTAAAAAGCCCACAGTTGCCTCAGATTGACCCTGGGTTACCAGCACTTAGCACAGGCACAGTGAGATCTAGGACCTGAAACATCCTGTCTCCTAACTCACATTGCTCAGGTCCCAGGGAACCACTCCTTGTCTCCTGCCCTAAGGCCTTGAAATGGTGCAGACTGCATTTAACGCCATAATTGGTGTGGGTTGTGCTGCTGCCAACATCGGAGATGGACCCAGCTTAGACGCTTGGGGAGGATTTGAGCAAGGAAAATATTTAAGTAAAAGCAAAAACAAGTAAACTGCATTGTCTGTCCTTCTCTCAGCACAAATGCAGCAGATTCTTGCAAAACAAAATAGTTTTCTAGTAATGCAGTGTGTGCCTGTTTCTCTACTACCTTGCCAAGAATATGTTGTAAAACTTTTGGGGTTTGGCCCATCAGATAGGTTAGAAATATTATCTGTGTAGTTTTAATTTTTTATTGTTCTTACGATGAGCAGAGTTGAGAAATTTTTTTTTCGTGTGATTAGGATCATTTGCATTTCTTTTGTTGTAGATTACCTATCTGTTCATATCTCTAGTCCAGTTTTCTGTAGCACCTTTGTGGCTTTTTTTTTTTTTTTTTCTTTTTTCTTATTCTCATTTACTGTTGGAGACCACTCATTTACAGGGATATGAACCTTTTGTCTGTGAACACCTGTATCCTTCTCTGTATTAGACTCTGGATTGGGAGGTTTGGGGAATTCAAGCAAATATTAGGCATTCTTCATGCCCCACCAATGGGGATTAAAAAATGAAATAATAAGAGATAAAAGTACCTTTATGAAAGTAGAAGATAAGGGAGATCTCAACAGAGTACAGAATTAATTTCCAAATATAATACCTAAAATGTTCTAAGAAAGAGAGTGATCAGGCTGCAGTGCCCAGAAGGTTTTCTTAAACTGGAATTGAATCCAAAATTGGATCTTGAGGAACAAATGCACACATATGAGATAAAGTTAGGAGGAATCCCAACTTCCAAGGTAGGAATCCCACCCCTGGTGGGGATCCTTGAAAGCTGGATCAAGACTGTGGCCTTCATGGATAGGTCATAAGAGGTCGGGGGCGGGGGGTAGGGTGGAATGTGCTAAGATAGCCAATGAGAGAATATGGGACATGATGATAGTGGCCAGAGGACATTACACTAATGACTCCCAAACTTCCCCTCTGCTGCAAGACAAAGTTAGCCAGACACCCTCCTTTATACACCCCCAACCCTATCCCAGGGAGAGAGGTGGCATTTTGAGAGGAGAATAAATATTATCTTAAGGGGTTTTAGATAATCACATCAATTGATTTATTCACTTAACTTTTTTTTTTTATGGAACACCAATGAATGGAGCTGTAGGGAGCAAGGGCTGAAAAGAAGGCTGGATGAGTTATAGTAGAAATAAAATATTTACATTTCTCCATACATCTCAATTGTAGTTATTTTTGACCCTGCTTAGATAGTATAGCACAGGTTAAACATTCCCCAGTCAAAAAATCTGAAATCCTAAATGCTTCATCCAGAACTTTTGGGCTGGGGATATAGCTCAGCAGTACAGCCCTTGCCTAGCATACATGAGGTCCTGGGTTGAATCCCCAGTACCGCAAAATAAAACAAAAAGAAATTAGAAACTTCTTAAGCACCAACACGATGCCACAAGTGGGAAATTCCACACCTGGCCTCATGTGATGGGTTACAGTCAAAATGCAAGCACACTAAAAATATTGTGCAAAAATTGCCTTCAGTGAATGCAGTGGCATGCCTGTAATCCCAGCAGCTCGGAAGGGTGAGGTAGAAGAATGATGAGTTCAAAGCCAGCCTCAGCAACGGAGAGGTGCTTAGCAAATCCGTGAGACCCTGTCTCTAAATAAAATACAAAATAGGGCTGGGGATGTGGCTCAGTGGTCAAGTGCTCCTGAGTTCAATTCCCCCCCCAAAAAATTGCCTTCAGGCCATGTATATATGAAAAATCCATGAATTTCATTTTTAAACTTAGGGGTCCCATCCCCAGGATGACTCATTATGTATATGCAAATATTACAAGATCTAAACAACATCTGAAATCCAAAACATTTCTGGTTCCAATAATTTTTTTTTGGGGGGGTGCTACTGGGGATTGAACCCAGGGGCACTCAACCACTGAGCCATAACCCCAGCCTAGCTTTTTTTGTTTGTTATTTAGAGATAGGGTCTCATCCGGTTACTTAGAGCCTTGTCAAGTTGCTGAGGCTAGCTTTGCACTTGTGATCCTCGTGCCTCAGCTTCTCGAGCTGCTGAGATTACAGGCATGCACCACTGCACCCAGCTCCAAGAATTTTTATGAGGGATACCTAACCTGTATGGCATTGGGCAGAATGTCCATGTCCCACTCCCTACCAATTCACGGGTTGAAATCCTAACCCCCCCAATGGTATTAGAAGGAGGGGATTAGATCATGAGGGTGGAGCCCTCCCAGATGGCGTTAGTGCCCCCATAAAAGAAACCTCAGAGAGCTCATTCGCCCTTCTTTCTGCCACCTGAGGATGTGAGGCGAGGTCGGCAGTCAGCAGGCTGAAGAGGAGCCTCAACAGAAGCCTACCAAGCTCTCTCCCTGATCTTGGACTTCCAGTTTTCAGGACTGTGAGAAATAAACGTCTCTTATTTATGTCTGGTATTCTCTAGAAGCAGCCTGAGCAGACTCAGGCTGTGATCTCATTGGAAGGATAACAGGATGCGATGGTTTGGATGTGAGATGTTCCCCCAAAGCTCACGTGTGAGATAATGCAAGAAGGTCCGAGGAGAAGGTGGGGTTGTGAGAGTCTTAACCCAATCAGTGAATCCATACCCTGAAAGGGATTAACTGAGTGGTAACTGAAGGAGGGAAGGGTGTGGCTGGAGGAGGTAGGAACTGGGGAGGCATGGCTTTGGGATATATATATATATATATCTGGTGAGTGGAGTCTCTTTCTGCTTTCCGATCATCATGTGACTGCTTCTCTCTGTCATGATGTTCAACTTCACCTCGAGCCCGGAGGAATGGAGCCTGCTGTGGATGGATTGAGACCTCTGCTCAATGCCAGGCATATAGAAGTACTACACAAGTGTTGGCTGTTACCATGATAGCTGCTGGGGGAGCAGTTGAATAACTAAATCAAAGGATGAATGGCAGACACACGGCAACAGTCCTTGGTAGTAATGATAAAGGCTGTGAGAGTCACACAAGCCAAGCCCCAATGCCCCATGGTCCTCCACCGAGAGCCATCACCATTCCCTACCTGGACCTCCAGTTGTCCTAGGAAGAGCTGGTGCTGGGCTGGCACTCAGATTTTCCTTGGCTGTGATTCTTTGAGGAATTCAGCTTATTTTGGGTGAAATCCCTGGAAGTCCAAGTTCAGATCTCAGATGGAGCAATGCAGCCACATTTTCCAATGAGTAACTCCCTCCAATATAACTCCTGGCAAACGATCCCGTCAGTCACTGAGAGAATGTGCTGTCATACGTGGTAAATAGTAAGACCACTGCATGGAGCTTGACTCATCTGTCAGAGAAGGGGTATTTTGAAAGCTTGACCTCATTTGCAAACATGTGTTTGCACATACCTTTGGTCGGATGCAACTTTTCCATTCCTAATTTAGCTCCTTGAAATTTTCCCTGAAATGAAAGATGTGACTATGAAGAGAGATAAACTTTTAATAGATCTTGACCCCAGGTATGTTCGGGGGGAGCTCCTCTGTCTTGAAGCCAACTTCCTGTTGATTCAGGAGCCTGGAATAGGGAAACACAAAGAATGAGAATAAGGGGTCACCTGTGTGCCAGGCACCGTGCTATTCTCGGAATACAGAGACTTCTTCTCTTGCACTGTGACCCTGACATGTATGAAATAGAGACCTAAAGAAGTGAAGTGGCTTGCTCAGGGGCATGAGCTCTTGTGACTCAGGCTGCCTGTCTTTAAGCGTTTGTTTAACCACTGTTCCTAGTCACTCTCTGGATCATACCCACTTTACAGCGTCAGCCAAGAAGAGCCTTCTGCTCTCTGGTTGGGACCTGGAAAATGTTTTAGGTATTTTCACAGGTTGGCAGGAATTTGGAGGAAAGTAACTGGAGGTCTCTGTGATTTACAAGTAGATATTTTGGGCTGGGTACATGGGGCACTACTATAATCTCAGTGGCTTGGGGGACTGAGGCATGAGGATCATGAGTTCAAAGTCAGCCTCAGTAACTTATCAAGGTCCTAAGCAACTTAATGAGACCCTGTCTCAAAATAATATATTTTTTAAAAAGGGGTGGGGATGTTGTTCAGTGGCTGAGTGCCCCTGGGTTCAATCCCTAATACCCCTTCCCCCAAACAAACAAATAGACACTGTGGGGGAAGATTGGCAGTCCTCTATTTAAATCCCCCCAGGCCTGTAGATCTGATTCCCATCATCATGACACCCTGTGTTCTCCTCATCACACTTGATTTGTGTTAGACATGAGCCCATGTCCTTGAGTTCTTTCCCATTCCTCCTCAACCACCAAAACACACGATTGTTTTCTGAATCCTAGAGACTTTACTGAAATGCTCTGTATCATGGTTTGTTCCACCATATACTCCTACCTTGATGTACCATCCTGGCCATCGGCCCAAAGCAATGGAGACACTCATTCTTGTTTTTGGAAACTCCTGAGCCCCATCATTCATTTTCTCTTTGTAAGTTAATTGCCATAGTTATTTCATTATAGTAACTGAAAGCTGACTAATACAGTGCCTACCTTCAGGGCAGGATGGCTTATGCCTTAAAAATGCTTACATTTTAATTTAGGGAGAAAATATGAATAAGCAGGAAACAAACTAATTTTAAATACAACAGGAATTCAAAGGAAATTTGGCCATTCAGGGAAAATTCAGAGGTGAACTTGGAGTTCTGTCTTGACGAGTTGAAAGGACTTGGTCAGGTGAATTTGTGGAGAGAAAGGATCTTCCAACAGGAAATAGTGCAATCAAAGGAGAGAAGATGCAGGAAGAAACAAAGGAAATGAGAAGACCAACACAGCCAAAGGACATGTGATGTGTACTTAAGGTGTGAATTTGAGAAGGCAGAAAATATCAATCCTCCAGATTATATAGAATTGTGAGAGTCAAATAGAATGATTTCTTACTTACTCCAGCACCTCATTTCTTTTGAACCTAGTCCTTTCAGTAGAAATTGCATCAACACAAGTTATTTTTAAATTTTCAGTGATGAAGAATTTCCAATATATTTAAAAGTAGAGAGAGATGGGTGTTTCTATTGCCCAACTTTGATATTTATGGCCAAACTCCTTTCTGTATCCCCTATTGTTTTGAAGCAAATCCCAAACACTATATTCTCTTTCTGATGAACCCAGGGCATCATGCACTCTAAGCACACGCTACCACTAAACCACACCATCCCCGAGATTAGACAATATGTTTTTTCATCTGTAAATATTTCAACATACATCTCTAAAAGAAAAGGATTAAAGGATTCTTTATTTTTATATAACAACAATATCATCACTACACCTTTAAAAATTGGCTACAGTGCATTAATATCCAATGCCTAGTTGGTACTTAACATTCTAATTCTTTCATAAGTTATTTCTAATTGCTTTATAAACAGTTTGATTGTTCAGTCAGGATCCAAAAAAAAGTTCATACATTGCAATTGGTTGATCTTTAAGTCTCTTTCTATGGACCATGGAGGCTGTCTCTTTGTTATTGTTGCTTGCTTTCCTTGCAATTTATTGTATGTTATGTATCCTATGATGTTTTCACCATCTAGGTTTTGCAGATTGCATTCCTCAGGTATGGTTTAACATATTCTCTGCCTTTTGTGTTTTCTATAAGCCGGTCATTAGATTCAGAGGCCTTATCAGATCTAAGTTGGAGCACTTTAAGAACAGCTAGATGTTACTGAGAAAACTTCCAAGGGGCCAATATTTTGTACGAATTGTCTTGTTTAACCCTTAAAGCCATCTTAATGAGTCCACACTATCATCATTGCCATTTTACAGATGAGGAAACTGAGGCCTTAAGAGATCATATCATTTGTCCAAGCTCACATAGTTGTAAATGGGAGAAGGAGGGATGAAGAAAGGATGGTTAATGGGTATGAGGTGCAGTTGGCTAGGAGAAGTAACTTATAATGTTTAATAGCTCAGCAGGATAACTACAGTTGACAACCATTAATTAAATATTTCCAAATAACTAGTAGAGAGGATTTGCCATGTTGCCATCATACAGATATGAGATATATATATATATATATATATCTGAGGCTGGAGATATACCTCAATGGTAAAGTGTGGGTTTAGCATGTGTAAGGCCCTGGGTTCCATCGCCAGCACCACACACACAACAAGATGTATGTCTGAGGTGATAGATATGCTAATTACCCTGATACGATCATTACATATTGTATATACATGCATTGAAATGTCATATCATACCCTGTAAATATGTATAATTACTGTGTGTCAATCAAAAGTAAAAATATATTTTAAAACTGGGGGTATAGCTCAGTGCTAGAGTGCTATATATGTATATATACACACATATACTTATATACACACACACACACACACACACACACATATATATATATATATATATATATATAAACACATAATACATAGAAAATGTTTGCATATACATACTTTTTTTTAATCTTTCAAGAATGATGGATTGGGATTTTCAAAATCATCTCAAATGAGATTATCACATGCTTTTCCTCCTGAAGAATCATATCTATTGTCAGCAGATCTAGGGAAAGTTCCAGATTTTCTCAAATGTGTGTAGGATTGACTTGAAGAAAAATAAATTAGCCTTTGACTCCTTGAAAGTTGAGGTGGCCACAGAACAACATCATTCGACAATAATTGATGGAAAACATGGCCCCCTCCACATCAATGTATGACTCTTCAGTTCCCTCCAGGCCTAATATATCAGGGAAGGGCAGAAATGCTGACACCAAAATCCCTATTTTCAATTCTACTGTTGACCAAAAACCCTACTTTCAACTCTACAGCTGATCCATTGACCAGACATCAGACTTTTCAAGTTATTCACCTCCAATAACCTGTTCCTCTTTCTCTCAGCCACCACTACCAGAATGATGACCACCTGAGTCCTCCAGTAAACTTGTCTATCATTTGTGATTTGCTAACCGAGTAAAACCAGAAATTGTAACCATTTTGCTAACTTTTTTTTTTCTTTTTGTTATTCTTTTCTCTTTTGTGTTCTTCAAATATTGACTGGAAACTTGGGAGTTCTTTGATGGCTGCTTTTAGGAAACTCCAGTATCATTTTCCACCATCTTTTGTGTGGCATATATCCCATCCTTTGGCTAAACTCTGACTTCCCACCATTTTCTGGTATTATCACTTTGCCTTGCCTTTGCTCATGTTTTGGCTTCTTGCACCCTTGCTGTTGCAATTCACCCTCCTTAATTTTACCATCCTGCTCTCCTTTCAGGTTCAGCTAAAATAACATCCCTTCTCCAAAGCTGGAAGGATTTTTCCCCATCCATCCATCTAGCCAGCCATCCTGCCATTCATTCATCCTTCTTTTCTTTCTTTCATCTATCATTCATCTGTCCATCCATCCATCCTACCATTTACCCTGCCAATTTTCTATTCATTATGGAGCAGCTACTATGCATCAATATTAAGCTACTTTTAGGTTGGGGATACAACCTAACCCTGCCTGTTCTATCTGATAGCCATCAGCTACAAATAGTTGCTGAGCACTTAAAATATGACTAGTCAAAGTTGATAGATACTATAAATCTAAAACATACATTGAATATTGAATATCTGGCATGAAAAAAGAAAAGGGAAATATCTTATTAATGATTTTTAATTGATTACACATTTAAATGTAATCTTCTACCAGGCATGATGGCACATGGTTGAAATCCCAAGTACTCAAAATGATAAGGTAGGAGGATAGCAAGTTTGAGACCAACCTTGGTAACTTAGTGAGACCCTGTCTCAAAATAAAAAGGGCTGGAGATGTAACTCAGTGGTAGAACACCCCTGAGTTAATTCCCTAGTACCACATACATACACACACATACGCAAGAAAAGAAAAAAGACAAGAAACAGAATGTGACCTTCTCTTTATATGTGGTTATATGTGATTAAGATTAATATGAATGTATTTTTTCCTTTTTAAATGTCAGTTTATATTATATATTTGGCTTGCATTAGTGGCTTATGTTCTATTTCAATTGGACAGTGCTAGTCTTGAAGGAGGATGTAGAGATAGAGAAGAAAAATTATAAGGACTTTTCATAGGTATGTCCATGAGTGTATGCAGGGTTCAGGAAGGTCTGTTTTTAGTCTAGGAGGCCATGAAAGGAAAGAGGAAAGGAATCAATTTATAATGTGTCATGTATTGTGCTAGGCACTATAAATATCCCCACGCGCTCTGGTTGGCATTTTAATATCTTCACACATTGGCTTGGCTCTTTAAATATCTCGTGCAATCCTTGCAACAGCAATCACCGCAATCTGACCTTGTCTTTCCAGCCTCCCTTATCTAAATCCATTCTCTCTCAGCTAGATTATTTTCTGCAGTATCCAGTCAACTAGTCTCTCCCCCTACCCTCCTTCAGTCCCCCTCTCCACTTTATATCCAGAACGAATCCTTCCAACACACAACAACTCTGAGCATTAAAATTCCCCCACAGTTCCCCACTGTCCTCTGCCTAAAATCTAAATTCTACTTCTATTGCACAGGTATGATCTGGTCTCTCCCTACCTATCTCTTCACTTCCCGATCTCACCATACCTTGACCTTCTCTGAAAGAATTTTCCTCCTGTCTTTGGTTAACTTCTTAATCTTCAGATTTTATTTTCAACATTGCTTTAAGAAGACTTTCTGGGACTTCCTCCCAGACCCTCCCCTCCTCCATTCTGGGTGTGTCTTACTTGTCCTTGGATCTTGCTGTGCTTCTACGATGCAGCATTTAGCATATTATGTTGCTTTCTTGCAAACTTTTTGAATCAGAGGCCTCTACAGGAACCTGCTAAAAGTGCTAGATCTTTCTTCTCCCCAGAAATGAAGAACACATAATAAATTTTATACATAATTTCAGAATCCCTAAAACCTTTCGGGGTTCCATGGACTCCAGACCAAGAACTCTTGTTCTATTAAAATTATTTGCCTATTATTTCCCACTAGACTGCATGCTCTGTGAGGATAGGAATCATGTCAATGTTATTATTGGCATTTCCTCAACACCTGGCAGAGTCTCTGGACACAGAAGATACCTGATAAGTATTTGTCATGGTATGGATTGCTGTAAGGCCTCAGGATTAAGGATTATCAGGTTTAATCCATTCTTTCTTCCTTCTTTCTTTTCTCTTTCTGAGTGCGGAGAATAGAACTTGGCCCTTCCTTCCTTCCTTCCTTCCTTCCTTCCTATCTTTTCTCTTTCTCTCTCTTTCTTTCCCTCTCCTCTCCTCTTCTTTCTTTCTGTCTTGGTGCTAGAGCTAGAACTCAGGTCCTGATGCATACTAAGCACTCACTCTACCACTGAACTACACCACCAACCTCAATTCTTCTAAAATAAGTCAACTCTGTCTTAGCCAGATCCTACATGGTTGATGGAAGATGTTAAATTGATAATTTTCCAGAACCTCTTCTTGTAGGTTTTTTGTTTTTGTTTTTGTTTTTGTTTTCAGAACTCCAGAGCTTAAGTAACCTAAGAAGATTCTGGAGGCTTCCTTCTTTTTCAATTCATTGGAGTCTCTGTTTTTACTATTACTCCTTGTTTCAAGTAATCACTTCTTTAAAAATAAAAAAAAAATTAGTTGTAGTTGGATACAATATCTTTATTTATTTTTACATGGTGCTGAGGATCGAACCCAGTGCCTCACACATGCAAGGCGGGTGCTCTATCACTGAGCTACAGCTATAGCCCTGAAGTAATTGCTTTTGAGCACTGATTTTTCACATTGGTCAGGTAATATTGCCCTGCTTGGATGGTGAGGTGGCTATCACAGTAGTCTAGGCTGCAGGGTCCCACTACTTCCAGGAATCATGCTCAAAGGGGCCCCTATCTACATGTCTCATCACTTTATTACCTTTAGGGAAACAATTCTTCAATTCAAAAACATCACCTTTCTTAACTTTATGGTATGATCTGACATGAATGCCCCTCTGCCCCACCAGGTGTGACAGAGACTTAAAACTCTAAGAAATGCTATGTGAGCTGGGGGTATAACTCAGTGGTGGAGCATTTGTCTAGAATAAGAAAGAAGACCCTGGATTCCATCTCCAGTGCTATTTCCAAATTATTAAAAAGAAAAAGGCGGGGGAGAAAGAAAAAGGAAAAGGAAGAAAAAAAAAGCTAGGCACATAATAGAAGAATGAAGTAAATCAATTTTTTTGTTGTTGTTCTTGTTGTTTTGTTTTGTTTCAGTGCTGGGAATTGTAGCCAGGACCTTCTGTGGGCTAGGCAAGTGCTCTATCACTAAGCTACATCCCTAGCCCAATTTTAGAATCTTATTTCAAGGTAGGGTCACAATAAATTGTACAGGCTAGCCATGAACTTGGGATTCTCCTCCCTCAGCTTCCCGAGTGGCTGGGATTATGGGCATGCACTCCTTGCTGGGCTCAGTCAGCTATAAGAGACAGCAGGGAGGGCTGGGATTGTGGCTCAGCCGTAGAGCGCTCACCTACCATGTGTGAGGCTTTGGGTAGAACCTCAGCAGTTCTATCCTCAGCACCACATAAAAATAAATAAATAAAATAAAGATAATGTGTTCAACTACAACTAAAAATTAAATATTTGTTTTAAAAAAAAGAGAGAGAGAGCAGGGAGTGCAGGCAACTGAGGCATCCTAAGGAGCAATGCCTTACCTAAAAATGAGCAGCAGCTGAGTTAGCAAAACATGGTGCTGCATTTCTAGATCTTCCAGTTTTTTAAGGGAAGCTGGAAATCTGGATTTTCATGGGGCAGCTTTTTTTTCTTTCTTTTTAAAAATAACTTTATTGTGGCATATCTGCACACTTATATAATTCAAAGTGTACAATTCAATGCTCTTTTTTTTTTTTTTTTTTTTTTAGTAAATTTACCAAGTTGTGCAACCATCACCATAAACCAGTTTTAGGGCATTTTCATCACCTCAATTAGATCCATCATGTATATTTACTGTCAATTCCTGTGTTGTCCCTCCTTCATGACCTCAGTTGTTGCCCCAGGCAATTGCCATTCTACTTTCTACTTTCTGTCTTTGTAGCTTTTGCCTTTTATGGGTATCTCATATAGATGGGATGATTCAATATGTAGTCTCTTATGTCTGACTTCTTTCATTGAGCATAATGTTTCCTAAGTCCATCCATGTCAAACACACCCATTGTTTATTCCTTTTTATTGCAGAATGGTACTCTATTGTATGGATCTATCACTTTTGTCTATTAATTCATCTGTTGATAGATACTTAGTTGGTTTCTATCTTCTGGCAATTAAGAATAATGCTGCCCACAAATATTTCTGTGTAAGTCTGTGTCCACATAAATTTTCTTTCTTTTCTTTTTCTTCCTTTCTTTTCTTTTTCTTTTTGATAGATAACTAAGGGTAGAATTGTGGATCACACAGGAAATTCATACTTTTTTATTATTATGGCCAAAAGCAAACAATATGTTTAACTTTTTAAGAAATTGCGTATTTTCAAAAGTGCACCACTTTACATTTTCACTAGTAATAACTGAGGGTTCCAGTTTTTTCTACAGCTTGCCCAACATTTGCTGTTGTCACTTTTTTTGACTGTAATCATTTTTGTGGGTGTGAAATGGGATCTCATCGTGGTTTTGATTTGTACTTCCTTAATGGCTAATGATATTGGATAGTTCTTAATTTTTAAATGTTGGAATTCATTCAAATTTTTTAAAATGCTGCATATCAGTTCTGTACAGATGGAACAAAACAAGTTCATAAGCTGGACCTGCCCTGAGGGAATGAGTTTGGACTTATGACCTAAACCCTGCAAAAACAATGGTGTGTGAACTTTTGCTTTGGGGGGTAAAAGCAACCTAGACTGCCAGGGAAAATGACTATGGAGAAAGATAGGGAGGCTCTCTCACTATTGTGTAATAAACTTATACACTAGAAAAAAGCAATTTCAATTTTTTTTTCATAATGTCACATTTTTCCCCCAGTAAATCATCATTACATATTTGTTGAAGAGGTAATGTTGATACATATTTGTATCTTCTTTTTTAGAGATGAGGGGAAGTAATTTGTCTAAGGTTGAACACTTAGGAAGTGGCAGAGTTGAATTCAAAGCCAGTTCTACCTGATTCTAGATTTTGTGTTATCCTTAACAGAATTGTAGCAGATCCTGGGATGAAGCTACAAGAAGGTGACCCTTCCTGGGATGGATGGTGGATATCAAGGGGCTAGGTGTGGGGAGCAAGGGAGAAAAAGGAAGTAAAGAGCTTTGAAGACTGTTTTCATTGACAGAAAAAGGAAATAGGAGCTAGAGATACACTTGGGGTCCTTTTTAAAATTATTGATATCTCATCAAGACCACTGTTTTGTGTGGTTTAATTCTGGTGAACTTTTGGCCTTCCTCTTCTGATGGTCCACTGAGTTTGTTTAAAAATAATATGAAACCATGGGCATGGTGGCATACAGGGCTACTTGTGTGTGGAAGTTCTAAGCATTCAGAAAACGACTTGGATGCCTGACAAGATTAAGACTTCAGGCCTTATAAATGGAGTCTCAGGTCTTTACTCTAAACACATTTAAAAATTCAGAAGAGGACTATTATCCACATATTTTGTACAGTTAACTTGTCTTCCATGTGCAGACCACATTAAAAAGGACAGAATTCTTAATGGGGGTCAAGTCACAAGACACCTGGGGATGGAGGAAGCTACCCCAGGAGCCAGGTGGGGGTGGGAACCAGATCAGGACAAAGGACAATGCAGATCTTGATTCCACTTCCCAAGGAAGGGCTCTGCACACAGCTGCCTTGGAGCTTTCTCTGAATTCCACCAACATTTCCTTATCACTTCCTGCCTGGTTTGGGTTGTTTTATTCACTTTTCATCAGACTAGAAGTTTCAGAGGCACTTACATCATACATATTTAAATGCACTCATATATTCAATATTAAATAACTACATCTTGCTGCAAATTTTTTTTGAAAAAGCTATTGTCAACTATTTAAAAAATTTTTTTAGTTGTAGATGGACACAATACCTTTATTTGATTTTTATGTGGTGCTGAGGATCAAACCCAATGCCTTCCACATGCGAGGTGAGCACTCTACTACCAAGCTACAACCACAGCCCTCAACTTTCAGTTTTTGTAGGAACAAATAATTTTGTTCTTGTGATTTAAACTTTATTGTAATTGTACACATATAGTTAAGTAAGAATTGTGTTGTTGTTGCCTAGATTCTGCAGACATTTCATTAACTATTTGTTAACTTTGATTTTCCAGTTTCTTTTGCTTTTTTTGGAGTGTCCCAGCCCAGATATTTTTTAGGGCCTTTGGACGGCCCATGGGCCCTAGGCAATATGACAGCCCTACAGGAAACCTGCGAAACCCTCACACCACTCTCAAATAGGAAGCTCTACTTGATAAATGAATGGACGAATGAATGAATAAGGCGAATGAAGTCTTTTTCCCAAGTCTTCTCTCCAAGACCTCATTCTTCTGGAATCTCATTCTTCTGGAATCTCAGCATTGCCTAGAGACTGAACAGGAAGGCCCCTCCCCTCGCTAACACCAAAACTGCGGCAACCGAGGAAGGTGTCCCGGCACTAGGAGATTAGCCGGTAGCACCGGTTTGGGGTCCCAAGTCGCGACAGTGTTTAGCAGTGCACTATGTCTGCAGCGGGGCCCAGGTAGGGCCCTGGCGCATGAGCGGAGCTGCACCCCTCCCCCACTGCAGGTGAGCCGCAGAGCCTCGGCCCCCACCCCCCGCGCCGCCCTGGGGTGACGTCAGGCCTCAGGACCGCGCTGGGGCCCCGCCCCTGTCGGCAGTACCCCGGGCCAGGACTCCGCAGTGAAAGCTGGTTCTGCCGCGGGACACAAGGCTTCGTTAATCCCAGGGGGTGGCCAGGTGCTCCAGTGGGCTACAGCGGCCTCCCGACTCTTCCTGTAGTCGGAGCTGGGGGGCCCCTGCTGCAGCGCACCTGCCTCACGGTGTGCACAGTCCTGGCCGGCGATGCGCGCCGGCTCCAACCCGGTCAGACCTCGCTGCCTTGCGGGATAGCTAAGCGCCCAGCCAGCCTCAGCTGTCCATCTCCACCCGAGCCAGCCAATCGCCCGCCACTGCCCCGACCGCACCTCCCGGAATTTTTGACGGGCATGAGGGCTAGCCTATGAGATTGGGGCTCTGGGGGCCTGGGCCGGGAGCGGGAGCCAATGAGCATCAGTCCAGGTGGGTGGAGGGAGCCGGACTCGGGAAGGTAGCTTCGTTCGGGTTGCTAACGTCTTCTCTAGGAGATGGGCGCGCAAACGGACCAGTGGGTCTGGGGGCGGCGGTGATGGGCGTGGAGATGGCCCAATGAGGGTGGGAGTGGGTGGGGCAGCCGCTAGCAGCAGTGCTAAAGGAGCCCGGCGGAGGCAGCGGTGGGTTTGGGACTGAGGCGCCGGATCTGTGGTCGCGGCTGGGGACGTGCGCCGGCGCCACCATCTTCGGCTGAAGGTGAGAGGTACGGCTGTCCGGGTCCGAGTGCGGCAGTCCGGGGCAGGTTTTTTGGGGGCAGAGAAGGATTCCGGGCTGGGAGGACCGGGCGGCTTTGGAGCACAGGGACCAAGCCAAAGCGGGAGCTGGGGAAAGCAGAAGGGGATCTAGGCGGGAGGGTTTATGCTGAGGAGACCTTCGATTCGTGTGAGCAAGGACCTGGGCAGAGAGTGGGTAAGAGGACCCCAGTAGGTGAAGATGGAGAGACCCCTGGAGGGTCGGGGAATGAGGTCCTCGAGAGAGAGATCCTTGCAGGGATCTGGGCCGGGGTGTACGGGAAGGCGACCCCTGGGGGACTGAGGATGGAGATTTGGGGGCGGGGATGTGGGGGCCAGGTCCTCAGTGTGTGGGGTCCCTGGCGGTGTGGAGTTGGGGTTCTAGTTCCCTGGCGGGGGTCCCGGTATGCCCTGCTGGTCTGTGTCTACCTCCTAGGAGAGGACCGTGCCCTGCTGTGGCGTGATCGTGGTGGCCAGGTTGCGCTGGACAGGAAGGACCCCTGGGTGGGTTAGGCCGGGCCGGGCTCCCAGGGCGCGGTAGAAGAGTTCGCCGAGGGCTCAGAAGGCTAGCGCCGGCCCCGTGGGGTGCAGGAACCGGAGCTAGAGGCTTTGCGGAGCCTGGAGAGCGCGCGGCGGGTGTGGAGCTCCCGAGCCGGCTGCGGTCGCGGGGAGGGTCGCACTCTGCGGGCGCTGGGAAAGGAGAAGGGGAGGCGGCGGCATGCCGCGCGCTCCGTGGACCGCCAGGGCTGGGGGTGGACGCCCGGCGAGGCCCGCGCGGTTTGGGGGGGCGAGGCGGGAAATGTGGCGGGGGCGCGCTGCAGCAGGGCGGCCGGGGGGAGGGTCAGCCCTTGCCTCGGGATCCCTTTATTGTGTAAGTGATCTGGGAATGGCTCGCCTCAGAGTCTCTTCCTTGTCTTCTGCAGTTGGGGGGTCACACCCTGATCCCCTAAAAATCAGGCTAGAAATAGGTCGTAGGGAAGTTGAAGCTGCCGAGTCGGTCCTAGCATTGGCCGGGGCTTTGTGGGCCTGTGGTGGGCGGATGCGGCCCGGAGACCCGGGAGGCCCCCAGCCAGGCCTGCCTGAACTGGGGCCTTAGGAAAGAGGTTGGCGACTCCGCGGGTCTGACCCCGGCTGGTGAGGTCTGGGTAACGTGGCCTCTGCCTACGACCGTTATCTCTGTGTCTTAGGGCCTCTGCAGCTCCCTTCAAGATCACTGCGGTGGATGGAAGGGGGTGGGGTGGACTGGGGTGGGGTAGGGGAAAGCAGGCGGGGTAGATCCAGGCTGCAGATGAAACAAAGACTGCTGTTTTCGCAGAATAATATAATACTAAATATAATACTTTGGCTTTGCTGAGATTTTGGTGTTTTTTTTTAGCATTGAAACTGAGGATTCCTTGAGTCCGGTTTAATTATTCTGGATAGTATCTCACTCTGGAAAACTTTATAATCTGTTCATTGTTTTATCTCCATCAATCTGCCTCTATTAATTATTCTTGGAGTCCCATGCTTTTGATGTTTTTAGTATGCCCTGTCTGTCCCTGGTTCTGGAAAAGTGGCCATTTTATGCATCTCCTCACTTCTGCATCTTAAATTCAGTTCTTCCCTGTCCTTATCGAGAGAAAGCAGATGGTATAATTGTGTGATATAGCACAAGCTTTTTGCAGCAAAAAAGATGTGGCCTGGGAGAGCCTGGCTGTTTGGGCTCTTTAGGGAAATCATTACAATGAAGAGACTGAATGGAAGGTGAGATGGAGGAAAATTTGAAGGGCACATTGTAGGGTGGAAGACTGTATGCTTCACTGGTATATGTACTTTATTATCATATATGAGGAATTAAAATTCCTGGTTTTGGATCAAAGGTTTGGAAATATTTAGCACAGTATAACAGTATTAATTGGCAGATGGTCCAGGCCATAAATAGCAATAGTGGTCTTTTGCCTTTAGTGTGGGATCATTTGTTTAAGCAGAGTTTTGATAAATTAACAGACTTGCACAATTCTGTAATGTAAGTGACCTCAGTGGTAGCTAGCATTACACAAATTGGGGCAGTTCTGTTTTAATTGTCTGTTGTTTTACAAGGATGCTCTATCCTGGATAACTTATCCTTTTTTTTTTTTTTTTTTTTGCTTTTCCCTAAGCAAGATATTCAAAAAATTGAATTGTTTTCCTCTGAATTATTTTCTACTATAGAAGGGATGCTGGGGGGCAGTTGAGAAGTTAGCTGGGTGGCCTTTCTTTGAAAGTAAAATATGGCTTGGGTGGATGGAGCCCCAGGGGTGTGTATGTGTCTAAAACCAGTTTTGGTGATGGGAACTATGGTTCTGTTGTTCCCTGATAATATGTACAGTATTATTTAATTCATTCACAGATAAATGACTTAGTTATAATTAAGCAGTTAGTTCAAATGACTCTAAGATAAACCTCCAGATTATCTTCATGTTTGCTGAAAAGGTGCCTGTTTATTCCTTTTCCCCCTAAATATGGGCATTTTTTTCTATAAAATATGAAACCTTGGTCAGATTGTGCTAGTCGGTTCACTGACTAAGCCTGTAGTTTTCAAGTCATAATTGGTAGGATTTTTTTTTTTTTGATAGACTGGTATCAAAAAAAATACTACATGCCCTTCACAATTTCCTCCCTCTTACCTTCCGTCACTGTAGTCTGAATGCTGGACCTGAACTCTGGACTTCATCCCAACCCTGTTACTTGTAAGGTGTGTGACCTTGCACCAGTTATTGGCTTTCTCTGTACCTCACATTCCTCATCTGTGAAATGGAGATTTTAATGGCCCTTACCCCATAGCACTGTTGTGAAGATTAACAGTTGATATATGTAAAGTACTTAGAATAGTGCCTGGACATAATAAGGGATATATAATTTAGGATATATGTGGAATAAACTATTTTAAAAATTGTGGTATGGGGGCTGGGGTTGTGGCTCAGTGGTTGAGTGCTTGCCTAGCTTGCGTGAGGCACTGGGTTCAATCCTCAGCACCACATAAAAACAAAATAAAGGTATTGTGTCCATCTACAAATAATAATAATAAAAAAAACTGTGGCATGAACCTTTCAACAAGACAAAACATTTGGGGGTGGTACATTGTTAAATACCAGTATTATTCAGATTCGGTACCAGATGTACAGTGGAGTGAAAAAACATAACATATTTGGCAGTCACAAGTGAAGAGTTAAACCGAACAAAATATCTTCAGTAGCCTCATGAACTCTGCAGTTAAACAACAATATGAGGACCTACTACCTGCTAGGCCCTTTGGTGCAATGCAACGCAGGACAAGGACACTTGCCAGAAGAACAGTACAAAATGTTAGGAGAAGGAGAGGATTAAATTGCCAGATTGACCTGAAAAGAACTTCTGAAAGGGTAGCATTTGGGTCAGGAGTGGAAGGAATAGTAGGTTTGTGATTGTGGAGAAGTTGAAGCTCACTGTGAGGGTGGGGGCCTATCATGGAAGGTTGATCAATATGTATAGAGACCTTATTGTGTACAAGGGGCTAGGCTCAGAGCTTAGGATTCAGCAAGGAACAGGTGACCATCCCCACAGTGTTCAGTTGTAGAAAAAGCTGGGGGGAAAAAGCAAAGTAATTTGTAATCCTACTGTGCAGTAAAAAACTCAAAAGAACATTTATTCCACTAAAAAAAAAAAAAAGATGTGTATATGTAATTTACATATTTGTGAACTTTTGGGGATCTATTGATTTTTTTTCTTATTAAATTATAAGCATTTTTATACCTAGAAAAAGTACTGATAAGTTTTAACTGTCCCAATTTGATAACTTAATCTAATTCGTTTTTCTAGACCTGCCCTAGAAATGACCTGTTCTAGAAATGACCTGTAAAGTTATTCTAATTTATAGCTACCTACAATTTAAGCATGTAATTATATACCCAAGGTAAATCAAAGCAATGTGTGCATGCTTACTGTCAGCAAGATGGTTTCCTAAGTGCCATATAGAATATACAGTTAATACTGAACAAGAATAATGAGTAACTTATTATCATACTTTGTTGTAGTTGGATATGTTTTCTTTTAGTAGATTCTGTGCTTCCAAAAGATAGAGTGTTGTGTTCTATTACTTGTCTTCAAATTCATCTAGGATGATTCCCATGCCTTCCTTTTTACCAGTATGCAGTGTTTAAGTTGGAACGATTTGTTAATAGTCATGAGTCCAGTCCCTAGGGGTAATGGGAGTAATGGGGTTTTTTTTTTTTTTTTTCCTTTTACAGCAGGGGTTCAGTTCACCACTGAGCTACATCCCCAGTCCTTTTTCATATTTTATTTTGAGATAGGGTCTTGTTAAGTTGTTGGCTGACCTCAAACACAGCGATTGTTTTGCCTCAGCCTCCCGAGTTGCTGGGATTGCAGATGTACTCCTGCCCCCAGCATTAATGGGCTTTTGAAACCATTCTTCATGATGTACATGTACCCATGGATATTTTTTGTGCTGTCCTCTCCCCATGTGACACGTGGATGCCTAGGAAGGCAAATATAAATTTAGTTATACAACATGTAAGCAATTTTATTTGTAGAAATCCAAACATGAATCACATGTTTTGTAATATTTAGGGAAGGGTTCACTTTGTTTTGTGATTTTTGTTTTATCCATGTCTTAACCTTTAAAATATTAGCACATTCTCTAAATCATGTTATGAATGAGTCTAGAACATTGGGGTTTTTTTTTGTTGTTGTTGTTGTTCGTTTGTTGGTATAAGAGATTGATCTCAGGGGCACTCCGCCACTGAGCCACATCCCCAGACCTATTTTGTGTTTTATTTAGAGACAGGGTGTCACTGAGTTGCTTAGCATCTCGCTGTTATTGAGCTGGCTTTGAACCTGAGATCCTCCTGTCTCAGCCTCTGGAACCACTGGGATTACAGGCATGCATCACTGTGCCCAGCTTTAGAACATTGGTTTTTAACCTGCCTTTCTACCCTGGTCTACCTGATAGTAACAGTGACCCACTATGACAGCCAGAAAACTAGAGCAATGGTTATCAAGTGTGTCTCTCCCATGACAGGCAGCGTCAGCATCTTCTGAATGCAGATTCTTGGACTTTATCTCATATCTACTGAATCAGAAACTCTGGGGATGGACCCAAGAGAGAAAGGAAGAGAAGAGAGTATGGAGAGAGAGAGAGAGAGAGAGAGAGAGAGAGTGTGTGCGCGCGCACGCGAGCGCTGGAGATTGAACCACCCAAGTCTTCTTGTATGTTAGGCAAATGTGCTATTGAGCCACATCCGAGCCTTAATCTGTGTGTGTTAAGAAGACTTCCTGATGCTGTTGATGCATTCCAAAGTTTGAGACTCATTATTAATAGGGTATGGGCATTTTTAATGCATTACATTGTAACAAATTTTTGAAGAATCATAGCTAATTGATAAATAATAATGAATTATCATTAGGGGTTAAATGGCTAGTACCTATAACCCATTGTCAGTGATTCATTCTTAAGGATATAGCAATCCTTTGAGAATCTAAAGAAAGTTATGGATGTCTTAAGACAACATACTGTGTACACCCTAAGTGTATATCATGTTTTTACCCGAATTTCTGTGATTTCACAGAACTTGAAATTCATCTATCGAGTTAACGTTAAGAACTTTTTAGGAACTTTGGACAACCTTATGATTTTCCTTGCAACCTGTAAAGGATGCCTTGTATTGATCCTCTTGCCTGCAAAGAGCCCCCAACATTTCTGGAGGGCAGGGTGGGGGGAAAATTGACGGGATTTGTGAGTCCATACTGTGTTTGAGTTAGATGGAACCATGGAAATCGTACCTGTGAAGTTTGTAATAACCTGGAATTTGTGGAGTAATGGCAAAAAATGTTCAGGATAGTATCAGATTCTAAAAAGATGCTGTCGGGCAGGAATAGCAAGTGACGTCAGAAAGGCTAATGATAAGGACTTAAAATGCTGTCATTTGATCCAAAAAGTCAATTGCACAAATAGAGGAAAATATATAGCAATAGCAATATAACGTGTGTGGAGTTCTCCTGGTAGCTTCTTATGAGCCAGATCTCCATAGGTGCTAAAGAAACCAATTGGTTAGGTCTCGAGCTATATTAATTGGCAAAGTCACAGAACCAGTCCTTTCCTCGGTGTGGCTGAAGTTGTGAATGATTCTTTCTTTCTTCTGCATTGATCAGATTGTATCTGGAATGTTATGTTTGCTTCTGGGACACACTCCATAAAGGGAAGACACGGACACATTGGAGTCTGTCTAGAGATAACAGATCAAGGAAGGAGTCTTTTCCCTGCCCCCACCCCTTTTTTGTGGTCCTGGGGAATCCAGGGATACTCTACCACTGAGCTGCATCCCCTACCCTTTTTATTTTTATTTTGAGGCAGGGTCTTGCTAAGCTACCCAGTCTGGCCTTGAACTTGAGATCCTCCTGCCTCAGCATCCCCACTAGATTACGCACCTACACCCTGCTAGCAGGAGTCTTGATGAATGATGCAATGCTAAGGCCAACAAGGAGGAGTGGGAGCAGCTGCAGGATGGGAGTGGAGATCTGGATAGCTGTCAACACCACATACTTGAAAGGCCATTGAGAGAAGCCAGAAGTTTCACTTCTCTTCTTTGGCTCCGTTTAATCACTCTAAGACCACATGGGGCCAATAGGAAAGCTATAGGGGGATTGATCTGGGTTATTTCTAAAGAAGAGCTTTGAGTTGCTTGAAGATGGACTGGGAGGCATGCTGTGTCTGATTGCTTCTCACTAGCATCATCCTGTGTTTTTGTAGCTATATCCTTGTGGTCCCACTAATTCCAGTACCACTCCAAGGACCTTTTATTATGCATTTGTTTTCTTTTTCTTTTTTCTCCTTTCCCAACTTAACTCCCTGTTTAATTTGTGGTGAGGGTGAAAGAGGAGTTGGAGAAAAAAAAGGTCATCCTGGAACTTTGCTTTTTTCTTTTGCCTGCTTTTCAGCCCTTGGTAACTGAGGGCAGATCTTGAGTGGTCGTCAGACAACCAGAGGCATAATTAGTGGTCACCTCTGAAATTTACCTTGGAAACACAGTTAGTATGGCTGTGAAGAGGAATCCCCCAGCTCCTGAACTCAGAGTTTACGGTTCATGTTTACTTAAAGTTTTGTTTAAAAAAAAATTTGTAAATTATATTACATTTTGTAAACATCTAATTTTGCCCTTCTCTTCTTCTCTTAGGGGCAATTGCTCTTGGATCCTTCTGTTTACAATGGCACAGAGAACTGGACTGGAGGATCCAGAGAGGTATCTCTTTGTGGACAGGGCTGTCATCTACAACCCTGCCACTCAAGCTGATTGGACAGCTAAGAAGCTAGTGTGGATTCCATCTGAACGCCATGGATTTGAGGCAGCTAGTATCAAAGAAGAACGGGGAGATGAAGTTATGGTGGAGTTGGCAGAGAATGGGAAAAAGGCAATGGTCAACAAAGATGACATCCAGAAGATGAACCCACCGAAGTTTTCCAAGGTGGAGGATATGGCGGAATTGACATGCTTGAATGAAGCTTCTGTTTTACATAATCTGAAGGACCGCTACTATTCAGGACTTATCTACGTGAGTATTTCTTCCAAATAATCAAGGGAAGTGGTGACTGGGGATTAATGTGAACTACCCATCTTGTCATAATCAAAGGAAAATGAGGAATGCTCTGTTTTAGCATTACTATCGTATTAAATATAAAAAGATTGTCTCCTTCTTGTTCAAGTCTTGCTTTCCTTTAAACTTAACATGCTAAATTTAAATAATCCAATCTGCAATTAGGTATGATAAAATGTTGTTTGAAGACTTTTACAGTGGTGCTCTGAAGCACAGTATGATAAGAGAGAGCATGTGGCAGAAAGACCAGGTAAAGAGAGTGCATTCAACAGAAGAGTGGAAAATCGAGTGTCTGTCCAGGAGGATTAGTGTGAAGGGACAGCAAGTTTACAGATTTTAGTGAAAAGCAAGAATAGCTTCATTTGGGTACTGGGAAGTAGGAAAGATGAATGTTGAGGTGTTTGGTTTTTTTTTTTTTTTTTTTTTTTAATTTTTTTAAAGTTGTTGATGGATCTTTTGTTTTATTTATTTATATATGGTGCTGAGGATCGAACCCAGGGGTTCACAAGCATTCTACCACTGAGCCACAACTCCAGCCCAATGCTGAGTTGTTTTTTTTTTTTTTTTTGTGGTAGAACCCAGGACCCTGTGCATGCAAGGCAAGCACTCTACCAACTAAGCTATATCCCTAGCCCCCCAGTGTTGAGGTTTTTAAGAGGAAATCATCTAGGGTGAGATTGAGCCTGGGATTGTCTTGTGGTTGTCCTGTGGTTAACAGTTGACATGTCTATTACGGTCATTGACTATGTGTGTTAGTCAGATTTCTATCACTGTGACAAAATACCTGAGCTAAGTCAATTTAAAAAGAGGAAGAATTTATTTGGGCTCACAGTTTCAAAAGTTTCAACCTGTGATCATTTGGCCCCAGCTTTGGGCTTACGTTGTCATAGTATATCATGTTGGGAGTATGAGGTGGAAGAGGCCTATTCACCTCATGACATGGGGGAATCAAAGAGAAAAAGAGAAGAGGGGACAAGGTCTCAATATCTCCTTCAAGAGCCACCACCAATGACATAACTTCCTTCTGCTAGCCCCGCCCCCATCCTAAAGACTTCACTGCCTCCCAGTAGCATCATGGGCTGGGGACCAAGCCTCCAATACATGGGCCCTTGGGAGACATTCAAGATCTAAAGTATAGCACCATGTCCCTGACTGTAGAAATTATTAAAAAATAATAAGGGATAAAGAAGAGAGGGAAAATGAAGCCAGATCCTGAAAAGAATCTAGAATAACAAAATAGGCCTGAGGGAATGGTAGACAGATGTGGCAGTGATTTGCAGAAGGTGGTATGGATTGGATTTAGAATGAAGAGAAGTAGAGAGAAGAAATGGGTAATGATCTGAAATTGGAAAAGGTTAGTTGGATTTTAGGCAAGGAGCATACTACTGATGCTCATGAGTAATTCAAAACTTCACTTAATCAGAACTAGTGTTCCCATAGAATTTAGCGTATTTAAGGAATATTTTAAGTGCCTAATACGTTGTAGGTTCTTGGGTAGAGCAGTGAACAAGATATATTCTGTGAAGAACTGAAATATAGGATAGGATCAGGAGGAGAATGGCTTCCCACAGTAGGTCAGTGAGGGGCTCTTTGACAAGTCTGACCAATAGAGGGAGCCAGACAGGGGCAAAGAATAGCTGGCTCATGACCTTTGAGGGAGGGTTTCCATCAAGCCAGACTGGCTTCCTTATTTATTTATTTCCCTTACGAGGTAGGATGCAAAATAAAGACAGGAAGAGGCAGCAGGGCTGGAAAAGTGGTTTGAGGAGAGTGGGAAAATCTTGGAAATGAGGGAAGGCCAAGGATAAGAAAACAACTGGAGAACAACACTGAGAATCAAGCTGAGACTGAATATCAGTGAAGAAGGAGATCACATTTGTGTCTGGCTGTGTGATTTTGCTCCAGGCAGGGGAACTTGTGTCTCCATTGCCAGCACACAGAGAGGTAACTCTTCTGATTGTCTTTGGCGGAATGGAAGTCTGGGTAGGAGGGGGCTGATGATCAAGGGCTGGAGTTTGGAAGACAGGGTTCTTGGGAGTCGGGGAGTGAGAGGTCTTGAAAATTTAAGAGATTGTGGTCAGATGATAATATGAACATGAGACTTAGGAGCAGGATCAGTTTGAGATGCAGTCCTGTGTGCTATGGCTTATGCAGGGCTGGAAAGGTGATGCCCCACCCGAGTAGTGGAGGAGCACAGTGTGGAAGGGAGCTGGGCTGTTTTCTGCCAGCCTTCACCTGATTCCTCACACTGGGCATTGTAGGTAGCTGCACACGGGAGAAAGAGGGAGATAGATGGAAAAAGGAAGAGATTGTGATCATGAAACACAAGAGAATGAAAGAAAAGATGGTGTGCTCCTCATGATAATTCGGAGATCTGGAAAGCAGGACTTTATTGAGTTGGTTTAATTTTTTTTTTTTATCCCACACACCCCCAAGTTCAACTTGACTGAATTTATGAATTTCTTTTCAAAGCATGGCCCCCTTGGGCTGTGCAAGAGAATTCTTGAGTTTTTCTCAAAGTAGGACAGTCCCAGCAGAGATGGGGTTTGGGAGGATCAGGTCTCCAATCAGATGGGTGCAAAAAGGTTCCCGGTAGTGGGAGCACTTGACTCTGACTAAAGTCTTATGAAGAGAGGGGCCAGGAAGAGTGGCCACTGCTGATGGCAATGCATTTGTTTTGGGCTTTGCAATTAACTGGTCAGTTGAATGGATAGGTTGAGGTGCCATGATGCAGACACTACAATTACTTGCACAGGAACATTTTTTTGGACATATTTTTATAAAGATGATATCACGTAGCTTCAAACAAGTTAGGTTGATAGGTGGTTTAGATATGTTCTCTCCTTATATTTTATGTGGATTATTCTCCCTGACCTCCAGATTTTCAGCTCATTAATTTTTATCCTCCTTCCTAATAAAACAGTTTAAACCTATAAACTTCTCTAATACTGTTTCAGCTCACAAGGTTTGCTATGCAGTATTTTTACTACCGAAGTATTTTCTAATTTTTATTGTGATTTCTTCTTCAACCTATGGACCATTTAAAAGTGTACTTTTAGTATTTCCAAGTGTTTTAGTTATTTTTTTACTATTGATTTTTTTTAATATTTATTTTTTAGGTGTAGATGGACACAACACAATGCCTTTATTTTTTTTATGTGGTGCTGAGGATCGAACCCGGGTCCTGCCTCTGCTAGGCGAGCGTTCTACCGCTGAGCCATAATCCCAGCCCCTACTATTGATTTTTAAAGTAATTTCCCCACAAAGAATGCCTTTTTTGGTTGTTGTTGAGACTTGCTTTGTATAGTATATTGTCAATTTTTGTGAGTGTTGCATGAGTTTGCAAAGAATGTGTATTCTGTTATTGTTGGTTGTAAGGTCCCACATAGATTAAGCTTTTCAGTTGTTTAACCTTGTATAGCCTCCCTAATTTTTGTCTGCTTCATCTATCAGTCTATATCTACTGAGAGAAGAGTGTTAAAATCTCCCAGTGTTTTATCAACTAATTATATATCTCTAAACAATATAGTGTATTTTTGCCTTTTTTCAAACTTTAGTGTATATGGATATCATAGTATGTAGTCTTTTGTGGGTTTTTCTTGTTTTTATTTTCTTAGCATTGCATTTCTAAGATTCATCCATATTGTTTGCCTTGTTGTAATTCAATAACTTTCAAAGTATGGTCTGGGGACTCCCTAGGGTTTTCCTAAAACCTTTTCAGGGCATCTGAGAGGTCAAAACTATTTTCATAATAATATGAAGATGTTATTTGCCCTTTTCATTATGGATATTTGTACTGGTGGTCCCCAAGCTAGATGAATAAAGCTCTGACACCTTATGAATAAAGGCAGTGCCCCCAAGCTGTCCTCGTAATCATCTTATTGGTCACTGCACTTTATTGGCAGTTAAAAAAAAAACCAAAAAACAAAAATCAAAAAACACAGTTTCACTCAAGAATATCCTTTAACACAGGAAAAAAATATTGATTTTTATTAAATAGCAGCCCTTGAGCAGGCATCCTCTTAGTGTCTGTGTAAGGAAATGGTGAATATACACAAGCACTTCTGCTACATATGGACTTGTGCCTTGAAGGAAAGAACCACATGTGTGGTTCTTTGAGTTGCAAGCTAAACTTGCTACTTTTTTTCACAGAACACCATTTCTATTTGATAGACTGACCTATTGATGAACTAGTTCCTTGCTTAGAGGTATTTGGCAGATATTTTCTTGAAAATAAACAACGTGAGCCGGGTGGTGGCGCATGCCTGTAATCCCTGTGGCTCTGGAGGCTGAGGCAGGAGGATTGAGAATTCAAAACCAGCCTCAGCAAAACTGAAATGCTAAGCAACTCAGTGAGACCCTGTCTCTAAATAAAATACAAAAAAAAATAGGGTTGGAGATGTGGCTCAGTGGTTGAGTGCCCCTGGGTTCAATTCCTTGTGCCAAAACCCCCCACTCCCACACCCCACAAAAAAACCCCAAAAACCAAAAACAAAGTGAGCCTGTCACTTCAAAGGAAACAACTATATTTGTCAATGGTAAAATTTGACTTTTTATGTGAAAATTAGAATTATAGGAAACTTGAATCTAACTTCATGAACTTGACAGCTTTTCAATACCTAAAAAGCTTTTTGATGTGATGATAATGAAAATGATTTTGTCTTCTTTTTTGTTTGTCATATAGTGAAATATCATCATCTGGAAGACTTGGATAATTCAGTTAGCCAATGTTTTCCAAATGAGGTATACATGATGTTACAGAATCGTGGGTGGGTAAGAGATTAATTCATCATGTAGGATTAACCAATGGATTTTGATGAAACATAGTATAAATTCACTGATAGGGTTGCAGAAGCTACATTGCATCTAATCTTTAAGAAATTGTCACTTGTTTAGTTTGGGTAGTTTCAGAGAATATTAGAATTATCTGAAAAGGCTATTAAACTATTCCTCTTTTCCAACAAATGTGTGTCAGATTTTCTTCATATGCAATATGAAGAAATAACTAAAATAACATATCACAGTAGATTAAAGCAAAAATAGATACAAAAATCCATTTGTTTTCTATTAAGCCAGACAATAAAATATAAAAATATAAAGTAGTGCCACTTTTCTTGCTTTTGTTTTAGAGAGAGCAAAGAGTTACTTTTTGTAAGAAATGTTATTTATGTTAACCTATCATATGTTTATTGTTGTTTTAAAATGAATAAATACACATTTAGAATACTCAGTATATATATCTCTTTTATGTAATGTATTAAATCAAAAGTCTTTGGGGGATCCTTAATAATTTATAAGAACGTAAAAGGCTCTGAAATAAAAGTTTGAGTTGTTCATTTATTTTTGTTGGAATAAGGTGTACAATGGTAAGATTTTTGATTCAATATATTTGTGTGCTCAAAAAAAATTTTTTTTTTTTTTTTTTTTTTTGATACTGAAGGATTGAACCCAAGGTCTCTCTCTGCATACTAGGCAAGTGCTCTACCACTGAGCCACATCCCCAGCCTCTATTCAGTTCTGCCTCCCAACTCCTACACACACACACATACATACACACACACTCACACACACACACACCCATGCTAGGGATTGAACCTAGGGGTGCTAAGCAATATCCCCAGCCCTTTTTATTTTGTACATTATGAGGCAGGGACAAGATTCTCCCACTGTCTCCCAAATGGCTATCCAGTTGACCCAGTTCCATTTACTGAAAATACTCCTTTCTCCAGTGCTCTGAAGTGCCATCTTTGTCATAAACCAGGTGTTCATGATATTTATTTTTGAGACAGGGTCTTCCTCAGTTACTTAGGACTTCACTAAATTGCTGAGGCTGATATTGAACTTGCAATCCTTCTAGCGCAGCCTTCTGCATGGCTGGATTACAGGTGTGGCCATTGCCCGGCTTTACTCAATTCTTTGTGGTTATTTATTTATTTTCCTGGTTAGGTACTAGTATAAGCATTGCTTCGATAAATGGGCTTGTATGTGTACCTGGCACACATCATTATGGTGTATAACCAGGAGTGGAGTTCCTGGGTGATAGGATATGCATATCTGCAATTCGTATCTTCAGCTTTTCTAGGTAATGCTTGATCTACTCAGATCCCAGAAGGAAACAGAAGACTTAGACTAGGCACTTAGTAAGCTGAAGATGTACGAATGCTGGTAGAGTTTAAAAAACAAATGAGGACTAGTACAGTACTGTGGTGCTAGTGATAGCCAAGAGCCCTTGATATATCATTTGTTGTTGGTTTGCGTTTGCTGTGCTGGGGATTGAACCCAGGGCCTCACACATATGAGGCAAGTGCTCTGCACTTGTCATGTACATCCCTTGCCTCTTTGATACCTCTGGATCTTTAAAAGAATAGTAGGAAAGATCTCTTACCTCAACTTGATGATGAGGGCTACCTGATGGAACTGTGGCCTTCCTTAGAGGGATGCAGATGGCTATGGAAATTGGCAGAGAGAGAGAGCCTGCGTAATGAATAATCTGACCTCCTCCACGTACAGTCTCTTGCTGATGTCTCCAATTCGCCAAACTCAGTCTGATGACAGAGGAGAAGGAAATTTGGTACTTTTCATGGGATCAGCATCAGTTGCATCTGCAATTGAATTTTTTTTTTTTTTTTTTTTTGGACATTATGAGACAGGGACAAGATTCTCCCACTGTCCCCCAAATGGCCATCTAGTTGATCCAGTTCCATTTACCGAAAATACTCCTTTCTCCAGTGCTCTGAAATGCCACCTTTGTCATAAGTCAGGTGCTCATGATATTGACTTCCTATTGTGTTTCATGGGTCTGTGTTCCTGTCTTTGAGCTAATTCACATTGTCTTTTAAGTATTATAGCTTCATAATTAGCCTTGCTATTCAACATAGTAAGTCCTCTCATACTTGTTCTTAAGGATTAAATTGTTTCATTATGATTTTAATATCTCCTTACAGTTTTTTATAAACACACTGTTGAAATGTAGTTTGGGATTTTATTGATTCTGTATATCAATTTGGGGAAGAAATTAGATCTTTACAACATTTAATTTTTAATGACTAGGTTTACCCATTTACTTAGTTCTCAATTTTTCTCAGTATTGGTTTATAGTTTTCGTAGTAGAGTCAATCTTTTGTTAGATTTGTTTTGAGGCATTTGATTTTTTTTTCACTGTTTAAATGATGTTTTAAATTTTGCTTTTGTGATACATAGGGTATGCAACTAATTTTTAACATTTTCTAGAAAATGTGGGTTTTTTTTACAATTAAGATTTTGCATATTGGCTTTTATTTAGTGACCTTATTAGATTAAACCATTGGTTATAACAGTTTAACTGAAGATTCTTGTGGATTTTCTAGGAATATACTCACATTGTCTGCAATAATGATAGTTTTATTTTTTCTTTTCCAATTCTTGTATACTTTTTTTTGCTTTATTGCACCGTCTAGGACCTTCAGCTCAAACTTTTTGAATAAAAGTGGTAATAGAAGGCATCCTTGTATTATTCCTGATCTCTAGGGAAGGTTTCAACATTTCACCATTAAGAATGATGTTTGCTGTAGTTTTAATATTTTAAAAAATATTCTTTTTCAGATTAAGTAAAGTTTCCTTCTATTCCTAGTTTTTATTCTGAATGGATGATTTTTTTTTTTAAAAAAAAATCCAGACTGGGTATTAAATTATCAAAAATTTTTCCATTATCTATTTTAGTATGGTTTTTCTTGCATTTTGTTTTTTGGCTCCCCCCACTATTAATCTAAGCTATAAGAACCAAGGATTCTCACTCTTTCTCTTTCTCTGTCTCTCTCCTAGCTAATATTTTGTTTGGGATTTTTGCATCTACATTCATCAGAATAGCTTAAAATTTTTCCTTTATTATAATATCCTCTTTGTATTTTACATCAAGATTATGTTCATTTTTATAAAATGAATTGTGGAATGTTTCATCTTTGTTTTCTGCAAGAGTTTGGGTAGGATTGATGTTATTGCTTTTCTGAGCAATAATAGAGTTTCTTTATAGAGAAGTTTTTCTCTACTAGATGTAGAACTTTTCAGACTTTTAATTTCTTGTGTCAGTTTTGAAAAATATATTTTTCTAGGAATTTGTATTTCACTTAAATTTTCAAATGTACTGGCATAAGTTCATAATACCCCCACATTTTCTGTAGATTTGTGGTGATATTATCTTTCATTCTTGATACGGTAATTTGTTCTCCTTTTCTTAATATGAGTCTTACCAGAGATTTTTCAGTCATATCTATCTTTTCAAATAACAGACTTCTAACTTTATTAAACTTTTGTTTTTGTTGGCCCTTTCAATTTGGTCTTCCCATTTTCCTATCAACTTATCTACCTATTTAATTTTCACACATTTTCTTTCTACTTTCTTTGGGGGTCTGATTTGTTGTTCCTTCTTTAAATTCTTAAAGACAAAAATTTAGATCATTAATTTTTTTCAGCTAGTTCTTTTCCAGCATGTGCTTTAAAAGTTATAAATGTCATTGTAAGTACTGCTTTGGCTCTATTCTGAATTTTATTATGTTATATTTTTGCTATCATTCAGTTCAAAACAATAAGGATGTCTTCCTTGGTTCCACAAGTTACTTGGATGTGAATTTCTTTATTTCTAAACAGAGCATTTTCAGGATTATTTTATTTCTAATTATAATGCCTCCTTGGTCAGAGAACATACCCTGAGTGGTTTTAGTCCTTTGATATCTATTACACTTGCTTTATGGTTCATCCTATGATCATTTTGGGTAGAAGATAGTTGTGCACTTGAAAAGCATGTGTCTTAGGCAGTTATTAGACATAGCATTGGGTATGTTCAGTATCATTCAGCCCTATATGTCCTTGTAGGCTTTAAAATCTTATTTATTTCTGGCAGTGTTGGGCAGTTTTTTATTTTTTACTTTATTTTATTTGTTTTTGCAGTGCTGGGGTTTGATCTCAGGGCCTTGCCCATGCTTGCTCTACCACTGAGCTACATCCGCAGCCTTATTTTTTTTATTTTTTATCTGCTTGTTCTTTCAGTTAATGTGAATACTTCTCCATTTCCCTTTTTAGTTCTGCTGTATCATTTCTACGCTCTCTTATCCCATGTATACAAACGTAGAAGTTTGAGATCTTTCTGGTGAATCGTCATGAAATAGTCTTCATTTTTGTTTCTTGCAAAGTTGACTTTGATCTTAACATTAGTTTGTTTTTCCCTGCTTTGGATTAGTGTTTTCATGGTTCATTGTTTTCTAAACTTTTGACTTTTTTGTATCTTTATACTGAAGGTATGTCTCTTATAAACTGCCTGTAGTTATTTTTGTCCTGAGTCAGACCATACATATTTGGTGCAGGGGATTGCTGTACCACTCAGCAGTCCCCTGCCCCCCCCACCACCCCTTTTTTCTTGCAACTTTGAGACAAGTCTCCCTAAATTGCTGAGGCTGGTCTTGAACTTGCGATCTACCTATCTCATCCTCCAGAGTCACTGGTAGAGTAAGCACGTGCCACAGCACCAAGCTCTGACAATACTGTAAAACTAGAATATTTGATTCTTATACATGTAATGTAATGACATACATTTCAGTTTAAACCCCACCATTTGATTCATTGCTTTCTATTTGTCTTACCTCTTCTATGTTTTCTCTTTTATACCCTCTTTTTGGATTAAGTAGTTTTTTTGCTATTCTCTTAGCTTTTCATTTAGTGATTACCCATTCTAACTTATATCGTTGACAGAATTCTTACCATATTATAGATAATGTAAGAACCTGAAAACACTTGAACTCTCTTTACTCTCCCTTCCCAGTTTATATGCTGTTATCTTAATTCTCTTTATATTTTAAAACCCACAAGACAGTTATTATTACTTTTGGGGGGGAGGGGTACTGGGGATTGAACTCAGGGGCACTAAACCACTGAGCCCCATCCCAGCCTTATTTTGAATTTTATTTAGAGACAGGGTCTCACTGAGTTGCTTAGCACCTTGCTCTTTGCTGAGGGTGGCTTTGAACTCATGATCCTCCTGTCTCAGCCTCCCGAGTCGCTAGGATTACAGGCATGTGCCACCATGCCCGGCTCTGCTTATTACTTTTTAATAGTCAATATTCATTTAATTTTACCCATTTACTCTTTTATTGCTTATATTTTTTAATTTACATCTCCTTTATCTTTCTTTTAGAAAGCATCTCTTATTATTCTTCTGGAAGTGTCTATTACTCCTTTGTTTTTTAAGTTTTCTTGCTTTTTGTTTTTGTTAGATTTGGGGTTCAGATCTGGCCAGGCACAATGCAGATATTGCTTTGTATTCTACCTTCCATCTTTTTCTTTTGAAAATTCAGCTTAGGGTTTTATTATTATCCTTTATTATTATTATTTTTATTATTACTTTATCCTATCTTATTATTATATCCTTTGAAGGTAATCTGTACCCTCCACCCCCTCTATCTGTTTCTAAAATTTTTCTCTTGTCTTTGTTTTTTATATATTGTAGTTGGACTCAATATCTTCATTGATTTATTTTTATGTGGTGTTGAGGATCAAACCCAGGGCCTCACACGTGCTAGGTGAGCGCTCTACTGCTGAGCCCCAACCCCAGCCCTTGTCTTTGGTTTTTAACAGTTTTACTAGAATGTGCTTGGGTAAACTTCTCTTTTATGCATTCAGCTTTGAGTTGGTAGTGTTTTTGGCTTTGTGGCCTGATGCCTTTGTTGATTTTGGAATATTCTTAGCCATCATCTCTTCTAACAGTGTTTCAGCACTACCCTTCTTCCTCCTTCTACTCAAACACCTGCTTGTCAGACCTTTTCCCTGTGTCCCCTGTAGCTCTAGTGTTCCTCTACATTTTCATGCTTGATTTCCTTATTTTTATTCTGTTTATTTCTTTTGACTCAATCTCAGGTATGTAATTCTTTCTGTAGCTGTATATAATTAGCCATTAAAGGCATCCATTGGATTCTTTATTTTAGTTCCTGCTTTTTTCAATTTTAGAATTTTCTTTAGTTTCCAGTTCTCTACCAGAATTTTCTACCATGTCTTTTAATTACTTGGACATATTAACATTCCAGATAATAATAGAAGTCAATAAAAGTAGACTCACAAGGGATCCAGATGTTATGTTGGATTTTAGTCATAGTTTGTGGCATTGTCTGCCTGGTTAATGTGAATAAGAAATTGAGAGGACAATGTGGGGCTCTGGATGGCATCAAGCTTATCTTGGAGTTTTGCTTTGGGTTGGCAGTGTAGGTGAGGGAACCAGGTCATATAATTTAATCAGGGATTGACATCCTTTCCAGATGTGCCTCAGTCTGTGTGAAGGCTGATTTCTGGTACAGTCTTAATTCTTAGGCGGTAGCCATGAGTGTCCCAAGGCTTGGCGTGTTTACTATTCTCCTGGGTGGGCCAAAACTCTTCAAAATGTTTGTTTTCTTAGATTTGTATGCTGCTAAAAGCTCTGCTTAGCCTCTTGCTCCCCAGCCACAGTTTTTAGGATTTGTAGCTATCATGTGTCTAAAAAACAAGTGACAATTCCATATCGTCACAAACTTTTCAAATTTCCCTTACATCATAAATGTCTCATAAATAGTTGGTCTGTTCAATTCAGAATGCAGAGAAGGTATAATTGTTGTGTCTCTTCTAATCTGACGTTTCCCTTCCCTATTTTTTCACTAGAAGAAACAGAATCAGTTGTGTTGTAGAATTTCCTAATTCTGAATTTTGGGTCACATTCCCATGGTGCTTCTTGTGGTCTGGTCCTTGGGTCCAGAGTCCTAAACGGTTTTAGATTAGGAGACACTTAATGTCAAGTTGTCTCTCACTTTATGATGCTGAGATTGATCAGTGAGTCTGAAGTGACTCCATTTAGGTTGTGCCACCCTTAGTTCTGTTCCTTAGAAGGTCCTCTTCTGCCGGTCACCCAAGGATTTAAGCAGTGATGAGCATTGTTTTTTTAGGGGCAAAAAATGGTGAGAATATACCACCTGCCTTCATTAGCTTGGTGAGTGCTTTTTAACTATATATCTCCCTCCCATGCCTATAGTTTTCTTCAAGTGCATTTTTTATTATTGTCATTATTATTATTATTATTATTTAAAAAATTTTATTATTATTAAAAAAAATTAATTACTACTCCCCAAAGGAGCAGTAACATTTTTTGGTATCTTTCCTCTGCCATCCATATTCAGCTGTCCTCTATGTATTATTTTTTTATTGGTTTTACTTTTGTAACTTCTTTGTCTTTTATTATTTTACTTTTGTTTTCTTTTTCTGTAAAGAGGATGCTCTCCCAGAATAAAGGTGTCTACTCTCACCATTTGATTTCCATTCTCTTAGTCTTTTCTTGCTCTTGTCACCTTTATTTTCTTTGTATTTCTCTTTCAATATGTGGCAGTGTATTCGGTTGCAGATGTAATTCTATTTCCTAGAATTTTCTTTTGGCTTGTTTTGTAGATAATTTCCATAGCTAAGTCCTTTCTCCAAATTCTCTGGATGATCATTTTTTCCCTTTTTTATGTGGTTTTGTTTAATGTCTGATTGTAGTTATTGTGTTTCTGATTCACTTGCATTTTATCCTGGTGCAGTGTTTGCTGATGAGATGGGTGAATGTATTCTTTCCTTCCTTGCATTCCTTTCAGGCAGTGGGATGATTTCTTGTGAGAGTTATAGTGGGGTATGGGGTTATGTGATGTTCCCAGGTCAGTGCCCTGTTCTAGAAGGAGACTATACTGTCCCTGCTCCTGACATTGGCATCTGCACCTGCTTCCATTTCATGGTTCTTGGAATTCTTTGCTTCCGTGAAATAAATGCCTTTATGTATCCCTGCTTTCTTAATCAGAGACCTGGTACTTAAAGGATGAGTACCATTTCCTAGTAGTAGCTGACAGAGGAGGGTGGGTGTTCCAGGCAGAAGTCTAGAGTCCTAAAGCTGCACTGTGTATTTGAGAAATTGCAAACTTTTATATGTGCAAATATTTTTGTATGTCTCTCTTAGGTAAAGTGTGCAATAGTGTTATTATACAAACTTCTCCCTCAGATCTCTGCAGTCCTTAGGATTTTCCCAGGTCTCTGGCAAAGCAAGCAATACTTTCAGCTGCTCAGTAGATGTCCTACTAAGGTCACCTGCCATACCACAAACCCAGAATGTTAAAAAGGGATTCATTTTCTTTTCCTATAAATTATCACATTATCTTTCTCTTCACTCAGTAACTTTCCCAGTCTCTCAGGCTTAAAAACCTTGCAGTTCTCCTTGACTTGGACCTTAAATGGCTTTTCTGTTGAGGTTTTCTGAGTATGAATGTCAAGGTCAAGTCTGCATCCAGGTTCTCCATGACTCATCCCTCCCCAGTTTGCATTGCCTTTTCTCTCATCCAGGCCCTATTCGGGCCACACCTTTCCAGTGGTTTCCATTTTCTGCCTACTTCTCACCTCTTGCTCCTTCCTTCAGTTGATTTTGCATGTGGCTTCCAGATTCGCTCTTGGTCTCAAGTGCCTCTTTCTTCCTGTCACTCTTCTTTCCTGAACCTCTGTTACCTCATCACCTGTTGAGGACAAAATCTCAATTGTTTGGTGTGACTTTCTAGGCTCTTCTCTCATTCCATGGCGTAGACTGTTTTCAGCTAGACCAGTCTTCTTCCCCTGCCCTGGCTATATCCTGTCGCTGTAGGAGTCTTCTTACTGTTTTAATGGGAATTCCTTATTCCTCTTTTGGATCTAATAATGTCTTAAAGGAACATCAAAGACCATCTGGGCCTGAATTTTGTGCACAGTTTCATAGTTTCTAACAGGATGGTTATGACCATTGAGTGCTTGGGGTGTGCTGTATGTTCTGCCCCAGAGCTTTCTCCACTATTTATAGAACCTGTTCATCTTTCTCTTTCCCATTTTACTGCCTAATATTGTGACTGGTTTGTTTAGTGGGTATCTGTTGTCTTCATGCCTAGAATTTATTTGTCTCAAAGGTGCTCAGTATCTTGTGTGTGTGTACGTGTGTTCAAATACTTAATGAAGTTTAATTCAAACTTAAAGATCTCCAGAGAAGTATTTTAACAGCATATTGCTCTCTTACCATGTGCCTGGGGAAAGATAGGAGGGGCACAGTATCAGTTCGAGGATCAGTTTATGCAAGAGCCTGATATTTGAGCTAATTTTCCTTGTAGGTGGAAGTTAGCTCTTTAAGTACTTTAATAAAATTTCCACTTGAGCATTTGTTCCTGCTCTTCCTTGGCAAGTATAAGATACTGGTGATTATTTAATCTCTTCTTTTTTGATGACTTATTCATATTTGTAAGACTTACTCATCATCTTTGTAATCCTAGTCTTCAGGAAAGGGCCTCCTAACACATGGTAGACGCACATGTTGGAATGATTTCTGATTAAACATGTCATCACTGTCCATGCTATGAAATGTTAAACTGAATTTGTGCATTTTAATTTTCTCAGAGGCTTTTTTTTTATTGTTAGATTAAAATCTTTTTTAACTTATTTATTTATTTATTTATTTTGGTACTGGGGATTGAACCCAGGGATACTTTACCACTGAGCTACATTTCCAGTACTTTTTATTTTTTATTTTCAGACAATGTCTCACCAAGTTGTCCAGGCTGGCCTCTAATTTGTGATCCTCCTCTCTCAGTCTCCTGAGTTGCTAGAATTACCGTCATGTGCCACTCTGCCACACCTTTTTTATTTTTTTGTCAGTCTGTAGTTATTTATATGTTATAAAAGTGAAGTGTAGAATCTGTTGCTTCATGGTAGACTATAATTTAATTTTTTAATGAAAAAGTGAAATTCTATAAAATTATTAAGTGTCATTATGACTTATTAGTATAATTTATATATATAAACTTATAAATATTTGTAAATATATAATTTATATGTGTAAATTAAACTCTAAAAAATATTAAGGTTACTTCTCTTGCTTTCTCACTCTTAAAGTATTTTTGAAATAAAATTTATTTTTAGTTGACATCAAAACACAAAAATTGTACATATTAATGGTGTACCATGTGATATTTCAGTACATATATACATTGTGTAATCAGGCTAATCATACCTGTTTCAACCATTTATCACTTATTTGTGGCAAAACATTCAAAATCCTTTTTTCTAACATTTTGAGATATCTAGTACACAATTGCTGTTTTTAGTCACCCCACTGTGTAGTAGCTATGCTATTGCTGTGAAAGTCTGTTTTTTTATTATCTCTATTGCCTCTTTGTCATCTGGGCCACAGAAGCACAAGAGACTTCACTGGGAGAAAGTGCAAGATGGTGGTATGGGAGGAGCGAGCCAAGTTTGTCTGAGGTCTGTACCTGGGTACTAGAAGGCCAAGGGTCTTAAGATGTGAGGAGGGGCAAGTCATAAATCTGGCCTCAGACAAACAAATGGGAGCCCGGGCAGGGGGCGGATTTTCCATCTGTCTACTCAGATGTAAGGCATTAGCCAACAGTGCAAATAAGTGACCTCAGACCAGGCATCCTTTGCCTTTTGTCCCGTCTAAGTCTCTAATCTAGAAGGGAAGTGCATTCCACCTCATCCTGCAGTGGTGAGTTAAGGAATGATACAAGGAGAACATCCGAGAGATGGTTCTGGTCACTTGAATTTTTTGGCAGGCGCTCCTTCTCTTGTTTTAGCATTAGTAACTGCAGCATTCAAAATAGAGTGATCTCCAGAGGGTTTTCTGGTGGCAATTGCCAAAGGTTTTAGCCTTATGAACACAGCTGTTAGTTAGAATCCCCTTAGTGTTCCCTGGGGAAGCTGACCAGCCAAACACTCCCAGTCCTCCCACCTTTTGTAGTGTCCTGTCCCTGTTAGATTTTGGTCTAACCAAATCACCTTCAATAAAAGGTCTGTTTCTCATGTATCTGAATGTCCTTTCCAAATGCCTTCAGTCTTGCAGAGGGCCAGAGTAAGCATCTGGCCGCAGTTCCCACTGTTCTTGTTTTTCCATAGTTCTGAGTCAATTATTGTAGAATATTCTCAAAGATCACTCTATAAAAATTTTAAAAACCCATAAGTCATAAATTTCCATAATGTACATTCTAAATAAAGACTACTGTGTGATCAGGATATGTTTGTATCTCTAAACCAGCAATTCTTTGAAATTTTGGAGGACACAAAGAGCTTTGGTTTCTATGGTTTGTATTTATTGATATTTATCATGTTAGAAGTTAAAACAAAAGTTAAATATTTATCATTTTATTTAAAAGTAATAGTAAACCCCTAATGAGTTAACCTAAATAATTTTTCATGAAAAAACTGCATTTTCAAAAAAAAAAGGAAGAGCAAAAACTTACATTTTTGTGTATCTTCTTACTATCTTAACAAAAGACAGATGGATTTTCATATCTGCTTCTGCATTCAGTTTGTGTAATGAGCTGTTTTGGTTGAAGCCTTTGAAGAAAATCCTGCCTTCCACAGATACTTAATTTGGAAAAAGAGGAGTACTCTAATAGCTTTTTCAGATAATTGTGAATATTCTTCTTTGATTTTATAGCCAAACTTGACAAATTGTATTTTCTCAAAGATTAGTTGCAATGTGGAATCTGAAAGAATGTTGGTAAGCTTTCCATAACTTGTATGCTTCCAAGAAATAAATTACTATATTGTGGGCTGGGGATATAGCTCAGTTGGTAGAGTGCTTGCCTCACATGCACAAGGCCCTGGGTTCAAACTTCAGCACCACAAAAAAATAAATTACTGTATTGTTTCTGTCTCCTGACTGGACCCTGACTTACACATGCAGGGATTTGTTTTGTTTTGCTTCCTATTTATTTTTTAACAACTGTATTTTATTTTTGTTCTAGACTTATTCCGGACTCTTCTGTGTAGTCATAAATCCTTACAAGAACCTTCCAATTTACTCTGAGAATATTATTGAAATGTATAGAGGGAAGAAGCGTCATGAGATGCCGCCACACATCTATGCCATATCTGAATCTGCTTACAGATGTATGCTTCAAGGTAATTGGAAATATTAGAGTAAGAAATATCCAGAACTTCCTAAATCTAATTTAGTGTTTTTTTCATGTCTCAATCTAGTCTACAAAAGGTTTTAATTTTCTTTAAAAAAATTTTTTTTAAATAATGTTGTAGAAAAATTACAAGTTCTTTAGAAGACAAAGTGGACATTTTCTGTAGGAAGCCGTTTGTTGTTTCAAAATGTACTTTATGTAGATTTTAATATTAGAAAACTTAAGTTCTTACATACATTTGATCCTCACCACAAGCCAGTGTAATTAATGCTGTGTTATATTAGATTTTAAAACCAGTAGGATGGGGGTGCTGCTCAGGTGGTAGAGCACTTGCCTATTATGTGGGAGGCCCTGGGTTCCATCCCCAGCATGTAGAAAATAAAATAAAGCCAATAGGATGAACAATAGGAAAGGTGGATGCTTTATTAAATCACAAAGTATTATTTGTGATTTAAATGAATGTAAAAAGGAACAATAAAAGTAAAAAAACAAAATAAAATGGTTGAATTGGTTGATTTCAATTGCTCTGTTTTGGAGCAGGAGGAAATATAAATTTGAAGAGTCTGTGGCTTTAAACACAATGGCTTATAGGAGGATGTTTTTGGAAAGTCAGAATGTAACAGAATGCTTTATAGGTGAGAAGAAACTGGAGATAGTGCCCTCCTTCACTTTCTGAGTCAGCTTGGGTCCCTCATCTAAACAAACACATTCTCCCAAGTGAGGTTGCCAGCCGCCCTCTTTGAAGTCTGATGGAACAGGGAGTTCCCAGAAGGCTGGGACAGGCTCTCACACATCATTCTGATTTTTTTTTTTTTAAATGGGAAGAAATTCTAGACCTCCGAGCTTCATATGCATTCCAGGAAAGTCTCTAAAATCTAATGTTAAGAGAACCATAGAAGAATAATGTCAGGGGCTGGGGCTGGGGCTCAGTGGCAGAGCGCTTGCCTGGCACTTGTGAGGCACTGGGTTGGATCCTCAGCACCACAAAAAGATCAACAAATAAAATAAAGGCATGCTGTCCATCTACAACTACAAAAAAATTTTTAAAAAAGAACAACATGAATATATTTGCCACATTATTTGGGGCTAACTAGGAAAGGAAACACACAGTGAACAGAGTTAACAGATCACAGAACTTGTCACGTCATTCCATGACCTCCCATATTACCCTCACAGCTCCATGCTGCGCAGTCGCTCTTGAGGTACCAGTGAGTGACTGAGGCTGGCTAGGTTTGTCAGGATGTGCACCACAGGGCATGTGTGCTTTTCAACATTTTTATCAATATACTTAAAGATGGGAGGGTTGCCTCTCTAAGAAATTTGTGGGCAACATGAAACTGGTGGGGATAATAAATATATTTGATGAAAAGGGACAGATTTTTAAAAATCCTTTGTCAGGTTAATGGGGAATTGAGTGTATCGTAATAGTAGGGATAAATTGTTATATCCCATTACTGGGTGGCTACACCAGCTGTTTATGTACAGAATAAGGAAGATGTGGCCTTCTGACATATCATTACTATTAATATTATCATTATTAGTGAAAGGATGAACATTTATTGAAAATTATTATGAACCATGTATAGTAATATATATCATGTATATTTATGTGTATTTATTTGTATTTCTGAATGTACAGTGACAATCATGTCAAATAAATAAAAATACTACCCCTATTTTGTTGAAGCACAAAGAAATAGATATTCAAAAACGTGAGCTAGGATTTAAAACTAGCAAGTAGCCCACTTTTATCTACAATAATAAACTTTCATGTGACAGTTAAAATGAATTAGTTGATTATATAAAAATTTAAAAATTTTCCCAGCATGGTGACACACATCTGTAATACCAGCTACCTGAGAGGCTGAGGTGGAAGGATTGAAAGTTCATGGCCAACCTAAGTGACTTAGCAAGATCCTGTCTCAAAATTTAAAAAAATTTAAAAAGGGTTGAGGTGGTAGCTCAGTGGTGGAGAAGACTTATCTAGCATGCAAGAGGCCCTCAGTTCAATTCCCAGTATCACAAGTTCTTGTACATAAACTTGACTGCATAAAAAAAGGAAAATATAGATACAGAAAGTAAGAAAACAAAACAAAACCCCTTGTGTTCCATTCTATCAGGAAGGGGTGGCCTGCTGAACAATCATAGGGTGGGACACCTGCTAGGGGAGTCCAACAGTAGCACTATGGTTGCAGAGGAAGCTCACACGAGCCTCCAGTGCCAACCAAGTAGACCTTTGTTTACCAATGTGAGTGGATGATTCAGTGTCCCTGGACCTATGAAAAGGATTAACTGCTTCAGAGGGGCCCATGTGGAGAATTTAGGTTGTTAGATTTAGTTCCCTATTCAACCTGTCAACAACTTTTCAAGATTCTATCAAATATATATCATCCCTGCCAGTCCCATGTCATATACAAATTTGGGGCATGTATCCCACATCTTCAAATGTATAAAAATATTGAAAGGGTTGTTTTATTAATGTGTGTTGGGGAACATAAAACAAAAGAGCTTAATTTTTCCCAAAGTTTGGGTTCTAAGGGATATAGTATCAAGAAAATACAGAGTGTGCTTAGAGCATCGTAGTTACTCAATAAGTATTTGTTGAATGAACAGAAGCAGAGTTCTTGTACATAAACTTGACTGCAAAAAAAACCACATTTGGTCAAAGCATGAAACAACAGAATGGGCCCACTTGGAAACAAAAGCAACAAATCAGAAGGCTAGATGCAGAACAAAAAGAAACTGATAGAATTTATGAGAGAAAGAGTAATGGAGTATAGATGTAGACTTTCAGATTCTGTCAAAGCAGTGATTTTTTTTTTTTTTTTTTTTTAAGTTTACTTGGGCTGAAAATAGACTCAGGTTTTCAGCTTGAAAAAGGACCAGGGTACTCCCAGTCTCAAATTTAAAAACTTACCTATATGTTCAGCATATTTCATTGAATGTTTTTCTTTTTTAAAAAAATTTTTATTTTTATTTATTTTTTGATTGTCAATAGACCTTTATTTTATTTATTTATATGTGGTGCTGAGAATTGAACCCAGTGCCTCACACATGCCAGGCAAGTGCTCTACTACTGAGCCCCAGCCCCAGCCTGAATATTTTGCCTTTATCCTTTAGCTGAGACTTGGCTTTCCCTGAGGATGCAGTTTGAGCATCCTCAGTGAACATTGCCCCATCACTCAAATCCTGTGCCCTGGGAGATGAGGGTTGTGTCTTTACCTACCATGTACCTGTTGAACCTGTTCTCCTTTGCACTACCTTTCCACCTGCCCTCATCACCTAGAGCTTTCCTCTTGGCTCCTCTCCTTGATGATGCTGGCTCCTGACACATCATTTTCTCTCTGCCTCAGGCATCGGAATACCTGTGTTGCTTTTTAGTTTTTTACAACTAATCCAATCTCTTGATCTTTTTAGGTCCTTCAAGGACCTAAAATTATGCACCAATTTCTATGGTAATGCTGTAGACTTTGCCATCTTTTGGCCTTATCTGATTTTTCAAATATGTTTCAGAAATTCTGTTACAATGTCCTTCCATGTTTATGGTCCAGTGAAGAAGTCCCCCAAATGTATTTCTTGCCTCCATGTGGATCCTCCATCAGTTTGTTGTTCTACTTTCTCCCTGTATTTTAACAATACCCCTTTCATTTTCTTCTTCATTTAGTTTAGATTCATAGCTTACCATTTCAACAATCTTCTGTCCATATCTTAATCCCCCTTGTCCTGTTCTTTTATTATTCCTGTTTGACAGAGTTTTCATGCTAGGACCAATCAAGGTGTTTGTCCCTTTTAATGCATATGGGGGTTGCGGCTGCTTCTGGGGTTACCCAGTCAGCCAGATCCATACTGCTATCATTTCCTGACCATGAGCCCTGATTCCACTCTTAACATGATTTGTCAGTTCTACCCTGCTTCCCTACTGAGACGATGGTCCCACTCCCCATAATGACTATTTCAGACCTCTGCACACTTGAGATCTCTGGATCCCCACACGCCTCTCACTACCCAGCTGGTGACTTGTTTTCCATTCCACAGAGAAATTAGAAGCCACCAGAGGGGAACTTGCTGCAGCTTTCCAAACCATATTTGCAAACCATCTGCTCCTGTCCACTCCTATCCAAGGCCATTCTTAAAGTGACTTTTGCTACAACTAAATTTTTTATGTGTTATTTCATTGTGGTTAATTTCTTAAGAATCTGTTACTTAAGTTTTGATTTCCTTTTTCACCAAAAAGCCATGCAGATGAATAATTAATAGCAAAACCAGCAAGAACTCATCAAATACAGGCCTATCCAAGGCCACTCTTACCAATTCCTTCACCTCTGATGTTGATCACATCTCTCCCAACCTTCCTGGGAGTCTCACAGTGCTCATTGTTATAAAATATGATTCTATTTGCCTTTCTCTTTATGGACTCCTAACATCAGCATTAAATTTGCTAGTTTTTTCTCTTTTTTCCCCCCACATCTTTTTTTGGTGCATTATAATTATATGTATTGATGGAATTTGTTGTTGCATATTCACACAATATAACAATATAATTTGGACAGTGCCACTCCCCAGCATTTCCCCCCTCTCTCCCTACCTTCCACCCCTTGGTCCCTTTCCTCTACTGATATCCCTTTGATTTTTAGAAGATCCACCCTCACCTTCCTTTTCCTTTTTCCTCTCTACTTCCGTAAATGGGAGAAAAATATGATCCTTAATTGTCTGAGTTTGCTTATTTAGCTTAACATAATGGTCTCTGGTTCCATCCATTTTCCTGCAAAAGACATAATTTCACTTTTCTTTGTGACTCCATTGTATGTATGTATGTTTATATTTCTTTATCCCTTCATCCATTGATGGACACCTTGGCTGATTCCATAGTTTGGCTGTTATGAATTGTGCTGTATAAACATGGGTATGCATAGATCACTGTAGTATGATAACTTTAATTCAGGGTAATATGCCTAGTCTTTTGAGGAGCCTCCATACAGATTTCCATAATGGTTGTACTAATTTACAATCCCACCAATAGTGTAAACGTGTTCCTTTTTATCCACATCCCCTCCAGCGTTTATTTTTATTTACACTCTTGATAACTTCCCTTCTGACTGGTGTGAGATGAAATCTCAGTGTAGTTTTGATTTGCATTTCCCTAATTGCTAATGACATTGAACATTTTTTCCTGTATTTGTTGGCCATTTGTATTCCTTTTTTTGAGAAGTGTCTACTTATTTCATGTGCCCTTTTATTAATTGAGTTGATTTTTTTGTGTAAAGTTTTGAGTTTTTTGTATTGTCTAGATTTTAATTCTCTGTCAGAATAGTAGCTAGTAAAGATTTTCTCCCATTCCATAGGTTCTCTCTTCCCATTCCTAAGCATTTTCTTTGCTGGGCAGAAACTTTTTAACTTGATGCTGTCTCATTTATTAACACTTGGAGTTACTTCCTGAGCTTTAGGGGTTCTATTCAGAAAGTTTTTGCCTATGCCTAAAAGCTGTTCTTTCCTCCTTCTTTTCACAAACCATATTTTTGAAACAGTGTCTACAGGTAGGGTAGGTAGGTAGGTAGGGTAGGTAGGTAGGGTAGGTAGGTATGATTTAGTGGCAACAGCTTGTGAAAATTTTGCTATATTCTCAGGGTGACAGCAAGATTTCAGTTGAGATTTAGAAAGTAAGAGAGGTTGGTGGTAGAAATACTATGACGTGGTTGCCTAGAAGAGACAGATGATACTTACCTGTACACCATTGTCACTGCATCAAATATTTAATCCAGTAGCTATTAGAAATACAAGGAGAATGTGACCAAATTTATAGAGAGAGTTGTAATGTATTTCTTTCAGAATCTGACATATTAAGTAGGAGGGAAAAAGAATATAAAACATGTGATTTAAATTTACCACAAGTTAGCAAGTTTGTATTGAAAAATGTATGTATAGTACAACTGCCTGTGAAGCAGAGAGCATTTGTAAACTTGGTAAAAATTCTATAGTAGGTCACCAATAAAAGTCTTATTAGTTCCTTTGACCACAGTATAATAAATAAAATATTAACAATAAAAAGATTTCCAAGTCGGTTTGTTTTTGTGGGAGTGTTTAATGAGTTCTTGCTGGTTTTGCTATTAATCATTCATCTGTATGGCTTTTTGATAAAAGAGGAAATCAAAACTTACCTAATAGCTTCTTTAGAAATTAACCACAACAAAATAACACATAAAAAATTTAGTTGTGGCAAAAGTCACTTTAAGAAACAATTCATGGGGCTGGGGCTGGGGCTGGGGCTGGGGCTGGGGCTGAGTGGTAGAACACTTGCCTAGCATGCTGGGTTTGATGCTCAGCACCACGTAAAACTTTAAATAAAGGTATATTTAAAAAGTTAAAAAAAAAGAAACAATTCATAGTTATAGTGTTCTTATTAGTAAACAAAATATTATAGAGGAATAAGGCCATTTACTCTGCAAGATAGATAAAAGACAACTTCATGGTAATTTATTGAGTGGCAAATTATCTTGTGAACTTTTCTGTGTGACCTTTCACAATGATAATAAAAAAAAAGGTCTTTGAAAGTACAGCAATAAAATGAACCAAAACAAGAGGAAAAACATGTAAAGACATTAATGAATTGGAACAAAAGAGTACATATTTTCAGAGAACCATTAGTACAGTTGAGAGCTGGATCCATGAAGAAAACATAAAATAGACAAATATCTGGCAAGTGTGACCAAGGACAGAGAACCACCAGGAATGATAAAGGTTCTACAGTATCCAAAACAAACAAGCTTGATTAGAAATAAACTTAACCAGAACAGTGCCCCTTGGATAATTTGAAGAGATTGTTGAAGATCTACCTTTACATCTAGACATGAGGCCCAAACAGTTTTAGAAGTAAAGTCTGTCTTCATCTTAAGAGTGATTCCTGTTGTATCTAAATAGATTAAGAGTACTAGACAATGAAGAATATATAGCATCAAGATCAGAATTTGTCAGAGAAATTTGAGTGTTTAATTTTTACTTTTTATTGAAGAAATATATGAAGGTATTTTTAAAAAATAATAAATACACAGTAAAGGTTACTACCTTAATGAAAAAAATAGGAGATGCCTATTCCACCCCTGCCCATTCTAGATTCCCTCTTTAGAGGAATTTTAACTGTTTTTTATTCTTTATCTACGTATTTGCAAGTAACAAGATTATGCCATTCTTTCTTTTTGTACTTCAAGTATTATCTACAGGTTCCTATTATGAAAGAATAATCTTAATTTATCTAAACCCTCCCTCTTTATCTTCCTGATAGAAGTTAAATCGAAGTGTCTTTGCATTTAAGTAGTCAGTATTCAAATTATTTGCCCTCTGGTCATGTTTCCTTTCTTAGATAATTTGCTGTTTTCCCTGTGGTTAGAAATTTTCCCACTTGGGAAACAGGACAGTTTTGCAATTAACTACATTAATTTGACAGAAGTACACACCTTCTTCCAATGCACAGAAGCACATCTCAGAATTTCTCAGTCTTTCCTGGCTTCGAGACACCTCCTGATGCCCTTTGCCCTCCTATAGTCTGTGCTTGTTGTTCTTTGAACTTGCCTTCACCTATTCCTAAAAATTCCTTTTTTTTCCCCCCTTGGTTTTATTTCTTAACTTATCGATATCATTTGCCATTGTTTTGGATGAAGGATAATCACTAATAGCTTTCTGAGAAACACTGGAAGCAACCAATTATTCTATCAGTCAGTGATGAGTTAAAGGATGGCTCCTCCAAGTAGCAGGTGCTGAGAGCAGCCATGTTGAAAGATGACTGATAGGGGCTGGGTGGTGGCTCAGCGGTGGAGTGCTGACCTAGCACGTGCAAGGCGCTGGATCCGATCCTCAGCACCATAAATAAATAAATAAAATAAATTTATAGAAAGAAAAGATGACTGATACACTTCCCTAGTGTGATAGACCTGCATCCTGCTCTCTTTTAAGAATAGGATTGATGTGCATTAAAATGTATATTTATATGAAATGTAGATTATTTTGTGAAACTGAATACAAGTTAAATTGTGAAACTGAATACAAGTTTCTACATTAGGAGAAATAAAAGCAAGGAAAACAGCTTTCCCCAGAAAGAAACACCAAGGAATGCTGTAGAAAGACAGTAACCATGACATCAAATATAGTATTGACAACAACAAACGTTAAATACTTTAACACCCTATTAATAAGAGACAGCCTAACACAATCATATACCATCTACAAGAAAGACATCTCCAAGTAGCACAATAATAAAAGATTAAGGATGGACACATACCTTAGCCACTTGCATATAAAAAGAAAGCATCTATCTAAAATAAACTGAAAAGCAAAAACAGAAACAAAAAGCATCATTTTATGTCAGGAAAAGGAATATTTTATAATGAATTATAGTCTTCTTAAAACTATGGATTGAATCTTTTAATATAGAAATATAGACAACAGAAAAGATCACCCTTTGCCCTGTGAAGCTAAAATGAGGTAAAGTTCTTCTACTGACACTGTTAGCAAACTTTTTTCTTTGGGGAAACAAAGACAGTATTGATAATGAATCCCATTATTATGAATAACTATAGTGCACCAGTTTTTTTTTTAAACTGATAAGTGATACGAAGAAAACTAGGCTATGGTAAGAATATGGAGAATAGAAGGATTAGGGGGGTGGGAACTGATTTCAAAGGGCAGTGGTTTAAAATGTACAAAAATCAGTAGCTTTCTTAGATATTCCTAATTATCCTTTACTATAGCCCCCAAATTAATAAATGCTAGAAATAAACACTACAGCTTTGGCATTTCCTGAATGTCACAATTTAGCCTTTTGAGAGTGGCATCACATTAGCATAGTGTAATTGAGATCATTCACCACTAGTTCACTCATTTTTAAAATGCTGAATTGCGTGTTTATAGTTTATTCATTCATTTACGTCTGAAGAACATTTTGATTCTTTACAGGTTTTGGCAATTAATTAGATTGTGTGGATGTAAAGTTTTCATTTTACCTGGGTTTGTACCTAGACATAGGATTACTGAGTCATATGGTAGTTTTATGTTTAAATTTGTAAGAAATTACAAAACTGTTTTCCAAAGTAGCTGTGCCAATTTGCATTCCTACCAGCAAGGGATGGGTTCCAGTTGTTCCAATCCTTGTTAGCATTTGGTATTGTCAGTTAAATTGTAGTGTCTTTGAATAGTTCTGTTGTGGTTTCTCATTGTGTTTTTAAGTTACATTTCCCTAATCTTTTGATGTGCTTATTTGGCATTTCTGTATCTATATCTTTTGAACTTTTTCTTTTAATTGGATAGTTTCTTTTCTTTTTTTTAATATTTTAGTTTTAGTTGTTGATGGACACAATCAATACCTTTATTTTATTTTTATGTGGTGCTGAGGATCGAACCCAATGCCTCAGATGTGTGAGGCAAGCATTCTGCCACAGAGCCACAATCCCAGCCTTAGTTTATTTTCTTATTGTTCAGTTTTGATAACTCTTGTTATTTCCAGATACATATCATTTATTACATAAGTGATTTACATTTTTTTTCTTCCAGTCCATAATCTATTTTGAGTTAATTTTTGTATGTACATGGATAGTAAGAATTGAGGTTGAGCTTTTTGCATCTGACTAGCCAATTGTTCTATCAGTGTTTGTTGAGGCCATTATTTATTTCTTCAATGAATTGCCTTTGTACCTTTTTTGGAAACCACCAGAAGTCTATTCTAGGACTCTGTTCCTTTGATCTGTATGTCTTTTATCAATATTACACTGCTTGACAAACAATAGCTTTGTAGTAAATCTTGAAACTAGATAGTATGAGTCTTCTATTGTTGTTCTTTTTAAAAATTGTTTTGTCTATTCTAGTTCCTTTTTGTCTTTTCTTACATACAAATTTTAGAAATCAGCTTGTCAATTTCTCCCCCGAAAAATCTTGCTGACATTTTGAATGGATTGCATGAATCTATAGATCTATTGGGGCAGAATTAACAATAATATTGAATCCTCCAATTCATGAATACGGTTTGTGTGTCTATGAACACAGATCTCCTTTGATTTCTTTCATGTTTTCTAATTGTTTTTAGCATATAAGTCTTGCACGTTTTGTTGGATTAATAAGTATAGCATATACCTTCCTTAGTATAATTAAATATTTTATGTTTTTTAGTTTTAAATGGAACTTTTGAAATTTAAACTTCCAGTTGTTCACTATTAATATATAGAAGTAGGGTTTTAAAAATGTATGTTGAGTTTTATTTTATTTTTAATTTTTTTGTAGATTCTTTGCAATTTTCTGTCTAGACACTCATTCTTCCTCAAATAGATTCATTGTTCCTTGTTATTCTATTATTCTCCTTCCTAGTCTGTGCCTTTAATTTCTTCCCTTGTTTGGTTATGTTAAATAGGAGTGCTGCGAACAGACACCCTTGCTTTGGTCCTGATCTTAGAGGTACAACATTCAAGTTTTTCACCATTAAAGATGATGTTTAATTGTGATTCTTTGGTTTTTGTTTTGTTTTAAGATACCCTTCAATGGGCTAAAGTTCCCTTATAGTCCTTGTTTGCTATTTTTTTTTTTTAATAATGAATGGGTGATTAGTTTTGTCAACATCTATATCTACTTAGTGAACCTGTGGTTTTTCTTCTTTAATGGATAAAGTGAATTAAATGGTTTACTTTTGGGATGTTAAACTAGCCTTGTGTTTCTAGGATAAATACCACTTGCTAGATTTTAGTTGCTAACATGTTGTTAAGAGTTTTTGTGCCTTTAGATTGTAGATGAATACAAGTAGTATGGAAGTTCCTTAAAAAACTAGGCAAGGAATCACCACTATATGACCCAGCTATACCACTCTTTGGTGTTTATTCTAAAGAATTAATGTGGTACCTGCATACCCATGTTCATAGCAGCACAATTCTTTTTTCTTTTTTTAAATACCTTTATTTTTGTAATTTTTATGTGGTGCCAGGGATTGAACCCAGGGCCTCATGCATGCTAAACAAGCACTCTACCATTGAGCCACAGAGCCACAACCCCTGTCCAGCAGCATGATTCTTAATAGCCAAACAAACCTTGAAAATATGTTATGCAAAATAAGCCAAACTCACAAGGTCAAGGGTTATAGATTTTTTTCCCTCATGTGGAAGTTAGAAAAACGGGGAGAAAAAGAAGATGTGTGTTGGGGGGCAAGGAATCTCATGAAAATAGAAAGGAAACCAATAGTAGAATAGAAGAGGGGGATCACGAGGATGGAGGAGGAGAGGGAGAGGGAGGTAATGAAATCGACCTAATTATATTGTTATTTTGTGTGCATGCATGAGAATACAACAGATTCCACTATTATGCATCATTATGCACAATGAAAAAGAAAAAAATCATTACTAGATTAGGGCTCACAAAAATGGGAAAGGGGAAGAACTTTTGTGCCTTTGTTTATGAGAGCTGTTATTTTTTTTTTTCTATTGTAATGTCTTTTTTCCAGTTTTAGCATCAGCTAAGTCTTATCTCTTTGAGTTATGAAATGTTTCTTCTTTGGTTTTCTGAAGACTTTGAACAGAGTCATTATAATTTTTTCCTTAAATGTTTTATAGAATTTACCGGGAAGCTATGTTTTCTTTGTGGGAAGGTTTTTAATTACAGATTTGATTTCTTTGATAGAGATGGGTCTATTCAAGTTACTGTTTTCTCTTGTGTAAGCTTTAGCTTTTTTTTTTTTTTTTTTTTTTTTGGTATCTCCTCCTCCTTGCTATGCTGGGGATTGAACCTAGGGGAGTTCTACTTCTGAATTACATCCCTAGCCCTTTATATATTTTTTAAAATTTTGAGACAGAGCCTCACTAAGTTTTCTAGGCTATCCTGGAACTTGTAATCCTCTTGCCTCCAAGCATGACTCCTAGCAGTAATTTGTATCTTTTAAAGAAATTATTCCTTTCATATTAGTTGTCAAATATTTTGGCCAAAGTAGTTTCTGCTATTTCCTTATTATTCTTTTAATATCTGTGGGATCTGCACAAATCCTTTTCTTATTCCAGATATTGGTATTTGTGTCTTTCTCCTTTTTCCTAATCAGTTTATCTGGAAATATATCAAAATCAATCTTCTCAAAGAATCAACATTTTATTTCATTGATTTTTTTTGTTGTTGTTGTTGTTTTTCTTTCTTCTGATTTCCTTTGCATTGATTTCTGTTCTGAACATAAATATTTGGGCTTAATTTGCTCTTTCCTGGTCTTTTAAGGTAGGAGCTGAGATCACTGTTGAAAATATGACTTAATTCAACATGGATTTTTTTGAGTACCTCATGTGATTTTTGGAAGGTGCTTTGGAAAATACTGAGCTATCAAATGAGTCTTTAGAAGACTAGCTGTGCTTTTGGAAGTAAACTTTTTCCCCTTAAATATCACTTTAAGGTTGTGTCCAATTTACATTTGTAGGGTTTTAGAGTAAAAGACTATTGTAAACTGTTGAGGTGCTTCATTTGGTCCTTGAAGGATGGAAAGGATTCACTGAAGCTGGAGCAGAAGGAGTATTAACATAGTTGGAGAGAATCTTGGAGCACCCCCTTATTGAACTGATGAAGAAAGTAATGTCCAAAGTTAGCTAGATGGGTCTGGCTAGAATAGAGAATTTTCCGTGGTGGTGGTGGTGGTAGTGGAAGTGCCAAGCAGGAATGGGTATGAAGTGTGGAGTAGGTTTGAAGGGCAGATTGTGGTATCTCAAGTTTCAGATGATGGGCCTGGGGTTGTTCAGTGACAGGGCATTTGTCTAACAGGTGTGAGGCCTTGGTTCAATCTCTAGTACTGAAAAAAAAAAAAAATTGGCATTACAGATACAGGAAGACAGCCGTTCTGAATGAATTAGGGGGGTATTTAATTTGGTTTAATTTTTGTGTATTTTTGTTTCTTTTTTTTCTTTGCAATGCTAGGGATGGAACCCAGTGCTCTATCACTCAGCCACACCCTGTGTTTTGATTTCTTTAATGTGTAAACCTGTTCAGAAAACTCACCAAAACCCTGGTATAATGAGTTTTATAGAAATTGCTCGGACCGGGAGAGTGTGGGGGTCTGAAAGTCACATATGAAGGTTCAAACTTCAGGGTCAGAATATTAATATGCTCTTTGAACAGCTCAGTTTAAACATAGAATATATGAATACACTGGTTTATTTTACTAATAGTATATTAAAGAATACAACAGAGTGCATGGACTCTTATGAAGTTATTTATGCCAAAAATTTGGTAAAAATCATGGGTTTTATCTTGGACCAGCAAGGAATAAATACAGATAGATACAGAGATACAGAGCTGGCAGGGCTGGAACTAGAACCCCAGATTGCAGTTCCCACCGTCTTGCCAGTGCCCAGCAAGGTACCCAGCACTGGATTTCTCCCATGAGACCTTTATTAAAGCTAGTGAGGGGGCTGGGGTTGTGGCTTAGTGGTAGAGTGCTCGCCTAGCATGTGCAAGGCCCTGGGTTTGATCCTCAGCACCATATAAAAATAAATAAATAAAATAAAGGTTCTGTGTCCAACTACAACTAAAACTAAATAATTTTTTTTTTTTTTTTTAAAAGCTAGTGAGGGCCCGCTAAAGCCAATAATGCTGGGAATAATGAAATAAGATGGTCTTGGATCTCAAGACAGTATTTCAGGATCTCAATTGCAGTATTGTTTGTCTAGTTACAAATTTTTCTTAAAAGATGAGGCAGCTGAGAAAGGGTGTCTGAGAATGTTTCCTAGAGGAAATAAAACTGAAATGAGGGTGCAGGGACCCGCAGGAGATATCTGATCTGGTTGTAGATCTAGGAAGAGCAAGTTGGATCTTCTTGGAAAGTAAATGAAGAAAGGAGGCAAATATTGGCCCTTTAAGGAGAATGTTGCCTGTGGCAGCAGAAGGAGGACTAACACAGTGGTTCTGAGCTATTAAGAATTAAATTAGGGGCTGGATTTGTGGCTCAGTGGTAGAACACTTGTCTGTGAGGGTTTGCACTGGGTTTGAGTCTCAGCACTACATATAAATAAATAAATATGAAATTATATCAACAACTAAAAAAAAAATGAAAGAAAGAAAAGAATTGAGTTAGGGGAGCAGGCACAGTGGCAAATGCCTGTAATCCCAGCTATTCGGGGGCCTGAGGCAGGAGAATCACAAGTTCAAGACCAGCCTCAGAACTTTGTAAGACTCTCAGCAGCTGAGTGTGATTCTGTCTCAAAATTTAAAAATAAAATAAAGGACTGGAAGTGTAGCTCAGTGATAAAGTGCTCCTGGGTTCAATTTTCAGTTTCCCCTCTCAAAAAAAGAAATTAAATTAGGGGGAGGGGAGGGATAGAGAGGATAGTTAATGGATACAGGTATACAGTTGAATAGGAGGATGACTTTTAATCCGGCACAGTAGGGTAACATCTGAGTTGATGAATATGCTAGTTTCCCTGATCTGATGAGTACACATTGTATACATATATTGAAATGTCACATTGTATCCCATCTATATGTATAATTATGTGTAATTAAAGATAAGAAGTATATATTTAATAGAAGAACTAAAACTTCAGAGTCAGGACATGAATAGGCTCTTTGTTCAACTCAGTTAAAACATAGAATATAAGAGTAGATTGGTTTATTTTAGTAATAGTGTGTAAAAGAGTATGACATAGTGAATGGACTATTTCTCTTTCACGAGTTATTTATACCAGAACAACAGTGAGATCCTTACTGGGTACCAATGGCATCTACCAGAGGAAAAGTAAGCGCAGATAAGTAGTGACAGAACAGTTACCTGGGCCAGGCCCTGTGACTGCAATGCTTTTTTGGAGCAAAGGCAAACTTGTTCAGTCATGTTAAGGACACAGGTGCTCAGGCAGACAGGCCTGGGTTCTGGTCTCAGCATCCTTGCCCCTTGTAGCTGCATGACTTAAAAGGATTACCCAACCTTCCTGAGGTGTATTCCCTTCTCTGAAAAATAGGGATAATAATTCTTATAAGTAATTAGAAATCATATATACTATGCTGGTAATTTTGTCCATGAGTTAAATATTAATTTGAATTTCACTTTTTCATTTGAATAACTTAACTGAATCCTTAAATGATTGAATCACTTTAAAACAAGAAATGTTTTTTACTGTGAAACCGTGTTTGATTTTACCATTGTATGTTCCTTTGTTATAGTTGGTTTGTGTAAATTTTGACTTAGTGGTTAAACTCATATAAATGTTCATCCTTCAACCTTCTCATTCAGTGTTTGATATCTTTTTCTCCTTTAAGATCAGATTAATAATGGTTCCTCTCTGGTCGTGATTATTCTTAAAGCTATCCAGAAAAGCAATGCTTTCCACACCTGGCCATCCCTCAGGATCATGGGGTGGGGGTGGCATTTTCAGTCCCTACCTCCAGGCTGGAGCTCCAGGAAGTAAGATTTTTCTAGAACTACCTGGTTGAATTTGATATGCAACAGGGTTTGAGGATCAAGTTTGATCAGGCATCTGAAGTCATCTAGGCCAAGAGGTGTAGGAGAGTTGGGTCAGTTAGTGACCCCCAGAGAATCTGGAACCATAATAGGTGATAAAGAGTGAACTCGATTAGATTTAGGACTAATTGGGACAGAAAGGATTTAACTTAGCTTGAGAGGAGAGTTGCTAATATTGTATAGGCTATTAATTAACTTTGTTATATCAAATATTATAAAACCAGGCAAATCGTCACTTTCTTTTTGTTTTGCTCTGTTTTATAGATCGCGAGGACCAGTCAATTCTTTGCACGTAAGTAAATGTTGAATGTTCAAACTTGTTTTGTTTTTTTGGAAAGTGGAAAATCACTTTTCATATGTGGGAGGGGGAAGTAGAGCAAGAGTTTGAAGTAAACTTTGTAAGTTATTTTAAGACTAAGATTATATAAATTGCTTAAATTTGATGTTACTGTTTGATTGTCAAACTGGGCTTTTCACACATTTTACAGTGTTGGTCTGTGAAATTTGTATCTTTGTTTTGTATGTTTAAGTGTAGGACTGTTAGATATTTCAACAATTTATTTGTTTTACTCTATAAGCATTTACAGAGCATGTGCCTTGTGTACTGTGTGCTAAATCTAGAGATTCACAGCTGAATAAAACAGTCCACAACAGGACATGCTTAGATTTGTACATTAGAAGGGCCACTCTGACTGCAGTCTGGAGGAAGAAGAAACAGAGAGACCACTTAGGAGCCTGTTCAGTTATCTAGGCAAGAGATGGTGGTGACTTCAGGTACTGATTGTGAACCCAGACAGAAGCATTTGAATGTAACTGGTATTCAGTTTAGAAGACAGACTTACTTGGTGATGTACATGCCTGAGAAAAAAGAGCAAAGAGAGAAGCAGTTATTGATGAAATTAAGATCTGTCCTGACTGGGAGCAGAGAAGGAAGAACAGATTGGAGTGGAAGATAATGAGTTTGCTTTGGGACATCTTGCACTTGATCACTGTGGCTCTTCTGCAAATGGCTGGCTGTGAGGCTTGGGAACGAGAATGGTCCATGCTAGAAATGCAACTTTGAGGTGTCTATAGCATGGGTGCTAGTGGAAGCCAGGATGGTGAATGCGATTGTCTTAGGAAAAATATGCTGAGAAGCCAGGCACAGTGGTGCATGCCTGTAATCCCAGCAATTTGGGAGGCTGAGGCAGGAGGATGTCAGGTTTCAAAGCCAGTCTCAGCAGCTTGGTGACCAATTTAGCGAACAACTTGTCTGTAAATAGTAAAAATTTAAAAACGGTTTGGGGATGTGGTTTAGTGGTTAAGTGCCCCTGGGTTCAATCCCTAGTACCAAAAAAAAAAAAAAAGAGAGAGAGAGAGAAAGAACGAAAGAAAGTAAAAACATGTTGAGAGAGAAGGTAGTATATGGAATCCCAACGAAAAGCAACATTGAAGAGCCAGGCAGAGAAGGAAGCGCTTCAAAGGCCATCCAACATGGAAGAGGGGAGGTGACCCAGCATCCAGGGGAGGGAGGCATTGCATCAAAGGAGTGATCTGATGAAGTGAGGGGTGCAGAAACGTGTGCTGCAGAGAATGGAGTGTGGGGAAGTGGACTGAGTGCATGGGGAAGAAGAAGAAGCCAGATCTAGTTGAGGAATGGAGGGAAGGTGAAAAGGTTGGAAAAGGAAATCAAAAGACCAAGTACAGAACTACTGCTTCCAAACAGTTGGAGAACATGGAGAGTAGTGGTTGAGTAGTGTGAAAGCTCAACAGGCGACTGGTACTATTATTGGTGGTGTTTTTAATGAGGTCGAGATGAAATGCAAGTGAGAGGTAGACAGTTGGAGCAGCAGCTTGGGGACAGGAAGGAAGGAGAACCCATGAGCCAAGTGGACCGTGAGAGGCAGAGCTTGGCAGGTTGGCCCTTCTGCAGTGACAGCCATTAAGCCTGAGTCCTAGAGCTGATAAGTAGGGGTGGCAGTTGGGAGCCAAGAACGTTCTTATCTAGTGGTTTCTCTTTTCTGGGCAGTAGAAAGTATGAAATCTAACCCGAATGGGAAGAGTGGCAGGGGCAGGAGGTTTGAGGAGAATTCATCTGTTTTGTTCTATGAATTTTCTTCTGGCATTGTTAAGCCTCAAGGAGTTTTGTGAATAGGCTTTTTCCAAATGATAAACCATTCTGAAACTTACAGTCAAAACTGTATGATTCTGTCAGGTGCAGAATGCCTGTAAGATCAACTAATGGGGATGCTGAGGCAAGAGGATCGCATATAGGAGGCCAGCCTAGACAATTTAGCAAGACCCTGTTTTAGAATAAAATTTTTAAAAGGGCTGGGGATGTATGTAGCACTGTGGTAGAACTCTCATGGGTTCAAGCCCCAGTGCTGCAAAAAAACAAAGCAAAACAAAACCCATCAATAACAAAAATCAGAATGCTTTGCAGGCTCCCCAGCAGTTGGGTTGGGCTCAGCTCATTGCCCTGCTGTCTGGACCAGGTTCAGCTGGCACACCTAAGACTTGCTCCTGAGCTCACTCCTGTGGTTCTGGGTGGCTGGCTTTTAGCCCAGGTGCCTTGGCTTTTCTTCATTTCCTCTTGTTCTCCAGAGTCTAGCCCTGGCTTTTAATGGGGTGGTAGATAATTAATATGTGTTAGTAATTTGGGAGGGTTGAGTTATAAGAGCAGCAAGAGGGCAAGCTCCAATGTGTAAAGGCTGGTTTCTGCTATGTCCCATTTGCTGTTGCCCCTTTCCCAAGTCAGACACACGGCCACGGCCAGATTTGGCAAGGGAAACACTACAAAGTAAGCAGGAGACAGCGGAGGCCTTTGCTGTGGTCCGTCCACCATGAGGCTGTGGGAATGGAACCAAATGCAGCCCAACAAAAGATAGAGGACTCACACCTCTTATAGACTCAGTGACTTGAGAGCTCAGATAACCATTTTTGAGAGGGGCTTTGAGGAATGTCTGAAAGCAAGAAATACCTCGGGAATGGCTGCTACTTGACAGATCAGTGAGCACCGATTTACTTCTGTTACCAAAAGTGACCACTGCAAACATGAGCACTTGCAGTTAGATGCTCTATATCATTTTAGATTGAAATTTGTCATCAATTAATAGGCATATTTAAGAGGTAAGTCTTAGCACCTGGGTTATGTCTTCTTGGGCACAAAGTAGCTGCCATCAAGTATCATGTTCATTTTCTTTCTATTCAGTTTTTTTTTTTTTGTACTGGGGATTGAACTCAGGGGCACTTGACCACTGAGTCACATTCCAAGCCCATTTTTAAAAATTTATTTATTTTTTATTAGCTATTCATGATACCATTTTTTGTATTTTATTTAGAGACAGGGTCTCACTGAGTTGCCTAGCCCCTCGCCAATCATTTTATTATGAATATTTTCAGATATAAAGCAAAGTCGAAAGAATTTTCAGGGAATACTATTACATGCATTACCAAGATTCCACCATTTTTAACTATACTTGCTTTATTCTCTCTATTGATCTGTTTATTCTTCTGCCTACTCTCACTCCATCTGATTTGTGTGGGGGGGGAGGGGGGGGAGGACCACTGGTTTGGGGCCTATAAGTAACTGACAACAGATTAACAAGAGAAGAGACAAGGTTTATTTACACCTAACATAGTCAGTGATTGCTGAGAGCCATCCCGGAATTGGAATGAGTCATGGCATTTTTGCCAGAATGAGTGGTTGAGAGGTGACACCAGCAAGCCATTGAGATGATGATGATGGTTATGTTAAGCTGTGTATTCAATTGTATATTAGACCCCTGCTGTCTGCATCAGGCACCGGCTACTTTGGAGTTCTTGTGGGATTCCTGGGGAATTCGAATTGGTTGGGGAAGTGCCGGTTGGTATGTGGTGTGTCCTGGGAGAAGGCCACGTGCGTGCGTGGCGTCCGCGGGAGTTTAGAAATAAAGTTTGTTCCTGCTTGAGTGGCTCGTGATTTGTGCCCAGCCAGACTGCAGCAAGTGATAAGTAACTTTGGGGAAAATTGCCTGAAAGAAATTGGTCATATTAACAAAAAGAGTAGGGTGGTGGATTCCAGCACTTCAGTGGACATTTGGAGGGGTCTGTGGGACTTTTCGGTCTAATGAACAGTTGAGTTCATGGTTCAGGTACTAAGGGTCAGGCTTGTCCCACTCAGGAAACTCCCTGGAAGGGGCTCCAAGGCACTGACGACCCCCCCCCCCCTTATTGCTTTAGCTTAAATTTAGGCAGCATTTCTTTCTGTGGCTGCTGATTAGATGTTTTCATTGGAAAGTAATTTTTATACCGTTTTAGTTATTACATTTAAGGTATTTCAAGTTAAATTGTGCACTTACCCCAAATACTTCAGCATGTACAGTTAGTATTAACTAAGTCCTAGAATTTTCAAGTTTTGAAATAAAGTCTACATATAATTAAAAACCCATCTTTTTTCCCCTCACCTTTTTCATTGATGCATCATAGTTATACATCCAGATGGGATCTGTTGTTATATATTCGTACATGCGCATAATATAATTTGGCCAATTTCACTCCCCAGCACTTTTCCCCTCCCTCCTCACTTCCCACCCCTAGGCTCCTTTCCTCTACTGATCTCCATTTGATTTTCATGAGATTTGTCCCCATGTTCCTTTTCATTTTTAAAAAAATTTTTTAGATGTTAAAAGACCTTTATTTTATCCATTTGTATGAATTTATTATATGCGGTGCTGAGAATCAAATCCAGTGTCTCACACATGCTAGGCAAGCGCTCTATCACTGAGCCACAATCAAACCTATCTTGATTACAAAATTTCTGTCCTTCCTAGTAAGTTGCTTTGTAAAGGAACTGAGTTTTGGAATGATAGGAAATATCTATTAGTGTTGTATACCTATAATATATATACATATATTTAATATAGAGAGAAGGTAATATATATGTGATGTCTTTCAAATCGAGGTTATCTAAAACAAGAACTTCAGGCAAAGGGTACTGTAAATCGAGAATGAATTTGACATTACAAATATCCAGAGAGAATAAAAGCAAGGGCAGGGATTTCTCATTGGGAAAATCCGGGTACAGAATAAAGATCCCAGAATTGTCCATGTATAATTATCTGCTTCCCTGCTTCCATACATTGTCCATTCCTTATATTTTTGTTTTGAATTGCACATCGCTTTGAGAAGCTGGTGAAAGCTCTAGATCTTTCTAGAAAACACAAATGCCTTCAGGTTAAAAACTCCTGATCTTTTCTACCTTAATGTGCTTCAACAGACATAGGGCACCTCCAACCAGAAGGCTCCCTGTTTTGTTTTTAGGTTAACTTGGCCTCTGTGAAGGCCATTAAGAGCTAAAAGAGCAGGATGTTGGACCCATCTCTCTCCCCTAACTGGTCCTGCATAGACCCATGGTGGAACCACCAGCCACTGCAAGGCTGAAACTGCTGCATTGCACATCTTAGTTTGTTGGTAGAAATGAGCCCAGATTTTCTTTGCCCTTCTTGCCATTAAGCTTGGCCTATTGCTCTCTTTCCTGAGGGTTCTTCTAATTTTCTTCAAGAGAAGTCTGCTGAGCTTTCTTTTTAGTTCTCTTACCCCTTTGCTTTTGTTCAAACTGTGTTTATTTCCTCTGCTTCCATCTGGGACAGATATTCCGTTTCCCATTATGTTCTTTTTTTTCAAATAAATTATATTTTCTGCCAGGTGCAGTGGTGCATGCCTCTAATCCCAGCAGCTAGGGAGGCTGAGATAGGAGAATCGCAAGCTCAAAGCCAGCCTCCACATCTTAGCGAGGCCTTAAGCAACTCAATGAGACCCTGTCTCTAAATTTTAAAAAAAATATAAAAAAGGGTTGGGGATGTGGCTCAGTGGTTAAGCACCTCTGGATTCAATCTCTAGTACCACCCCCCAAAAAGAATTATGTTTTCTGCCTTCTCCTTCATATTAAAACCAGAGGTCTTTGGGGGGGGGGGTAAACTTCTGTTTATGTCTTCTTCATCATCATCATCATTGATCATCATCGATCATCAGCCTAGCTATTCATGGCACTGACATTTCTTGAGAGCCTTTTGGCCAGGCACACTGCTAGGCTCTTTGCATGCATTATCTATCCCATGAAGTGATTGTTTTAATTTATAAACAGAATCTCAGAAAATCAAAGTAATTTGTCCCTATAGTTAGGGAGTTTGTGCTAGTTAATTTTTCATTGCTGTAACAAATGCTTAAAATAACTCAACTTATAAGGAGGAAAGGTTTATTTTGACTGTGGTTTCAGAGACTTTAGCCCTGCGTCAGTGGTCTCCATTGCTTTGGAGCTTGTTGGCTATACAGAATGTTAATGCTGGGAGCACATGATGGAGCAAAGCTGCTTGTCTCTTGGCACCAGGAAGAGTCCTGGGTCCTGATATCTCCTTTAAGGGTACATGTCAAATGACCTAATTTCCTTCTACTAGATTCCATTTACTAAAGATTCCCCTACCTCCTGATAGCACCATGGGCTGGTGACCAAGCTCTCAACACATAGGCCTTTAGGGAACAATCAAGATCCAAACTATTACAGAGCAGGAGAAAGATTTGAGTCTCAGTAAGTCAGTTTTACTCCACAGGTCACATTTTCAACCACTATACCAAAACTGTAGAAAATGAGTGACTTAAAAGTGTGGTAATTCAAATATTGTGTGCATATAGTACAAGAAAATTGAAGCAGACAATAATGGCTACTGTTTTTTGAATGCTAATTATATATTTTGGTTAGACTGTATTTTTTCTCCTATGTGTTAGGAGCTGTCATTCCCAAATTATGATGGAGAATTTAAGAGTTGTAATCTGCCCTCTTGGGGGGCTTAGGAGTAGACTTTGGGAATACACATCTATCATTGAAGCAGTATTCTGTATATAGCAAAGTTACCTTAGATCTGAAATATGGAAAATGTAGCCAAGTTCATGAGCAGTTGTTGAAGCACAGCTGCATAAGGGTGACATACCAGGAAAAAATGCTTTGAGGACCCTGTCCAATGAATGAGCAGGGTGAGCTGGGAAACCACAGAGACAAACTAAACTGAAAAGCAACCATCATAACTGGTTTTGAGACAAGTCATCATCAGGCTAAATGAGAGGCTCATTTCTTTACATAATAAAAAAGGACCTGTTTGAAACCAGCCGCCAATATCAAGATTAGCACCTAATGCTAAGTATTTTGAATAAAGTTAACATCGGAACACAGAAAACCCCTCTCATTGCTATTAAGAAGTTACACTTGAATAAAATCCATCTGGGCCTCTGGCATCCATCTGCTCCCTGCTTGATCAGTGTCCCCTGCCACTCTCTGCCTTGATTGTTATATGAAATCCTGGCAGCTGGCCAGCAGGTTCTGGAGTGCACCACGCTCCTTCCCCAGCGGTTCACCTGCTAGCTCTTGCTCTCGCAGGAGGGGTCTCCCTCACCATGGCTTCTGAAGGCAGCTGTGCCTTCTTCTCTAACTTCCTTCTTTTCAGGGTCTTATTTCCTTCCTAACATTGCTCACATCCTATAATTATCTCATTTGTTTTGCTTGTTTATTTTATGTCTCTTCTAAACTTAAGCTCCACAAGGACGTGGACTTCCTTCACGGCTCTATCCCTAGCACTTAGAAGAATGCCTGGCACACAGAAGTTGATTTGTAAATATTTCTCAAATGGCTCAATGGAAGAGCTATTAAGTGAATGAGTGAAAAATCATTACCTTATCTACGGACCAGTGGTAACCAGGTAGCATATATATTGACTTTAATGACAGGAACAAAAAAAAAAAATGTAAAAAAGACACTAGGAATAAATGCATAGGACCCATATTCATTCAGTCAGCAGTATACATCAAGCACCTGCTAAGCTAGATACTGTGATATCAAAGATCAATAAGGCAAACAAGGGCCTTGCTTTTTTTGAACTAAGGAAGATTAAAAAAAAAATTAACCTGAAAGACAGGAAGAAGACATTGTTTTCCCTAAAAAAAAAAAAAGTATGTGTATTGATGCCATTTAACTTGAAATTACACCTATTGTTTTCTATTTGTGGGGCAGAGAGATGGGTCAGGAATAGCAGAACAAAGTTATTTGAGATTTATCTAGAAAATAAACCTCAGAGACTACTTTTTTCAAAGAAGAACAGTGCTATGGCCAATCAAATTTCCTAACTCCTGCATTATGGTACCGGCCTTGAATGGGCCATTATGTATAAGAAATAAGTATACAAGATGAAGATAGCATGTCATCACTGGAGAATGAATGTCTTCATCAGCCATGTGTATTAGGATATGGGCAAATTATTTGAGGAAAAATTAGATTAAATTATTACCTCAAACCATATTTTTTTTTCAGATTACTGAAAGATTTAATTATAAAAATGAAACCATCAAAGTACTAGAAGAAAATACAGATGGATTTAATAATACACATGATATAAAAATGAGAGTTTAGAAGAAATAATTTCAAAGCAGGCCTTTTTAAGTATCAGTGCTTGGCAGAAACTTTAAAACCTTGTAGACTGGAGTACCTAAGATTCCGAAAACTTCTGGGTGGAGAAACAAAGAAGGGGACTATTTGTAATAAAACAATAGAGGTGGTCAGTAAGGTTAATATATGAACTATCCTTATAAACCAGTAAGTAGGCTATGCCTAGTATCATCAGTCTAGGAATTAGTAAGGATCAAATCTGTCTACATTTTACAGATTGAATACTGAGGCCCAGAGAAGATTGTTTCCTTACTCATTGTTGTAAAACTGGTCAATAGGATCGCTTTGCCCAGCCCTCCCTTTGGTAGAGACTGAGGTTATCTAAGTGCAGAGAGTCAGGAAGATGTTACAACCAGTAAGTCCACTGAAAATTTTAAGTCATGGACAGTTGCAATTTGTTTGTTTGTTTTGTGGTTCTGGGGATCAAGCCCAGGGCCCCTTGTGAGCCAGAATAGCACTTTACCACTGAGCTACGCCCTAGCCAAGTTGTGTCTAGTTCAAATAATGCAATTCCAAGTACAGTTCCAAGAATGGTGCCGGGATTTGTTAGAAACAGTAGATTTTCAAGCAGTTGAGGAAATCTTAGATTATTTATTGGCGATATAACATTTTTGAGTTTCTGAATTTTTTAAAAAAAATTAACCTAGCTAATAAAATTTGTATTATAATCCAAATTGAGACTTTCATTGATTATGACTATAGGTTTACTTTGATTGTGTCTTGAGAAACTTTAAGTGTTGGAGCAGAGAAGTCATAATTCAGGTATCCCTCGGTGCCCACAGCACCTTCTGAATTTTTAAGCTTCATTCTGTGTAGAAATTTAAAAAACAAAAAACTTTTGAAATGTCATCAACTTTATTTATTTGTAAATATGAATCTCATAAAGTGATGGCATTTGTCCCCATTCACCACAAAATTCATTTTTTTCCTCATTTGGACAACCAATTACATATGGCCTTTGTGCTAACACTTTGTAAGGTTATGTGGAAACAAAAAGAAGTAAAGAGAAGCAAATGCAATTATTAACTTGTGAGGCCACAGTCCTTAGGGTCAGAGAACCTGGTGTGCAAGGCCAGCAGCCAGTAGGAAGGTCTTAAGGAGGTCATGTTGGTGCAGAAGACAGAATTGTCCTTATCCAGTTCAAAGGATGAATCAATAAGGATTTTGGTGGCTTTGAAGGTCAATGTCAGTAACCAGTGGGCATTCCAAAGTTCCTGTCAGCTCCTCATAATTGAATTGTTTAAGGATTTCTGTTTGCAGTGCTAGATATTTCTGGTGTGGAAAGTTTTTTTTTTTTTTACAAACACTAATAAATTTAAATTTCATTTCTCTGTTGGAAGCTTCAACCTCTAGCATCCAAAAAAAAAAAAAAAAAGTAGTGGACATTTTCCTGTGATGTCTTACTGCCACCTACTAAGGAATATTTATTTGGGTTTATTTAGTCTTTTTAAAAAAAAATAATTTCCTATTACCAGTGAGGTTTTGTTTGTTTGTTTCCTGCTTTTTCTTTTTTACTAGTTCTTGTTCTGATTTGATTCAGTGGTAGCAATTGTAATTTTGGAATGCATGGTCAAGCTTTCTTTAAAACAGCTGATGTTAATATTTTTTTCAGGGGTGAATCAGGTGCCGGAAAGACAGAGAATACTAAGAAAGTCATTCAGTACCTTGCTCATGTTGCTTCTTCACATAAGGGAAGAAAGGACCATAATATTCCTGTAAGTTTTGGCTATGTTGTTGTTTTGTAAACCTTAGTTTTTTTCTTTTAAAATTTTAGAAGTGAACCAAGGAAGCACATGTACTCTTTGCACTGCTTTGATTGACAGCTCCCTGGTCGCCCTCTATCCAGCAACCTTTATCCCGCCCCCCCCCCCCCCCCACTCAAGAGGAGCCAGGCAGCATTCAAGGAAATTGTTATGAAATGGGTTTTCTTATAGGGCAAACGAATTATGGCTGTGGCTTGAAGCCTAATTTCTTGCAAAGATTTGGTGAGAGTGATTAAAAATTGATGAGCAGTGCTTATGAAGATTTCTTATTTTTTATCAAAAAAAAAAAAAGTTCTCAAATGTTTTAAGCAGTCTGTGAACTTGCAGAGTAGCCTGGTGCTACTGCCAAAGGTTATGTGAGGGGAGGGGAGATACATGGGAAGAATCAATGCTAGAAAAGATAGAAATGTAGAATATAAATGCTAGTTATCCTTAATATTTTTAGAGATGCAGGAATGGTACTTGATACAGCCTGAGAGAATGCCAGCCAAAGTGGCCTTCATAGTCCTAAGCTTGCACACTGGCTTGGTGCTTTGGATGTGGCTCCTGCTAGGGAAAGACCCAGACTCGCTAACATTTGCTTATCTGTTTGTAATGAACAGCAGGACTCGCCTAAACCAGTGAAACACCAGGCAAGTGCTTTTCTTTGTGCTTCTTAGTCTTAAGTGTTTGCGCTAATTTGTCTTTAGATTGAGTCTCTTCTAGAAACAAATCCCATCCTTAGTTCTGAATCTATTATTTAAAAAAAAACAACACCTAATTTTGAAAAACTTATTGCTTAGAGCCTTCTTCTTTCCTGAGAAGATGCATGCCATTTTGCTTTACATTTGTTTTCCAGATTAATTTTAATATTTATTTGCCCTTTTATCATGACATTGAACTGCATGTTTATGAAGCCTCTAAATTTATGGTTTTATCTAGCAAATACTAGCTGGTAGTATCTAATACTTCTGAAACTCATGGGAACTTAGCTTTGTGCCACACATTAAATTTTGAAATCGGGGTCCAACTTTAAAAGTTGTACCTTTAGGGTTAATAAATTTCTAATCTGTTAAAGTTTTGTGGCATTGAATAGTTTCTGCCTATGTATGTTTTAACCTAAAAACCTCATTGTAATTGATACACAAAATAAGTTAGACTTTTCTTTGTGCTGGGCAATTAGTGGAAGAGTGTAATTCTTCCTAATTAGCAGATGCCTTGCCTGCCCTTTAGCTCCACAGATCCTGACATTGACCAAACTGTGAACCGAAGCAGGACCTCCATTTCCTGTTTCCCGGGAGGAGGGGAAGGCAGAACCAAGCCAGATCCTTAGATAGAGTGGGACGTCTGGCCTTGGATGTAATCTTTTCCCTAACATGGAAATGGTTTTGGTTTTCTGTCTTCCACAAGTTATGAAGCTAATATAAAGTGAGAAGCAATAATGTTGAGTTGTAGAAATGATTTATTGATATAAAGGAATGCTCATACATACTTTAAGGAACCATTAGAGATACTGAGCTTTTCAGATATCTTTCTTAATATTTTTAAGAAATCATCAGACACTGAAGCTGTACTAGACCAAGAAAGGCCTGTGATGTTCTCTTGCTCCTTTAACTGCATTTCAGGCCAGGGATATAAATTGGAAGGGTTAGTGAAGTAATCATTATCCTATGGGATATTTAAAGCCTTCTTTGCCAGTTAAAGAGGGAAAATCCAGACCAGAAACCAACTTTTCATTGCGCTTCAGAGGTACATGCTGTATGGCCTCTTAATCTGTACTTAAGAGTGCAGATTAAATAAGTGACATACAGATTTAGGTTTTCTGGATCATCTGTGGAGCACAGGAGTCATTATTGTTGACATTTTGTTTCGATGTCATTTTAAACACAGTGGATCCCTGTGTATGTGAGTAGCATGCCTCCCCCTTGATTTACTGTGGGCTCAGTCAGTCCTTGGGAAGCAAGTTCTCCCCAAGAAGGCAACCGCTGCTTTGGGCCTGGCTTCGCTGCTGCCATAGCTGATATGCATGTTGTACTGCATGCGTCGCTGCACACAGAATACCTGAGGCTGCCTTTCCAGAGTTTATTTTGATAGTAGTCTAATCAAGTAGTAGCTGTGGTGATGTTTTTAGAAATACAGCTGGAAGAATACTGGTTCTCAATTCATTTTTCTTCTCCAATCCACCTAAGGAATATGGGACAGTCATTCCCATAGGGGAGAATGTCTTGTCAGGAAATTATTTCTCCCTGTTGTCCCTGCTCATGATTTGCTCACCCCATTTTGAGAACTACTGCCTTAAAGTAATGTGGAAAGTCTGTACAGTTATCCCTGTTATTTGAGGGGCCTTGGTTCCAGGGCCCCTATTCCATCCCCGTCAGTTACCAAAATTCTTAGATGCTCAAGTCCCTTATATAAAATAATGTAGTGCAAGCCAATAAAAAAGTGAACAAATGATTTAAAAACAAATAAAAATAAAATAATGTAGCGTTTGCATAGAACCTGTACACAACCTCCCCTATGCTTTAAATCACTTATATATTACTTATAATATCTAATGCAATGTAAATGCTATTTCAATGGTTGTTGCACTGTATAGTTTCGGGAATAACTAGGAAAAAAGTCTGTACATATTCAGTAAGGATACAGTTGTTTTTCCTGAAAGTTTTCAATCTGCATTTGGTTGAACCTATGGGTATAAAACCCCACAGAAGGCCAACTGTACATTGCAAGGGTTCTGTTTCTTCTGGTTGGTTTTATTCCACAGGTTTGTGGAACTTTATATACAAAACAGCCATTTGTATACATTTCTAGCATTTTATCACTACACAGTAGTATGAATTGTTAAAACAAAGGGGAAGGGATTTCTGGGTTCCCTGTTTTGTCAGGCATTTATTTATTTATTTATTTGCTCATTCATTTTCAAAAGAGTTTTATTGATATATAATTCACACATCATACACTTCACCCATTTAAAGCATACATTTTAATGTTTTTAGTATGCAATTCAGTTATCATCACAATTAATCTTAGAATGTTTTCATTATCCCAAAAGAAACTCTGTAATGAGTTCACTTCCCATTTCCCCCCAGCCCTTGGCAACCCCTAATCTGTCTTTATGAATTTGCACATTCTGGATATTTCATATAAGTAGATCATACAATAGATGGTCCTTTTTTTTTTTTATCATGGGTGTTGTGTGTGGGCGTGTGTGTGTGTTGCTAAGAGATTGAACCCAGGGCTTCATGTATGTTAGGCAAGCACTCTTCCACTGAGGTGCATCCCAAGCACATAGGAGATCTTTTCCAGCTGATTTTTCACTTAACATAATTCAAGGTTCATCCACATTGTAGCATGTGTAAGTGCTACCTTCATTTTAAGGCCTAATAATATTTCATTGTAGTCAATATATCATTTTATTTATGCATTTACCAGTTGCCAGTTATGGACATTGGGATTGTTTCGCTCTTGGGCCATTATGGTTAATGCTGTGAATGTTTAGGTCCACATTTTTGTGTGGACATATATGTTTTCATTTTCTCTCATGCACCTTCCTAGTAGAATTGCTGGGTCTCATGCTGATTTTGACGTTTTTAGGAACTGCTGAGCTATTTATTAAAAGACTGTTGGATTTTCCATGTACACCAGCAACATAGGAGAGCTGCCGTTTCTCATATCCTTATCAACACAGGGCATTGTTTTTTTAAACCATCCTGGTTGAACACTCATTCTCTCATGCTTATCTGTAAAACTTAATCTTCATTTCAAAAATCTGAACAAATAAAAGAGAAATCAATTTTCAGAGTTAAAGTCACAATACTTAAGAAGTAAACTTTAAGCAAACATTCACCTATGAACTTGTGGTTTACTTCTTATAACAAAATTGAAATCTTCCTTGGCTGTATGACCTTAGTGCCCACCAGCTGACTGCAAGCAGGGCCACTGTCACCTTTACTTGTGATAATCTGGCAGTATTTGTTACACCTCCAAAGCCTCAACCTAGGGCAATTTCATAGCAGATTTGAAAATGAGTAACTTTCAAAACTGAACTATCCCCTCAAAATGAGTCCTTCAAGCTAGCCCGCCTATCTCGTGCGTGCCTACCAAGTTAGCTTCAGAATGATTTTGTATCTTTCCTCAGTTTGGTGCCACTAAATTGCCTTGAATCAAGACAAAAAGTTATAAATAGCAGTGGCAAGTACAGAAACTACCTGTATTGCCAGGTGTGGTGGCACACACCTGTAATCCCAGCCACACAGGAGACTGAGACAGGAGGATGGCAGTTCTAGGCCAGCCTCTGCAATTTAACAAGACCCTGTTGCAAAATAAAGAGGATTGGGGATGCAGCTCAGTGATGAAGTACCCCTGAGTTTCAATCCCTAATATCAAAAAAAAAAGAAAGGAAGGAAGGGAGGGAGGGAAGAAGGAAGGAAGGAAGGACATGCGCTGCCAGTTACAATTAAAATCTGGTTTTCAACCTGTGCTTGCTTGTAGCATCCTGCTTTATCCCTCTTTTGGTGGTCAGTGGAACACCTACACTAGGCCTTGCCAGACCTGCAAAGTGCTGCATAATCCCAGTCCTGGCCTCTTGCTGGCTGAGTTAGAGTTTTGAAAGATGTATATATTTCTTTTTTTAAATTTTTTAAATTTTTTTGAAAGATGTGTATATTTCTTAATCATTTCAAACTCATTCCATATCATACAGCAAGTATATTTTATATACTTTATAAATACTAGAATATAATTTTTACCATGATTGATGGACCTTCAAAACACTATCTGACTCTGGATACTTAAAATTTAAAAATTAACCTCAAAAGTTAATGCTGCTTTCTTCCCCTCTACATTCCCAAATAAATTCCTCATTGTCATATAGAATAGAAACAGGGGACATTGCCCCTTTGATTCTAGTGAAACATTATTAGTCACTGCTCCTGGATGGTTTTTTGGTTGAGAGATGGTAGTACCATTTGTTTCATCATTAAATTGTTTAATACAAAATGACCATGGTAATTTCTTAATTGTAAGGCCATTTTTATGTTTTGTGATACTATTTTTTGTGTTGAGTTTTTTGAGATTCATTTATGAGTTTCTAAGGTCTTTATTTGACATCATTGATGTCACAGATCCATCAAGGAAGTAATTCTGTGACATTAGTGCAGTAGAGACAACAGTAGGGACACAGGAGTACCTGTGTCTATAGTGACGATGGTGACTACGAGGATCTTAGCCCAAATCTTAGTTTTTCCCTCTCTCCCTCCCTCCCTCCCTCCCTCTCTCTCTCTTTCTTTCTTTCTTCTTTCTTTTTCTTTCTTTCATGTGTGTGTGTGTGTGTGTGTGTACACCAGCAGGCTCACATGTGGTACTAGGAATTGAACCCAGGGCAGAAGGGAAAGAATCAATAAAAAAACTTGATCTAAAGAATCTTTGTAGCCACCTCTAGGGAATATTAAAGGAGGGGTATGCATTATTTGCTTTACTTCTAATTTAGGGAGACACCTTAAGGATAGATCATGAAAGTCTTTTAATTATGATTTGGCAGAATGGCATCTAACTTTGAGGAATTCATATTCTAAGCCTTTGCTCTAACAGTGGCCATTTAAAGTTAATGCCACTCTTACCAGAACTTCAGAGTTGATGCTCTACATCAGCCATGAGCTATATCAACCTCATACAAATTGAATTGGTTTAAAAAAAAAAAAAAAAAAGCCTGGGCATGGCTTTAGAGACTTAAACAATTGATGCAAAGTCAATATACAATATAGTCTGCAAGATTCTAGTTGTGGGCACACTGATGGAAGTGACCAGTGACTTCCAGGGAAAAGGCAGTTTGTCCTGTCTCAGAGTATTAGACATTCTTAGTGGTGCTCTCAGCCATCAGAATTGGTTCAGGATGCCATGTTTAATAAAGTTGGACAGCCTGTAATGTTTTAGGGAGATTTACATAACAGGCAAGTGTTTGTAAGTCAGTAAACTGAAAGATTCACTGTACAAGGAGAACATTCTCTAATGCCCAGAATGTGAAGCAGTACTGCATAATGACTTCACATGGCACAAGGTTCTTAACAGGACTGGCTCCTGACTGGTTTCAGCTGAACACAGTTATAGACTGCAGTTAAGACCTGTGGCAATCTGGGCAATCCAGATGAAGCATCTGTAGCATGTCTCCAGTATGAGTGCCCCACCTTTCCATCTGCTTGATAGAGCCCAAACCAGAGCCTGGATACTGATGCTGAGATCTTTACTTGGTCTCATTGATGTCCAGATCCATTAGAAGGGAAGTAATAGCCTGGCATATATTTGTTCCTGTTTGGGGATTGGATAGTAATGCAATGCTTCACACAACAAATAGCCACTAATTTAAAAATTTACATGTGGTTCTTTATGTTCCACATTTTTTTGCTTAGAGAATGATATTTTCTTTTTTTAATCTTTATTTTTTAGTTGTAGTTGGACACAATACCTTTATTTTATTTATTTATTTTTATGTGGTGCTGAGGATTGAACCCAGGTTCTCGCGTGTGCTAGGTGAGCGCTCTACTGCTGAGCCACAACCCCAGCCCGAGAATGATATTTTCTATTTATTTTTTTTTCTTTAGATACTGTGGGCATTTTAAAATGTAGGGGTAAGGTTTGTGTTTGGAAAAAGCAGATTTATTTAGGTCATAAAAGATAATTCTGAAATTATATTCCAGAAACACAACATCACTTTCTAATGCTTTCCTCCTCCAGAAATGTCATCATGCTTTCTCACAGAGCTTTCTGTTATGTTTCATAATTAAACCACATATTAATACTTGCATCTTTTGTTTGTAAAATCTGTTTTCTAGCCTAATTTGCATATAAACATACTGACTAAAGCAAACATTATACCAAATGCACTATACCTAACCTTTTAAATTTGAGCAAGTGAGTATCTTACCATCTTTGCCATCCTCTGAGAGTTAAGGTGAGGAATGGCCCTGTCTACATCATTGAGATATTAGGTGAAACACTTGGAAAGATGGAAGGTCTTACACTAATACAGTGGTAATTATTAACTTAGCCACCTTCAGTGTTTCAAACAAGGTAGAGCAAAAATTAAACAGAAGTGTAAGTGTTAATATGTTCTTGATTGAAGTATCGTGCTAAAGTTCATTTCACAGAGACCAGTTGGTTTGGTTTGTTTTCACAGTTCTCTGCCTAATTTATGAGCCTGTGTTTCAGCTGATCTCTGGTCATTGTGACATTTTCTTCTCCTGTGACCACTTTCTGGATGCTGATTTTTTTCTTTTAGCAGAACCCATTAGCATAACCAGGACTGAGAAGCCATAAAAAGTTGCTGGATGGCAAAATGAAAGGAGTGAGGAAGAGAGGCAGTTTTTGTGGGTGTCCCCCCCCCCTTTCTTTTTTCCCTGAGGATTGGAATAAAGACCTTAGATTAACATACATCTGTTTTTATTTATGTGTGTGTATGTGTGTGTGTGTGTGTGTGATGTCTTACAGGGGGAACTTGAACGGCAGCTTTTGCAAGCAAATCCAATTCTGGAATCATTTGGAAATGCGAAGACTGTGAAAAATGATAACTCATCTCGTTTCGTAAGTTTAAAAGCACCAGAAACTTAATTCCTCAGATTTCTAGTTAAATGTCTACTGTGATTAAGCAAATGAATTGATTTTTCTCTTCCTGTCAAGAAAAGGCAGACGGATGTAGCAAAATTTTCTAGTAACCACATTTAGAAAAAAGGAAATAAAAAAGTAATGGGAAAATAATTTAATCATATTACATAGCAATATGTAGCCATTTATATTACTGTAACCTCTCTGAACCTGTTTCTTAATCTCTGATGATAACACCCTTTGTGGGGTTGGTGTGGCAATAAAAGGATGTGCATTTTTGAGTCCTTAGCATAGCAATAGGCATAATAAGTGTTCAATAAACAAAGTTGGTATTAAACGTAGTAAATTGTCTTTGTCACATCTTGCTATTTCTATAGATATAAGCTACTAGTAATTCTCATTAGACATTTTTCTTAGCTGTTCAACTATTTCAATTCCTTGAAGATTCTTCTTTTTTCCTCAGTTTGACTAGGCATAGTCTTTTACTGGACATATAAAGTCATGAACCGCATATTAATTTTTTGGTGGTGTGGTTTCCCTGTCTATTAGAAGTGACCTAATTATCTCTGAGGACCCAGTGAACACAAAGGAAGCCAGAAACCCTCTATTAGTTTTTAAGGCTGTCATGAAAAAGAACCACTTACTGGGTAGATCAGACTACAGAGACTTATTTTCCCACATTCTGGAAGACAGAAGTCTCAGATCAAGGTATCAATGGGGTGTGGTTTCTTCTGAGGCCTCCTTTCCATGTCTTATTATAAATGACTGTCACCTCCCTATGTTTTCATAGGGTCTTTCTTCTGTGTGTCCATGTCCTAATCTCTTGTGAAGACACCAGTCTGTTGGGTTAGGATCCAGCCTAATGATCTCATTTTGACTTCTCTTTAACAACCCCCACTCTAAAGTCAGCTTCAACATGTGACTTTTGGGGGAGACCATTCAACCCGCCCACCTTCAGAAGTAGCAGTAATACAAGAGACTTTTGCATTATAGAAGAAAAAGGTACCTGTTTGTTTAGAATATCGTTCATTCCTAGTAGGATATCTAAAGATTCACTTAGGATCCTAAGTGCATTTAATAGTTATCTTAGCCCAAGTCCAGTAAAGAACGTTCCTGTGTCAGTAGGAGGCACACCAGTGACTTTGGATTTATAAGCAATCTTAGGAAACTGAGCTGCTTTTCATGTCCCTGTCTTTTCCCTGGATCTTCCCTGTTGAGTCTGAGCCACAATTAAATTTTAAATTCTTCCTACTGAAAAGCCCTGTGTTTAGTGGCTATGTCATGAGATGGGAGAAACAGTGAGCTCCCAACTTTGGTATGTGAATCTCCATGAAAATTTTCAAGGACTTTTTCATGGAAAATCCTTTTATTTTACCACATATCAAGTTACCCATGTATTCTGATTTTTTTTTATCCCCAAACCACACTCTGAATTCAGGAAAAATCATTTTGTGCCCAGTTGTCTCATTTTTGCCTGGAAAAGATAAATATGTTAAGCCATATTTGTGTCCTTTGGTAAATAATGTAATGATTCTGTTACCAAATGGCAAGGATTTATCTACTTGGCAAAGTATGTTTCTACTCATTAATTTGAGGTTTGGAACAGATATAAAGTATTCTATATTTGTTATCTATTGCTAGTAACAAATGAACTAAAACCCATGGCTTAAAACATTTCATATCTCATAGTTTCTATATGTCAGAAATTTAGTAGCAGTTTAGCTAGGTCGTTCTGGCTCAGCCTCTCAAGACATTGTTGATTAGAGCTGTCATCATAAGAAGTTCTGATTGAGGTTAGAGGATGATTTTCCAAGCTTTCTCAGGTAGCTTTTGGCAAGAGTCCCCAGTTCCTCACAACTGTGGCTGGAAGCCTTAGTTCCTCATCTTGTAGGCCTCCCTGCAGGGCTACTTGAGTGTTCTCATGACATGGCACCTGGCTTCCCAGGGCTGGCGATCCAAGAGAAGGCAAGACAGAAGCAAGACTCGCTATCTTTTATGACCCTGCCTTGGAGGTCATGTACCATCGCTCTTGTATTTATGGGCTACACAAACCAAGCCTGCACTGTGTGGGAAGGGACTCTACAGGGTGTGAGTGCCAAAGGTGGGGATCTTGGAGACCATCTTGGGAGCTGGCTATCATGAATCCTTAGCAGGGTCTCCAGCATTGACATATAAGAGCTTTTAATCTACAATTAGCATCACTCTACATGGTTCTTAATTGGGGCGGGGGGGGGCTTCTCAGGGGATGTCTGGAGACATTTTTGTTCAGTTGTGGGGAAGGCAGTGGTGTGCTCTAGCATCTGGTGTGTAGAGGAAAGGGATGCTGCTAAACATTCTACGTCGCACCAGACAGTCCCCACAACAGAGAATTACCCAGCCCTGAGCGTCACTTATGCCAAGGTTGCAAAACTGTGCTCTCAATTGTTCCTTCAAGTTACAGCCCAAACTAAGGTGATAACTTTTTGCAATTATTTACAGAGTAATAACATATGAGTTTGACTAATACTTGTTATTTATGCTTCCTACTCCAAAGGTTGATATAAATAATTCTGGTAGAAACCTGTGTTATATTTTGCTATTAGGAAGAGACTCTGAGATTGTTTTGTAACCACCTGCAGCAGGAAAAGAGCAAGAATTAACCATGTGATCTAAATTCCCAGCCTTTTTCAGCCATGTACCACCTTCCAAAGTGCTTGCACTACTATATGATAACCTTTAAGTATGCTATATGTAAAAGATATATTAAAGGCTGATTTTTGTTTCTATAGGAAAAAAATTTTTTTTTTAAATTAGGCAATGTTCTCAGAGCTATTCGTTCAAACAACAAACGGGCTAGGGTTGTGGCTCAGTAGTAGAGCATTTGCATTGCACGTGTGAGGTACGTTCGGGTTCTATCCTCAGCACCACATATAAATAAATAAAGGTATTGTGTTCGTCCAAAACTAAAAAGAATTTTTTTTTTTTTTAATTCAAGAAAAAAAGCAACAACAACCAAACAAGAAACAAGGGTATTTTGAAATGGTTGATTTTGAAGGCTTGTTAATTCTTATAAGGTCAACTTTTATCGATGTATATAGTATTTTTTTTAAAAAAATAGTTTAGTAGTTGGTTTCTATTATTATCATAAAGCTTTAACTATACAACACTTAAATGAGTAGTTGATTTTAGTAGTTTCATAAAAAAAATAGTAATAATTCCACTGATTGGATAATGTTCAGTTAAAATATCCCTTTAGAGTTCTCTATGGGTGTTGCCAGTGCTTTGGTTCTCAGCAGATTTGGCAGTAACCAATGTTGACTCACTTTTTAAATTAAATTGTGTGTAATTTTGACTTTTGATTTATTGTGCAGTTTAATTAATTCTTAAGTATCTTTTCTTTACCAAGCAACTATACTGCTTACTTGATATCTCCACTTGGATGTCTAGTAGATTTCACAAATTTAACATACCCTAAATGGAATTTTTTTTTTTCAAAATTTGTTCCTTTATGTCTTAGGTCAATAAATAATACCATCAGATCGCCCAATTGCTTCAACTTAAAACACAGCACAGGCCTAGGAAGATAAAATACCTAGGGATCATCTTTGTTTCAACCTTTTTCTCATGGCCCATCTCCTAGCTGGCAGTGAATCCAGTTGGTTTCTAGAATGTGTTTCAAATCTGTCTACATTTCTCCTTCTCCTAACTACCTCGTCTAAAATCCTATTCCAATTTCCTAAATTATTCCCACCACAGTGTTCTGTGTATGTCCCTAGCAGCACTGATGACTGTTGATAGCCCATTACTTGGCTTATGTATTATCTCTGCCATGAGGATGTGAGATCTCTGACAATAAGGACTTTGCCTTGTCCTCCTCAGTGTCCCTAGTTCCCAGCACCGTGCCTCAAACATGCAAGGACATAGTAGGTGTATTTATGGGATTCATTTAGTTAAAATCTGATTGCCTACTAAGTGCCAGATATTCTTCTAGGCCTGCAGAATGTATCAGTGGGCAAACTAAAGCCCCTGGCCTCTTAGGGTTCACCTTCTTTTTGGCTTTCATGTTATATTATTTTCATAGTCCTGGGGAGCAAACCCAGGGCATGCTATGCAAGTGCTCTACCACTGAGCTCCATCTCCAGTCCTGATTTTAACTTTAATATGTTTTTGATGACATGCCATGATGCAAGGTTGTGCTCACCTCTGAGAGCGTCCGTATCCCAGTTTTAGGAGCATGGGTAGGAGTCATGTGGGAACCAGTGGCTTCATGGACAGGCTGGCCCTTGAATTGGAATTGGTGTCATACAGACAGAGTAATGTGATGTTGAAAAATGAATTGTGTGTACAATGAGATTTCATGCAGTCATTATTTACAAGCCACATGCTTGCAGTGAAAATATTTGAAACTATAAACTCCATAAGCTTTAGAAGCCATTTGGTTCCATTTCTTTGATCTGATATAGACAACTAATTTCCTGAAGAATATCTTTTCTTTCAAAGATGCTAGCATATGGTTTGTGTTAAAGGGGGATTCTTTAGGAGAGCATTACCCGTATGAAAATAATCGTTCACAGTTAGTCCTGTTCTCTGTTTATGAGAAGTAAAATGCATTCCAGATGGAGGAGATTTATGTAAAATGAATGTCTCATAATGAAACTTTAAAAACAGGGACTTCAATTTCAAAATGATTGTTTGGATCAGCAGATACATCTCTCCTCAAAGTCTTAATCAGAATCACTTTCTCTGTTTGTACAGATCCTTTTTGTTTTTGCAAACCCACCTATGCCAGTTTCACAATTTCCATCTATTATGTGCCTTTTGATAGATAATTAGGCCCTGATGGTTGTAGTTTGGTAAAGCCTGTAGGTATATCTCCTCCCTCCAGTTTGATTCCCAGGTTATAATGAAAGCAAGTGGGAATTGTCACCCTCACATGCACTTATTAGTAAGTAGACACTAAAAATAAGTGTAAAATTTGTGTAAGGTAAATGCAGCTCAGTTCTAAGTACTCTGCTCAAAGTTTTTTATCCCTCAAAGATCTACCAAAGCACGTGTGATAATATCAGAAAGATTATGGTCTGCACCATAATCTGCAACCAGATCAGAGGCTGCACATAACTTGGGAGAGCCCAGCCTTCAGCAGCACAGCCTCCTGGGCCTGCCTGAGTCTAAAAACCTTGTTTTGCCAGAGTGGGGAGGCTCTGGATATTTCTAACCAGACAGTCAGTGTCTCTTAATGCCACTCATGTTGCCTCAGTAATTTCTAATATCCATTATTCTAAGTAACAATTCACATTAAAACTCATTTTACAAATAACAAAGCTTCTGGTGTGGTTCTGAGATTAAGATAGCTGAAGCATTTAAGGTAGCCATCTGGCCAACGGATTAAATGCTAGCTAATTACCCCTGGAACGGTTTTCCATTTAGGGCAAATGGCTGGCTCCAGAATGGAGATGAAAACAAATAATTCCCTCTCTATGCTAAAACATCTTAAAGTAAATTATCAGCTCATATGACAGTTTCAATAACAAATTAGGAAGGGAAAAAACATTTTCAGGATGTGAAAGTAACCTGCATTGCCTTTGTATTAAATCGCCAACTAACCAATAATCTAGGTTTAGTTTTTATGGATATGTTGTAATTACCCCAGAAAACTGTAGCAATTCAAAACAAATGAAACTGAATAATCTTATTTTCTTTATAATACCAAAGTATTAAGTATCCAGGTCGTTCTTTTGCACCTTTTAAATGAAGTGTTAACATTTGCATTTTAGGCCTGGAGGCACAGCCCCTGGGTAAAGAGTCTGCCAGAGTGCAGGAGACCCTGGGTACCATAGTACATAAATAAATCTATGTTTTCTATAGAGGGAGAGAGAATTCTGCTTGTCTTGCTATTCAGAACTTAGAGTAAGTGTATGGTCTCAGTTCTTGTATTGCAACACAGTCAAACTGAAAGCAGAATTAATATTTAATGTTGTATTCCCCACCCCCCCGCTTTTTTTTTTTTTTTTGTCTTTATTGGTGAGATTCTGGTTGAATATTCTGAGTACCATAATCTAACCTTTATGAAAATCAAATGTGGAGTGGGTATTTTCAACACAAATTAATTCTTAAAGAGCATTTATTTATTTATCTATTTATTTATTTATTTTAAGAGAGAGAGAATATTTTAATATTTATTTTTTCAGTTTTCAGTGGACACAACATCTTTATTTTTTTAATGTAGTGCTGAGGATCGAACCCAGCGCCCCGTGCATGCCAGACGAGCTCATTACCGCTTGAGCCACATCCCCAGCCCGAGCCTTTATTATTAATATGAGAAGGTTTTTAATTTTTTTTTAGTTTTAGGTGGACATAAGGCCTTTATTTTTATTTATTTATTTTTATGTGGTGCTGAGGATCGAATCCAATGCCTCACTCGTGCCAGGCGAGCGCTCTACCACTGAGCCACATCCCCAGCCCTGAGAAGAAGTTTTTTAACTTACAGATTTTATTCCTCCTCCAAACGCCCCACTAAGGAAAATGAAGAGTCCTATTTGCTCATCTACACAAGTCCTCGACTGTCTCACACTGAAGTGATGTCACATTCTGTGGCCTGCTTCTCACCTAATTTGCCACCATGTCCAACATTAAGGAGACTATTTAAACCCTAGGTTATTTGAGGATTGTCAGTAAAGTCTTTCTCTTTGGTTCTGAAATTTCACTTTATCATATGTCAAAGCCTTTGGCTCTTTTATCTTATAAAATATCTGAGCATAAATGTTGCTTAGCATAGAGGTGATTATCTTTCCACTTTATAAGGTTTTTGTTTTGTTAAAGTGTTTTCAAAACAGAATCAGCTCTAGAGATTTGGCTTATAACGAGGCTATTAGTTACTGTACATACTATTTTCAGAGATACTTGCTTCTTTGGGGATGTAGAGAAGAAGCAGAGTGGGAACATTCTCCTTCCTCCAAATCCTAAACTCTGCCTGGCTCTTTTCATGTCTGTAAGGGATAGAGCAACCACAGTTCTGAAAAGGACATTTGGCTAGGGAGCTGGTGAGAAAGTAAGAGACTTCATTTATTTTTCCAAGTAGGTGACCACATGTCTAAATTATTCTGGAACATTTCTTCATAGGTTACCTATTCAGACGGCTCAAACCCTAATTTTCTGCCATTTCTCCTTTGACTCTAACATTCTTTCCTAATTTATAATTTTCCATGAACTAAGGGGAAATTAAATTCACTAAATATAAAATGAATAGCATTTAAGTTTAGTTTTAAAGTTGTTAAGAGTTCAAAGTAATTGTGTAATAAACTTTGTCTTATGGCCCAAATAATTTTTCTTTTTTATTTTTTAATGTATTTCGAACTTCTGTTTTATCTAAGATGGTAAAGCAAAAGTAAAGACTTAAAAGTTTAAATAGCTATTCTGAGATGTATTCAGTATGAAAGTCAGACAGGTTGGGGAAAGCTGTGTGTTTTACTGGATATAACGAATTTTGTAAGAATTAGATGACACTCTATGATTTTGGTTAACCTTTCTGCAGTGTTAAAATGAGAAGTTTGAGAAAGTATTTGCTTGGGCAGTTCTGTTTGCAATGTATCTTTTGCAGCATGAGAATAATAACATTGTCTTTTGACTACTGTCTCTTAAAATAGCAGTTCTTAATTAACTCAATGAGGTATTGTATAGCTGATACAGCTGTATAAATTTATAAAGAATTTTAACCCTGACTTACAACATCAGGACCCAATTTTAGTTTTTGTGTTTCTTTCTTGAACAGTTCTAACTGTCCTTATGGACTAGTAGTTTGTTAACTTTGTTCTTTTTTAGGGGTCTTCTAAGGATCAAAGACAAAATATACTTGTTTTTAAAAATAAGACAAAATTCATTCTCTTATAATTGCCATATAAATCCATTAGACCATTTTATAAAGCAATATCTGGTATGAAGTATTATTATTTTTTCTGTATCATGAAACATTTTGCTGTTTCATTATCTAAGGAATTTGTTCATCTTTATCATTATCAACTGTGCTAAAATAAAATTGATTAGAATAATAAGAATAATGGAATTGCCTGGAAGGATATTACTATACCTATTACATCAGCCTTTAGTTTTATGTCCAGCTTCTTTCACGTGGCATAATGTTTTTTAGTCTAGCCATATTGTTGGGTTCAATCACTGGTTTGTTCCTTTTTGTTGCTGAATAATATTCCATTGTATGAATAGGCCACAATTTTTTATTTTTACACAGGTTGATGGGTATTTGGTTATTTCTAATTGGGGACTATTAGAAAATAAAGTAGCTATGAATATTTATGTGCAAGTCTGGGTGCACACGTGCTTTATCTCTCTGGAGTAATTAAGGAGTAGGATTGTTCAGTCATATGGTAACCATGTTTGACTTTATAAGAAACTGGGCAGATTTCTTCTGCAGGAACAGTTTTACATCCTCACCAGGGTTGTATGAGAGTTCTCTGGTTGTACTGTATCCTTGCTGGTCCTTCTTTAAAATTATAGCCATCCTGGTTGATATGTAGTGGTATTTCATTTTGGCCAATTGAATTTGGATTTCTCTCATTACTCATAATATTGAGCATCTTCTCTTAAATTTATTGACTTTTTTTTTTTTTTGAATAGGGATTGAACTTAGGGATGCTTAACCACTGAGCAACATCCCCAGCCTGTTTTTAGTTTTTCATTTTGAGACAGGGTCTTGCTAAGTTGTTTATGGACTTGCTGAGTTGCTGAAGCTGGATTTGTAACTTGCAATCCTCCTGTTTCAGCCTCCCAGGCCACTAGGATTACAGGCATGCACCACCCTGCCCAGCCCCATTATATTGTTTGATGATGTATCTGTTTAAATCTTTCATCTAATTTTTTTACTAGTTTGTCTTACTATTGAGTTGTGTGAGGTCTTTTTATATTATGGGAACAAGTCCTTCAAATATTCTCTTTCAGTCTGAGGCTTCTCTTTTCATTTTCTTTACAGGGTCCTTTGAAGAACAGAAATGTTAAGTTTGAATAAATCCACCTTATCATTTTAAAAAATTTGATGGTTCACTCTTTTAATTTGTAAGAAATCCTTGTTTAAAACCTCAGTCATAAAGATTTTCTTTTGTTTTTTTTAGGAAGTGTTATAGTTTTAGCTCATGTTTGGATCTATGATATATTTTGAGTTAATATTTTTATATATAATGTGAGGTAAGGGTCTATGCTCTTTTTGTTTATTTTGCTTCACTTTGCCTATTTTTCATGCACCATTTATTGAAAATCCTTCACCTATTAAATAACCTTGGCATCCATATTGAAAATGAATTGACTTTATATGGATGGTCTGCTTTTGAACTCTGTTCTCTTCTTGTTGTTTATTTTTATTTTTTTGGTACTGGTGATTGAACCCAAGGATACTTTAATACGAAGCTTTACTAAGTTGTAGAGGGTCTCACTAAGTTGGGGAAACTGACCTCCAACTTGCAATCCTCCTGCCTCAGCCTCCCAAGTCACTAGGATTAAAGGCATGTGCCACCATGCCTGACTCTGTTCTGTTCTGTTCATCTGTATCTCTGTCCTTATACCAATATCACACCATCCTAATAAATTTATAGCTTTTTGAAATCAAGTAATAGAAGTCCTTCAACTCTGCTTCTCTTTCTCAAAATTATGATTACTCTAATAAGTCATCTTCATTTTCCCTCAAATTTTAGAATGAGCTTGTTAATTTCCTCAAAAGGATTCCTCCAAACCCTCAACTGTTCAAGTGGTCATATGGTTACTAGGATCAGCCCTTCTTAACAGTCTCAGAATAAGCCATCTTGATCATGTTTCTTCGTTTTATAAAGTGTTTGATTTGGGTTTTAAAGTTATATTTGTGAGTTAGATGTATTTGCTTTCTTTTGCTTTTTTTGTGCTATCTCTAACAATTTGGGCTTTTCTTTTGCTTTTTGGGGAGTACTATCTTTTACCAATTAGGGTACTCAGTGTTATGAAAACTTTATAAAATGAACTATGAAATAATTACTTTATTTTTCCCTGAGACAGCTATATAGAAGGGAGTCAAATGTTCCTTTAAAAAAATGTCAAAACTCTTTCACAAAACCAATCGAGCATTTTTAAAGAAATAATTGGTTTTGTCATTATTATTATGGCCTATTTCAATTTTCTCATATTTTTTTATTGAATGAATTTCTATTTTCCTAAGAAATCATCTATATTAATCAGATTTTTGACAAGACTGGAATAGTATTCTTTTAAAGCTATTAAAATCTTCTATCTCAGATTACTTAGAAAAGCTTTTAAAATCTCTAAATGACTAGTATTCATTACTCTCTTTGTGTTAACATTTCTAGTTTTATTTTATTGTAGCCTGGGAAGGTGGTCTTTATCTTATTGTTGATTTTTGATACTTATTGCAGCTATTCTTTTTATTTGAAACAGTACATAAGATCTATTTTTGTAGCCAATTTATGGGTGGGTCCAGGGAAGGACACATTTTCTTATTATTTCAATAATCCTCGGATCATTAGTGTTCTTGTTTATTTTCAATTTTCTTTTTTACATTTTTTTTCAGGGAAAGTTTATTCGGATCAACTTTGATGTAACTGGCTATATTGTTGGGGCCAACATTGAAACATGTATCCTTTTTCATAATTGCTTTGTCCAGAATAAGGACCCAGTCTTTCCACAGCCCCTCAGCAACACTGGGTGATGTCATCCCACTGTGCAGGTGAGAAGACTCACCCAGAGACAGTAGGACATGGGCAAAGGCTTTCAGCTACTGCATGTGAACTTGAGTGGTGTGGATATTGTTGCTGATGATTGTTAAAGCCATGTCCCAATCTGTGGGCCCAGGGAGGCGGAGAGCCCCATGGCCTGTGTGGTGAGGCATTTAGGTGAGTGTTGCTCCAGATGCACAGCGCTATTGTCATGGTCACCGTGTTTTACCATCTGCCTCTGATCTTAGTAGGATAAACAAGCCTTGTAAGATTATGGAGTTAGAGTGATTTAGCTAGAGGAAAAGATAAAATGCCAAGTGCAGTGGCACATACCTGTAATCCCAGTGGCTCAGGAAGCTGAGATAGGAGGATTGCAAGTTCAAAGCCAGCCTCAGCAAGGGCAAGGGGCTGAGCAACTCAGTTGAGACCCTGTCTCTAAATAAAATACAAAATAAGGCTAGGGATGTGGCTCAGTAGTCAAGTGCTCCTGTGTTCAATCCCTGGTACCCCAAAAATAAAATAAAATGTCAAATATATAGAATACTCCTAAGAAATGTCACATGCTTAGAATGGTCTTAAGAAATAATAGGAATATATAAAAAAAAATGAGATAGAGATGTTATAACAGAAAGGAATCTGAATAATAGTGTGCAATTTAGAAGGGATACAGATGACAGTTGCCTGATGATTATTAGAATAATTTCCAGTAATAGAAATATATTGTTTCTACCCTTCAGGTGAGGCCCAAGGTCAGAGGATCACAGGATGAAGGCCAGCTCAGCAATTTAACAAGGCCTGCTCAGCACCTTAGCAAAACAGTAATCTCAAAATATAAGCCAGGCATAGTGGCACACACTTGTAATCCCAGTGGCTCGAGAGGCTGAGGCAGGAGGATCTCGAGTTCAAAGCCAGCCTCAGCAAGTTAGCAAAGCCCTGTCTCAAAATACAAAATTTAATTAAAAAAAAAAAAAAAAGAGAGAACTTGATGTGGTTAAACACCCATGGGTTCAATTCCTGATTCCAAAAAAATAAAAATATAAAATATAAAAAGTTTGGAGATATAGCTCAGTGGTAAAATGCCCTTGTGTTTAATCCCTCAGTATCTAAAAAAATTTTTTTTTAAAGAATGGTATTTTATTCGTACTTTCAAAGCCAGAAACATACATGTACACCACATACACGTACATACACACACACACTTCATACTAGTCTAACACAATTTATTTTTCACTAAATGTGGAGGATGTTTGGGATAGTCTGACTAAAAATTCAGGCTATTTGGCACATGCCGAATTAATTCATTTGGTGGACACAGGGAAGGTTTACTTCAGAAGAGACAGTCGTCTTGCAAAGCAGTGAAATAGAGTCGGCAAGAGCCCAGAGTGACTGTAACCCACATATGCTTTTGGAGCATCTGCACACAGTGGACAGAGGGCCCAGCCAGCCTTGGATTGAGCCCTAAATCCACAGGCAGGTGGGTAATAGTCTGAAATGCAGTTGTTTGGTCCAGCTGCTTGTTTCCAGGAAGGCCAGCCAGGGGGCAGTGGGTGGCAGCAGGCTGTAGGCACTGACCTACCTCAGTGGTTTCAACTCAGTCAAGGGAAGGCCAGTGGAGAATCCAGTGACAGTCATCATTCAATCATAGCCACATCTCAAGGCACTTGGAAAAGTTACCGGAGGGCTGGATTAGAGAGGGTAGCATCTATGAGATATGAGGTTCTCAATAAGGGGGCTCTCATAGTAGCAGAGTCAAGCACATCACCAAGTTTTGGTTCCTAGCTCTATAACACATTAGCTATGTTGTTTTGACCAATTTCTTTGCATCTTGCCTTCTTTATTTGTGATATTAATTCTAGTATAATAGAGCTTCTCCTGCCCTAAACAGTTGTAATTCACTTTTTTGGGCACATTCGGGGGTGGGGGGTTCTTGAGATTAAACTTGATCACTGAGCCACATCCCCAGGCCTGTTTATATTTTATTTAGAGACAGGATCTCACTGAGTTGCTTAGCATCTCATAGTTGCTGAGGCTGGCTTTGAACTCAAGTTCCTCCTGCCTCAGCCTCCCCAGCTACTGGGATTACAGGAATCATAGGCATATGCCACCGCATCTGGCTTGTAATTCACTTTTAATAACTTCCGACCATTCCTTGTACAGTGTTGTGTTCTTTAAATGTATCTAAGTTAGCAGGGTGAGAGTAGGGTGGGGCAAGAGAAGCACCCCACAACCTTCCCATCTTTTTTAAGTTCCCTTCTAACCTGGTAATTCTAGATTCATGGGAGACACAAATTATATGTATTGTCTTTATTCAGATACAAAATATAATCCTTTAGAATGGTTCATTGTAGTATAGTTGATATATATCCAAGAAAAAATATTTTGTAAATTAAAATTTGTCTAAACATCGAAAGAGCACCTACTTTTAATAATCCTTAACCATCTCTGCTCAGACCTTCTGGAAAAGTCTCGTGCTGTTCGTCAAGCAAAAGATGAGCGTACTTTTCACATCTTTTACCAGTTGTTATCTGGAGCTGGTGAACACCTGAAGTGTAAGTGACAAGGGTCCTTCCTACCTATATTTAGTAAAATATCATTTCTAATGTTGAATTTTTTTTGAGAAAGGAAAATCTCAGGAAATAGTGGTTTTATACACATGTGTCAAATCTCTAGCTGGTAAAATCATGAGAATGAAAATGAAATTGAACTTCCACATCATGGAGTAAGTACTGTAAGTGGTAGGTTGTTCTACATTGTGCTTTTATTTCTTTTTAAGATTTTTAAATTAGAAGAAAATGATGCATGTTTATGAGATTCTGTTTGAATATTTAGATGTCATGCTAAGTAAAATAAGCCAGTCCCCTAAAAACAAAGGCCAAATGTTCTCTCTGATATGTAGATGCTAACTCACATCAAGCCGGGGAGGTTTGAAGTTCACTGGATTAGACAAAAAGTAATGAAGGGAAGGGAGGGGGTGGGAATAAGAAAGATAGTAGAAAGAATCAGACATAACTTTCCTATGTTTTTATGTGAATACACAACCAGTGTAACTCTATAAAAATGGGAAGTCATACTCTATGTATGTACGATGTGTCAAAATACATTCTACCATTAAATAAAGAATAAATTTAAAAAAATTTTTAAAAACACTTATAAGTAGAAAGGTAAGCAAAAATATATTTACTTAATAAAGTGAAGTAGAATAAACATTTTTATTCTTAGATTTATACTTAAATATAGATTATGCTTGCACTAATACTAGAAAGACCCAATGGTGGGTATTTATTTTCTTATTGTCATAAATCACAAGGACTGGAAGCTTAGGATTGGACATGGTTAAAAGATTTCTGGTCAGGGTGAGAATTTTGCTGAGTCAGAAATATATGAGGCAGGGAGAAGATGTATAATGTTTCAATCTCTTCTGTGTCTCAAATTCAGTGTTGTTTCTCCATGATTATTGTTATCTAGATATTACAGTAGACATATATAAAGTAAAACTTCTCTGGGGAGGAGGCTTGGGTCAACCAAAGGCATCTCTAAAAGCATTGAACTCAAAAAAATTAACTAGAGAAAACCTGCAGGGGAAATACATAAGCAACAAATACACAGAATGGGTGCCTAGGAGAGACTAAAAATTTATAATTGTGCTGTATGATAAGAATAAAACCCTCAGGCTTTCCAACTGATAATAACTCTGCACCAGGAATGAATTTTAAAAAGATGATCAGAGTGTTGAAAGGAGGTAGAAAAAGAAAGCAGGCAGTACCTAATAGAAATTAAACATGATGTAATGAGAATCAGAGGGAAGGTGTGATCAGCAGAAGCCCTCTGCAGGACAGCAAGATAGCCAATTACAAAGAAGGCTGGGGGCACATTTGCACATCTGTTAAGGGGATAAGTACCCTCTCTGTTCGGAGCACTCCTGAGAAATGTCCTTGTGCATCCTTGAGCACACTTGTCAAAAGAATAAGTGATCCCTAACTCAGGGTCCTAGAGTGCCGTAGTTACTAGTTAGATCCATTATAATATCTGTCATTAGCTAGGTATGGTGACACATACCTGTAATCCAGGAGACTCTGAAGGCTGAAGCAAGAGAATCCCAAGTTTGAAGCCAACCTCAGCAACTTAATCGAGACCCTGTCTCAAAAAAAAAAAGAGCAGAGGTGGGAGATAGCTAGGGATGTAGCTTGATAGTAAAGCACCTCTGGGTTCAATCCCCAGTGCCAAAATTTAAAGAAAGAATCATTATTTAAACAAACTGGCCTGGTCTGAGGGCAAAGTAACCACTAAACAAACTGGCTTGGAAAGACATGGATGTAGCTCACTGGTAGAGCAGATGATTAGCATGGGAGGGGCCCTGGGTTCCACCCCCAGTACCACCACCAAAAAAAAAAAAAAAATTATTATTTAAACAAACTGGCCTGGAGAAAGAGTTTTTCAGGGCCTTTATGGGGCTGAGAACTTGAATATCTACATAGTTTTCATGTAGACCCCATAATGTTTGAGGTAAACTATAAAGAAAAAGCATGAGTTTTAAAGCTTTTCTTAAAAAGATGGCTAAAAATGTTTAAATCTGAATAACTCAAGAGTAAATAAAGTTTATCTGGAAAGTTTGCATCATTTTCTAGCTATCCTGTATAAAATATAATATTGTACGAATCACTATCCCGAAAGCTCCTGCCTTTGTTGCTCACAAATTTATGTCTGTTCATGTGTTTACATGAACATATAAAGAAAAAGTATGTGCTGGTGATGGATTGGATGGGAAAAAGCATGTGCTGGTGATGGGTTGGATAGTGAACCCCACTTCTCCTCAGAGACAGCAGCAGTCGATTGCAGGGGTGCTTTAGTCTGTTTATGAGTATTTATCAAATTTTATTCTGTTGTATTTCCTTTCAGCTGATTTACTCCTTGAAGGATTTAATAACTACAGATTTCTCTCCAACGGCTATATCCCTATTCCGGGACAACAAGACAAGGATAACTTTCAGGAGACCATGGAAGCAATGCACATAATGGGCTTTTCTCACGAAGAGATCCTGTGTATGTGTGATTTCTCTAACATTCACAGCCTCACTTTCATAAGCCCAATTAGTTTGGGGTAAATAACTTAAACTAGAAAATGAGTGGGAAACTAATGAGAACTGCCCTTAATTTTATGAACTCTCAAAGACAAATTTTACTAAAAAATTTCACATACAGTAATTTGTAGCACAAAATAAATTAGAATAAGTCTTTGTTACATTTTAGTGAAATATTTTCATTAATTTTTTTTTTCTTTTTATCAACATGAAGCAATGCTTAAAGTAGTATCTTCAGTGCTACAGTTTGGAAATATATCTTTCAAAAAGGAGAGAAATACTGATCAAGCTTCTATGCCAGAAAATACAGGTAAACTAAATGAATAGTGATTTTATTTCTATTTCAGTGGCTTCTTATGTTTGCTAAGAACATATGAAAAACACGAACATGTGCTTCCTGAGGGACTCCTGAGTAGAGTGGCAACTCTGAAAGAAGACAGGGAAGGGTCCCCAGCTTACATGGGAGAGGCATTGGTAATTGAGGGGGAGGGAACTAAGTTGTAGCAGACCACACAGCTCACCTGGAAAACCCCAGTGTTGCCAAACACATAGGTGGTCCTCAGCTTACAGTGGTTCAACCTTATAACGATATGAAAGCAGACCCATACAATCATTCTGTTTGCCACTTGTGATACAGAATTCAGTAAGCCATGTGAGATATTCAGTATGTCGTCCTAAAACAGGATTCATGTTGGGTGATTTTGCCCAACTGAAGGCTAATTTAAGTGTCTAAAAATGTTTAAGGTAGACTAGACTCAGCCATGCAGTCTCAGTTTAAAGTGGGTTTATCAGAACATTATAAATTGAGGAGCATTCTCGAACTGAATTTTCAAAGCTGGATAGGAAACTACATTTTAATACGAAATCCTCTAGTTTGTAAATGTTCAAAATGGATTTAAATTTAAAACACATTTTAAAAATGTGTTTCCAAGACTTGGGAGCTTTCATTTGCTTCTGATGGTCTTTTTTTTTTTTTTTTTTTTTTTTTGAAAGAGTGAGAGAAAGGAGAGAGAGGGAGAGAGAATTTTAATATTTATTTTTTAGTATTTGGCAGACACAACATCTTTCTTTGTATGTGGTGCTGAGGATCGAACCCGGGCCACACGCATGCCAGGCGAGCGTGCTACCGCTTGAGCCACATCTCCAGCCCCGCTTCTGATGGTCTATAGAAAAAAAGAAAAGCCAGGCATCCGAATATTTTCTTTGATATGAGGATGCTGACTCATAAGGGCGATGGCGGGTGGGGTGGGGAGCATGAGGGGAATGGAGGAACTTCAGATAGAGCAAAGGGAAGGATGGCACAAGGGGGTAGGAATGACGGTGGAATGAGTTAGACATCATTACCTTAAGGACATGTATGAAGACATGAATGGTGTGAACACACTTTGTGTATACCAGTGACTTGAAAAATTGTGCTCTATGTGTGTGATATGAAATGAATTGCATTCTGCTATATGTATTAACAAATTAGAATATATAAATAATAAAGGAAAAAAGAAAAGTCAGGCATCACTGATATGGCCTGGTCTGCCTGGTTACCTGGGAAAGTCATCTCATCCCATAACTGTGCACCGTGGCCCATGAAGGCTGACATAAAGTCACATCATTTGCCCCTTGAAGTAGTCCTTTTTGTAACCATTTCAAGGCTCATTTGCAATTTAATTCTGTGATACTCTTCTAAGTGACCTGCCTCTCTTGCTGTGTCATGGTTACCATTTCCTGACCCTTACATGTATCTTGCCCATTCAAAGTAGTTGGATTGGCCTATGGGATTGTGTCCCCCTGTGGCTTCCACATGGTGAAATTACTGTTAGCAGAGCAAGACGTAAAGTGAGACAGATGTGCACCTGCATAGCTTAGCTTTGAAGTCATAAAATGACCCACAGGTCACCGAAGGCAAGGAGGGCAGATGCTATCTCATTATCTCTCACTTTTTAAAAATGGGTGTGTGATTACCGTGGAAGAATGGAAGGTATTTTTCATCAGACCTAAACACATTGAAAACACACTTGAAAATGTGTTTCTGATGGTCTATAGAAAAAAAGAAAAGCCAGGCATCGAATATTTGTCTAACTTTAGAACAGCTTAATAATCACTAGAGTTTGTCAAGTGTTTGGTGAGTGTTGTGATTCCATCCTGAGTACACATGGAGTATTTAGGGGTTTTACCTTTCAGTTGCACAGAAACTCTGCCACCTGCTTGGGATGAATGTGATGGAGTTTACTCGTGCTATACTTACCCCTCGGATCAAGGTTGGCCGAGACTATGTGCAGAAAGCCCAGACCAAAGAACAAGTAAGTTCAACATTAATTGTTATTTCAGATTTGCTGGAGTGATAAGTGGGAGTCATTTGACCTTCTGATTGACATGCACAAACTGAATCAATGAAAACTTCATGAATATTTCTTAGTATTAAATGAGTACATCTTTTCCAGTGGCTTATTTTTGAATTTGAAACATCATCTCTAGTTGTCCTGGGGAGGGGAGGCAAATAATCCAGTAGACAAATCTTAACTTAGGAGCCAAACCAGCAGCAAGACCTCCATTACCTTGTTCCTGTGCTTGCACAATAGCAAGAATAGGGGAATGGCATTTACCATTTAATTGTGGACTATTTTAAGAAATACATTAATAGTTCTGTAAGAAGGTTGGAAGGTGGCAAAGTGCCAGCTAACAGAGTTGATGAGATAGATAATATCGCTCAGAGCCCCAGGAGTCTGGAGAGGAATTTATTTTCCCTGGGCATTTTTACCTATTCTCTAAAATGAGTAACCCCCAGTTTTCATTTAATTGTACTAATAATGCTTTCTACTGATGTGTAAGATTGGGACATGATTAAGTATTTAAATGTCATTTCAGGCTTCTTGAGTATTGGATAACAATAAAGTTCACATAATATCAGTAAATGCTTTGTTGAGACTGTTTCCAGGATAATGGGTTGATGTTATTTAATTATAGGCAGATTTTGCAGTAGAAGCATTGGCAAAAGCTACCTATGAGCGACTCTTTCGCTGGCTCGTTCATCGAATCAATAAAGCTCTGGATAGGACCAAACGTCAGGGAGCATCTTTCATTGGAATCCTGGATATTGCTGGATTTGAAATTTTTGAGGTATTCTTTGTTCTCTCTTTCCTTCCTACATTTCTTTTTGTTTCTTCTTTTAACAAATGTTCAGGCTTATTATGTACCAGGTTCAGTGCCAGGCACCAGGGGCGTAATGACAAATGATCAGGTACAGTCCCTGCCATTCTAGAAGAGAGTCAGACAATAAATGGCAAACAGCTACTCAGTTCCCAGATGTGTGGCTAACACAGTGAAAGGTGCTGTGATAGGAAGAACAGGGAGGACCTTTAGACCGCCTATTCGGAGAAGGTGTCTGCAGGCATTCCCAGCATAATGAGAGTGAGCCCTCTGGTTCTGTATGGGGGAAAATTTGTCAAAAGTTAGAAGCTGCTGGAAAGCCAGTGTGTCTAAACAGAGCTGACCAAAGGGAGAGGGGAGTTGGGGACATGGAATGTATTCTGGCACCAAACTAGAAGTAGGGCAACATCGAGGAGGCCAGTGTGGTAGACCAGGGGCAGGATGAGAGTGACCTAGCACAAGAGTCGAAAAGAAGCAGTGTGGAGGAATGATGGTCGGTGTCCATGTGTTTGACAGTATACTGCATCAGTAATCTGACCAGATTTGTCCCATTACCATCGACAAAGGTTTATAGTCACACACCTGTTATGGATTTGCAGAGAGGCTGATAAAATTTGCTCTTTGAAAAATTTGTATCCTTATCTCTATAAATACATATGCAAGCTGTATCATGATAGATGTAGTTTGTCTCTTTTCTTTGATAAATTATATAGAAGGCACAAATATTGACTTTTCTTGCAATTAGTGTATTACTTTAGCCACTATTGGGTACTGAATTGTCTAATTTTAAAATGAACTTCTTTAAAATAGTATTAAGTCAGTCTATCCTCATAAAAATGGAGCCATTACTGGGTTAAGCAATTCATCCACTGAACTGGACTGGACACTGCCACTCTAAGAGATTGTTTTAGTATATATTGATTTATTGATTTGTAAATAGCTTGATAAATCTTAAAAAATTGCTGGGTACAAATTATATTTAAAAAACAAAAAAACTTTCTTCTTCTACATAAATACCAGAAGATAAAAATGAAAGAAAAGACCCCCATTTCCCAACTTCACCAGATGAAATACCTAAAAATAATTTTAAGAAGAAACAGGTAAGATTTAAATGAAGGCAACTTTACATTGCTGCTATCAAAAAACAAAACAAAACAATAAAGAGGCATACCCTTTCTTGATGGGAAATTTTAGCATCATAAAGGTATAGGTCTTCCCAATATTTATCTATAAATCAAACATACTTGTTTAAAACCTATTAGTAGGAATTTTAAGGGAAGGAAGAGAATAGGCGATCTTCTTGTTAATTCCAAAAATAATCAAAAAGAAGACACAGTGAAAACTGCAAAGAGAGTACTGAAGACAAGGCATAGTAAGAGAAATACGTATTAATATAGAAATATGCAGACAGAAAAAGGTACATACATGCAAAAAATACAAAGCTGTTTAATGAGCATAATTTGTCATCAGACAGGAATTAAAAAAAGCCTCAATATCCACCATTGAGTGAGTGGTTCAGTTTTAATTGTGATGCAGAGATATGGGCAGAGGAGTGCTGTGCAGCCATATAAAGAATGAAGTGGTTATATACTAATATGGAAAGACTCCAAGATAAATTAAGTTAAAAAGAATCAAGGTTATACACACATGTATGAGGACAGAGAGTATTTCCAGAAGAATCACAAGAAATGGGTGATATCAGCTGACAATAGTGAGAACAAGTAGGAGTTGAAGAGAGACTGACTTCAGTGCAACTCAATAACACTTGTACGTTTTAAATTTTATACCATGAATTATCAATTTAGAAACAATTCAAAAATTGGCAAAACAAAAAAGTCGGTTCTTTAAAAAAAATGAATAAAATTGATACACCTTTACCCACACTAACAAAGAAAGAAACTCAAATTACTAAAATTTGTGATGAGAAAGGAAATATCACAATGGACACTACTGAAATACAGAAGATAATCAGAAACTATTTTGAAAATTTATACTCCAATAAAATAGAAAATATTGAAGACATTAAGAAATTTCTTGACATAAGAACTACCCAAACTGAATCAAGAGGACGTATACAATTTAAACAGATCAATTTCAAGCAATGAAATAGAAGATACCATCAAAAGTCTACCAATCAAGAAGGACCAAATGGATTCTCAGCTGAGTTCTACAAGACCTTCAAAGAAAAATTAACATCAATATTTCTCAAATTATTCCATGAAATAGAAAAGGAGAGAACCCTTCCACATTTATTCTATGAGGCTAGAATCACCCTAATACCAAAACTAGACAAAAACACATCAAGGAACAGAAACTTCAGACCAATATCCCTGATGAACATGGATACAAAAACTCTCAATAAAATTCTTAGCAAATCGCATTTAAACACTTATTAAAAAGTTAGTGCACCATGATCAAGTGGGGCTCATCCCAGGAATGCAAGGTTGGTTCAACATATGGAAATCAATAAATTTAATTCATCACATCAATAGACTTAAAGACAAGAATCTCATGATCATCTCAATAGATACAGAAAAAGCATTTGACAAAATACAGTGCCCCTTCATTTTCAAAATATTAGAAAAACTAGGGATAGTAGGAACATATCTCAACACTGTAAAAGCTATCTCTGCTAAACCAATTCTTTTGTTCTGGGAATGTATGTAACTCAGTGGTAAAGCGCATGCTTCACGTATGCAAGGCCCTGAGTTTGGACCCTAGCACCACAAAACTTTTTAAATCAATTATTTTTTGATGTAATCAGTAGTTTAAATAAGGATTACGTTCTGTTGCAGGTAGTCCAGGCTTAATAGAGCAATAGATGTCATAATCAATTATAAGGCAAAGCAGAATTCATTTATATAAGAATGAATAAGCACAATCAGGCAATCTCTTAAATATTTATGTGGCTTGTCCTATGTGCTAGTTAGAAAGCAAGGTAGGCTCTGCCCCTGCCCTCCCAGTATGACCTCATTCTAAAACAGCAAGTACGAACAGTTCTACAGGCTGTGGAAGATCCGAGCAGCTTTTTCAGGCCATAAGTCTATTCCTAGGAGATTGATTAAATTCTTTCTAATTGAAAGTCACTTTTTATAATGAAAGAAGTTATTTATGGATACATGCTACTCATGTGAACAGTGTAGAAACAGAAAAAGGGCTGTATACTTAGGGTATGTAGGATGATTACTCAAAGAAAATTATACTTATTAAATTCACCCATCTGTCCATTCATCCACCCATCAGCACAATAGAAGAATGGGCAGAGTTCATAGAGGAAGAACAGAAGTGACTGTAACAAATGAAAAATGTTCAGATTGACCTAATGAGAGCAGTGCTATGTCACTTTGGATATTGGCAAAGGTCAAACATTGAATAGGAGAAGTGCTTGCATAGATTAACCCAGGTCTTTACCCTTCCTCAGTGCTCTTTGTATCAGACCGGTCTGAGCTCCCAGCAGCAGCCCTGGGAAGTAAAGACGATTCTTAGATGATTTTTTTCTTACCTCACTCTGGAGCCCACATCCTCACTGAAGGGTAGAACGGGACAGTACTGATTCATCAGCTAGAACCAATAATATCATGGATACCTGATAATTTCTAATGAACTTTTTGGGTAACTAGATAATTATTCCCATCTTCTCTTCCTCCCCATGTTTGGACAATGACTTTCAACATCTGTAGCTGAACTCCTTTGAACAACTGTGTATCAACTACACCAACGAGAAGCTGCAGCAGCTGTTCAACCACACCATGTTTGTGCTGGAGCAGGAGGAGTACCAGCGCGAGGGCATCGAGTGGAACTTCATCGACTTCGGGCTGGATCTGCAGCCATGCATCGACCTGATAGAGAGGCCCGTAAGTGTGTCATCACTGCTTGGCTTCTAGTTCCTGTTCAAGCAGAGCCTTAAATTTTGTTCTTGGCATAATCCAAGATAGAAATTATCCTCATCGGTGTTAAAGTAGTTTTTCAATCTAAATGTTCATCTGGGCATGTAGCTTACTGGTAGAGGCTTACCCTAGCATGCACAAGGCCCCCCACAACCCCACACATACTCCTACTAATAAATAATAATAATCTAACTTTTCTAGGAAGATGATGCTGGGATAAAATAATCCTATTTAAAAGTAAGTGACATCCCAGTAAAACCCTATCTTCACATGTATAGTTGTGTTGAATAATGTAGTGTGGTCTTCACAGGTGGCAGAGGTCCCTGGTAGTGGTGCCTCCCCTGTCTCCCATCATCTTAGGTAATTCAGGGACATACACTTAGCTGGGAGTAAGCCATGTCATGTAAATCCATTTTCTACACAACAAAAGTTTGTCCTTGTAAGTACAGAGATGTTTTTCTTTGGGCAGATTGTTAAAATTTGAAGTCTTGGGTGATTTTGTGGGGCAAGAGGGGGGCCTTTTGGCAGATGTATTTTTAGTAGCAATCTTAGCACATCAGAATTTTAGTGTCATGTAAAAGCACATAGAACTATACATAGTTCATTTGCTTTTTGAACTACTCCATGTGATCGTGAGCAAATAGTAATGATCTGGCTATGTATTTCCTGGCAGATAGGTTTTTTTTGTTTTTTTTTTTCAATTTTTTTTAAATAGGGTTTCACTAAGTTGCCCAGGCTGGACTCCAACTTGTCATCCTCCTACCTCGGCCTCCTGAGTAGCTGGGATTATAAGAGTGCACCACCATACCTGGCTTTCCCTCTGAACCCCAGTATTAGGGTTCTAACCTAGAGCCTCTTGCATTAATACCCATAATTTACATAAAGTTCTAGCACTACTAAAATAGGCCTATTGCAACAACAATCCCAAGGTCTCCCCTAACAGGGGACCAGCTTCAGCAACTTACTGAGGAAAACCAGTTCTTTTTCTTGTTATGCAGTCTCTGGTTGCTGCCCAGAGTCTGTGTTTGAAGATGGTTGAGGCCCACTGTCTGGAGATCTTGGATGGCACAGTCCCTGCAGTGGCAAGTTAGGAAGAGGAGGAACCTAGAAGACATTCACTCCATTGAAGATGTAGTCCTAGTACATTAGATATGTGGGTTTAAGGAATGCAACAGATAATTTTCATTTGGCACATTACCTACATAAGGAATCATTTTACTTTTTAAGGCACTTGAGCTACATTTTTGGAGCAGAAATCTCAAATTACCTGTAGTGGTAAGGATGGCTGGGTAGCTTGTCGCATCTTTTGGAGGTAACACTCACAGCATACTTACAGCAATTTCCAGTTAGCTTTCACATCCACACCAGCACACAAGCACATTTCATTGCTGCTCTATTGCCTAAAATCACCAAGAAATTTGTTTGGAAATTTGTATTAATAAGGGAATGAAATATTTTGTGTTAGCACTATTGACATTATTATTGATGTTATTTGAGGTATTTATATCTGTGTGTCCTTGTGGCACTCAAAGGCCTACATTTTAAGACTGCCTTGATGGTGTCCCTGCACTTATGCTTTAGAATGGAGGAGAACCTGGGTTAAATTCCCAGTACCACCGTACCCCACCCCACCCCCACCAAAAAAGAGAGAGAAAGGGAGAGTGGTTGCAATATTTTCTTGAAGAAGAATACCTTTAAAAGTGTTCTGGAGCCAGGCACCATGGCACATGCCTATAATCCTAGCAGCTCAGGAAGCAGGGACAAGAGGATCACAAGTCGAGACCAGCCTCAGCAACTTACTGAGAAAAGAAATAAAAAGGGCTGGGGAATTAGCTCCAGGGTAAATTGCCCCTGGGTTCAATCCCTAATACCCAAAAATAAATTAATGAATTAAAAATAAATAAATAAAAGTGTTCCAGTCACACCTGGCTTGGAGATGGGTGGAAGCCTGTGAGCCTTGGGGTTCAAAAGCTTTTTACAAACCTCTTGACCATTATTCAAAAACATAGACTCCTGAACTTATAGTTCTTTAGAAATACCCAATTAAAAGAAGTGATAAGAGATTTTGACATTGAAGGAAAAAAAAAAATGAGACTCATTAACGGTTCTTTATAATCATGCTGTCACTGAGTCATTTAGAAAAAAATTAAATCGTATTTGGATTTCATGTCAGAATTCAGGAATGTTTTCACTAAATGGGAATAGAAATGTAAAAATCACTGTAGAAGGACAGATGTTTCGGTTACCTTAATATTAGTGTGGCACTTTCTTACTCACATCTGTCAGGTGATGCGGGGAGATTGACCCACCTGCCACTCTGAGTCCTGGCTCCTCTGGATTACCTAATTCTTGTTGCTTCTGATTATCAACTTCTTTTAGCTGATCTGAAACCCAAAAGTTCTTTCAGGTGAAGGAGCCGTGGGCTAAGGTCTCACTGCAGTAGGATTCTCCCACCTTTACCTTCTGGCTTTGGAATCCACCTTCACCTTTCTCCACCCACATTATTACATTTAACTCTAACCTTTACTTTGTTTTTAAAATAGTACTTGTATAGATAGCTAGCTATTCCCCAGTAAAGATAATGGCCGGGCTGGGGATGTGGCTCAAGTGGTAGTGTGCTTGCCTGGCATGTGTGCGGTCCGGGTTCGATCCTTAGCACCACATATAAACAAAGAAGTTGTGTCCGCTGAAAACTAAAAAAAAAATAAATATTTAAGAAAAAAAATTCTAAAAAAAAAAAGATAATGGCCTGTGTGTTAAAGAAAACTGATATTTGAGTTTTCTTCTAAAAAACTGATTTTATGGATATGTCCTAGAACTGGCCCAAGTTGTGGATGGCATAGATCACCTTATTTTTTAATTGAGACACAGCTCACATAGCATAAGATTGTTACCTTCTAAGTGCTAATTCTACAATATTTTCATCACCTCTCCCCAAAAGCCCCATAGCCATTAGCCATCAATCTCCATTCTCCTCCCAACCCCTGGCTGCTAGTAATCTGCTTTGTAACTTTGTGGATTCACTGAGACCTCTTTCCAGTGAGCTCATAAGTTAGTGACATAAAGTAGGCTCTCAAAGTCTGCTAATTCATCAATTGCTTTATATATTCATTTTATCACTCTCCATGTACTCTACTTAATAATACTTTTAAACAGTTTACCAAGTATGAAACAATATACTGTATTTAATCATCACTTAAACAAAAACTTACATTGCTGAAGATGTATAATGCCTGAAACAAACAGCTGGTTGAGATTTTATAATAATATATCCACCAGTCATTGACTATAAACAGTTAATTTCATCTCTACAGCCACCTCCCAGATCCTTTCTGGCTTCTTTATTTACTGCTTTTGTGGGCCATTTATTTAGAATTAGTTTACTTAAAATTTACTTATTTGAAAGTTGGCTAGAGAAGTTACCCATTTTCTTGTTGGTACAGCAGTTTGAGATTTCCGTGTTTGAATTATAAACTTGTTATGGTTTGGACACTACTTTCTATCCTAGCAGTAGTTTTTCACAGATCTGCATAAAACTCTAATGGCTTTGAAAGATAAGCTGTCAACCCAATGGCATCTGACATGCAAACCTTGTCCTTTCTTGCTGCCTCTCATCATCAGGCTAACCCTCCAGGTGTCCTGGCCCTTCTGGATGAAGAGTGCTGGTTCCCTAAAGCCACAGACAAAACCTTTGTTGAAAAATTGGTTCAAGAGCAGGGTTCCCACTCCAAGTTCCAGAAACCTCGGCAACTGAAAGACAAAGCTGACTTTTGCATTATACATTATGCCGGGAAGGTAAGAGAGTCCTTATGCTGGATAACTCAATTTAAATCACTGTTTTCTGTTGCTGCGTTTTATGAAGGTGTAACAAAGGTGTCGACAGACGTTCACAAACACTGTATATGGTATATATTACAGTTGGCTTGCCTTTGAGACAATCCAGTTTTTTCGATTGTTCTGTGAAGACTTTTGATGAAAGCTTAAGAGGGTTTTTGTTCTTGTGTTTGGTTTTGTGTTTTCCATTTCACCACATATGGCTTTGGTACGGGTAGGTGGACTATAAGGCCGACGAGTGGCTGATGAAGAACATGGACCCTCTGAATGACAATGTGGCCACCCTTCTACACCAGTCATCAGATAGATTCGTGGCAGAGCTTTGGAAGGACGGTAAGGATGTACTTATGTTTGTAATTAAGCTTGGCTGGAATCTTTTATAGTTAAGATTTGTTGATGATTCCTTTTCATATATATGTGTATAAACATTTTTTTCTTACTTTAACATCTTTCGCTAGAGCAGGGCTGCCGTTATATCGGAAGTTATCCATTTTAAGATACTTGGGATAAGAAATGAATAAGACATCTGCCCTCTTGGTCAGATGCTGTGGGGAGTGCAGGAATAAAGAACTACACTATGCCTCAGGCTCTCCAGTGACAATTCAGCTATAAACTGAGGGCTCAGGGACACAAAACCGAGAAGCCCTGCATGTGCCATTTCCCAATGTGTACAGGTCTGCCAAGCTGCATCCTCCATCATTGCCACTCCCGCCATACACAGAGGCTGGCGAATGAAGTCTCCCAATACCCTGCATATAAATCATTTTCTTTTATTTCCATTAGTCCTCATAGTTTTTTTTTATGTACATGAACTTCAGGTGAAGATTTTTGGTGACATTTATCATAGATCAGATTTTACTAGTACCAGAAAAACAAAAAGCCTGTGTGTCTGTACACAAAGAAGGAACACATCATCTCTTAGAGCTTAGCTCTTGCTGCTGCACCTCACTCTGGTTCTGTCCTACCTCTTTGCTTGGCCTCAGGCCATGTAGGACCTTGGCCCTGGAACTGCCTCCACCAGGCCTTGACTTTGAGGCCAAGCATGTTTGGAACTGTCTCACTTCTGTTTTCTCTATAGCATCTCAAGACCTAGGAGTCTAGCTGTCTCCATCAAGGGAAAGAAACACAAAACGTATAAAAAAAGAGGGGTTAGGGTAGTTGGGGCAAAAGAAAGAGAGAAGAGTGAATGCAGAGAAAGGGAGAAGAATGACCATGCACACCAGGTCAGGTGCAGGTAAGGGAGCCTGCAGGGTGGGGTGCAGTGCACACATGCATGAACATGTCCTGGGAAGAGACTATGCCCGAGAGTATATTAAAGGGAGAGTCTGGGGGAAAGGTTAACTTTCTGATAAGTAAAATGGAAGTTTTTCATCTTTATACCTTTAAATGAAAGTCTTCAACTGGCTACTAGACGCACAGTGTCATTTGCAATGATCTAGTCAGTCAAGGGATACTACCTGAAGACAGAGAAGAATTGCCAGGCTCTTAGGCAGAATTTGCAGGACCCAAGCAAGACAGGACATGCATCTCTAGTCCCAGCACTTGGGAGGCTGAAGCAGGAGGATTGCTTGAGTCAGAGTTTAAGGCCAGTCTGGGCAACATAGCAAGATGCTGTCTCAAAAAACAGAAAGAATTTGCAGGGCCTTCAGAGTGGCCCTGCTCTTGACTGTGTTGCCAGAGAATGTTGGTGTGGGATCTGAGAAACTGGGACTAGAGTGGAGAAAAAAGACTGAGCTCAGGTCATTATAGAAGGACCAGCACTGGCAAGTTGCCATGCAGATGGGAAATGCTTCACAAAGGAGAGAGGGGTGCAATTTTGTTCCCTTGGGAGTCCATTCAGTTGTGAGTGGTGGACACTGTCAGTCACAAAGTGCACCGTGCTCACTCAGTCCCCTCCTGGTGCTCTTTCCAGGTCTCAGAACACAGCAAAAGGAAGGGGGATACACACACAAACTATTGAGTGCCAGAGATACCTGAGATCAGTGCTGTGTGAATGGTACAGAGTTTTCAGGAATTTGCATCAGAGGAAGCAACTCTTCTTTTCCTGGGGTGCTATAGTAAAACATCATGAAAGAGGATACAGTTTTCTTTGTCCTTCAAGGATAACAACTTACTGATTAAATGATGAAAGCTAACACGTTCTGAGCACTTACTGAGTGCCACACGGTGGTTTTAGCACTAATTTTTAAGCATTTACATCCTGAGCACGCCTTCAGCATTTGCAGATAAAAAGTCTTACATGAACTAACTCATCCAGGGCTAAGGATCTAGGAGAGGGTTTTTGTGAGTGAAGTTGGGTGGGGTGGAGAAGAGACATAGAGGGATCCACCACTCAGGAGGAACATCCATTTTGGCTTCATTGTAGAGCTGGGCCAGAAAGGGAGAGTGGTCAGGAAGCAAGGCTGGGGAGATGGTTGGGGCCAGGCTCAATCCTGAGGCCGCCTGATGGCCCAGCTGAAGGGGAGTTTGGACTTTAATGAATAGAGCATGAGTAGGTTTGTTCACAGTCTGAACTATAACAAAGTCAAGTGGGCACTGGCTTGTTGGTAGGTTGGTGAGAGATTCTGGAGGTCAGGAGTGTGAGGGAGGTGACTGAGGACAATAGTGGGCCTGGAAGGCAGGCCTGGGGAAGGGGGATTTCTCCACGGAAGCCTCCAAACCTGATTTTCTCTTTCTTTCAAAGCAAAACAAGGTATCTGGGAAACACTGACAGTTTAATAAAGGAAATTGGGGCCTAGGTTTACACACATGTTCTGACATTGTGTTTCTTAAGCAGAAACCATTTTGAATGAAATACACATGTAGAGCCCCAGTCCTGTAACCGCAGACCTCGTCAGGGGCTTCTCATGTGTCTGTGAGATAGATCTGGAAGCAACAAAAGGTGTGTCCCCTGCCCTCCGAGAGCTTGTACTGCAACGAGGAGTCCAGGTAGACCCAGATGCCATAATAGAACTGCACTCATCTTTAGCTGGCTCCCACTTTCCTAGGTGTCCTCCTTCCATTCTTCTCCGTTAGTCTTAGGTCATCCCCAGATACTGGAGAGGTCTTGGGCAGCAGCGGGTCAGGGTTTAGGTGAGAGGTGGGAGGCTGAAACGATGAGTTCCGATTCCTGATCACAGATGACAAGTCTTATAGTGAAGACCACGTCTGGAGATTCCTTACCTGTGATTTCTATTTAATAGGTACAGGAAATTTAGTAAATTACAAAATGCTTAGGTGAAACTCTGGCCATGTTGCTGAGCCCCTTCAGCCCTGTTCATCTGCACTTGTCCACAGCTCTAACTTCACAGGCGGCACACTTTTTGTAGCCCTGTTTATAGCCCTTGCTTTGCTACAGTTACGTAGGTTGAGAGTGTGTTTGGCCACTCTTGTTAGAACAGGCCAAGAGGTGTCCCAGGTTTGTCCCACCTGTCCCAGGTTTGATCTGTCTCTGCTAGCTTTTGCTCTGGAACAGTCCTGTGTGTTTGCACTCCTGATAATGCCCGTTTTAGCAGAAAATCCTGTTTCCCAACAGCCTGTGTAGACAGCCTGTTGAATCTGAGTGGCAGAGAAGATCTGAGAGGTCAATCACTAGAGAATAGGGTGCTGTCCTCTAGGATGAGGGCAGATTGAGAGGCAGTACCACATTGTCCAAGTTTGAAGACTGTATGTTTCATATGCAAGATCAGTGGCAGGCTCAGAAAAGGATTTGGGTTCAAGATAGAAAGATTCCCGATTGTTCACACAGAATGTAGAAATAGATCTTTGAGGATAATGGGAGGTTTTTCTCTAGGAAAAGAAAATAACCCTAGTTGCCTATAATCCCAGTGGCTCTGGAGGCTGAGACAGGAGGATTACAAGTTTGTGGCCAACCTCAGCAACTTAGTGAGGCCCTAAGCAACTTGGTGAGACCCTGTCTCAAAATACAAAATAAAAAGGACTGGGCATGTAGCTCAGTGGTAAAGCACCCCAGTTAAATCCTCAGTACCACGGGGAAAAAAAGAAAGAAAAGAAAAAGAACCCTGGAAAAACACTTGATTAACATCTAATTAGTTGCCTCTTTTCATAGCCACTGAATTGCAAATGCAGAAAAATGACAAGTTGACCATGAATGGATGGAGATATGATATATGTATACAGCTTGCCTGTGGACACAGTGCCTTGAGTATAAGACCTCTTGTGTTTAAATCCAGTTTGTGTTAGGGTTTACAGAGTTTTCTCAAGGCCAAACCAGGAGGAATAAGATGTATTGGTGGCAGCCCTGCCCTAGAGATTCTTAGTGCCCCACTTTTTGCTAAAAGACGTTTGGGAATCTCTCTACTGGTATAAAGGATTTCTTGCCACTTCTGAAAGAAAATAAGACCTCTTGTGTTTAAATCCAGTTTGTGTTAGGGTTTACAGAGTTTTCTCAAGGCCAAACCAGGAGGAATAAGATGTATTGGTGGCAGCCCTGCCCTAGAGATTCTTAGTGCCCCACTTTTTGCTAAAAGACGTTTGGGAATCTCTCTACTGGTATAAAGGATTTCTTGCCACTTCTGAAAGAAAACTAACGCTTGCATTTTCATTTTGGGTATTTTCATGATTGATTTCTTAGGATTTGAAATTATTTTAACATTTTGCAGCAACAGAACTTGAATTTTGTTATCTTTAATGGTAGCTACTGATCTTTTAGGAATTTGTATTTGAAGTACATTATGTTTCCCAAAATCTGTATTGGGACTAAAATTTCACAGCAATATGAAACCCATTAATATTTACTTTGACCACAGTGCTCTAACTTAACTGCAGTCTTGTCCTGATTTATTAATTGCAAGATCATTTTATGATAGATAGCTCAACTAGTACCTTATTATTCTTAACTGTCCTCCAGCACTTACCTGGAATAATCATTGAACATCAATATGATATGATGCTCACACCTAGAGTTGAGAATATTCTCTTTGATTCAGTTTAAATTTATTTTATAAAGAACTTTGTCCAAATGTGCAAATTCTCTAACCAGTAATGTTTGCATGGGATTTGCCCTGGACTGGCTGCTTCTGTAGCCCAGTTTCAGTTTACTTGTGATGTCAAATGTCTTTCACACTAACTGAAGTGTTTGTGTATTTGCTCTTCTGTCCTCCTGTTTTTACTGTTTCTCTGCTTTAGAGATTCAGAATATTCAGAGAGCTTCTTTCTATGACAGTGTTTCTGGTCTTCATGAGCCACCAGGTGAATGTATACAGCCTGTAGCCTCCAAAACAGAAGGGTTTTAAGCCCACAGAGCAAACATGGGGAGGGCTGGCAGGGTGGCTGGGGAGGGCAGGGTACACTGGGGTTGGGGTTGGGGGTTGGGGTTTCTGTTTTTGTTTTGCTCATAGGCTGCATGAACCTTTCATTTCATGCTCAGTTTTATTACACTTCAAGGCAACTGTTTGAGTGCATAAACAATTCAATTGCTACTGCCTCTACATTGCTTCTTATTTTATGCATAGCACTTGTAGCATTGCATATTAAAAGGTACGTCACTACCTTTTTCCAATAGCACCATTTTGATACACAGTCCTCCAAGGAATTGTAAGGCATTGATCTGCTAAATGACATCTCCTTTGTCTTTGAGTCACCTTTAAATTTTAACTCTTAAGGAATTCCAAGGAGGAGTTTTTTTGGTTTTTGTTTTCTCTTTTTACGTCTCTACTATTTTGTGAACAAATAATTACATATTTATCTCAGGTATATTGGTCTTGTTAAACCTTTGGTTTGGAATTGGTATGCATATCTAGCTAGTTGGACTCATCTTTGTAACTAGGGGCACTGAACCTATCTACAAGGTTTGATATGTATGTTAAAGACTAAGATCGAGTAGTGTCATTAGAATTTATACTTTGAACTTGAAATTGAGGTCCAAATGTTTCGGCTTTATAATTTGAGTTCTTAGTCCTGTTTTAAAATACATACCTAGTGATGGCTAGAGGGCCCCCCAAAAGCCCAATATAAAATGAAAGTCACCCAGCTTTCCAATTTTAAGTAAAATTAGCAAGTAGCAGAATTCAAAGAAAAAGCCAAATTCATCTTATAAAAATTTCCCTTATGAATTTTAGAACATGATAATATTGTTATCTAAATCCTTCTCCAGGGTTATTTTTAAAAATGTTAAATGACTGTGCCTAATTTAGTCCAACTAAGATTCCTGCCATAAATTCTAGCTCAGATACTGTGAGAGACATATAGAGTGCAAGCTTGGTGTGGGAGGGGAAGATAGATTATGCCAAAGAAAATTTGAGCTGAAATGAAAATTGCACAGAACCCCAAAGAAAGAAACCTGCAAACTCAGTTACCTTGGGCCTTAGGGAACACCGACAGTAAAGAGGAAATGGAAAGAGAGAGAGCTGAGCACTAGCTCTCAGCTTCTGGTCTGCCTAAGATTTGTGCTTTGTCAAAAGGTCAGTGCCTAAACTCTTAGACATTCTTCCAAAGTAGAGTGCCCTCTTGAGATTAATTTTCTGTCCCACTTTAGGATTTCTAATCTTGTAAGAGAATTCCAGACTGTGAGGTCTTTGAGAGCAGGGCCTGTTGCTCTCTGTCATTTCCCAGTAATTGGCACAAAGGAGGCACACCATGAATGAGTCTGTAAGTGAGAAAATTGCTGGGTGGGAGGGGTGACAATCCCATTCCCACTTTTCACACACAGCAGTTTCCCCTAAAACCCCCACCCCGGCCTTTCCTTCCCCTAAAGTACAGAGGCTCCTGTGCAACCATGATCTTTGGGTACATAGACCAGGCATTTTTCTGTACCAGCAGGATTCAGTACAGAGCCCTCTTGGATGATTTCATTATAATGAGAAAACAGGAAGTAAGCACCCTCCCCTCCCCGATACACACACACACACACACACACACACACACACACACAGAGTTACACACATTCTTACTTGGTGCTAAAGATGTCCCTGGCTCTGTCTCTCTGTGACGCGACCTTTGGTTGAGTTACCTGGATGAACCAATTATGAAGGATCTTAATCTCTTCTCCTTAGAGGCCTGTCCATCTACCATGGTCAAATATGGTCTGTGAAGTTGTGTATAGTAGCTCTATAGCAATTCTTTTTCTCTTCATTATGTGTTTATGGGTTCAAGAGACCCCAGGGAAATGTAAGAGGTTTAAAACCGAAAATGTAGGATATTGGTATTTTCAGTGTTTTCTCAGAAAACAGTGGGTGAGGAGGTTCCTGGGGACCGAGGTTGTGATTGTCTATGACAAGCTGACCCCCTTTAGTGAGCATCTAGATCCATCCTTAGCAGCAGAATGTGGAGGTCCCACAGGTTTCTGCTGTAAATGTCAAGCACTGTTTTCTTTTACATCTGTTTGGAAAGTCTGGACTTCTGAGACGGATCAGTCATGGAGAATGCAAACAGACTTAAGTAGCGAAGAGGGATTCCAACTTCAAAGTTAGTCAGGCTTTTGGACTTAAAGGGTTAGAGAGCTGTTTAATGGCTTTTAGACCTGACCCAAACCAGCCTAGAGGGACAATTATGTCCCTATCTGCCCTAATGCTGGCTTGAACCTGCAGTTTCCTTCACAGAGTGACACCATTGAGGCTCTTTGAACCCTCACATTTGCTAGATCGCAGCTGACAGAGCTGAAACAGTACCATGAAAGAAAATGTAAGAAGAGCCAGGAAGCAGGTTTTTATTGTAGGTCCCCCACTCCTTTTTCAGTCTTTCATAGAATCAGCCCTTGAAATGAGGGAGCAGCAATTAACTTGAGACTGTTAAGGAAGGGGCTGGTCCCCAACCCTGGAGGGCTTGTCCGGTTTCACAGCTCTTCCAGGGCTTCCTTCATCCTGTGATCTCCACTGGACTCTTACCTATCTGCTCACCATAATTGAGAGGAAAGACTTATATGGTAGCCAGGCTTAAAACCTAGCAGTGAGGATGTTCTGACTTCAAAAGCTTTGAAGCAGTCTTTTTTAATCCAGTAAGTCATTAAAAGCTGTTCCACTTAAAATAAAGCAACATGACTGATAAAATGGCAGCCATCGAATTATGGGCTGTAGAAATAAAGTACTTTCTTAGGATCTGTGGTTTGGGCCTGATACAATTTTATGCTTAAAGTGTCGTCATCAACGGATGAAGTTTTGCTGTTGTTGCAGTGTAGTCTATTCTTTCATATTTTTTTATCTTGAGTCTTACCAGTAGATGGGCACTCAAGAAGAAGTAGCATTTGGAGTTCCTGAGGTTAAGTGGGGATGATGACACTGGGCTTTCGGGGTCCTCATCAGCCTGCACCTGATGTGGGGGATGTGCAGCATACGTGGTGTTGGAGTCGCTATTGCCATGGCCATGTCTGCAGCTGCTGCTGACCCTTGTGGCTGTTGCTGTTGTAATTATGAAAAACAGAGACACTCAATGTTTATTTCCTTGGTTTTTGTTTAAGGCAAGTCTGCTTTTATGTACAGTGTCCCATGACCCAGCTGATAGTTAGTCATGCTGGGCTGCCAATATTAAGATGTTTGGGACAGGGATCGGCTAGGGAAGCAAGGACAGTGGTGCAGTAGCATCCTGGGAGGAAGAGGGGCTTCCTGTTTGCCAGACACCTTGGGCTTCTGAAGGAGATGGGGAAACCTCCGTGGAGAAGGGAAGTTCACCTTATTGCTGGTGCTTGGGTTAAGAAAGATTGCTTTCTCCTCAAATCAACCTCTGGTCTTCCTGGAATAATTTCCAAATACTCTAAAGCAATGACTGTAAGAGACTGGTTGTAACAGCCTTTGTATAATGGTTTTAAAGTTGTTATTATGGAAACATTATGGAGACACCATTTGACATTAAGATTGTTTCTAGGAATTCCGAGCAATTTAATATTTCTTTCCGAATATGGTTTTACCTTTTAGTAACATTTTGGTCTGTCAGAGTGGCACAGTCTTAACTTGTTGAAATGAGTACTGAGAGCCTGGGACTGTGCTGCTTGTGGAGGCTGTTGAAATTAATAATAAAGTAAACGGCCCACTCCTGGTTTCCAGCTATACTAGTTAGAACTCTGGCTACCTGGCTTAAATATTTCAAATTAAGTTTAGTGGCACTAGTATTTGGGCTGGGTTTGAAGAATGTAAAAATCTCATCTTCCTCCTGTCTCCTAGATTGTCCCCTAGAAGACCAGCCATTAAGAATTCCTGCAGGGCTGGGGCTGTAGCTTAGTGGTAAAGCCCATGCCTTGCAATGTGTGAGGCACTGGGTTCAATCCTCAGCACCACATAAAAAAATAAATAAAGATAATTGTGTGTCCATCTACAACTTAAAAAGTATTTTTTTAAAAAAGAATTCCTGCAGCAGACAATAATATCCCTCATATAAAAACTGTTTATGGTAGCTTTTTAATGACATAGATGACACATTCCATTTTCTCTGTAAAATGGATGTTTAACCATCTAAAGTCTGACTATTAATTTTTATACAATAATAAAATGTCAGTGCAAAATACTTTTAATTCTTTGCAGGCATCTGGGAAAGCAAATAATTTAAATGCCCACCAGCAGCCCTCACCAAGCTTTCCTGACACCCGAGAGAGAAGAGTTTGTGGTGGGATAATGACCAAGCCTGTCTCACACTGAGCCGGTGACTGTGAAACACCCTGGGGCTCGGGCTGTGTTAGATCCCGAAGGAACAGAATTGCTGCAGATTCCTTGCTTCCAACTCTAACCATTTTCCCCAAGAAAATACTCTTAAAATAGCAGCTATTCTGGGTCTTAATTTTGAAATGCAATCATACTTTTATATCATTTTGGCCCAAATCATTTAATAAATTTTCCAAAGCATTTCTATATTACCCACAAGATGGTTTTTGCTTATTAGTAGATTTTTACTGAGTTTAAAATTTCAAATTAAAAATAATAATAACAAAGTTCAAATCATTCTTTTTTTTAAGAATCTGAAATTTTAGTTTTCAATTACTCTTATTAAAATTAAACTTGAAAATCAGGTTTATTTTGCTTACTTTTGCCTAATGGAATGGCAGTGTTGGACATTGGCAGTATGTGGTATGTAAGAAATGCCCTTATAGGTCAAAATCCTGCAAAGTGAATCCAGTGCTCTTTTCTCTTTGGTGGTGGTAGTAATTCATTCTTTTGGTAAACTTGGCGTTCCTTCGGCAATTACTTATTAAATAGCCACTGAGTGCCAAGCACCATGCTTTACCCAGTGCAGGGTGGTTGGGGAGGTAGTAGTGGTCATCTTAGCTGATTGTCAGAGTCAGGGGAACCTTGGGAACAGCTCTTAGTCCCTAAGTGTGAGATGTTGGGGAAACATCCCCTGGGGAGCTTGGTCTGGCCGAGAAGATGCAAGGAATAGTGTGGAGGTTTGTCCCAGGTATCTGTCCTTAGGCAATGTGAAGCGCAGGAGGGAGTGGCCTATTTAGGCTTGTAGGTGGGGTAGGAATCAGAGACTAAGAAGACTTCTTAGATGATTGTCATCGTGGTACTGCAGGCCTATAATCCGAGCTACTCAGGAGGCTGAGGCAGGAGCATTGCGAGTTCAAAACCACCCTGAATAACTTACCAAAACCCTGTCTCAAAATAAAATTAAAAAGGCTGGGGATGTAGCTCTGGTAGATCGCTTACCTAGCATGGGCACAGCCTTGGGTTTAATCCTGAGGTTAGGTACAGGAATGGCAACTTAAAATTACTGAAGAGGTATTGGCAGAGATCAAAGGACAGAATGGAAAGTCACTGCATCTTAGGGGAAGTACAACCAATTTGCTGGAGTTGGGGGTTGTGTGGGAAAGCAGCTAGAGGTGCTGCCACTGAGCTCTTGCATGCTGTGCGGATTCTCCCCCATCTCTGCGTAGAAGTCTCTGGCTCCATTTTACAGGGAGGAACTAAGGCTTTGGGACATTGAGGGATTTGCCTCCAGACCACACAGCTCATGGGCTGGCAGTTGTTTCTGACTCAGGGTCGAGTTCATCGATGTGCTGTGTCACTGGGCTAAATTATTTGGACCATATCCGAAAGGCTGTGGGAGAAATTTCAGGAATTTAATTTCAGCTTCGTCTTTTAGAAATGGCTGTTAATCATTACACTGGGACAACAGGTATAAATGGAAGGAACAGTGTGGCATCCAGGGACAGAGGATGAAATGGGGGGCCAGAGGAAGGAAGTAATAAGAAGACATGCAGAATCCAGGTCAGAAGGAAGGGCACAGCCAGGGTACCCCTCTTCCTCTTTCTCTGGCACTGTCTCCCCTACCAAGTCCTGACGCTCGCTCCCAGACCTCATCTCTTTTTCTATTCTCCCTTCAGGTAGCTTATCCAGTCCTGTAACTTTAAATAGTGTCTATAAGCCAACACTCCCTAATTTACCTTTCTGGCTCAGACCTCTCTTCATAGAAGCAGGCTACAGCATTCAGCTTGTCTCTGGTATCTCACCTCCACTTTTTTTTTTTTTTTTTAGGCGGCGATGAACCTTTATTTTGTTTATTTATTTATGTGCAGTGCTGAGAATCGAACCCAGTGCCTCGCACATGCTAGGCAAGCGCTCTAACACTGAGCCACAACCTCAGCTGCTCACCTCCACTGTGATGGAGAGTGTGTTTCCCAGCCATAGACCCACCTCTTTCCTTGTCTCAGCCACCAGCCACTTATTTGCCTCAAGCCGGAATCCTAGAAGCTGTTCTTGAAATTTCTATCTTCCCTTGCAGAGCCAGAAAATCAGAAAAGCAAGTGCATCCTCCCGCCAGAATATGTCTTGAATCTTTCTTCTCTATCTACCTCCTCTTTAATCTCACTAGTTCTCTCACAGGCCACTCTGCCATAGCAGCCAGAGGACTGTCATGCTGTCCTTGCTCACAACACCCTGGAAATGGCCTCCCTTCACTTCTTTCTGGACCTGAACTTTCCCTTGTGCTACTTCTACTCACTGGGATGGTCTTTCTCACTGGCTGGTTCTTAATCTTTGGGTATTAAATGGCATCTCCTCAGAGAGATCTGGACCACTTAGTTCTCTCACAGCATCCTGTTCTTTTCTTTGGTGCATTTCTATTTGTGCTGAAATATATTTGATGTCTACTTCACATTTGCACTAACTTGTACCATGCATGTTAGTGCCAGATGCCTTTCTGGGAGCAGGGATGCAGTGTTGAGGAAAAGCAGACACAAGCAGCATTTCACAGGGATCTGAAGAAGGCAGAGGCACCTGTGAGAGGAGAATGCAGGTGCCTGGCACGGTGCTGGATAGTCACGTCTGTCTGGTTAGAGTCAAGAGATCTCTTGGGCTGAGAATATGACTTGAGAAAAGTGGAGGGTCAATATCTACGCTTGTATCTTATCATATTCTAGAAGGATTTCAAGTGGCTTGAGTTTGGGTCTCTAGAGAGTCCCACAGTTGTAAGGAAAAGTAGGAGAAAAGTCCTCAAGGACCTTGAGACTGAAGGAACTGGCAGAAGATAGGGTGCTGACGAAGCTGAGGTTCATAAGTCCAACAGCTGAGGAGAGTCTTACAATGCTGATGTGACGCTAACAGGTCAGGGTACCAGGGTCAAGTGAAATAAGCGCCAAATGGAAATAGATGTGTCATCACCCTGGGCAGCACTGGGCAGGAGGGAGGCAACTGGGCTAGAGCCTAGTTGGCCAACATGGCGGAACTGCATGGGGGAAGATGTGGAGTGGCAAGCCTGTGAACTCCTCGAGAGAAGCTGGGCTCTGAGCAGTTAGAAAGGGAATTGGGCCCAAGTAAGGGCGAGGGAAGTACATTGTTCATGGCACCCAGAGGTGGGGCTTGCTGCTGTTTCTGATAGGGCAAGTGAAGATGGAGTGGTTGAAGAATGGAGGGGGAAAGAAAGGGACCTCTGAGGAAGATGGTAGATGAACTCCACTGCACAGACACAAGGTTTGCCCCCTGCCCTTCAGTCTGGTGACTTCACTGGGAGCAGCCTTAGTATATCTTGTGTGCCTGGGCCTGAAGCTACACAGCTTTCTCCAACCCACCCTCTCCAATTTCCATTCCAGACCAGTTAACCTGAGCAGGTACTTTACTTCCACTTCTATAAAAACTCACTGAAAATCTAGAATCATATGAGATCTTACACATAAAGTCCGGTCCCCACGTGCCTCTGTTACAAGAAACAGAAAGAAATGAGGCAGCTGTTAGAGTTGAGGGAAGCATTACTAAGGGCAGGTCAGTTGGTATTCTGATTGCTTTAAAAATATTTCAGCATTGTGTTTCATTCATTTTAACAGGGTTTTTTGGCTTTGTTCTTGTTTTGTTTTTTTAATGAGGGCACATGCACATTATGCACCAAATGTACCAGCGGCGGGTGGTCTCTTTATAACCTCACCATTAGAAGTGTTAGATCTGTGGATAACATACAGATATCAACTGCTTGAGTAAGAGAGGAATGTCTGAGAAGGCTAGCCATTATCCAGACAGGACACTTAGGCATGGGTTCTTTTCAAAAAAGTTCTTCTCATTTTGTTTGTGCCCTTTGTATTACTCATACCTTAAGGCGATAGCTGAAGTTTACACATTGCTCAAAATCCAAACTGCTGTCATCTCATCTTCCTGCATCTGTTCCTGAAACTCAAATGGCTCTAATTACTGAAAATCTAATAAGAGATAACCCTGGTCTCTGGTCCGCGAGCAGAGTCATTCAGTGGATTTATACAGTCACAAGTTTTTATGTGAATTTGATGAGCCATTTCTTATTTTGAGACTTTTTTACAATATCAGTTTGTGTACCAATAATGCCAGCCAATGACCTTTCATTGACCAAATACTTGCAAATGTAGAAGGCAGACTGTTAGCAAAGCCAGCCAGTTCCCAAGGCTAGCGCAGCGGGAGGCACCTGCGGTGTGTGGGAGTTGGACTTGTGACGCACTGCGATATCCCGCCATATAAGTGTGTGGCTGTTAGTTCCACGGCTTGCGCAGTGTCTTAATTATGCTGACCGCCTTACCTATATGGCACCTCTTATCATTTGTTCACAAAGCTTGTGCTGCTACACTATCACTGTGTCTTTTCTTTCCCTTCCAAAGAGTCAGATTTGGCTCAGATTCCATTTGTTTTCTCTTCTCACCAGTGGACCGTATTGTGGGTCTGGATCAAGTCACTGGTATGACTGAGACAGCTTTTGGCTCTGCATATAAAACCAAGAAGGGCATGTTTCGTACCGTCGGGCAGCTCTACAAAGAATCCCTCACCAAGCTGATGGCAACTCTCCGAAACACCAATCCTAATTTTGTTCGCTGCATCATTCCGAATCATGAGAAGCGGGTACGTACAAGGCAAAACATACGCTAGCGTTTCAAGTTGATGGAAGTCAGGTGATGAAGATTAAACTAGAAAACTATTGTTTGCTTGATTAGGCTGGAAAACTGGATCCGCACCTAGTGCTAGATCAGCTTCGCTGTAATGGTGTCCTGGAAGGGATCAGGATCTGTCGCCAGGGGTTCCCCAACCGGATAGTTTTCCAGGAATTCAGACAGAGGTATTGCTGACTTTTACCTTTTTTACATATGTATCAAAGCTTATCTTAATATGAATGAAAATGATAATTTAATGAGGAAACTGTTTTCCTTGTTCCCTGGATAGTTTTCATTTCCTTATAGCAAAAGGACAACATATAGCTAGGAAAATTGAGAGCCTGTTTTATGGAAAGGCAGGGTGTTAGGAACTGCTGTGATTGCTGCAGAGACATTCTGTGCACAGGGCCTTGAAGTCAGCTGTAAGGTCAATGCAAAGAGCTATAAACTATAGTTTACTCATTCAGACGATTCTCCCTGAAATTTAAAGTTGCTTTGAAACAGATATTTTTAAATAGATGAGTAATGTAAGTTCCTTTTAAGAAAATTTGAAAGTGCAAGAGAAGTAAACAGTAAATAAAAGTCATCCAGGAATGATTCTTGAAAACATTTTGGGATGTTTTGGTCCATCTTTTTTCAGTGACTTTATCTGCACATGTGTGTGTCTGTGTATGTATTTTTTCTTGCGTATGTGCACACACCATTACTGTCCTTTAGAATAGAGAATAGTATAGGGTAGATTACAAAATAATTAAGAAAAAAAAGGAAGAGGTTGATTAGTGTGCAATAGAAATGGATACAAAAGTGATGAGCAGTAGTTATTTTCACATTTTATTTGATAATTTTCCTCGGTACTTAATCACTTTTCCCATTTTTTTATTTCCTTGAAATTAAATTTCAAATTATGGCAGCTTTTGTTGTTTCCAAGAAAGAAATGGGGTTGCCAAGTCAAAAGGGCCTTCTGCCCGTTCTCCCACCGTTCCAGATAGAATCAATTTGAGAAGTTCCTCCGAACCCTTATGTGTTCTCCAGAAAGCCACTCTTATGGCCCCACTATATGACAAACACTCTGAAAGATTTTCAACTTTTATTAATAGGAGAAGAAGGGGACATAACCAAGTTAATAGTCAGGATTCATCCTTTAATCTAGCCTCTGACTTTGCCTTAAAGCTTTTGTGGTTGAGGTAGGATTTTATGCAGCAAGGTGCACCAGACCTGTGCTGTGTTGACTGCCACCTGATATCTTCTGGTGTTCTCAATAGAAGCCCATAGACATTGCCCTTACAACCTTTTCTGTTATCTAATCAATGCCTACAAATTGATTGTAATCTAAAGTATAAACAGCCAGATTTTCTTTGCATCTTAAAGATGTTTTTGAAAATTTTTCTTCAAATGAAGAAAACTGAAAATTTTTTAAACACCATGCTTTTGATTTCCCTTTGCCACACCCTCCTAAACCTAGACTTTGATCTGGGAGAATTAATCTCATTTTTCCTTTGCTTCTTATGATAAGAAATAGAAATTAACTCTGCAAAGAACCTCAGGTTATCACTTGCCCACTTCTTTCTTTGCCCTTAATTTGTGTAATCATTTTATTGACTGTTAGAGCAAAACTCACAGTAAATAAGTATGTTCACAGATTTCTACAGAAGATATTTTGGAATTTTTCTTACAGATACGAGATCCTAACTCCCAATGCTATTCCTAAAGGTTTCATGGATGGCAAACAGGCCTGTGAGCGAATGGTAAGCTTTTTAAAAATTTTTTCCAGCTTATCAACTATTAATATAATCTTTTCTTCAGCAAAAAGTAATCAGACTCTCTCTCTCTTAGATCCGGGCTTTGGAATTGGACCCAAACTTGTATAGAATTGGACAGAGCAAGATATTCTTCAGAGCAGGAGTTTTGGCACACTTGGAGGAAGAAAGAGATTTGAAAATCACCGACATCATTATCTTCTTCCAGGCTGTCTGCAGAGGTTACTTGGCCAGAAAGTAAGTGGCTGATTTAAACTCACTTGCCACAGATGCAAGGGTGCAGGAGAAATAATAAAAAGTCTCTGTCCTCATGGAAATTGCTTTCTAGTGGGAGAGAGCACCCAGTAAGCCAACAGGTGTTCTGAATAGCCACGTGTCACACTTAGGAAACACAGAGGGGCCAAGACATAAAACAACGGATTAAAAGTCCTGTTTCAGCTGAGATCCTCAGAGAAACCTTTTCTGAGGCCCAAATCTCAAGGATCAGAAGGCTGGCTCCATGAATTATAGAGGAGGGAGTGACTACATGAGCAAAGCAAAGATGAGGGACCTTCTGTCATCATACTGTCTTCACGGCCTCGGGAAAATAGGAGGTTTATTCCAATCCAGGAGTGTACTCACATATGTGTGCATGGATGACAGAAGGAGGATGTGCAGGGTAGCATCCACGAGGCAAGTGCAGGAATCAGTGACAGATGCCTGAGGTGGGCCAGGCAAGCCACTGAGTTGGATGATTGCCAGGCCCAGTCCCACTTCCTTGAGCATCTCACACAAGGACCTGACTTGGGACCCCCTGACTAGCCAGATAGGAGCGTCTGCTGTTAGAAGGTCTTCGCATGACAACAGCTCTTAAAACCTGGTTTTCTTCACATAGTTTTTCTTCCTGTTCTTCAGGGCCTTTGCCAAGAAGCAGCAACAACTAAGTGCCTTAAAGGTCTTGCAGCGGAACTGTGCGGCGTATCTGAAGCTGCGGCACTGGCAGTGGTGGCGGGTGTTCACAAAGGTGGGCTGTGCCTCCGTCTCTCCAGACCCCTTCCTGCACAGCAGAACTCCATCAGTAAGACGCCCGGCAGAAACAGGATGATAAACTGATCAATTTGGTTACAGGTGAAGCCTCTCCTACAAGTGACTCGCCAGGAGGAAGAACTTCAGGCCAAAGATGAAGAGCTGTTGAAGGTGAAGGAGAAGCAAACGAAGGTGGAAGGGGAGCTTGAGGAGATGGAGAGGAAGCACCAACAGGTGAGGGCACGACTTCAGCACTCACCGCTGCCGGGTCGGCCTGGGTCCTCCACGCACATCTCACATGCATTTAGTGATGAGTAAATAGCTCTCCTACCACGTCATCTTATTTTCTGAGAGATGTTTTCACTCACTTTTAAACCAGAATAGAGTTAACAGATACATTATGCCTTGCCTTTTAGATTTCTATAAGTTAAAATCAACCTTACCTCCCATATTATGGCGTTTCTTGTTCTCTGCACACACCAATGATGGTGTTTGCCATCAAGCATGTATTTAATACCCTTTTTAGTTGGGGCTTTCAGTCCTGTGGCCTTCCCATGTCTGGGAGAAACAGAAGCGAAAGGATGAGATGACTGAGCCCCTTTTTAGTTGGGGCTTTCAGTCCTGTGGCCTTCCCATGTCTGGGAGAAACAGAAGCGAAAGGATGAGATGACTGAGTACAAGGCCCATGCCTTTGTCTTCTCCAGTGACAGGGGTCTTGAATCGCTGTCCCTTTGCAGGCAGTTACTCTTTATGGACAAAGCAGAGGCTCAGGAAATGTCTGTGGATGACAGTAATAGAACTGTAGCATTCAAGGCCAAATATACTAACATTAAAGGTCAAGAATATCACTTGATATTAGATAGGCTTTAGTAGGCACCATGAGTTTTATAAGATATCTTCCCTTTCCTATTCATATGATCTCTTGTAACTGACTTTAATAGAATTACTACAATTCTTAAAATGACATGAACTTATTATGATATTGTTCAGGATAAGCTGGCATAACAGGAACAACCAAAAAGTTTTTATCTAGCTTATTTTACTGTTGCCAAAAACATTTGAAAATTATACCAGTGATGTTTTATATATATATATATTTTTTTTTTTAATTGGTTTTATTTTTTAGTGATGTTATATATTTTTAACTCTCATTTTCTTTGGTGATGTGCACTGACCACTGAAACCATGGTGAACATCTCTCGGGTGTTCACTGGGAGTAAATTGTAGTACTAGTCCCTGTGTTGTGATTGCAGCTTCTAGAAGAGAAGAATATCCTTGCAGAACAACTGCAAGCAGAAACTGAGCTCTTTGCCGAAGCAGAAGAGATGAGAGCAAGACTTGCTGCCAAAAAGCAAGAATTGGAGGAGATTCTCCACGACCTGGAGTCCAGGGTGGAAGAAGAAGAAGAGAGAAACCAGATCCTCCAAAATGAAAAGAAAAAAATGCAAGCACACATCCAGGTACTTATAAATAGTTTTTAGTTAGAAGTATAACTGGATTTGAAGCTGTGTGTTTGGTTTCTTGTGATCATTAAGTGATAAGATTCTTGGTTGTGCTTACTCACTCTTTGAAGCACGTCTCTAACAAAAGATTTTCTTTGAACATAGATTTATTATTTTGAATAGGAATCCTTTTTATGTTCTAATGTGGCATCTTACAGCCTGCCAAGACATTCAAAGTCACACGCTTCCCAAGGTCTGTAGCATTCTGTAGATGACCTAACTGGTTCTTTATATTGTCAGTAATTCTGCTGACTCCATTCATTAGATAGGCTTTTGCTAAGGGCTTGGTTCCTAAGAAATGCTCAGCACTGAAGGAGGGTGAATCAGCCCATCCATGGTCCTTTCTTTGTGAAATGTAACCTATAGTGACATGAAGCACGCAGACAAATGATAGCTACCAGACAAATGATACAAATGATAGCTATTTTGTCCATATTCTAGGACATACCTACCACCATTAACTCCTGTCTCCCACTACCACACACAGTATCATACCTGACAATGTCAGGTTTCATCATCTGCCACCAGTTTTTCATGGATCCTATTCCACCCTTCTTTCTTCCCAGAATATATCTCCCTTAATATTTTTCTAACCCCATAGCTTATCTTGGCATAGCACAAACAATTCAGAGATTTGTCAAAACCACAAACAATATTATATTATTTTCTTAATAAACACCCCATACAGTAAATCATACACTTGATCTGTCTTCCTATTCAACACAAATAACTTTCAAATATCCCACCATAGGTTAGTAGAATATGACAAAAGCTATAAGTGAAAAAAAAAAAAAAGCATATTCTTTAATCTAGCGATTTTAATTATAGGAAATGGTAGAATTAGGAATTCATTTAGAAACAGATTAATTCTAATGTTTTATTTAAAAGATAAATCAGGCTAAGGGCATTGGCACATGCCTATAATCCCAGTGGCTCAGGATATTGAGGCAGGAGGATCACAAGTTCAAAGCCAGCCTCAGCAATGGCAAGGTGCTAAGCAACTCAGTGAGACCATGTCTCTAAATAAAATACAAAATAGACCTGGGGACATGGCTCTGTGGTTGAGTGCCCCTGAGTTCAATACTCAGTACCAAAAAAAAAAAAAGATTTAAAGGTAAGTCAGTTATTCAACAAGAGGATATTTTTAAACCTTAGTAATACTGTATAGTTATAAATTAATTATGTTTATATTCATGAGTATTCATAATATACTTGTAAAGGTAGTTGGAAAAGAGTATATATAATAAGATCTAATTTAAAAATATGTAGCCATATAGCTTTTAAATTTATATTTTTGAGTTTTTATGGGAATATCTGGAAGATCTAGAAGAATTTACACTAACCACAGTGAGTCATTCCTGATGGTATCATTAAAAGTTGTGGTTTTCTTTCTGTTTAAGAGCACTGGCTCATTTCAGTAGTATTTTACTTATGTAGGGAAAGGACACCAAAATTCATCTCTAGTCTCCTTAACCTCACTTTTAACTCCAGGCTTTAACCACTATACATGAAATGCTTGCATTTCTCTAATTAGAATACAAGTATGTCCTTGTAGAATCAGAGTTTGCTTTCCATTTTGTATGTTTTCTTCATGACATCTTCACATTCTTTTACCAGACTCTCTTATTAAAGTTCTAGTTTTTTGCAGTTATCTTAATTTATTGGCTGGTTTTGTGACATGAAATTTTGGCTGTTTTGTGACATGAAATTCATTCAAACACATTGTAAAACTATTTATAGCATTATTAAATTATTAAGTATAGGGTTTTTTTGTTTTTCTCTTGTGGAATATCAGAGGTTCTATATTAATCTCACGAGCCTAGGAATACCCCACCTTGGTGGCCTCTTGCCATTTTTCCCTCACACGTGAGACTTTGAGTGATTTGTGATCTCCCTTTTCAGCCAGAACTGTTTTGTTTGATTTGGTTTTTTAAATTTAATTTTATGATTTCAATATTAATAAATGATTATTATAGAAAACCCCAAAAGCTTAAAATAGTACTTAGAATTTCCTCCACCTAATCATCTTCATATTATTTTTCCTTGCATTTTTCTCAACAGATAAATATGTAGGTACATATGGATTCATTTTGAAATTATACTGAACATACTGTTATGCTACAGGAATGCAGTTAGCAGAATCCAAGCTGCTAGAAACTATACGAAAATAACCTGGAGAGGGAGAGAAAAAGTGTAGGAGAACCTAGAAATTAAGAGTCTTAGGATTCATGTCAATCACAACATGTGAGACGGATTTGCATTTTGATTCAAATGAACATTTTTTAAATGGTCTTAATCTTATAAAGATACAGCATGAAGGTTTTTCAGGTGAAATAGGATGTTCTGGAATTTGCTTCAGAATAAGCCAGCATGAGAAGGGAGAAGGACCATGAGTTGACACTTGTTAAGGTGGGGGTAATGCATACTGTGGGGGCTCATGCTCCTCCATGTGCTAAAATGCATGATTGAAGTTTTCCATACAAAGATCATCTCTTTTTTGTTGTTGTTTTTTTGTTTTTTATCCTTTTCTAAGTGTTTCATTCTAAAATTAATCATGAACAAATGATTTAGCCAGAGTTAATTTGAAAGTTTGCTGAATTGGCCATCCATCACTTTGCATGTACCACCCTGTTCACTAACAGGTATTTATCATACACAATAATGTAGCAAGTGAAATGAAGACAAGAGGTTATAATAAAAATAAGTGGAAATGCCAGGTTTCCACTCAGTTTTGTGACTTGCTCATAGAATATTGGGTGCATCTGAACAGAGTTAATTTCTCACTGGCCTGCAGTACTATTTAAATCATTGTTTTCATCTTCTCTTTCCTCTCTGGATGAACATGTATAGTTGAAGTCAACCAAGTTAAATATGTGTATTAATTGTTCATATTTCCTTGCATTACTAATTATTATTGAAAATATGAATTTTAATTACTAGATGTTTTTCCATTTGTAGCAAGTCCATAATACCTCAGTGTTACAAATAACACTTCACTGTACATCTTTTTATATAAATCTTATCTGACAATTTCCTGAAATTGATATTTAAACGGAATGCTCCATTGAAAAAAAAAGTGCCCATTTTCAAAGCTTGTTATACTTTGCCTTATTGGCTTCCAAAAGGATCTATCCAGTTTGTACTTGTAGAAGGTAGAAATGTCTCTCACTTTAAAATGTCATTTGAGAGGGCTGGGGTTGTGGCTCAGCGGTAGAGTGCTCGGTAGAGTGCTTGCCTCACACATGCAAGGCCCTGGGTTCGATCCTCAGCACCACATTAAAATAAATAAAATTATTTTTAAAAATATCATTTGAGAATCAAATGCAAGTATTTCATTGTAGTACATCTAACATTTGGTTGGCTGTGGTGAAAGAAATGGGGAGACTGACCGTGGTTCTTCTTTGCCAGGACCTGGAGGAGCAGCTGGATGAAGAGGAAGGGGCTCGGCAGAAGCTGCAGCTAGAGAAGGTGACAGCTGAGGCTAAAATCAAGAAGATGGAAGAGGAAATTCTGCTTCTGGAGGACCAAAACTCCAAGTTTATCAAAGTAAGACTATTCTCATGAAGAGCAGACTTCAGGATCCTGAATGCATCTGTGTTGATACCAAACTTACCAAACGTGGCCTCAAACAAAATTCCCAAGATTTTAGGTCCTTTTATATAATTTTCTATGTCTCAACCTGTCTAGATCTCTAAAGACACAGGCACTCCTTAGCTTTTTAAATCCACCAAGTATCCCTATAATCTTTTACACTATTAACTCAGGCATTTCATACATGTTAAGCACTCACTGCCGAGTTGCTCCCAGCTGTGCCAGCCCAAGTCATCTAGAACTGGAGTGGGACTCAGGCCGAGGTGGGCAGCAGATGAGGGAGCCTGGCTGCTCAGGGCAGGGTGCCATCCACTGGGAAGGCAATGTCAGTAGCACTCTCTCTAGTCAAAGACAGTGGATTTTTCGGAGTAACACCAAACCCAAGCTGTTATTTTGAATGCCTTTTCTGAAACAATTTTTTCCATTCAGGAAAAGAAACTCATGGAAGATCGCATTACTGAGTGTTCCTCTCAGCTGGCTGAAGAGGAAGAAAAGGCAAAAAACTTAGCCAAAATCAGGAACAAGCAAGAAGTAATGATCTCGGATTTAGAAGGTCAGTGTTTGGGGCTGGAGAACATCAGAACGAGGCTGAGATCTTACTTTAATCAGAAAATGCACACAGTGACATCTACCAGGGCCTTCAGCCTGGGTTCATTGTGGAAGTAGGTCTTTTATAAGTTATTTCATTTTGTCTGCCACTTAGTATTTATGATGGAATGGCATTAAAATGGTTTTACTTTGTTAAATTTGATACTATGGTAAAAGGTATGGCCCTTTGATGGAAAGGTTGGGATCTAAGTTAATTTTGAATCCAATATTGGGCTTTCTGTGTGTTTGATCTGAAAATTGCACTGAAGTGTTCACTTCACAAAGGGACTGGCCATTCATACAGAAACTGGCAGGACAGAGGAACAACCACTGAGGGTAACGGTGTGTCACTCTGAAGGAACAAGTAATGTCAGGATTAGGATTGCTGCAAACGAAATTACAGGCTTGAAGTTGTAAAGAGCATATAAAACCCTTCTTGGGACCAGCAGCTAGTGATGGTGTTACCAGCAGTGAACTGGCTGATGTCGTACTGCTCTGCTCAGGGTCCTGCAAGGGTATACCCACTCACTTTTTCAGTGTGATTTTACGATGAGAATTGATTTTTAAATATACTTTAGGTTTCATGATGGGTTTTCTGTTTATTTAGTATTGACCAAAGGCAGAATGTCAGCATGGAATTATTTTCATAAACCATTTTAGCCATACATTGTTCTCTTGCTCAGGAGGTGCCTAGAAGGCAGCTGTGCGCATTTTTCTCCCACCTGTCTGCTTAGCCTGTAATACTCATCTCATCTGCTTAGGAGATGAGTTCCTGCTTAAAAGCATAAGACACACAGGCCACCTTGTCCTGAGGAACGCATGTGAACCGAACAGGCCACTGCCCTAAATTAAGGAGCCCCTGAAGAAGTCTAGAAGGGAGGGTGGGGGAGGTGCCGAGTGCTCTCTGCCCATTCCTCTCTCTCCTCTCCCCGAATGCTTGGGGACACTAGCCTTCTCCATTCCAACCAGGGATTCCTACCATAACAGGACTGGGGGTCAGGCAATTGCCAACATAGCCGTGGCATCTGCTCAACACCTTTCCAGATCTGGGTGCAGCGATAGGTTTGAAGTGAGAAGATTCCAGATCATGTAAGCTCTTACAGCATAGGTCTGCTTCCCAATTGAGGACCCTAGACTCTGTTGATTTCCTTTTTAAAATTCTACTTTCTGGGGGCTGGCTTTGTAGCTCAGTGGTAGAGTGCTTGCCTAGCATGTGTGAGGCACTGGGTTCCATCCTTAGCACCACATAAAATAAATAAAGATATTGTGTCCATCTACAATTAAAAATATATATTTTAAAAAATTCTATCTTCTGGCTAATTTATTGCAGCTCAGTTTGATTTTGATGGGTTTCGGGTGAGTGAGCAGTAGCAGTGTTGCCCAGGATGACGTGGCTTTGTTCCCACCTTGGTTCAGTTCAAACTCTGGGTCTGTTCTTGGGTGTGTTTTGAAGGGCTTCTTCCATCTTGCCTTTAAGAGCGCTTAAAGAAGGAAGAGAAGACTCGTCAGGAACTGGAAAAGGCCAAAAGGAAACTTGATGGCGAAACGACTGACTTGCAGGACCAGATTGCTGAGCTCCAGGCGCAGATCGACGAGCTCAAGATCCAGCTGGCCAAGAAGGAGGAGGAGCTGCAGGGCGCGCTGGCCAGGTCTGCTTGCCGCCACCACCACTCTGGTGTGGAGTGTGCTGCTGAGGGCTGAGTTCCCCCAAGTCTGTCTAGGAGCCTAGGGAAATCCCAGGGGAGTGAGATGTGGTCAGTTGCCGTCATGTAAGTTCATGAAAAACCCAGGAGTTCGTGATTTGTGCAGGGACAGAAAGATCTCATAAATCAGTCTCAACGTTTATACTTAAAAATGATTAGTCATATCACAGAATCCTGGGAAATTTACACCAGTTCAAATTATTTTACCACATTAAATGTTTTGTTTTTGTACCTTACAGATAAGTTGCAGTATGTTTAGAAACTTTAGAGAAAATCACTTTTGAGAAATGATACTCCCTTGTAATTCTGTACGATCCAATACTCGGTTCCAAACCATTTGGTTTTTTAATGTAAACTATATAGTCAACATATTTCTTTTTTTTTTTTTTTTTTTTTTGGTACTGGGGATCAAACTCAGGGGGCACTCAACCACTGAGCCACATCCCTAGCCCTACTTTTATTTTATTTAGAGACAGAGTCTCACTGAGGCACTTAGCGCCTCACCATGGCTGAGGCTGGCTTTGAACTCATGGTGCTCCTGCCTCAGCCTCCTGAGCCACTGGGATTACAGGCATGTGCCACCACACCCAGCTTAGTCAACATATTTCTATCTAGTATTTTATTTCTTTTTTAATAATTAACAATTTGACCACATGGGTATAGAACTTATAGTTTAGTTTATAATATGATATAATCAAAGACATCTTACAACAAAAATATTTCTCTGATCCCTTATCACTGGTACTCTGGTCAGATCGATTACTCTTTCACTTAAAGCTGAGTTTTTCTCATTTATAGTAAAATGAATTAAATTCTTCATTAGCCACTATCAACTTGCCCTTCCTTTACCTCAAGCACTGCAGCTCTTCCCTATCAGAAAAACCTACCAACATTTAAACCATCGCACAAATAAAAATGTGCACTTTAGAAGAGACAGGTGGCAGGCCTCTCTTCTGTGTCCCACACATTGTCCTTGAATCTGTGGGTTCACTCCAGGCTGGTGACTGTCCCTCCATCAGGGTTCTGCCTATAATCACACTTCACTGTGATTATTTTAAAACATTCTAATTGTTAAAATAAGATTAACTCCCCTTTCACTGGAGAATTAAGAATTATAGCCCTTCAGCCAGGGGGCTGAGCTGGATTCTAATGCTGATTCCCACGGCTAGCTTTGGGGCCTTCCTCGGGCCATTTACCTGAGGACCTGCTGTCAGCCTCAGCCAGCACCAGCTGCTGCTTTGGTACAGGCCCTGGGGAAGAGGGAGGTGGAACTGGCATTCCCTTGTGGCAAGGTGGACACACAGCCCATCCAAGCACCATCCTGAGTGTCTTTCTGCCTGGATGTTTTTTAACAGAGGTGACGATGAAACACTGCATAAGAACAACGCTCTTAAGGTTGTGCGAGAGCTGCAGGCCCAAATCGCTGAACTTCAAGAAGACTTTGAGTCTGAGAAGGCTTCACGGAATAAGGCGGAAAAGCAGAAAAGGGATTTGAGTGAGGAACTGGAAGCTCTGAAAACAGAGCTGGAGGACACTCTGGATACCACAGCAGCTCAGCAGGAACTGCGGTGAGTGAAGGGGCACTCACTCCACCTCCACCTCTGCCGGCTCCTCCCACTCCCATAGACATGGCGACCTGCAGGCCTACTGTGGAACATGATGGGTTTCTCTTTAAGATGTCATTTTGAGAACCTTTTTCCCTCCAGATAATGGTGGCAGGTGGAAATGGCAATCCAGTAGCAATGGTTAGAAACAAACCAGCTAGCTGATAGGCAGGAGTACTGTTCAGGGCAGTGGGGAGCCTAGCAGAAGGAAGGGACCAGAGTGAGATGTGGGCAGAAAGCTGAGGTCATTGGTAGACATCCAGTGAAGGACAGAGTGATGGCTATACTTAGAGAGAGGGAAAGAGATTTAGAGGAGAGGTGGGATAAATAGAAAGCAGGTTCAGGCATGATCAGGCAGCTGCTGTCAGAAGCAATTGTCAAGAACAGTGATAGGCAAACAGACGAGAAGGAAGGCGTGCAGGTGCAGAGATCAAAAGAAATGTGAGAACAGGTCCTCAGACCAGATATGCACGAGGGAGAGGTACCGCAGCAAAAGCCAGCTCTTATCCCAGAAGGCCAGATGTGATCATCTGGGTCTAGCCAACAGCTAGAAATCTGGGCATAGAGAGCTACATCATGGAGCGGGTCAGCTGAGTGGACCTGTGAGTCTGAATCAGATCAGGGCATCGGGAATACTCGGATAAAGGAACGGAGATGGTGAGCCTAGGAACAGTACAGAGTCTGGGGTTGGGGCCGTGAATCTGTACAACTCCAGCTGCAGTGGGGAGGCGGGTTAGGTGTTGTTTTAAGTCCATGTTCCCTAGAGTCAGTTGGCACCCTCCGAGCCAGTGTTAGAGGCTTCCTACCAGTTGCTGCTTTTAGCAATTTTTAAGTCATGGTCTTCCCTTTTGAAGATATGCTTTTTAAAAAACCTATAGGGGGCTGGGATTATGGCTTAGAGGTAGAGCACTCGCCTACTGTGCATGAGGCACTGGGTTTGATCCTCAACACCACATGAAGATAAAATAAAGATATTGTGTCCACCTATAACTAAAAAATAAATACCTTAAAAAAAAAACTAAACCATTGAACTAGACTTGGTGGAAATGCTCACTTTCAGCTGTACTTTTGATCACAGTAGAGAAAAACACTCTGAGCATTTTGCCTATTCAGTTCTTACAGAAATAAAAATTAGAAAATTATAAGTGATATGTGCATATTCACCAAAACCATGCCTATGCTCAGATGTATCACTCATTAATTCTGTTTTGTTAAGAAATAGATCCTGGAGCTGGGGACATAGCTCAGTTGGTAGAGTGCTTGCCTTGCATGCACAAGACCCTGGGTTCAATCCCCAGCACCGCAAAAAAAAAAAAGAATTAGATCCTTGCGGCTCAGGTGTGCACTACGCTCTTGGAAAGAACTATCAAAACATGTGGGCCACCCTGCCTATCCTCCTATCCCCCTGTCCCTGAATTGTATCACATGATTAACATAAAAGTAATGGTGCTTGGCAAATCAGATCCCCTTCTGCAGACTCACTGGCATTTTAAACCTCTTTAGGACTTAATGATGAAAGACTAAAGGGAATTGGGGGAGAAAAAGAAAGCGAAGGATTCCTTTGGCTCTTGGATTCAAGCAGGGATCAGGGGCAAAACTGTTCACTTGAAAGACAATGAGATGAGAGAAGGGAGGATTTTATGGAAGTTTGACAAAGGAAAATACAGACCACCAGGGTGAACTGAAGAAATCTCAAGAGAAGACTTGCAGAAGGCAGGCCAGACCGTGTGTCTTTGACCTCTTGCCAAGCCAGTGGAAATCGTGGCTGAGCTAGTTTGGGCCACAAAGGCTCTTCAGTCATTCCTCCTGTCTGGGCTACATGTGACCACAGAACTGGCAGCTGCTGTGGCCCTTTCTCTTAGCAGTGATCTCAGCCTCTGGAGCTCACTGCTCCCCTGGTAAAGGGAGGGAAAATGTGTCCGTGCAGGAATCAGTGTGTGAGTCACCCTTCTATATGGTTATGTGGTTTAAAATATAAAGCAAGTTTGCCAGTGATGTGCTTCAGGATTTTTGTGAGCTTACAGTAAGTGAAACTATGTTAATAAAAGTCTTAGCAGGAGTGGTATTGAGTTGTTAGGTTTTGAGGGGTTTTTTGTTGTTGTTTACAGTGCTAGGGAATGGAATCCAGGGCCTCATGCATGCTAGGCAAGCACTCTACCACTGAGCTACATCCCCAGCTCCCAGTTTCCACCTTTATCAAGCTGTGTGCTTAGTCAGGGTACTCAACTTGATGAATTAAAAGAATGACTAGTGATTGGGGGGTAAATTCACTTCTACTTAGCAAAATAACTTGGTTATTCTAGTTACCCTTTGTATGCCATAAATGAGGGTTTTTTGTTGTTGTTGTTGTTGTTGTTGTTTGTTTTTTTGGTATCAGGGATTGAATCCAACGATGCTTAACCACTGAGCCATGTCCCCAGCCCTTTTTATATTTTATTTAGAGACAAAGTCTTGCTAAGTTTCTTAGGGCCTCACTAAATTTCTGAAGCTGGCTTTGAACTTGCCTCAGCCTCCCAAGCAGCTATGATTTCAGGCCACCATGCCCAGCAATAAGTGATCTTCATACTTGTAAGTGCAGGTTAAATAGAACTTCAGAACATTTATATTCTGTACACTTATTATCTACTGCGTCCTCATATCACACACCAGAGATCCTTTCTTAACCAGGAATGCAACCCTTCCACCTGCCTTCCAATCTTCCTCTCCCTTCAAAAGATGATGCCTCCTCCCAACTGTAGCCATTTCCTGGTAGAGTTTGGGAAGTATGTTAGCTAACTGTGGCTGCTTTACATGGATGGTGAGGAAAAGGTTTGCTTTTGGCATCCCTGATTGATTTGGTTCTTATAAGCCTCTTCAGGACTTAACCTCTTTCTGGTTTTATAGAGTCTGCTGACACTGGAGCTGGTCGTTTGGCATGATGTATTAACCAATTCATGACTGCACAGAACAATTCTGATGGTTCTTCCCACATATTTCTCTAGCACAAAACGGGAACAGGAAGTGGCAGAGCTGAAGAAAGCTCTTGAGGAAGAAACTAAGAACCATGAAGCTCAAATCCAGGACATGAGACAAAGACATGCGACAGCCCTGGAGGAACTCTCGGAGCAACTGGAACAGGCTAAAAGGGTAGGGGACCCTAACATGTGCCCGTGTCCCAGAGAAAATCCGACATCAGCAGACCCCCTCCTACTTGGCCGTCCATTCAGTCCCATACTGTCCGGCCTTTACACAGCACTGTAGTGGGCTCAGGGGACCTGATGGCTCCTGGGCTTTCTAAAAAGCACACTACTTACCAGGGGAGAGAAGCATGTGCCTTTGAGTTGTCTTTATGAAAGAACTGGCTGGGCCCAGCTTCCACCTCAAACCACACCCATCTTCCTCCCCATAGTGGCACTAACTTCATCATTCTCCCAGCAACTGAGCTCAAAGACTTGGAATGGTTTTCTGGTCATTCTCCTGTCACTCATCTGCTGCCAGCAGGCACAGTCCTGATGACATTCCTTTTCCTTAGATGCATCTCCTCCTCCTTGTCCCCTCTGCCTCTGTTCTTATCTTGGCCACCAAACAAATTGCTGCCATTCACTCTGTCTTTCCCCCTCCTGTGTCTCATGGGTCTCCGGCCTGCTCATACTTCTCTACTCTTCTCCAGCTCCAACCACCCTGTGCAGGCCATCTTCTTCCCATTGTTCCCACAGTTGTCCTTTCCTTCACACCTCTGCTCTCTGTGTGGTTTCCCACCTTTCTTCTTTGTACCCAACCACTCTCACCTTGTGACGTACCTGTTACAGTGTCAGTGTGTGCTAAGTACCCTCCATGCATAGCCTTCTTTGGTCTAGATTATAGCATTCTTAAAGGACAGGGAAACTGAGGCCCAGGCGCATAATGTAACTAAGCCAAGGTCACACAGCTAGGAAGTGAAAGGGCAGACAGAAAGAAGCCCAAGCAGTCGGGCCTCAGAGCCCTGAATAACCATCCCACTACACCCAGCTCCTCCCTATGGCAGTCCTCAGAGGCCCACCCTGTTGCAAATACCCATGCACCAAAGTGCATTTTTCTTTAACGAATCTTGTTTTTACTGGATATGGGCAGTTTGGTTCCCCCACCCTGCAAGGAGAAATATGATTACATTGTACAGTGAGCCCTGAATATCTGTATCTATCACCCCAAGCAGTGTGGCCAGACTGTTCCTCATATAAAAACCTTGCCACTCAGAGATCAGGTGTTTCCATTCATTTAACAAATGTTGCCTGCAAGCTATGTATCAGGCACTAGTCTGCAATAAAAAAAAAAGAAAAAAACAGTGCTTTTGGGGGGGATGGGGATTTTATAGTTTAGTAAATTCCATGATCTACAAGATAATAAAGTAATACCCAATGGAAGTAACAGGTAATATGTTCACAACAAATAAAAGTTTTATTAATATAATTCATATTAGGTAAAACTAATTACCTTAGGAGACCAAGTCAAATTCCTTTTAGTGTTTCTTTGTAGTTTAAATTAAGATCCAGATATTTTTAAGGAAATGAATAATATCTGTAGCTTTGTGAGCTGAGAAGATATGAAAATCTCTCATCAAGTTAATAGCCTTATCATCTACCACTTTTAGAATGTCTCCTTCCAACCCCTATGTATATAATTAAATAATATTCAAATAGAATTATCTGGAGTCAAGGAAATTGCTCAAAGTCCAGTTATTTTATTATTCCACTAAATCAATGAACAATTTAATCAAAGTTATATCAAACAGACCTTTTTAATGGATTATTATAAAATGACCGGTGATTCTTCCTTCCCCTCTCCAAGTTCAAAGCAAATCTGGAGAAGAACAAACAGGGGCTGGAGACAGACAACAAGGAGCTGGCATGTGAGGTGAAGGTGCTACAGCAGGTCAAGGCCGAGTCTGAGCACAAAAGGAAGAAGCTCGATGCCCAGGTCCAAGAACTCCACGCCAAGGTCTCAGAAGGTGACAGACTCAGGGTGGAGCTGGCTGAGAAAGCAAGTAAGCTCCAGGTAAGCTGGAAAGCCATGACTCTGGGCAGTCCACGGTGTAGCCTTTGTACCCGTATGACCTTAAGGGACCCACAGCTGATGGGCTATTATAAACCTGAAAATCACCATCATGAGTACAGGACTCTTAGGTGTCCCTAGTGTATGTTACTTTGATGAAGGTAAATAATCGTTCAGAACAAGACAGCATAACTCAGCCTTAACCTCACCAGTGCTACCGTGAATTGTGGCGATAGTTCCTTGAATGGGTCTAAGCACAGTTTCACCTTCTCCTTTAGCCTTGTAGATAAAATAGTAGGAGTGATGGGCAAAAGTCAGACGAGTAATGTTGAAAAATGGAAAAAACTGGGTTTTACGCACAGGCGAAGTATAAATTAGTACAACCTGAAGCTGGGGTTGTGGCTCAGCGGTAGAGCGCTCGCCTCGCACAGGCTCAGGACCTGGGTTCGATTCTGAGCACCACATAAAAATAAAGGCATTGTGTTGTGTCCATCTACACCTAAAAAAATAAATATTAAAAAAAAAAAAAAAAGAATTACACACTAGGAGTGTAGCTTTCTTAGTATGTACAAGGCCCTGGGTTCAATCCCTAGTACCTAGAAATGAAAAAAATGACAGAACCATATTGTTAAGAGGCCCGAGACCACGCAGTTTGGTGATTCTCTAGGAGCACATATAGGACCCAGCACCTCGTCCTCCTCATGGCAGTGGTGTATTACAGTAAAGGATAAAAAGCAAGTTTAGTAAAGCAAAGGGTACCTGGGCTAAGATCCTGAGAAACCAACAGACAGTGGCGGGAGTCCTTTCCAGTGCAGTCACAGATGCTCTCAGTTCCTCCAGCAGCTTGGTGACCCTGTGTGTGAGGTGCTGTCTTCCAAGCAGCTTGTTAGAGATGCTGTGTCGGGTTCTTACTGGGGCTGGTCCCAGAAGCACTTTGCTCAACACATCCCAAGAGTCCAGACTCGCAGAAGGAAAGCAGGTGTTCAGCACAATCAATGTCATTTGCTCAAATAGCTTAGATACATAAGCTATTTGGGCCACACTTATCACATAGGGAATGGTGGGAGCCCTCCCAAAGTCCACATTCTCAGATTCCAGCTAGAGAACACAAGCGAGTCTTTCTCAAGAGAGTATTCTTGGGCCTGCTATGCTAACACATATGTGCTGAAATTGTGTGTGGGGGGGGGGGGTGCACACGCGTGCGCACATGTTCTCACAAATCTGGAAAGATATTCCTAAAACAGAAGATCTTAGAAACTATAGTATAAACTCTGAGCACATCAAAAAGGCCACAGGAGTGACCAGCTGGGCCCCTGAGCTGTACCAGGCCTATGTTAGACTCCTGTACATACTTTCCCCATGAAGTCCTCACACCAAACTGCCCCATCTGATAGGTGAGAAATCTGAGGCTCAACGAAGCTAAGTACTGCCTCCCTCTGTGGCTTACCAACAGTTTGCAGAGCTTGGGTTGAAGGCAGACAGTCTGCCTCGCTTGACTCCAGAGCCCTTCCCCACCACACTGTTCCCAAGACTGGAGAAGTGTGAGCTCTCTTAAGTATATTGCTAAAAAAAAAAAAAAAAAAAAAAAAAAAAAGGGAAACATCATTGGCTTGTGCAGATGTGTCCTCCATACACTTTTCCTTTGTTCACCTGATAGAGGACAGACAAGAAGACAGCCCCCCTACTCTCTTTTCTTTCTATATCCATCCATTGTCCTCACAAAAAGTTATAAAGCATCTTATACCATGGCAATTTTCTAAAATATTTTAGGTTTTCTAAAATATTTTAGAGCTATCATTAATTGAGGCAGAGAAAAAAAATTTAACATTACTCCTGAAATCTGACCGTAAAAATGGCTAAAAATTCATGCTGAATTTATAATACCAGATTTTGAAAAGCTAAAAGAACTTTTGACTAAATACTAGAATTAAAATTTGAGCCCCTTGGGGCTGGGGTTGTGGCTCAGTGGTACAGCGCTTGGCCTAGCAAGTGTGAGGCACTGGGTTCGATCCTCAGCACCACAAATAAATAAATAAATAAATAAATAAATAAATAAATAAAGATATTGTGCCCATCTGCAACTAAATATATATATATATATATATATATATATATAAATTTTGAGTCCCTTAAAATAATATTTTCAAATTCAATGAGAATATGTATTTTATTGGTCCCAAAGCAGATGCCTAATGCATCTTGGTATGGAAAGGACCAGATAAAACCTGCTGGGCTCCTCACACAGGATAGCAGTCACTCTTTTAAAGGACTTGATGTCATTTTTGTCTCTTCATGATGAAAGTAAAACCAGGTAGTCCATTGCACCCATCGTTGTCCTTCTCCCTACCCAGTCAGTAGGGAGAGGCTAATAAGATGTCTGTGGGGCAGGTATCAGCACCTACTTATTTGAGTACTATTTAAAGGCAACAGATTCTTGGTGGTGAAAGTCTTCCTTAATTGAGTTTAAGTTCGAGCCCACAAACACTGCTCTATTTGATCTGTTGAAGAGCTATGATTCTAGATCTTTTTATTTGCTTACTTGTCAAATTGAATTGAATCCAATCTTTTACTCCTCCTTGCAGAATGAGTTGGATAATGTCTCAACCCTTTTGGAAGAAGCAGAGAAGAAGGGTATTAAATTTGCTAAGGATGCAGCTAGTCTCGAGTCTCAACTGCAGGATACACAGGTATTCCAGGGGGGTGAGGGTCTTCAGTAATAACTGACAAATTTTATAATACATAAACTGGTAAAATATGCCAATTCTAGAACCACCTTTTGTAGCATCATCTCTTACTAATTTTGTGCTATACTGGTGCTGAGACCATCTTGCTCTGTAACCAGCCTTGCTACTCAGGAAATTTCCACTGAGGTTCAACATCTCACAGAACCTTCAGGTCCTATGCCCTACAAGCATGTGGGTGGCTTGGGAGGCAGCACTAATCAACACTCATGGGCACTGCCCTGCCAGTGGTATACCCCAACAGTGGTCTTACTGCACCATTTTAAATAAAATTATTTAATTATGGTTGAAATTTCATTATGCTGACCTGAAAAAAGAAGTCCCTTTTGTAGAAGGGTGGATTGGTCCTTGTTTATTATACTGGTAAGAGTTGTATTCAGCCTTCTGTTTAAGATGTTTCTATGTCATATACAAGTTAATTGAAATAATGTGGTACTTTTTTCTTGGGAGTTTTACATATTTATTAAATTTGCAAGTGTTTGTAAGTGTTCATTTGCTAGGTACTGGGGATACAGAGTAAAAATCTCAAAACAGGAAGCAGGTTAGATTAATTGGGACAAGTTCAGTGTAACCAGGGCATATGCTGTGATAAAACACATCCTAGTCAGCAAGAGTAAAGGAGGAGGCAAGAGCCAATCACAGAGAGCTCTGTGATGCCTTCAAAAATTTTCAAGTCTGAAAGTAACAGGAAAGACATATTTGTACTTATACTTTGGAGAAGTTAACTTGGCAAAAGATAGAAAAGACAAATGATCAAGGGGGTGCTCAAGACTAGAGGTTATCCTAGTGAGAAATGCCAAGCTCCTGAACTGAGGCAGGGGAGTGGAGAAGAAGAGATTCTCGAAGGGACTGAGGCTCAGGGAACAGGGGGTTACAGGAAGAAACGGTATGGCAGGTGCCTTGCAGGGCCCTGGGCCTGTTCCCTGGCTTCAAGAACTTACTTGAAGCAATATTTGGGTGAATGAACAGCTTTTACAAAATCATCATGTGTATTTTTAAGTCATTTGCATTTGTTAATGTCACTGGGTATTTCTCATCCACTGAAACTTTTGTTTATGACTTGAAATTTTTGTTTTAGTGATTTTTAATTTTTTTTTCTGTTTTATGTTTTTGTGGTGCTCAGGATTAAACTCAGATAATTGATATAACTTAAGTATTAACTTCTTAAACAAATAAACAGGAGCTCCTTCAGGAGGAGACACGCCAAAAACTGAACCTAAGCAGTCGCATCCGACAACTGGAAGAGGAGAAGAACAGTCTTCAAGAGCAGCAGGAGGAGGAAGAAGAGGCCAGGAAGAACCTGGAAAAGCAGGTGTTGGCCCTGCAGTCCCAGGTGTGTGTCCCCCTTAGGGAGCAGTGTGGCCTGGATGTGCACCCTTAGCAACTAGTGTCCCTGCTGTGCAAACTGTCTCACCTCCATTTGGGGCACTTAACTAGGTTGTACTATATTAAGCCCGTTACATGTTTTTTCTGTGACCCAGCCAAATGCTGTATCCTGTGCTGGTCATAATGTCAGAGGCCTTTAAAGATATGGGACAGTGGCAATGTGTGAGGTCTAATCCCATCGTCATTGTACAGATTGGTAGCTAAGGAATTGCTTTGATTTAAAATCATGTAGAGTTGATTTATAATATTAAAAAACAAAATTCTTTTACCCCTCTAATGCAAAGACTAGTCAAGTTCTTTACATTGATTTTTTGTTTTTCCTTACCCAATGCCTAGTTGGCTGACACCAAGAAGAAGGTAGATGACGACTTGGGAACAATAGAGAGTTTGGAAGAAGCCAAAAAGAAGCTTCTTAAAGATGTGGAGGCATTGAGCCAGCGCCTGGAAGAGAAGGCCCTGGCTTATGACAAGCTGGAGAAGACCAAGAACCGCCTGCAACAGGAGCTCGATGACCTGGCAGTGGACCTGGACCACCAGCGCCAGGTGGTCTCCAACTTGGAGAAGAAGCAGAAGAAGTTCGATCAGGTGGGAGGCTGCACCCACTGCCCCAGCCCCCACACCTCACGTCACCTTCCCCGACAGAACTCTCTGTTTTGTTGTTTTGGTTTAAAACAAAGTTTTCCTGTTTAAAGGCAATGAAAAATAAGACATTTGTATAAAACCAGTTCTAGAGTATTTGCAACTGCATAATATCTTGGAGACAGGATCCACGTGTAATGAAATTTATGTGGGTTTCACATTCACTTTGTGCTGATGGCCTGAGTGATTATACCGATGTGCTTACTGTATGTGCATTTTAACTGCAACCCATCATGAGGTACATGTGGAATTTTCAACTTTGGGCATCATATTGGCACTCAGAAAGTTTTACATGTTTAAACTAGGGATGCTTGACCCGTGGTAACAGGTCAAGAAGCTGGACTCCCAGCAAACGCTGTTTATTTTTTTTTACTCTTCCCTTACACCTTTCCACACAGCTGTTAGCAGAAGAAAAGAACATCTCTGCTCGCTATGCAGAAGAGCGAGACCGGGCTGAAGCAGAGGCCAGGGAGAAAGAAACCAAAGCCCTGTCCCTGTCTCGAGCCCTGGAGGAAGCCCTCGAGGCCAAGGAGGAGTTTGAGAGGCAGAACAAGCAGCTCCGAGCAGACATGGAAGATCTGATGAGCTCCAAAGACGATGTGGGGAAGAACGTAAGTCACCTGCTAGCTGCACCGGAGAGTAGCCCCAGGTGGACCCTTCACCGGCCTGAAGGACCCAGGGGTGCAGGCCCACAGTAAAGTCCTGGGAGAGCCTCAGCTTGTGTGTGAATAGGGTGCTGAAGTCTCTCAGCTGTGTGTGACCAGGACCAGCTGTCAGGTGTTACTCCGAGACTCTTCTCTGTTGTCTATGCCAAGCCAGACCTGGCACTCTCACAGCAAGCACGGCAGGCGGTCATACCCTATTCTTGTCTCTTTCACTGGCCCTCCTTGCCCTGACTCCTTCCTGGTAGGGGGATCTTCAACAACAGAATTTCACTCTTCTGTAGTCATCAGTAGCTACTAAACAAACCAGGGTACCACGAGGTCCCTGGGGTTGAGGACAGTGGTTGAAGCAGCAGCTCCCTTGCACCTGGATCCCCAGGGAGGCTCCCTATTTGCTTCTGTGCTCTGGGGGTTTATTCAGAGTTTGGAAATTTTTGCTGCACTACACTTATTTCTAGTGCATACATCTTCCACAGGAGCCTTGGTGCTTTTTGTGTACCCCACATGCATCCCTCCCTTGCTATATGATATATTGAGGGCAGCAAAAGAAACCGGGGCCTGGCATTCAAAGCTGAGGTTTCAGCCTGGCTCTTCCACTAGCTTCCATGCTGACCATGGGGAGCCTCTTAAACTCTCAAAGCCTGCGTGTCCTCATCTGTCATGGACATTGTATGGGCAGTAGCTAGGCCAGGTGTTGTCATGTGTCCCCGTAGGGTCCATGACCATGTCACTATTTCATGAAGATACTACATCTTCTTTGAAAAGCACGAAGCCCTGTATGAAGGGAAGTTCTCATTTTCATGGAATGCCAGCTGTCTGGCCACACCATAAATGAACAAAGACTATCCTACTTTCCTGCTGGGTCTCCTACATCCTGGTGCCGAGGGAACCAGCCCCATAAACAAGAAGAAGCCACCCAATGTAGAAATGACCATGATTACACAGTAAGATGTGGAGCGAGAACTCTACAGTTGGTTCCATACTAGATTCCCTAGAATAATCAACACCTACATGTTCCTTCCATGAACATGTCTTTGGTGCCTTCTGAGTGCCAGACACTGCTTAGAAAGTGCACCCTCCTGTCCTAAGTCTTCCTGTGCTCTCCCTGAGAGAAGTGATATGGTCATGAACCCCACAGGGGACACGGGACACCACCTGACCTAGCTCAAAAGGTCATGAGAATCGAATAGGACAGGAGATGGAAACATTCAGCACAGAGAAGTAAGTGTTTGTTCAGGGAAAGATCAGGCCTACATATCACTGTACCCTGTTCTTTCCAGGCCCAACCACCTTAATACCCACAAGTTTGCCCATGGCCTTTCCAGTGCAAGTGATCTTTTCTGTGGCAGGAAGAGGTGTACTCTGAGCCAGGCATGATGGACAAACCTGTAATCCCAGGGACTGAGGATGCTGAGGCAGTAGGATCAGAAAGTTCAGGCCATCCTCAGCAATTTATTAAGACCCTCAGCAACTTAGACCCTGTCCCAAAATAAAAAGAATTGGATGTAGCTCAGTGGTAAAGAACCCCTGAGTTCAATCCCCAGTACAAGAAAAAACAAGTGTGTATTAACACACACACACAGCAGGCATGTGGCCCACCGTCACACCATTCCTCTGACACGGCTCCACTTTCTCTGTTCTTGGGCTTTATGAAAGCTCAGCACAAAGGTCATCAGAGGATGATGATTATAGGACACATGTGAATAAAAGAAGTTGGTACTGCACTTTTAAGTTTCATCTCTGAGATGAGGAATAGCAGCCCTGGAGAGACAGGGAAGGATATGTATGCGTGTGTCAGATGCTGGCCTGGGGTGACCAGAGGGGCCTATAAGGACGGCTATCTTTAACCTGTGTTTCTGCCAAGAGTCAACTTCTTCCCTGATACTTCCTGTGGTTTAGGTTCATGAACTTGAAAAATCCAAGAGGGCCCTCGAGCAGCAGGTGGAAGAAATGAGGACCCAGCTGGAGGAGCTAGAGGATGAGCTCCAGGCCACGGAAGATGCCAAGCTGCGCCTGGAGGTCAACATGCAGGCCATGAAGGCCCAGTTCGAGAGGGACTTGCAAACCAGAGATGAGCAGAATGAAGAAAAGAAGCGTCTGCTGATTAAACAGGTAGGTTGAAGGAAGCAACCTACAGAACCAGGGCCTGCACGTTCTCCACACCATTCCTGGCTCAAGATCTTGTGTATTTGTGTTCAGGCACATCAGCTAGAAGAAAATTAGATTTTTCAGTCATTTGAGAATTCACTGTAACTGATTTAAATTTCCTGTTTCTCAAACAACATCATGACTGCTTACAGTAAGCCAGGTTACTTCTCAACTGAAAAGCCCTCAGTGGAACCTCAAGAGGCTGTGTAGTGAAGTTCAAGTTCTTTGTGGGTACAGAAAAAAAGGACTACATGCCAGACCAGAGGATGCTGCAGGTTTCTACAGGTCACACCACAGGTCGTCTTCTCATCACTCTTAAGAAAATATTTACATTTTTTATTTTAAAAAGTTGCTAAGCTCTTACAATTCGTATACTTTTCTGAATGTGCATTAAACTTCTAATTTGAAAGTTTTCTTTAAAACTTACCTAACTGGATATTTTGACAGTTCATTGGAGTCCATAGTAATAAGCCATGGATTTGACTTATATTTAATTTTGCTTTTTTTTTTTTTTCATTTTTGTTCATTCTGTTAACATTAGCTCTACTAGTCATTTATTCCTGGATGACAAATTGCCCCCAAACTTACTGGCTTATTGAATCAACACTTATAATGTCCCAGTGTCTATGGGTTAGGAATTTGGAGCAGCTCAGTGTGGTGGTTCTGACGCCATCAAGATCTGGGCCCAGGTGCATCACCTACTGGCCTGAGCTAGGTAGGAGGAGTGAGTCAAGACACCTTACTCCCGAGTGTGGGAGCCTCAGCGCTAGCCCAGGAACCTCTCCCTAGGCTACTCGAGTGCCCTGGAGAGAGTCTCCCCAAGAGTGAGAGGTCCAAAAGGGCCGGCCAGCAAGGAAGAAGCTGTGTGCATTTTATGATCCAGTCATCTCTCAAGTCACACTCAGGTCACTTCCTTTTCGTTCATTAGAAAGAAGTCATCGACTCTGGTCTACATGCAATAGATTAAACTCTTTTTTTTTTTTTTAATATTTTTTAGTTGTAGATGGACCCAATACCTTTATTTTATTTATTTCTATGTAATGCTGAGGGTCAGACCCAGACCCAGTGCCTCATATGTGCTAGGCAAGTGCTCTACAAGCCACAACCCCAGCCCAGGCTCTGACTCTTGAAGAGGGAGTGTCAAAAAATTTGTAGACACATTTGAAAAACCACTGTACTTACAACAAATACAAAGGAAATGGCTATACCTAAGGAGCCTCTTATTATCTCAGGCTAGAGGTACAGACCAGGTCTGTGCAGCATAAAGCTAGCAGGCAAATACCTGTACATTGCATGGCAGGAGAGGCCTTGTTCTCCCCTTGGAGAGGCTCATGTGAGCCACCTTTCACCCCAGGCTTCTTGGCCTTACCCAGAACACTTCCTTCCCAGGCTGCCCCCACCCCACAAGCCACCTGTTCATTCATGGAGAGTACATGTTCAGAGCCCCAAACTGTGAGACCACCACCTAAGCCCAAGGCCTCAGGAACTCATGAGCTCAGCACTTAAAACTCAGTGTGTTTGAGTCTAGTCCTCATTTTTAGTTCATCATTGGTGACTGAGGCATTAGGATGCTGTTTAAAAAATAAAGAGCCCTTTTTCTGTCTCCTTCACATAATGGCATGAGTATTGTCCCATACCCATTATATAGTGGAGAAGCTTGCAGAAAGAAAGAAAGTCCCAGAGTAAGTGACAGCTGGGGTTTGTCATGGGTCCAGAGTTGTGTCTGCCTCAATCTCCAGCTCACATCTGCCTCCTTTATTTGTCCTTGCTGTACTCTAAAGTTGGCCTTTATTTGGACACTCCTCTGTTGGATACCTTTGATAGCCTGCCGCTTTCCTTATGTATCAAATGCAGTTTCTGCCTGGGTCTGAAGCCCCCATAATCTGGTCGTGCCCACCTTTGCAGGCCTAATTCCTCCCAGTACTGCCAAACACATGTCCCTACACTGGGCGAGCGTGGCTGCCGTAGCCCAGGGACATGATCATGCCCACTGTTCCCCCTAGGTTCCTTAACAAGTAATCCCTGCCCTCTGTGTGTCTGTCCCAGCCTGTTTGTTAAATCACTGTCTTACTTCTCATATCTTTGCATCTTCAGTTAGGCCTCTGCTTCCTCATGCGTCTTCATAGCAATCAGTGGAAACGGTGTGTACTGGGTGTTGCTTACAGATCCTCTGAACTAAACTCAACTATTAAGGTTTAGTTCTGTTAATAGTAAGGACTGCTGGTAACAGACCACCTCTACCAAGTAACGGAGGTTCCACTCACCCAAGTCACCAGAGCCCTTAAATGGCAAAGGGCTTTTGGCTTCAACCAGCTATAACCAGATGTTGTTCATCAGGTTCGGGAGCTCGAGGCAGAGCTAGAGGATGAGAGAAAACAGCGGGCACTTGCTGTTGCTTCAAAGAAGAAAATGGAGATAGACCTGAAAGACCTTGAAGCTCAAATTGAAGCCGCGAACAAAGCTCGGGATGAAGTGATCAAACAACTTCGCAAACTTCAGGTAAGTGCAGGAGCTGTGGAAGCCTTTGGACAGGTGGTTCTGCTGAGATCAGGGACTTTGTGACCCTTGTTGCTTTTACACAAGGACAAACTGAAGAAAGAAAGAAAGATTGCCACCTCCTTCCTGAGCTTGGCACCCAGCCACTTCCACTCAGGAGGCCACACGACTGACCCCTTGGCTGAGGGTTGAGGCAGCAGGGCACAGAGATGGCTCACGTGGACCTGTGTGTCCACAGGATCTGTTTTAAGGCAGCTGGGGATGGAGTCCACAGAAGAAACACACAATTTCTGGGTCATGACTCCTGTGACCCCCAAGTCAGCAAGAGAAGGTTGTGTGACTTTCCTTTATTAGTACTGTGAGCATTAATTGTCTTCTGGTGATTTTGGTCATCACTTTGCTACCCAGATGATGTACTTGTTTCACTAACTCAACTGCGTAAATGATCTGTTTCAATCCACAGTGTGGGCAGGTGTGTGTAGGCCACCCCGTGATGCCAGCAGGAGTGTAGATAGGCACAACTGTGGTGGTGGAAAGTTTCGTTTGACCTTGAGAAATTAGTCTAACAAAGTACAAAGAGATGTTTACGTAAAAATATCTAAGCCACTGTGTTATTTATGATTTCTGGACTCTGAATTCTAGACCATTGATGCGTATGTCCTATACTACCCCAGTCTTGAGTGCCATAGCTTTGTAGGAAGTTTTGAATCTGGGAAATGTGACTTATCTATCTTTGTTCTTTTGCTAGACTGTTTTGTCTATTCTGGAGGGTTCCTTGCAATTCCCTATAGTAATTAGGATCAGATTGTTAATTTCTACGCTCCCCACACCCTCCCAAAAAAAAAGCAAACTTGGATTTCACGAGTTATTACATAAACTCTGTAGATCAAATCTGGAAGTACTGCCAAACCTGTCTTCTAATCCATGAATATGGATGTCTTTCCATTTATTTAGATCTAACTTTTGTACAATAATATAATTTTGGTGTATATTTCTTTCACGTCTTTTGTTTCATTTATGCCTAAGTATTTGATGCTATTATGAATATAATCACTTTAATTTTGAATGTTCAAGGTGTACAGAATTGCAGTTTTTTTTTTTATATTGATCTTATATCCTGCCACGTTGCTGAACTTGTTTATTGTAATGGGTTTTTAGTGGATTCTTCAGATTTCTTATATATAAGATCATATCAGTTTCTTACTGATGCCTTTTATCACAGTTGAGAAAGTTTCCTTCTCTTTGTAGCACACTGAAAATTTTTACAATGAAAAGATATTAGATTTTGTCAAATGTGTCTTTGGTATTTCTTGAGATGATTATATTCATTTTTTATTTTCAAGACAACTTTTTGTTCTCCAGATAAATCACACCTGGACATGGTGTGTATTCCTTTTTCCTGGTTACCAGATTCAGTTTGTCACTATCTTACTGAATATTTTTACATCAGTATCCATAAAAGATTTTAGTCTATGGTCTTCTTATGGTATCTTTGTCACTTCCACAACTTTTATATTTACAGTGAATTTGTGTTAATTTTATTTATTTTTATGTGGTGCTGGGGATCGAACCTGGTGCCTCACACACACTAGGCAAGCGCTCTACTACTGAGCCACAACCCCAGCCCTTAATGTTAATTTTATAAATTGGAAAAAAAATCATGTTTAAAAACTAACAATGAAAATACCCCAAAACCTTCTTATTTAATCTTAGGCTCAGATGAAAGATTACCAGCGTGAATTAGAAGAAGCCCGTGCGTCTCGAGACGAGATTTTTGCACAGTCCAAAGAGAGTGAAAAAAAACTCAAGAGTCTGGAAGCAGAAATCCTTCAGTTGCAGGAGGTTTGTCTGTCTTTTATTTATTCAGTTATTCGGCAAATATTTGCTCTTGAAATATCTCCAAGATCAGATAAATATATTTTAGTATCTTTGTAGCTTAATGTAATTTCAGTATCCATTCCTAACAACCATCACGTTGCCTCAGTATGGGGAACAGAAAGCAGTCATACTTTGACACTACTCATCAATATTCCTCTACCTGGCTAAAGGAACAAGCTGATTAGGAGCTTTTCAACCTACCTGCCAGACCTGTTCCCCTGGGGGAGCAAAGGAGTGGCTCTCACTTGTTTCTTTGGTGTTGGTAAGCACAGGGCTCATTTAGTTCTCACCCTAGCAGCACAGGATTGTCTTTGCACAGAAGCTCTGTTCCTATGATCCTTAAAAGGGGAGAAGTATATTGCACTGAGAGGCAACTGCCTTGTGATCAACAGTTGTTCTTTCATTCTTTCTTCCCCCACCCGCTGTGGTATTGGGGATTAGACATAGGGCCTGAGGCTAGGCCAGCTCCAGCCCAACAAATATTCTTTCATTCATCTCTTTACTTAAAGTTCTCACAAGGGGGGTGGGGAGCAATGAAGTGTTTACATATAATGTGGAATTCTCTCCTTGTAAGACACAGTTGAACATATATATTTCTTTATAAATGAAAGATGATTACAATCTATTCAAACCTATAACGATAATAACTTGAAATATTAGTACCAACTTATATGAAGACTAAGGCCCAATACAAACATGTGGCGATGCTGGATAATATTACCGAAAGTAGACTTGAGTTGGCAAGAAAGATAAGGAGTTCTCTAGGTGTCTGAAATGAAGGAACTGAAAACCAGATCAGTACATTGAGCAGCCTAGGAGTTACCCTGAGAGCCTCTTTATTTTGTTACATTGTTTTTTGCTTTAGTTCCTTCATGTTTTGTTTTCATTTTCATTTTGTTTTTTGAGACAAACTCTTGCCTTGACCAGGCTAGGCTTGAACTTGTGATCCTCCTGCCTCAGCCTCCTGAGGAGCTGGGATTACTGGCAAGTGCCCAACTATGGCTTCTTCTTTACTCCGTGAAAATTTAAAAGTCTGATTAAATTTCCAAATGTATGACATTTTTTTAGTTGATTTCTAATTTTATTATATACAGAGAATAGAAAGAAGAGTTTTTACCAATATTCTCTAAAATTGGATTTATCAATGCATTCATCACGGAGTTGACCAGTGATATCCCAAATGCTCATTTCCCTGCAGGTGATGGGACCCATGGAGCCTGTCTCCTGGACAGCTCCTAGGCCATGACCAAGTGTCCAGGCAGTACTTCCTGCACCTTTGTTTTGAAAGCCAGCAGTGTTCATTCCAGACCTTCAGGCAGAGGCCACACTGCATTAGGAAGGAGAGACTGAGCCAGAAAGCCAGCCTGCCCTTCCCTTTCTCTTATACTTTTCCTTCTCTCCAACACCTTTGTCCCTTTAGCATATAGGTCCTGGGGTCTTTTCCATTTTCCTTCGGGTCCATCAGGCTGCCTAATGGACAGCTGGTGGACAGGAACCCAGTTGAGTATCTAGGACCCAAGAAGACTGAACATGTAAGAGGCCAGATGGCAGAGCTGTGACTTTCAGCCTTTGGGTTAGGTCCAAAGCATTCTGCCAGCTGCCCTTATATCCTGGACAGCTGGCCCTGCCCATATGTGAGGGCCATGTGTGCTAGAATTTGGTCCCCTGGGAGGACCCATCTCCTGTACACAGGCAGTCTTATCTACATGCCAGAGCCTGCAGATGAACTACTATACAGCCCTGCCCCTTACACATCTTCAGGACATGCTCTTGTCAAATATAACACCTTTTAAAAGGGCAGCTCTGGAAAAGGAGGCAGAACCCCAGCTTTCTGCTCTTGATCAACCTTGAAAGACTGGGGCCAGTCTCTCCTAGTTTCCTAGTTTTCCTCATGATGAAATTCCCAGATTCTAAGGCTGTGATCTCAGTCTTTACACCGTTGGGGTAAGAATCCTGCCCCTGACTCCTTTCACAGCAAATCATCTTTGCATGGATGCAGTCCTCTGAGAGCCTGCCACAGAGGCCCAGATATCCAGCACCTGATCCCCTGCAGCCACGCTACACTCACCTACCCACAAGGACCCGTGATCCTTGTGGCACTGCTGCCCTGACATTCACTAGTCCAGTGTACCTGATCGCCATATGTACATGTCAAAGATACTTCAAGACCATAACTTGGTGTAGTTCACTTTCCTGTGGTGTTCAGGGTAAAGTTTGTGCTCAGTTAATATTTAAAAATAAAAAAAAAATTTTTTAAAGGCAGGCTTGCCAGGCACAGTGGTGCTCACCTGCAATCCCAGCTCCTCTGTAGGCTGAGGCAAGAGGATCTCAAGTTCAAGGCCAGCCAGCCTGGGCAATTTAGTAAGACCATGTCCCAAAAAATAAACATCAGCCTTCAAGGATGATAGGAATACCCACCTCTTATTTGACAGCAAAGCCCCTACGTGGACTAGGACTTCCTCTGTGGGCCTTTTGTTTCTGGCTGTTGAGGCCACACATCACCAGGCTGGCCACGTGTTATCTTCAGCCAGCTTGCCAGCTTCCCTTCTCACATCTAAGCTGCAGTTAGAGATGCACGTGGAGAGGCTGGAGCCGGGCTGCCACAGCTCCAGGCACTGTCAGATTTCACATATGAGGATATGGTAATGGCCAGTGCCTAAATCAGTCTAAACTTATTCAGGAACTTGCCTCGTCTGAGCGTGCCCGCCGACATGCCGAACAAGAGAGAGATGAACTGGCCGATGAGATTGCCAACAGCGCTTCTGGCAAGTGAGTCTCCAGGCAGCAGGTGGGCAGGGACGGGGGTTTAGAGAGCAGCGGTGCCCACCCCAGCCTATGGTCCCTGACTTCGGGCATGCAGAGTCACTCACAGGCCTGCTCATCCATTCAGGATCTAGAAGGATGAGCAGGAAATGCTGAGCCTGGACAGCGGCAACCATGGGCACTCACATGCCAGTCCTAATGGCTCATACAGAGGGGTGTCCCTGGGCTACACTGACCTGGGGTGGCGAGTCCTCACTTTCAGATCTGTTAGGTTTGGCAGGCAGGTTCCTTAGACATGACCTTTCTCTGATTCATTTTTCATTAAGAATTCACTTTTTCTGAATAAGTGGATTTCTCCATTTGATTACTATATTGAAGGTACATCATGAGCCTTTCCTAACGTGCCATGATGAGGCGCTGGAATTTTATTCTCAGTGCACTGAGAAGCCATTAGGTAGTGTTTAAGTGAGGAAATGCTGGGATCTGCTGGCATCCTGAAAGCTGACCCTGGCTACAGTCTGAGACTGATGGAGAGAGGCAGAGAGGCTGGCAGGCTGCCTGGATCCCAGGAAAAAGACCCCAGGGCTGGGAAGGGAGGCAGGTGTGGGCAGGGAAGCGAATCGGGTGGGGCTTGTAGGTGGATTTGGGGGTGGGTACAGGAGAGAGAAAGCAATTGGGAGTGATGCTCAGGTCGCCACACAGCAGGGTGGTGGAGTCTCCCAAGTCCTCCCTGCGCTATGCTGACTGGTGCTGAGTGTCACCTCTCCTCGCCCTGGCCAGGTCTGCGCTGCTGGATGAAAAGCGGCGTCTGGAAGCACGGATCGCACAGCTGGAGGAGGAACTTGAAGAGGAGCAGAGCAATATGGAGCTGCTCAACGACCGCTTCCGCAAGACCACTCTGCAGGTAGCCATCTTAGACAGCCATCCCCGGGAGGGGCTGTGCTGCCTCTTGGCAAGAATGACTGAATCCTCCTCTTCTAGGTGGACACGCTGAACACAGAGTTGGCGGCTGAACGCAGTGCCGCCCAGAAGAGTGACAATGCACGCCAGCAACTGGAGCGGCAGAACAAGGAGTTGAAGGCCAAGCTACAGGAGCTGGAGGGTGCTGTCAAGTCCAAGTTCAAGGCTACCATCTCAGCCCTGGAAGCCAAGATTGGGCAGCTAGAAGAGCAGCTTGAGCAGGAAGCCAAGTAAGAGGTTCTTGCTGCCTTCAGCCATAACTCACTGTGTATCTGCCACAGAGCAGGCTTCAGGCTCAGTCTGTATCAGACTCCACACAGACATGCACCCTGCCCCGGGTGCTCCCAGTGCGGGGATGATAGGAGTACATGTGACCAGAGTGGCAGATAGAAGGTGCCATGAGCCATGAAAGAAGGGAGAGTTTGGGAGGACACCTGTGAGATGGCACGGGCTGGCCTACTTGTCAGTCCCTCCTGGATTCACTGTGCCTGTGATTTCCTAGGTACTGTTAAATTTATATCTCTACCCTAAGTCAGTTTCCCAGGTTGGTGGCATCCCGTGAAATACTGCAGTTTGCTGGCAGAGAAGAAAAACAGTTTTTCTTCCCCATAGGAAGAGGTTGCTCAACAGTTTCCATTTTGCTATATATTAAAGCATGGTGAAAATTGTTAGGAATTACACCATACAGTCTTGGCAGACATTTATTCTGCTATTAAAATCATAGGCTGCCAGAGCTGGAGACAACCTTCCACTTCACCTCCATGTTAGGGAAATTGAGCCCAGCACCCTCCCAACCCTGTTTGCCAGTACTTCCCACTCCCCTTGAGACTCCACTAGGCTGAAAGAAAACAATTAAGGTCTTGTTTTAGTTGTGATTAACATAACTTGACCTTTCATCTGACCCCACTGCAATCCATTTTTTCATAGCATTTAAGGAACAAAGAATCTTTTCTGTTTGCCACAAAATCCCCAAATAAGTTACCTCTCGTCCTTAAGGGACAAAGTCCCATGCAGGAAACATAGCAATTTGTTTGACTTCTAGCCAGTTGAATGCATAGGGTTTTGATGGTCTTTGTTTGCTGCTAAAGCTTCCAGCATCCTAAGTAGGTAGGTGGGTAAATAGTAAATTCTAAATTGAGATGATCACTTAATTGGAATTTTTTTTTTTTTAAAGAGAGAGTGAGAGAGGGGAGAGAAAGAGAGAGAGAGAATTTTAATATTTATTTTTTAGTTATCAGCGGATACAACATCTTTGTTTTGTATGTGGTGCTGAGGATCGAACCTGGGCCGCACACATGCCAGGCGAGCGCGCTACCGCTTGAGCCACATCCCCAGCCCATGGAATTTTTTAAAATATTTTTTTAATTGTAGATGGACACAATAGCTTCATTTTATTTGTTTGTTTGTTTATGTGGTGCTGAGGATCAAACCCAGTGCCTCACACATTCAAGGGAAGCGCTCAACCACTGAGCTACAATCACAGCCCACTTAATTGGAATTTTTATCTTTCAAGGCAAAAAGGTTAGGTGGTTAGACTGACCAACTAAGGTTTAGGTCTTTCAGTATAACTGATAGGTAGCCTATGTGTGACATTTACTCTTCATAAGATCACTGAATAAAGTGATCAATACCTGCATGTGTAGAAAAGTATGCTTTTTCTACGTGTCAGCAGTGAGGGCCACACTAAAGATAATTCCTTTTTTGACCAAAAGAAAAATGCTTCAAAGCCATATTAATAGTGTTAGTGTGGGAAGAGGGGTCCATGGGGCATTCAAACATGTCATCATCCAAAGAAAAAGAACTTTTATACTTTCCAGAATTTTAAAACGACTATAATCACTTTTACAGGGAACGAGCAGCTGCCAACAAACTAGTCCGTCGTACTGAGAAGAAGCTCAAGGAAATCTTCATGCAGGTTGAAGATGAGCGTCGACATGCGGATCAGTATAAAGAGCAGGTACAGGAAGCGGGGCAGGATGCGTGTCCGCCTCCCTGGAGGTGCTTCACCAAAGGGCCTGGTGATAAATGAACCAGATGCCACAACGTACTGGCAGAATGAAGAAAAATGCTATTTGAAATTCTTAATTCTAACATTTGCACTACCGCACCCACCCTGTGTTCCCAGCAAGCTCTCCTGGGGCTAGGGATATAGAGGCGGCAAGATGAGGGGGCAAGAGCAAGTCAGTGAGGCTTTGAGGTGTGAGACCAGACTCAATTTCAAAGTTATCATCTGATCACCCATTAGAATGTGTACCTTAAGAGTGCAGAGATTTCCCTTAGTTTCACTCATGGTTATCTCCCTGGTGCCTGGACGTTATTGGGCACAGTTGGCAGGCACGGGATACCATCTGGCTGGAAGGGGATGAAGATGTTGAATGGAAACTGAAAACGAATGCACTATGCAGGCACGCAGTGCTCTTCCTTGTGTGCAGCCAGGTGTCCTAAATGTAGCATGAGTCTGCACCCACTGCAGCCTGGGTGGCTCTGTCTAGCTCTCCCCCCCTCTGCTGTGATGATGAATCTTATTGCTGCAGACACTGGGCAGGAAGGTGGACAGAGCTGAGGATTTTCTGCCTTTGTCCCCTCCGGACCCTCCCCTTTGGGTGCCCTGCTCATCAGGCACCCCAACTCCTCTTCCTGCCTGCACTCAGAGCTTGGGAATTCTGAGTGGATGTGAGCTGGACCCACAGGTGACAGGCCAGTCCCTGTCAGTTTAGGAGTGAAGGATCCAGTAAGGCAGCTCTTAGTGCTCATGGCCCATCTTCCAAAGTGAATATCAAAGTAGTGCATCTGAAATACCCATGCTTCACCAGAGCTGTGAAAACGCATGGTACAGCCTCATGCAGCTGCCAGTTGTTGAAGCTGCTTCTGCATTTTACAAGAAATGCTGAAAGCAGTTCCTTTTCCTAATCCCATGGGTTTACTCAAGTTGAGTAATGACTGAGTCATTTTTCTGCAGGAAGCTCATAGGTGATAAAACAGTTCATTTTAAATTTTGTGAAGAGTTTGCTCTGTAGATACTGGCTTTGCCTAGAGTGGCAGCCAAGTTAAAAGCCATAGACCAGCCCCCGAGGGAGTATGTGTGTGTAACTTCATGCAAAGGTATGCACACATGCGTATGCTTACAAGGGTCTCTCTTGGAACTTGCTCTCACACATGTGGGGTGCAGAGAGGCTGACACAGAATTCATAAGTTTGCTGTCTCGGTTTGTTCACTCCCCCAAGATGGAGAAGGCCAATGCCAGAATGAAGCAGCTTAAGCGGCAGCTGGAGGAAGCTGAGGAGGAAGCTACCCGTGCCAACGCATCTCGACGTAAACTCCAGCGTGAACTGGACGATGCCACTGAGGCCAATGAAGGCTTGAGCCGCGAGGTCAGCACTCTGAAGAACCGGCTGAGGTGAGTCCTGGTGGGGGCACACGAGCTGGCGGGCTGGTAGATGCACACATAGACCATCCTTAGGTAGCCATCCTTCCTCTGAATCACTGCATTCAAGATTTCTGACCCAGCACAGTATCACATGCCTATAAACCCAGCAGCTTTGGGAGACTAAGACAGGAGGATCATGAGTTCAAAGCCAGACCCAGCAATGGCGAGGTGCTAAGCAACTCAGTGAGACCCTGTCTCTAAATAAAATACAAAAGAGGACTGGGGAGGTGGCTCAGTAGTTGAGTGCCCCCTGAGTTCAATTCCCGGTACCCCCCACCCCCCCCAAAAAAAAAAAAAAAAAAGAAAAAAGATTCTGACCATGACATGGTACATGGGAAGGAGAAAAGAGAGATAGATCCACTCATTCTTTGCCACGGCTAGTGGACTGAAACAACATACCACAAGGCTGGAGAGCTAGGTCACTTGTCTGCTCATGTCCAGACAACCCCATGCATAAGAGGTCCCAGTCTCCATTCAGAAGCAGAGCAGGAGCTCCCCATAGGAACCGGCACAGTTGGCCCTCAGTGTGTTCCTCCTCTGTGCCAGTGCGAGGACAGTGTGTGGGACAGCTGGAGTTCAGCTTGCTCCCTAGGAAAAGCCAAGGAGTCAACAACTGGCCTATGAGCACATTTGACTCCTGCCCTGCTGCCAAGAATGGTTTTACAGGATTGTGTTGCATTTTTGGTTTTTTGGTTGAGTGTGGGGAGAGGCAGGTACTGACTGAACCCTACCCCAAAAGCACTTTACCACTGAGCTACATCTCCAGTCCTTTTTACATTGAGACTGGTCTAAATTGCTGAAGCTGGCCTCAAACTTGGAATCCTCCTGCCTCAGCCTCCCAAGTTGCTCAGATTATAGATATGTGCCACCACCCCTGACCTAGTTTTTACATTTTTAAGGATTTGTTAAAAAGATTTTTGTTATCTGGCCCTTTTATCAAAAATGTTGGTTAGCAGGTAGAGTTTGCTTTAATCCATCTTTCTCACCATTTCCATCAATCTTACATTGAATCAGACCATTCCCAGGTCTCTGAGGACTGTTTCATGTACACTGTGTATTGGCCAGGGTGCCCCTGGGCCGGGACAGTAGGTTGGACAAGCACAAAGCCTCTCCCAGTGGTACCCACCTCCCACAAGGCCATGTGTCCCAAGGACAAGACTCAGCATTGCTGAGAGTGGATCACCGTGATGGTCGCATGTTCTTATGCATCTGCCCATGCGCATCTGCTTTCTCTTTTCCCAGGCGGGGCGGCCCAATCAGTTTTTCCTCAAGCCGATCTGGCCGGCGTCAGCTGCACATTGAAGGAGCTTCCCTGGAGCTGTCAGACGATGACACAGAAAGTAAGACCAGTGATGTCAATGAGACACAGCCGCCACCATCCGAGTAGAGGCACAGGAAGCCAGAGGAGGCAATCCAGTGGGACAGGCAGGAACTCCCCGGTGCCAGCCTGCCCGGGGCATCCTACAGAGTGAGGAATCAGCAAGCTATGGAATTCCTTACGGAAAGATCAACTGTGTCTTAAGGCTTTCCGCCTACACAGACTGTATCCCGCTTCAGATTAGGTACAATTGCTCCCCTTTTTATATATATACATACACAAGACACACACATATTAAACAGATTGTCTCATCGTTGCATCTATTTTCCATATATTCATCAAGAGACCATTTTATAATACATGTTAAGAAAAGAACCCTTTTTAAAGCAAACTCCAGACCCTTCGTTGCCAGTCGCTGGGTCGGGGGCAGCCCCGTGGTCGTTGCTCAGTCGCTCTGCATGCTCTCTGTCAGACAGACAGGTAACTTAGTTCTGTGTTCATGTGGCCCTGACTCCTCGGCCGCATCCAGTCTTAGAACATTGTGGAACCTAAACCGCACTTGTATCTCATTTTGTTCAAATAATGATCACTATTTCAGTGAGCAAACTGTGAAAGGGGCTTCGGAAAGAATAGGAGGGGTGGGTTGGATTGGGGGAAGCCGCATCCATTTGGGGTTACCATACCCATCTCCCACAGGGTGGCTCTGCCCCTCAAGTTGGTGGTGTCCCTGCATCTACTCATGTGAACTGTCCTGCCAGGGCTGGTCTGTGCATAAAGAGGGTGGTGGCCACGACACAGCGGAGGCCTCAGGTGGCAGCCATCCAGTGACTTCCAGATGGTCTCCTGAAGCATCTGGCTTGGCCAGTGCCCCCTTCACTTCAGGAACAAGCTGCCACGGCCCCCACAGGAGCTAGCAGAAGGCTCTCCCTCGCCAGCCAGGCCCTTGTGCTGACTTCAAATTCAGCCGCTGCTTTGAGCCCAAAATGGGAATATTGGTTTTGTGTCCGAGGCTTGTTATAAGTTTGTCAATGAGGTTTTGAGGACCTCGAGAACAGATGCCACCTGCCTGAATGTTGACATGCCCGTGGGTGTGAATCCTTCTTCATTTTTCCTTTTCCCTTCCTTTTGGACAGTGTTACAGTGAACACTTAGCATTCTGTTTTTGGTTGATAGTTAAGCAAACTGACATTACAGAAAGTGCCTTAGACACTACAGTACTAAGACAATGTTAAATATATTATTTGCCTCTATAACAATTTAATGTATTAAGTTTTGACTGTGCTTCATATCATGTACCTCTCTAGTCAAAGTGGTATTATAAACATTCAGTGACAACAAATCAGTGTTAATTATAAATCCTTGATCCTCTGCAATGTGCTTGAAAACACAAACCTTTTGGGTTAAAAGCTTTAACATCTGTTAGGAAGAATTTGTCACGTGGGTTTGGAATCTTTGATTTCCCCCTGTATGAACTGTACTGGCTGTTGACCACCAGACACCTGACTGCAAATATCTTTTCTTGTATTCCCATATTTCTAGACAATGATTTTTGTAAGACAATAAATTTATTCATTATAGATACTTACGCCTGCTTATTTACTTGGAGGAAAAAGCACCCGTTGAGAATAAACAGACCTCAATAAAGAAGAATAATCATGTGAACATGGAACCTGTTTTCTCACCTTCTGTTCTCAATATCCCATCTGTGACTTGACTGGAGTGGGGTTAGCTACACAGACTTAAAAGATGGTACAAGGTCCACTGGATCTTTCCTCTCCCAGAAATTACTCAATGGCTCGCTACATCTTCAGGCAGTCCTGGCTCTTAAGTCCTGTTGTCACCAGTGACCTGCTGTTGTATGGATAGTTGGGGAGGGAAAGGACACCCGAAGGTGGGGCTGGAGACCCTTCTGCCAAGGAAGCAATTCAGGATGGTTTGGGTCATCAACCAAAGAAGCTAATCACTGGATTAGAGTACTTTAAAAGGTCCAAGAAGTTTCAGGTTGCATCTTCAGACAGGATATACACTGAAAGCACTTTGGGAGTGGATTCAAGCAGCTAAAGTTGGAGAGAAATCCCAGGCAGGCAGACAGGTTTTGGGGGGTTTTTGGCACCAGGGATTGAACTCAGGAGCACTTAACCATCTCCAGCCCTTTTTTTAATTTAAAGTCAGGGTCTTCCTGAGGTGCTTAGGGTCTCACTACATTGCTGAGGCTGACTTTGAACTCACAATCCTGCCTCAGCCTCCTGAGCCACTAGTATTACAGGCATGTACCGTCACACCTGGCCAAATAAGATTTCTTGCTCCATAATAGTCTTGGCTATTAGTCAAGTGTAAGCCCACACATAAGAGGTGCCTGTCTAAGCTTAGCAACAGTGAGGATATGAGGAGGAAAAAAGTGCTCCCTTTTGTTCGCAAAGGTAGTTGGAGTTCCAGTGTTGCAGCTACCTTCTCTCACCCACATCCAATAAATTAGTCCAGGAGTTCATGGACTTATGGGAATTGTTTGTCTCAAAGAATTCTTCCCTGCTGGCTGGCTTGACTCTCCACATCAGCCCACCAGAAGAAACACTCTCCATGGACTGATTCCAGTTCCAGATGCCACAAAGATGCTAACTAGAAGGAACCTTTCTTCATTAAAAGTACATTCATGGTCTAAGAAAAATACTTCATAACACCTCTCCCAAGCATTAGGGCACAAGGAAGGTGGACTCTTGAGAGTGCTAGCAAGTCTTAAGAGGCTGACCACCTTTCACCAAGTAGCACAGGTCACCAAGAGGAGGAACCCAACAAGAGGTTTAGGTGGGATGAAACCATGCTGGAGCTTTACCTCAAAGCTTCATACAAACTAAATGCTCCATCTTTGCTATGTCATAGGCACTGTTTTGGGTTGTTTTGTTTTTTTTTTGTTTGTTTGTTTGTTTGTTTGTTTTGTGTGTGTGTGTGTGTGTGTGTGTGTGTGTGTGTTTTTAATGGTTCTGGGGATTATTTAAACTACTCTGGTAGGGCTAACACCTATCTCTAGCCTGCTGGCTTGATAACACTTGTAAAACTCTGAAGTCTCTAAAGTCTCTATAGCCCACCATAAGTTCTTCCTGTCACCAATTTTCCCCATCCCTGGCAACCCCAATTAAAATGAACTATGGGCCATAAAGCCAAGTTGTTCTGGCCAGCCCTCCTGTGGTGCTGGGTATGACGGTCCCACAGCCCCTTTTCCCTACGCCAATGTTGCCAAGGAATAGACCTGTCCCTGTCAAGACTGATGGAGGGCTGAGGTTAGAGCTCAGTGGAAGAGCGCTTGCCTAGCATGTGTGAGGCACTGGATTTGATTCTCAGCACTACATATCAATAAATAAAGGTCCATTGACAACTAAAAATGTATTAAAAAAAAAAAAAAGACTAGTGGAGAAAGCTGTCAAAACCACCCCTTCCTACCCTACCTCACCTCTCAAAACCCAAAAGCCAGAACTGGCCACAGAATGGACTCTGGAAAGGAGAAAGGAGAGGCATAGCTCCTCTTTCTCTAGTTCTGGAGACCTGAGGGGAGGTCCTCTCTGCAGACTGCCTTATCACTCTAAGAGGGATACGATGAAGTCCCTCCCCACCTTTCTGGGGTAATGTGAACCAAGAGCTTTTCCAAATCTTGACTGATTTTTAAAATGTCCTGCTGCAGAAGTCAGCACCAGACCTCGCAGTCCAGTCCATTCCCATCATTTGGGAATCCACCAAATGTGCAGTGTCTTGTTCTTGTCAGAAATCTAACATGAAACTATCAAAAGGCATAGTTACCTGATGATTACATTTTCAGAGCTGGCGTCATCCTACAGTTGCAGTGCGTTATGTACCATATGCAAAAAGTGTGAGCATGTCCTTCGACTCCTACTGAGACAGGAAATTCATGTCTGATTCATTACAGCAGTGGGATCTGTTCAGTTTTTCAAAGTAGCCCAATCATGGGCTCCATTCCAACTGACTGGATGTCATGAAGCTTTATTTAAGATTTAATGCGACACTGGGTCTGGGGGAAATCAAGCAGGGTGCTGCCTGCTCCATCATATTGTACTGTGCAGATTATAAAATACCCCGGATCTCATGCATTTCACAATCACTGTCAGCAGGTGGCAGTTGGGATGTGGCTATCACCTGACTTCTGGTAAGATCAATATAGCCCAGCAACAAAACTTGCAGAATGCGTATCAGTAGCTTAGAGGAAAAATTCTGGAGCCAACAGTGGAACACGCTTTTCAAGAATGCTATATCACCAACACTCAGCAAAACACACAGGGCAGCACTGCTTGAAAACAATGGTCAAATAGTAGTTCAAAAAAATAAAGTAGTTCAGAATGTTGGACTCAGAAGGTGATGTTTTATGAATCTCGCCTTTTTCTTTTTGTATATGAATTAAGTGTGATAAGACAGAAATCTGAAGAAGTTTAAAAGCTAATAAATTTATAAGAAGTATAAATGGTGGGCTGGGGCTGGGGCTCAGCGATAGCACACTCTCCTGGCATGTGTGAGGCACTGGGTTCAATCCTCAGCACCACATTAAAATAAAGGCATTCTGTCCATCTACCACTACCAAAAAAAAAAAATCTTTAAAAAAGAAGTACAGGGCTGGGGCTATAGCTCAGTAGCAGAGCACTTGCCTTACACGTGGGAGGCACTGGGTTTGATCCTTAGCACATTAAAAAATACACAAATAAAGGCATGCTGTCCACTACAACTACACACACACACACAAAAAAAAAGTACAAATGATAAGCATTTTCCTAGTTCTAATTGGAACATTTTTCTTAGTGGTTCGCAAAATATAGGTGTGTCTTCTAAGCCCTGGTGTCTGAGATTCTATGAAATACATAATACTCTCTTCAAGGCCAGGACTCGGGGACCTGGAAAGCAGCAGCTGTTCCTCCTCCTCCTCCTCCTTTTCTACTACTATATTTTTTTTAAGGTGTAGATGAACTCAATACCTTTATTTCATTCATTCATTCATTCATTCTTTTATTCTTTTATGTGGTGCTGAGGATCAAACTCAGTGCTTCACATGTGCTAGGCAAGGGTTCCACCACTGAGCTACAACCCCAGTCCCGGGAAGCTTCTAACATTTCTCCAGGTATGACTGAGCTGGTCACTGGGCAATCAGGGAGCTACTGCCTTGTGTTGCTACTGCTTGAAAACCTTGAATTCTTCATCACAGAAGGACAATGGATGAAAATCAGTATTCGGCCAATTTTTCAAAAATTAATCTGAGCAACTTAAAGTAAAAAATTTAGAAGCCACAGAGTAAGCCATCTGCATCCTTTGCATTTCAATTTTTCCCCCCTAATAAAGTTGTCATAAGCATGTTCCTGTTTGTGTGTAAGCAATGGCTGCACGCTTTCAGGGGCTCATCCTGACCATTCCCTACCAACCAACACTGTATTACAGCCACTGAAACTTGTTTGATTTGTTCTTACCATCACAGAGTATGAAAAGTAGTTTTCATAGCTTATCACATTGTTAGAATGATTCCAGACATATAGAATAGCAAAGAAAACAGTGACATGAAAGTCCACCTCTTCTACATTCCAGTTGACAATGGGATTAACAGTTTTTTTCCTAGTTAAATCAATCACATTTTTTTTTTTTTTTAACCAAAGCAAGTGTTTCTTAGATCCATCCTCTACTACAGGAAGCAGCAGGGCTGAGCTTCATTAAGACATCACTCATCTGTTTCCTCAACCATGTCCAGAAAACCTACAGCCCAGGCTGACCAGCCAGCACAAGTGAACCCACTGCCCTCTGCCAGGCCTCCACCCGCAAACCATGGTCCAGGCAGCATCTCCATATTGTTGTCATGGAGACAAGAAACTGACACCCGATCAGAAAACACCCCATAAATGGAAAAGTTCAAGTTCAGTGTGTAATATGTGTCCCTCGGGGCTTCCTAAAGAGCTGACAGGAAACGCTAACAGAATTCCTGTAGATGCAAAATCAAACCCCCCAGGCAACACGAACCCCATTTGATCCCCAATGCAAGCACTATTAAGATTTGTTCAGGGGCTAGGGTTGTGGCTCAGTGGTAGAGCGTTTGCCTAGCATGTGTGAGGCACTGGGTTCAATTCTGAGCACCACATATAAATAAATAAAATGAAGGTCCATTGACAACTAAAAATTATATATATCTAAAAAAAAAGATTTGTTCAGTTTTCAATTTTGCCTCTTCACATGTACACTTATAAAGGAAGTCTGTTACATTCATATTTACTCCATTATTGTTTTTTCCTTAAAATTCAAAAAAAGACTACTATATTCCCATAAGTTACATTTTTAATAATCATGGGACCATTTTTCAGATAAGGTGCTTAAAGTCACAGGAAAGTGACTTTCAAAGATGATTGCTCTCCTCTACTCATTTTTAGAAAAGAATCACATTTTTTTTTTTTTTTGGCTTGGCTTTAAAAATTTGTCTTAACCTTTGGGGAAAACAGAGAAAAACAACCATGAAGGAAAAACTTGAATGTGAAAGGGCTTATCTTGGTGTCTTCCAACAGTGAAATCAACTGACTACTTAGCCCATCCCAACACTTGCCCATGTTCCCTCCAGCAGCCAGGCAGGTTCCTCAGTTTTATTCAGGGAGGAGAGGGTGAGGTAGGTATAGGGTGCTCCCTAAAGCTGTGGCTCTCTCCCAGGACACCTTCTCCCATTTTCCCAAATGTGCTGGCCTCCATCCCAGCTCTCAGGAGATGCTAATGGCAGCTCTGAAACAGCTTTTGAGAGAGGCAGAGTGAACAGTCCAGCAAGAGCGGGACATGGAGGGAGGGAGGGCTGGGGGAACTGGATTCCTCCTGCTGCACAGCTGTGCTGGCCCCACAGCTCATCATTTCCAAGCCTTCAAAACCTACTCACCTTCTGAGGGAAAAGGCAGACCACAGAAGCTAAGGCCAGCAAAGACTCAAGTTTGGAAAGGCATAGTGGAAAAAGACACTGGCCTCTTTCCCATCTTGGCTTTGCTCTGAGCTAGCTGTGTGAGTTCCAGGAAGGCCAACTCTCTGGGCACACTGTCCCTTCTGCAAACTGAGGAAAAAATAACTATCCTGCTGGGCTCGGCCACTTCCACATGGCTCTCCCATGCCTCACAGGGACTCCGGACTATGAAATGAGTTAGTAGAGTTTCTGGCCACTCTGGGCTGAAAGGAAGAGGAACACTGGCTCCTACTCTCATCCAGGAAGATGTTTCAGGAGCGAGGGATGGGACTGGTGGTGAAGTAAAAACATCTGGAGGCAAGAGGCTGTGCTTTGCCATCCGGAAGATCAGCTGCTTCCAGGTGAGAAGATCACGTGGACCCAGCGTGGAGAGGGCTCATTCCTGACAGCCAGGCAATGGGCAGCCCTAGGAAGAAATCCATTCAGAGGAGATCTTTAGCTAAAAAGGCAAACAGTGAGTAGCAACATTCACACCAAGTTGCAAATGCTCTATGTGAAAAAGTACAAAGCAAAATATTGAACAAAATCATCTAAAAAAATGGATGAGGCTTACGGAGCCAAACAGTTTCCTTATAGGGCCATATGCAAAGGGCTACTATAGTCATGAGAAAAAAAAAAAACAAGTGAGGGTCTACTCCCAAAGGGACTAGAATTAAGTCTAACATCATACTACTACTCTTTCACGGATATAGCCCGTGGTCTTTTGGACTGGTGAATACATGGGGCCCATCCCCCATGTATCAACAATTGACAGAACAGTCTGGGTGATATGAACCCAGAGGTATGCAGCTGCTAAGGAACTGAGAAAACACTGGGAATCCAGGGATGACAACTCAGGTTTCCAAATCTCATCCTTGCTTAAACCAGAGTAGCTCTGCTTGATAGGTTTCAGATTTAGGATTCCTACATGAACAAAGAGGTCTGCTAAATGCCGAAACCACCGATCTAATCCAATCCTTCCAATGATACTTGGGCAAGAAGCTGGAAGCTACTGCACATCAATGGCAAACGCCTACAATTCCGATGACTCTGAAGTCTAAGGCCTGAGGATTACAAGTTTAAGGCCAGTTGGGGCAACTTAGCAAGACCCTATCTCAAAATAAAAAGTAAAAAGGACTAGGGAGCTCAGTGGTAGAAGCACCCCTGGTTGAATCCCCATTACAGCAAGAACAAAAAAGCAATAAGAGACTTGGAGTTTTCTTTCCTTCTGCTCTACCAGCAGAGCTAGGCACAGCACACACCACTGCAAATGCCTTTAGGTGAGTCAGCTTATGACAAAATTTCCAGCAACAGTGAATGACAGACATTCCTTGACAGCAAAAATATTTAAATATGTATCCTACTTAACACTTCTTACTCACTTAGGACTTTGACTTTTCATTCACTTATAGTTTTAAAACTATGAAGTATGCCATTTGTATATGCTGCTATAAGCTAGCAGTGTTCAAAACCTGACATATTCACACATACCCCCAGTTTACACGTTTCTTGGCATGTTGCCTTGTACTTGGAACCACACATCTAGAACCTTCTCTCAGTTGCTAGCACTAACCTGAGAATAACAGGAGACAAGTCCAGATCCAAGCAACTTGTAATCCCAAAACATTTGTCATAAGGCCACACAGCTGGAGGACCAGCTCCTGGATCTATCCCAGTTAGTTACTCCATAACCTGGCAAGCCCAATCCCTCAAAGTCCTGAATCTTCCCCCAGATTTTCAGATGGGGCCTGGGACATTCTTGGGCTGCCCCTGGAAATCAAATAGAGCTGGTAACCAGCACAAAGAATTGTCATGAGCACGCCTGTTCCCTGCACATCTCCCAAGGCCACCTGAATCTTCTTTGTCTACTCCACAGCTGCTGTCCATCTGCACATCACATATCAGAGCAAAAGAGACACTTGAACTTGGCCTTTGTACACTCCAGCTCTCTCTCACGGGATGGCAGGAACCCAATAAAGCAACCTCAATCCTTTTTTTTTTTTGTGAAATTTATTGTTTCCACATTAAAAGATTTTTTTTTTGAGGGGAAGTATTTTCTTTTTTTTTTTTTCTTTTTTTCTTTTTTTTAGCCACATGATGATCCTATACAGCTGCCCCAGAGAAGGACACCATCATAAGTCATTAACATGCCATATGAGTTCTGAATAAATAAAAGCTACAAAGCCCAAGTTATATACAAATATCTTAGGCAATAATGTTTACAAACCTATGTACAATAAAACAAATGTAAACAGTAAATGCAGCATGAGAGTAACCAAAAGATGCACAGGGACAACTACTTTTGGTCAGTCTGCCACCAGGAGCTGGCACCAGCCAGCCCCCGGAATCAGGCCACTCAATCCTTCCCAATGCAACTGGACGGACCCTCAGAGGATAAAACAAAAATGTTCTGAAGATGGCATTTAACTGAAGGACCAGAAAGCTGGTGAGGAAGTTGCCACCCACCTCTGAGGCACATGGACGACGCAGCAGCATGGAAGCTCAGCCCTGTGAGTGCCCAGGCCTGGAGGTTCCTGCCACCTGCCACTCAGAGGGCATCTTGCTGCTTTGGAGGCAAGCCTATGGAATGGTAACTGCTTACATAAAATCAGACAATGTTTCCCTAATTCAGTGACCTTCCTGACTCTGCCAGAAACAGTTCAAACTGTGGGGATGAAGTTGGGGGACACATGATCATGAGCACTGAAGATGCATGGGTGGGAGCTCAGGAGAGGGCACATGTAAACCTGATTTGGGGAAAAACTTCTAGAAGATCTGCAATGTCCTAAACACAACTAAATCCTATCAGTACAGCAGAGTGGGGGCTATGAGGCAGGTGTGATGAATGATACTTCTGCATCCAGTAACCAAGTAATACACGTATGTATCACCTTGTGACCCACAAAAGTGCAATCATGTGAAACCAACGGCACTACGGCGAGAAGAAAAAATAGCCAGTATTGATATTGCGCAGAGTCCTGGGGCTGGGCAGGGCCCAGCAGCCGCCACTGCATGCAGCCTGCCCTCTGCCAGCCATGGGGAGGCAGATGGAAGGGCACAGGGCTGGGCCCAGGCACCAAGGGGTGAGGCGTGGGTGTCCTGGGCTGTTGGAGGAGGGCAGGAGCCCCCACCTGGAGGCCGGGCACTCACACACTGAGAGGCAGCATACCCGGAGCTGAAGAGGGGCGAGAAGAGCCCAGACCAGGAGGAGGAGGAGCTGGGTCAAAGCCGTTCACTGCCCTGTGGAGGGACCATAGCAGAGAGAGGGAGGGAAGAGAAAGAGAAAGAGAGACTGTCATTTAAAAGTACTCCACACACAATAAGAAATTCATTTGCTTTCTCTAACTAGTCCTCACCTGGCCTACAGTACAATCCTGACAGCCCAAGGGTGAGTGGCATCCCAAAAAGCATTAGTTGGCCAGATAATTGAGAGTACATTTTTAGTCTGGGATACCCAGACCCACATTGACCCACCTGAGCAACTTCGTCACACTGACCACTGCAGCCACAGTCCTGATTTTTTCCCCACAGACCAGATCTAAATGACTGGCAATAGTGAACTAGTTAAATAAATGATTGTATGACAACACAATGAAATATCATACACATTCTTCAAGTTTTTTAATAGCATGGGAAAATATTTAGAACGTACTTAATGCTAAATGGAAAATGCCTATGCTCCATGATCTTAAGAAAACAATATATAACCTAGATTCTACAGTGTTGTGGGTCTTATGTACACAAATAGAGAACGTGTGGATTCTATATACACACACATTATATATGCACATACATATACATACATGTATTAATATATCACAGAAGTAGAATTTAACAATCATTATCTTTCTTCCCTCTGAATACTAAGTAAATTTTGTTTACTACTTTATACTTAATTATTTTCCAAATCTCTTATAAATAATAAGACAGAAAAAAATAACTTCTTAAAAATTGTTTAGCAAGCAAAGTCAATTGGGTAGGCTCTTCGTTGCAGACTCATACAAGGACCCCAGCCCCCGATAAGCACCAGCCCCCACACCCAGCAAGGTCAAGAGCCCCCAGCCCCACCACCTGGCAGCACAGCCACAGGAAGCAGTAAGGAAGGAATGGAGAGAGGGGCCTAAAACCTCTCTCAGGAGGTTACTTCAGCCTTTTCTATCCTGAAAAACTTCCAAAGAGAATCTGTCCCACTAGCAACTGCAGGGAGACAGCCAACTGCAAGGGGCTGCACTGCGCCACACCTGTCTACCACTACCCTCCACTTGCTTATAGAATGGGTCCAGGAGCTGACCCAGGGAGCTGGAGAGAGAAGGAAGGGGTGGGAGGTGTTACAAATTCCTCCCAAAGACTACAGTTTTTCATCCTCTGAAGAAGCAACTATAATCTCAGAGAAACAGGCATATAGAGACTTGACAAAGAACCTGTGACTACTCTGAAGAAACAGAGTTTGTATCTCAAGAAAAACACAACCCAGCAAGCACATGCCTATAATCCCAGTGGCTTGGAAGGCTGAGGAAGGAGGATCGCAAGTTCAAAGGCAGCCTCAGCAATGGCAAGGTGCTAAACAACTCAGTGAGACCCTGTCTCTAAATAAAATACAAAATAGGGCTGAGGATGTGGCTCAGTGGTTGAGTGCCCCTGAGTTCAATCCTCAGTACCACCCCCCAAAAAAATCAAACACATTTGGAATCTGAAATCAAGCCACACACAAAAGAAACTAAGAACAATGGATGGGAAGCTCCGATGAACGTGACTTCACCCTGTTGTATAATGTTCTACTTCAGTGATAGATAGCCTGAATTTTCCCTTTTCTTTTTGGGATAAGGGAAATCTGATTTTTGAGCTTCATCACTTAAAAACTTTAAATCATCTTTCCTCATTCTCCCAAGATTACATGCCTATGTTGTCACTGAGGCTGGGGGCCACATCCTATGTCCTTGTAGCACTCATCTAATAAGGCCATCTGTCATTTGTCTGGTTAGTCTCAGTATCCCCGATTCCTGGCTCTTCCCAGAAACCTCAAGAAGAACAAGACAAAAGGCCTCAGTTTCCAACATGTGACTTAGTTTCCTGGCATCACAAATCACTGTGATGGGCCAGCTTTACTACAGACAGCCACCAAAACTCAGCAGAGAGGGAGCACTGTGGGTTGCCAAGAAGAATCTTGCACCTGGTCTATAGGTCACACAAAAGCAGCAACCACGAGAGTGGGTCCTTGCAGGTTTGGAGGTAGGTTTCCAGCATTTTCAAGTTATATGGACTTTTAAAGAAATATCAAGTTTATCTCCATTTTATAGAGCTAAGGAAACCAAACAGAAGGTATAATCATGAACTCAAGCTCACCCAGTGAGTTGTGGGGAAGCTGGGCCACAACCTACCTCCACATGCCCAGGGCACTAGCCCTTACCAGCCTCCTCTGGTCAGAAGCCACTCAACAGTCATCAGCAAGCAGTCACTTTGGTGCTCCCAGTGCACAAAAACTCTAGGGGGAAAAATAAGCAGTACAATCCAGGATAAAAGGGCAAACTGGAACTAGGTAAGTAACTTCTCCAAGTAGAACTCTTGACTTGAAGGTGGGTGGAGTACAGAAAAGAGGACAATCTGCCAGGGTCTCAGCATCTCTCTTCTGAGTCAAATCCCATCAAAACGGACAACTATAATACACTGATAAACATATTTGGGGAAAAAGTGGGAAATTAGAACCAGAGGAAGAACACTGATCCTATAGGTAGGATTTTCAGTCGGGTGAGGTCCCTCCAGGGAACCACAAAGGAGAAAGGATCCCAAGAGAAAAATCGCCTCCATATGCATCAGAAACAGCAAAAGTGGAAACGTCCCAGTGGACCACACAGCACTCAAAAGAAGAACAGGCAGGGATGGAAGGACAGATCTGGGAATCAACTATTTAGGCTGGGCACAATGGCTCATACCTATAATTCCAGTGACTAGGGAGACTGAGGCAGGAGGATCACAAGTAAGAGGCCAGCCATGGTAACTTAGCAAGACCCTCAGCAACTCAGCAAGACCCTGTCTCAAAATAAAAAAAATAATAAAAAGGAGCCTGGGGATGTAGCTCATTGGTGCAGTGTCCTTGGATTCAATCCCCAGTAGTAAAAAGAAAAGGTTCCCAACCTATGAAATTTATGATTTTACACAGCATCTAGTTAAGGAGTCTGAAAAACTGAGACTAAGAAAAGATGCTACAGTCAGTTGTAAAATGGCAACGTAGTAGTAAAAAGGGGAAATGAGCTAATGCATGTTTAGAATAAATCTAACAACAGAGATAAAGGAGGGAAACTCTTAAATCTGCCAAAGAAGGAGGTCAGCACACCTGAGAAGTCAGCTTGAGCTAATTCAGAAAAGCAGGAAGCACACTCAAGGGCCTGAGTCACCCTATTTCAATGGATAAACTGAAGCTCTGAGCAGCTCCAATTCTTCACCCGCATTGTGCAAACTGAAATGCAATTTTGAAACTAAGGCAGATCTTATACATGCATCCCATCTGCCATTCTAGTTTAATCTGGGAACACAAAAGCAAGCACACAGGCAAAGGAGTTCATAATTACTTATGCCTGATTTAAGAAAAGCAATTGGAGAACAGGAGGAGCTCTATCCCTCTGAAGACAGTCCAGTGTGATGGGCCACCATGCCTATCTACTGAAGTTTTATTTCATATGGCTGAAATAGTAATAATGGAGCAATGGTATTTAGTCAAGTAAAATAGGATCTTGAAAGCTCTCTCATGGGCTGTAAGTTGGTTAGAGCTGAATCAGCCCCATGCAGTTAGTAAAACCAGTTTGTTAATGTGTCTTCCACCACACACCATGATTAAGAAATAGGGAAAGAGCACAGCAAACAAATTCAGTTACCCATGAACAACGTGGGAAATATGACTTTTTCTTGCCTAATAAAAAAAAAAAGGAAAAAACATTAAATAGTAATGCAAATACTATTTTTACATTGTGCTCTAAAATTAGTCTATGCCCACCTACATGAAGCCAAAAAGAAAAGAGACTGGTTTGCAAAAATAGAGTAAGTGATATATAGGAAACTAAATCAAATTTATGGAGAAAAAAGTTTTGGAGCAAACTTTTGTATATATCACATACAAAACCTGTATCCTTTTAGATGGGGTCATGAAGGACTTTAAGGTGGGGGTGGGAAGAACCAGCACAAGAAGGCAGAACAGCCTGCATTTGAAGAACTGGCAGAGAGATCCCAGACTAGGTAAAATCTTGATTCCAAAAAATCCTCAACCAAGGTTTACAAAATACTTCTCGCTCCCGTAAAGCAATGTACCCAGTTCAGGGATAGTTTCATGTGGTAGGGCATCATTGCATCTGCTACAAGGGGTGAGAAGGTGGGGTGAACCTAATCACCCCGCCACACAAACTTACAAATAACTCCTCCCCAAAAAAACCTTCCTACAGGTCTCAAGGCATACTGGTGAGCTACAACGATCACTACAGCCTCCTCAGGGGCAAGGAGTAGGGCAGGCAAATTATGGAGCCTAGGGCTTTTTAAAAAAGGAGCCTGTTCAAGATGATAAAACTATAAACCATACTTCTACACTTCTATAAAGATTAATTTCCCTTTTTTTTTTTCCACTCTGCCAGATTTACTAATGGATCTGGGAATTGAGATATTTCCCTCCTTTCCTTTTTTTGCAGCAGGTACATGCCATCTTGGTTTTTGTGTGTCCATAAGGTCAGCAGAAGAAAGACTGGAGATAAAAAGGTAGGCAGCCTGAGGCTGAGGCTGAGGCAGGAGGACTGTGAGTTCAAAGCCAGCCTCAGCAACTTAACAAGGGCCTAAGCAATTCAGTGAGACCCTGTCTCTAAAAAAAACACAAAAAAAGGCTGGGGATATGGCCAAAGCAGAGCATTAATGAAGTGAACACAGCAAACCCACAGATCACTCAAAGCAACAGTCGGTTAGTATTGCAGTGTACATATACAATCCATTTGTCAAATAATCCCAACACTTGATTGAATAAGGGCCAGCCCACAAAAGCATATTTCTCTTTTGGTAGAAATAATACAATATAAAATTCATATAATTTAAAACCAAAACCAAGTACCACCTGGAACTAGTTCTATTGGGAAGCACCTTTCCCAGTTCAGTCCAGGAAACAACGCCTACACTGCATCTAGCCTGCTTCCTGGGGGCGGGGGCTCCGGCAGAGAGCCCAAGCCCACTCCAGCTTTCAGCCTACTTTGGATCCCCTACATTTCCCCAAGAATGGGTTCATCTCTGGGCAATCGCTCCTTTATGACCAGAGGCAAATGAAAGGCAGGAGCAAAGAGCCTGAACAGATCGTGTTATCCCTCCCTCCCTGTTGTGACCATCCTGAGTCACTCCACACACAAAGGCACCTGTCCAACCAATCCAGTTCTGGGTCTTTCCTATTCTCATGTCACAAGATACCTGAGGCCCACCAAAATATATGCTTCCAGACAGGGATTAACAACTACCCTACTGGAGGTAATTAGAAGTTGCAGGAGAAAATAATTAGACCTTATTTCCAATGCTCTTGAAGACTTCCCTTAAACTTTCTCCTTATAAATTGAGGGAAATGGTTACTCTCGTGTGAAATAAATAAATAAATATTCCATGTATCATTCATTATAGTATAAACACAGGGGTAACTCCCCAAGTTTTCCTGAAACTCCTAAACCTAAGGAAAATTAATTTTATACTTACCCCACCAAAGAAACTACAAAAGTTAGAACAGAGTTCTGATTTATACATTGATATTTTTCAATGTATTTTTAAAAGAATATCTAAGAAATGTATATACTTCAGGGCAGAATTCTCTTAAGGCACAGAGATAAAACAACACTACTATGGACAGTAAGGATGAAAAATAAGATCCTTTTAAAAATAGATTGTGTATCAAACTGGTCCTCTGTAAACATTCTGTAATTATTGAGGATAGCAGAAAACATAAGCTCTTTAAGAAATTGTGAAAATTTCTAGAGTTGTGCCTGCATTTCTTCCACACAAAAAAATAAGGAAGAACTGTCTTCAGGACTCAAAGCAGAGACAATGGCAAGGGATCATGGGTACTTCAGCTGCTTGTTACAGTAACAGCTACCTAAAGTAAAATGGTCAGCATTCCTAGGCCACAGGCCCTAACTAGTTTCCCATATTAAGGCATGCCCATAACAGAAGGACAGTCATGCAATGTTTTTAAAAAAATCAGGTAGAACAATATGTAACGATATGGAAAGATACAGGCAATGTAAGTCATGATAAAAATGATACAGAGCAACATTTAAAGTACAATCCCATGTGTGTTGCAAAAAGCTTACAGCAGATGCATAAAAATGATTTTACATGCCTAAGAATAACTCTAAGGAATGCAAAAAAATAGTATAGCAGAAAATAGCACTTTTAAGTTCACAAATTTATATACCAACTGAATTATTTTATTAAGAATATACCTCTGCCTTCAATTTTATGACAATTTTTTTTTTTAAATCCTCTCAAAAAAAGTCTCCACTTTATACAGAAGTTGTATCTCCTAAAATGAATTTGATCCAGTGTCTAATAATTCTGGATTTTATATTTTTCTAAGATTTTCAGATAAGGGATTTTCTCAAGAATTTTGGATGTATTCATTTCTATCCTTTAAAAAGATTCGCCGAGTGAGTCATAGGCCATAAAACGTGGAGAACTGGAACCATAGCTAGCCCTACAGAATCACCCAAGCCCAGCACTGCTGCCTTCAGGGGTCTGCTCCCAGAACAGAAGCTGCACACTCCAGGCACCAGAGGCACAGACTCCACAGAGACCAGAAGACGACAACAGATTTCTGTCTTCCAGGATTTGAATGAGAATTGGCTTTGGGTTTATCAAACTGAGTGTATGTTCTCAAGACTCTTAATCTGTTGACTTTTTCTGCAACATTAGTACTCCAAAACTGATCACTTAAAAAATCCAGGACTTACCCTTTGTCAAAGAAAGACGTGTGCCCTGATCGAGAGAACTTTGTGCCATTGCTATTCATCACTCCACAGTTCACATTCCCTGAAATATAGGATTTTCGTGATGCTTGGTCCTTTGCAAAATTCCTGCAAGCTGCTAATTTGGATTCTAAAGCCTATGAAAGGAAGAAAGAATGATTTGGTTGTCAAAACAGGAGATGTAGAGAAAATTTTGCATTTCAAACTATATCTATTTCAAGCTTCAGCCTTTGCTCTCCTAGTTGATAATGGTGGTTTAGTTAAGCCATGATCGATCGCCTTTCTAATAGAAAGAGGAAACATTTATATGGACTCTCTTTCTAAAGAGCCCAGAGTATTTATTCCTGTCAGTCTTATTGAAGGATATAGACACAATTCCCACCTGAGAACTAAGAAAAATGTGGCACAGTAGGTACAGACAGATCCCATCTCTTGACCCCATCCATTATCTGTATTGGTTGAAGTGAGATGGGTGTGTGTTGGGAGCAAGCACTATAAAGAATCCAAAAATATAACTTGAGAATGTTTTTAATGCAGCCAATTCTTTGTATAGGTTCTTCTGTCTGGTTTTTCCAATGCATCAGAATGGATACAAAAGCATTTACAAAAACCTCAGAGGAAATTAAAAGTCATTTTATTTCTGAGAGCACATTGTTTAACTAATACTCTTTGTCTATAATTTAATAACTCACCTGAAAATAATACTGGCCCTTTAGCATTTACTTCTGAATTGAGTATTTTTATTTTGCACCTGTCAGGCTCTACCAACTAACAAACTACATGACGAGAATTAAAGTTTCTCATCTATTTCCACATATGCAGATATCACCAACTTCCTCCTTCCCATCAATACTCTGACCAAATCAAATACCACTCCCCAAAAAGGAAAATATAATCCATGGCCAAAACAAAAGGGACAAAATATACAGTCCACTCCTGTCATCCATGACACTAAAAGACTAGAAATGCACAGATAAATTAAATCCGAAGATTTGAGAATACTACTTTGAGAATCTACCTGGATGTCCTACTCCTAAAATTTCAATAAGACTGCTTAGGAAACAACAGTAAAAACTTCCTGAAAATTTTCTTCTCCTCCCTCCTTCCTATGACAAAAAGTATAATGAGCTAGTAAAATAATGACAGAAAGGAGAAGAGAGGTAATGACATTATAAGATAAGCTGAGTGAAAATCATTTACTGACTTGTAAATATACACATCCACAGTAGACACTGAAAGTCATGAATTCCCTATATTCAGTGAACACACTTGTCTATTCATTCAAATTATTTTCTGAGCATCTGCCACATGGCAGGCACAAGTTTTGTTTGAGATATCAGTGACACACACAAGCGCGAGCACTGGGGTCTTTTCAAGGGAAAAGGATAATCTAGAGGCTAAGATTCAGATGTCATCCACACCCAGCGATGGATAAATTCATGGTTGTGAATTATAAAATCAGAAAATCAAGGATGGAACTCTTAGCAGAACCAGAAAGGGCAGGCAACGACCCAACAAGATGACTAAGAAAACTGGGCAAAAAGGTGTGAGAAGCCATTAAACAATGTCAGGGAAGCAGAGGAAAGAGGACATTTCAGGGAGAAAAAAAAGCAGGTCAGCATTGAATGTTTCAAACAAAATTAGAACAGCACACACTGGCTTGACAGCACTGAGATCACCAGTGTGCAGGTTTAGTGGATTGAGCAGGGAACAGAGCCCAGACCAGAATGTCTGGGGAGTTCGTGCGTGGTCAAAATGCTAACAATAAACATAGACAGGCTTTCAAAAGGCTTGGCTGTGAAGTGAAGAGAGAAGGGTGATGGCTAAAGAGATATGCAGTGTAAAAGGAATGAAGAGCTGCTTTATTTTTGCTTTTAAAGATTAAAAAAACAAATTATGTAAGGGGCTGAGAGTGCAGGTCAGTGGAAGGGTATGTGCTTAGCATACACAAGGCCCTGAGTTCAACAGCTAGCACCAAAAAAAGTAATATGTGATACATAAACATTACACATAAAGATTATAGTATGTGTATAATACATATCACAGAATATACAAATATTACATATGGAGAAGTAAAGATTAAAAAGGTTGAAAAGAATGGAATCCAAAGCACATATGGATAATACTAGCCACTGGCAGCAATCTGACACTTTTACCACTGAGACAAAAAGGAAGAATGGCTACAGAGGTAATGACAGGAGGGAAATAACAGAAGGCAAGAGAAGAAATTAAGTAAGTTTAAATCACATGGCCTTGATTTTCTCTGTGAAGAGATAAAGGATAACAGGAATGGAGTGTTAGCCTATAAGAGTGGGGACAGCACAAATGAAATATGCATGAAAGCTCACAGGGACTGGTAGGTAACTGCACACCAAAAGTTTTAGTGATATCTTAGAAGACAGACTGTTGGCTAAATAGGTAAACCATGTAAAGACTCCAAATTAAACTTTCATCACCACTTCTGAATAAATTATATGAAAGCAAAACAAAAAAGGAACAAAGAAAATTAACCACTTCTGAATAAATTACATAAAAGCAAATCAAAAAAGGAACAAAGAAAATGAATTCAAGTGGCAGGTAGAACCAACCAAGAGTATGATGGAGACAAAGTCTAGGATGACAGTGGCACAACAGCACTAGAAGTACATCAAGGCATTCAGCAGAGTGTGAATGAGAAGCTGGAAGATAAAGAGAGATCACAAAGAAAGCATGTTTCTTCAACCACAAAAAAGAAAGGTAATTCTAAGTGCTAGGAAAAGAAAACTTGGCATACAAGTCAGCTAAGATACAAATATACTATGATTTTAAGTAAACAATAAACAAAATGTTTGAAACATCTGTTGAGTGGTACAAATACCACAGGCCCAACTCCTCCTCTATGATCATGCAGTAAGTGTCATACATGGGCATCAGAATGTAAAGTCTATTTGACTACTTTTTAATTTTCAGAACCAAGAGAGAGCTCAAGAAGGGGCAGTGGAGCAGGAAGAGAGAGAGGAGGAGAGATTAGGGAGTTGAGATAGAGTCTAGTAATTCTGAAACAGAGGCTTAAAAAGTTATTTAGGGTTGAGGATGTACCTCAGTAGTACGGCATGTGTTTACTATGTATGACACCCTGGGTTTGATCCCCAGCACCATATTGAAAAAAAGAACTGAGTATGGTGGGCACACACCTGTAATCCCAGCACCTGGGAGACTGAGACAGGAGGATCTAAAGTTCAAAGTCAGCCTCAGCAATGGCAAGGCATAAGCAACTCAGTGAGACCCTGTCTCTAAATAAAATACAAAATAGGGCTGGGGATATAGCTCAGTGGCCAAGTGCCCCCTAAGTTCAATCCCCCCCCCAAAAAAAGAGAGTTATTTAATAACAGATGAATAAAAAATAAAAATGAAATGGGAGGTGGTAGGTTAAATTATTTTGTTGTTGTTGTTTCAAGGTGATTAAATCAAGATGAAGACAAACAAATCATTTTAAGCTATAAGGGTGTACACAACTCTTATGAAAAGGAGAGTTAAAACATTGTCATCTTGGCATCTTTGGAATGAAGAAAGATTAATCTAGGGCTGGGATTGTAGCTTAGTGGTAGAATACTTGCCTAGCACAGATGAGGCACTGGGTTTGATCCTCACCACCACATAGAAATAAAGAAATAAAATAAAGGTATTGTGTCCATCTATAACTAAAAAAAACTTTTTTTAAAAGATTAATCTATGTACTACATGAATGATTCATGCATATTACTCTTTATTGTAATAACTTTAAAATGAAAGAAAATCAGACAGTTTGAAAATAATTCATTTTTTGAGTCAATAAAGGCAAACATCGGACATTGTGTGTTGGCCTCCTATTTCTTCTTTAAAGTATAATGCAATTTCTAATTTTTCCAGAAAATTTTTTACACAAAAATAAGTGAAGGGGTGGTGTGGACGGTGGAAGTTTTAAGAGTTGGTTACTGAAAATAAGTGATAAAAGTCACTGAGAGAAATGAAAAAGAAAGTTAATGCTAGAAATGGGAATGTTATAGTAATGACATCAATCCACATGGTCCTATAACTGTTTTCAGTAATCCAACTGTTTAGTTGTTCCAGATTGCAGCCCTTTATGATCAAAGAGAACAAGAAGTCAACAGCCACAAAATAAGTGAACTGTGTCATAACAGAGGAGTAGAAAGAAAAGGAAAGCAAGAGATGGCTGATAAAAGACAAATACAACAATACATAAACAAATCAGTACCCCTGGTAAAGTCAAATGGTAGGCGTTAAACAGAATTAAAAAAAAAAAAAAAAAAACGAATAAGAAGCCAGACATGTCAGCACACACCCGTAGTCCCAGCTACTGGGGAGGCTAAAGCAGAGGATCACTTGAGCCCTGGAATTTAAAGCCTGAGCATCATAGCAAGAATGCCTCAAAACACAGACAACTGATTAAGCAGAAAAACTAGTTTAATATTTCAAAAAACAAACTGTTATGGAACACAAGGTTAGAGCTAAAGAGAATGGACTAAAGTTAAGGTGGTTCCAAGAGCAATTAGATAGAAACAAAGAGTAGTATTGCCACAAGCCAAATGTCAACATCCCACAAAATAAAAGATGAGGGAATGACCAGGAAAATGGAAGACAAGGATTAGAGGGTGGTCAAAGACACTTAGAGGCTTCACAGTAAGTATCTTAAACAGAGACAGAGATGTCATGCCATAAACACAGCAGTAGGGAACTCGAAGATCACCCAAGTGGTAACCTCAAAGCTCAGGCCCTTCTGCAGAGGCACCAAAAGCCCAGCACTGGTCTCTACTAAGTAGTCACTGGATGCCTTTGCTTCTCAACTTTATTGTTACAGATTTTTTACCACAAGTATCCTTTTATTCCTCCTTCACTTCCAATTAAGAAACAACTAAATCCTACTGCACAACGGCAACGCCTAGTGATAAAATAATTAAATGCTTACCCCTACTTTCCGTAAGAGATCCCCCACGATGTTTAGTGCTGATATCCTAGCAGAAGGAGTTAGTGGACTGGTTCCAAAACCATTTGGTATAGCTAAAGAAAAAGAGAGTGATGACATTAGCAATTCCCTTTACGTTTGGGTTTTGTTGTTGCAACAACAGAGTACACGCTCCAAAGAAAATCAATATACTATTTCCAACTAACCCTTTCTCTTACGTACATGTATCACTGAGTGTAACATTTATCTTTTAAACTTTATTTTGGCCAGGGACAGGAGAAACCTTTGGCTTCCCCATCTCAGTGATCTAAAAAATAATCCCCATATTTTCCCTCAGTAGTTTTCTAAATCTTTTTTAACATTTAGATCATTTGAAGGTTAGGGGGATGGTTCAGTGGAGAGTATTGTAGCATGCACAAGGCCCTGGGTTTTAATCTCCAGCACCTGTAATGCACCTGTAATTTATGGCTGCCTGAGACCTAATGTAGAGGGGGCTGGGGATATAGCTCAGTTGCTACAGTGCTTGCCTCACATGCACAAAGCCCTGGGTTCAATCTGAGCACCACCAAAAAAAAAAAAAAAAAAAAGAGAGAGAGAGAGAGATAATATAGATATCTAAATGTTTTTCCTCCAAATAGATAGCCAACTTCCCTAATACCATTTAGGTAAGACCTCACATCTGAAATAGGACTATAGACTGAATTCCTAACTATTTATATATATTTCAGTTTCACTGAATTATTTAAGTCTATGCCATGAGAAGTATTACTCTTTTCATTTTAACTGATAAAAATTGTATGTATTAATGGAGTACCATGTAGAAGTAATTAATACAGTGCTAAAATCTATTTTTGCTATCTAAGAAGGCAAAGCCCCTTATTGTCATTAGCCTATTTCAAACTTTTCTTAACCATTCTTACACATCTACTATTCTAAAATAACTTGAACTTCAAGTTCTCAATTTTAAAGATCCTGTTAGAACTTTATTAGAAGGTTCCAATATACAAATGTATCTATAAAAAGAACCAATAAAAAATAACATAAAAATAAAATCATACTCTGTAATTAAATATTTTTTATAAATTTAAAAAAAATTTAGTTGTAGATGGACACAATACCTTTATTTTATTTATTTATTTTGATGTGATGCTGAGGATCGAACCCAATGCCTCACATTTGCTAGGCTAGCACTCTACCACTGAGCTATAACCCCAGCTCTTTGTAAACATTTTTTAAAATTAAAAAAAAAAAATAAAACTGTATCTATTTGTCAACCCTGCCTTAGGGTTTATGTCTAATTCTGTGCCAAGGCAGGCCCTGTCCTGTTTACTCCTTAATAACAACTCTAACGGGCTATCAAAGAATGTGCACTGTCTTTGGTCTCACCCAACCTAGGCTTTCAACTATTCTGATTGGTAAACAACCAAAGAATTTTCAGAACTTATCTGTATGTTCTAATTAACAGCATAAAAGCAATACTTTGTTAATTCTCAGAGTTCGATAATTGTAAAGTCTTCAGATACATAAGTATCTGACAGTGAGAGCTTCTGATGACAGCTATAAACTACAGTGTCTGCTGTATATTCAGCAGCAAATTCAGAACATTCTACTATAATTAATAACTAGTGCTATATGACTACATAGCATTTTCACTTGCCTTACCTACTTTTGTCTCATAATAAGTCTAAGATAATTTGAAATGTGGTTAGTGCAACTGATAAACTTACTTTATATTTAATTTCATTTCAATCAGTTTTGTGAGGTTTTTTGTTTGTTTGTTGTTGTTTTTTGTTTTTTTTTTTGTTGTTGTTGTTTTTGTTTTGTTTTGTTTTGTTTTGGTGGTGCTGGGGATCGAACCCAGGGCCTTATATATGCAAGGCAAGTATTCTATCAACTGAGCTATATCCCCAGCCCCTCAATCAGTATAAATTAAAAGTCATATGTGGCTAGGGGCTACTTTATCAAGCAGTCCAGATACACAGTTTACTGTACTAACTGCCCAGACAGCAAACCTCCTTCTATTACTCTGAAAGTTAAAGCCCTATAATTTAAAAAGGGTGGGAGGAAAGACTGCTTCAGTTTAGGATGAAAGCAGCATGGAAGAGTGAGAAAAGCTGAGATATGAGCTGCAAAAACTAAAATCTGAATGGAGAGCTTTGGGATTTCCTTCTAAGGTTCTATCTAGTGACTACTAAGTGGTTTTTCTTCTTCTCCAGATTGCTTTTGCCATTATCTGACAGCAAAAGCAATATTCTCAAACTACAGCTCACCAGTTACCCTGAAGGTCACCTCTGATGACAGCAGCTCCTGAAGCATGTTAACAGATGGGCATATCTATTCAAAACCTCTAGTTTTACATAATAGTGATAAGCAGCAAAAGCAAGAAATAAAACTGTATTTAAGTATGGTTCCAAAACTTGAGTGTGAAGAGGAGATGTGCACAAATACAATACACATTAGCACACAGTAAGAAACTTAAAATGCTCAAGACAATTGTATTGAAGTAGTTAAGATTATAGATGGTTTTGATTTTCATTTTTTCTTTTTTTGTTTTTAATTTTTCTTCATGGGGCTTGTTCAATGGTAAAATACTTGTCTAATATGAGCAAGGCCTTGGATTCAATACCCAGCACCAAAAAAAAAAAAAAAGCCCACCTGCATGAATATGTTCTACTCCTAGAATTAAAAAGTAAACTTTCTTGCTAAACTTTTCACTTTTTAAAATCTCACTTAAGCTGTTGATGTCTTAAAGGCAGCCATTATTTGTTTCCTACATAGCAGTGGCTGAGGAAAACAGTTGCTCTGCTTCAAAAGTACTTGATTGAACCAACTTTTAAACTGCAATTACTGATTGAACCTTAGCAACTCCTGTTTCATCAACAAATCCTCTTCAGTTGATAATCTAACACAGTCTCAAAGAGAAAGACAAACCTTTTGGTGAAGGAAAACTATTTTCTGTTCCTTTGCCAACAGGAGTAGCTGGCAAAGAGAGTGAAGCCTGGACAGCAGAATCCATCTTCTCACAGTCCAACGTGGGAGAACTGGGAGCTGACTTTCGGGTCACTTCCTGTTGTCTCTCCCGAACTGCTAGTTCTTGCCTTAAGTCTGCAATGTTGCAAACAAAGACAAGAATACTCACTAGAGGGAGCAAATACATTAAGCAAAGTCACATCTGCAATGTCATAAAGATCTTCTTGCTCAAGTACTATTTCTCAGAAATGAAATCCCTATTTAACAACTTCTATTTCAAGGGAAATAAAAATGACAGCTCTACAATCTGAATGATTTCTTGGAATTTAAAAATACTATAACCTCAGAGAATAGTCACTATGTCCAAATGCAAAAAAGAAATAAGCCAGGTCCAAAATAGAACTCAGAATATACCTATAAGACATAAAAATAAATATTCTTTACCAACTCATTTGCTTTCATTTTGAAATGATGGAGTTTAGAGATTACTGCAAAATCAATAAAATGTAGTTTTGTAATTTTAAATGGGTTGGGTTTTTTAATTATCATGAAATATTTTGTTTTAGAAAAATATTCAGAACAGTTTTTTTCTTTCAAATATTGGATTTTTAACCCAAAATTAATATTCTCTTTTCCAGTTACACAACCAACCTACAGAACATTTGCTTATGTTAAAAAAGGAAGCGGGCTGGGGTTGTGGCTCAGCAGCAGAGCACTTGCCTAGTGCGTGAGAGGCCCTGGGTTCAATTCTCAGCACCACATATAAGTAAATAAGTAAAAAGAAAGGTATTGTATCCAATTACAACTAAAAATAAATAAATATTAAAAAAAAAAAAAAAGGATGCAAAGTTATTCCGATCCTGGGATCCAAAAGAATTCAAAACAGGATCACAGATTATGCACATCTGTGCTCCTAACAACATTAATTATAATAGCTAAGAGATGTAAGAAAACCAATGTCCATCCATGGATGAATGAAGAATATGGATACACATAACAGAATATTATTTAAAAAGAAGGATATCCTGTCATATTACACCAATAAACCTTAGGACACTATGCTAAGTGAAAATAAGCCAGTCACAAAAAACACAAATACTGTATAATTATACTTATGTGAAGTGTTTAAAGAAGTAAACTCACAGAAACAGAAAGTAGAACTATGATCCCAGGGGGTGGGGAGGAACACGAGAATTGCTGTTTATATGGTTTATATAGTTTCCGTTTTGCAAGATGAAAAAGTTCTAGAGATCTATTACTCAATAATGTGAGAATACCTTGCACTACTGAACTATGCACTTTGGCTAACATTAAGACAGGTGTGGTGGCACATGCCTGTAATCCCAGCAGCTCAGGAAGCTAAGCCAGAAGGATCGTGAGTTCAAAGCCAGCCTCAGCAACTAAGCAAGGCCCTAAGCAACTCAGTGAGACCCTGTCTCTAAATTAAAAAATACAAAAACGGGCTGGGGATGTGGCTCAGTGGTTAAGCACCCCGGGTTTAATCCCCAGTACCCACCAAAAAAATGGCTAAGACATTAACCACAATTGTAAGTAAATAAGATACAAAGTTAATATTTTATACATTATATAAACTATAAGAAGCTCTGCAGAAGAATACATCAGGACGGGGAACACACGAAAAACAATCTATAAAATAGTTGTTATGGTTTAGATATGAGGTGTTCCCCAAAAGCTCACGTGTGAGACAATGCTAGCAAGTTTAGAGGTGAAATAATTGGGTAAGGAGAGCCTTAACTTAATCAGTGTATTAAGCCACTGATATGGATTAACTGGGCAGTAACTATAGGCAGGCAGATTATTAATGGAGGAGATAGGTCACTGGGGACATGCCTTTGGGGTTTATATTCTGTCCCTGGTGAGTGAGTCTCTGCTTCCTGGTGGCCATGTCCTGAGTTGCTTTCCTGCACCATGCTCTACTGTTATGATGTTCCACCTTACCTCAGGCCCAAAACTACAGTCAGCTCCTCTGTGGACTGAGACCTCTAAAGCTCCAAATAAACTTTTTCTCCTCTATGTTGTTCTTGTCAAGTCTTTGGTCACAGTAATGAAAAAGCTAACTAAACAACAGTCAATAAAGATTGGAAAAAGCTCTCCAAGAGTAATCATTTACTACAAATTAAAAAGCAATGAAGCTGGGCATGGTGGCACATACCTGTAATCCCAGCGGCTGGGGAGGCTGAGCAGGATGATCAAAAGTACAAAGCCAGCCTCAGCAACTTATGGAGGCCCTAAGCAACTTAGTGAGACCTTGTCTCAAAATAAAAAATAAAAAGGTCTGGGGATGTGGCTCAGTGATTAAGGGCCCTTGGGGTTCAATCCCTGGTATCAAAAAAAACCAAGCAACAGCAGCAATGAAAAGCCAGGCACAGTGGCACATGCTATAATCCCAGTGACTCCAGAGGCAGAAGCAGAAGGATGGTCAGCCTCAATAACTTAGCAGCCTATTTTATTTTTTATTTTGAGACAGGATCTTGTTGTCAGCAAGTTCCTGTCTCAAAATAAAAAATAAAATAGGCTGGGACCAGGAATGGTGACACATGCCTATAATCCCTGCAAGTTGGCAGCTAAGGCAAGACGAAAGTAAGTTCAAGGCCAGCCTCAGCAAACTTTAGTGAAATCCTGTCTCAAAATAAAAAATAAAAAAGGGCTGGGAATATGGTTCAGTGGTTAAGCACCCCTGGGTTTAGTGCCTAGTACCCAAAAAAAAGAAAAGAAAAAAGTGATTTTCAACTTTCAAATAAATTTATTTTTGAATAAATTTTAAATATGTTTTTATTATTGATGATGTTGATAAACAATGTGAGAAGGTCCTTAGTCATTGCCAGAGGGAGCAAAAAGGTACCAATTTATGTAAAAAATGAGCTTGTATATTACGACCAACAAAACCTTCATTTTCTTTACCACTTATAAGAATTTCTTCCTGGAGGCCTGGGGTTGTGGCTCAGTGGTAGAGTGCTTGCCTGGCATGCATGAGGCACTGGATTCAAACCTCAGCACCACATAAAAAAATAACTAATTAATTAAAGTATTGTATCCATCTACAACTAAATAAAATTTTTTTTAAAGAGAGAGAGAGAGAGAGAGAGAGAGAACTTTTAATATGCATTTATTTATTTTTTTTAGTTTTCGGCGGACACAACATCTTTCTTTGTATGTGGTGCTGAGGATCGAACCCGGGCCGCACACACGCCAGGCGAGCGCACTATCGCTTGAGCCAAATCCCCAGCCCTAAATAAGATTTTTAAAAAAAATTTATTCTTAGGAAATCAAAGATGCTCCTAAATATTATGTATGAGGATCCTAATCATAGCACAATTTACAGTGGGAAAAAATAGTCACCAATAAAGAACTTCTTAAAATATAATTATAATAAAATAGTATGTAGCATTTTAAAAAATATTTTTAGTTGTAGATGGACACAATGCCTTTACTATTTGATTTATTTTTATGTGGTACTGAGGATGGCGAACCCAGTACCTCACAGGTGCTAGACTAGCGCTCTACCACTGAGCCACAACCCCAGTTTCTATATAACATTTTTAAAAATCTATTTTATTTAATTTCTTAATGGTACAAATATAGAATTCCCTATGTAGAATTCTCTGTTAAAGGCAAATGTTAAGGAGTGAAAAAAATACACTTGTGTGTATCTGATTGGGTGTGTGGAAGATAAGTGACAGGAACTATATAAAGGGAAAAAATAGATATGCATAGTCATAGAAAAGAATAGAAAGAAATATGCCAAACTCTTAGTGGATTCCCTCCAAATAAAGGGATTGGTACGATCTTCATCTTCTTCAAGATACTCTGCATTCTACTAAAAAAGGGGAGAAGGGAAACTATTTTGAGGAAAATATATATTAACTATATGTATAATAAGTATACAATAGTATGTACATATTTAGTGCTGTGTGCATAACAAAATTATTTAGGCATAAATAGTAAGAAGACCAGGTATGCTGGCGCATGCCTATAATCCCAGCAGCTCAAGATGCTGAGGCAGGAGAATCAAAGTCAGCAGCAGCAACTTAGCAAGAACCTAAGCAACTCAGTGAGACCCTGTTTCAAAATAAAATATAAAAAAGGGCTGGGATATGGCTCAGTGGTTATGTGCCCCTGGGTTCAATCCCAAAAACAAAAAACAAAACAAAACAAAAAAGTAGTACGTAAAAACCCCAAACAAACCAAGCAATATATGTACAGTGGTAATAATTAAAGCTTTGAAAAACAGACCAGGATTTCAATCCTAGCTGATGAGCTATACTGCCTTGGAAAAACTCAAATTCTCTGTGCCTCAGTCTTCTCCTCCTTAAAATAGGGAAAATCTACCTCTTAGCATTGAGGACATAGGTATTAAGAAAATAAACAGATTAAAAGCATTCAGGGCAACTTAAAAGAAGGTGAGGGCTAGAGACTAGCTCACCCATAGAGTACTTGCCTAAGTGAAGCCCTAGGCTCAACCATCAGCAACACACACACACAAAAAAAAAAAATTAACATAGAAAAAAAGAGGTTGACTCCTTAGCTTACTAGACAGCAAAGTAATAGATAAACATCCTCTAAATTATAAATCTTACCTCTTGCTTCATCCTTTAACCTCTGTACAGAAACCAACAAGGATTCCTTTTCATCGAGTTCACTTTCTAAAAATGCATTTCGTTCAATGGCCTGATTTAGCCTTTGTTCAAAGTCTTCCAGTGAAACTATTGTTGCCCTTAAAAAAAATAGTGCCCATGAATTAAATAAACAACTGTACAAATTGCTATTATAAAAAGAAACAGTTTATCTCCCACCATTTCTGACCTAGCCAGTCTGGCCCAGTTCAAAGAGAATGATCTCAACCCATTTAACAAACATTAACACAAACCTAATCTGAGCCCCTCCCACTCTATGCTCCAACCTTCATCCCTAACCTTCTCCAGTCTTCTGCTTTAATTCCTCATCATCTGGATTATTCTTTAATAACCTCTGTGCCTCCTCTCCAACTTTTAATTCCTCAGTATTATCTTCTCAAAACCTGATATTACTCTTTTGTTTAAAAAATTAAAAAAACAAAACAAAACACAAGGTTCTTCACAACCTGGCCCCAACCACATTTAACCACTCTATCACATTCAGCAAAACTGTGTCAAGACAACTCAATCAAAGTGAAACTAGTAATACCCAAAGCACCTTCCTACCTCTCTACCTTTGCATCTGTCCCTTCACCTGTTTAACTTCTCTCCTCCTTATAGACTCCAATATCTGCAAAGGCTTTCCTGGTTCCCACAGGTACTCTGCTGCTCCCACCTCTGTACAGCCAGAGCAGCCTATACACTCTTTTTGCCACAGTATTTGCCACAGTGAATGTTCTTATCTGTCAGCCCCAAGGATAGTAACTTGCTAAGCTGTTATTCCACAATATTAGCATTATGTCAATCACTTAAGAGCCACTTGATAAATATTAAGTAATACCTTACAATAACTGTAAAGTAACAGGCATTAAGTCTGGAATGGTTAAGAAATAACTAATTACAGAGGCACGAAAATTTGGCAATAGTAATAGCAAACCACCATAAGGTCGTTAAGGCAAAGTCACTGGTCAGCATTCAAACAGAAGAGAATGAAAAGAACTATAAACGTAAAGAGATCCATAGGGAAATAACTGCAAAATTCAGGTAGAAGACATGAGGACCTACAGAAAGCATGGTAGTGTTTTATAGAGAAGAAATGGCAGAATGCATGAGACATGCCTTGAAAAACAAGAAGGATCAACAACAGTGCATGGAGAAAGAAAAAGAAAAAATTAAAAGAAAAGTTTGGGAGGATGTTATCTGGGAAGACAAGGATTTGGGGTGCCTTTTAATCCAACAAAACACCAAAAGAAAATGCTCTGAGATTAAGATCTAGGTGAGAGGGTGAGCCTAATGATACAGATTTCCAACTTTGGTTATTCTCACAAAACACACATCATCATTTACCTCTTTGCTCGCTCCAGGTCATCATTGGCCTGTTCCAGCTCTCTCACATATTTATGCAACTGCTCTTTAATGGCCCGGGTCTGACTTAAATCATCTTCTAATACTGAGACCTGCTTGTAGCTCTGTGCATACTGATGTTCTAGTTTTTCCTGAAGGTATAGATATAGAGAAGAAGGAATAGGTCATTAATATATAGTCTCCTTTAAAGGATGTAACCCAAGTTAAGGAGGGAGGGACAAGGAATCACAATCTGTTGACTGTGCTCCTCTCCTTTTTACAGTATTTTAAAAATAACTAAATATTCTATTCTATGTGTTTTAACTCATATAAAATTAAGTCAACCATTCTCCTCTCATAAAGATATCTAATAATGATCTCTGAAAAGAAGTAAAATAATGAAACCTTGGCCTCAACATTCCCAGACTTAGTAGGGGAGCGTCTGGGTTCTCAAGCTGAATGCAACCCAGTGCAAACAGTAGCAGAGTCTAGATTCCCTACCCCTTATTTGTCTCCCCACCTTTCCCAAACCACCCACTCCCTACAGAAATACTCCTAAGCATATAGTTATGGCAGGTGGTGAAGAGCAGAGAAAGGGGTCAACCTTTTTATGCCTGAAAATTCCTATTCAGAAGGGAAACTTTAACACAAATTAAACTCCAAAATGAAGGGCCTATGAACAATAATGAAATAAATGCACATTTCATATAAATAAAAATTTAAAGTACTGTACTATAAGGCAAATGATTTGTCAAGTACTCAGGCAGCTTTTGAAAACTAGAGGAACTTTAATATAACCAGGAAAGTTACAACTAGAAAACTGAGTGCCATTAAGTTTCTAAGTGAACTTCTAAACACTGATCCACCTTCCTTTGGTTCTATGAAAGAAAATATTTTATTCAAAAATTCACTTGAAGCCTTTTTTATATCTTTGTTGCCTCTTTCTCTTACACAGACTTGAAAAATATACTTCTCATTTTAATAAAACCCAGTACATCAGACACCAGCTTCTCCTGCCACAATTACCTTTAACGCCTCCACTTCATATTTCAGTCTTTGGTTATCAGCTTGCAGGTCTCTGTTTCTTTGTTCAGCCTGTACTAATTGTGCCTCCAACTCTGCTTCTAATTCTCTGCTTCCCTCCTGGAATTCAACTAGCTCATCACGAGCTTCCTGGAAGCTAATGAGAATAAAGCAGCAAAGATGAGTAATAATAGGAACTATAGGATCATAGTGAAGATAATGATACACCAATTCAATAATTTTTGCCTGAAAATTAATGTTCTCATAAAATATGCTAAACAATAAAGACAATCTGGTCTATATTTCTTATCTATATATTCAGAGTTCAATGAAAATGAGTTATAAACCCCCAAAAGACTCACAAATCAGTGATTAAAATATTTATAAAAAGTCTACATAGTTTAATAACATTAGATTTTCCTCCACAGAAATTAAAGGAAGGGGGCAGGGAAGGCATCTTTATTTATTTATTTTAGTGTAACTAAAATTACCTTCAATTCTGTCCAGTAGTAATCACAAATACTCTCATATCACAATAGAGTTGTTATCGATTTCTTTCTTTTTTGCAGTGGTGGGACTGAACCCAGGGGCCTCACACATGCTAGGCAAGCACTCTACCAGAGAGTCATGTCCCCAACCCCAGATATCTCTAAACAACATTTATTCTCACTACCAATTCAAAATGAGGTATTATACACCCTCAAATCTTTATTACTTAATGCAGTAACATAGCACAAATTAGTTTAATATTTAGATGACTGTTTTTAATATAATTGGTTTCCTCTGTACTTCTATCATTTAATTTTATGCATTTGAAAACATTCTGAGGGGGCTGGGGATGTGGCTCAAGCGGTAGCGCGCTCGCCTGGTGCGCATGCGGCCCGGGTTGGATCCTCAGCACCACATACAAACAAAGATGTTGTGTCCACCGAGAACTAAAAAATAAATATTAAAAAATTCTCTCTCTCTCTCTCTCTCTCTCTCTCTCTCTCTCTCTCTCTCTCTCTCTCTCCCACTCTCTCTTTAAAAAAAATAAAATAAAATAAAATAAAAACATTCTGAGAAGAGATTGACAGGCTTCAAAGCCATGTGCAACACAAAAAAAGGTAAAGAGCCCCTGATGACCTTCTATCTCCACTGATACAATAGAGTAGCTAGCTGGAGTGATACCAGTGAAAGCACAATAAGGTTTGATGACATTTAATAAATTCTGTTAATCAAAACTAGGAAAATGTATAAATACTTTGGAAAGATTCTACTTTTTTAAAAAAGCAATTTTAGACCAGTTTTGGTGCTGAAAAGTTATTATCCATAAGTTTTTCTAACCAAATACATTAATTGAAATTTTATAAAATGCTCCATAGCCCTGAAGTTCATCCCTAACACCCTCAAAGCCTGCCTATCTCCAGACACTAATAATGCATGCCTGAAAAGAACCAGAGTCTAAGAATCTTCATGGGAGCAAACGACACACACACAGCAGGCCAAAGATGGCCCACTCTAATAAATACAACTGGAGGTGACCCATCTTAAATCATAAAATCACAAATGACACTCTTTTCCTACTATTTTTAATAATTAGAACAATATAAAAATTTACAGCATTTTAGTACTATTTAAATGCAAGCAATGTTATGGCTATTTCTATAATTATATACCTAAATCTGATACTCTAAATTTAGATTAATGTTTTTTAAAAAATGCCCAAGCTAGATATGATGTGTTCCAAATGTCCTCCCCTATTTTTAGTGTACTTTTCAACTTTACCTTTGTTTATACTTCAAGGAAAGTTCCTTCCAATAAGCAGTTTCCTCCTTTAAACTTGAAAAATCTGGTATATCTTCACCATCCATGATCAAGAAAGCCTATGAAATATTAAAGACAAACTGTTGTAAGTTAAAGAGAGAACATAAAAATCTGAGCAAAAGTATAAAATCTGGGGCAACACAAAATCTGTAGCATCTTGGAGCTAAATATGAAATATTCTAGGAACAGTTAACTCATTAGTATTACTCAAGTACATGCCCCACTTCACTGCCCCACTCAGGAACAACCAATATTGTGATAAGGTCTTGATAGGAGATAAAATCAACAAATTCCTTTGGCACAAAACCAGTGAGGCACTTTCAATTGCAGCACTGGGTTCTAGGTTACTTGGCCCCATCCTGAACACAGAGTTCCAACAGTTGGGTTATGGTCAACTAGTCTTCTGGGAATCAGGTAATAAAAGTAAGCACAATGTCAGAGACTCTGCTACTGCATGCCCTTCCCTGTTGTATAATTGCATCAAAACACCTGCTTTGGAGCATTTCATGCCAGGTGACACTGCTAGAAGATGGGTAATAATTTACTACTTCCAAATTTCTAAAACCTTCCTATTATATTCCCTCCCCTAATGCTGGAGATTGAACCCACGGCCTCACACTTGCTAGGCAAGTCCCCCTATTAATTATCTCTTAAGTCCAAAGCTTCTTCCAAAGTCCAGTCATCTCAATCTTCAATTATCATTTGTCTTGGTTTTTCTCCCAAGACACTGGGGGAAGGGAGTAACCTATTTATTTAACCTTGCTGTTGGATCGGCTAAACACCCAATTCATAGTCAGGCCAGATGGAATACCAAAAATTGTTAGGTCTACTCTAGATTCATGCCTAGGGTTTCCTACAACCTCCTCCCTAAGCATTCCACTTTATATTTCAGTAATGCCATTCAAAATTGTCTTATCACACCATGCTATTTCAGGCGTGCATGTTTTCTCTACCTGAAATGTTTCTCCATTCCTTGCATTTGGAAAGCTCCTATTTTTCCTTAAAATCCAGCTATCATCTTTTTCAGACTTTCTTGCCCTCATCCAAAGAGCTTTAAAATCTCCTGTACTCTTAGGTGCCTCTATCCCACACACATACTTTCAGTGATAGCAATGTATTTGCTAACAGCATTATGGCTCCTATTAGTCTGTGCATTGTCCTTATTTATTTCTGTCCCCGCACAATATCTGCACAATTTGAGAAAATGCTCAACAATATTTACTGAATTAAACCATAATTGATTCAACCTAAAACATACTGGGCAGCAAGAACTCAAAACTAGCTTTAAAACTAAATTAATAAACCCCTGGAGACGTAGATAACTTGGAGTTCATTTAACACAATCCACTTGTGAAGATATGGCAAGAACTCAGTCACAGATAAGAATATAGAACTCTAGGGACCAGGGTTGTAGCGCAGTGGTAGAGAGCACTTGCCTAGCACAATGTAAGGCATTGGGTTCAATCCTCAGTACCACATAAAAAAAATAAATAAATAAACTAAATAAAGGTACTGTGTTCGTCTACAACTAAAAATTTCTTTAAAAAAAAAAAGACAAATTGCAAAACGACCCAAATGTTAAAAACAACAAAAAAGAACACAGAACTCCAACTTCAGGGTGAGTACACCAAAGAGGGATGAGTATGGTTTTTAATAGAACAGAAGTATAAAGTAACTTTATATGTTAAGTTTAATTCCTTTGAGGCCTATTGCAAATTTTTCTTTCTTAATCAAGTCTTGCCTGATCACACCATTTATTATTACCTTAACATCTGTTAGACAATCTCATAATTACCTTAAGTTACCAATTATCTTAAATCAGCTTGTAAGTGCTTTGAAAGAGATGGATCCTTAACACATCTTGTTTCCCTTTCAGGGCACTAAGACTAGCACCCTGCTCAGAGAAAGCACCGAACACTTTCAAAAATTAACTGAATGCCTACTATGCGTGAGATATTATTAAGCACTGGATAAATACTTATTGGCCAAACACACCCTCCTCTAATGCGATTATTTCTTTACTAGGACACATTTGTCTGAACTATTCCACTCTTGGAGGTGCCATTATAGCATGGCAGCCCTTTAAAATGTTAACCCCACAAGGCTGGAGTCCTGTTGAGTCTGGATTCTAACATTCCAATTCTGCCACTAAATTACTTAAACAGTTTGATCTCTTAGGCCTCAGTTTTTTCATCTAATGAGGATTTGGACTATACTAAACTGACTTAAATTATGTCACTGTACACTGCATGTACACTGATTAGTAAATAATACTAATTTTATAATCCTGTCCCTTCATCAAAGTTCCAAATTCCCACTTCACCTTCTCAAATATAGAGGTAATCTTATTTGTAATTAATTTGCAGTAAGATATGACTAAGGACAAGGTTCATCCAGAAGCAAGAGGGAGCTACATTTCAAAAGACCCAAAGAACTCACAGCCATTGTCATGTGCTACCAATAACTCCTCAGAGTCATTGCCTAAGTCTCCTGAAAGGGAGGAACCCATTTTAACAATCCAAATGAAGACAATTATAGGACACAAGATCTTTCCCATAAATGCCCTAAAAATTGTGATAACATTTTAAATCCAAACCTAAAGAAACTGATTATAGAACGGCAATTATCAAGAATACAAGCAACAATAAATGCTGGCAAGGATGTGGGAGAAAAGATACATTGCTGGTGGGCCTGCAAATTGGTACAACCACTATGGAAAGTAGTATGGAGATTCCTCAGAAAACATGGAATGGAATTACCATTTGACCCAGTTATCCCACTTCTAGGTTTATACCCAAAGAACTTAAAATCACCATACTACAGTGACACAGCCACATCAATGTTTATAGCACCTCAATTCACAATAGCTAAACTATGGAACCAACCTAGGTGCCCTTCAACAGATGAATGGATAAAGAAATTGTGGTATGTATACACAATAGAATATCACTCAGCCTTAAAGAAGAATGATAGCATGGCATTTGCAGGTAAATGAATGGAAATGGAGAGAAATAAGCCAATCCCAAAGAACCAACAGTATCTCTGATATGCAGATGCTAATTCACAATAAGGGGGGGCGTTGGAGAATAGAGGTACTTTGACTAGACAGAAGGGAGTAAAGGGAAGGGAGAGGGTACAGGGATCGGAATGATAGTAGAACGAATTGAACATTATGACCCTATGTGCATATATAATTATACAACCTGTATAACTCTACATTACGTACAACCAGAAGAATGAGAAGTTATACTCCATTTATGTATGATGGTCAAAATGCATTCTACTTTCATGTATAACTAATTAGAACAAATTTTTTAAGAAGATGTGCCCAATTTAAAAAAAAAAAAAAAAAGAAGAAGAAGAAGAAGGAACTGATTATAAGTTCATGGGCACTGGTTCCTGCATTTGGATATAAGTTACCATTTGAACTCTGGCAACTGAGTGTTAATGAGCAATTCAAATGTTCAGTTTCTGGTACACAATCCAATAAATCATGGTTTTGCAAAATGTTATGAAGACCAGGGATGATATAGGAAGCAATGTTCAACTACTATCAACTCTGCATTCCACAAGAAACAGTTGAAGATAAATGAAAGGTTAAGTCTCTCTAGTTCCTTGATGGCAAAACCTGCCTTGTTTATAAATCCGTCCACATCACCAGAAACATGGAACCCAGAAGAATCTCAATAAACATTACTTGAATTGACTTATAATCTCTCTTTCATTATTCCCTCTTTCCTTTAAAAGTACCACTTTCCTTTATTAACATCTGTATTCCTCTTTCAGGGATAGAGTAAGCAAAGACTTGTGGCTAGTTTATTTCTACCTCACAAAATGTACCACCATGTATTAACCCAAGAGTATAAAACCTATCATTCTCAGTTGTACAAAACTGTCAGTCTGATGCATGCCAAGTTACAGTCAGTCACTTATGTAGGTAGCACATCAAAGAAGAAGGAGCTGATGGAACTTATCAGGGAGAATCTTGAGGAAACAACTGCATACCAGTGGCCTCAATCATCACCCAGCTTAGTAGTTTTAAATATAAATGGATAATAGAGAACCACCAAACAAATGGAAAAATACAGTAGCATGAACAAGTAAATCCTAGAACCTACTGAAACTGAGAGGAAAGAGAATTCAGGAAACAGAATTTTTTTCTGATAAAAGAACTCAGGAGGATTACCCCCCATATAAGTCCTGAGATAGTTGGAGGGTTTTATTTATTTTATTTATTATTTTAAAGGTTGGGGGGAAAAACCTGACCTGGTCAGCATAGAGTATAGTACACAGTGGCTCCAACCAGGACTGCAATGAAGAGAAGTCCCAGGATGAAAGCCTAGTCCATCAGGCTCAAATAGGATTGGCTCTGAGAAAAATAGAGAATCCCACAGAATAGACAGCATGCCTGAGAAACTGGATAAATCTGAGATTGTGATGAAGGCACATTACTCTGCCACCTATTAGAAAAAGAACAACTGAAAACCTGGTGGGGGTGGGGGGAATAACATAATGTGATCCTTGCTGGGCACAGTGGCACATGCCTGCAATCCCAGTGGCTTGAGAGGCTGAGACAGGAGGATGGCAAATTCAAAGCCAGCCTCAGCAATGGCAAGGTGCTAAGCCACTCAGTTCATTGAGACCCTGTATCTAAATAAAATACAAAACAGGGCTGGAGATGTGGCTCAGTGGTCCAGTACCAATCCCCAGTACAAAAAAAAAAAAAAAAAAGAAAGTCCTGATCCTTATATAATCTTAAGGATTTCAAATGTAAATTTTTTAATTACTTTTATAGTATTTTAACCAACTGTGATAAATCCCATAACTTTATAGCCAATAACAACCTTTCCATTTTTTGGTCTTGAATTTGTGGTAAGTTTCTTACCTTGCTGTTTTAAGGCTCAAAGTCTTGGCAAACAAGTTTGCATTCTCTTTTTTATGCCATTTCTCATTTTTTAGACTTTGATGATAATAATTCTTAGTGTTGGTCTTCTCAAAGTGAGTATTTCTTGTCTTTTTAGACTATAATCATGCAGTAGTCACCTTAGTCCTTAAACATTCTCACTGTCATGCTTTAGATTATCCTTAGATCACATATAAACTGTACAGAGCTGAAAGAATAGTGCTACTTCAGCATTCAACATTTTATTGGCTAGCAGGATAATTTTCTTTTGAATATTCAGTACTCTTTCTGTTATTATGCAGCACTTGACAATACTGCTGCTGACTGTGTGACCCATGAACCAGTATCCTTATGGAAGTTTCTCATGACTGTCAGATGCTACTTTGGCATCTAACATCTATTTGAATGTACTATATTTGAATGTGGAACCAATCATTCTACAAATAAGATCAGGATTGTTTTCGTCTATAAATGTTTTTCAAATACCCACTTCAAACAATTCAGTGGTGAGGGAGGGCTTTTTGGTTGTTTCTAACCCATGTACTGTATAGAAGAACCTACTGGCAGTTACTGCTTTGAAAAGGGCTTAGTTAACTATTGATCCCTGGAGGACAGCACTGTTTACACCTCTGGGTCCAGTGCTATGAAGTATCTATTTGTCTCTGGCTTTTGATTCTTGAACAGAAACATATTCTTAACATAACTATCAACTTTTCTAACCTATGTTCCCTGATGACAGGTTTTAAATAGCCATTTGCTTGAAAGTTTTTGAGAATCTAGGTTTAGCTCTGACATCCCCTTCGTCCAACTACTTTGGTATATTAAATAATTCCAGCAAAGTTATTATATGCTTTTACTTCATACATGCTTAATTTTCTTGCTGAATCTTATGTGGGCTTAATGTTGACCCCAATTTTTTTCAATGAACAGGCTACTTTCATAACTTGCTTCTTGGCCCTTCAAACTGTATTATACCTTATGCCAGATATCTTACTACTAAAATAACCATCACCTTTTCTAGAACAAACCAATTAAAAATATTTAACCAATAATAAGTCATGGGAGCAGCATAGCACAGTGGTTAAGAGACAAAACCCTGATGCCAAGCTACCTGAGTTTGAAATCAGGCTCCTCTACTTACTAATTGGGTGACCTTAGGCTAGTTACCAACTACTCAGTGCCCCATTTCCTAACCTGTAAAATAGGGGTGGGTAATCAGTAAAATGACGTGGTTATGACAATTAAATGGGTTAACATTTGTAAAATACTTGGAATACAGCCTGGCACACAGTAAACAGCATAAAGACTCATTAAATTATAAAAAACTATAATTCAACAGTGGACCTTTGAAGTTTAACCACAAAGTAAACAGGCTTTTCAGAATTTAAAACATGCAAATGACTCCTTAATATTAATTATTTCAGGGAGCTATACTCATATTCCTGTGATACCATCACTACTAAAAATATTTCTAAAACTTCTTTTGGAATAGGCTTTATGAGCCAGGTTAAGAACTAAGCAAAAAAGTTCCATGGTCGCACCTCTTTACTTACTGCTTTCCAATTAGTACAATTCAGCTTGACTCTAATTTTATCATCAGACTTACCCTTTTAAGTACCAGATTCTTTACAAAAAAAAAAAAAAAATGTGCTACCACTGCAGATATTCACAAGACTGTTTTCAGGGGCTTAAAAGACAGTGTGTTCAGTTTGCCTCAAGTTACATTGGGAGGATATGTTCACTGTCATGAAACTATGTAATTGGAGATATTAAGGGTACAGAAAGTTAGCCAATATCAAAAAAAAAAAAACACTGCTAAAAAATTACTGGAACAGTACATCTATAATTTTCTGACACTGAAATGAAGGCAGATAATTGGGTATTCTCTGTTTCCCTTCCCTTAATACTGTGTCTTTCGCGGGTAGGATAAGAAAATTATAACATTTACATCGGGCATATCATACCCTATATGACCTTCAGATACCTAACAACTCACTTGGGTTTTAAACAGCCTGTCTAAAATGCCTTGTTTACAAGAACACTACTCTTTGTATAATGGTAAGAAAATCTATTTTATATGATACTGTATTCTTGTTAACAACTGTTAAGAGTGAAGTGTTCTTTGGGAAACACACACCCCCACCCCCGTAGATAATACACACCGAGTTTTACTTCTCCCAAAGGTGACATTTACAGATTTTTTTAAATTTGTCAAAGCCAATCATTATAAGGTGTCTCTTTTGGTTGCATGAGAAGCAATTTTAAAGTAATCAACTTTATCTTAGTATGGTTTAAAATGAAAATAAAAAGTTTTGTAGAGGTCATGAAAGTAAAAATTAAGTTTTAATTAAGGTTTCCACTTATTTCAAATGCTCTTTTTTCCAACTTCAACTTAAGAAAAAATAAGCTACAGGTTCAGAAGATTTAGCTCCTTCTGTCTGAATCAGGTCAATCTCTAACAACAAAACAAGGGTTTTTTTGTTTTTATTCTTGTTCTTTATGTGCTCCAATTTTAAGTAACAATACTTTTAATAATAGTTCTGAACAGATACCACTCATTTACTGTCCCTTTGTTTCTCTACCGTATGACTTAATGCTGCATTTTGCTCCATCAACTTCAGGATTTAGCAAAGTCATAACCCAATCCCTTTTTAAGTGCACTGAAAGCAACATAATTTATCAGACAAAATAACCAGCCACCCATGAATAAGCTTCAGAGTAAGATTTTCTTTTCTCATAACTGAATAATTTTTATTTTAGGTAATTCTGCTCAAAAATAGCTGAAAAAAAATCATTTTCAAGGTTTTGGTATATTTTTGGCAAGTCAAGTTTTTCTGCCTTGCCTTCTAGATGAGACGGGTCTAAAAATCTCCCAAAAAGAAATCCAGAACCTGAACCCTAGAAATGTAAACTCTGATTCAAGCTATGTCTCTCACCAGTTGGCTAAATCCAAGTATAAATCACTTACTTGCCCCCCAACTGGGCTCAATTTCCCCATCCAGAAAATTAAAAAAAACAGCAACCATCACAAGATCAGCGTTCAAAGCTGATAGCAACCTAGTGAAATGCGTGAAGGCACTATAGGAATGGAATCAAATAACCATCAGTGAAAGAACCTTCATTTTCTTGGCACTTAAAGGGTTACCGTCGCTTACTGGGAAAAAAAAAAAAAAAAGGAAGAGAACACAAACAACCTGAACCGGTTGGTGACACTTTGCTGAACTCCAAGGGGGGGTGATTAGCAGTTTGGGGCGGGGAGTCACCGGAATGCCAATCTGAGACCTACGTGGGCTGCTCCCGCTCTCGCCCCCCGCAGGACAGAGGCGCTGAGAGATCAAAATTCAACCAGGCTCCCAACAACCTCACAGCAGAAAGAAATCTGGGCAAGGGAGGGCAAAGACCGCTGCTGCCACCTCGACTGTGCCACCCTTGCGCCACCAGCGCCCTGGCCCACGGTGCCACGTCCCGGCCTCCGTCCCCACCCTAGGACGCGGGCACATCTTCTGGAAGCCACCGGATTCACTCCCTTGCAGGCGCCCCTGGTGGGCCACACCTCGGATCAGGGCAGGGAGGGGACAGTTAGAGCGGTTGGTACAGTTGCCCCACGGACTAGCCGCCCCAGAACCAAGCCCTGGCCCGGTCCGGCGGAGCCTCAGATACAGCTCCCGAGCCGGTCAGGCTCCCCAGGGGAAGGCCTCGGCGCCGCCTGCCTGGCTCCGGCCCCTCGGAGCAGCCCGGCACAGCAGACTCACCTCCAAAATGTCAACAGCGCATGTTCGCCGCCGCTGGACCGACGTCTCTGCACCGCTGGCCTGGCCAGGCCCGCCCAGCCGCTCAGCTCCGCTCCCCTCGGCAGCCCTGAGCTCCACTCCACGTACCTCCGCGCCCGGCTCCTCCCCGACACGTCAGGGTCTGCCTGGGTGTCCGAGGCCATTCTGTGACGCACGGGGGCGGAGTTCGGAGCATGCGCAGGAGTATACAGGCGTGCTGGGCGGGGCTGTGGCAAGGCTGGCGTCAAAGGGGGCGGCCCGATCCCGGCGCGCTGACGTCAAGTCGGCGGTTCCTGCTGCGCAGACGCTTTCGCACCCTGTGAGTGGAGGGTTTTAGGGCGCTGTGGTTTCCATAGACTGTGTTACTGGGGAAAATGGTCCCCTAGGGGACTGAGAGAGGGTAACAGGGCGGAGCGGTTTCTAGCTCAGAAAGGAAACACAAAAAGATGAACAACTGCTCAAGAAGTAGAAGCTTAAAGGAAGAAAGCCGTTTAAAAACAACTTTAGGAACTTTTGCTGTACCATGTATAATGCAATTCAAATTTTAATGCTCTTAGGATTGGTTTTGTGGGATTTCTGGAAACAATAAAGCATGTAAAATACACCTCAAGGTGAGAGCAAGTTGAGCCTAGGAGGCCCAGTTATATAAGGGAGACGGACGTAAACAGAATCAATGTAAGAGGGATTATAAGAAGTATCCAAATTAGTGAAGATGAAAGAAAGGGTTAAAGAGGTTTGTGGGAAGGATAGCACCTTGAACTGGACTCTGAAGGATATAGGACTGAAACAAGTGATAATAGTAACTCACTATTGTTGCACGGTTTGTATATACTAGCAATTGTGCTAAGCACTCAGTCAGCATTATTTAATCAACTCAATGACCCCCATGAGATAGGTACCTTATTCCCATTTTACAAATGAGGAAACAGACTCAGCAAGATGAAGCTGCCCAAGGTCAACTAGAAAGAGGAGCATTCAAAAGTCAAGTTCACCCAGACTGAATTTTTAAACTCCAGAAAATATTATTTTCCATTACTATACTGACTTGGAAATATTAATAATACCATTTGCTGGGCTAGAGCTAAGTGCTTTACATATGTGTCACCTCTCTCAATCCTCAAAACAGGCTGAAGTTATTACCCTCATTTTAAATATTGTAAAATGAGACCCAGAATTTCTGAAGTTTAAACCCAGAAAGTTCTTATTCCCAAGGCCAGTAATCTAGGACATCCTGGAAGCTCAGTCAGTTTCTGGGGCTCTGCTTCCCTAGCTGAAGTTCTGATCTGGCTGATGAGATCACCAGGCAGGGAGGTGATTAATGAAGGCTTTCCTGTATTCCTGGTGCCAAGGTGGAACAGTCCCACCCCAAGAGGAAAAAATAAAGGCTACAGCTTTTGTCCCTGCCTCCTGGCTGAGGTGGTAGGAAATGCACTGAGTCACCTAATGGCAGGTTAGGCCCCTCAGAAAATGTTGGCGTCATCTTGCAAGCCACTGTCACTCCCACATAGCCTGAACCTAGAACTGGTGTTTATTAGGATGGATGTGTTGATACCATCTTAGTGAATGGGCATTGTGTGGCAAAGCTCTCAAGAGTCTTGCACTGATCTCCTTCCTCCAGGCTGGTTGATATTTCTCTGTGGGAGATGCACCCTGGGGCTGAAGATGGGAAATAACCTTCAGAACCTTTGCCCCACCCCCTGCTTCCAATATGCCAAATCCAAGAAAATAAAGTACAAAGGAAGATGGAAGGCAGCCTCAAAAGGAAGAAGTTTAAAAATCAGCCTTGTGAAGGTGGTAAAGGTAAATGAAAGCTATCCCACCCTTCTACCTTCACAAACCATTAAGAAGTGTTTGCTGAGGTCTTTCTTGCACATTGAGCCAAATGTCACAGTCCTGAGAACATGCACAATCATCTCACTACCTTTACAGCCACAGACTCTGAGATACAGGAAACAGGGACCAGTGGAGACTGACCATGTCATAAGGAAGGTATGGGATACAAGACCAAACTTTAGCTAATGAGGATGCTGGACTGTGGCCACATCGCATCTCACAAAAGGTGATACAGTGCACATGGACCTGCTATGAAAAATCAGAGGAGATGAGATGAATTTAACCTTCCATTGGATCACATGAATAAAACACCTCAAAATCAGGGCCTTGATTCAACCTAATCTATGTTTCCTTGGCCAGCATTTTTTGCTAAGTGTTAAAGGCATAGATAAAGCTGGGCAAGGGACACTCAATGGATAACTAGTTGCCAATGGTCTTCTGTATATGCCTAACAGATGTTCTACCACCACCTCCAGTTTTTATGTCTAAATCCCAAACAGCATCCTTTGCTTCAATTGAAATTTCCAAAACAATTTTTATTTCTATCAATGGTGCTATTATTATCTCAGTCACTGAGGCACAAAGCTCTCCTCAAATCGCCCTTAATTATCTACTGCCCATCCCCCCTCCACCTTTCATTTCACTCATGTAGTTACCACAATGACTTCCCCTTCAAAAACTCTCTCAAATCGATTCATTTCCCAGTTCCTTCCTCCTGCATCTTCCTTAGTCCAAAGTCTCCTATTTATCCATACCTTCTTTCCCAAATTTTTCTCCCAGGAATTTCTTCTTGTTCCAGCCCAGGAAGCCACAGATAGCCATCAGAATAGTGTTTCTAAAATCCCATGGTATGAAGAGCATCCCTAGCTCTAGGAATTCTTTTAGCATCTTACTTTTGTGATAAAGTACCACTTATATAGTCTGGCATTTAGGGTCCCCAAAGCATCTCAAACCCACTTTTGCTGTCTCCCTTCTACAGCTCACCTATGTGGTTCTAACCAGAGATGGAAGGTTCCTTTCGTCTCTGGGCCTATGACAGGCCCAGAGTTAATATGACATTGACTCCCACTTCACCACGCACTATGGCTGCTCCCTGGGCTTGACCAGTCACTTATCCTTCAGCCTTTTGAAGACTCACTCATATGCTAACTCTTCCAGAAAGGCTTCCTGACCTTCCTATTCAAAACCACAAAGTGAGCCCGCCTTCCTCTGAACCCAAGTGGAGACCTTCATACTTCACAGAAGACCTTTTGGACAAGGAGTTCCCCCCCGCCCAAGAACCAAAACCCACTGAATGCAGGGAGTTGTTGATTGTCCTAATATCCCCTCAGCAAAAATAGGCCCTTTGCAAACATGCATTTAATATGCTCCAATGAAGCGAAAGAATGAGTCAATGATTTGGTGGCTCAAACTTGAAATGCAAGACTGACAGAACTTTCTAGACAATTCCCCCAAATCCTGGGGGTGGGGCAATAAATTTTAACTTATGTGAAAGGCTGAACTCTGGTGATTCCAGACTATAAAAAGGAAGTGGGATTTGGGTCATAAGCAATTATATCTTTTCTAGAGCCCAAATCTTAAATCCTAAAGCACCTACAGCACCTGTAGTCCCCAACACAGTTGTTTTTGTAACATTAATAATAATAATAATTATGATAGTTATTTTGAATATTAAAAAAAAAATTTACTTGAAGACCAGCATGGTAGTGCATTCCTATAATCCTAGTAATCAGGAGGCTGAGGCAAGAGGATCACAAGTTAAAGGCCAGCTTTGGCACCTTCGTGAAACCTTGTCTCAAAATAAAAAAAATAAAAAGGTCTGGGAATGTAGATCAGTGTAAGAGCACTCTGAGTTAAATCCTTAGTACACACCCTCCGAGTACACACACAAATACACATACACACTTAGACCTTGAGATAAGAAGTGATTTTAGAAAAAAAAAATCTGTCATTCACAGCTATAAATTTAGTGCTTGCTAGAGGCACTGTTCTAAACTTTTGAGGATTCAACCATAACTTTAAAAGGCACTTCTCCTCCCCACCCACAGAGATTGTCTAATGGTGAAGGCAGACAATAAGCAAATAGACAAATTTATTCTGTTGGGTCAATTTATTCTTCTTGTGTCAAGAAAAATAACCAAGGTCAAAGAACAAGATGAGGCAGAGATTGCTTCCTGAGTGAAAATAGGGCTTAATGTTCATGGGATTTTCTTTTCCTCTCTCAAGTTGTCAAGGCCCTTTTTATTTGATTTGATTTTAAATATTTATTTTTCAGTTTTCGGCGGACACAACATCTTTGTTTGTATGTGGTGCTGAGGATCGAACCCGGGCCGCACACATGCCAGGCGAGCGCGCTAACCGCTTGAGCCACATCCCCAGCCCCAAGGCCCTTTTTAATAGAGGTCTGCAACAGAGATCTGAAACTAAAGACGAACATAACAAATATATGCAAATGCCTTTAAATAGACAAACATAGTTTTTCATCATAGTGCCAGCCATAGAGCAGGCATTCAATATATATTGGTTGGAATAATGACTGGCTAGACAGTCTAAAAAATGCTAGAACCTTTAGGTGAATGATAAATTTCCCCTTCCAGATTTTGACTGGCAATCAGTTCATGTTTGATTCAGAAATTTCCACTTCTGGTTTGTCCCTAATCCTTGGCTCATACAGCCATGAAGACCCCAGCCTAGGGTATTCCTACACTACTTCAAAGGGAAAGAAAGTTCCATATGTCATCTTTGTTGCATCCTCAGTACCTTCTTGACTAAATGGCATTCACCAACCCACCCTCCCAAAACAGCTCAGGCTCCCCAATCTCAGCTCATCCATCAAAATTTATCCCTTCAGCCAGATGCAGTGGCACACGACTGTGATCCCAGTGACTTCGAAGGCTGAGGCAGAAGGGTCACAATTTCCAGGCCAGCCTCAGCAGCTTAGCAAGACCCTAAGAAACTTAGAGAAACCTTGTCTCAAAAAGTAAAAAAAAAAAAAAAAGAGTGGGAATGTAGGTTAGTGGAAAGCATCCCTTGGTTAAATCTCCAGTTCAAAAATGAAAAAAGTGGGGCTGGGGATGTGGCTCAAGCGGTAGCGCGCTCACCTGGCATGTGTGCTGCCCGGGTTCGATCCTCAGCACCACATACAAACAAAGATGTTGTGTCCGCGGATAACTAAAAAATAAATATTAAAAAAAAAAAATCTCTCTGTCTCTCTTTAAAAAAAAAAAAAAAAAGGAAAAAGTGGTCTCCTCAGTTTTAAACTGCAGTTGGCTATAAGTTAACAGAAAGGCAGGAATTGAGTGGAGATGGATTTTATGTGTGATGTTGTAGGTTGCAAACCTCCTTCCTGTTTCTTCCCCTTTCCACCATGTCTGTCTGAGAATCCCACCTGCTTCTGGCCCTTGTACCCCTTACCAGGAAGGTGCTTTACCCTCTGCAGGCTTCCAGATGTAGCCTGCTGCAAGATAGCTCTCAGAGGTAAGAAAAATGAACACATAATTTGGGTGGAACCAGTTAACAGGCCTTCCTATCAAGGTCCTGCCCTGGTTGCTTGTATCTAGAAGGAATAACTGAAGTCTCAAGGGTCTCTGCCCAGTCTTTTCTATTTATTGAAAACTGATATCCTGCTGCACACACGAATCTCCTGAAGTTGGCCCTGATTTCTTCCCCAGCAGCCTACCTGATTGGTGGACTTCCTCCAGATCAGGAACCTTGTGGTTTTCCTGGCTCCAGAACCTCTGTTCTCCCAAACCTCGGTTTCCACTGTCAAGTGCTGGCTTCTACCCCAGCCCCTAGAAAGTCACTACTCACACCTCAGGGTAGCATCTGCCTCCCCAGGAAAGAATAGCACAACACTCTGAATTGCTAATTTGGTTAACACCTGGTAACCGCAACTGTTGACATCACACCTACATAAACAGTGTGACTATCCCTGGAGAAAAAGGGATATCTGCTCTCATACCTTTACGCAGACAAGGCGGCACCAGGTTCACCTACTCCCAAACCATACTGAGGAAATGATAGGGTTGAAAGAAATGGAATGTTTCTTTCTACCCTGATTGTATCAGGCAATTTCAATCTAATTCCCATTACCGGGTAATCCAGTGAGTCAAAATTACCAGGACCAAAAAGATCTTTTATTTAACCACTCCACAAATATTTATTAAGTGCCTAACACTGTTCTTAGCCCCAGGGATAGAGCAATTAACAAAAGAAGCTAAGTCTCTTCTGTGAAGACTTTTTTTTTTTTTTTTTTTTTTTTGGAGTGAAGATTTTCTAACATGAAAAAAGAAAAGGGAAGCAGAAGGGAAACAGAAAATAGATATGCATGAGTACATAGGGCAGTAATATGTACTAATGAAAAAAAAATTAGGGCTTTGCAGCATTTTGCATTTAAGGTAGCATTTAGGGAAGTAGCTCTTACTTATTTATTTCTAGCTCTAATACCTGACTTGTAGTAAGCACTTAACATTTGTTGAATGAATAAAAAAAAAACTTTCAATGAATGTTTTTAAGTACTGAATCATTTTTATTTAAAAAAAAAAACTCCTTCAGTTTCTTATTTTTTAACATTTATTTATTTATTTAGTTTTAGGTAGACACAATATCTTTATTTTACATTTATGTGTGGTGCTGAGAATAGATCCCAGCACCTCATGCATGCTAGGTGAACACTCTACCACTGAGCCACAACCCCAGCCCCAAGTTCTGAATCATTTTTACTGTTCTCCTCTGCTACTCTTTCTTGCTCCTTTTTCTTTTATCAAAGCTCTTTCACAATTTATAATTCTAATAAAAGAACCTCTGATCTTAAAATGAGCAATAAGAAACAATTGGCAAAAAAAAAAAATACAGGTGACTAATAAACATATGAATCATATTCCACCTCAGTCCTAATCAAACCCATTCAAAGTAGAATAGCAAAGAGACTCCATATTTCACCCAACACATTTGAGATTTTTAAAATAAAGAAACTGTGGTATATATACAAAATGGAATATGACTCAGCATTAAAAGAGAATAAAATTATGGCATTTTAGGTAAATGGATGGAGTTGGAGAATATTATGCTAAGCAAAGTAAGCCAATCCCAAAAAACCAAAGGCCAAATGTTCTCTCTGATAAGTGAATGCTGATGCATGGGGAAGGGGGAGGCATGAGAAAAAATGGAGGAACTTTGATTGGGCAAAGGGGAAGGAGGCTAGGGAGGGTGCAGGAGGGCAAGAAAGATGGTGAAATGAGATGGACATCATTACCCTAGGTACATTACCTAGGTACATGTGTGACTGCACATATGGTGTGATGCTACATTGTGTACAATCAGAGAAATGAAAAGTAGTGCTGCAATTGTGTACAATGAATCCAAATGCATTCTGCTGTCATATATACCTAATTAAATAAATAAATTAAATACTGGACTACAAAATGCAGAAAAGAACACAGAGAAACCAGCACCCTCTTGTAGAGTGCTGAGGAGGTGTGTCATTTGCAGTGAGTTTTCCTGGCAATCAGTTCAGCAGCATGCTATAGTTTGGATGTAGAATGTCTCCCAAAGGATCACTTATGGAAGGCTTGGTCCCCAGCCTAGGAGGCTATTGGAAAGCATAGAATCTTTAAGAGGTGGACCCTAGTAGGAGGTCTTAGATCATTGTGGAGATCCCCTCAAAGGGGATTATGGGATCCTGGTTTTCTCTCTCTCTCCCTCCCCCTCCCCCTCCCTCTCCATCTTTTCCCTCAGTCATGAGGTGAACAGTTTGCATACGACATGTTCCTGCCTGCCCATGATGTGATGCCCAACCTTCTACAAGCAGAGACCTAACATCAATAGGTCTACTCTACCATGGATTGACACCTCCAAAATTATGAGCCAAAATAAATCTTTTCTCTTTACAAGTTGATTGTCTCAGGTATGGTTACAGTAACAGAAAACTGACTCACACACAATGTGTATCAAAAGCTTTAAAATGTGCAATCCCTGGGCTGGGGTTGTGGCTCATCGGTAGGGCGCTCTCCTTGCACGTTCAGGACCCTGGGTTCGATCCTCAGCACCACATAAAAAATAAATAAGTGAAATAAAGGTATTGTGTCCAACTACAACTAAAAAATAAACATTAAAATAAATAAATAAATAAAATGTGCAATCCCTGTGATCCGGTATTCCCCTTCTAGGAATTTACCTGAAGTATGAAGGATGTGTGCAAATATTTATCCAGTGGTCCAATGGGATGTTCACTAAAGTGTTGTTTAGCAAAAAAAAAAAAAAAAAAAAAAATCAGAAATAACCTAAAGGATTGATGAAGTAGAATTATGTGATAGCTACACAATATAATAGTATTCGATGTTACAAAAGAGTATTAACAATGAAAATGTTCATAATATACAGCTGAATAGGCAGTTGACTCAATATGTATAGAATTCCATTTCTGTAAAGCAGGGAAAATGCATATACATTACATATTAGAAGAAAAGCCTAGAAATGATGCTAATAGTGATTATCTCTGGAAGATAAAATCACAGGATAATCTCTCTCTCTCTCTCTCTCTGACACACACACACACACACACACACACACACGCTTCTTCCTTTCTTTTTCTTTTCTGCATTGTGAACAAAAATATACTAAGTGTATACTTTTTTAAAGTTTAAAAATAAAAATGCATCCAAACTTAACAAGATAATTTCCTGAACATTCTTTGCAAAGGATCCAAACCATTTCCTAAGCCTAGAGATTTAGGAATTTTTTAATCTAGCCTTTGAGCTAAGTGACTCCAGGAGAAAGAACAAGGACCTGAGTACTCATGTCAATAAAGTTTCAATGGGAAGGCTCCCAATTCTGTGGGCTGAATCATAAGAATCTTCTACTATGACTCCTTAATTAGTCCAACCTGATGGTATAAATAATTATACAATTTCCTCCTGTAAACATATATGCTGATTCTACAGACATAAAAATTCTACCCTGCAATCTTTTCAACTTCAGAGCTTTGAAACACATATTAACTGACCCCGGTGGCGCACTGAATGGTAGAATCGCCTGGAACATGAACCATAGCTAATCAGGAAGGTAAAGATTGCTTTTTAAGAGGTCACTTATTGTCTAATAAGAGGGAAACAATACCCCTACCATTTATAATTACAGCTTAATAGGTTAAAATGACAGTCTATGAAATCTCAAGAGGGAATGTCACTCTAGTTTTCATCAATTCCTATGTGATATAACACGCATCTATAATACAACACAATGTTCACTTTGAAAATTAGAAGAGGTTGTGACCTTGACATGGGAAACATTTTCTGCTATAATAGAGAGACTGGACATTATTCAGGTGTTCATAACACAGAGGCCAATTTGCCTCATAAATGTGGAATTGCAGAAATGAAACAACCAGGTGTTGTGTTAATCACAGAAAGATGTTCCTCCTATAAAAAGAAAACAAGCGTCCCCTTTGGAGATGAGCAGGCCAGGAAAAGAGAAGATATTCACTTAAGTGCTGGGGGTGGGGGGTTGGGCAGGGGAGCCCTTTCTCCAATCATGTTGCTGTTTCAACAATTTTCTAAAGATCGAGTGTTAACAGGATGGTTATTAAAAACACTGATAAAAAGATATTAGAGAAAGCAGTGTCCAAGCTGGAGGCTCAGGAAGCATAGGGAAGGTGATCAAAGGTTGGCAGTTCCACCCTCCACCCACAAAGGTGCAGGCCCCACCCCTTCTAGGGTTCCCTGCCCTGGTGTGAGAACACCGGGCCTCTGCCCATTGCTATTCTCTACCTTCACCTTCAGATCACAGCTGTTATTCTTCCTGGCCAAATCAGCCTCATCACTGATGATTCTGTTCAAGTTACTTCCCATTTCTGGCCTCAGTTTCTTCATCTGTGAAATGAGCAGGTTGAACCAGACGACATCCTGTCATCTAGCCAAGAATCCTTCTGGTGGGGCTGAGCGCCTGCCCCTCCTTGGCCAGTCTGACAAACATGATGGCAGGAGTCAGGCCACTCTTTGGTGAGTGAGGCTAAGTAGCCAAGGATCGTCTTATTCAATGCCAGTGCTCCTTTCTCTATCCTACGGAATTGCTGAGCTTGCAGAATGTATTCCATTAAGAGCTTCTAAGGTCCACTGCATTCATTTCCTGTGGCTGATGTAACAAATGACCCTAAACTTGGTGGCTTAAAACAATACATATTATTTCTGTTACAGTTCTAGGGGGGGGTGGGTGGTCAGAAATCCAAGATGAGACTTGCAGAGTTAAAATCAGGATTGGTTCCATCTAAGGTTCCGGGGGAGAATCAGTTCCTTGCTTCTGCCAGTGTCTAGAGGACCACCGGCTTGGCTGGTGGCTACATCACTGCAAGAGCTGCTGCCATCATCCCTTGGCTTTCTCTGACTCGGATCCTCCCGACTTCTTCCTTGGATCTTTTGATAACATTGGGCCCACCCATATGATCTGGAATAATCTCCCCATTTCAAAATCTTCCACTTAATCACATCTGCAAAGTCTCTTTGGCCATATAGGATAACCCAACTATGCATAAATTCTGGAGACTAGAGTATGGACACCTTTAAGGGCTATTATTCTGCCACCGGATTCTGATATTCCAGTTCCATGAACCACCTGCGTGATATTTGCCACTTCTGCATATCATCTTCAAGTTTTTCTTTCAGATCAGCTCACTTTCCTAAAGATGAACTTAAATCCCTCCTTCTCCTTCTCCTAAATAATCATGTCTATGAATCCATGGCATTGACTGCTGCTCGTAGTTGCCTGATATTCCTTAAAATTAATATGTGACCATTATTATCTCAGATGTTCATCTCTGTACCTCCTAAATCACTTTGTGTGCCACCAGTAGTACACAAACCATACTTCGGGGAACAAAAATAGAATTCAGCCTCCTGATTTTTACCAAATAGGGCAATTTGTCCAAGAATGCACACCAACAAATTTTCTGTTATACCCACAACTTCTTCCTCCTGTCTCCACGCTCATTAATCACAACTTGAAAAGTACGTCAGCTTTTTCTTAATGGCATCCCCAACACAGATGATTCATTCATACAGTCTTACTTCCCTTTCTTTGACACTCATGGACATCCAGAATCTCCTTTTGCATTTGAAGAGCAGGTTTTTCTGTCAATCAAGATTTCATGCATCTGACTTATCTGTGTTTAACAGTAGTCTGTTTACTTGACCCACATCTGGACAGTGGCCAGGCCCTGGGGAAGAATAAACTGAAAAGGGAGGTCAGTGGCCAGCGGTGACTTTGAACTATGCCCCTTGGCATCTCTCCCAGCTGCAAATCGAACTTTGAAACCACTTTTGAGAAGGCAGAGTTCTTTCTATATACAGAATGTGGGATGACATAATTATCCTCTTACATAACACTCATCATGCAATAAAAATAGATAGCATTTATTAGATACTTAGTGTGAGACAGGCCTTATGACAAGTGTTTTACAAATATCCATTCACAATAACCCTGTGAAGTAGCTATTAGTGGTCCCACTTTACAGGTGAGAAAAACCCAGTTTCAGAGAGGTTAAACAACTTGTCCAGGATTACACAGCTAATGTGACGAAGGTGGTATTCAGAGAAGCCCAGAGATATAAGAAGCAAGAGAAAACATCTGATAAATCAGAGAACTGAGATGTTGAGCAACCTGCCCAACAACATAAAATTAGTGTTAGACTCAGGGGCAGAAATCAGACCATCAACTCTCAAACCAAGCCTTTCCTCTAGATTTCCTTTTTTCCTTTCTTTTTCTTTTTTTTTTTCTCCCTCCCCCCAAGTACTAGGGATTGACCCCCAAAGGTGCTTTACCACTCAGTCACATTCCCAACCCTTTTTATTTTTTGAGACAGGGTCCCACTAAATTGCTGAGGCTGGCCAAGAACTTGCAATCCTCCTGCCTCAGCCTCCCAAGACTCTGGGATTACAGGTGTGCACCACCAAGCCCAGATGATTTTTCTCTCTTTTAAGCTATTATTTCTTAGGTGAAGATTCTGCCTAATCTGTTTCTTTTTTCTCATCATTCCATATATCAGTCCTTCCTCTGTGCTTTTGTCTGTTATCATTTTCCCTCTAAGGAAAGGCTGTGAATGTACCTAAGGAGAGTTTCAGAATGACCAGTAAGGGATTGGCTAAATCAATGATCATACATGCATACAATGGAATATTATGCAGTTGCTAAAGATGATGTCATAGAGCCACATACACTGATATGAGAACAAATCATGGTTTAGTAAATTGAAAGTATGAATACAAAAGAAAATAGTTCCACTTTTATTTTTATAAATATGTACCCACAGGGAAAAAAAAGACTGAAAAGATATATTTATAAGAGGTGTCTATCTCTAGATGAGTTACATATTATTTTTGTGTTTATCCATATTTTCCCAATTTTACACAGTAAACATGTTATTCTTTATAATCCAAGGAATGAAAGTCATCAAAAACTCTAGACACAATCACTAAAAGTTGCTATTTTCCAGCCGGGTGCTCTGGCATACGCCAGTAATCCCAGAAACTCAGGAGGTCTAGGAAGGAGGATTGCAAGTGGCCAGCCTTGGCAACTTAGTGAGGTCCTAAGAAACTTAGCAAGACCTTGTCTCAAAATAAAAAACAAAAAGGGCTTGGGATATGGCTCAGTGGTAAAGCAACCCTGGGCTCAATCCCCTGTACCAAGAAAAAAAAAAAAAAAAAAAAGGCTATGCTCTGAGTCTAAACCTATAAGAAAATAAAAGATCAACCATAAACCATACGCCTCATTACAGAGCTGGCCACGCATTTGTAACAACAATTCTCCTACCCCAGTAGAAAAATGAGCAATGGATATAAATGGGTAAAAAGTAGAAGAAATACAAATGGCCAATAAACACAGAACAAGGTCCTCAAACATGATACCAGTAAGTTTTAAAAGTATAATAAGTAGCTTTGAGTGTAGCTCAGTTGTTCAGTGTCTGTTCAGCATGCAGGAGGCCCTGGATTCCATCCCCAGAACCAAAATCAATTAATTAATAATTTTATAAAATTAAAATAACAAATATCACTTTTTCCCTTTCACATTCTCAAAGTTTAAAACAAATTATGCCTCGTGCTGATAAAAGTGTAAGCCGATTCCCTCCTACCGCTCCAGTAGGAGTGAAAGATGCTGTCACAAGTTACCATGATGGATTAAATACATGTATCTTCACTTCCTTCCCTGAAACCCCCCACACAAAAAAGACAACACAAGGATCATTCAAAGGTATGAACCCCGGGCTGGGGATGTGGCTCAAGCGGTAGCGCGCTTGCCTGGCATGCCTGCGGCCCGGGTTCGATCCTCCGCACCACATACAAACAAAGATGTTGTGTCCGCCAAAACTTGAGAAATAAATATTAAAAATTCTCAAAAAAAAAAAAGGTATGAACCCACAGGACGGAGTATGGCAAAGGAGACAACAGAGGACAAGAGACATCTGCAGAATCTTGAGATCCTGTGAGCAGATGGGTGAGTGGTAGGGATGCACCGGGTCAGAGAAGACTGGAAACTAGATCCTGTCGGAAGCAAGTGGCACTGTGCCTCTGAACTCCAGAGAGGCTCCGGAACTGGAGGCGCCAGCTACTTCAGAAAGCAGACTGGGGGTTGGGGGGCGGCGGGCTAAAGACAGGAAGAGTTCTTGAAAGTATGGTGTGTTTACAGAGCATTTAGACTGTGGACTTCAAAGCCCACGTCAGATCATTTACCCGATTCTCACCCAGCAGGTAAAGGAAGTGTACTTTTTGGAGAAACTAGAGAAGTTCCAGACTTCAGAGGACTGGGTACAACTGAGGGTGGGGTTAAGTCACTACACTCTAAAGGGAAAGGGAATTTGGGTAGAAAATTCTCCCCAATCCATACATTGAATGACGAGACCCCAGTTCCTTTCTCCTGGGGGCCTCCAAGAATTTTGGCAGCCAGGATTGCACCATCCAGGTAGGAGACCAGAGAATTTTTTTTTCACGGTGTCTCCCAATCACATGGCTCCATTCCCCACACTTAATCACCCTACAAAGAAACCCCAAAACCAACAAGCGCAGACACACACACACACACACACACACACACACACACACATACTCGCGCACACATACTCACGCACACAATTGCTTAGAATCCATGAGGCTAAGGATTCCATCCACAGCACCACAAAAATAAATAAATAAAAATGAACATTGAATAAGAAACCACCAAACAAGTGAGGAAGACTTGGGGGTGAAAGACAGGTCAAAATAACACAAAAGAAATTTAGGAACTATAACCCGGCTCTGTGGTGCATGCCTGTAATTCCAGTAGTTTGGGAGGCAGAAGTAGGAGAATCATGAGTTCAAAGCTAGCCTCAGCAACAGAGAGGTGCTTAGCAACTCAGTGAGACACTGTCTCTAAATAAAATACAAAATAGGGCTGGGGATGTGGCTCAGTGGTTGAGTGCCCCTAAATTCAATCCCTGGTACCAAAAAAAAAAAAAAAAAAAGTATGACATCTTTAGGAACTATAGACACAGGGAGCAGAAATCCAGGGAAAAAAATACTTCAATAAATATCTTTAGAGAAATAAACTTCATGACTTCAACAGGAAGCAAGAACACAGGATCACAAAAAAGAAATGAGAACAAAAGCCCTTAAAAAAAAGTGAGGGTCAAAAAAATATGTGAGTATTGAAATAAAAATATTTATTTAAAGGGTATGACCATAAAATTAAGAAAAATGTCCCAAAGTAGAGAACCAAAGAAAGCTCTCCTAAATAGGAGATTAAAAGCAAGAATAAAAACCAAGATGTAGCTCAGTGGTAGAACACTTGCCTAGCATGCACAAGATCCTGAGTTTGATCCAAAAATAAAAATAAAAAACAAAAGCAAGAATAAACTCAAATGTATGAAATATGATATGTCAAAAAAAAGAATAAACTCCAAATTCCAACATCCAAACAATAGAAGTTCCAGAAAGACAGAATAAAGAAAAGAAATTATTATTTTTTTTTATTTTTTTTTTAGATTTTTTTGTTACTGGGATCTAACTCGGGGGTATTTTGCCACCAAGCCACATCCCCAGCCCTTTTAGTTTTTTAGAGACAGAGTCTCACTAAATTGCTGAGGGTCTTGCTAAATTGCTGAGGCTGGCCTTGAACTATAGATTCTCCTGTCTCAGCCTCCCAAGTCACTAGGGTTACAGGAATGCGCCACCATGCCCAATAGAAGAAATTATTTTTAAAATAATAACAATTCAAGAAAATTTTCCGGAACTGAATAACATGAAACCCCACTGAAAGAATCTCTAAGTGTATAGGGAAATGAAAGAAAAAACACCACCACAGAGGAAATTTCAGAATCCCAGAAATGAAGACACACTCCTAAAGACTTCCGCAGACATCAAACCAGGTCACCTTCAAAAGACCAAGAATCAGATAACTTAAGATTTCTCAACAATGTACTAGAAGCGTGAAGATAATGACATGTTGTTTTAAAATAGGGAAAATCATTTTCAACTCAGAGTGCTAGATTAAGCCAGACCCATAAACAAGGATAAGGATAAGGACCTTTTTAGAGACAGTCAAAACCTCAAAAGAGTTATCTTTTATGTAAATTGGAAGATGTCTGTCACCAAAATAAGAAAGTAAACAAGGAGGAAAATGTGGAATCCATACAAAAGGACAAATACGTCATGATTCTCCTTATATGAGGTACTTAGAAAAGTCAAATTCACAGGAACAGGAAATAGAACAGAGGTGTCCAGGAACTGAGAGAAGGGGAAATGGGGAATTAGCATTTAACGGGTACAGAGTTTCAGTAGGAGATGGAGTGTGGTGATGGTTCTACCACAATATACATGTACATTTATGCATTGAACTGTACATTTAAAAAATTATTAAAATGATGCTGTATGCTATATGTATTTTACCACAATTTAAAAAATGTGAAATTTTTTAAATCCTTAAAATTTTTAAAATTTAAATTTTACCACCCAGCACAGTGGTACATACATGTAAACCCAGCAACTTGGGAGGCTGAGGCAGGGGGATTACAAGTTTGAGACCAACTTCAGTAACTTAGTGAAGCCCTAAACAACTTAGTGAGAACCTGTCTCAAAACTTAAGGGGCTGGGGTTGTGGCTCAGTGGTAGCACACTTGCCTAGCATGCATGATGCACTGGGTTCGATTCTCAGCACCACATACAAATAAATAAAATAAACATCCATCAACAACTAAAAAATATTTAAAAAAAAAAAAAAAAGATGGCCTGTGGCTTTATTTAAAAAAAAAAAAAAAGCTTAAAAATATAATAAAAAATACATGGGCTGTGGATATGGCTCAGTAGTCAAGCACCCATGGATTCAATTCCTAGTACCTTAAAAAAAAAAAAAAAAAAAAAAAAAAAAAAAAGCTGGGGATGTGACTCAGTGGCTTAATCCCCAGTATCAATAAATAAACAGATAAAAATAAATAAAATTTTTATTTGAGAATGTGAAATGGCATCTGGGGATGTAGCTTAGAGGTACAGCGCTTGCCTAGCCTGCTCAAAGCCCTGGGTTCAATCCCCAACACTAAAAATAATAAAATAATAATAAGTAAAATGTCAAGAAGAATTTCTTTGAATTAAAACTGGGATCCCGGAAAAAAAAAAAAAAAAAGAGGATCCATACAAGGGAATGAAATGAAAAGTGGATTTCTAAGATGATGTTTAGGAGAGTCTGAGGACAACACTATGCAGCAGATCTAGGGAGCAATCAGACCAATCAGAGCACTAGGATGAGGCTCCAGGGAAGATGTCCCTGAGGAATGGAAGGAAGGAAGGAAGGGAGAGACAAAAGGGGGAAGGAAGGAGGGAAGGAAGAGATTGTCTGATGTGTCTAACCATGTGGATAGGAATTTAGTAACTCTGTTGGAGAAGAATCAGTGATATGTATATAAAAACTAAGCAAATAAGCCTGGTGAGATGGCGCACACCTGTAATCCTAGCGGCTCTGGAAGCTGAGACGAGACAATTGCAAATCCAAAGCCAGCTCTACAGAAGTGAGATGCTAAGCAACAGCAAGATGCTAAGCAACTCAGTGAGACCCTGGCTCTAAATAAAATACAAAATAGGTCTGGGGATGTGGTTCAGTGCTCCAATGCCCCTGAATTCAATCCCCCATACTCCCCCTGCAAAAAAAATAAAATAAGCAAATGAAAAAACAGGCATCAACTCCTGGAAAAAAAAAAAAGAAAGAAAAAAAAGGAACATTATCACCATTATCATGATGATGATGATCATTGCATAGATCAGAGAATGGCAATTAGACAGTAACAGTATAGTGTCTATATAACAGTTCATCTCCTGAGCATTTATCCTAAGGGAAAAATAAGACTAGTAGGCAAGTATGTATATTGAATGGTGTTTTCTACAGCACTGTTCATTATTATAGAAATAAAATGGAAACCTCCAACCATACATTGATAGGTTAATGAAATTATGGCATATGCACATAATTGGAATACTACACAACAGTTAAGGATAAGTATTTATGAATTAACCTAAGATGACTCAAGAGACAGTAACTGAAAAAAGTTACAGGACAGTAAGTAGAATTTAACATTAAAAAAAAAAAAAAAATTTAGGGGCTGGGGTTATGGATCAGTGGCAAAGCACTTGCCTAGCACATACAAGGTCCTGGGTTCCATCCTCAGCACCACATAAAAATAAATAAAGGTATTGTGTCCAACTACAAATAAAAATAATAATAATAATAAAAATAATAAAATATTTTAAAAAATATATTTAGGGGCTAGGGTCATAGCTCAGTGGTAGAGCGCTTGCCTAGCACGTGTGAGACCCTAGGTTCCGTCCTCAGCACCACATAAAAATAAATAAACAAAATAAAAGGTATTGTGTCCATCTACAACTAAAAAATTATTTAAAAAAAATTATTTAGAAGTCAATAAGTAGCTCAGTGGTAAAGTGCTATTCTAGCATGTGCCAGGTCCTGGGTTCAATTCCCTACCACCTCACACTGCAAAACAAAAGGAAAAAAAAAAGTGCAGAAGTCTGTAGGAATAAAATTGTAGATGATCTTTAGTTTCTCTCTATTGTAATGCTTAAATTTTTATCAACTGTCATAAAAATTTCACCTAACTGGAAAAAATTTCACCTAACTCCATTTAGAAAATTAAATAAAAGCAAATTAACTCCACCAAGCCTTGTGGCGCATGATTATAATCCCAGCAACTCAGGAGGCTGAGGCAGAAAGATCCCTAATTCAAAGCCAGCCTCAGCAACTTAGTGAGGCCCTAAGCAACCTAGGGAGACTCTGCCTCTAAATAAAATATAAAAAGAACTGGGGGGCGGTGCTGGGGATGTGGCTCAAGCAGTAGCTCGCTCGCCTGGCATGCGCGGGGCGCTGGGTTCGATCCTCAGCACCACATAAAAAGTAAAATAAAGATGTTGCGCCCACTGAAAACTAAAAAATAAATATTAAAAAAATCTCTCTCTCTCTCTCTTAAAAAAAAAAAAAAAAAGAATTGGGGATGTGGCTCAGTGGTTAAGTGCCCCCAAGGTTTAATTCTCAGTACAAAAAGAAAGAAAGAAAGACAGAAATAAAAATTACCCCCAAACCCTGAAGAATCTTAGAGTTTACAAAATACCTTTACAATCACTGTCTTAAGCGTCACAAAAATTCAACAAAATATAATGGTTTGACATATGTGAGACCCCAGGTTTGGGTTTCATTCCCCAAGACTGCAATAAGTAAATAGAACAAAGAAAATCAAATTAATATGATCAGAATCTTTGAGACGTGAGGACAGACAACGTAGTTTCAAGAAGCCATCAAAGCAAACCCTTAGTGTCAGCTATTACAGGGATATAACCAACTTCACAAACTGACCTCAGCCTTTGTTAATCCCCCCACCACAGAGGCAGACACCAGGAGCCCCCCCACCAGGGCATCTCTAGGGCCAGCCCTAAGTACTATGGAAACATCACCCTGATTTAAAGCATGTAGGTAACCTTAGGTGCCCGGGGAGAGGAATTCATAGCAGCAGGGCTGAGGTTTTACAGGCTGTGACGAAGCCTTGCATGAGGTCAGGACCAGGATGGCCCTTGGCTTCTCTTAGCCCCTCTTGGCCCTGGCTCAGACCTTCTTGAAACCACCCCCTGTCTCCCCACATTCCTAGGCACCTGGTCCTGGGTCCTCTGCTGATCTGGTCCACAGGAGCACACAGGTCCACGCTGTGAACCAGCTGAAACAAAGCAGAAGTCAACAGGAAGAATAAGAATCACGGGCTGACAACTCAGGGACAGGAAGTGATTTAGAGCCAGGAAGGCTGGGGCCTGCTGTCTAGAAGTGAGGTAACCCTGGCAGCCTGTGGCTCAGCAGGAGTTGAGCAAGACTTCAGTGCTTAAGCAAGAGAAGAAGGAAGCCAGGTCCAGCTCCTCAGCCAGGCTTCCAGGGCTCCTCACCTCCCCTGTGTGCACATAAGCCACAGGTCTTCTAGGTAAACTTTCTGTCCTCTCCCGGCTTTTCTGCCTTTGTCCCTATACTTAGAGGGCATAGTCAAGGGGAAGAGTTGTCATATGTAATAAGGGGAGGAGATGACTGGATGTCACTGTTCATTTTATCCTTCCCATAGATCCTGGCACAACTCATAATATGGTAAATAAGAGAACAAACTAGGGCTGGGGTGTAGCTCAATGGTAGAGCACTTGCCTAGCATGCATGAAGCCAGGTTTGATCCCTAACTCTGAAAATGAAAGAAACAGAGAGAGAATGAACTTAAAAGTAAGATAGCCTCAATCTGTTACTTTAAGTGAGAACTTGAATAAGCATTTTGCCTCTCTGAGTCTCTTTTTTTCCCCATTTTCCCAGGACTGACTTCATGGTGTTATTTGCAGCTTAAATGAGATAATGTGTCTAATTGGTTTCACACAAATCCCTAAATGAGTCCCTTTATCTATCATTGATTGACTCCTTTCTGGCCCAAGGCTTTAGCAGATCAGACCACCCTGGTCTGAAGAGCAACCTTGGACACCTCTTGCCTTCACAGTGGCTTTAGTTCTCATCTGTCAATCTTACCAAACAGAAGAGGAATCATCAGTAAAAACTGCTACTGAGCCAGGTACAGAGGCTCACGCCTGTAATCCCAGTGGCTCAGGAGGCTGAGACAGGAGGATCCTCTAGAGGCTGAGTCAGGAGGATGGTGAGTTCAAAGCCAGCCTCAGCAAAAAGTAAGGTGCTAAGCTACTCAGTGAGAACCTGTCTCTAAATAAAATACAAAAGAGGGCTGGGGATGTGGTTCAGTGTGGTCAAGTACCCCTGAGTTAAAAAAAAAAAAAAAAAAAAAAGCTACTGATAATAAATGTGAAATAAGTGGCTAACCATGTTTACTCTCTAAATGCCAATTGAATCCAAAAAATGAAATGATGTTTTGTCTGCAATTTAAAAACAACAACAACAAAAAAAAACTGCTGACGAAGCCCTTCATTGAGAATACCTCTCCTGTGGGGATGTTTTAGCTCCCCAGGGTCACCCAGTGAAGGTAGGGGCAGTGCAGACTTATCTCTGTGTCCCCAGAGCACTGTGAATCTTAGAGGTACTATGAAAACATCACCTTGATTTAAAGCATATAGGTAACCTTAGGTACTGGGTAGAAGAATTCATAGCAGCAGGGCTGAGGTTTTATAGGCTGTGACAAAGCCTTGCATGAGGACAGGGCCAGGGTGGCCCCTGGCTTCTCTTAGCTCCTCTCACAATCCCCTAAGGGCCCCAAAGATGTGAAACACATGAGTGTGCAGAAAGCCATAGACCCTCCAGGAAGTTCTCCTCCACCACCCCATCCAGCACCAGCAGGAAGCCTGATAAGCTTGCAGCACGCTTATATCCCATCAATAGCAGCCCTCAAGTTTGCCACCTGCCAACAAGAGAACCCCCTGACTCTCTGTCTTCATCTCCCTGACCCCATCTCAGATGATGGATATTCTAACAGCCGAGATAATCCCATCTTGATAATTGCCCCTTACCAAGGTGGGCGTGGTGGCACACGCCTGTAATTCGGCAGCTCACTGAAGCAGGAGGAGTGCGAATTCAAAGTGTCAGCCTCAGCAACTTAGCAAGACCCCAAGCAACTTAGTGAGACCCTGTCTCAAAATTTTTAAAAAAAGGGGGTTCAGTGATTAAGTGCCTGAGGTTTCAATCCCCAGTACAAAAAAAAAAAAAATGTCCCTTATTTTATGCTTCCTCCAACTTATCATCTCACCAGGACTGCCCACCTGACCCAATACTTCTCTTAGTGTACCCCAAGCTTTGTTGAGGCTTACTTGGTGCTAGGCATTTTTTAATTTGTTTTAATTAGTTATACATGACAGTAGAATGCATTTATGCACTTAGATATATCTTACATAGACGGGATATAATTTCTCATTTTTCTGAGTGTACATGTTGCAGAATCATATTGGTCATGCAGTCACATATATACATACAGTAATAATGTCTGTTTCATTTTATTATCTTTCCTACCCCCATGTCCCCTCCCCTCCCTGCCCTTCACTTCCCTCTACCTAATCTAAGGTAAAGCTGTTCTTCTCTAGTGCCCCCTGCCTTATTGTAAATTAGCAACTGCATATTAGAGAAAATGTGATAAGCATTTTAATAAATGCTTTACCCACAATATCCCTGCATTAACCTCAATAACTCTTTAAGGTAAAGGCTGCTACTAGTTCTATTTTACAAATGAGGAAACTGAGCCCAAAGGAGGTCATGCCACTTTCCCAAGGCCACACAATGTGTTAGCTTTCCATTACTATAACACATACCTGAGATAAGTCAATTTATAAAGAGAAAAGGTTTATTCGGGCTCAAAGCTTTGGAAGTTTCAGCCCATTACTCATTGCTCCCATACCTCTGGGCCTGTGGTGAGGCAGCAGATCATAATAGGGAGTGTATGGAGGAGTAAAAAGCCGCTCACTTCAGGCCAGGACATGAAGGGGAGCAGAAGAGATTGGGGTCCCATAATTCCCTTTGAGGACACACCCCCAATGGCCTGGAGACCTCTCCCTAGGCCCCACCTCTTAAAGGTTACACCACCACCCGAAAGCAGCAAGCTGGAGACCAAGACTTTAATACCTGGACTTCTGGGGAACATTCCAAACTGTAGCACACAGTACGGGGGGAAATCACACTATAACATGTATTTCCAGTATTTCTGTGAAATCCTGTTTACTCCAGGTTGCTATTAACTCTGAAGGAAGAGCTGAGGTTTGCTTGTCTCTCAACTCCCATGTTGCTCAGACAAGATCTTGCTTGCACAATGAGCATGTTCTAAACTTCAGAACTACTGAGCATGAGTCATCACTAGATAGAGGGTTAAAAATGCAGAATCCCAGACTCCACCCAAGTCCTACATGAAAGGAGACAGACAGACAGGAGTGATGGGAACAGGAGATTAGGGGAATTATTCCATAAACTGGACCCATTGAGCTGATACCTGCATGCTTTCACTTTTCAAAAGCAATTTACTTGCAGACAGACCTTCCTGGCTTAAGTCCACAGGATATTTTATACTACTCAGAAAACTACCTTTTATTTGCAGGAAAAATGCAGGCCCTGAAATGCTGATAAGAACACAAGTTACCTTGAAGGGAGACTTTTGTAACCCTTACACAGACTAGATCCTAGACCTCAGGGACATAAGGATAATTCCCCCTACCTATAAAATCAGTAAGAACTGGTTCCAATTAGAACTGGTCAGCATGAGCCAAAGTGACCTAGAGTTTTGTGGCAGTGGGGACTTTAAAGTTTGATGTTATCCTGATGTCAGTAGAAGAGATGGATGTGAGTAGGGCTCTCTGGAAATTTCCCTGGGAGCCAAATAAAACTGGAGGACAGGAGAAGGATACTATCCCTCTCCTCTCTGATAGGACCCACTCTCTCTCTTGAGAGTTCCTTATTTCCCTTTTCCTGTCCCTTCTAATAGACTCACATATGTTATTCTAAGCTACATGTCTGAAATCTTTCTGGCATGATTGCAAGAATTGGGGTAAAGGGGTCCCTTTGTGCTGCCTCAGTTTCTTGGAAGGCCCCAGCTCTGTAACACTACAGAATCAGAAATTGCATTTTTAAAACAGAACAGGTAACTGGTATGCTCATCAAAATTTAAAGCAAACAAACAAAAAAATTTGGTGTAAACAGAATTGAATTGATAGAGCTACACAGGCATCCATGTGCAAATCAAGAATAGGAAAGCAAAAACAAAAAACCCGGTAAGGCGATTGATCTTGAAGACTGCTCCTCTCCAGGAAGCACAAATTTAAAAAATATTAGGGCAAGGAGGTTCCCCTATCCTCCCTAGGTTTTTCACTTCCTGGATATTCCAGCCCAGTCCCATGATGTTGGGACTCAGGACTCTGGATAGCAATGAGACATCTTTAGGGCGCCACCTGCTGGTCTTAATTAGATATGCATCATGCGTTTAGGCTCCAGGCAGGCGTTCCATCCGCAGTTCAAATCTCGGACCTTCTGTAGGGAATGACTTGGTCGTTTCTAGTCTTGATTTATTTCTGCTCCTTCAACACTCACCATTGGCTTTTCCTGTCAGATAACTCCTTAATCTCTAAATGACAGCAATGCAGCATTCGATGTTTCCTTAGACCCTTGACCTTGTTGAGTTCCTAGTAGGTGCAAACATCAAGACTTCCAAAGGAGCCCTGTAGTCCCAGCACTCAGGAAGAGGCTGAAGAATTACTTGAGTCCCTGAACTCAGTATCAGACTGAACAATAGAGCTAGGCCCTATCTCAAAAAAAAAAAAAAAAAAAAAAAAAAAAAAAAAAAAAAACTTCAACAGTACATTTTTCTTCTCACTAGCATCAAAGCAAGTGATCAGTAAACAAACTAGGCATTAATGTTCTTACTAAGAAAAAGGCACAAAAATTTAAAACTGGTCCGTATAAGTTAGTATTTTCAACATTCACATGGACATAATTCCGTTTACTTCTATTCATACCATCTAAAAATCAATAAGAAGCATCGATATAGAAAACCGGGTAAAAAAACACAGGTAAGTTGAAAGCAAAAGAAATGCAAATAGTCAAAGGCATTTTTAAGAAACTTACTTATTTTTTTCTTTCTTAGATTTATTCTGTAATAACTGGATTTTTTTAAAAAAATTGCTCCATTAGCTTCTTAATTTTGCATTCCTGTATTATCCTTTTAATAGTTACCTTAAGAAATTACAATATTTATCCTTATTAGTCTATTATAATTCATAGTTTTACCATTCCTCAGATAATGTAAGAATCTTTTGATTTAAAACAACTTATTCCCTTCTTGCCTTTTAGCTAAAATTGTCAAATAACACACACACACACACACACACACACACACACATATATATATCTTTAAGTCATTAATATTATTATTGTTCTATATAGTCAATATTCAAATCTTTTCCCCATATATTTACCTCTTTTCATTCATTTGTACCTGTATTTCTCTACTTTCATTAGGTTCGTCTTTCTGCCTGAAGAACTTCTTTTAGCATTTTAGTATAGTTCTTTCCACAATGAATTCACTCTGGTTTATTTGTAAATCTTTTCTTGATAGTTTGGATCTGCAGTGTCCCTGAAAGGCCCATGTATTAAAAGCTTTGTTCTCAGCCTTGCACTATTGGAAAATGTTGGAACCTTCAAAAGTTGGGACATAGTAGGAGGTTTTAGGTCACTGGGGGCACATCCTTGAAGGGGATAATAGGACCCACCCTTCCTGGCTTTGCTCTGCCCTTGCGCTCCACCTGATGTGCCACCTCAGGCCCAAAGCAATAGGGCTAATCAAAATTGTGAGCCAAAATAAACCTTTTATCTTTATAAATTGATTTATCTCTGGTACTTTTTACAGTAATAGAAAACCAACGCATTTTATTTTATTCCACCTTTGTTTTTTGATTGTTTGTTTACTGGGATTTTTTGTTTGTTTATTTTTGTTTTGTTTTGTTTTGTACCAGGGGTTGAACCTAGGGGCACTCAACCACTGAACAACATCCCAGCCCTTTCTGTTTTTTTTTAATTTTGAGTTGCTAAGGCTGTCTTTGAACTTGCGATCCTCCTGCGTTAGTCTCCCAAGTCACTAGCCAATCTCCACCTTTATTTTTGAAGAATATTTTTCTCTTTAGAAAATTCTAGATTGGTAGCTATTTTCTTTCAGCACTTTAAAGATTACAACATGTATTCTTGACATTGTCTTCTGATTTCCATCATTTATCTTGAAAGTGAACTGTCAGAATTATTGCTCCTCTAAAGGTAATGTGTCTTTTTTTTTTTTTCCTTAATCAAATTTTAAGAATTATCTTTGTATTTGGTTCCAGAAGTCTTACTACAGGGAAGAAAGAGGGAAGAGGGTTAGCAATGATGGTGGAATGTGATGGACATCATTAACCAAAGTACATGTATGAAGACATGAGTTGGTGTGAATATACTTTATATACAGAGATATGAAAAAATGTGCTCTATATGTGTAATAAGAATTGTAATGAATTCTGAGGTCGTGTATTTAAAAAATTAAATTAATTTAAAAAAATAAATAAATACTTGTACTATTATCTATAGCTAAAAAAAAGTCTTACTACAGTGCTCCTAGTTTTGTATTTATTTTCCTTGAGATTTTCAGAGTTTCTTGAATCTGTGATTGAATGTCTTTCATCAATACTGTAAAATTCAGAGTCAATAACTCAACTATTACTCCTGACCCAGTCACTTACTCTCCTTACTAAGAAATTCTAATTAATATATTTAGAACATTTATATCATGCTTTATATGCTTTTATGTTCTTTTCTGTACTTATATCTTTTTTTCACTCCATATTTCAGACTGAATATTTTCTACTGACCTATCTTCCAATTTGATAATCTTCTCTTCTATTATATCTAATCTACTATTGAACCTATCTAAGTTTTTAGTTTAATAATTATGTTCATCAGTTCTACAACTTTTTTTTAGTTTTTTTTAATGATGAATAGTTCTTCATCAACTTTCTTGAATGCATTAGAGTCTATATATTATATTACCAATATCTTGTTCTCCTTTGGATCTGCCTTTTTTTTTTAAGATGGGGGTCTCTCTATGTTGTTCACAGGTCTTTATCCCTTGGGCTCAAATGATACTCCTGCCTCAACCTCCAAAGTAGCCTGAACTACACAAAGCCTAGCTTTGCTTCTGTTCTTTTCCTCTTGATTTTTATTGGTCTTGTCTCCTGGCATATTTGCAAATTTTTGTTAAATGCTGGATGCTGGGTAGAATGAAAAATTAGAGGCTCTGGATGATGTTTCTCTCCAGAAAAGATGTGTATCTTTTTTTCAGGCAGTTAGAGTAGAGTCAAATCCTTTGATCCAATTTAGATGTCCCAGGTTTTATGTGGGCAGGTCTACTTCTGGAATGCCTTTATTCTGAGATCATAGCCCTTCAGGAGTCTCACTGAACCTCTAGAGTGTTTACCAGATCCTTCTTTCTCACAAGACCCAAAAATGCAGTTTTTAAGTCCCCAACACCCTGAAAAGCCAAAAGCTATGCTTAGATTAATAGTAGCTTTCTGCTTTGTTTCTGCCTCCCCAGCATGTGCAAAATCACTTTGTGTGTGTGTGTGTGTGTGTGTGTGTGTGTGTGAGAGAGAGAGAGAGAGAGAGAGAGAGAGAGAGAGAGATCTAATTTTTATTGTTATTGAAAGGAATCCAAGTCTGATACAATATACTCTTATATGACAGAAGCAAAAGTCAAATAATATACATTTTTATACATTTTTTAAAAAGGTTATTCTGTGGGAAATGGCCATGAGGGCAGAGTGAGAGGAAGAAAGTAGAAGCAGGAAGGGTGACTTGGACGTTGACCTTCTTTTTTTTTTTTTGATACTGGGGATTTAACCCAGGGATGCTCTACCACTGAGCTACATCCCCCGCTTTATCTATCTATCTATCTATCTATCTATCTATCTATTTATATTTTGAGAGAGGGTCTTGATCATTTGCCCACGTAGGCATTGAACTTGCCATCCTCCTGCCTCAGTTTCCTGAGTCACTGGAATTTCAGGAGTACGCCACTGCACCCATGACATCAAACTTTACACTATAAATTCCACTCCTAGTAATTTTTAAAAATGTGTTTTAGTTGTTATTGGACACAATACACTTGTTTTATTTATTTGTTTTTATGTGGTGCTGAGGATCCAACTCAGTGTCTCATACGTGCTAGCTCTACCACTGAGCTACAACCCTCGTCTCCATTCCTAGTAATTTTTTTTCATATATATATATATATATTTTTTTTTTTAGTTATAGGTGGACACAATATCTTTGCTTTATTTTTATGTGGTGCTGAGGATCGAACCCAGTGCCTCACGTGTGCAAGGCAAGCACTCTCCCTCTGAGTCACAACCCCAGCCCCATCTAGTAATTTTTTTAAATATATATATATTTTTAGTTGTTGATGAACCTTTATTTTATTCATTTTTTTTATACAGGATGCTGAGAATTGAATCCAGTGCCTCACACATGTGAGACAAATGCTCTACCACTGAGCCACCACTCCAGCCCATTCTGAGTCATTTTTAAGGAAACAACACAAAGATTATTTCATAAAACACTTACTTCATAAGTCATTTACAATAGGGGAAAAATTGGAGATGCCCTAAATATCAATCAACTTGAGATTAATTAAATTGCTACATCAGGGGCTTAGGCTGTGGCTCAGCAGTAACAGCACTCACCTATCAAGTGCAAGGCCCTGGGTTCAGTCCTCAGCACCACATAAAAATAAATAAATAAAGGTATTGTGTCCAACTACAACTAAAAAAAAATGAATATTAAAAAAAATTGCTACATCAATTAAAAATTAGTGCTGAGTTTATAGCCCAACGGTAGAGTGCTTGCCTAGCGTGCGCAAGGCCCCGGGTTTGATCCCCACACCACAAAGATAAATAAATGATAAAAATTTAAATGAAGGTGTAAAAGAATGTTTATTGGGATCACAAGATAACAATTGAAAAAAAAATCAGGTCCTAAAAGAATTTATGCAGTGAGATTCCACTTATGTTAAAAATAATTATATATGTGAAGAGATACACGTGCAATCTGTAATTACTTTTAACATGACTCTATATTATATATGGTTACGTTTTATGATATATCCTGGAGAATGAACAACAAAATATTAAGGGTAGTTATCTGTGAAAGAGGAATAGAGCTTGTGTTTATTTTGTGTATGTGCTTTTATGAATTTCCCCTATTTTTAAAACAGTAGTGCAATTTTTATCATCAAATATATATATATATATATATATATATATATATATATATATATATATATATTTTTTTTTTTTTTTTTTTTTTTTTTTTTTTTTTTTTGCTCCTGACATTGTCCCTGACCTTGGCCTTTCCTGTCTCAAGAACTGAAGTCTCTCAGCTGTCAGGGAGGATTTAAGTTCTGGGATGAAGGGTGAACATTTTAATCTCCCATAAGGCAGCCAGCTTACCTCCAGCACTGAACCCAGGCTGCTGCTCCACCCCAAAACGTTCAGAGAACAAATCCCCTCTCTGTGCTTCCTTCCTTGCTTCCCTCCCCCATCTGTCCCGAAGCTTGTCATTTTACAGGCCCATGCATTTGACAACAGTGAGAGGGAACCCGAGGGCGGGAGGCGCACAGCAGGTGAATGACAGGAACGCAACCCCACGCCGCGCACTGCGAGCTTAGGACATTACTCAGCCCCTTCCTGCTCGCCTGGTGCTCCACCCCTGCTGTCTTCCTCCTCCCGGCCGCACCCTGGAAGGTCAGTGTCCTTCCTTGCTGGTTTCACCTCCAGTCCAAGCTATTTTTCTCTTTTTCTTTATGTGATCCCATCTGTATCCTCTACCTCTGCTCCCGCCCCAAGGGATCTCTTAGGTGGAGCATTTAAACCCAGCCTTGGGCTCTGCCACGGAAAGTCCTTCAGTAGCCCCTTTCTGGCTCTGGAATCCCAAGCCCAGGAGGTCAACCTTCAGTCCAAGTGAGTGTGTGCCAAAGTTTGTAAGAGCAACTACTTTTGGTACACAAGTGGACCTGATTTACTTAAACGGATTACTTTTATCACTTGTTAAAATATCATTAGAAGCTGGATGTGGTGGCACACACCTGTACTCCTAGCACTGAGGGGGCTGAAGAGGGAGAATGACTTGAACCCAACAGTTAAGCGACTGGGCTTGGCAACACAGCCAGAGACTGGTCTCAGAACACACACACACTCACACACACACACACACACACAAATTGTAGCTGCAAACCTGAAATCACAGGTTTGAAACTCTAATTATATTTTTAAGGTATGAAAGAATTTGGGGTCAAGGGTTTGGCGTTTTGTTTTCTCCCCTGGGGTTTGAACCCAGGAGCACTCTTCCACTGAGCCACATTCCCAGCCCTTTTTATTTGTGTTTTTAGACAGGGTCTCACAGACCTGTAATCCCAACCACCTGGGAGGCTGAGGCAGGAGGATTCCAAGTTTGAGGCAGTTTCACTGGAGAAGTAGCTCAGGGGTAGAGTATCCTAGGATTCGATCCGCAAATCCAAAAACTTTTTTGATAGTTGCAGATGGACACAATACCATTATTTTATTTTATTTGTTTTCATATGGTGCTGTGGGTCAAACCCAGTGCCTCACATATGCTAGGCAGGCACTCTGTCACTAAGCTACAATTTTTAAAATGAAGAGATAGAGACTCACCAAATTACCCAGGCTGGCCTCAAACTTGCAATCCTCCTGTCTCAGCCTCCTGAATTATAGGTATGGATATTTGAAAGGTGTTGATGCTTAGAATGAGACTGAAGTAGACCTTTAAGTTCAAAATGTGGCTCAATTTTTTAAAAACCCAACAATTTTACATGTGGTACTTAGGGCAACAATTAAGAAAACCGACCATTAGAATGGGATCTCCCCAAGGATCCCTTTTTCCTTCAAAAGCCCCGGCTTCCTTCACGTATTCCTCTCCCTTCCCCAGCCCATCTTCCATCTCATCCCATGCTCACCTCCTGGGGCACCCGTCCAGAGCTGGGCTTTTTCATAGACAACATTTTCATTCAGTGGCCAAAGTAAGGCTCTAACCAGTTATGGGTTTGTACTCCTATATCCAGCCTGCCCAAGCTTCTCAGTGAATTGCGACTTTGAGGAAGGAATTTTAGTATGGATTCCAAAGGCATTTAGAAGGAGTATGTTGGGCTGAGGTTGTAGCTCAGTGGTAGAGCACTTGCCTTGCATGCATGAGGCACTGGGTTCAATCCTCAGCACCACATAAAAATAAATAAATAAATGCATTATGTCCATCTACATCTAAAAAAAAATTTAAAATCCAAAATTTAAAAATTAAAAAAAAAAAAACAAACTGAATGAGTATGTTTCTAAGGACACCCCCCCCCCCCCCGGCCTGGCCCAGCACACATGAGCTAAGCTTAGGGAAGCAGTATATTCATTGAATGAACTTTTTTTTCCTTTTGTTGTGGTACAGGGGAATTGAACCCAGGGCCTTGTACATGCAAGGCAGTTACTCTACCAAATGAGCTACATTCCCAGCCCCCTGAGAACATTTCTTTATTGAGCTCAAATAATCCCAAACCCCTGTTCTGGGGTCTGCAGAGATGAGTTCAATAGAATCCCCTTCTCAAGGACCTAAAAGATGGACAGGAGATGGCAGCAGGAGGTGATGAGGTACTAGGAAACAAACTGGAAGGAAGAAAGGAAGGAAATCACAGAGCCCTTCAAGTTCAAGGCCTTCAAGGCCTGAACTAAAAACCAGTGCTGTGGCCATGCTGTGTGTGGCATGGAAATCACCAAGGGGAAGGACAGACAGCCTCAAGTGCTGCGGAGGGTGGGCTTTGTCCTGAGAGTGGTGAAGAACCACAGAAGTCTTTAGAGGGAAGGGAGAGGGGGGATGAGACCAAAGGGGCTCCAGGCTGAGCAGAGGGGAGTTGGGAACGAAAACCCAGCCCTTATTTTGCTTACCGAACTGTGTGCCCTGCCTGGTATGGCCTGCAGCAACCTAGACAAGGGGTATCTTTGGCAATTTAACCGCTAGAAGGAGGGGCCTCTTTGATTTCTGTACTGAGGCTCAAGATGTCCCCATACTGCCAAAAGTCCTGGACTATGTAATATAGAGCCCATGAGGATGGAAAAAGGGAACAGATTGAAGAGAGATTTCAGAGGCCTTGGGGAACAGAGAGAAGCCTAGAGGATGTGAATCCTCAAAACCTACAATGGGCCTTGAGCTGTCTGGAACAAACCCAGTCAGGGCCCAACACCTGCAGGAAGACAACGGGAGCTATACCAAAGGCTGGTTCCTCACCTGGTCTCACTGTGGGGACTACAGCCCCACCAGGAACCCCCAGCAGCTGCACAGGGCTGACTGTTGGCAGGCAAGTGAGCAGGGTGTGCATGTGGGACCATTGAAGCAGCCTGTCTCCCCTCTTGGCCTCTGCATGGGTTTCCCTGGAGACCGGCCCTCTTACACTCCATACTTCTGGGGGTCCTTCTGCCTTTAAGTTATTGAGCATTATTGGTTAGGCTTTCCCATTTTCCCACATTCACCAAATCAGTCCGGATGCTGAGGAGTGTGTGGGGGACAGGAAGAGGGTCAAGGGTCATATGCACACACACACACACACACACACACACACACACACACACACTCATGGCCAGAAGGTGCCCTTAAGCATCACTTAATTGCAGACCGGGAGCTTGCACAGAGGTGCAGCCAGCTTGCCCCTGGTCCTGCCTTTCTTGCATCATTCTGTCATGCAGAGCTAGGACTGGCCAACCCTGGGCATTCAGAACAATGACTGAATCCACAAAGCCATTAAGGTCTGTTATTCAAGTCCTGGCCAGTAATCTAGGCATGCCCACAAACATCTGTTTAGCTAGTGATGATCATTGTCAGGTGTTTTTTTCATGGACAGCAATGACAGAAAAAGATAAAGTGCCTTATCCTGGCGAAGGTTGGTCTTAATCTATGAACTCACATCCTCCCTCTCTCTCTTCCACTTCTCCCCCTCCTCTTCTCACTACTGCCTCTGGCCTGGATTTGCAGTTTTTGGTCCCAAGTTTGCTCTCCAACCTCCATCCCACTCTGTCTTGGATATTTGGGATGACTCACTCGTATTAAAGTGTTGGCCCTGGAATACGGTTCCAAAGGGCATGGATTCTCCCATCCTAATAGGGTTTCCCTGTCGGCTCTCCCCACACCATACCAATAGGGGGTGGAGGAAAGATGGAGCAAAGGGGGAGGAATACTCTTGCTGCTGGACACTCCAGGTCCTTCCAGAGGAGCACAAGAGCCAGGAGCTGAAGAGATCCCAGCTCCATAGGATGCTGGGGACAGTGAAATGGGGATAGAGGAGCAGATCACTCTGAAGGTTCCTGAGGCCCTCCAGGACCCTGTCTGAAAGAGCCACATCAGCTTCTGGTCCTCCTCCCCCTCCAGCCTAAAGGAAGGACCCATCTCCAAGTGACCCAGAACCCCAGAAATCTCAGAGATCAAAGGTTCCTACCCAGATTTCTCCTTAACGTTCCCCAGGGAGGATGCTAAAAACTCAGATTTCAAAACTCAAACTCTGCATGTGTTGATAATGTAGAAAGCCCCAAGATGTATGTTGAATTGAACAAGCAAGATGTGGAGGTGTGGGTGTGGTGAACCCCTTTTAGATTTTAGAAAAGTAGCGGGGGGGGGATACAAATCTATACAAATTTGCTCTTGTTGACAAAAATAAATAAGATGCACAAAACTAACCACTAATGACAGTGGTTATCTATTTCAAATGTGGTAAAATACATGTAACTAGTCTTGCTAAGTTGCTTAGGGCTTCCCTAAGTTGCTGAGGCTGGCTTTGAACTTGGATCCTCCTGCCTCAGCCTCCCAAGCTGCTGTGATTACAGGCATGTGCCACCGCGCCTGGCATCAAAGCCATTTTTAAAAAATATCTTTAATTGTAAATGGACACAATACCTTTATTTTGCTTATTTACTTTTTTTATGTGGTACTGAGGATTGAACCCGGTGCCTCACGCATGCCAGATGAGTGCACTACCACTGAGCCACAACCCCAGCTTGTCAAAGCCACTTTTAGGTGCACAGTTCTGTACATTCACATTGTGGTGCTGCCATCACCACCACCCATGTCCTGAACCTTTCATCTTCTCAAAATGAAACTCCGTACCCATTTTCTCCTTCCTCCAGCTCCTGGCAACCACCATTCTACTATCTGTTTCTATGATTTTGACCATTCTAGCTACCTCCTGGAAGTGGAATCATACAGTGTTTGTCTTTCTGTGACTGGCTTATTTCACTTAGCATAATGTCCTCAAGTTCCATCCATGTTGCAACCAGAATTACTTCCTTTTTAAAGCTGAATGATGCAGTAGAGGGGGTAGAGAGAGAAGAGGGGAGGGGAGGGGAGGGGAGGGGGATAGTAAAGAATAGGAAAGGCAGCAGAATACAACAGACCCTAGTATGGCAATATATAAATCAATGGAAGTGTAACTGATGTGATTCTGCAATTTGTATACGGGGTAAAAATGGGAGTTCATAACCCACTTGAATCAAAGTGTGAAATATGATATATCAAGAACTATGTAATGTTTTGAACAACCAACAATAAAAAAAATTAAAAAAAAAAAAAGCTGAATGATAGCCCATTGTATGTATATACCACATCTAGTCATCCATTCATAGACACTCAGGTTGCTTCCATCTTTTAGCTATTGTGAATAATGCTTCTAGGAACATGGATGTACAAATGTCTGAATCCTTGTTCCCAAATATTTTGAGTATGTATGCAGAAATGAAATTGCTAGATCTTATGGTAATTCTGTTTAATTTTTAATTTTTGGAGGAACTGCCATATTGTTTCCCACAGAAGCCACATCATTTTATGTTCCCACCAGCAGGGCACACGAGTTCCACTTTTCCCATATCCTCAATAACATTGTTAATATCTGACTGTTTATGTATACATTTAAATGGTAATCTTTTAAAAGGATACATAGGAAATGGGCAGATGGGGAACATGGAGGGGACCTTCACTGCAAGCCTTTTAATGCTTTCTCCATTTTGAACTAGCTGAAAGTATTACTTATAAGAAACTAAATTATTTTAGTAAGAAAATTTCCAAACATCCAACAAGTTTGAAATTATTTTGCAACAATAATCCAGATATCTACCACCTAGATATCACAATTACTGTGTGCTATTCTTGCATTACCATATAACTATCCATCCATCAATAATTTCTTAAATATAGAATATAGTTTCTTGGCCTCTACCAACACTTGCTAAGTCCTTCACGTGGGCCTGGACCTTTGTGTGTATGTGTGTTTTATCAATTCTCCAGGCGATTGTGGCATTTGGGAACTTTTCTCCTGGTCTAGCTTCTCATCTCATGCAGAAATTGTACCTGCAGTTTATTAGCAGTTAGCCAGCCTTGGCCAAAATTCTTCCCTTGTCCAGAAGACCCCTACCCTCACAAAATGTGTCTCAAAAGGAAGGTCTTATTTATCTCCCTGGGACCAATACAGCCCCCAGAATCATTCCCCTCCTGACCTACCTTTTCCCCAGAACATGCTTTGATGCCTCAATGACACCACCTTCAATGTTGCTCCAGAACAGAACACAACTCTTCAACATGGCCTATCCAGAGAAGAGCCCCAGCGCTGGTCCCATGCCTCCCAGAGCTGGAAATTATTCTCCTGGGACTCAGTCTGCATGTGTCCTTTCTGCTGAGAAGAGCAGGCCACCTAAATGAGAGGATGGTATTTGTAATAGTCATCTTATTCACTATGCCAGGACCAGATCAGCCAAGCTGCTGGAATTAATAAGCATTCATGTCCTCTTACCTCCTTTTAGCCTTTTCCTTTTTCCATAATACTAATGACTGTGATGGTGATGATGACGATGACTATGATGATCCAACAGCAGATAACACCAACAGGTCCCCTGTTGCATACCAATGTTGTTCCAGGTGCATTATTTGCATTCATTCATTTTTATTACCACAGGAATCCTATAGAGTAGGTACTATATCCCCATTTTTTTAAACAGATGAAACAACAGAAGCATGAAGTGATTAAGTAACTCACCCAAAGGGATTGGTATTTTCTCTTTAGTCACCATTACATGTAAATACTGGTCTTAACTTCCCAAAGGTCTCTACTATCAAATTCCATGATATAGATCCTCCTAGTTAATATACCTGTGCTCTCAACCTTTTCTGATGCCTCATTTCTTCTGCCTGCCAAAATTTAATAGTCCTCTGCCCCACTCTCTATCTCAATCTTTCTAGATGGTTAGAGACAGCCAGATAAATAAATTCAAATTAAGATGTCTCCAGCTGGTTTATTTACCGCCTCAGGTAAGTGTGTGTGCATGCATGTATGTGTGTGTGTACATATACAAATATACAACTCTTAAAGTAGAATTCTTATTTTAGAACATAAAACCATAACAGATTATGATAATAAATATTTACAGATCGAAGGCAATATCTTTTTTTTTTTTAAAGAGAGAGTGAGAGAGGGAGGGAGAGAGAGAGAATTTTTAATATTTATTTTTAGTTATCGGCGGACACAACATCTTTGTTTGTATGTGGTGCTGAGGATCGAACCTGGGCCACGCGCATGCCAGGCCAGCGCGCTACCACTTGAGCCACATCCCCAGCCCCCGAAGGCAATATCATAGCAGGATAAGTGGAAAATATACCAGGGCCTCAGGATCATCATCTCTCTCCAGAAATTGTATCACATAAGTCTGAATCTAAGAATGGCTTGACCTGGCTCAGTCTTCTTTCTGGGGAACATAGTGGGAGTTGGTACTAAGGTATTTGAGGCACCATTTCCAGACCCCCAGAAAGTTCTAGGTAGAGTCATGAGCCATACTATTGAAGGAGCTGAAAATTTTGCAATGGGTCCCTGAAGGTGCTAATGGAAGGAGAGAAATTGGGGAAGTCCTCTGAACCAGAGCTTCCAGATGAAACACAGGACACCCAGTTTAATTTGAATTTTAGATAGACACTAAATAATTTTTTAATATAAGTATTTCCCATGGATGTACTTATACTAAAAAAAAAAAGCATTGGGTATCTGAATTCCAGATTTATGTAAGCATACTGCATTTTTATTTACTAAATCTGAGACTTCCAGGAAAAGAACACTGGAGACAGTGTGCTGACAGCTCCTACCCACCCACTTCTGTCCTTGGGTGAGGTGGCCAGATGCACTACTTAGATCCTCTACCCTCAGCTTCAAGGTGTCCATGGAGCCAAAGTGGTGATTGATGGGACAGAAAAATGGTCATCCTATGGGGTCACACTCATGCTTGGCTATATTTTACATCTAGTAACTCCCCTCCCCCAGGAGAAAACTGATCTTGAGAGACCTCCCAAGAGGGCAGGATGGGTATTCCCCAAAATGGCTTCCAGTTACCCCACCTTTGATTCTCCTATATTCTTGATTTTTTTTAATCACAAAAGAAATGCATATTCGTGATGAAAATTGAAGTATCACAGAAAGTCACTCCAGAGAAAACTACTACTAGCAGTTTGAAGTGTCTTCTTCCAGATTTTTCTCTATAAATTCTATCATGTAGTAATCTCATTTTCACAAATAGAATCATAGTGTACAGACTGCTCTGAAACTTGTTTCTATATCAGGAACTCCTTTCTGAACATATGTGTGGTTTCCTACTCTTGGTGTTACTCTGTCTCATTTATTACTTAAATATATTTTTTAATTTTTAATTGATGTATAGCAATTATACATATTTATGGGATACAGTGTCACATTTCAATACACATATAATGTGTAATGACCAAATCAGGATAATTGGCATGTCCATCACCACAGATATTTATCATTTCTCTGTGTTAGGAATATTCAAAATCCTCTCTAGTAACTATTTTGTAACATACAATGAATTGTCATCAACCATAGCTACCCTACTGAAATAAAGAAGCAGGCATTGGATAGGGTGAATAACTTGTTTGCCCTTTTATTTCAGTAGTGATTGGTCTTTGGGCAGTTTGAGCCCCTCTCTGAATGTTTGATGAATGACAAATGCACGCAGGCACATCACACAAATATTTATGTGTCACAACCTTCCTGAGGCTGATTGACTGATCCTTCATCCAGTGCACAGGATGGGGGATGGAGTTGGGGCAGGGGTCCTTGAGGGTGGAAGGACTGTGTGTGATTTTCCTGTTGCTGGGATGGGGAGACCCGTGCCTGGGAAGCCTCTGCCAAAGGGGCCCTGGGTCACTGTCTCCCCCGTGAGCCCCTCTGACTCAGACTAGAGGCTCCTCTTCTAGCATCCTCATCAGGATCACCTGATGCCAGCAGCTGCCCAACCCCTGGGCAACGCCAAGAGCCTCCTGGTCTCAAACGGGTTGAGCAACATTCACTTCCCGGCGCTGTCCTACCGACCTGCTCGGTCATTAGGAAATGACTCCGCGGCGGCGGTCACAGTGACAGCAGCGGCAGAGGATCGAGCTGCCCCGGCCCACGGTCTCTGCGTGGCTCCCAGCTGGCTCTGCGGAGGCGCCCGATAGAAAAGCGGATGCTACTCTTGGTCAAAGCCCAAGTGAGTCTGGGGTCCTGGCTGGGTGTGGGGAAGGAGCAGGGCAGTGTTCTGATTGACGGTGGAGTGATACTGGGGTGTGTGTGTGTGTGTGTGTGTGTGTGTGTGTGTGTGAGAGAGAGAGAGAGAGAGAGAGAGAGAGAGAGAGAGAGAGAGAATATATGATGCGTGTGTTGCTTATGGGTGAGGATGTATTCATAGCTAAAACTATAGGGACTTGCATTAAGGTTCTAGGAGAGAATACCAGGTGCCTAGAAGTGTCACAGTCTCTTAGGCAGTGGTTTCCCAGGGATGGTGACACCTGCTCCCTCTGAAGATGGTTTACCAACCATTGTCTTCCTCCTGCCTCACAATCAGCCAGAGGGACAGCTCTGTTTAGGGTCATTCTGAGAAGGGAAGTTTGGGTAGTCACTCTTCTCTCCACGTTTCTTCATCTACTCCTTGGACCAAAGTTTGGAAAGCCTTCCACAAAGGCTGATGGGAGCCCCCAGTAGAGGAGACAGTTCACAGTGAGGGCCGTGTAGTCAGACCATCCTGGGTTCAAATCCTGGGTCTGTCCGATACTAGCAGTGTGACAATGAATAAATTACTTCACTTAAGCAGTCTGTAAAATGGAGATAATACCTACCTCCCAAAGTTATTGTCAGAATTCAACCAGGAAGGGATGCAAAATGCCAAGCACATAATTAGTGTTCAATAAATAGTAGCTGTTATAATTATTTATTATGAGCTCAACACTGGTCCCATCTCAGCAAGGAAGACTTTCCAGTCTTCTTCTTCCCTCCAATCTCCCAAGGCACGAATGGGGATGCTTTTGGCATACAATGCTCTGCTTTGTCACTTCACTAGCTTGTGCCCAGACTAGAGCATGTTCCTTGCACTTCGTCTGCTGCCTGTTCCCATACGCAGCCCTCAACCCAGTCAGGTCCACCAGAGGAACTCAAGGATGGAGAATGGCACAGAATAAAGAGAAAGGAGAGATGCAAGAAAGGAGGGGTCATAGACTGAGATGAGAAAAGATGGGGAAGGAGATGACATTGTCCAGGTGTGAATGCCATGGGTCTACTAAAATAGAAAGGATTGCGGTGGAAAGAGGCCATCAATGGAGGCTTAGGATGTTTTCTGCACTCCTTGGACCCCTTTTACTTTACCAAATGATAAGTAAAACAAAAACAAAACCCTCTCTTCCCTGCTCATCCAGAAGACTGGATATCTAATATCTACTTACCCAATCTATCCATTGGTTCCAAAAATGTTCTATCATCTGTGGGATCTTCTCTCTTTGCTATCTCCCTTTCCAACATCTTCCCAAGTGACCCTGGGCAAGTCTCTCCACCTCTCTAGACCTGACTCTCCTCATCTATAAAACTAGGAGGTTCAATTAAATGATGGCTAAAGTCCATTCTTCCCCAATATTCTTTCATTTGCTCTTACTCTCTTGCCTACCTTGACCCCTATTTCTCAGTTATCCAAACCATTTAAGCTACTGATCATCAATCTTGCTTTTTTTTAAAAAAAAAAAAAAAAAGTTCTTTTTCAAGAAAATGTCCTTTTTCAATAAATGCCCTCTAGGCTCTAAAAATTCATGAAAGATGTTCATGATCATTGCTTGTCCCCAATGTATAAGCTCAATATTAAGCAAATACCAGATTCTCAGAAAACTCCTGTTGAATATTAGATGGATGGATGGATGGATGGATGGTGGATGGATGGATGGAAAAGGGAATTACTATTGTATACCTGTGGGGAGTTATGAAATGCAGGAGGACATATTAGTAATTGGTTAGCTCGAGAAAATCATGGTCATCTTGATAATAACTCCTTGGTTAGTTTAGGCATTTCCCAGTGTGTTATGAAATGAAAACTGATAAACCCCAGAATTACCATTTTAATATTTATTCATTGCCCATCACTTACCTAATCTATGGTCATGTTGTTCAGGTATTTTAATTTTAGGAGAGGTGCCCCCTCTTTTAGTTAAGAACCATAACAGAGGTTACCAAAGCCCCCTCTGGGAGAAGAGGGAAGACTTGATCTTCCTTCTCGATGACATCTCTCATTTACTGAGCACTTACTGTGTGCCATACTCTTGCATTAATTCAGGACTCTAGGAGGAAAGTAAAACTATTATTATTGACTTCATTTTACAGATAAGAAAGTAAGGCTCAGAGAGGTTAGAAAACCTGGCCAAGGTTATAAATACATACAGAAATGGCTACATCAAGTATTAAAACCTGGTTCCATTATCTGAGTCCTTGACTCCCTTCCCCTCACCTAGACACCATATTGACCACTTCCGAGACCAAATCTGCAACCCCCTACAAAGGTTTTGGGACTGACTCCATGATCCTAGGTCTCCCATTACCACCACCAAATATTTTCACTCTTTCTTAGTGGTAGGACATTTTCAACTTGGCAAAATGGATTTGGAACCAAGCCAAGAGAAGAGAGCGATTCTAAAAGATTTGTGATCTTTATCGTTTGTCCTTCCCAGTAGCTGTTCTCATTCCCATCATGTCTGTCGGGCCTCAGGGATGGCCAGACAACACTACTTTGTCAGTGTGTCTGGGGTCTTTTGTCTCTTGTCATGGAAGGAAGAATATAGTCAATAATAGGCAAGCATGGTTCCTTCTAAAGAAGCCATTCTAGATAGGTTTGGGCTACACAAAGACCCATGGATGTCACCACATGTCCGAGCAGGTTTTTCCCTTCGAAATCATGGAGAGTTCTGCTGAGAGCATTTGGAGGGATGTCTCCTTTGTAGCCAGATACTGTTTCAACCCACCATGTTACTTTATAGCGATCCCATAGTTTTAATCTCAAACAATATCATGCCACTTAATCTCTCCTTTACTTTTTCACCAGATTTGTCTCCCAGTGAGTTCTGGCCATTTCCCAAACATCAGACACATCCTCCAAGGATGAAAATCTGCCTTCACTGAGGTTAATCAGCAGGTTCTCTGACTGCCTTAGGCAGCCGTGAAAGAAGAATTTGAAGAATGACTGAGCATGGTGGGTGTTTAACTATGAGGAGGGCCAGCAGGCATTTTCATGTGTAAGTTCCAGGCTTTTCTACGAGGGACTGAATCCAGGGCCTCACATATGCTAGGCAAGTGCTCTACCACAGAGCTACATCCTCAGCCTCTCTGAGCTTTATTTATTTATTTATTTATTTATTTTACTTTTACATGTTACATATTTTTATTTGTTCTTTTTAGATATACATGACAGTAGAATGAATTTTGACATGTTATACATGCATAAAGTATAACTTATTCTAACTCGGGTCCCCTTCTTGTGGTTGTACATGATATGGAGTCTCACTGGTCGTATATTCATATAGGAACATAGGAAAGTTATGTTCGATTAATTCTACTGTCTTTCCTACATCTACCCTCCCTTTCCTTCGTCCCCCTTTGTCTAATCCAGTGAGCTTCTATTCTTCCTCCCCTCCCGCCTTTTAACCTTTCTTGATCTGAAGTAAAAGTTGTTTTCGGTAAGTTAGGCTGCCTGAATTTTGGAGATGGCTAAAAGAGATGAGTATAATGAATGAAAGAAAAATCCTGTTTTCTTTCACACCTCAGATTGGTTTTAAGTGTTAGCATCTGCCTATCAGAGAGAAACTTTGGCCTTTAGTTTTTTGGGATTGGCTTATTTTACTTAGCATGACAGCCTCCAGTTCCATCCACTTACTGGAAAATGCCATAATTTCATTCTCCTTTATAACTGAGCTTTATTTTTAAAACCGTCATAGCTTTATATCCACCCTTAGCACAGAGGAATGCAATCCAGGGGCTGGAGGAAATTCCATGCATCAGCCAATCCTAGCGGAGGGGGAAGGTTAAGAAGTAGTGGGCGGTTTCTGAAAAATGGCCATTTTGGATACAGACCCAAATTGAAGACTGGACTAAGCCAGGACATACATTTTCTTAGCTCTCTGTTTGCCCTGGGAACTGGGTCCTCCTGTCTTCACTTCTGCATTGGACCAGGAAGAGGTGAGGTAGTGACCTCACCATGAGTACATGTCATGGTTGGGGTGAGGCATCGGGCACTTGCGGGTAGTTTTCATCACGCTCCTCACACCTCCTTTCACAATCCAGCGTGGCTTGGATCTCTCATCTGTTTTGCAGCGCCCCTTCCAGAAGCTTCTGTGCGTCTGCTTCCTAAGACTCTCAGGTCTCTAGGTCTTAGGTTTTGGTTTGAATCAGGGCACTAAAGAGAAGCAGCAGAAGAGGAAAGAGTGGGAGTACAAAGAAGAGGAAGGGACAAAGACAAAGCTTAGAGAAATCCCTTGAGGCAGGGGTGTGGGTGGAAGTTAGGAAGTGGGGGAGGGGGAAGGAGGAAGAAAGACCTGGATGTTCATGATCCTCCACCTTTGTCCTTTGACCAGCTAAACCCTGCCTTCTCTGAGGGGTCATGTCAGAAGGGGAGAGCAAGGACAGCTCGGGCAGCGAGTGCCCTGTATGCTACGAGAAGTTCCGGGACTTGGAGGGTGCTAGCCGGACGCTGAGCTGCGGCCACGTGTTCTGCCATGACTGCTTGGTCAAGTATCTGCTGTCCACCCAGGTGGACGGGCAGGTACAGAGGACCATCGTCTGCCCCATCTGCCGCTATGTCACCTTCCTCAGCAAGAAGAGCTCCCGTTGGCCCTCCATGTTGGACAAGAGCTCGCAGACCCTGGCTGTGCCCGTGGGCCTGCCCTCTGTGCCCTCGCCAGACCGTGGGGGCCACACAAACCCTCTCGCCATCTCCCAGCAGGTCTGGAGACCATCCTCAAGTCAGGGCACCCAGCTTTCCTTGGACCTGTTGCCCAGCCTGCCCCGGGAGTCGCAGATCTTCATCATCAGTCGCCACGGGATGCCCCTGGGAGAGCAGGACACCGTGCTGCCGCGTCGCAGCCTGGCAGAGCTCTCGGAGGTGTCCCCCGCTCCCAGCTCCACCCGCTCCTTCTGTTGTCGGTCAAGGGCCCTCCTACTCATCACCCTCATCGCCGTGGTGGCTGTGGTAGCAGCCATCCTGCCCTGGGTGCTGCTGGTGAGGAAGCAGGCATGAGTGGTGACACCTAGAGGGACAGAGGAGTGAGGTCCAGCCTGAGAGCTGCTCTGTGGCCTGGTTAGCCATGGCTTGGGTGGGGGCGGAGGGAGCCCTGGTCGCAAACGCGCTTTGAGGGAGGAGCCTGGGCCGAGAGAGGGATCCAGTACCATGAGACTGGAAGTATGATGGCTGTGCTCCACCTTCACCCACCCGGTCTCAGCAGGAGTTAAAGCCTGGCAGGGAGGCGACAGCTGAGCTGAGCTGAGAAGCAGGTGCTCCACGTGTGGCCCCTATGTGTATCCTCAGCAAATACCACTCCTCTAGGCCAGAACTGAGCAGCCTGGGCAGATCCATGGTCACTGCCCATGGGGTCACCAGCCCTGAGGTGCAGCTACCTGCTAGGTGACAAGCCTGAAGCCAAGGGGGCCTCCTTCAGAACAAGGAAGTTCTGCTGGCCTGTGTCTTACTAGATGGGGGCCCAGTGGCAAACCTCTTCCAGAATTCTCACTGGGGATTTTCTAGGTTTCTAATGCAAACCGGAACAAATAGTAGAGTTGGTTGGTGCCAGGGCCCAGGCTCAAGTTTCCCAGAATCTTAGCACCTGTACACAACCCTCCCAGCATCCCAATCCTCCCTATCTTCTATTCACCATCCTGGAAGATCTTCCCTGAGTGGGAAACTGATCTCAGAGGCTGTGGCCCAAGCGTGGCTGGGGGAAGCAACAGAAGAGGGTCAGCCAGGAGAGCTGAGGCTACATGGGCTGTTGACAGAGGCCACAAACAGAGTCAGAGATCTGAGTCCTCTGGACCTACCTCTCAAGGAACGGGCCAGATTTTAAGTTTTGGGGTTCTCAAGGGTGGAGTGGAATGAAAGGCAGGGAGTGGAGGGGAAGCTCGACAGGCCAGACTGGAGTCAGCTGAGAACTATGTGGGCAAATTAACCCCTGGGGGCTCCCGCCTCCCTCCCAGCCCAGGTCCTCCTCCTTCTCATGACCCAACCATTCATTAGAAGCTACACCAGCTGGGCCAGTTCCCGAGGTGGATTCTCAAGCCAAGCTGGGTGAGGAAGGGTGGAGAAGAAAACAGCTGTGCTTGGCGGGGACACTGCTGTCTCAACAAATGCCGAGAACCAGCTGCTGCTATCCAAGGCTGCTTCATCTGAGGACCTTTGAGGAGGCCCACCAGAAAAGCTCACAGTGGGTCTTGCCTGAGGAGCCAGTATGCAAGTGTAGAGCTATTGGCTGTCTGAGGCCCATAATCCAACCATGCACAGAGGGTGGAAAGCAGCAAAAACCTCCAGCTATTGTCACAAGTACATGGGGGTTGGCACCAGGTGCCAAAACTAAGCCTTCCACAACCCATACCCCTCTTATCAAAGTTTGCTATCTGTAGGGAGAAAAATAGCACTGTGCCTCTTATCTGGTTCCCAAATAGCTGTAGGTGGTCATCATTTGGGGACTACTAGGGAGTAGAGTCCACAATGCAGGGGACATTTGTGACATAGAGAGGATTGCTTTAAAGCACTTATGAGCTTCCTTATGCCTTTTCTGAGACCAGAGAAGAATATAGGTGCTATGGGGGGTGTGCCAGTGGAATGGGGGGTATTTATTTTAGGAACAAAAATAACTTTGCAAAGACTCTAATGAGTCTGTCTTCACCTCACAAGCTGCTTTAAAATGTTGTGAATTTCTAGGGACCTCACTGAAGTCTTTTCAGATTCTGTTGTGTTTGCCCAGAGTTTCTTTCAAAATACCTGCAGTGTTTTCATATCATTCAGCAGTTACTCCTAGATGGTACTTCTTTTATTTTCAAAGAATGCCAAAAGCTATTTTTAAAATAAAGGTATATATTTTCTCAAAGATTCCAAAGACTCTGTGATGCAGGTGGGAAGTTCTGAGCTTGGACTTTTAGTATAATTCATGTAAGAATTAAAAAGATTTGGAAACTACAAATGCAAATGCCCCTTAACACTGATCTATTTGTAAAAGAAATGCAATTTAAAATTCTGACAGCATTCTTTTTTTTTTTTTTCTTTTTTTTTGGGGGGGGGACTGGGTTTTGAACCCAGGAGTATTTTACCATTGAGCAACATCCCCAGCCCTTTTTATCCAGTTATAGGTGGACAGAACCTTTATTTTATTTTTATGTGGCGCTAAGGATCAAACCCAGTGCCTTACTCATGCCAGGCGAGTGCTCTACCACTGAGCCACAGCCACACGACTGGCATTCTGCTTTTTTTTTTTTTTTTTTAAATCTGCTTATCAAACCCTGAAAGAGAACCTTCTCTGCCACTGAGGCTGAGGTAGGTAGGGGAATTGGTGGTGGGAATGCATATGGTAAAGTTCTTTATCAAGGGAAATTTAACATTTTCTATCAAAGTTTCCAGCAATTTTTCTGTTCCAGAAATGTATCCTACAGATACACTTACATGTATGAGCAGGGACTGTGTACAATGTTATATAATTGCAGTATGTTTAGAATAACAAAGGATTGGGGAAACCCCCAAATGCTAATCAATAGGCTTCTGGTCCTTTAACTTATGGCTAGGGGCTACATTCAGTTATAAAGTGAACAAGAAAAGACTCATAAAATGATGAGGAACATCTCTGGGACACAATGGCAAATGGAAACAATCCAGATGTGGAACAGCAGATATCAGATACTACAATGTATATAGAAAGAGGGGGACATGAGAATTTATATTTTTGTTTGCTTATTTCTACATAAAGAATTTGGGAAGATACATGAAAAACTAATAACAATGATTAATTATTATTATCCCTCTGGAAGGGGATGATAAACTGATGAGATAAGAGGAAGAGTTTTCACTTGACTGTTTGTGGGGTTTTTAAGTATTTTTTAGTTGTAGATGGACACAATACCTTTATTTTATTTATTAATTTTTTGTAGTGCTGAGAATCGAACCCAGTGCCTCATACGTGCGAGGCTAGCACTCCACCACTGAGCCACAATCCCAACCCACTATTTATGTTTTTTTATGTATAATTTATTTATGTAAAAATTAAATTGAGGGCTGGGGATATAGCTCAGTGATACAGCACATGCTTAGCACATATGAGACCCCAGGAAAAAAATCAAATTGAAAAATATTAGAAGCCAAAGATCTTCAGTGTACACTCTTTGTACCTGGTGGGGAGACCAACCTGAGAACATTCAAGAACTGCCAAGCTAACTTGTCCTGTGACTCGAGAGTGTTGACCGCTGGCTCTGTGGGACTCGTTTGTCTGGTTAGAAGTATGACATCTTGCTGGGCACAGGGGTGTACACCTGTAATCCCAGCGGCTCTGAAGGCTGAGACAGGAGAATTGCAAGTTCAAAGCCAGCCTCAGTAATGATGAGGCACTAAGCAGCACAGCAAGACCCTGTCTCTAAATAAAATACAAAATAGGGCTGGTGTGTTGCCCAGTGGTCGAGTGCCCCTGAATTCAATCCCCAGTACAAAAAAAAAAAAAAAAAAAAGAGTATGACCCTCAATAAGTAAGGCAAAAAGTTTAATCTTCTCAACATTCCTAAGTTTCTATAGAATTTTTTGGGTCCTGTTATTTAATGTGTTTGTTCTGATTCTCCTTCTCTACCTTTCTTCTTCTTTCTTAAATAAAATCGTTTGCTTTAAGCAACCACCCTGGGGTCAGGGCTCTACAGGGAAGATACCATCAGATAAAGGATAGACAGATGGATGGATAGGTAGGTAGGTAAGTAGTTAGACAGTCAGATACTAGATACTTAGAGGATGGATGCCCGGGGTCAAAATTCCATTGTTCTTCTCTTCCTTCCCTTGTCCAGAGGCATACACACACTGCCACCTCCCACTGTCATAATAATCTTTAACTCTAATATATACTTGACAGTCTAGGCCTCCCAGGTAAGCTTAAGGAACCATAACATAGTTTACTGAGCCCTGGAACACACTTCCCGCCCCTAGCTTTCCAGAAACAGAACAGGGTGACCTATTAAGACTTCCCATGTCCTAACTCAGGGGAACTGATCACAGCTATGCTCCCCCTACACGCACTGTACCCCATCATCTTCCTAGCACATGTTCTTGGTTGACATGTCTGTCCCCTCTTCTAGGCAAAGTTCTTTCAGGAGAGAGGCTAGATCTTAAAAGATCTTGGTATCTCCAGTATCTTGACACAGAATTTAGAAATAGTAAGAGCTGAATATAAGATAATATTTGCATAATGCATGTATGCCAGTGTACCTGAATGAATGTGATGGTTTGGTGGCTAGGAAAAAAATTATTCCACTTTAGGTGTGAAATCTAGATATAAACCCTGCTTTGGTGTGTTTAGGGGCTTCACAAAGACCTGATCTAATTTAATGGATCTTTTTCAAATCATGTTAGAGAAATATAGGGAATTGAGGGAAAGACGGCAGCTGGACTAGCTGCCAGAGAATCATGCAGGGTGGAGCCAGGGCACCCAACAGGCACTGGTTAAGATAAAGAGGCTTTATAACTAGGCAACTGGTAGTTTTCATCTCTGGGTACAGTCAATAGGCCAACAATATTCTCACTGTATGAAGTGGCCACATTGTCCAAAGAGTGGGCTGAAGGTTTAATTGTGATGACTCATTGTTAGAGGAAGGGAAGTACGGAGGCTGGAGAGGGCTGAGTGATAGCAGAGGATGATAGAAGCAAAGGAAGCAGAGTGGGTCTTTGTAGGGAGAAAAGGAAGATGATGAGGGGGACCTAAAGAAAAGGGTGGAGACAGGAAAGGTTTAAGGAAATGAAAAAACTCTTCCTTAAAACTATGAAGACCAGAGAGGAAGGCAAGCTAAGAGCCTTCTGTGACTCCCTATGGTTTTCAGCATCCAAATCAAAATCAGTTTGGCCCCAGCGCCCCTGGACTTCCCCCTGAATACCTTCCTCTTTAGCCACAAGGATCTGGTTCCTGGAAAGAAAATGTCACGCTACTCCTCACCGCCATACCTTCCCTCCAGCTATTCCCAGTGCCTTATGGAGCTAATTTTAACATTCTTCAAAACCCAGTCAAGAGTCATCTCACCCCAGAAGACTTCCTTGATTCCAGCACTCTCTTCTGCCAGGAGCACAAAAAGTTGGGCTGAAGTACTGGGGATTAAAACCAACGAGCAACATCCCCCTTCCCTTTTTATTTATTTTGAGACTGGGTCTCACTAAATGGCCAAGGTTAACCTTTCCCCTTCCCTTTTTATTTATTTTGAGACTGGGTCTCACTAAAATGCCAAGGTTAACCTCGAACTTGAGATTTTCCTGCCTATGCCTTGGAAGTTGCTGGCATCATAGGCATGCACCACGTCAGGGAGCTGTTTTTCCTTTGGTCTGGAGCTTAGACAACACCTTCCCTCAAGCACATTCTCTGCCTTATTTGTAGCTTCAATGTTTAGTTCAGTGTTGGCCTGTTGAAAGATGCTCCATAAGCATTCGTTGAGGTAGAGTGGCTGCAAAGGTTATCTCACTGAATTTAATTACAAATAAAATCCAGGACTCTTTCCTTCACAGCCTATTTAAATACACATTAAATACCATTCCTGGTGAGGACTCACTCCTAGTCCCAGTGGCTCAGGAGGTTGACAGAGGAGCATCTCAAGTTCAAGGCCAGCCTTAGCAATTTAGTGAGACCCCAAGCAATTTAGTGAGAGCCTGTCTCAAAATTAAAGAAAAACAACAATAAATAAATAAATAAATAAAGCTGGGGATATAGCTCAAATGGTAAATTGTTTCTGGGTTAAATCCCTAGTAAACCTCCCCACCCCCCAAAAAAGAACACAATCATATGTTTACACACACACACACACACACACACACACACACATATATATATATATATATATATATATATATATATATATATATATTTTTTTTTTTTTTTTTTTTTAATTAATGAAAACACATGTTCTTTACTGACTGGACTCTGGGCCCTCAAGGATATATGGTTTCTCACTCTCTGCTTTGCCTCGCTGAGTTCCTACAAATTGGGGTCATACATGGGTTCAGCTATAAACTATGGGTTCTGTATTACTTTTTCACGGGTTCCTCTCATTTATATGTAGCTCAGCTGATCCATTTGTAAAAATGGGGACAATAATAATACCAGCATTGACAGGACTATTTTATGGATTAAAGAAGCTGACATAAAAGGCGTAGAAGAAAGTCCCCAACACTCAGCAAACTCCCTGCTGTCTTATATATTATTATGAAATTTGTCTCCTGACAGTATGACATCTGCATTATTCATTCAACATAAACTGATGCCTCAGAATCCATTTGCAGGGGAGCGTACCCCTTTCCCCTGAGCTTCCCCATGCCAAACTCTTTCACAGTGTGGTCTGGACCAGAACCCTTGGCTACACCTGGGAGCTCCTTAGAAATAAGGACTCAGATCTATTTCCCCGGGGTGGGTGGGGGAGGTGATCGGTGGCCTTAGTCCTTCGACGGCCCGTCGCCCCTGCTGATCCGAATCTCTGGTGCGCCCCACAGTGCAGTCACTGTGTGTGTGTCGGATTTGTAGGCAGCGGAAGGACCTCCACTTTGCTCCAGCTCACAGGGTGACCAACCGGCCAGGGTTCCGACGCCACCAGGCGGAACAAAGTAGGGCCTGCCTTTTTTTGGCTAAGGGGGCGCCCACCTCCCGACACCCAGGAGTGATGGGACCAGCCCTGGGGCCACTCACTCCTTCATCACTCACTGGAGTAGTCGGCCCCTGAGTAAACCCCGATTTTCTTTCGGGGACCACCCTAGCCAGAGAATGAGCGGCAGCGCCTAAACCTCTGAAGGGAGACTGGAGGACGAGTTCCTCGCAGTTCCCCTCCGAGACACTAGGTGACGCTAGCCGTCGATTTCATTTCTAGTTTTCTCGCTCAAACTCATCATCCTTCTCAAGCTTAGACATTGATCTCGCGAGATCTCCCGTTAACTTACAGAACCGGAAGAAACGTGTAGACCTCTTCCCTTTTGCGGCCATCGCTGAAGCGGCAGCGGGTGAGGAGTCAGCGGGGTAATACGTGTAATCTGCAGCCATCCGTTTTGGGGGGTTGTGTTTCTCCACGCCGAGGGTCCCGAGATTCTCCTGCCGGCCGGATAGCAACCAGGGAGGGAGGCCGGGATGGTTTTACCCTAGCGTAGGGGCAGGCGAACCTGAGAGGGAATGAGAGGAGATTTGGGGACTCGAAAAGTCTTCAGCAATGTATTTTCCTGAAGAACCACCTGGAAACAACTGTGCTTATTAAAGTTTTTGTTAGCTTTCAAAGTGCTCTCGACCATTTTTGGACCCGAGTTCTCTGCAGGAATTTCCAGGCTCAAGGTTGGGGGCGGCGGCTCACTGATTTTGGAGGGTCTGAATGTGTTCACACTCAAGTTCATAAAAGAAGATCGTTATTTGATCTTCTAAAACCTCATGTTATATTTAAGTATTCGACATGCCTTATCTTAATTTAGAAAGTACAGTGTTGGCTCCTTCACACGATACTTAAGGAGTTCAGAGATTACAAAAGTTTGTAACCGGTCGCCGTGGCGCATACTTGTATTTCTCAGCAACATGGGAGACTGGGGTAGGAGGGTGGCAAATTCGAGGCCAGTCTCAGCAATTTAGCAAGACCCTGTCTCCAGAAAAGGGCTGTGGCCTAGTGTAGCTCAGTGGCAAAGTGCCCTGGGTTCAATCCCCAGCACCACACACACATACACAAAGCTTTTAGTTACAGATGTGCTATTAAAGGAAAAGTCTTTATATTCCCTAAAGATACAGATACCATCCCAGCAAAGATTTTTTAAATTGCGAACTTCGTTTCATAGGCCATTAAGTGCCAGCAGTTTTTGATGCAGTTACTGATAGGAAGTCTTCTGTGAACAATTCAAAGATGAACCTGTTGTTGCTGTTTGAAAACTAGATGAGACTTTGATCATTTAAGGGTATATTTAATTTTTTATTTAGCCAAAATGAAGTTCAATCCTTTTGTGACTTCTGACCGAAGCAAGAACCGCAAAAGGCATTTCAATGCACCTTCACACATTCGCAGGAAAATTATGTCTTCCCCTCTTTCCAAAGAGCTGAGACAAAAGTACAATGTTCGATCTATGCCCATCCGAAAGGATGATGAAGTTCAGGTATGTATCCCTACTTACTCGTGTTTTGACAGATGATCCCACACATTTTCAAAAGGAATTGCATTCTGAGAGATGATTGTGAGAATTGGCTTCCCAGAATAGGGTTGCAAGACACATAGCACCAGGGACCCAAAAAAGTATGTGCCTGTCAATTCTCTTTGGTGCAATCAACTTTCCAAAGTATTGCATGCAGCAGTGACTAAATGAAAGAGCAAGACAGAAAATCAGAACAATTACTTTGGGATTAATTTTTTTCATCATTAAGGTCCAAAAAAGAGAATTACTGATAATCTGAGATTCAAAAGCTCTAACTGAGCTATGTAGTACCATATGATAGAGTTTACTAGTAAGTAATTTGCCAAGTCTAAGTGAAAATTTCCATGAATCTCTAAAGCATTTTGCACTTCATCGATACTATTAAGAACAACCACTAGGTCCCTGCTGTACTAGTGCTAAAATTGCTTGTAGATCTTGGAGGAAGATTTATCTGTTTTCAAGATATATCAGTGCTAGATAAAATTGAAACAGAATGTCTGTCTGTTCAGAAGTACTTTGGGTTGCTTCCTGGCAGGCTGAGGACCACTAGAATGTCTGGATAGGGAATTCTCTCAGTTAACCTTTGTCAAAGAATTGGTTTATTCATTTACTAAGTACTTGTTCCCCGTCCTATTTACCACTGGGTTGGACTATTCAGTGGGCATTGAATTAAATACATGTGCTGTTGTTATTTTTAAGATAGAGTAACATGTTTGTTATCAGCTTCTGCATAAAGCCAAAGTGTGCTCCCTTTAACAAGCCTGGTACTGTTGGTGGCCATCATTTAGGGTTGTAATTATCATCACTGTAGATAGGGACATGATTTATTTACAAGATAGTTAGAACTAAGAACTGTTGGCATATTTAATGATTAAGTCTTTCAGAACTGAACAGTCCTATAAATATGAGGATAGAATGGATGGTGAATAAATGATTCACAGTTTTCTTGACCGTGATTCTCATTCTTTGATCCTCATTTCTGTTATTTTGAATTGGCGTTTAGGTTGTGCGAGGACATTATAAAGGTCAGCAGATTGGCAAAGTCGTCCAGGTTTACCGGAAGAAATATGTCATCTATATTGAACGGGTTCAGCGGGAAAAGGCTAATGGCACAACTGTCCATGTGGGCATTCACCCCAGCAAGGTAGGTGGTTTTGAGAACACTTGACAGAAGACAGTTACGGCTGATAATGTTGCCAAATGTGACGGCTCATTTATAGAGCATCCCTAGTTTTAGATATGCTAGAAACCCATGTGATTTTGGTTTGGTGATGTTTTTATTATTCTGCAGAGCTGGAAGTCAAACCCAGGGCCTCACATGTTAGGCAAGCTCTCTACCTCCAACCTACATTTCCATCCCTGGAAACCATATCTTAAAGCAATATTGTATTTATATTGAAAATTCTAATATCACTGAAATCACAGTGTCCTTAACATTCATTCTATATGTATATTTACTGTACCTGTTACTCAAAAGCAATTATAAGCTAATAGATCAACAATCTAAATATTGGCATTTTTAATGTCTAGGAAATAGGGTAATTACAAAATGAAGTAGAGCTCCAGGTCTGTTTTGTGTGTTCAGCAAAATCAAATAAGCAACCTTTTGAGGTAGGTTTTAAACCATCTACAGATGGAAAAAACCTGAAACTTGGGCAGAAAATCCCATGCACAGTAATTGTATCTAGCTGATTATTGGCAGTTCACAAATTTTGGAACTCAGTTTGTTATTACTGTCTCTAATTTCCATTTCCCAAGTTTTAATTCATTGTTGTTGTGGACACAATACCTTTTTTTTATTATTATACTTACGTGGTGCTGAGGATTGAACCCAGTGTCTCATGTTCTAGGCACGCGCTCTGTCACTGAGATACAACCCCAACCCTCATTTTCCAGGTTTTAAAAATTTTTATTGTAAAGGTCATGTAGAGTGAGCATTTAAATACCAGGTGGTCTTTTTAGATCGTATGTTGTTGCCATAAATCTCATTTTTGAACAGCAGTGTCAAAATTCTAGTACAATAAAACACCTGTATATCTTTCACTTAGAATTTTGTATTCAAATTTTGCTATGTTTTCTTTTCCCCATCTCCCCTTGTCAGTGGCCTTACAAATGTCAGGCCACTTCAACTCAGTCTGATCTGTAGAGCAAGGATTTTTCCCATTCTTAACCTATTCTAGTCATATTCTTGTCTCACACTAGGTCAGCTATTGTCAAGATCACCAATCCAATGACCATTGTTTTGTCTTTTTTGTACTTGTTTTGACACAGTTGATCTTCGAGTGGCTAAGTAGTCATCTTCATCTCTTACTCTATTCTTAGAACTTCAGACATATAGAAGTTGATGGTTTCAACCCAGACCCCTTTCCTGAACTCTATTTCCAGTTGACAGTTTTGCATTTTGATGTGAATAAGCTAATTGGTATTTCAAACCTGAAATGTTCAAACTTGGGATTTTGCCTTTGAGATCTCAAAGAGTTTTTAACCATCGCAAGGTATGGCAGCTCTATTCTCCCAATTGCTCAGGCCAAAAATAACATTTTTAAATTCATTTATTACATACTCATATCAGCAGATAAGATTTTCTGTTTTGGTACTGGGGATTGAACTCAAAGTCACTCTAAACACTAAGCCACATCCCCAGCCCATTAAATTTTGTTTTAAGACAGTGTCTTGCTAAGTTTTCAAGGCTACCCTCAAATGTGTGGTTTTTCATTCTTAACACATTCTGATCTTCCTGGCCACCTCAAGTGTTTTAAACCATGTTACTGAGAAAATATGTGCTGGTTGGCACCATTACCTGGCAATTTGATAGAATCACAAATTCCAGGTTCCCAGACCTACTGAGAATTAGGGGGTGGGACCCAGGTTTCTATCTGTTGCTAGTTTTGGTTTTGTTTGTCATTTTTTGGTTGGTTGTTTTTTGTGATGCCAGAGGATTGAACTCAGGGCCTTGTGCATGCTAGGCAAATATTGTACCAAGTTCTCCTGCCTTTGGATAGTTTTACCTAGATGGTCCACTTGTAGCTTTATCTAGAGTTTTGCCTGATCACCCTGTATAAAATGTCCTGTTACTCAGCCTCTGTTTTCTGTCTCAAACATGAAATACAAATTAGACTGTGAATCAATCCGTTTTGGTCAGTATGTTGAATTTCATGTTGAATATCCTTTTCTTCCTTCACTTTCCTTTTTAAGACTGGAATTTATGATAATGTAGATGCCTTTAGGATTAGGTTTGTTGGAATAAGATCTGCATTATTTCACTAAAATTTTGCAGGTTGAAGCATGTGTGAAAGGCCATGTTTAATTTTACTAACTATAGAATTCACCAAAAAAATGTGACATGGTTGACTTGTAAAACTAGAGTGAGAGATATAGAATAGTTACATTTCACACTAAAAGACATTTTGTGATAAAGCACAGAAGAGGCTATGAAAAGAATCATAATACTGCCTGTCCGTCCTAACAGTTAAACAACCTTTTCATGTTTAAGCATCTGCTCTGCAGGTTTAGTAAATGGGATTGGATGTTAAGATCTTTTTGGTGGTAATTATTTAAAACTTGGGAGTGTTTTTCATTTTTTCTGCAGGTGGTTATCACCAGGCTAAAATTGGACAAAGACCGCAAAAAGATCCTGGAACGGAAGGCCAAGTCTCGCCAAGTAGGAAAGGAAAAGGGCAAATATAAAGAAGAAACAATTGAGAAGATGCAGGAATAAAATAACCGTATTTACAATTTGCATTAAAAACGCTAAAATGAAGATATTTTGTTTTATGTGTGGTACTTTGGTGGTTTGGTTTCTTAGTGCCTTATCAGCCTTTGGATCTGTAAAGGGAAGTTTGGGTGATATTTGCTGTTCAAAAACTGGCCATCCATTTTACTTGTGGCTCAATTGAGTTGGCCTTTGAACTTTGAGGATTAGTTCTTTCAAAGTTGAGAAGTCCGTGGGTTTTTTTTTTTTTTTAAGTACTTAACAGTTTCTGAAATCAGATGGTGGTTTTTTTACAGCAGGCACAGAAGCATTTGGTCTACATCATGGCTGCATTGGGCTCATCGGGAAGGCCTACAAAAGAAGCCAGCTGGGAATATTTATTCTTGAATTTGTCTTCCTTCTAATGGGCTGCCATAAGGATACAGCATATTTACTTTTTTTCATAAAAATTTATGTCTTTAGATAAAAAGTCTTAGAATAAAGAAGAGAAGCTGCTGTGAGGAGTATTCCTCTAAAATGAGAAGTCTCACTTTCTCTGAGCTATATGTGGGTCCTCTGAACTTATTTTTGCACTGGTGCTGATTGAGTGCTATTAGTCCAAAATCTTTGGGTTGCAATATGAAATACAAAATGTTCTAAAATGCAGGTGTGAAATGCTGGCAGTTGATTGTAGCTGCAGTGTGTGCAATCCTATAAGCAGGCAGAAAGCATGAAGGCAGTTCACTTTCCAGGCAGGAGGCATTTGAGGGTTTGTGACAATGTGAGAAATGGGTAATATCATTTGCCTTAGCCTGGTCACATGCATGCCAGCCCTAGGTATCATCTCAGCAAAGAAAACACTAAATACTGAGTGCACAGCTGTCCTGCCCAGCCCTCTACATTCAAAAGGTTTCTCCTTGCTTTGGGTCTTTTTGGGGGTGGGGCTTCCAACCCTGCAGCCTCACTTCTGGTGAGGAGGGCGCGTCATGGAGATGCTGTTCTGGTGCTGTAGTTAAGCTGTTTGCAGCCTGGAGGAGTGAGCATTGCTCAAGCAATGTTCCCTGGAGTGTCCCTTTCACCCTGAGAACTGCCCTGAGTTTTGTAGTATCCAGTGCTTTCCTGTACCATCCACCAGAGTCATTTTCGTGCAGCCCTGAGCTGTCCACCCTTCACCAGGTGGATGGGGGCAATGATTAGCCTACCAGGTCAGCTGAGGCTGCCAAAGGGGTATAAGGAGGACCTCACTAAGGAGGTGATACTCAAACCCAGAACTAGCTAGAATTTGTATTTCATGAAGCCTTATGTGCATTATCATTGAGTCCTAATAACAACTTGCTATGTAATGTCCCCGTTACAGGTGAAAAAAACTGCAGCCCCAGTAACTTTGCCTTAGTCACATAGTAGAGTCAAAAATTGAATTCTCAAGAGCTTACACTAAACCATACTCCTGCACTGCTTCAGTAATAACTGCATACCTGTAAAATGTGTTTCAGAGATAATCTTTTGAACACCTTTTTGTGTTCAAACTATGGGATGCAGGTAGGTAGAAACTTCAGCCTTCTAGATTGTATACATCTGAACCAGTGGAGCAAAAATGCAAAGCAGAGTGCTACAGCAGGTGGTACAGGCTGTTCAGCTGAGGGAGAGATGGCCATTAGCTATAGTTGCTGAATACAACATGAAGACTGGCTTGAGCAGGCTGTATTTTGGAAAATCGGTGAAAAACTCCAGGTTGGGAAGAGCCCAAGCAAAGATGCACAGATGGATGAGGAAGGGAGTAAACATGGCTTCTGAAGACCCAATTTATCAGTTACCCCAGCAACACAAATCACATCAGAAAGCCTATTTATTTAGGTCACATTTCTTTCATGTTGCTTTAGAAAATACATTGGTAATTAAGATAGCTACAGCACTGTGCGTGTAAAATGAAAAAAGTAGTTCACTTAAAGACTGGGTTATGGGACCACAGGCTCTACCTAAGGGAAGATGCTGCCTCCACAACTCAAGCCAGTTGTTGCCCTCAGTGTGGCCACATCTTTCCATTTTTTAATATTTAGTTTTAGGTGGACACAATATTTTTATGTGGTGCTGAGGATCAAACCTAGTGCCTCTCGCATGCTAGGCGAGCGCTCTACCACTGAGCCACAACCCCAGCCCCCATTTTTCAGGATTTTTATGTGAAATTTCCCAATCTGTAAATATAAGTAAATCACTAATAATAATAATGATGATCACTGTTAGCCAAAGGTGGCCTTTAGACTGTGCTTTTAGGGTAGAATGAGGCTATCAAATATTAAAGATATTTTATATCTTTTATAAACTATTTCCAACCTGTCTTCATTTTTTTATAGGATGGAGGTGAGCCTTCTTCCTCTGGAATCACCTGAAGGACCTCAAATAATAACCAATACAGCCACTCAGTTTTAATAGATGCTGGTTTCAGTAAGGTATCTGAGAGGAGTTCTTCCTGGACCCCACTGAATACCTTGTGGTTTTAAATCTCTTGCTGGATCACTACGACTGACTGGAATAGTAATGCATATTCCTTAGAAAACTAAGTCCCAGGCTGGGGTTGTGGCTCAGCGGTAGAGTGTTTGCCTAGCACGTGTGAGGTGCTGGGTTCAAACCTTAGCACCACATAAAAATAAATAAAAGATATTGTGTCCAATTACAACTAAAAAAAAAATATTTTAAAAGATAATTTATGAGCTGGGGGTGTGGCTCAGTGGTAGAGCACTTGCCTTGCAGGTGTGAGGCACTGAGTTCAGTCCTCAGCACCACATTAAAATAAATAAAGATATCGTGCCCATCTATAACTAAAAAAAATTTTTTTTAAATGAAAATATAATTTATAAAAAGAAAGAAAACAAAATTTCATGTCAGTGATAACATGGAAATGGTAGGTGAAACAAACTGATTTCTTTACTGTAAGACCTTTACAGCCTTCAAAATGTCAGTTTGCACTGAAGATCTTGAACTCAGGTTTAGTGTCAAGAGCATTTAGCAAAAGTTTCTTCAATTCCAAAATGCATATTTTTCACAATATGCATTTGGGTATGTCTTATCAGTACATTATGAGTTCTATTAAGTCAGTGGTTTTATAATCAGTATTGTCAGGGTCAGGAATATTCCACAATTAGCCAGTGCTGCTGAGGAAGGGGATTTAGATTTTTTTTAGTGGAGAGTCTTTTTTTTTTTAATTTTTTAATTCTAATTTGTTATATATGACAGCAGAATACATTGCAATTCATATTACACATATAGAGCACATTTTTTCAAATCTCTGGTTATATAAAAACTATATTCACACCATCCGTGTCTTCATACATGTACTTAGGGAAATGATTTCCACCTCATCCACCATCTTTTTTATACCCCTTTCCCCTCTTCCCCTCTGCCTAACTAGAGTTCGTCTATTCCTCCCATGCATCAGAGAAGGCATTTGGCATTTGGTTTTTTGGGATTGGCTAACTTCTCTTAGCATTATATTCTCCAACTCCATCCATTTACCTGCAAATGCCATGTATTCATGGCATTTGATTTGTGTATATATACCAAAGTTTCCCTATCCATTCATCTACTGACGGGCATCTAGGTTGGTTTCACAGTTTAGCTATTGTGAATTGTGCTGCAATAAATATTGATGTGGCTGTGTCCCTGTAGTATGCTCTTTTTTTAATATTTATTTTTTTAGGTGTAGATGGACACAACACAATGTGTTTATTTTTCTGTGGTGCTGAGGATCAAACCCGGGTCCCGCCTGTCCTAGGCAAGCGCTCTACCTTCAAGCCACAATCCCAGCCCCAGTATGCTCTTTTTAAGTCCTTTGAGTATAGACCAAGGAGTGGGATAGCTGGGTCAAATGGTGGTTCCATTCCAAGTTTTCCAAGGAATTTTCATACTGCTTTCCATATTGGCTATACCATTTTGCAGTCCCACCAGCAATGTATGAGCATGCCTTTTTTAGTGAAGAATCTTTAATACCTGGAAACAGCCTCAGCTTAACTGGGACATTTGCTCAGAGCTTTTCAACATTTCCAGATTTTTCTGTTTCTCAGGATTCTTTTTTTCCCTTCAGCTCTGCATCTGATGACTAGAATCCCAAGGATCTTGTTTTCTTTCTTTCTTTCTTTCTTTCTTTCTTTCTTTCTTTCTTTCTTTATTTCTTTCTTTATTTATTTTTTTGATCTTAAGTTTGAATTTATGTTTTGAAATAAAAATTCAATAACAAATTTTTACAAAATTGTCACACAGGAACACATCATAAGATACCATTAGATGCTACATTGTCTTAGAAAAAGTCAGTAGATCGAATCAATTAGCTGTAAATTAAAACATGAGTTCCTTTCTTTGGGCAAAAGAAAGCTCATGTGAAATGTTGGACAAAAGCCAGTGAGACCTGCCAGTATAGTCAGTAATGGCTCAATATCTCCAGGTGTGAGGAAGCCAGGATTCTAGCCTCATTGGCTGGGGCTAAGCTCTGGCCTCCAGTTTCCCTCTGTGCACAGGACAGGCTCCCACCAGATGCTTCTGAAGTCCTGTGTGCATGGTCATTTTATTTCAGATAAAACTACATACAATTTTGCCACTATTTTACTTTGACTGTAAACTTCTGAAAATAACATTTACAAGTTTTACCACAAGGAATACCATGATTTTTACTATGACTCTCACCACCTTTGCAAAAATATCCATTTTGTAAGTTTCTGGTTTGGTCCGTCTTCTTATGGCACTATTCAAGCCTAAGAAGCATCTGCCATACACACACCTATACATGTAAGAAACCAGCGGGTGGTGCTTTTCTGAAGCCCAGTCTATGGCTCTGCCTACACTGAATAGGCTGTTCCACATCTTAGGCTCAAACCATTTTCTCTCAAATTACAGAGTGTCCAGCTGATCATTTATTGTTCTTTCCTTATATTTTCACTATTTATTGTACACAACATATTTTAGTATGTTCCTGTAGCAGTTCTTCGTTTATCCTAACAATCAAAAATTGAATTTTTTAATATTAGTTCTTTAGACATTTTGTTGGTCTGTAAAGTTGATTTGCCTAAAAACAAATGAGAAGAAACATATGCTGGTAGATCTTAGCACCTTAGAGTTATGATTCTGTCCCTCCATTAATGTTGCAAGTTGGCCTTAAAAGAATCAACTCAGCTTGCTCATACTTTCTCTAAAATATTTAGTTCTCTTCTTCAAGTAAACATAATTTTTTTTACAATAGGCATGCTCAGAACAAATAGCACAAAACCATGAGCTATGACAAGTGATGTAAAAATGTAGTTGTCTGACTTCCGTTTATCAATTCTAAAATAAAGGCAGCCTTTGAACACACCCATGTCCCCAAGTTCTAAGGTCCATAATTCCACATCATCATTTGTATAGTTTGACAAAAACTAGAATGCACAGTCTTAAGTGTGTGGAGGAAAATATTATAATTCATCATTACTGAAACATTTAATCTTCACAAATTATTGAAAATTCATAGCATGGCATCACTAAATCTTATGAATTATGAAAGATGTAAATTTACAATAATTTCCTCTCATAATATTTGCACCATTATCCATATTTATTTATTCCTAATTAAACTCAAGTCCAACTACCCAGTTTTGAGGTAGCTTCATTGTGGTTCTATTGCAGAAGTGGTATGTTTTAAAGTACCATCTTTAGATAAAATTTAAGTGGGAGAAGAAACAAAGTATTACTTATATTTTTTTCTCACTTGGCATACAAACTAACAAAATCAACTATTTCTTTAGGGATAAAAATACAGTTCTTTTGTGAGCATGGACACAATACATGGAATCTGTTTCTTTGCATGAAAAATGGAGTCAAGGGAAAAAGACTCAAATTCTGTTGCTACCTTTACTGGAGTGAGAATATGCATAAACTCAAGCTTATGAGCATACAGTTTCAGTATAGCACACAGTGACTGGATGAACCAGGATCCATCCTTAGAATTTCGCCAGGAATAGTAACCTGGTGCTGTAGAATATGCATATAAGAAGTCGGCCTCTACTGGTATTTTGTGGCATGCCCTGTCATCATCAATGCCACTGTCTGTCTCAATGCCACAGTCTAGTTCTATACCCTGGCAGGCCTGAATAATGAAAAGTTTGGGTTTTCCAATTAGACTTCTACAATAATCTCCTCTGAAGAAACTCGTTAATTTTTTCAGGTCAACAGGTCCATTAGTTCCAAATATTATTCCTTCATCACCTTGACTTAGAATTACACAAATAAAGCTGCTCCTTTTGCTATGATCTTCTTTAGAAACATTGTGCATTAACTTCACAGTTTCTTCATGTGTAAGGTCATTTCTATTCCTGACTTCATATTTCAAGTTCATGAATGTTTCTCTGATGTTTGCTGCATCTACATCTGTACCAGACCGAGAAACCATTCCAGTGCTTTTATGAAAGTTCTTATCATTAATAATTAAACATAAACCCATTTCAGGATAATCCATTTTGTAACAATTGCCCAAGGATATTCCAGAGTCCATTGATTTGCTTCCATGTATTATCTTTGGTTCAAAATTTTTAATGGGTTTTGAATCCACTGAATTTTCATTGTTCTCCATGGTTACTTTTCTTAACTCGTAGCTCTAGGAGCACCACTCGGCACACACACACCTGCCAGGCTTCTGCCACCCCCCAAGGATCTTGTTTTCTTAAGCTTGTTGGATTCCCCTTATCATCATATGAACTTTTCCTCTGACCCCATCCCCATCCTGTACCTTAGGGTTGTTCTAACTAACAAATCTTAATTTAGATACCTGAATATCAAGTTCTTTTCCTGAGGAATTCTCTGCTCTTGGTGGCACGTCAACTTCATTTGGGGTATTTCTTTTTAGCATAGCAATCTGACACGGCTCTTTGTAGGGAATTATCTTCATTTCTGGAAACAGACCTTGCTACCTTTGTTTAGAGCCATTAAGTCTGCACCTGAAAGCGTCTACCTTCCTTGGAGTGCACAATAATGCCATAGAGAGCTAGAAATGATCCACTTTGAATTTCAATTACAATTACACGTGGACTTGACCTTCATTCTAAAAAAAAGGGTTTCATTTTAAGAATTGTTAAAACAGGTCAGATGTACTGACCTCCCAGAAAGGCAAACCCCTTTGCCTCACCAACAAAGCTAGACTCATTTTGTTGGATCCTGAGACTTTCTCCTAATCTCTTTTATATAATATTCACATGATTCATTCAGAGTCATCGTACTGGCATACCTTTATTCCTGGCGCTCTCCGCCATCTCTTCCCAATCCTGCTGAAGCTATTCCTTAGCCCAACCTCCAGGATCAGAATGGTCCCTGTGACAGTAGCCAGTACTGTTTTAGGAGACTCTAACATTTGAGAATCTAACCAAAGATTCCACATATTTGGAAGACTCTTGGAAGGACTGCATCTGAGACAGAATGCTAGATAGTTATGAGAACATGGTTCCACGGGGTGAGGACTCAGAATCTTCATTTATTAATCCTATGTACAATCATCAGGGGAAAACCATCATTTAAAAATATCCCCACTGATTTCTTCTTGGTTTCCCCTTAAAGGAGGACAGAGTCTTCAGCCATAGGAAATTGATTGTGTTGATTGTGGAAAAGCTAAAAAGCCCTCTCTATGTTAACTTCCATTTAAGAGTTTGCTATTATTTTGTTGTATCTTCTAGTACCATTGCCCATTTACATTATTTTAAAAGACACTGAGGGTGTTTACGAGCTTATAATTTCAATGACATGGGAGAATGAGACATGAGGATCACAAGTTTGAAACCAGCAACTTAGTCCTAGAGATACAGTCAAGTAGTGAAGTGCCCTTGGGTTTAATCTCTGGTGCCAAACAACAACAATAAAAAAGGTACCGAGGATAAGATATTTACCTACTACCTTAGGGATTTCCACTTCTCTTCTATTTAATCAACAAGACCTATTTATTAGGTCTCACTGAATAAGCTAATGGTTCCCATAATGTTTGCCTATTGTCTAAAATCACTACATATTTGTTACCTTACAGATTTCAAATTCTGTTGGAATGCTCTGGTTTTGAAAGGACCTCACTGACACTCTGATTGCTTTATCCTATTATTCTGTTAACTGTCTTCCATATAATAGTCTTCAAAAATCAGATGAAGAATTTAAGGGGTGAAGTCCTTCAGTTGGAGTATCAGTGAATTTAAATTTGTTCCATTTTCTTAATCCTTTTTTTAGGATCCTTCTTTCAGTTCTCTATAATGCCACAGAGAGCTAGAAATGATCCACTTGGAATTTCAAATGAAAGTGAAATAGAAATGGAGATAAGTCACATGAGAGAAAATTTTCCTGCAAGTGTAACAAAGTTAATAGAAAGTAAAAGTTACAATAGCAAGGTATTTTCCAAATAAAAATACTTTTAAACAATAAAGGAAGTCAAAGAAGCTAAGGTAAAGGGGAAGAAGTCATCACGTGATTATCGCCATGCCACAAAATATGATGGCATCTCTGTACAGGGCACAGAGAAATTGATAGAGGCTACTCATGGGGAGCGAGATTGAATATGGTGTTATGTACATAAAGAAGAGTTGTTTGATATTCTTCATTGTATATATCTCAGTATTGGGCATGGTGGGCAGATACACATGCTCAAGGAGCTGCAAAGAAAATATAGGAATGTCTCCAAAGAAGTCATTGTCTTATATCTGACTCTCTGTAAACAGTGCCATCAGAAGAATCCAGTGCCCACAGAGGCCTTGAACCTAAGCCCATGACTTTTAAAGACATGGACTCCAGATGTCAAGTTGAAATACTTGACATGCAGTCAAATGCGGTGGCAAGTTCAAGTTTATTTTATATTAGCAGGACCACTTGACAAAGTTTCTTATTTTACAGCCATTAAAAGCCAAAAAGACCCATGAAGTTGTCAGTGTTTTGTTGGATATCATACTTGTATACTCAACATGTTAGAATCTGACAGTGACATAGAGTTCACAAACCAAACTGTTAATGAGCTCAATGAGGTATGGCCAGACTTTAAGATTGTCTCTGGTGAGTCCTTGCTGGCCAAGGCCAGGGCTCCCTGGAACAAACAAGGTATAATGTGAAGAACATGGTAAATTTCTGGATGCAAAGTAACCACTCATGTTACTGGGCAGAAGGCCTACGTTTCTTACAGATGGTGAGGAATCAGACCTTTGATATTTCCTTACAACAGAGTCCATATGAGGCAGTGTTTGGTTGTAAAGCCAAATTTGGACTATAGTCCTCATACTTGCCTCAGGAAACTGTGGCCATTTTATAAACAGAAGAATAGATAGAAGTTGCTGAAGAAAAGTTAGAAAACAGCCTGTGGATCAGGCAGAAAGAAAGGGCTGAGATGGGAGCAGACAGATTGGATATGGATGAGGATATGGAGCTACAGAGCCCAGTACCTCACAAGGGGCCTCCAGGCTCCTCTGCTGGTAAACAGACACCTGATAGGGTGGACACCCACACATATCTCTCTGGGCATGACATTTTCACCTAAGAACTGTTACAAAAGACCCCAGGAAGACAAAATGAAGGCAGCATTTGGATTAAGTTTCACCCAATAGTCCTTATTTGGAAGGAGAAAGCAAATCAAGTCTGTACATTTGCTCTAAAACGGCTGTAACAAATGACCACAAAGTTGGTAGCTTGAAACAACAGAAATTTATTGTCTTACAGTCCTGGGGTCAGAAATCTGAAATCGAAGTTTGGGAATGGTTGGTTCCTTCTAAAGGCTCTGAGAGAGAATCTATTCCATGCCTTTCTTCTTTCTCTGGAGGCTACCAGCCATCTTTGCTGTTCCTTGGTTTGTGAGCTGCATAAGTCTAGTCGGCTTCCATCTTCACTTGGAATCTTCTCCCCTGTGTCACTGTGTATGTTCTGCTTTTCTGTCTCTTGTAAGGATACCACTGGGGGCTGGGGATGTGGCTCAAGCCTGGCATGGTAGCGCGCTCGCCTGGCATGCGTGCAGCCCGGGTTCGATCCTCAACACCATATACAAACAAAGATGTTGTGTCCGCCGAAAACTAAAAAATAAATATTAAAAATTCTCTCTCCCTCTCTCACTCTCTCTTTAAAAAAGGATACGACTGGACACCAAATCCATGTTTTTGGATTTGTTGCCACCCTAATCAAGGATGAGCTCATCTCTTAATTACTTCTGCAAAGACCCTTTTTCCAAGTAAATTCACATTCACAGGTGCCAGGGCTTTGAACTTAAGACGTTTTTTTGGGGGGAGACAATTCTATTTCAGTCAATAGAAGAACCTCTTTGTCTGCAAATCGAGAACTAATGGGATCTTAAGCATGGGGGAGGTGGTGTAGGACTGCCTGACATATATCTAGCATATCCTCCTGCCCCTCAGACAGATACTCCTAAAGATAGAGGCATCAGAAGTAGATGAAGGAAAAGTAGTGAAAACAAAAGAGGAACCAGGTGCAGTGGCACATGCCTTTAATCCCCATGATTCAGGTGGCTAAGACAGGAGGACTGCAAGTTCAAGGTCAGCCTCAGAAACTTAGTGAGACACTGTCTCAAAAAAGGCTGAGAAAATAGCTCTGTGGTAAAGCACCTGAGTTCAATCCTCAGTACCCACTCTTCCAAAAAACAGGTTGGTCTAGAATGCCCTAAAGACCGGTCTCTTCACCAGCGGGGTTGCCATTTTCTGCTTCAAGAAAAATCATAAGTGCCATCCCTGCTCTCAGAATGGCAAGCACTGGAAATGGTGTGGCCTGCCTGAAACATAAAACTAGGTCACAATTAAGACATGGCTGGAATTTGGATCCTGCTACACCACTTGTTTATGCCTCAAGCGTTTAAAAGCATGTTGTATTTCTGGCACAGGTCAGTGAATTCCAGGAAGTGACCAATAGGGAAACAAAACAAAAAGTTGGCTTGAGGTCACTGCTCCAACCAGAAAGGAACAGGGCATATCTAGTCTGGGTCATAGTTCTGAGGAAAGAGGACTGACCTGGCCAAAGGGAAAGATAATGCCCAGGATCTGTTACTGCTATGTTTTCAAGGCCTGGAAAAAACAGTGGGAGGTGTTCCGTGAGTTGAATGAAAAATTGATCCTGGGGAGATGTGCACAGAAAAGGAAAAAGGGTCCTTTATTCTTCATACAGTTCTCCTTCCTCACAACCCAGAGCCATCTAAAAATGATTCTGGCTGGGCACGGTGGTACACACCTGTAATCCCAGCAGTTTGGGAAGATGAGGCAGGAGGATTACAAGTTCAAAGCCAGCCTCAATAATTTAGGGAGGACCTAAGCAAGTTAGCGAGAACTTGTCTCAAAATTAAAAAAAAAAAAAAAGAGATGGGGATATGGCTCAATGGTCAAGCACCTCTGGTTTTAATCCCCAGTACCAAAAAAAAAAAAAAAGGGTGGAGATGTAGCTCAGTTTTAGAGGGCCACTGGGCTTAATCTCCAGTATTTTTTTTCTTTTTCTTTTTTTAATTAGTTGTTCAACACATTACAAAGCTCTTGACATATCATATTTCATACATTTGATTCAAGTGGGTTATGAACTCCCATTTTTACCCCGTGTACAGATTGCAGAATCACATCGGTTATACATCCACGTTTTTACATACTCCCATACTAGTGTCTGTTGTATTCTGCTGCCTTTTCTATCCTCTACTATCCACCCTCCCCTCCCATCTTCTCTCTCTACCCCATCTACTGTAATTCATTTCTCTCTTTTTGTTTTCCCTTTCCCCTCACTTCTTCTTATATGTAATTTTGTATAACAATGAGGGTATCCTTCCATTTCCATGCAATTTCCCTTCTCTCTCCCTTTCCCTCCCATTAATCTCCAGCATTTAAAAAAAAAAAAAAAAAAAAAAAAAAAGAAACATGATTCCAGTTGACCCTAATGCCAACTTCCTCTTCTGTAGAGGACAATAACAACCCTATTGTTTCCTTCCTCACAGGGTTGCCTTGAGAGACAAGATAATGTGAAGGGACTCTCCAGTGACTCTACTAGTGAATCCTGTCATCCATGCAAGAGTTGGAAAACTATGTTCATTGCCATTCCTTTTCTGGTTAAACTGTTGGAGAGTATTCCGGGAGCTGCATTATTTTTAGATAGGAGAGGTTATTACTACCCAGCTGGTTTTGAAGTGCAAAGCCTTGCTCTATCCTTGGCCAGCAGTTTACTTTCCATTCTCCTTCCAATCCATAGTTCTTTGCAACTCAGTCTAGCAAGGTCTAGGAAGCCCAATTTGACTAAGAATTTTACCATCCCTTCCCTCATGGTGACCTTTACCTCCCGGTTGTTTGGCAAAAGTGGCACCACCTCATCATCTCGTGGGTGAGAGATGAGATGAGCCTCAGTGCTGCTTTCTTCCCCAGGAGGTTTCCAAGCCTGCTGCATCTCTGTCTCTTGGCTTCTTCATGTTGGCAGTGGAAAGAGTTGGAAGTGGACTCCTGGACCCGGTCTGGCCTGACACTGCACTATTGTATTTCAGCCTCTGGAGTAGAGGTCACCAACTGGTGTGCCATGGGCAGCTCTCTTTATATATTTTGATGTCATAATTTTTTTTATTTCAAAAAGTTTATTGCCATCACTTTAAAAGTTAGAAATGTTTTTAATATTTCTGCAATAATTTATTCTATAAAATTTGTAGTGTTATCTAATCAACTAATTTCAATTCATATTTTTACATTTTAGGAAGCTGTGATTTATAGCATTTAAATGTGCACATTTGTGCGTATGCATATCCACAGAATAATATAAGCACAGAGGGAAGAACTGCCATTTGAACCATATCTGACTTCAAGACTCATGATATTTTCATGGTATCACTGAATAACTAAACCATAGAACAAAGGAATGACTATGCAGTAATCTTTCCAAGAGTCAAACTACTAACCTCAGGGCGCTCATACAAGCAGCAGCTTGGACCCTGGATAGACAGGAAGGCTGTACCTTGGGCAGCAGCAGAAGAGTGTTAACTTCTTTATCATCAAAATCCTAACTTTTAAAAGCTGGAAATTTTACATGAAAATCTGGGTGTCTGGCAGCTCTTAAAATCTTGGAAGATATGGCCCACTTAGTACATGGCATCAAATGAAGGGAGGCATCGCAGGCATGCATTCTCAAGTCGGCTGCCATCTGGGCCACTCAATATGTGCATAGGCATTTCTACTTAAGAAAGACCAAAAAACAGACCATGTATCTCTGAGAATTTGTTAGAACAAGAATGACATTTCACCAGGCGCGGTGGCACAGGTCTGTAATCCTAGCAGCTTGGGAGGCTGAGACAGGAGGATCTCGAGTTTAAGGCCAGCCTTAGCAAAGGTGAGGTGCTAAGCAACTCAGTGAGACTCCGTCTCTAAATAAAATACAAAATAGGGCTGGGGATTTGGCTCAATGGTTGAGTGCCCCTTGAGTACAAAAAAAAAAAAAAAAAAAAAAAGAATGACATTTCACATCAGTGGGAAGGGATGTGTTCAATTAATGGTGCCAATCAGTTAGCTATCCATCTGGAAAAAATACAAAGTTTGATCCTTAAATGTATATATATTTTTTTAAAAAGTGAAAGATTTGTGTGGCTTTGGGATGGAGAAAGCCTTCCTAAACAATGTGTAAAATTTAGAAACCATGAAATATTAATATATTTGATTACATAAAAACAAAAAATATCTGTATGAAAAATAATACCATCTTAAAAGTAAAGATAAACTGGGCACAGTGGCGCAAGCCTGTAATCCCAGCAGCTTGGGAGGCTGAGACAAAAGAATCACAAGTTCAAAGCCAGCCTCAGCAACTGCAAGGCACTAAGCAACTCAGTGAGACCCTGCCTCTAAATAAAATACAAAATAGGGCTTGGGATGTGGCTCAGTGGTTGAGTCCCCCTGACTTCAATCCCCAGTACCAAAAAAAAAAAAAAAAAAATGTACAGATAAGTGACAGATTGGGAACCAAAAAAGTTTGCAATATCCAAAACAGACAGAAGGTGCCTCTTTTTTTTTTTTTTTCAGTGCTAGGGATCAAATCCAGGACCTTGTGTATATGAGGCAAGGACTCTACCACCAAGTTACATCCCCAGCACCAAGGTGCCTAGTTTTTAGATGAGAACCTACAAATTCATAATGAAAACAGCAACCAATAGAAAATGGGCATTTCTTCTAGGCAGTGTTTCCTTGAGAGCTGGGAAGGACACTGTTTCTAGCCTTTTGCCTAGCTTCTAGTAGTCACAGATGTTCCTTGGCTTTACAGGCCATGTTCCTGGGATTACAGGCATGTGCCACCACCTGGCGAAATGTCATTCTTAATATAATAAATTCCCAGAGATACATGGTCTGTTTTTGGTCTTTCTTAAGTAGAAATGCATCCTTTCCCTCCATACAAGTGTCTCTGTGTCCAAATGTTCCCTTTTTATAATGAATTCAGTTGGATTAGGGTCCTCTCTAATGACCTCACCTTACACTGAACGTCTACAAAAATCCTTTTCCATATCAGATCATCTTCACAGGTAATGGGGGATTAGGACTTCAACATCTTTGGGAGCAACACCATTCAACCCGTTGCAGCAACCAATTAGAATGACAGATTTTGAGAGGTAATTTTTATAAGGCACGGCAAGAATTTAAAAAGTCTTAGAAGATTAGAAAAATTCCTCTGATCAAATAACACTTGCCAGGACAATTTTTTTGTTTTAACAGGAAACAGGATGAATTGGTACAAGTTACAAAATTGTTATTCAGACAATTGTCCATTTTGCCTAAAAGAAGCAGATTGATATTCTTGAGAAAGATCTTTAGTATCTGTCCAACCAGACTATTTGGCCTAGAGTTTTAATGCAGAATGGTGTCTTCCTTTCAGGAGAGGGGAACATTGCCTTATCTTTCTGAGACTCTGTGTTAGCTTTAAAGATTTGCATTTTTAAGATTCTCATCTCTGGAATTCTGTTATCATGAATTCTATAGATGTCAGAGCCCAGCTCCAACAGGGGGTCTCAGGAGACAAACAGCGAAAGGGGGGTGGAGACACAACACAGACACCAAAGTAAAGGTGCTGAATCCCAATCTTTACTTGTGAAGTTAATCATATATACTTTTCATTTTGGCAGGCTCACAGTACTTTGTGGTTACAAAACAGAAATCATTATTCAAAGAAACAAAATATTACCTAGCTACAATTAGATAAGAAGAATGTCTCTTGGCTTAGACATAAGCAAGCATTTTTACTTTCAGTTCGAGTTTTGCTTTGAGCTGTTTCTGCTTAGTTAACTTTTAATAATAGTTAGAAATGTCCCAAACTATTGGCCTATACCTTGACTATTCTTTCTTGACTTACTGACTGGAACTGGTGCCAAGGCTACGGCAAGTGGTTAACTTGTTATTAATTTTAATCAAACAAGAGTAAGAGCACAAACCATTGTGCACAGGAACAAGAACAAGTTGCCCAGTACTAAGCACTAATCTGTCTTCTTAACATTAATTCTTCTTCTCTAGATTTTAATTTAATTTCTCAAAAACTTCATTGACAGGAATACAGGGAGTTTTTCATTAGACATTAACAATTTATGCTCCACAGCTGAATCATTGCATTTAGAGCAAACAGATCTATTCTTTAGAAGTAGTTGCATTAATTGGGAAAGTCATGTTTTTTCCTTCATACTTAATGGTCATATGAGAAGTCGCAACTATGCTTATTAAAGTAATACAAAAACAAACCAGCCCATTCCCAGAAACATACTGCGCTCCTCCAGAGGATGGACGCCTTGTGCCATCCACCTCAGTAGGGCCTTGCCATTGCCTGAGTCAGGGGAGGGGCACAGCATATAGAAGTCAATTTTATATAAAAAAAAAAAAAAAAAAAAAAAAGATGATGAGTGTGGTAAAGAATTTTTTGAACAGTTAAGTGAAGACTTAGTAGAATTTTTTTTTCCCACAAAGTTCAAGCTCTGGCTCTGCATACGTAACCTTGAACAAGTGCCCAGTCTCATCTATAAAAAGGGCATGACAATAATCATGCCAAATATCCAGTTGCCACTGCACTCACCTATAATCCCAGCAGCTCAGGAAGCTGAGACAAGAGGATCACAAGTTCAAAGCCATTCTCAGCAATTTAGGGAGGCCCTAAGCAATTTAGCGAGACCTTGTTTCTAAATAAAATATTTTAAAAAGGGCTGGGGATATGGTTCAGTGGTTAAGTGTCCCTGGGTTCAATTCCTGGTACTAAAAAACTAATCACTCCAAGTCCTTAGAGCTGTGGAGGAGTTTATGAGAGAAGGAGTATGTTTAGAACAGGGGTGGGGGGTGTCACTTCCCCTTCAGTTGAAAGAGCTTTCACATCATCCAGCCTACTAGGGATGACCAGCAAAAGTAGGGCAAATCCTCTCTTCCAAACAAGAAGAGCTGGAGGTAAGACAGCAGCCAATCTGGGCAAGTCTTACCTGGGTCCCTGATGGGCCTGTCCTGCATCCTGGCTTCTGTCACTGGAACAGTGCTCAGTGCCCTTGCACCAGTTCTGCCTGTTCACATGTACAGCCACCTGCTCAGCCTCCGGCTGGCCCCAGAGTCCTTGATTAGGATTGCTCACCCTTCAAGTTTGAGTCACCTCTTTCCAGCTGCTAAGAGGACTACACAGGGTCTCCCCAAGCCCCAGAGTTAAGGAGTGCTTAGAAAGAGATATACTTGTCCTTAAGTGCACTTATGCTATTAATTTTCTAGCAGGACAGCCTATCCCTTATGTTAAAGTGCTATAAAAAGCTGCACAAATGCTAAATTATGCTATATTTATTACTCTCTCAAAGGTCACCAGTCCCTTCCCAACTGCTAAACATAAAGGCCCTTTCTCACTCCTAATACATTTTGATCAGTAAATGCATTTAAAGGCCGACCCCAGGACCTTGTTCCCTGTTGCCTTGCTTCACTAGGAGACAACCTGCCTAATGAGTCTTCTGGAAGTAAAACTCTGCTCACAATAATTGTCAACTGGTGAAGGCGTTCCCCCTCCCACTGTCTTGACAAGGTCACAGTGAGGATGAAAGTGTTTGGCAAGGCCGCACTTGTGGGAAACCAAAACCATGAGACCCTTTTGTATGTAATTGGGACTTTTTATTTTACACTCATAAACCTAACAGAAGGCATGAGTAAACTTATTGCTAAACCAAATTAAATTTTAAATGGCCAAGACTATAACAAGTGATTCCTGATTTAAAAGGCTGTTTCATTATCTCTCAGGACATTGAGGACAAAACAGAAAAATATCAGCTATCATTCTGGGAAATGCTATAGGAACTCTAGGCACCACAATTGATTGTATCAACTAAGAATTCAAATTCATATCTTCAGTCTCTCAATCCTAAGCAAATTGGTATCATACCTATTGCACGAAGCCCACCTTATGTAACCTATTTGATTAAGGATAGCTTATGGTAGTCATCCAGCAGAGAAAAGGCTAAGAAAAATATACTTCCCTTCTAATAGACCCTCTTTTACTTTACACAGGGATTTATGATGAGCATAGTTAATGTTAGCAGCAGGGGAACTGACATACAAAGCCTGCCTTTTAGTTAAAGATTACTAAGATTTAAGAACTGCTGTACTTTGACTAAGGAAAAAGGAACTCTCTGAGAAAGCAGCTTAGCCAGTTTTATGAGAATCAATGTAGGCATTTTTAGATGCTTTTAGAATATATTATAAGATGATTATAAGGGGACTTTTAGATGGGATCTTAGATTAGAAACAAAGTACAGGTGTGCTTTAAACTTAAAGGTTAATGACAGGTTAGGAGACAGAGTCTGGTTATGTAGTTTGGCATCTGTTAAACAAGGAAATGTTACATCCTGGGAAAAATCTGGAAATTGTAAATTGATGACACATTTTACTAATGATTCTATACCCATATTGATGAGAAAAAGCAGAATAAAAAGAGACCCAGAGAGAGCATTTAAGAGCTCTCTCTGGAGATTGCTCCAACGGATGACTCCTTGTCTCATTCCTTGTGCGGACCCAACACCACTCATCCTTCAGGACCCCCTGGATCCCGCTGGGGCAGGACCCCAGCAGTCAACATTATTGAATGCTGCTATATCTACAGTATCAGGTGCTTTAAACTCATTTTCTTAGTTAATTCACACAACCCTATAAAATGGGTTGATCTGAAGAAATGAGTGTAAATAGACGAGGTATTTTAAGGACTTTGTCTTTTTATAGAGAAGGAAATGAAGCTCAGAAAAATTAATAAGTAGCCCAAGAATCAATCCCAAGTCTTTTTTAAGTCCAAGATCAGTGCTTGTAACTACCATCCCTGCTCTGGAATCCTCAGTGGCTTCCCACTGCTCACAGGCCAATGACTTAAACCTAACATCTAAGATGGGGTATAACATGGCCCAAAGGACCTTTGCAGCTTTTATATTGTGGCATCAGGTCTAGTTGGTGTATTTTTCAGTCACAACTATTTTGTGTGAGGTGACAGAAACAAACTCACACTGTTGGCTAGCCTAGGTACTTATTCTACCCAAACTTGGCTTTCCTTTTTTTTTTTTTTTTTTTTTTAACTGGGATTTGAATCCAGAGGTGCTCTGTCACTGAACAGTCAGCCCTTTTTATTTTTTATTTTGAGATAGGGGTCTTGAAGTCAGAATTAGACAGGCAGTCATTATAGATAGGTAAACTGAGTCAGGTCGGATCAAGGAGGCCACTTTGAGTGAGTCCAGGAAGTTGGAGATACCAGCTATACCCCCCTTCTCCCTCTCTGGAGAAGTCTATGTTACCCATTTTTATTTTTTTTATTTTTATTTTTTTATTGGTTGTTCAAAACATTACAAAGCTCTTGACATATCATATTTCATACATTAGATTCAAGTGGGTTATGAACTCCCATTTTTACCCCAAATACAGATTGCAGAATCACATCGGTTACACATCCACGTTTTTACATGATGCCATATTAGTGACTGCTGTATTCTGCTACCTTTCCTATCCTCTATTATCCCCCCTCCCCTCCCCTCCCATCTTCTCCCTCTACCCCATCTACTACAATTCATTTCTCTCCTTGTTTTTTCCCCTCATTCCCCTCACAACCTCTTATATGTAATTTTGTATAACAATGAGGGTCTCCTTCCATTTCGATGCAATTTCCCTTTTCTCTCCCTTTCCCTCCCACCTCATGTCTCTGTTTAATGTTAATCTTTTCCTCCTGCTCTTCCTCCCTGCTCTGTTCTTAGTTGCTCTCTTTATATCAAAGAAGACATTTGGCATTTGTTTTTTAGGGATTGGCTAGCTTCACTTAGCATAATCTGTTCTAATGCCATCCATTTCCCTGCAAATTCCAAAAATATGGAACGCTTCACGAATTTGCGTGTCATCCTTGCGCAGGGGCCATGCTAATCTTCTCTGTATCGTTCCAATCTTAGTATATGTGCTGCTGAAGCGAGCACTATGTTACCCATTTTTAAATAAACCCTGCTTTATATGCTTGCCTCAGTGTGTTTCTCTAATGTTCAAACTTTAACATGTGAAGAAGCAGAACTGTCACCGGTGATATCCTGGTATCCCAAGAAGTGAAGATGTTCTGCCTTTTTTATATGTCCTAGGGTTCCTTTGTTCTCCTGCTCTCTTCCCCTTATCTCTCCCAGGAGATGCTCTGTGGGATGGTGAAAAGGTGGGAAACAGGTGGGCTGAAGGGGGACTGGCAGGACGGTGCAGCCCAGGACACACAGGGAGCTATAGGGTTTAACAACCTTATAGTTAACAACCCTATAGGGGTTAAACCCTATGGCTTCCTATAGGGAGGGCCAATTCCTGGGACAGGTTACCTTAGCCACAGGTTGGAGCAGGGGCAGGTTCTTGATAAGGGTGGAGGAAGGCTCTGAAGGAATTAACATTTCAATCCCTCAGGGGACAGTCTCCAACTTGCTGGACTCACTCAAAATTGGCCTCCTTAATCCAACCTGACTCGATTTACCTATCTACACTGACTGCCTATCTAATTCTGTCCTCAGTATCAGTCTCACTAAGTTGCCCAGGCTGTCCTCAAACTTGTAATCCTCCTGCCTCAGCCTCCTGAGTCTCTGGGACTACAGGCCTACACCACAGCATCAGGCCAAATTTGGCTTTCTTATCAAAATCAAAAATAGGCTAGGGGTATAAATCAGTGGTAGATTGAGTACTTAGCATGCACAGGCCCTGTGTTCAATCCCCAGCACAACCAAAAAATAAAAATAAAATCAGAGATGATTGTACCAGTTCATAGGGTAGAAACTGCTGCCTCATTATTTTGTGTTTTCTGTCTCTCCTAGAACCCTGCCAGGGCCCAGGTCCTCACTTCTGAGATGGTGAGAGAAGATGGGAGACACAGAAAGTGATGCCTTGTGACCATTATCCATTTTCCACTTTCTCATAACTAGGTTGTGGCTTTACATTGTAGAATACAATCTGCTTTTCTGCAGCTTCCGGTAAGAAAAATATTTCCTCCTGATATTATGAGACTCTATTTCCAGTAGTTTTTTGAGACAAAGAATTGGAATATCTTGAGTTAGCACCTGAGCTAAAACTTACACTCTTGCTTCCAAATTATTTTACATGCTTTCAGGGCATTAGTTCAACAGACCATTAAAGCATGGTGTGTCGAGGTTTGGTTGAATCAGATTGAACCAGTTACCTCTGCCCAGTTCCTTTCACCCTTTTAGATCTGGTGACTTTGGGTTGTAGAATTTTAAAGGGAAAAGGTTTCTGCTTTAAAAAAAAAAAAAAAAAAAAAAAAAAAGCTCTTCCCATTGGTTTTATGAAAGTTTTACAAAAATGAACTTGAAAATTTTTAAATATGAAAGAACAAGGGCTCTCCCAGGCCATGCATTCAAAAACACTGACAACAGAACATGTTTATCCCTGGAATCCTCTGAATTTTGTTCAGAATTTTATCCCTTTGGTTTCTTTTTTAGTTTCTGTTCCTTCATATTTTGTTATCTTGGTGTTGATCTTTGTTTACCTAGGTTCTGACATTTTTACCCCAGAATTAATTACCCCAGATGGACCACTCTACTGTGTTTTCCAAGCAAACAAAGTGAGCAGGAAATAGGAGCTTCCTGAGAAAACTGGCTTTGCATTTTAATGAGAGACTTTGCCTTCAGAAGCTCATTTGTCTTGTGCCTACTTTTCTTAATTATAATTGGTTTGTGATTTGGGGAGAGGGGAGTTAGATCAAATTTTCCCTGTTCCATTTAAATTTTGTCCCTGATATTTTACTCCTTGCCTCCCCAAGTCTCCTTTGTAAAATATTGTTCTATTTTGTTCCGAAGGCTACCTCCTTTCTGTCGACTGGCTCCTTGCTCAGAACTTCTCCACACCTAGAACTTTGGCCTAGGATTTCCTTTCGCTTTTGTGCACTTTCCTTGACATCACAGGGTAAACACTTAGCAGGTGATGAGCGTTTCCGCTGGGTTTTGCACAGATAAGTCACTCTTAACTTTGATGAATCCTTCAGTGTCCAGATTTTTGCCTCTTTCCTCCTTTCTCCACTCCAGCACATCACCTCTCTCTTTCTCCTGATGCAGTGGCAAGAAGAGGTGATTTTTATAAGGCTGCCTTAAATGTAGGGACCACAAGGAACCCAGCTCACCTGTAATCAAACAACTGCCCTCCAATTCTGATATACTGTCTCCCTGCTGCAAGTGGGGTAGAGAAAAACAGCCCAGACACCTGGAAGTTTCCCCTCTTCTTCCTCTGTAAATGCAGGTGCTCTCCATATCAGGAAGGGACACCTGAAATCCATCATCAACCTGGACTTTTCCTCCTCCGGCCCTTCTTATCCATCCCTTCCTCGAGCCTGTCAATTTCATGTATTCATTCAACAGGTATAAAAACCAGCTATGTGTCAAGCATCATGCTGGTCTTCGGAGGTACCAACAAATAAAGAGACTACTAAATGCAAAAATATGAGCATAAATAAGCTGAATTTTGAAGGACTGTTTGCAGTTTGGTGATGAACATCTCCATTCTGCCTACTTTGTAATAGAGGGTTTCTTGTACAAGAAATATTAGACAGGATTTTTTTTTTTTAACTGAGGATTAAACCTGAGGACGCTCTACCACTGAGTTATAGCCCCAGCCCTTTTAAGTTTATTTTTTATTTTGACACAAGCTTTTGCTAAATTGCCCAGGCTGGGCTTGAATTTAGTATTCTCTTGCCTTAGACTCCCAAGTACATGAGATTAAAGGTATGCACTACAGTGCCCAGCCTGGCCTGTGCTCTTAAGAAATATAAATATTATGAAAAACAAAGAAAGACTGAGACGCTATTCCAGTTAAAACAGGATAAAGAGACATGGTAACCGAATGCAATGCATGATGCAGGTCATTCTTCTGTTATAATGAGTATCATCAGGACAATTGGCAAAATCTGAATACTGTCTGAAGATTATATGGTTTTGTATCGGTATTAATTTCCTAATCTTGGAAGCTATACTATAGTTATATATGAAAATGACTTTGTGTTTAGGAAATACACTTTGAAATATTTTGGGGTAAAGGAGCATCATGTTTGCAATTTGTTCCCAAATGGTACAGGGTGGAAGAGTGTGAGTAGAGAAGGGGAGGAAGAAAGAAATAAAGCAAATGCAGTGAAATTGTTAACATTTGAGGAATCTAGGTGAAGAGTATGCAACAATTCTTTGTACTCTTCTTGCAACACTTCTGTAAATCTGAAGTTATGTCCCACCCCCCACCCCATTTTTTTTTAAGAAAAAGAAGTATCAGGAGGGTCTTGCCAAGGACAAAAGACAACTTTGAACATGGGAATTCAGGGTAGTAACTTGGAATTTGCTCTTTGGTCTGCAGAGGGGCAGGATTCCATGTAAGAATGAGAGTGTTCAAGCAGGGTGGGGTGGTGGTACATGCCTACAATCCCAGGGATTTGGGTAGCTGAGGTAGGAGAATTGCAAGTTCAAGGCCAGCCTGGGTAATTTAGTGAGACCCTCAGCAATTTAGGGACAAACTATCTCAAAATAAAAAATAAAAAGGACAGGGATATAGCTCAGTAATAAAGTACCCCAGGGTTCAATCTCCGGTACTGAAAAAAGAAAAGAAAAAAAAAAAAGGAATGATCGTGTTCACTGGGCACAGTGGCCGATGCCTGTAATCTCAGGGACTCAGGAGGCTGAGACAGGAGGATTGCGAGTTTAAAACCAGCCTCAGCAATGGGGAGGTGCTAAGCAATTCAGACTGTCTCTAAATAAAATATAAAATAGAGCTGGGGATGTGGCTCAGTAGTCAAGTACCCCGAGTTCAATCCCTAGTACTAAAAATAATAATAATAATAATTGTGTTCAAGCCCAGCATCCCCTGTGTTGCAGATCCCAAAAGATAACTCATAGCTGGAAGTAAGATTTCAATCCATTTGGGTAAATACCTAGTTGGATCATATGATAAGGGTATGTTTCATTTTATGAGAAACTTTCAAACTGTGTTCCGAAGTACCCTTTTGCATTCCTACTCACAATGAATAAGAGTTCCTGTTCCATATGCTTGCCAGTATTAGGTGTTGACAGTGTTTGGGATTTCAACTATTCTAAAAGACATAGTGGTATCTCATTGTGGTTTAAACTTGCAATTCCCTTAAGACATATGATGTTGAGCATCTTTTCATATGCTTATTTGCCGTCTGTATGTTATCTTTCAAGAAGTATCTATTCAGATTTTCTGAGCATTTTTAAATTGAGTTATTCATTTGCTTTTTGTGCTTTTAGTTTTTTGTATATTTTGAATAATAGTCCTTTATCAGATGTTTTGCAAATATGTGTGTCTTGTTTTCTCATATCCTTGAGGCACTTGGTTTTTAGTTATTCTGTTTATATTTCTTTGTTTCAGTCCTTGCTGGCTAATCTTAACTACAGCCTTGTCCTACAGCCTTTAACTAACAACCCTAAGGGGTGTTTCTTTTATTTTTTCTCTTGTACTGGGGATTGAACCTTGGGGCGCTTAACCACTGAGCCCCATTCCCAGCTCTTTTTCATATTTTCATTTAGGGACAGGGTCTTAGTGGGTTACATAAGGTCTCACTAAGTTGCTGAGACTAGAGATTCTCCTTCCTCAACCTCCCAACCTGCTGGGATTACAGGCGTGCACCACTAGGTCATTTTGGTGGTTTTTATTTTCTATATATTTATTCAGTCATTTATTTATTTTGTGTGTATGGTCCTGAGGATTGAGATACATCCCCAAACCTTTTTGTTTTGATAGTATCTCACTAAGTTGCCAGGCTGGGCCTCATACTTGCAATCCTCCAGCCTCAGCCTCCCAAATTGCTAGGATTCCAGGTATGTACCACCACACCCAACCCCTAGAGGTTTCTTTGAAAAAAAAAAAAAAAAATTTAAATGCTGAGAAAATCAGTGTGCTGGCCAGATGTGATGGCTGCACACTTGTAATCCCAGCTATATCAGTAGACCAAAGCAGGAGGATCACAAGCTTGTGGATAGCCTAGGCAACTTAGTAAGACCCTGTATCAAAAATAAAAATAAAGAATGAGATGGATATCATTACCCTAGGTATATATATGATTGCACAATTGGTGTGTCTCTACATCTTATACAACCAGAGAATTGAAATGTTGTACTCCATTTGTGTATGATGAATTGAAATGCATTCTACTGTCATATACAACTAAGTAGAACAAATAAAAGTAAAATAAAATAAAAAATAAATAAAAAGGGCTGGGGGTGTAGCTCAGTGGTAGAGTATCCCTGGGTTTAATCCTCATACTGTTAAAAATACAAAAATATAAACAGTACACTATGTTGAACCATGACTCCAATTTTTTTTTAATTAATTTTTATTGTAGGTTGTTCAAAACATTACATAGTTCTTGATATATCATATTTCACACTTTGATTCAAGTGGGATATGAGCTCCCATTTTTACCCCATATACAGATTGCAGAATCACATCAGTTGCACAACCATTGATTTACATATTGCCATTCTGGTGTCTGTTGTATTCTGCTGCCTTTCCTATCCTCTACTATCCCCCCTCCCCCTCCCCTCCCCTCTTCTCTCTCTACCCCCTCTACTGTAATTCATTTCTCCCCCTTATATTTTTCCTCCTTTCCCCTCACTTCCTCTTGTATGTAATTTTGTATACCCCTGAGGGTCTCCTTCCATTTACACGCAATTTCCCTTCTCTCTCCCTTTCCCTCCCACCTCTCATCCCTGTTTAATGTTAATCTTCTTCTCATGCTCTTCGTCCCTACTCTGTTCTTAGTTACTCTCCTTATATCAAAGAAGACATTTGGCATTTGTTTTTAAGGGATTGGCTAGCTTCACTTAGCATAATCTGCTCTAATGCCATCCATTTCCCTCCAAATTCTATGATTTTGTCATTTCTTAATGCAGAGTAATACTCCATTGTGTATAAATGCCACATTTTTTTTATCCATTCGTCTATTGAAGGGCATCTAGGTTGGTTCCACAGTCTTGCTATTGTGAATTGTGCTGCTATGAACATGGATGTAGCAGTGTCCCTATAGTGTGCTCTTTTTAGGTCTTTAGGGAATAGACCGAGTAGGGGAATAGCTGGATCAAATGGTGGTTCCATTCCGAGCTTTCCAAGAAATCTCCATACTGCTTTCCAAATTGGCCGCACCAATTTGCAGTCCCACCAGCAATGTACAAGAGTACCCTTTTCCCCACATCCTCGCCAGCACTTGTTGTTGTTTGACTTCCTAATGGCTGCCAATCTTACTGGAGTGAGATGGTATCTTAGGGTGGTTTTGATTTGCATTTCTCTGACTGCTAGAGATGGTGAGCATTTTTTCATATACTTGTTGATTGACTGTATGTCCTCCTCTGAGAAATTTCTGTTCAGGTCCTTGGCCCATTTGTTGATTGGGTTATTTGTTATCTCATTGTCTAATTTTTTTAGTTCTTTGTATATTCTGGATATTAGGGCTCTGTCTGAAGTGTGGGGAGTAAAGATTTGTTCCCAGGACGTAGGCTCCCTATTTACCTCTCTTATTGTTTCTTTTGCTGAGAAAAAAACTTTTTAGTTTGAGTAAGTCCCATTTGTTGATTCTAGTTATTAACTGTTGTGCTATGGGTGTCCTATTGAGGAATTTGGAGCCCGATCCCACAGTATGTAGATCATAGCCAACTTTTTCTTCTATCAGACGCCATGTCTCTGATTTGATATCAAGTTCCTTGATCCACTTTGAGTTAACTTTTGTGCATGGCGAGAGAAAGGGATTCAGTTTCATTTTGTTGCATATGGATTTCCAGTTTTCCCAACACCATTTGTTGAAGATGCTATCCTTCTTCCATTGCATGCTTTTAGCCCCTTTATCGAATATAAGATAGTTGTAGTTTTGTGGATTGGTTTCTGTGTCCTCTATTCTGTACCATTGGTCCACCCGCCTGTTTTGGTACCAGTACCATGCTGTTTTTGTTACTATTGCTCTGTAGTATAGTTTGAAGTCTGGTATAGCTATACCGCCTGATTCACACTTCCTGCTTAGCATTGTTTTTGCTATTCTGGGTCTTTTATTTTTCCATATGAATTTCATTATTGCTTTATCTATTTCTACAAGAAATGCCGTTGGGATTTTGATTGGCATTGCATTAAACCTATAGAGAACTTTTGGTAATATCGCCATTTTGATGATGTTAGTTCTACCTATCCATGAACAGGGTATATTTTTCCATCTTCTAAGATCTTCTATTTCTCTCTTTAGGGTTCTGTAGTTTTCATTGTATAAGTCTTTCACCTCTTTTGTTAGGTTGATTCCCAAGTATTTTATTTTTTTTGAGGATATTGTGAATGGGGTGGTTGTCCTCATTTCCATTTCAGAGGATTTGTCACTGATATACAGGAATGCCTTTGATTTATGCGTGTTGATTTTATATCCTGCCACTTTGCTGAATTCATTTATTAGCTCTAATAGTTTCTTTGTAGACCCTTTTGGGTCTGCTAGGTATAGAATCATGTCATCTGCAAATAGTGATAATTTGAGTTCTTCTTTTCCTATTTTTATGCCTTTAATTTCTTTCATCTGTCTAATTGCTCTGGCCAGTGATTCGAGAACTATGTTGAACAGAAGTGGTGAGAGAGGGCATCCCTGTCTTGTTCCAGATTTTAGAGGGAATGCCTTCAGTTTTTCTCCATTCAGAATGATGCTAGCCTGAGGCTTAGCATAGATTGCTTTTACAATATTGAGGTATGTTCCTGTTATCCCTAGTTTTTCTAGAGTTTTGAACATAAAGGGATGCTGTACTTTGTTGAATGCTTTTTCCGCATCTATCGAGATGATCATATGGTTCTTATTTTTAAGCCTATTGATGTGGTGAATAACATTTATTGATTTCCGTATATTGAACCAACCTTGCATCCCAGGGATAAATCCTACCTGATCATGGTGCACAATTTTTTTGATATGTTTTTGTATCTGGTTGGCCAGAAGTTTATTGAGGATTTTTGCATCTAGGTTCATTAGAGATATTGGTCTGTAGTTTTCTTTCTTTGAAGTGTCTTTGTCTGGTTTAGGAATCACCATGACTCCAATTTTAAATCAAATAAATCAAGCTTGTATTGTGTACACAACAGCTGACCAGCGACTATCTCATCCGAAATCCCAGGCCAGAGAACAGCCCCCAGATTTCCAGGAAAAAAGGTTTTTTTTAGCACAAAAGGTTGCAAAGGTGGATGTCTTGAGAACTTATATCTAACAGGATTTTGACAAGCATAATACAAAGGCAGATAGTAGGTTAATGATCTACATGGCTTAATATTTCAAGGTAAGGAATAAATTTAGATCCCAATATCAGAATTTATGAGGCACTGCTGAGGTTTCAGAGAGGGTTGTTATCTGGTCAGGGAAAGCCAGGCATAGATAAGTTCAAAGCACCGGCAGGAATTCCAAAAAAGTTTAGAAATCTCAGTAATTCATAGTAAAATAGAAATTAACTTTTCATGACTTTGTGACAAGATGGCTCCCAATCTTAAAATAAAATTAGGTTGGGTCCACCAACTGAACAGTGAGTCTATTTAGAAAACTATGATAAAACTGAAGAGTGTGGCTGGGGATGTGACTCAAGCAGTAGCGCGCTCGCCTGGCATGCGTGCGGCCCTGGTTTGATCCTCAGCACCACAAACAAGCAAAGATGTTGTGTCCGCCAATAAGAAAAATAAATAAATATTTTTTTAAATTCTCTTTTAAAAAAAAAAAAACTGAAGAATGTTTTTTTTTTAAGACATTAGATCAAATATTTCAAAGATATAAAGAATATACACACTATTAATCTACATTAAGGAACGAGAATCCAACTGTCAGGGATTCAGCTATGTACCTGTGCTGTATCTTAAATCCTTTCCATTCTTTTTCTGTCAAGATTATTAGTTTCTTTAGTTATTCAGACCTCATAGAATAAGAAGTCCTCATTTATGGAATGTCAGTCTCTCAAGACTTGCTATCTCATGGTCATTCAAATCAGGGTCCATAAATTCAGTTAATGTATGTATTTGAATTCTCTTTATAAAGCAGAACGGCTTCAGTTTCAGTCTCTCTTCCCTTTAGCCGAAGGAGTTGTGTCAATCAGGATAGTATCAGTTATGCTAACATAGTAAACAACTCTCAAATCTTAGTGGCTTATAAAAACCAAGCTAAATTCATACTAATGACTGCATTCAGCAAGAATGCATGTTAATCTGCTCAGACTACAATAACAAGACTTCACAGAATGAGTAGCACAAACAACAGAATTAATTTTCTCACAGTTCTAGAGGCATAAATCCAAAACCAAGGTTCTGGCCAATTCACTTTCTGGGGAAGTCACTTCCCGTCTTGAAAACAGCTGCTATCTAGCTACTTCCCCACATGGCCTCTTCTTGGTGCACATTCAGAGGGGGGTGGCAGGGAAGAAAGCGCAAGCTTATAGGGAGTTCTTGGGTGTCTCTGCTTATAAGGATACTACTATTGATCAAGCCTTCACTCTTATGCTCTCATTTAACCATAGGACTTCCATAAAGACCCCAACTCCAAATACCATATTAGGGGCTAGGATTTCAACATATGAATTACATGAGGAAAGGGGGCGGGGCAGCAATTCAGCCCTTAGCACCACCTGTCCATCAAGGATTAACTACTGGCTGTGCTCCCTGTCTCCTCATTCTAACCCCTAGGGCAACCCATCAGCCACCATCATGACCACTGTTTTACTGGGGTAGAGGGAATTCACATTGGTAATTAAATGCCCTGGTCCAAAAGCACAAGTGTGTCACAATTCATTGGCCAGAACTAATCCCTGGGCCAGAAGTTGCAATGTTAGCATATCCCCAGAAGTCAGAAAGCTGGAAACATTTGGTGAGCAACATTAACGTAGACTATCGTAGAATGAGTAGCACTACTGGATCTAGCAGACTCTTTGGCCTATAATTACATTTTGAGAATTATGCTCCAATTTTTATAGCAGCAGAGTTCACAGTAGCCAAAAGGTGGCAATGTTTTGTTTTGTTTTGTTTTTTGTGGAGGAACCTGAAATCCCCCCTCTGCCCAGCAGTAATGAAGCACTCATCCCTCTGTCCAGAGCATCAAAGGAGGTCAAATGGGGAACATGGAGCTTCATTCACACCTAATGAAGCCAGAATTAGACAGGCAGTCAGTATAGATAGGTAAATCGAGTCAGGTCTGATCAAGGAGTCCAATTTTGAGTGAGTCTGGGAAGTTGGAGACTGCCCCCTGAGGGATTGAAATGTTAATTCCTTCAGAGCCCTTCCTCCACCCTTACTAAGAACCTCCCCCTGCTCCAAACTGTGGCTAGGGTAACCTGTCCCAGGAATTGCCCCTCCCTATAGGAAGCTGTAAGGTTATTAATTGATGTGTCCTGGGCTGCTCCATTCTGCTAGTCCCCCTTCAGCCCACTTGTTTCCCACCTTTTGGCCATCCCACCAGCATTTCCTAGGCCTAGTCAAATGCCTAGTCACATAAGCAGGAAGGAGAAAGATACGGGAAGAAGGCAAGAGAACAAAGGAAGCCTAGGACGTATAAAAAGGGCAGAACTCCTGGCTTCTTGGGATACCAGGATACCAGCTATGGCCCCCTCTCCCTCCTGGAGAAATCTATGTTACCCCTTTTTAAATAAACCCTGTTTATAAGCTTGACTCAGTATGCTTTCTCTAATGTTCAAACTTCAACTTGTGAGGAAGCAGAACTCATCACCCATAACCGGTAGTATCACTACTAGTAAGAAAGAAACACTTCCTTCCCCCATGACACAATGTCAGAGAAGGCCTGCTAAAAAAGAAAATTTAACTAACATCTAAGTCTCACGACCCAGTATCCAAAATTCCTAGGATATAATGCAAAATCACACATGATACCAATAATAAAGAAAATTTCAACTTGAGGGATAAAAAAAAAAAAAAAAAAAAAAATTAACCAACAGATGCTACATGGAGATGCCAGAGATTTTGGAATCTTTTAACAATTAAAGCAGCCATCCTAAAAATGCTTCAAGGAGCAATTACAAACATGCTTGAAACAAATGACGAAAAATAAAAAAGAAGAATATCTCAACACAGAAAAAGCAGATATACAGAACCACCAAATGGAAATTTTAGAACTGGAAAATTCAATAACCAAAATAAAAAAGCTCAATGATGAGCTCAATGGCAGACCTATATGGTTTCGTTTGTATATATGAGTTAAGGTTTAGTCAGAGACAAAGAACTCCTAGATTCTAGATATAATAAGAGCTGTATTTTAGGGATTTTTCAACTTATGAAGCCAATATAATACTGATACCCAAAACTAAAATATTGGAAATATATTTTAAGAAAAGTATAGGCCAATATTTCTCATGCAAACAGATAGGGAAATTCTTAACATATCAGTGAATCAAATGCAACAATTTATACTAAAGTTTAATTCAAACATGACTGACCAAGTAAGGTTTACCCCAGGAAAGCAGTTTAATTTGACATTATAGACATATTTGCAAAAGAAATTGCAAAAACACATCATATTTGTAAAAGAAAAACTATGATTGTCTCACTAGATGCAGAACATCTGACAAAATTCAATATCACCTATGATTTAAAAATAGAAAACATTTAGCAAACAGATGAGAAGGAATTTCCTCAGTTTGATAAAGAATATCTACAGGGCTGGGGTTGTGGCTCAGAGGTAAAGTGCTCGCTTATCATTCGGGAGGCCCTGGGTTAGATCCTCAGCACCACATATAAATAAATTAAATAAAGGTATTGTATCCAACTACAACTAAAAAATAAATATTAAAAAAAAGAATATCTACAAAAATCTTACAGCTAACATCATATTTAATGATGTAACATTAAACCCTACTCCCCTAAGATCAGGAACAAGGCAAGGGTGTCTATTCTCTATTCTCACCAAGTCTATTCAACATCGTAGTACTAGCCAATAAAACAACACAAGAAGGTCTGGGGATGTAGCTTGGTGGTAGAGTGGTGGTTTCCTGACATCCAAGACCATGGGTTTGACCTCCAACACCACACACACACACACACACACACACACACACTATTTAAGAAAAAGAAGCAAACAGTATAAATATCAGGAACAAAGCCAAACCATCATTATTCACAGGTCACATTACTGTATATGTAGAAAGCCTTACAGAATCTTTTTTGAGCCTCACTGAATCTTAAAAGTATATATACTAGAAGTGATAAGTTAGCAGCATTGCAGGATGCAAATATGATATTTAAAAATCAATTGTTAACCAAGATCAGAACAGGGAAGAAGAGCATGAGGAGAAGATTAACATTTAACAGAGACGAGTGGGGTGGGAGAGAGGGAGAGAGAAGGGAAACTGTATGGAAATGGAAGGAGACCCTCATTGTTACATAAAACTACATATAAGAGTTTGTGAGGGGAAAGGGAAAAAAAAAGGGAGAGAATTAAACCACAGCAGATGGGGTAGAGAGGGAAGAGGAGAGGGAAGGGGAGGGGGGATAGTAGGGGATAGGAAAGGTAGCAGAATACAACAGTCATTAATATGGTATTATGTAAAAATGTGGATGTGTAACCGATGTGATTCTGCAACTTGTATTTGGGGTAAAAATGGGAGCTGATAACCCATTTGAATCAAATGTATGGAAGATGATATGCCATGAGCTTTGTAATTTTTTGAACATCCAATAAAAAAAATATTTAAAAAATAAAAAAAAATCAATTGTTTTTTCTATATGTTAGCAATTATCAATTATAAAAGTAAAAGTTAATAGCATTTAATATTAGGATAAAAAGTCAATGCCTAAGAAAAAATCTAATGAAAGGTGTGTAAGATCTTTCCACTGGAAATTATAAAACATTGTTTTGTTGTTTTTCCCTTACTGGGATTGACCTGAGCTATATTCCAAGTCTTTTAATTTGAGACAAGGTCTTCCTAAGTAGCTGAGGCTGGTCTTGACATTTCAATCTTTCTGCCTCAGTCTTCTGAGTAGCTGGCATTACAGGCATGTGCCACCATACCCAGTCCTGAAATAAATTTTTTAAAATTTATTTTTAGGGGCTGGGGATGTGGCTCGAGCGGTAGTGCGCTCGTCTGGCATGCGTGCGGCCTGGGTTCGATCCTCAGCACCACATACCAACAAAGATGTTGTGTCTGCCGATAACTAAAAAAATAAATAAATATTTTTTTAAAAAATAAAAATAAAAAAAATAAATTTATTTTTAATTTTTTTAGTTGTTGATGAGACTTTTTTTTTTTAAACTGTGGTGCTGAGAATCAAGCCCAGTGCTTTACAACCCCAGCCCCTGAAAGAAATTTTAAAAGACCTAAATAAATGGAGATAAATGCTGTGTTCATGAATTGGAAGACTTAAATATTGTTATGACAGCCCTCTATCTGCATTGATAGGTTCAACACTATCCCTATCAAAATTTCAATAGACTTTTGAAAATAGATATATAAGCTAAATTTAACAGTTACATGAAAATACAAAAATCCAAAATACCCAAAAGTTCAAGGCTAGCCTGGGAAACTTAGCACGACCCCATCTCAAAAAAAAAAAAAAAAAAATTTAAGAAGAGCTTAAACTATAGCTCAGTGATACAGTACCAATGGGTTCAATCTCTAGTAACATAAAAAAAAAAAAAAAAAAAAAGGTATTTGGGGCTGGGGATGTAGCTCAGCGGTAGAATGCTCTCCCAGCTGGTGAGAGGCCCTGGGTTCAATCTTCAGCACCACATTAAAATAAATAAATAAAATAAAGGTATAAAAAGGTGTTCATCTCAACAACCAACAGACATGATAAGGAAGAGATGGATAGTTTATTTCACATCATCCAAGCTACAGGCAAGGCAGGGACAAGGAAAAGGAGTACAGAGCTGGCCCCAAATCTTTCTTTTCTCATTTCTTACAAAAGTGAGGGCCAATCTATTCAAGACTTTGGGGAACGGTCATAAGAAGGATTTAGGTGAATGGATAACTTGGCAGATGTATAATTCTTTTGCTCAGGATCCAGGAACTTCCGTTAGTTGGTTTCTGATATAGTCTGATCATTCAGAGTGTCTTTCACTGAGTCGCCACTAATACTGCAGGACCTGGTGTGAGAGGGATGGTTCACAATCACACTCCAGAAAGTTCTGTAGTTCAGATAGCAAAGGATTCCTGGGGAAAGGAAATTGGAGAGTGGGAAGAAGAGTGACAAGAAGTGAGGTTTCCTAAGAACCTGTCCCTGGGGATTGCCTGCCCTTCCCTCCACACTTGCTCTGCCCTGACCCACCCACATCCTCTCCTTCCCTGAGGGCTCTCCTGGCCACTCACCACAACTGACATATAGGATAAATACCAGCCAACCAATGAAATAGCTCCAACCAAGGGGAACAGACAGATTCTTCTTCACCTCGAAGATCCAGAGGTTAATAGGGTACAACAGGAGGACAGAGAAAATGAGGGTGACTGTGAGGCAGGAAATAGAGAGGCCTTATTCATCTGAGAATCCCAGAGGAGAACTCAGTCACAGACTACAACTCCCATGACCACACAGCCCACAGCACCTCACCCCCACCACCGCCCATCCTCCCCATCCCCACCACCACCAGGCTCGCAGGAATCAACTCTTCCAACTCCATCTCTCCAGTGACTGGGAAATGATGTAATTTAATTCTCAATTTTCTTTTCCCATTATCCCCAAACTCCCATACCACCCCCAAAGAAGGGAGAAGTGCCCTCAGGAAGACATGGGTAAGGAGGACTAAGGACCTTTTTCAGAGCTGGGGGGCACCTTCACAGAAGCTCATGATGGTTCCAATCAAGCCAAAGGCGGGCACTTTCTGAAGACCAGGCAGGTACGGCAAATGCAACCAGATGGTGAGCAGGAAGCCTATCCCCAGGGCCAAGCTGAAGATTACCTTGGCTACCCCAAAGACTGGGTGATTCGTCCATATCTTAAAAGTGTCTGAGGAAAACGACAAAACAGGATGAGCTCAGGATTCACTAAAAGATAAAATATAATCAAATGAATAAACAGGAGAAAATGTTCAGTTCCATTTATAAACCAAAGAAATGCACATTTGTGAAAACAGTAGAACAACGCTTATACTTTTTAAGTAGGCCAAGATTTCCATCCCACCTTACTAGGGATTGAACTCAGGATATGGGGCATGCTAGGAAAATGCGCTAGCACTGTCTACATCCTGAACCCACAAGCCAGGGTTCTTGACATGATATTGCTTGATAATTCCATGTGAAAATGAATACCTTGACAGAAAAAAAAATAGACAGATTTGCACTGTAATTCTCAAAAGAAGAAATGCAAATATCAATAAATATGAAATATAAAGCTCAACATAAATTGACAAACCTGATTTTTAAGAACTACTGAATTAGCAAACATCAAAATAAAGTTGAGGGTTGGGGTTGTGGCTCAGAGGTAGAGCGCTTGCCTAACATGTGTGAGGAACTGGGTCCAAATTCAACACCACATGTAAAAAATAAATAAAGGTATTGTGTCCATCTACAACATATATATAATAAAAAAAGTTGATCCAGGCACAGTGGCACATGCCTATAATCCCAGTGACTCTAGAGGTTGAAGTAGGAGATCAAAATTTATAGGCCAGCCTCAGCAACTTTGTAAGATCCTAAGCAACCTAATAAAACCCTGTCTCAAAATTTAAAAATTAAAAAAAAAAAAAAAGTGCTGGGGATGTAACTCAGTGGTAAAGCACCTCTGGGTTCAATCTCCAGCGCGCACACACACACACACACACACACACACATACACACACACATAATTTTTTTAATTAAAAAATAAATAAAATTGATAATACCTACTATAGAAGAGTATATGGAGAAAAGAGGCACTCTCACGTACTGCTGGTAGGTAGCATTTCTGTTGAGTTGTCTGACACAGAATATCAAAATAATTCTGAATTGTTAAGACCCCTTGACCCAGCCACACTTCTTCTGGGAATTTATGTTAAGGATTTATCACCCAAATCTAACTATAGAGATCTTCTTTGCAGAGATATTGATATGTCCGACAAGCTCCTGGATTTTTAAGAGATTTGTATAATAAATTACAGTGATTGAATGATTGTTATTCATTAAAAATGGTGACATGAGAGCTGGGGATGTAGCTCAGCAGTAGCATACTTACCTAGTATGTGCGAGGCCCTGGGGTCCATCCCCATCACCCAAAAAAAAAAAAAAAAAAAGTGACACAACAGAAGTTTGTCTCTGAATAGAACTTCTCTAGGAAAAAATGTGAGAAAATGGAGAGAGAGACTGACTGCCAAAGGTTGGTGGCACACTTGGCTGAATAATCTTATAATCTTCTCTGTTTTTTGAAAGGTTACTCTGTTCATATATTACCTAATAAAATAAATTTTGAAATTAATGGTTATAAAATAATTGTTCAATGATATGAGTAAGTGCTTACAACCAAAGTGTGGTTTCCAAAACAGAATCTGTTGAATTTAGGTTGCAATTTAGGAAATCCATTATAATGTCCACTGTGATTATATCCATATAAGGAAACCTTAGGTGATTTTTATTTTCTTTCTTAAAATTTTCTGCATTTCCCACAATAACTGCCACTGTTTTCAATAAGAAACATATTATATATTATATTTTTATACATATCAATTTAGTCTTGGCTGGCAAACATACAATGAATTAAGCACTTTCACATGTTGTTAGTAGAAGCCTACAGATTGAACATTCCTAATTTGAATCCAACGTGCTCCAAAATCTGAAATTGTTTTGAGTGCTGACAGGACAACACAAGTGGAAAATTCTATGCTGACCTCATATAATGGGTCATAGTCAAAATGCAAGTGTACACTAAAAATATTGTATAAAATTACCTTTATGCCATGTGTATTAAGTGAACATGAAATGTAAATGAATTTGGTATTTAGACTCAGATCCCTCCCTAATAAATCTGATTATGGCTTGGTGTGGTAGTGCACACCTGTAATCCCAGCAGCTCGGGAGGCTGACAGGAGGATCCTGAGTTCAAAGCCAGATTCAGCAATTTACTGAGGTCCAAGCTCTGTATAATAAAAATTTTAAAAAGGGCTGGGGATGTGGCTCCGTGGTTAAGCGCCCCTGGGTTCAATACCCAGTACAAAAAAAAAGAAAAAGAAAAACTCATTACGTGTACATATTCCAAATCCTAAAAAAATTAAAAATTGGAAACACTTCTGGTCCTAAGTATTTCAGATTAGGGATGCTCAAGCATGTAATACTTTTGAAGAGGGTGGGGAGTTATTAAGGCTTGAACCCAGGGGCCCTTCTCCACTGAGTCATATCCCCAGAGACTGGGTGTCACTGAGTTACTTAGGGCCTTGCTAAATTGCCAAGGTTAGCCTTGAACTTGTGATTCCTCCTGCCTCAGTCTCTAGAACCTCTGGGATTACAAATGTGTGCCCACTGCAACTGGCTCAATCTATAATACTTTTTGAAAGCAATATTTTTTTTTCTTAAGAGTCATAAGATATTTGTACTCTTTGATCCTGTAAACCATCTGGGGAAATTTATCCCAAAGAATTAATTCTCAATATTGGGGGAAAAAATCTTCACAATTAACAAACAAACATTATTGCTCCTTTTCCCCACTTTAAAAAAAAATTTATTCTCTCTCTCTCTCTCTCTCTCTCTCTCCCTCTCCCTCTCCCTCTCTCTCTCTTTCTGTGCTGAGAACTGAACCCAGGGCCTGGTGCATGTTAAGAAAGTACTATACTACTGAGCTAAACCCCAGCCTGCTCCTGTTTTTTCAAATATGAAATTGGAAAAAAAAATTGGAAAAAAAATTTTAAAAAAAGAAAGAAACTGAAAATAAACTTTCTAATAATAGGAAGATAAAATAACCAAGTGAATGAGGATAAATTGGTTAAATATTATAATCACTTCTAGTAAGGACAACTATTATGTATTAGGAAGACAAAATGTTAAATAATATAAAATTATTAATGAACCATATGTACAACTATGTAAAATCCATTGAAAATTTTTCAATTGAAAAAAAAGAAAAAGCCTGGTCATCTTTGAGTAGTACCACAGAGCGAGATTTTCCATGAGCTTTAAAACCAGACACATTTGAGTTATAATTCTCTACATGCCTTAATCAAGTTCATCCATAGGAAATTGCTTTTTGTAAGTGAGAAGCAGTCAAATATTGCTATTTCATATGGTTCAACCTAATAACTGTATGAACCTGAACAAGATAGTTAATCCAAGACCCAATTTTCTCTTATGTAAAGTAAGGATAATTATCCCTATCTTTTACAATTGGCTGAGGATTTAATTGAACAAATAGAATAGAAGTGAATATGATAATATTTGTTTCCCCAAATTTATTGTTATAAAGATGTTTTAGTTTCACAATAGAAGAAAATAATAGCCATATACTTTTTTTTTTTTTTTTTTTTTAAGGAAAATAAACAAATGGAAGTAGGCATCCAATGCTCTGGTCATTCCCAAGCTGAGAAAGGAAGCTCAGTTCCTAAGAGTGAGGGGAGGGCATGAGACTTGAAAGAGAAAGGGATGAGGCCGGGCATGGTGACAAACCCCTGTACTACCAGCTACTTGGAGGCCCAAGCAGGAGGAAAGCAAGTTTGAGGGCAGCCTTAGCAACATAGCAAGGCCCTAAGCAATTTAATGAGATCCTGTCTCAAAATAAAAAGACAAAAAAACCCCAAATAACCCAATCAATAAATGGGCCAAGGACCTGAACAGACACTTCTCAGAAGACGATATTCAATAAATCAACAAATATATGAAAAAAAATTTCATCATCCCTAGAATTAGAGAGGTGCAAATCAAAACTATTCTAAGATTTCATCTCACTTCAGTCAGAAACAATAAGTGTTGGCGAGGATGTGGGGAAAAGGGTACATTCATATACTGCTAATGGGGCTGCAAATTGGTGCAGCCAATATAGAAAGTAGTATGGAGATTTGTTGGAAAACTGGGAATGGAACCACCATTTGACCCAGCTATCCCAGTCCTCGGTTTATACCCAAAGGACTTAAAAACAGCATACTACAGGGACACAGCCACATCGATGTTTATAGCAGCACAATTCAGAATAGCTAAACTGTGGAACCAACCTAGATGCCCTTCAATAGATAAATGGATAAAAAAAATTGTGGCATATATACACAATGGAATTACTCAGCAATAAAAGAGAATAAAATCATGGCATTTGCAGATAAATGAATGGAGTTAGAGAAGATAATGCTAAGTGAAGTCAGCCAATCCCCAAAAACCAAATGCCAAATGTTTTCTCTGATATAAGGAAGCTGATTCAAAGTGGTGTAGAGAGGGGGAGCATGGGAGGAATTGATGAACTCTAGATAGGGCAAAGGGGTGGGAGGGAAATGGAGGGGGTATAGGATTAGAAATAGGTGGAATGTGGTGGACATTATCATCCAAAGTACATATATGAAGATATGAATTGGGGCAAATATACTTTGTATACAACCAGAGATATGAAAAATTCTGCTATACATGTGTAATAAGAATTGTAATGCATTCTGCTGTTATATATAATAAAAAAATTATTAAAAAATAAGGAATAAATAAATTAATAAATAAAAAGGACTGGAGATGTGGCTCAGTGGTTAATCTCCAGTACCAAAATAATAATAATAATAATAATAATAGGCTGGGGATATAGCTCAGTTGGTAGAGTGCTTGCCTCATATGCACAAGGCCCTGGGTTCAATCCCCAGTACCACAAATAAATAAATAAATAAATAAATAATAAAATTTTAAAAGTAAGGAATGAAGTAGGTAGAAGAATTCAGGAAGAAAAGAACAAGGAAGTCATCCACAGAAAAAGGAAAGTTCTTGAGACCCAAAGTGGGCCCAGAGAAACAAGGCCTGAGGCAGAAGAAAAGTAACTGGGACCAGGGAGTGGGAGAGAACAGGGAGCCCTCTAAAAGCTCTGATTATGCCAGTTTAGAAGAAGGAGACCCCCGCCTCCAAGCCCTCTTTGGTAGATTCCATGATTCATGAGTGATTTATAAGGGTTGAGTCCACACTCCCACAATATTTATATAAGCACAGACCTGGCTCTGGATCTTATCTAAAGCAGTGCCATTTTCCCTGGGGTTAAGCAAATTGATTTCTCCAGGGTGGAGTGGGAAAATAATCCTTGGAGGTTTCAATGACAGAGGAGCCCTCTTGCAGGTCAAAGAATGAAAATGACCTGGAGAAAGGGGACAAGAACAGCCAGGAACAACCACAGAGGTCAAGGCCGGCTGCGGGAGGCAAGGCGGAACTCACCTTTCTCATTTTCTACTTGGGAACAGCTCTTAGCTGGGCAGGTATACAGCAGCCCCAGGGACATGACGTGGAGTGAGGTGTGGATGATGTTGTTTATATCCTTGGGATAGCGCTTATAGAAGCGGCTCCCGGAGGGGTGTAACCATTTCTTGGAGAAGACCATGATCAGCATGAAGATGAAGGCCACTAGGCTGAGCTCTGAGGCTGCCACCTGCGCCATCCAGCGGGAGCTATGTGTCATTCTCCATTGCAAGGGCAATGCGGAGTTCCGGCGATGATCCGAGGGCGATTGCTTTTTACTGTTGGGAGAAGGGACAGAGGTCTGCATCCTCTCTTGTTGCCCCAGGTTCACCTCAACTCTGCCTCCCAGCCTTCCCCCGCTTCCTTTCCAGGCCTCAGATGTTGGTCTCACTCTCCTTCTGACCCCTAGAGGACTCTGACCCCCTTCTTTTGCACCCCTTTTCTCCTCTATCCCATCTCCTCCTTCCCTTGATGGGCTTACTTGTCCATCATCTTCTGAATATTTCCATCAGGCAGTCAGTTGCCAACATAGGGCCTGGGGTCTGGGAAAGAATGGGGAGCCTCTTATTATGAATTTGAGCTCCAGATCCAAGAAAAGGCCCCCAAACCATTCAGCAGAACAGGGCCCCTAACTGCCATGGAATATTCCTGGGGAGCAGTGAGATGGGGGAGGGGACCATGGCTTCCACTCTAACCCTTTCTCAAAACTCTTGTTCCTTAGGCGCCAGCCCAGAACCATGGATCTGAGATGTTCCTCAGCTTCTCTCTTCACTAAGGCAATGGTCTCAGGATCTCCTTTTTTCTTCCTATTTTTTCTGCCCTAACCCCAATCCCAAATCCTCACCGATGGAGCAGGGGAAGGAGAAGAAAGGGGTCCTCTGGAAAAACAACCTCCCTCCATTGTCCTTTGGATGAATCTTTCAAGTGTCACCAGCCTTCCAACAACTTTCCCCAATCCCTTTCCCTCCTCCCATCTTTACTCACTTCTGGTCAACAGTCACCAACTCCTTCCCTCTTCCCTTTACCTCTCTTCTTTTTTTCTCAGAGCCAGAATAGGGAAAATATATGATGAAGAGGAGCCTAGGGGTATAGATAGATTGAGAAGTCTCTTCCAACCTCCTTTTTTTTTTTTTTAATTTATTTTTTAGGTGTAAATGGAGACAACACAATGCCTTTATTTTTATGTGGTGCTGAGGATCAAACCTGAGTCCTGCTCATGCTAGGTGAGCGCTCTACCGCTGAGCCACAATCCCAGCCCTCCAACTTCCCTTTTAAATTTTTTTTTTTAAATATTTTTAGTTGTTGATGGACCTTTATTAATTAATTAATTTTTATGTGGTGCTGGGAATCGAATCCAGTGCCTCACACATACTAGGCAAGTGCTCTACTACTGAGCCACAGCCACAGCCCCTCCCTTTTAAATTATAAGAAAATAAATGAGGTACCTGTGACAATCTGATCATAGTGACTTCCAGACCTCAGTTAGCCCCTGGAACTCTCGTGAGCTTTCAGATTTAGAAAATGAGTTTGAACGCAGCCAGAGCTGGTTTCCTTCCTGGAGACAATGATATACATGGTTAAGAACACAGGTTTTGGGGTCTGATAGCGGAGGCACAAAGAATGGAGCTTCCCTTTAATAGCTTTGTGAACCTGGATGTCATATAAGCCTTTTTATGCCTAAATTCACTCATCTATTAGAAAAGGACAATACCACTTGTCTCATACATAGACTTGGCTTGAGTTTGGAATGAGACTATAAACAAACAAACAAAACAAAAAAAAAAAAAACACTCACTAGTCCATAGTAAATTCCCAGTAAGTGCAGTTCTTACTGTTAAATTATCATTTTTAGCCAGGCATGGTGGCACACACCTGTAATCCCAGTGATTTGAGTGGCTTTGACAGGAGGATACAAATTCAAGGCCATCTTGTGTGTGTGTGTGTGTGTGTGTGTATGTGTGTGTGTTTGTGTGTGTGTGATTTTTAGTTGTTGTTTCAATCTTCACTAACAAACAGGGAAGGAGCAAAAGCATAATCTAGGCGCAGTGGCGCACACCTATAATCCTAGCAGCTTGAGAGACTGAGGCAGGGGAATCGCAAGTTCAAAGCCAGCCTCAGCAGTTTAGCAAGGCCCTAAACAACTCAGTGAGACCCTGTCTGTAAATAAAATATTAAACAAGGCTGGGGATGTAGCTCAGTGCTTAATCACCCCTAGGTCCAATCCCTGGTACCAAAGGGGAAAAAAAGCATAAAGGATAATTCCTGGCAGGCATTAGTGCATACTAGTGGCTGCAAAGTGGAATTCAAGTTAATTAATTCAAAAGGAGAGTTAATTCTGAATCCCAAGGTCACATGCACATTAAAACCTCAGAAACTGGGAATCTTAGATTCAGATCCTGGTCTCTTCCCCTTCCTGAGCATCTTGCTCCTTCTCTGCCAACCAGCCTGCTTCTCTGCTCTTGTGCACACAATGGGAAATGAGGCCCTCCAGTCAAGAGCTGTGCATCTGACACCTTTGACTACCAGAGTACAGACTTCTCAGTCCTAAAACCAAATATTCTCTATCCCTGCCAGGGACAAATGGCATCCTTAGAATAATCAGCCTTGTACCAGACACAGTGGTGCACAATGTACTCCCAATGGCTCAGGAGGCCGAGGCAGGAGGAACAAAAGTTCAAAGCTAGCACTCAGCAACTTAGTGAGGCCCTAAGCAATTTAGTGAGACCCTGTCTCTAAATAAAATATTTTAAAAGGCTGGGGATGTGGCTCAGTGGTTAAGTACTCCTGGGTTCAATCCCTGATACAAAAAGAATTAAAGAACATTCTGCATTGGTCAGGGGCACTGTGTCAGGAGGCTGAATCCTGAAGAAGGGAGGAGTTGGAGACAATGCTGGAAGAGCGGGTGCTAGACCCTTTGGGAAAGTCATTCACACAGAACCAGAGATCATCAAGATTATTTCCTTTCTTGAATTCTTATTAATTTTTTTCTGGAGTTTCTAAACATTTTTAGTAAAAACAACCAGTTTTCACACACAACATGAAAGAATCTTAGAAATATAATATTTTCTAAAGAATGTCACTCCTGGAAAATTACACTATAATAAATGGAATACTTTTTCTATAGAGCTCATAAACAAGTACAACTAAACAAAACATAGTTTAAGCATACATACATTTACAATTTCATGATATTTTTTTTAAAAGCAATGGGCAGATTGGTGTACAACTGGAATCCCAGAAACTCAGGAAGCTGAGTTGATCTCCAGTTCAAGGCCAGCCTCAGCAATTTAAGATAGTGATACCCTATCTTAAAAAACAAAAATAAAAACAGCTGGGAATGTAACTCAGTGGGAGAGCACCCCCGGGCTCCATCCTTCATAGAAAACAAATAATAACATAGCAATGGAGTAGTAAATATGAAATATCATATGATGGTGACTTCTCATGGGAAGCAAAAAGTAGAACAAGGAATGCTACTCTAGCAAATGCATATTACTTATAATAGTCCAGTTCCTGGGTTCGGTGATAGGTGCACAAGGATTCATTATAATTTTTAGGTAATATTGATGTCATGTAGGGAAATATTAGGTAATATTTTAGGAAATATTTTAGGTAATATTGATTTCATTTCTGGAAGGAGCATTGAAAGTTCCCCCTTATCCCTTTTCTAAAAGTTCGCTAAGTAGCCTTGGCAACTTAGTGAGACCCTGACTCAAAATAAAAAAATAAAATAGACTAGGGGTGTAGTTCAGTGGTAGAGCACCCCTGGATTCAATCCCTAGTACCACCACCCAAAAAATAATAATTAAAAATAGTTCAAGATAGGAAATGTAATCTTAGCGATTACTAACTTGGCAATGGAAGATATTTATATTGTCACAATATGTAATGTAAACACTCTTCACTTAGTTTAGACTCTTCAAGTCAACAGATGGACAAAGCACGGAAAACTTAATTATAGCTTCAAAAGTAAACACAGCAGCTTTGACATTGCCTAACCGAAAGCCTAGAAGAGGTAAACTGGAAGGTGGAAGGAGGAGAGTTGAGAAGTAGGGGCACAGCCCTCAACAAATGGTAGTGAGAGAGTTGGTGAATAAATTCCCAAACTTCCTTGCCCCTAGATGCCCCTAGATTAGGATAACTGAATCACATCCTATAGCAGGAACAGGAAAATATTTTCTGCAAAGGTCCAGATAATACATATTAGGCTATGTAAATCATATAGTCTCTATTATAAATACTTACTTTGGCTAACATATTGTGAAAGCTGTCACAGACCATATGTGCATAGGTAGGAATGGTTGTTCCAGTATATAACACTTTGCTTTATGGCCCTAGCCATAATTTACCCAATCCTTCTGTCTCCCAGAGTTCCCAGTGGGATTAAGCTCCAATTGCCCTGGTAATAATTGATTTGATATCTTCTATTGACTTTCTTCCCTTCCTTGTTCCACTTCCTTATCCTTTTTCTAAATGTGCCATGGAGTTAACGCCCAGTGACTTCTTGCAATCAAATCTTTATCTTGGGGTTGGCTTTTCTTGCAATCAAATCTTTATCTTGGGGTTGGCTTCTGGGGGAACCCAAATGAAGACAGGTAAGAACTAATATGACCACTGTTTTTTTTTTTTTTTTGGAAGAGAAAACAAAGAAGTTGAGCAATTTGCTCAAGGTCACAGAGCTAGTAAGTTTTGGGGCCAGCACTGGAATCTGGACAGTCTCACTCAAGAGCTGTGCATATATTCCAAGCATCCTAGAATATTAGCAGAGTGGGAAAGGGACTAAACATTTTTAGTAAAAACAAAATGTTTTTACTAAAAGGAATTCAGAGAAATGAGGATACTCACCCAAGAATGAAAGGAATTCCCAGAGTAGAGGGGAGGACCAAGAGATACAAGGACTTGCTCCTGGCAGCATTATTAGGGAGGCTGTAAGTACCCAGGAAAGAATGATTATGGTGTATCTGGGAAGATTTGGGAACTTGGGAAGTTTCCCAGAATACTCCCATGGTCTGAATATAACAAGGAAGCAGCACAGGGCCACCAGACCCAAAGTTAACCATAGACAGAATCAATAGTCGTATAATCTGTGAGGACAGTTGATCAGAACCCTGGGAGACACACTGAGAGGTGCCCAAGCTCTAATAAGTGGGGGGTGGGGAGGAGTATGTTTTGTCTTCCACTATTATCATGGTGGAATGAGGGTCCTAACTCAAAAATCAAGCTTGGTATAAGATATGAGAATTGTGTCAGGTTTTGCACATCTAAATTTGTGATTTGAAATTAAATCTTCCGCAAATTACACAGAAATTTCTCATAGAGAGCATGAAGGGAGATGTAGCCAACCTCAAAGAAGGAATTTCTTTCCATTTTTCTTTCTTTCTTTCATTTTTTTTTTCCTGATCTTGCTATGTTGCCAGACCTGGGCTCAAGTGATCTTCCTGCTTCAGAGTCCTGAATAGTTGAGATGACAGGTTCATGCCACTAGGCTTAGCTTCCTTTCTTACATACAACGTCTTTGTGTCTGTTTAATTTTTCCGTTACTCCTAAATTTTCACATTTGTTCTGTTCCAAGAGCCCAAACTACAACCAAGTATTTCTTAGTTCCAATCCCAAATTCTCAGAGAAGGACACTGATTGGCTCTGCTTGGAGCAGTTATACATTCCTTGACCAATCAGCCATGGTCAGGGGTTGTTAACCTGCAGTACCAATATTCACCAGTAAAAGGAGCTAGGCTATACCCTCTCCCTGCTCCAGAGATATTTGGAATCAATTGGATAGGAAAATAGGTTTTATTCAAAGCCAGATTTGAAGGAAGACAGAAGAAACTTATTGTTTCAAAAGTTCCACCTTCAAAATCACTGAAAGGGAGCAAAGTTCTAAAGGACAAGAGGCAGCAGACACAAAAGACAGGAACTATACATAATATGGATATAATTATCCACCTTCTGAATGAAGCCTTCCATATTGCCAAACATTGAATTTGCTTGTTCCTACAATTGTACCCACAATTCCCAAGCACACTCTGATCTCTATTGATCTCATGGTTGTGTTCTATTTTATGCCCTATATCATAGATATTTATGTGTTTTATGACTAACTCTCCTTCCTCCTTTTACAAGCAATTCTGCCCTTTGTAGTGGACCTCTGATTTTCAATTTGGCTGTTCCTTAACCATCTGAACATCCTATGCTGCTGAGAGATTTCCCACTTGAAGGATCCTAGTCAGGAGACAGGACTTCCAACAGTTCACTCTCCCAATCTAGGCAGTGCTGCATAACAAAAAACACCCTCCAGATCTCAGTAGCTTAGAACAGCAAATCTTTCTTTGTTTCTCAAGCTCCATATCACTGTTTGTTGTCTTGGGGCTCTTCTGCATGTTCTCCTCATTCAAGAACATAGGATAATGGAAAAGGTACCATCAGGAATATTACAAGTTGCTATGTCAAAGGGAAAAAGAGTGTGTGGCAAATCAAGCTTTGACCCTTAAACCTCCAACCTGGAATGGAAACACATCCCTTCTAATCACATATAACTGGTTAACTGGTTAACAGTTCACATGCCTGCACCTGTCACCGAGAGAGAATCTGCCACATTCCCAGAATAAAAATTAGGACCATTCCATTAGTGGCACCAATAAATGACAAAGTGGGCTTGGGAAGAGCAATAAGTTGTGAGCCAGCCTCATCTGGGTTCTGTTTTGGCCATCTGCTCACCTGTGGAGGGTCTGTGTTCCTACCTGTCCTCTGCCACATAATAAAATCTCCCATGTGACAAGGCAAGTAAGAGATGAGTTATTAAAAACTCACTTGGGGGCTGGGGTTGTGGCTCAGTGGCGGAGCACTTACCTAGCATGTATGAAGCCCTGGGTTCGATTCTCAGCACTGCATATAAATAAATAAAATAAAGGTTTATTGCCACCAAAAAAAAAAAAAAAAGCAAAAACCTCATTTGAGCCAGGTACAGTGGTGCACACTTGTAGTCCCAGCAACTGTGGAGGCTGAGGCAGGAGGATGGCCAGTTCAAAGCCAGCTTCAGCAACTTAGTGAGACCCTAAGCAATTCAGTGAGACCTTATCGCTAAATAAATACAAAAAAAAAAAAAAAAAAAAGGGCTGGGGCTGTGGTTCAGTGGTCAAACACCCTTAGATTCAATCCCTGGTACAAAACAAAATGAAACAGAACAAAAAAACTCATTTGACCAGAAAAAAATAAGCCATGTTTAACAAACATCCTCATCTATAATCAGGTTTTGTTTATCTCTATCTGCTTGTCTCCTATGTCTTGACTTGACTCCTGAAAACTCATAATCAGGGTTCTAGTGGGGACTGTAAAAGGGTGAACATGTGACCCAAGCTCAAAATGACTTACCCAAGCCGTGGTCCATTTTTTACAAAATCCAAGTACACAGTAAGGCTATGAGCCTGTGGCTATGAGGCTGAGAGGATGAAATCAATGTACAACAATGTATTTGCATCCTGGTACTCTAAATGTCCAATTTTAAAATAAAAAGGCAAACCATGATTATGACCAAACTCATCATTTTTTTTTTTTTGCAAAGCTACATATTCAAACAAGCAAGCAGACTTTGAGATAGATTTTCCCACTTCATATTTGCTTCCTACAATTTGGAAATTCATTGAATGATCTGGAGAATCCAAACTAGGAGGTACATAGGAGAGGAAGAGGGGCATGTCAGATAAATGGTGTCTATGGAATATCTGAGGGGAATAAAAGTTTATTGTGGATTAGCCAAATCAATGAGGACTCTGTGTAGACGTATCATCATTAAAGAAAAGGGGATAGTAAAACAACATGTCCACAGATGCCCCTTTGTGTTCCCAAAAACCTAGCCAAGTTAACAGAACTATGAGAACCTGGGCCAGAACATCCAGATACATATTATCATGAGGATACTGGCTTTCTCTTATGTACCCTAGGAATGAAGGCAAGTTAGTGTTATCTGTAGAAAGCTACTTTCTTGTATGTATATCAGGACATTTGCTCCTTGGGATATAAGCTGGTCATATAAGCAAGCTAATGCTGATGATTTTACTGTTTCTACAGTCTAACATATGAAACCCCTCTCTCAGGGTGACTAATATGGAACTGAGAACACTGCAAAAAGGATACATGTCACTTGTCCAGCCTGCCTCCATTGGACAAAACACTATGAGGGAGAGGGGACACAGCCTGGCAAAGCATAGTGAGGGATAGAGATGCTATCTGTTCAGCTTATTGCCACTGAAACCTCCCCATAAGCATTTCCAAAAAAAAAAAAAAAAAACTATGTATCATACATCACCTCCAGGCATTTTCTTTGATCTCCTGGAAACTTATCCCACTGCCCTGGTACAATTGGGTTGTGGATAAGACCATAACTAATACCCGACAAGGTTATTCAAACTGGATTATTTAAGCAAACCCATTGGAAAAATGTTTAAATTTCTTGATGATTGAACACAAAACTCATGTCATTACAATGAGAATGTCTATGGAAAGATTGGTTCATGAGCACTGTCAGTTCTGAGAGCATTTAAAATTAGTAGCTGCACATAAAACTTGAAATGCCCTAACATTGTAAGAGATCATGTGTAAAACCTGATAGATTCTTTCCAAAATCTGATAACATTCCTAAAACTGTATATGCCATGATTCATAAAGAGTAGGGAAGCCAGGCAGGTGGCATACTCCTATAATCCTGCCAACTTGGGAAGCTAAGGCCGAAGGATGGCAATTTGGAAGCGAGCCTCAGCTATTTGGTAAGTCCCTGTGTCGAAATAAAAAATAGAAAAAGGGCTGGGGAGTAGCTATGTAATAGAGCACCCCTAATATTAAAAAAGAAGGAAAGAAAAGAAGTAGTGAAATTGAAATAAACCTATCTAAAGATCTACAGTAAATACACTTCAATCAAGCATGCCAGAGAAAATGCTAAATTATCCTCTCTGTATAAAATTATAAAATCACTGTCGTATGAAGTGGCAATGACAATATGCAGCCAAGCAAGGATCACAGGAGAAAAATATTGGAGATATGTTAAGAAATTCATTAAATCAATTTATTTTTCTGGGTTTTTGTTGTTGTTGTTGTCTTTGTATTGGTCTGTTATTTTAAAAAAATACGGTTTAATATTTCTTTTATCACTCAATAAAACATTTGTGTCCAAACGTAACCCATATTTTATACTCTTTTTTATGGAAATGAGTCCCACAAAATCTAGACTAGGCCCCAGTTCCTTCCCTAAGAGAGCAACTTCAGATTTCTAATGGGGGATGAAGTGGGATAGGGCTTCAGAAGGGAAGAGTGGGGAGGATGATTCCAGAGAGCTGGGGTACGTGGCGGGGGTGAGGGGTGCAGGTTACAGGAAAGAAAACAAAAAGTGGGGCAAGGAGGAGTGAGATGGAACTCCAGAATGGGCAGGATGTGGACCAAGGTATGGCTGAATGTCCAGTGACGAAGTAACAGAAACCGATGTAAAATGCCCCGCGTCCGACGCGCGAGAGCACAAAGGTGACCGGGTCAACTTGGAAGCCGATCCCAGCGACATCAACCAGCTAAAACGTCGGTCCCTGGACCTCAAAATGGCCTGGGCGACTGCTGACATTCCGCTGGTCCTGAGTAGCTCGGTGATGGGTCTTGGGGGCGCTGCAGTCTGGAAAGGAAGTGCCAATCCTTCAACTCCTTAAAGATTCTCTCAAGAGGGAGACACCGCCGCTCTCGACCCTGCGTCGTTAAGGAAACTAGCACTGAGAACCGTGCTAGGAGCCTGGGGCCGCGGTGCCTGCAAGACCTGCGCGAGCGCAGTGGGTCAGGCAACCCTCAGAGGGTTGGAAGGCTGCCCTCCGAAAGGCGGGGCCAAGACAAGAGGCGGGGTCATATGAGAGGGGCGGAGTTAGATAAGCCTGGCCACGCCCCGGAGGGTAGGCGGTGCCTGGTCTTGAGAGGCTTTTAGCCCAACTTAGTCTGCCCCTAGGCTCTCCTGGGACCGGGAGGATACAGAGACCAGTTTGGAGAGGGCGTGATGGGGGGTTAGCTTGGTCAGGCCTGCAGGCGTCCGTCCGTCAGATTCCTGGAGAAGCTGTCGGGAAAGAAGTATTCCTGCTCTGGAATGGAGCGCCTGCCTAGTATCCTGGCCAACCTGGAGAACTGGAACCGCAATTACCTCTGCATGAGCCTTGGGAGGAAGAAGGGAGGAGATGGGGAGAAGATTTCAGGGATGGCCTGAGAACCAGCCACCATGAAGGGCTCTGGAAAGGAGAGGATTATTATCACCCAGGATGCCGTACATAACCAAGATCAAGAAGCCAATGCCCCCAGTGGCTCGGGTGGCTGAGGCAGTGATGAACTCAGACTAATTCCATTTTAAGATTGGGAGCCATCTCTTCACAAAGTTATGAGAAGTTCATTTGTTTTACTGTAAAATACTAAAATTTCTGTTTGGCCTGGCCATATTTTGATGTTTAAACTTGTTTGGAATTCCTGTCAGTGCTTTGAACTCACCCATGCCTGGCTCTCCCTGACCAGATAACAGCCCTCCCTGAAACCCCAGTGGCACCTCATAAATTCTGATGTTGGAATCTGAATTTACTCCTTATCTTGAAATATTATCATTAATCTGCTATCTGCCCTTGTATTATATTTGCCAGAACCCTATTAGCAGTAAGTTCTCAAGATGCTCATCTTTGTAAATTTTTGTTATAAAAAGTCCCCTGGGGTTGGGGCTGTACTCGGTGATAGAGCTCCTGCCTCCCACGTGTGAGGCACTGGGTTCGAGCCTCAGCACCACATAAAAATAAAATAAAGATATGTGTCCAACTACAACTAAAAAAAAAAAAGTCCCCTGCCCTTACACCAGCGCTGTCCCCTGGCCTTGCATTTGGGTGAGGCAGTCACTGGTCAGCTGTCTTTTTTTTTTTTTTCATATTATTATTTTTTATTTGTTTTACAGCTGTCTTGTGTACACAATATAAGCTGGTTTTAATTTGGTTTAAAATGGGAGTTGTTGGTCTTTGCTTTGTGGGTTCAACAGCAGGAAAATCGCAAGTTCAAAGCCAACCTCAGCAAAAGCAAGGTGCTAAGCAACTAGGTGAGACCCTGTCTCTAAAGAAAATACAATTTAGGGCTGGGGATGTGTCTCAATGGTCAAGTGCCCCTGAGTTCAATCCCTGGTACACCCCACCACACACACACAAAAAAAAAAAAAAAAAAAAAGAAGAAGAAGAAGGAGGAGGAGGAGGAGGAGGAGGAGGAGGAGGAGGAGCAGCAGCCAATGCCTGGGCCAGGCATGGTGGCATATGTCTGTAATCCCAGCAGCTCAGAAGGCTGAGGCAGGAGGTTCTCAGGTTCAAAGTTAGCCTCGGCAACTTAATGAGATTGTAAACAACCTGGTGAGACTCTATCTCAAAATTTAAAAATAAAACAAAAAGGACTGGGTATGTTGCTCAGTGTTTGAGTGTCCTTAGGTTCAATCCCTGAAGCCAATGCCTGGAAGAGAACGGAAGAACAATGTGAAGAGGGAGAGAGAGAATCAAGGATGAGCCAAGTAACCAGCTGCCAGGACCTGTAACACCTGTATTTCCCCCTCTCCTCATCATTCTTCCTTTTCTGTCTTCCTTACCTCATCCCCTTTTGGGTCTCCATCTACCCTCATTTCTCTGAGGTTCTCACTCTTGCACATCTGCTCCTTTCCCATATAGCTGTGCTTCATGCCCTTCAGGCTCCTAGAACAGATCTGCAGAATCCAGACCCCTGTGAGACTACACTCTCAGGTCACCCTAAAATGAAAAGGGTGCTCTAAGATACCAGAAACCAACTCCAGGAAGACAGGAAACACATCAGTTTCCTTTCTCCCCTGTCTACTCAGTCTCTTTTGGAACAAATGGTTATATTTTATGTGCCTTTCTGTCTCCAAGATAAGTCTTAGCTGGTGCCCGTCTCCCCCTTATCTCAACATTAGAACTTCAGAATTGGAGCATGGGTACTTCCTTAGTGTAGTACTTAAGTAAGAGATGAAAAGCTGGGAGGGAAAGCATGTAGGGAATATGTGTAGCTTTGTGTCTACTCCTG